>NW_026521972.1:2533346-3800019 GCF_021234435.1 Artibeus jamaicensis | reverse complement strand
GACATATCTACTTTTCATTACAGAAAGAGTACATTTATAGATGTGTGCCTTTTATGAACACTTCATAATTTTCTATCTATAGATTTACATATGCACACTCTTATATATGTATATATCTGAAGGAGAACAGACTATGTCCTGCCAATATTTTTAGCAAAAAGATTATCTAGACTTGTTTTTTTTTAAATTAAAAATATTGATGAGAGAGAGAAAAATATTGATTTGTTGTTTTAGTTATTTATACATTCATTGGTTGCTTCTTGCATGTGCCCTGACCTGCGATGCACCCTTGGCATAGATGGACAGTGCTCTAACCAACTGAGTTACTGGGTCAGGGCTTGACTTGGTTATTTTTAAGAAATAATGCACACAGGAGATGCTCTGAAAACCTCAGAGAATTTCCCCTTTTGTAAAATAAATTTACATTTACAAGGGAAATCTCCATTTGTAAGGGTGTCTTTCTCTGTCCCCACAAATGGATGACTAAATCTTTAGAAAGTCCTCCTTCTGGAGAAGGCAAGCAATTTAAATTTGCATAACAATCATACTCTTGTTTTATTATGCTTTTCCAGAGAGATTCACATAGCTGACTCTCCACCCCTCCCCATCTTCCTTTGTCTTTAGCTGAAGAAGATATTTAAAGTGATGGCTTGGGCTTTATGGTGGGTTACTCAGTTTTTCTGGGTCTCCCAGGTATACAGAAGGTATATGTTGTAAGAATTTTTTATTACAGAGGTTCTCATCCAAGAACCTAGAAGAACCTAGAAGGGTAAGGGGGAAATTATTTTTCCTCACCTACAATCCAAGTATATGTGTATATATATGTCTGTTACACAATATATTATTATTTTAGTATGTCTATGATTATATATATAATATATATTAAGTGTAGTCATATATGCTATATATGAGTACATGTACTTTATATTACATATAGGATGTAGTTTTACATGTATATATGTGTATATAGATATATAGAAATATAGACATATAGATATATAGAAATATAGGTATATATCCATCTACAGATATATAGAGATATAAAGATAATGTGTTAGATGATAGATATTAGGTGATAAGAAAGTTTTAGAAACTTATTAAATGCATTCTTTAAAACTTATTAAGAAATATTCAGTACTAGAGCAAAAGAGGGAAATCTTACACTCTTTAGTAAAGCAGTTTTTATAACAATAAACATGAAAGCACTCACAGACTCAAACTCTCCCCTCAGTTGTAACACCCATCCCTTGAGATGGCATGATTTCTGGTCTGTGTCCCCCATTATAATGTAAGCTTTACGAAGGCTGGAATACGTCTATCCTGATCGCCATGTTATCACTGTGGTGCTAATAATTACATAATAGATGCTCAGTAATAAGTATTACATGAGTGGATGATTCTTGTCTGTGAGTGTCCTTTGGAATGCTGGTACTGGTTTAGGACATTCAGGAAGATTCTCCCAGACAGTTTGGAAAGTGTAAAATCTTTGATTTGCTTTCTCTTTCTTATTTGACTTTATTATCTGACTTACATTGTTATCCATCAGTTTTAGGAAAACTTTATCATTCAAGAAAACTAAACTAGAGACAGATTGAAGGCAACTTGTATTCATGCACATTTTGTATAATTCATTTGTACAGACAGGCTTTTGGTAGTAACTCAGGTTTTTAAAATAAAAAAAAGTAGATCATACTTAAACATTGGTTAAAGTTGTTAAGCAGTATTTGCTGTTAAACATTCCTTGTGTAATGTGTTCTTTGCAGTTTGTAGAAAGAATGAAATGCTCTTAGGATTGGTGTTTAACTGTACCTCTCCCCCCTCAGCATGTTAAGTATTGGGTAGATTATGTGGGCAGATGGATCATTTTCCATGTTTTTTAAAGAAAACAAACAAACAAAACTCTGGTTCAAGATACTGTCAAACAATACCCACTGCAAAATATTCTTGTCGACATCATGCAGCAAGGCTTTTGGTTTGCTGTTCATAGCCCTCTGTTTGTAGGAGTTACAGACTTACCTAAAATGTTACCACTGTCCATTTATCATCATCTGGGTGTGAACGAAAAAGCCAGATAACATTTTTTTTTTACACAATATCATGCTTTCTTGATGTGGTCACTTTTAATAATAGAAACCAAAGGAAACATTTCCCAAAGTATGTATCATAATTCTGGCAGGAAGCAGATGTACAGTCTTATTTTCATCTTAATCATGTATTTATTTATTGCAATACATCTTTCAGTTGTGGATATTTTCCTGTAGAGGGAAATTCCATCCTTCCTGGAATAAAAATTACCAAAGTTTTATGAGCTTTGAAAAAAATCTGGTGAGTTGATGTAAAAATACATTCTCTCTTCTTGTATGTATTAGCCTTTTGATTCTATCTCTACATAGGTAGAGTGCAAGGGCTTCTAACTCTTACTGAGATTATTTCTGAGGTATCATAAAGATGAATCTAGAAAAAAGAAAGACCAGTCTAGGACATTTCAGGGGGAAAATCACATTCCTACTAAAATGCAAGCAAATGGATTTCCAACAGAAGCGTCAGCTTTATAGAAAATTACATCATGTAAAAGCGAATATTTGTAATAACTTAATCTCTTCTCATTTTAGCTTTTTCACTCTTTTCTTCTTGCTTGCTGGAGTGATTTATGTCTCTGTCAGAACATCTCCACCCTTGACTTTCCTCCATATACCAGAGATTCTTGTTTTCACTTGTCCATGCATCCAGCCTAGATCTCCAGACCACACATTTCCAACAAAAAATTTCAGCCTAGTATCCTGTGCTAATGCTTTGCTGTGGCTGATTTACTTTCTTATACAGTGATGCCTAATCTGGCTTGAGCTCTACTCAAGTTCTGTCTCCATGTGGGATCCTATTCATATGCGTCTTAACAAAATGCCTGCTGGATCACGAGCCACCCTTGCTGGTGGATATTTCTTTAGGGCCATTCATGTTTGAGGGTCTCAGAACATTGTTCAGCCATCTTTGACAAATCTGGCAATTAACACTCATATTCGCCAACCTGTAAATTGTCATTCAGACAACAGTATGATGACTTGCTTTGGCCACAGTCTGTTATACCCTCTAGTACAAAACTTCTAATTCATGTTTCGTTATCTAGCTTTATATCTTCCTGGCCTTGAAACACAAAACGTGTAAAATACAACGGGGTTTTGAAAAGTTTTATTTTCTTTACTGAACTTCTCAACCTCTTTTCCTTGTTTCTATGATCACCATCCAGTTTGTAATCTGAGTTTTATACAGCAGTCACCTCTAATGCAATGTAGAGAGTGTGTTTTAGGCTTAGTTGTTCTGTTTTCCACCCTGACTCTGTCACTTATTGGCTCGTGGCTTTGGACATCTTGTTTTATCTCTATGTTTTAGTTTCCACATCCATAAAATGGGGTAAAATAATATTTAATAGGTTACTGTGGGGATTAAATAATTCAATATGGGTCATAACTTAGAAGAGTATCTGTATCTTAGTTATCCCTGCATGAATGTTATAGTAGCTGCTATTATTATCACCTTCCTATGCTCTCTATTTCCAGTTGGTTCAGCATATTTTCTTAAAATTTCTCTCATTGCCATTCTCACTGCCAGCACCATGATTCAACCCTTTGTGATCTTTTCCCTGAATTATTTAATAGTCTCTTAACTCACGTTCCTATTCTTATTTAATTATAAGCCCTAACCAACTTGGGATGTTGCCTCGCAGTGTCTATCTTAGTTAGAAACTATTTGGTAAGATGAAGGTCTTATAGAAATATGTACAATTCAAGCAAAATTAAAAATGACATTAAGTGCTATGTGTTTGTGTAGAGTATGTATATGTGTGTATGCGTGTGAAATAATAAAAGTGAAAGCAACCTCATTCTAACCAAATTAGACACTCATGGTTATTAAACCTGCTCATGTTAACCATCTTCTTGGCATCTTCTTCAGTTGATTAAAAAAACTACCGAAGCATGTAATATGCTCAAATGTGCATTTATATAATTTTATATCATGAAGGCCACATATCCTTTTAAAATTTATGAACCAGTTTTCATATAGATATATATATATAATATACATGCACACAAATATATATACATACACACATATATATGTTTTTCCCTACCTCATCTTCTCTTCATAAATTGAGATTTCTTACACTTGTTTCTATTTTACATGAGAGGGATTAACATTGGTTGATGCTTTGTTGAGAGGGGTTGACATGAAGTGAATTTACATGTTGTGAATTTTTCAAAATTGATATACATGGGCATCGAGTTGTGAAAAAAAGGGAAGTAATGGAATCATTGTGGGTGAGGCATGATTTTCTCCTGATGATGTGTTGCCCTCCATATCAACTGTGCTTGAATGCCACTGTTGTCGTTTTGTTCTGCCCTAGGTACTGTCAAATGCCGTAAATTGGTATGATTTAGTTGTAATCCAACTTTGCAGCTTAGATCACACTTATCTTAGACACATGAAGCTGTGACATCACCTCTTTTCTCCTACATACATATCTTATGTGTTTCTAGACATGCCACCCACTCTAATTCCAGATTAAATGATATCCCTACTATGAAATTTTCACTGAATCCACTTCATTCCCCTTCCATCTCAATCAAGAAATAATTTTTAAACTACTGAATTAATATTTTATATCCCTTTTCTAGCACTTACATTCTGCCAAAGTTATAGCTATCTGTATACACATTTTAAGTACATTGTTAAATCCTTGAGTAAAGGACCACATTTTACTGGCCAGCTACAGACAAATACAGTGGAGTAAACTCTCATACAGGTTTCAAATTCCAAACTCAGTATTTAAAGTTAAATCGCATACTGTCAATAGTATCCTAAAAGTCACCAAAGTAATACATAAAATCTGTTAGAGCATTTATGGGCTACATTAGGGCTGACGTTCAGTCTCTCAATAACACAGAACATTGAAAGGTTTCCTTCTGCACTGGATTAAGTCACTGCTTCTTCACCTCAGCACAGATGAAGTAATTGGCTTGTGTTTGGAGGCTGTGTAATCTGAAAAAAGCCATGCATCTTGAAACGTGAAAATCAAAAACAGCTTGGTGAGATGCTCAGACTATGAGACCTAAGAATGATTAAGGGGATTTCTCTTTCTTTTTTTCTTCCTTTAAAAGTACTTTTAAAAAGCTAAGCCATCCCAAATTCTGTCTGTTTCTTTGGTTTTCCTGAAATTCGGTTGCCCGTAGTCACAAGAGTTTCGCTACAAACGTGGGTTAGATAGATAAAAGATGGTAAACAGATAGATAAATATAAGTTTGGGGGAAAATATGAGTTTTGGGGATTATACAAGTTTTAAAATTTCTGTGCATCAAAGAATACAACAAAGTGATAAGGCAATCTACAGAATGGGAGAAAATAATTTAAATCATATATCTGAAAAGGGTTACTACTTTGAAGATATAAAGTACTCTCCTTCATCTCAAAAACAACAATAAAAACCCGATGAAATATAAGAAAAGGAGTTGAATACACATTTCTTCAAAGAAGATATGTAAATGCTTATAAAGCATGTGAAAAGATGCTTAATATCACCATTCATTAAAGAGATAACAAATTAAAACTATAGTGAGATAGCACTTTACAGTTATTAAAATGGATATTGTACAAAAAACTCACCATAAGGATCGATGAGGAGGTGGAGAAATGGGAACTCTTACACACTGTTGGCAGGAATGTAAATTGATCTAGAGGTTCAGGAAAATAACATGGAATTTTCATTAAAAATGAGAATATATAATACTCTAGTTTCTCTTCACATCATATAAATCTTTTTGCCTTTTACTAAAAAATGAGAATATAAATACCACATGATCCAGCAAACCCACTGTTGGGTGTACAATAGTTCTATTTCTGTGGCTTCATTTACCCGAGGTCAACTGTGGTCCAAAAATATTAAATGGAAAATAAATATTGTATAATTTTAAGTTGTGATTATTCTGAGAAGCATGATGAAATCTTGTGCCATGCTGCACCAGATTGCCTGCCCAGGTGTGAATCCTCCAGCCCATCCGCACTGTGTACATCAGCGGTCCCGCCGCTCACCTCCTGCTGCGGGGCCAAGCTCCTAACACTCCGCGGACCAGACACTGTGAGTCTGTGTCCCAGTGGTTGGGGACCGCTGGTGTACACTACCCACCCATTTGTCCCTTAGTAGCTTGGATTTTCAGATCAACTGTCATGGTATTGCAGTGTGTGTGTTCAAGTGACCTTTATTTTACATAATAATGGCCCTGAATTGCAAGTATAGTGATGCTGACATTTTGGATATGATACAGAGGAGGTGTAAATTGCTTCCTTTAAGTGGAAAGGCGTGTATGTATAGGAAAAAAACAGTATATACAGGGTTCACTACTATCCGCAGTTTGAGGCATCCACTGAGTGTCTAGAAATGTATCCCCCATGGAACATTTTACTGTCTATTCAAAAGACTTGAAAACAGGATCTTGAAGAGATATTTTCATACTCCTGTTCATTGCAGTATCATTCATAACCAAGGAGTGGGAACAACCTAACTGCCCATCATTGGATAAATGGACAGAATGAGGTATGTATGTATAATGGCAAATTATTCAGCTTTAAAAAAGAGGGAAATCCTGTTACATGCTGCAATATGCCTAAAGCTTGAGGATATTATGCTAAGTGAAATAATCCAGTCACAAAAGGACACATACTGTATTATTCCACTTACAGAAATAGCTAATCAAACACACAGAAACAGAAGAGAGAATGGTGGTTTCAGGGGCTGCCGGGAGGGGATTGGGAAATGGCTCAGTAGATACTGAGTTTCAGTTTTATAAGACAAAAACATTCTGGAGATGATATACAACAATGTGGATATACGTAATACTGAGTTGTACACTTAAAATGGCTAAGATGGTAGATTTTATGTTGTATGTTTCTTTTTTTACCAAAATTAAAAGTGACTTAGAAATATTAGTGTAATAAATAACCAGTTTAAATCTAGGATGACTGACATTATGTGATGTAGCAGCGCAGTTCAAGTTATTATTCAAGAAGGCTTCAATATAGAAGCATTGTTAAAAGAGCAAAGTTTTGCTTGGTTAGGACTTCATTCAAATCCATGCTCTGCTACTGGTGGGTTGTATGACCTAAAACACTAACTTCTCTGAGCATAAATTTCATCAAAAGTTAATTTGAATTAAAAATAATATCTACGGGCAGGACCTTGAAAGGACATATGTTGTGTTTAGTATATGATAAACACCAGAAAAAGGTTGGTTATTGTTAGTATTACTGATGGTTCCATTTTTAAAAAATATGTTATTTATTTATTTTTAGAGAGAGGGCGAGAGAGGGAGAAAGAGAGGGAGAGAAACATCAATGTGTGGTTGCTTCTCTCACGCCCCCTACTGGGCACCTGGCCTGCAACCCATGCTTGTGTCCTGACTGGGAATCAAGTGGCGACCCTTTGGTTTGCAGGCTGGTACTCAATCCACTGAGCCACACAAGCCAGGGCTTGATGGTTCCATTTAAAAAAATAAATATTTATAACATAGCGTAAGCAAGTTTAAGGCTTCTTTGTTAGAAAAGGCAGCCACTATGACTTTACCTAATTCACTTAATATTTGGAAGATAGGCAGAAATTACTTTTCTTTGCTATTTTTGAAAGGACATTCAGACATGAAATACTTGATTATTTACTTGAATCAGGATTGAAACATTTGGCTGCTTGAAGCAATTTTGGGAACGAGAATAAGGGCTTCTCTGAATGATTGAAGCTGGATTTCTGAATTGGGTCTTTCAGAAAAAAGGGGCTTGTCTGCCCATTTTCCATGAATTTCTGTTTTTTGTAGTAAATTGCCTTGGATCAGATACATTTTAAGTAACATCTCTTGTTTTTTCATTACTTTAAAAATACAGTCTTAGGTCATTTTAACCTTTTTTTGTTCTTCTTATATACTTTCTGTTGGACACTTTAGTCTTTGCTTTCATATTTATTTTCCCATAAGATTTACCATTTTTATAGCCTTTGATTTTTTTAATTCCATTTTTATTTTTCAAATGCTACATGTACACTCATGAATTTTGGGAAAATTTAGCATTATTGTACTCTTTGCTCTCTCATAAAGTGTTCATTGCTTTGCAAGACTGTTCTTACTAAATTATCATGATTCCATTTTGTGGTGGGTAACATTTTATGCTTTTCACAGGAATGGAAACTGAGGCAAAGAGAGAGTAAATAACTTGCTCAAGTTCTGTCCTACCAAGTGAAGATGAGACGTGGACCCAGGCCCTTGGGTTGCAGAGGGCAGGCTCTCAATTGCTCACTGAGAGAGGGACTTTTACAGCCTGCCCTTCTTTTTCTTCCTTTTATGCACTCTGTCTTTTACATTTCTGCATGTTTCTTTTTAGGAATGTTCTTCTTCCCTTCAAAATGTAAATGAACATTTCAAAACTGCACTGCTTTCCCCTCTCCTGTTCCTCACCTGCCATACCGCATCTCCGTCCTTCTGAAAGCTCATTAGCTCATTGCTTGGATGTTCTCTGCCCTGTGACATTCAGTCACTGACTCAGTTCCTTGACGTCTTCCAAGGAGTCTGAACATTGTAAATGTTATTTTCCTTTCAGTCAGTTCCAAGACGATGTTTGCCACTAAGTGTATTTTCTCTCGGCTACTGGCTACTGGAAACTTCTGTGTTGCAGATTGCTCCTCGGTGCATTTGGGGAGAAGTCGCCAAGTTTCCTTCTGTGCAGAAGCTTGTATTTCAGTGCCTGGAAATGTGACAGGGCTTCCACTCTCTCTCCACCTTTTTCCTCCTCAGGCTTCGCCTTATCTCCTGCCACACCTCTGCCATGGTGTTCCCCCCCCCCCACGCCAGTGCACTTCAGAATATCCTCTTGTCCTGAATGTTTAAGTCAACCTGAAGCATCCACTGTCTTTTTACATTGTGGCAAGAGCTGTATTTCGATTAATTATGTATGGTATTTCATCCTGTGAAAACAAATGGCTACACATTCTGGGAACTTAAACAACTACTCAGTTTTGTTCTCATTCCTTTTTTTTTTACCTGAACTACTTCATCCGATTTTTTTCATTCCTCTTATATAAAAATTGTGCCTTAATGACTCCCAAGGAGCTTAGTATGATGGAGATGTGGCTTTACACAGTGATGACTGTTTGGGACCTCGAAGTGTTCACTGGTGGTGTGACTGAGGACGTGAATCATGAAAGGAACACAGTGCAGTGGAAAGATCGTAGGGCGTGCTCTCAGAAAATGCTGGTCTTTGCTCTTGGTGGTTCTCCTTGTTCACTTGATTTTGACTTCTTACTAACTCCTGTGATTCTCAGCCTCGTTACTAGTAAGATGGAGGGTTGCTGACACCTACCTCCAAAGCCATGGTTCAAATGATCAAAAAAGCACGTGTGTTCTGCAAATTGGAAATAGCCATATAACGGTACAATTATTGTGATATTGACCTTAAGGCACAGAACAGGTAGTGGGTTAAGCACATAAAATGTAAATGAAGACACATAGAGAATGTGACTGAGCAGTGTAAGAGTTTTATTCATTCAGTTTTCAATTGAGTATCAGGACTTTTCTTAAAATATTGAAACCTGCACCCTGGGTTTTGGTTAATAAAAGACAATTTCTAGGTCGCCCTGTGAATATTTGAGTGTGGGAGGCAGGTGGGTAGCACACCTGTTTTGCTGACCCAAGCATCATATCCCAGGATTATTCATGTGTGGGTAGTGCGCAGTTCCGCCCTCTGATAGGGCTGGTGCTCCAGTGTGATTCATGGGGAAACACAGGTGGCCTACGCGGACGTGCAGGAGCTCGTGCTGGTGAAGATCAAGTGCCACCTGGAAATCCTTTGCTTCCTTCTGTGCGGGGCCATCACACTCCCACGGGAATGGTGATTTCATATCCACCTGCATACCTAATTACGTAAGTGATTCAAGCATGTTTTAACCTTTAAAACACCACATTGCAAACCAACACAGTGAATCACTAGAAACAGTATTAAAAGGACTTATTAATTATCCCACCTTATTCCGTTCTGGAAACTGCTGATTTCCTTTACCATTAGAAATAATTGATGAAGATGTTGTATGAACAACATAGGGAGGGTTAAAACTAAATTTTTCTGTCCTTTTGAAAATTGAGCTTGAACTGTTAACACGATTCCAGCATTTCTTTATTCTGTTGATTGAGTTGCCTTCTAGAATCATGGTAACCATCTGTGTGGTCAGGTTGCTGGTGTCTTGCCATCTGCTATCAGCGGTTTCCCAGGACAGGGCCTTGGCTGGAGAACACACAAACTGATTTATTGATTGTATGCTTTTTCTTCCTAACTTTAAGTTTGCCTTCTTTTCTTCCTTATTGTATTTATTCTCCATAAACCTCTCCTCCTGGAACCAGGTTAAATAATGTCTTTCCTCTAGATTACTTGTTCCTTTGGCCTGTTTGTAGAGAGCTGCTTTGCCCATCAACCTGTTGCTTAGAAAAGCTGGGCTTGATCAGTGCTTTAATCTTTCATCACAAATCACTTTTCTCTACATCTCAATCGTTCTTCCACCATGTCTGTGAACTCCTTCCAGCTTATCTGCAGCCTTTTGAATAATGAGATACCTGAGTGTGGACACCAGGTGCAGTCCTACCAGTCCTGTCCAGGAGGGCCCATGGCCCCCAGCGCGGCTGTGATGCCTTGGTGTTCCCGGAGGAGCTCACTGGAGAGGTGAACCATGGCTGCCTCCCCCTCAGGCCACAGCTGCCTTCTTGCAAATCCCTTTCCCAGAGTAAAAATACCAACTTCTCTTTCTCTCTCTCCCTTATTGTTGTTCTCTAGCTCTTATTGTAATTCTGTCTCTGTTCTTGGCTCTTTTTATTTCACTCTTCCTGCCTGACTCATGATCTAGTTCATCTGTTTACTTTCCTGTTTTTCTTTTTTTCTAACCCAACATCTTCCCAGTTCTACATTTTTATATTTGGTGCTAATTAGCAATTTTTGCCACCCAGCGTGTGCATATTGACTTCCTTCACACCTCCATGGAAAAAGATACACTTATTCTCTCACATTTTGGTAATGTCTACCCTTTTCATTAAAAAAAATAAATAAATCAGCTCTGGCTGGTGTAGCTCAGTGGATTGAGTGCAGGCTGTGAAGCAAAGGGTTACCAGTTTGATTCCCAGTCAGGGCACATGCCTGGGTTACAGTCCAGGTCCCAAGTGGGGGCCACTTGAGAGGCAACCACACACTGATGTTTCTCTCCCTCTGTTCCTCCCTCCCTTCCCATCTCCCTAAAAATAAATAAAATAAAACCTTAAAAAGATTAAAAAATAAATCATTAAGTACTTTGGCATTTTTCTTTTGGACCTGAAAAATTTTATTAGAGTTGCTTAGAGAATTGAGCTGTAAATTATTTTACTACTACTGTTGGCAACTCAGTAAAATAACTATTAGTTCATTTTTTATTGATGGGTTATATATTTTAGGGAAACATGATAGGAATTATATATCAAATAGTTATGATGCAAATTATGGCTGGTGTTTCTTAAATACTAGTTAGTCCTTCTTTCTTTCTTCCTTCATTTCATTATTTCCTTTCTATCCTGCTTTCTGCCTCCAATCATATCATGGTTACTGAAATCCTACCATCTGCAGGATAGGATGAGGGGGGAAATATAGCACCTATATTGCAGGCCCTGCTTTAAACGTGATGAACTGTGCAACTACATCAAGTCACTTACATGCTGGAACTGTGTCCTTACACATAACAAGAGTGGAGTTCAAAAATATGTCTAAATGTGAGTGAGACGGCATTTTATTACAAGTGTAGGAATGGTGAGAATAAATCCCAAGTAAAGCTTCAGATCTGATTTAAGAGGCCCTTGAAAACTTGAAAAAGTTCTGTACAAAACAATAAAAGGCCCCCCCCCCCCCATTTTGTCAGCCAAATGAATTTTATCAAAACACCTTCAAAGTGTGAATGTGGTTTGTGTATGAACGGAGGGTTGAAGGGAGGGAGACTGTAAAAGCAGCTAAGAAAATATTGTAATAGTCTAGGAATTAGGCAATAAAGACAAATAAGGACAGAGCTTGGAAGAAAAATTGAGTCTGGTGCTATGGATTGGGGAACCAACTTTAAAATCAGTGGCTGGTCAAAAGTGGTTGGATTGAGTCCTGCCACCTGCAGTGTTTTGCTTGGTTAACTCAGACTCTTGAACACTCTTCTGCAACTTGCTGAAAAAGAATATTTGAAGTCTGGAGTGTGGAAACTAGTTATTACTATCCTCTCAGTTGATTTATATGCTTAAAACCGGTTACAAAATTTTGAAGTGAAAGAGTAGTCATTGTCAAAATAAGTTAATTTTAGGGTCTCCCGTGAGTAGAAAAAGAAGGAATTGCCACAGGGGGTTAAGGGACTAAGTGTCTAGAATCACTGAGGGAAGAACAGTGGCTGCAGTGAGGGAGCGATGTGGTTAACAGAGCAGGTGGACACAATAGTCACAGCTGGTGGGAATGGGTGAGAGGAATTTGTAAGAGACCTAGGAATCCGAGCTTTTGTTTTTAGTGGGATGGGGAAAGTTCTGAGTAATGTTGCAAACATCAGTGTGCTTCTGGTGGCTAAAGTGGAAAGTGGTTACAGAGAGGATCTGCACTGACCAGCAAAGATTTTTTGTTTTATTGTGTTTTTCCAAAATAATAGTGATGCATGTACAGCTCCAAACTGATGCCTTTTATTTACTTGTAAACCTGGGGAAAGTAAAATAAAAATTAAATAGCAGATCATATTTGGGGTACAGTGCAAAAGACTCAGACATGAGAATATTAGCGCAGGCACTGGGGTAATATACACAGGGTTTGGGCAAGGGTCAAATGGCAGAGAAAAGACACATAAATTATAGAGTAGAGAGCTATTTAGGGATACCAAACTAACTTATTTATATGGAAGTGACATTTTAGGAACTTAATCTCACATAAGGAAATTAATTTAAAAATCTGTTACTATTTTGAAAATAAATAGAATCTTTCATTTAAGTTATTTTTATTTATACTACAGCAGTATTTTAATAATAGCTGAGTAAATAAAAACGAGTCTTTATTCTTATAAAATGAAGAAATAGAATAAAACCGAGATTTAAAAAAAAATGACTCAAAAGATAGGCTTGTATTAGGGATAATGACGTGTTCTATATTTCAAAGTAGCATTTATTTCTGAAGCACATCAGCGTCTCTGCACAGTGACTTACTGTGTTTATAAAGAGTAAAGTAAACTATTATGCAAGCTCACTTCCATTTGGGAATTGTAGTGCCAAGTGTTAATCGCTCCATTATTCCAAACAAAATGTGTCAGAACCCTTACTTTTGGTTATAGGTTTCTTGTGGGAATTTCCGTGAATGGCTTTACAGCCTGTAAGATATTCACATGGCATAAGTATTTTCTTATTACTATCTGTTATGCTAACGAGTTTCTTGGTTGACAGATTGGTTGTTTGATAAAGATATGTCATTTTCATCAACCTTGTTAGCTGTCTTTTTATATGTATCCTTCATACAGAATGTATAATAACATGCAGGTGAGAGCTTTGGGGGAGATGTAAACAACGCTTGAGGGGATAGAGTTTGCTGATAAGTTGGTAAATATCTTAAAAATCTTCAGTATTGACTTAGAATACTGTCAGGACCATAAACCTTAAAGAGAGATTTGTTTTTTTCAAGAGAGAATTTTGGAACTTTGTACTCTTGAAAACCCTTTATTCCTTCAGGTTGGTAGAATGAAGTTCTAGCATTCTATAAAATAATAAAAGTTAAAGCCTGCTTTATTATATGAAGAATTACTTATCTTATGACATAAGATATAAATATATCAACATTTTGTCTACATGTAGCATTTCTAAGCTAAAATATGCATGTCAGAAACAAGTGATTAAAACGATCGAACTTTAGAAAAAAATCAAAACAATTTAATCTAGATAAATTTGGACTTAGAAGTACATCTGGTGAAATAAAGGGCCTTGTGTGCGTGCTATGAGTTGTACTGTTCATTCATATAGTCAACAGATCAGCATTCGGTTGTTGTTAAGCTGCCTCGGTTTTCCAGTAAAATGTCGAGGACTGTGTACTTGTTGTTCTATGGTAGGTGCAAACGTCACCCTGTCATATTAGATTCTTTAATAATTTGCATTCTTTTTGAAGAGCTAACTTGCATTATGAATAAATAAGCGCCTAAAATAAAACAAACCATTTATATCCGTAAATATGATGTACCTAGAAGACAAACATGCTGTGATTATGACACTTTTTCAAATAATAAGTGTTTCACAGTCACTAACTATGTAAATGAGTCATTTACAAAATATCTTTCATTAACATCATCAGCAGGGGTTGCTCACTGATTTGTCTATAACTAAGGATTTTTGTGCTCTGCCAGGTTGTCTTGTTGACAATAGATTAAGTTTCAGTCTGACTAAATGTGATTACAGGTTTACTCTGTACCCATGGAAAAGAAAATAACTAATTGACCCATCAGGGAGATTAAAACTTAGACCACAGCTTCATAAGCACTAAATTCTAATAGACAAGTTAAATAACCCCTCAGTGACTTAGTGCCCAATAAGAAATGTATTAATTATTATTATCTTTTAGTAATGTATTTTTAAATTGCAAGAGAAAATATAAACATTTATATCTTACTAAAGTGTTTGGGAATGAAGTGTACTGACATTTCTTTTAAAAATATTTATTTATTTTTTGAGAGAAGGGAAGGGAAGGAGAGAGGGAGAGAAACATCAATGTATGGTTGCCTCTTATGCGTCCCTTGCTGGGAACTGGCCTGCAACCCAGGCATGTGCCCTGACTGGGAATCGAACTGCTATACTCTGGTTCACAGGCCCATGCTCAATCCACTGAGCTACACCAGCCAGGGCCATACTGACATCTTCATTTCACTTTGAAAACCATTTTTAAAAATTCAAATGGATTGGCAGGATGGACAGATATGTGATAAAGCAAATACATATAGAAAAAAATGTTAATTATAGAACTCAGTATATATCCAGGTATATATAATATATATAATTATATATATAATATATATATAATATATAATATATAATTTATATATATAATATATATAATTATATATACCTGGATATAAACATCCATGTATATATGGATGTTTGCCGTACAATTATTTTTATGTATATTGGAAATTTTTTATAATAGAAGTTTGGAAAAATATTTGTAACTTAAGAAAGACTGTTACATCATTTTTGAAAACAGTGTGATAAAACATGAAGGTAGATGCCAATAAAAACATGACATGACATAATTAATTCCTAATAAGTAGAAAGACAAAGCTATGCTACGTTTTAAATGTGGAGTATGTTTTAAAAGTAAATCTGAACTTTAGCTAAATTCCTTTCAGATTTATGTATTGTTCTGAAGAAAGATTTTACTCTTTTCTCTAGATTATGTGTTTAAACCTAATTATTTTTTATGGTCGCCTATTATTTAGCACTAACCTAAAGTTATCACCTTGTGTTGTGTTCTCATCAATGGACTTATTCAGCTTTATGGTTCTCTCTGGTCCATTTACAACGTGCACTTTATACTGCACTTCTAGTTTCCTATAAACAAGGAAACAATCTGTACTACTGTATTTCAAATCATTGCCATCCCGGCCATTACTTCATTTGCAATAAAAAGCACAAATAAACTGGGCATGTATAGTTCATACATGCTCATTTCTAAAGTGTTAATAAGTAAATGTCTGGCCAGCCTTGGCACAGAGGAAGCAGCAGACCCCACACACGATGGGATTTGTTTTCGGTTTTTGGGGGGATACCAATAGTATAACACCCTGCCATTCCCTTCTTTTCTATTAGTTCCGTCAGTTGTCTTCTATTAGTTTGTTCCATCTTTTTAAGAATAAAATATTTAAGGAGTCTATTAAAAGATAAATGTTCTTAAAGAAAAGCTCTGGCTGGTGTGGCTCAGTGGATGGAGTGCTGGCCTGGGAACCAAAGGGTTGGTGGTTTGATTCCCAGTCAGGGCACATGCCTGGGCTGTGGGACAGGTTCCAGGTAGGGGGTGCCTGAGAGGCAACCACACATTGATGTTTCTCTCCCTCTCCTTCCCTTCCCCTTTCTTGAAAAATAAATAAATAGAACCCTTAAAAATTAAATGTTATCTTTCAGTATTGTCACTGAACTCAAGGTGCTGACCATATGGATGTGTTATTCAAGGAGATGTTCTTGCAAGGTAGTTTTATTTACTTGCAGCAAGTAAAGGAAACAGAAGATTCACATGCAAAGCTCTGCTCCTGAGAAGGAGGCCTAGCCATTGTTTATATACACTATCCGGTCAATTACATGTTGATTTCTTCTTTGCAGTTGGCTATACTTACCTGGTTGAGTTCCTGTCAAGTTCGTCCTGTTTATGGTTGCATCCCCAAAGCTCTGTGCTGCATTTTAACATTTAGCGAGAATAGTATTCCGTAAGAATGTCCCACACCTTGAGAGCCTTGCTTTATCTAACACTATAAGTTATTAATATCTGAACTTTAATTAATGTATTTCCTAGACAGTGCTAAGAAAACGAGGCATTGAGAGGGATTGGAACTTAGAAATCTCCAATGTTTGTAGCATCTGAACATTTCTCAGATCAGCAGGCACTGGGGAGATAGCTGCTTGGCGATTGGGCAGTCAGGAACAAGCACTAGGTACTGTGTGCTGAAAAAGAGGACAAAGAGAAGGGTGTCTTTGGGCTGAAGTGATAGAAAGACAGTCTACATGATAGTTTGCCAAGGCTAGTAGTTTTTGGATAATCTAATGACCATATCTTATTCAGTGTTCTTTATAGATGTGATAAATTAAAAAAAGATCTTGGATTAGAAATGATGACTGGGTCTCTGTCATACAACTTCACTGATAGTTTTCATTGAAAGATACACTGTAAAGTCATTGTAATATCACAGGTGTTCGATTAGTTATTTACTTGCTAATGTCTCTAGGTTGGGATTCCATGTAAATACTTAGCCTCTCTCAGAATTAGAGGGGAGGGAATTTCAGGGGAAAAGGAGAAGGGTTTACAGGAACAAGTATAAAGGACACGTGGATAAAAACTAAGGGGGGGCTGGGAGGGAGGTGGGGAGCACTGGGGGTGTGGGCTGGGATGGGAGTAGAAGACAGAAAACTGTACTTGAACAACAATTAAAATAAAATAAAATAAAAAGCAAATAAAAATGAATTAGGAACCATAGCTTACTGATCGTTACCCAAGGTGAACACATGTGCGTGTCCCAGTTTCCAAGGCTGCTTCACTTTGGTTTGCATGGTGCCAGACCAGAACACAAACAGCTATGCTAGGATATTCTACTCTCTTATTAGTTTTATGGAATACCAAAATTTGCCATATGGGCAACAAGCAACTGGTCAATTTTTCATTGAGATCCATATTTTTATTTGTGTTTTAAAGATGCCTTTTAATATAAATTATTTTTATAAATGAGATTATCAATGTGTATTTGAAGGCATTTTGCTGGTACACAAGCTTAGCAATGTTCTTTTATTAAATTATTGAGAGCTATCATGCATTCCATTAATATTCTGTTGTTTCACTGTTTCCCAGGCATCACTGGGTCTTTTTGACTACATGATTAACTTTCACACACTTACTGGGCCTGACGTCATTTGCATCCTTGCCAACTTGTCTAACTTCTCCACTAAACCTGACATGACTTATGTTGTCATATTATAAACTATTTCTTTGGGGGCAAGAATAAGGATTTCTTTTGGCTACCATATTGTTTAATTTGTTCACCTTAGATCAAATTTAGTTGCAAATATTGATATCTCTTTTACTTGCTTATTACTAACAATGATTCTTCCACATGCAATTTTGGCTTAGCCTAATAATTTGCAAGAGGTCAGTTCAGTCATTACTTATCTGCACATTTCATTAAAATTTGCCCATAGGTCATTGAAATCATCAAAACCTAAGATAAAAGAAAAAGTACCCTCTTTGAGTAAACAATTAGTTTCCTACATGTAAGTGTAGGTGTAAGATAAAATATAAAAACAGAACAAGGAAGAGATCTAAGTTATAATAAATGGTTAATAAATCAGAGGGAAGCAGAAAATGGTACAGTGATGATAAAGTAAATAGAATATTCCTGTATTTTACTGTCAGGCCATAGCAACCATATGATAATGAACATTTATTATAATTAGAACGTAAAGAAAACTACTTAGGGTGTATAACATTTACATAAGAGATTTTCTCTGCAAATCAGTTTTAAAGACTTTTTCATTATTTTGATCGAAGTGAGCTCAGAAAAGTTTTCATTCATTTTAGAGAGGATCTAAAATTTGTGAATTTATAATATGAATTAAAATGAAAAATTATGTACCATCTTTTAGAGAAAGTCTAACAGTAAAGCTTAGGTTGACCTAGAACCTTCCATTCAACATAATGAATATAAAATATGAATGCAAAAAGCATTATACAGAGGCTTTGAGGATGTAGAAAAATTAGTATTAAAATAAATTGTAATAAATAAAAACCACATGCCTGTATGATCATCACACATACCATGCATAGATTATGGACCTCCTTTTTAACCAATATAGAAATATACTCTTGTCTAATTATTAGCTCTTTTGATGAAGAACTCTATACCTTCTGGAATTGATGTTAAAAATAATTACTGTTTGTTAAGGACATCACACTATTTTTGTCTGTGTGATTGCTTTGTCTTAACTGGAGATTGGAAGGAATTTCCAGAAATTATTTGTGTACGTATGTAAATGTGGAGAAGTTTACATGGACTTATTGAAGATTTCCAAAGTGAAGAATGAAGGAAGGAAGGAATGCAGACTATGCAGGAACAAAAGAAAGAATGAGAAAATTAACAAATTTCATGAATAACAACACAATTTTTTCTATCCAACGTTTACATGGGCTTTCCGTGGCAGTTTCCTTTTATGTAGCTCTACTTTCCTTTCAGTCTCGGTGATGCCAGGTAGCCTCTCGAATTCCACGGATGTGTGTGTCTTTGTGGCAGGTTAACAGTGCTGTTTAAACATTCATAGTGCTTAGCATTTGAAGGAAGTTCACAGTGATATGTAACTTTTAAATATTATAACTGGGTTTACTTATTTTCGAAACTTTAGAAACACTGTTTTGAAATATTTTGTTTATCCCACATTGACGATGAAAGAAATTTGCAGGAAAGACAAAATAACACCATCACTGCAGGCGGAAGTCAGGGTGAAGAAAGTCAGCTTTGGGCTTTTCCAGGAGGCGCTTGACTGTACTACAGTAAGCACATTGCTATATCAGGCTTCTCCCTAGCTGGTGCACTTAGACAAACACAGAAAGTAGCAACTCAGAAAAGCTTCGATGACTATAATTTTCTGGCAATAAATCTAGTAGAAGCTTGAAAATACAGAAGACTAAAGGTGATATCAAAATGAAGCTTGAATATTAAGCAGTATATTAATTAGTATATTGCATACACAAAATGTCCTTTAGACAGGATTTGGTAGACAATCTTACTTGTGATGCATTTTCAAATTTTCCAGAATAGCAGTTAGAATGGAAATTTCCAAAGTTTTTTGGTTCATAGTACCTTAGCAGATCAGTGATATTTTCTTGGCACCACTACCAAACAAAAGACCAAGAACCGTGATTATTAAAAGTTACAGCCAAATAATCTACTATATATCACCAAACAACTTAATAGGTATTTATGTCCTGATAATCTAAATTGAAGAAGAAATAGAAGTAATATTTTCATTTCATTCTGAAATAACAGTTAGTTATTAATGTGCGTGTGTGTGTTGGACACTGCACAACTTCTCAAGCCTTGCAGACAGATTGACTGCTACCAACTTTATTATCTCTTCCACATGAATTTTCAGCAGGTAATTGTTTTTTATCACATCACCTGCTGAAAATCCAGTTTCACACACCTATGATGCCCTCATAATGAATGCTGTACTCTCTATGGTTGAAACTGTGAAATATCTTGACTAATGGTTTGTATAGAGTCTGACAGTTGCTGAATGTTGTTGAAATGACCTTGCAATTTTAAAATATCCTACAGCAGACCCTGTGAGTTCACTTAGCCTTTCAGGGTGCTTTAGCACAGTTTCGGAAACATGAATTTAAGCTTTTGAACGCCAGTGTGAATCATAGCCCCTGGATCTTAAAATCCAGTAGTCATATAGCCTCTGCTGCAGTGGACGTGAATGAAAAACACTGTAAAGCAGCTGTAAAAACTCCTACTCAGTGTTATCTAGTTTCCTCAGTCCACTAATCACAAATATTTTTCGGGATTCACAGGGTAATTATCTGTGGCTTTAGAAATGCGCTGTTGGCTTACACAGTAGCTGTTAATGGTCCCATTATCTTTGCTTGAGGCGAGTGTTAACTTTTATATTTTTTACAAAAACATTATCAGTGTCTGTTAGGGCATTTTCAATTTTGACATTGCATTTTAAAAGTTGGACTAAATGTTTTCCAAAGTTTCTGACTGTGCTTTTCAACTTGGAAGAGCCGCTCTTTGAAACAGTCCACGTGAAACGGTACTGAGAAGAGACTTTCTATCTTTTCATGTGTGTGCCCCAACTGCAGATAAACTGGAGGGTGCCTCAAGCCAGGGGGTTTGAACTAATTTTTATTTTATCCTATTTTTAAAATTTCAGTAATCCATTTAATAGTATAAACATTATTTAAAAAAATATTTTCTAGAAATATATATTTACTTTTGGCTAAGGAACTCAGTGGATCTTCTCTGAATTATTGGAAGAAATCAGATATGAGAATTTTTAAACTAAGCGCATACATTTTCTGCACCATAAATTATGGGAGCTATCATGGCCCCTAAGTAAAGGTATAGAATAGAAGACTAAAGCAAGTTATATGTCGAGACTATAAATCAAGTTGCAAGTGAAAGAAAAGCAGAAAACATAATGGCAGAGAGCTCTTCTTCCTCATCTCGGGCAGGGCTAATGCTGATTATTAACCATGCTCTGAGTATCCAGTTCCTATCGCTGACATGCTCATGGTTTTGAATACAAATTTTGAGTTACTCATTTTTCCCACCTGCTCACTGTTGATCTTAGTTTCTTACCGCCAACTTTGTTGGTAAACTTCCCATACCATTAAGTAGACAGTCATAATTTTTGGTTGTGGTAACAAATTAGCTGGCTTTAGTAGCAGGGACAACTTCTCTAATTTTTATGTTTATTACCTACTAGGCAATATGTGTTTGAGGGAATAAAACCCAGATCTAGTGCTGGGCAGGCTGTTTTGTCGGGACTTTATGAATTCTCTCAGCTGAGACTCTTAAAATGCCATAGGGAGACACAGCATCCTTGCTCATGTGAGTGGATGTGGTTGGGAGGTAGTGGCAAGGGCACTTCACTTACGATATATGAACAGGACTGACTGGTTACTTCATGCTCAACTACAAGAGCAGAAAGCAGTAAATTAGCTGACATTTTGATCTGCAATATCTAGGTAGGTGAAACATTAGGGGAAAAATAATATATAAGTAAGAAGGTACAAGAAGAAAAAATAATTCAATTTTTTTTCATTTCATGAAATCCCAACATATAAATATCTGAAACAAATGTATGTGCCTAGGTGTGTGTGTATATATATATATATATGTACACATGTATACACACATATATGTATATATATTTTTACAGATTTTACTTCTAAAGTGATTGTGTCATTATGGTTTGTTGGTATTGAATTGCTTTCTGACTAGGTAGCTAATCGCAAGTCTATGGATTGAGGTATATTCGCAGATAAAGATAGGGAGGAATGAATAGTGTTCTCCTGGTTTACTCACTTCATCCCAATGGCTACACCACAGTGCCTTCATTTGGACTTTAAAAAACAAATTTATTTATTTATCTTTAGATGGGAAGAGAAGGAGAGAAGGAGAGAAATATCAATGTATGGTTGCCTCCTGTGCATCCCCTGCTGGGAACTGGCCTGCAACCCAGGCATGCGCCCTGACTGGGAATCGAACCGCGATACTCTGGTTAGCAGGCCCATGCTCAATCCACTGAGCTACACCAGCCAGGGTCATTTGAATTTTCTATTCCTGAATTGAATAGAGGCTCTTTCCATGAATTGTCCCTACACATTTTCAACTCCTGAGAGCACCCGCACAGATTTGCAACTTCCTTTTGTAGCCTACTTCAAAAGTTGCTGCCTTATTGTCAGAATTACCTGGAGATTTTGCTACGTATTTCTCCATAAATATATATTTCTAAACATATGAGAGAGTTGGTTCATGTGTTCTTCTCCATTTCTTTTATCTATGATAACTCTCAAAATGTAACATGTTTTTGAAACTCTATTTTTTACTAATATAATGACATACTACCTTAAATGTAGAATTAAGTAAAGGATTTTAAATAGTATGATATGTGAAATGTGATTGTGTATATATATATGTGTGTGTGTGTGTGTGTCTGTAATGAAACTATAAAGTACCATACAAACAGTGCTATCCAAATGGATTGAATTATCCATACCAACTGATTTTTCTTAATGTTTATGTGTGTATTGTGTCATCAAAAATAAGTTCTGCCCTGGCCGGGGGGCCTCAGGGGGCTGGAGCATCCTTCTGTACACCAAAGGTTGCATGTTTGACTCCCGATCAGGTCAAATATCTAGGTCATGTGCAGCTGGGGCACGTACGGAAAGCCAACAATCGATGTTTTTTTTTCTCACAAGGATATTTTCACATCTCTCACATGTTTTCTCTCTCCCATCGTTTCTCTTTAAAATCAATAAAAATATATCCTCGGGTGAGGATTTTTTAAACAGTTATTTTTGCAGATACTTTATACTGGTGATTTTCCCCCAATATAGATCCTTCTCCCTGCCAGATACTCTTTTCCTGCTTTTGTTATTAAACATTATCTTGCTCAGTGAGAAGGTTGTCTCCTGGTAATTTTCTGGTTCTTTTAGGGGAGTTCTTCCCTTCAGTTGTATTTTCAGCACTCCGCGTTTTCAGCAAGGCAGATTTTGAAATGCCAAATTTCTTAATTTGTCACTCAGTTCTTAAATTCTTTGAGCACTAAAAGTAACAGCAATATAATACAAATACATCAATATCTTCTGATTATATTATTATTTGATTTAAGGATTGTCCTTTTGTCTGCACCCTCCATAGATAATAAAACACTAAAGGCAGCTCTCATGTGTTCAGACCATCGCATCTGTGTCAATACTTTACCAGTATATTTGGCTCCATTCATTCATTTATTCTTTTATTTCTTCTGTTCTTTATAATAAATGAATTGTGTCTTATTACTAAGCAGCTTTACCACACTGGGATAACATAAACAAGAAGAAATAGAAAGTAGAAGTCTCTATGCTCATAATTTTTTTACTGACATGGGACCTTTCCAGGAAGAAGTTAAGAATTTCATAGATGGTTGTGATAGTGTCATTCATATTCAACAATGCAGTGTTGAAACACGCCTTAAAAGGTCTCAAGGATTATATTTTTCCTGCTTGCCTCATAAACAAATAAATTAAACCAAGCTAAACACTAATAAAAGCCAAGCTAGGACTTTGATTATTATCCAGCTTCTCTAGGATTCCTCTCCAAAACTGTGTTCTCCTCAGAGAAGTCAGTGGCTGCCAAAGCCTGGTCAGTGCGTAGTGGCAGTTTCTCCCGTCTCCAAAATGCTAATCAGTGGAGTGACATTAAAGTAGGAATTCATGGTGTATCCTAATCAAATGCTATGAGATATTAATATCTACTTTATGTCAATCAAAAGTTTCAAAGTAGTGGTGGAGGGCAGAGGGCAGATAAGAAAAAATGCAGCTCTAATCTTGGGCTGTAGACTGACTTAAAAGTGTAGGATATTGTGGGCTAGTTCTTCACAGATTTCTGTGTATAAATGCTTGAAAACCTTGCTAAAGGTTTACTCCCAGAAATTCTGGTGGCTGTGTAAATTGTTCACGTTTCTGTTATGTGAAGTCTAAGGCAAAAAATGTATCTCCACACCGGGAATTCCTTCCCCTCTGTCTCACATCAGAATGTGTTTTGATCACATCAAAATGTGGTCCTCCACCTCAGCCAACAAGGACGGAGAGTGCAGATTTCCAAGTCTCGCCTAAGTTTCAAAGCTAGTGTTAGATGATCCTTTTATTCTACTTTATATTAGTTAATTTAAAATCAGATGTAAAAAGTGATATTAGATTCAGTTGTTAGGAAACTAAGTTTGTTTGAAATGGCTATGGTCCATTTCAGTATCTCTTTTTGTTGTAACTTTGATTATCTCTGAATATAGATCATGTAGTTCTAAAGAAACTTTAGAATCCAAGTAGAGCAATGCTGAAAGTGTAAAATACGCAGCTGGTTTAGAACACTTAGTATGAAAATAAAAGTATCTGATTAATACTTTTTCTATTGATTACATGTTAAAGTGATATTTTAATATATTGGATTTAATAAAATATATTACTCTTTGTGTACATGGCTACAAAAATTGTTTTAAATTACATATGTCTCTTATTATATTTTTATTAGACAACACTTGGATATATTTTAGAACTGGATTATATTACATGTGAATTCTATTTTTTTGTTATTTTTAAACATCTTGAAATATAAATGTTGTAACAAAATTATTATTTTTCTTTTCTTTTTTTTAATTTTTAGAGATTTCATTTATTTATCTTTACAGGGGAAGGGAAGGAGAGAGGGAGAGAAATATCAATGTATGGTTGTCTCTTGTGAGTCCCCTGCTGGGAACTGGCCTGCAACCCAGGCATGTGTCCTGACCGGGAATCGAACCGCAATTCTTTGGTTCTCAGGCCTGCGCTCAATCCATTGAGATACACTAGCCAGGGCATTATTTTTATTTTCTATGGAAATTATTGGGTGACATTGTTAATAAAACTAAGTAGGTCTCAGGTTTACAATTCTGCAACGCACCATCTGTATATTGTATTGTGTGTTTGCCACCCCAAGTCAAGCCTCTGTTCATCACTGCACCCCCCTTTTCCTTCTGCTATCTCCCTAGTGATGAAATTATTAACATTGACTTTAAAGTTTATATTTTAGGCACTCTGCTAATCACTTTATAGTCTGATTATATATGATGCTCCATATTATTTCATTGTTATACCTATTTGCATGTGGCATCATGATAGGTGTGAGTAGGTATTTACTATCATTCTTGTGAATAATTAATTGTTAAAATGATTTTTTTGGGAAATAATTTATGGATAAATGTATGAAGGACAGGGTTATTGAAAAGAGAAGAAAAAAATCTAGCAAATTGTCTGAAGTAGACTTGCTTTTGATGTTACTTTTTCTAATTAAGATGGCATTGTCTTAGTATTTGGCACTCCCAAAGAATTCATAATATAGCTAGAGAAAAATATTCAGGAAAAAAGTATAAGGTGGGTTATATTTATTTTGAGAACCTATCACTGCCAAAAAAAGAGAAAAACTTATTACATTCACATCATATTGCTTGTCTGGGAATATTTCTAGTAAGAAAGCTAAAGGAGCCACAAAAATCAAAGAAAATATTGGTAGGGTTTCAGACACTAAGGAAAGACATCCCACTTTCCCTGTGAAGAACCTTCTTCTGGGATCTCGGAAACCAAACAAATTTCAAAAGTCTTTATTCGTCTTTCGAAACCTTGTCTGCATCCTGTTTCTCAGATCCATGATGAATGCAAATTGGGGAAGGGCCTTATTATTATGGAGAAAAATTAAATAAAAATAGGACAACTGTGAGATAGTTATTTCCCTGATGTAGTCTGTGTCTTTAAAAAAATAAATTATGACATCCTCAGAAAGTTTTTATCATAGAGTTTTAAGGAAGGTTGTGATTTCATATCTAAATGATTTCATTTTGACTTTTAAAACAATAAGAGTCATATGAATAACTCCAGCTGATCCTGAAGCTGTAGATAATACTAAGTGTTTTCTCAACATTTTACTAGGCATAGTTTGGTTGAAAAAATCTGTTAGAGAAAAAGAAATAACTTTTCAAAATCAAGTAAATGATTGAATCATTTAAAAATTGGGAGAGAAACACCCAACAAATTATCTTTTTTAGTGATGTTGATATATTGTTGCTTAGAAATTCTTTCACTCTCAAACAAACCTAAATGCCTTGCCAACATCCATATAATTCACAGAAACACTTTTTTTTCTTTTTTAAAATATTTTTTGGGGGTAGCTGTTAAAATTTAAAATGTACATTAATGTAATAAAGCTCTGTTTAAATGCGTATTTTTAAATACTTTTCTGTTTTCTTTCTTTGAGTGTAAAGTGCATTGCACACATCATAAATTAATACTGAAAAATCCAAATTTACCCCAATAGGGTCTTTCAGTGACGACTTTATAAACTCAGCCCTTGTTTATTCTGTGTGTGGCCACTTTGGTTATTAGTGGGGGTTACACTGACTGCCTTTTCCCAGATTTATGAGACTTGGCAAAAACCTTGAGTAAACAGAGCCCAGCTTCTTTCCATAGAAAACATTATTAGATACTAAATAAACATTAATTTGGGTAAACTGGTAGTACTCAGCCCAGCATTAATTCACCTTTATTTAGATTTGACTCTGATGGGTGAAAGAATACATGGGGGACAGGGGATTGCTTTACAGAGGGCCCAAAGAAGGTACGTTTAAAATAATAGCTAAGACTTTGTCCTTAGAACACCTTCATGCTCATTCATGAAGGGCAGTGTTCGGCTGCCAGGGATGCAGGCATCAAGTCCTTTTCCCAGTGGAGAAAGATCAAGAGATATTCAATCTTTTAAAAATTAGCACTGGATCTCTGAAAGCAAAATGGTTATTTTGCTCAGGATTTCAACAGAAGCTTTGAGAAATAGGCATATTGTGCTGTTAACATGTGGTTTTCAAGTAACTTATTAACTCTTTATAATATTGAAGTTCTGAAGAGATTAAAGCATTTTTTTAAAAGGATAACTTGAAAGGGTAAGGATTGCCAATTTGTTGGCAGTCTGTCTCTTGCCAACAAGTTAATGACCTGAAAAAGAAAAGGAAGGGTAATTTATGTGCTAGGTTAAAAATGGTAGAGACACAACAATTAGATACAGTGTGTCATCTAAATTGAATCTGGAGTTGCATAAACCAGCTATAAACAGCAGTTTGGGGGCCATCTTGAAATTTTTAATATAAATTGGATAATTAAAAAAATGCAAATATATTGATAGGACAAATGGAAATAATTTTTAAATTATATTTTATTGGTTGTTCTATTACAGTTGACTTGATTTTCCCTCTTTAACCCCTCTACCATGTACCCCCACTCCCTCATTCCCCTCAGCATTGTTCATGTCCACGTGCCATGTGTATAAGTTCTTTGGCTACTACTCCATTTTCTACACTGTGCTTTACAACCCCATGGCTATTCTGCAACTATTTGTACTTCTTAACCCCTCACCTCTTTATCCATTCCCCCAAACACTCTTCCCACCTGGCAACCATCAGAACTCTCTCCATATCCAGGATTCTGTGTTTGTTCTTTGTTTGCTTAGTTTGTTTCTTAGATTCAATTGTTGATAAGTATGCATTTTTTGCCATTTTATTGTTCATAGCTTTGTTCTTCTTTTTCTTAAATAAGTCCCTTTAAGAGTTCATGTAATAAAGGTTTGGTGATGATGAACTCCTTTCTATTTTTCTTGTCTGGGAAGCTCTTTGTATGCTCTTCGATTCTAAATGATATCTTTGCTGGATAGAGTAATCTTGGCTGTAGGTCCCTGCTGTTCATGACTTTGAATATTTCTTGCCAATGCCTTCTAGCCTTCCAAGTTTCTTTTGAGAAATCAGTTTACGGTCTTATGGGAACTCCCCTGTAAGTAACTGACCTCTTTTCTCTAGCTTCTTTTAAGCTTTTCTCTTTATCTTTAACCTTTGGCACTTTAATTATGATATGTCTTGGTGTGGGCCTCTTTTCATCCACCTTGCCTGGGACTCTTTGCGCTTCCTAGATTTGTATGTCTATTTTCTTCACTAAATTAGGGACGTTGTCTTTTATTATTTTTCAAACAAATTTCCAGTTTCTTGTTCTTTCTCTTCTCCTTCTGGCATCCTGATGATGCAAATGTTGGACCTCTTGAATCTGTCCCAGAGGCTGCTTATCTGTTCTCACTTTTTTTGGATTCTTTTTTCTTGTTTTGATTAGTTGGTTTTTGCTTCCTTATATTCTCAGTCATTGATTAGGTTCTCAGTTCCATTCACTCTATTGTTTCCCTGTAAATTGTTCTTTATTTCAAGTAGTGTATCCTTCATTTCTGACTGGATCTTTTTTATGTTATTGAGGTCCTCATTAAGTTTATTTAATATTCTTATAACCCAGTGTTTTGAACTTTTTATCTGATAGATTGCTTATCTCTATTTTGTTTGGTTTTTTAACCCAGTGATCCTACTTCTAGGAATATATCCAGTGGAACCCAAAGTGCTAATTTGAAAGAACATAAGCACTCCTATGTTCATTGCAGCATTATTTACATTGTCAGGATATGGAAGCAGCCCAAGTGTCTATCAGTAGATGAGTGGAGAAAACAACTATGGGACATTTATGCAATGGAGTACTGCTCAGCCTTAAAAAAATAAGTAAAGTTTACCCTTAGCAATGGCATGGATGGACCTGGAGAACATTATGCTAAGTGAAATAAATCAGTTAGAGAAAGACAAATACCATATGATTTCACTCATATGTGGAATCTAATGAACAAACTGAACTAACAGGCAAAACAGAGACAGACTCATAGATGGAGAGCAGGCTGACAGCTTTAGAGGGGAAAATTAGGAGGTGGAAGGACTGAGCAACAAGGAAAAAAATCATGGACATGGACAATAGTGGGGTGATTGCAGTGGGGAGGAGGGTCTGAGGGGGCTAAATGGTAATGGAAAAGTACAATAAATTTTTTTAAATGGGCAAAGGGCCTGAATAGACACTTTTCCAAAGAGGACATAGAGATGACCAATAGCCATGTGAAAAGATGCTCAACATCACTAATCATCGGAGAACTACAAATTATAACCAAAAAGAAATATTACTTCACACCTGTCAGAATGACTATCATCAAAGAACCCACAGACTTCCACCAAGATGGAGGTATAGGTGGAGACGCTGTGCTTTCTCACACAACCAAGTTTAGAGATAACTAAATGTTAGCAACAGAAAACATAGCCAGAACACAGAAAATTGAACTTTTTGGAAGTCTGATAACAACAAATTCTTCAGCCTGACTGGTAAGAGGGGCGAAACCAGCAGCTGGCGGAGAGGAGTTGCACAGGAAAACTCGGTCAGATGGACTCAGGAGCGCGGAATCAGGCGGGTTGGACCTAGTGAGCGACTCAGCGAGCAACAGCGGGGAAACAGCGAGGGAGCAGGGCCAAGATTTGACTGTGGTTGCGCATTCGTGTGCAGATAGACAAGCGAGGGAGTGGGCGATTGGACTGGGACCCAGCGTGGCAAGCGGCAGTGGAGGGCACCGCCATTTCCTCTCCTGCTCTGACCCTGCCTCCACATACAGCGTCATAACCCAGCGACCCAAGTGGCCCTGCCCTGGGGAACCACCTAAGGCCCTGCTCCTCACCCCGTGGCGTGAAACTGCAGAGGAGGTCGCCATTCCCTGCTCTGGCCATGCCCCCATATACAGCGTCACAACCCAGTGACCTGGGAGTCCAAGGCTCCTCTACTCCTACTTAACGAGCACGAACAGACCAAAAATGGCTCAAGAAGATCTCAAAGCCCCAGAGCCTATAAATTTAAGCGATGAAGAAATAGCAAAACTCTCAGACGCACAGTTTAAAACACTGGCGATCAGGATCCTCATAGATCTGGTTGATTATAGCCACAAATTAGAGAAACATATGAAGGCGAAACTAATTGAAATGAATGGAATTGCATAGGAAACCAATAGCGATGAAAAGGAAACTGGGACTCAAATCAATGGATTGGACCAGAAGAAAGAAAATAATGGCCGAACAGAAAAGAGTGAAGACGCAAGAATTCAAAAAAATGAGGAGAGGCTTAGGAACCTCCAGGACATCTTTAAATGCTCCAACATCTGAATTATAGGGGTACCAGAAGGGGGAAAGGAACAGCCACGAGTGGAAAACTTATTTGAACAAATAATAAAGGAGAATTTCCCCAATCTGGCAAAGGAAATAGACTTCCAGGAAATCCAGGAAGATCAGAGAGTCCCAAAGAAGTTGGACCCAAGAAGAAACACACCAAGGCACATCATCATTACATTAGCCAAGATTAAAATGAAGGAGAGAATCCTAGAAGCAGCAAGAGATAAGGGCACAGTCACCTACAAAGGAGTTCCCATCAGACTGTCAGTGGATTTCTCAGAAGAGACCTTACAGGCAAGAAGGGACTGTAAAGAGGTATTCCAAGTCATGAAATCCAAAGACCTACATCCAAGATTGCCCTATCCAGCAAAACTTTCATTTAGAATGGAAGGACAGATAAAGTGCTTCTCAGATAAGATCAAATTCAAGGAGTTCATCATCACCAAGCCCTTACTATATGAAATGTTAAAGGGACTTATCTAAGAAAAAGAAGTTAAAAAAACATGAACAGTGAAAGGACAGCAAACTCACAGTTATTAACAACCACACCTAAAACGAAAGCAAACTAAAAGGACATCTAGATCAGGAGCAGAACCATAGAAATGAAGATCACATGAAGGGTTAGCAACAGGGGAGTGAGAGGAGGAGAAGCGGGGAGAAGGTACAGAAAATAAGTAGCATAGACAGTAGATAGAAAATAGATGGGGGGGCAAGAGTAGTATGGGACATATAGAATCTAAAGAACTTGAGACACATGGTCATAAACTAAAGGGGGGTAATGTTGGGGACAGGGGGTAGGGTGGAGGGGAATGAAGGGGGGAAATAGAACAACTGTAATGGCATAATCAATAAAAAATAAATTAATAAAAAAACAAAAACAAAAACCCCACAAACAAATGTAGGTGAGAATTTGCAGAAAAGGGAACCCTTTTGCATTGTTGGTAGGAATGTAGATTGATGCAGCCACTGTGGAAAGCAGTACTGAGTTGCCTCAAAAAATTGAAAATGGATCTGCCTTATGACTCAGCAATTCCACTTCTGGTAACATATCTGATGAAATCTGAAGTACTGATTCAATAGAATATATGTAGCTCTCTGTTCACTACAGCATTATTTACAATAGCCAAGTCTGGAAACAGCCCAGCGCCCACTGGTGGATTAGTAGATAGAGAAGCTGTGTTTACACAATGGAATATGCCTCAGCCAAAAAAGAAAGGAAATCTTACCCTTTGTGACAGTGTGGATGGAGGTGGAGAGTGTTATGCTAAGTGAAATTAGCCAGTCAGAGAAAGACAAATAATACATGATTTCACTTACATGTGGAATTTAGTGAATAAAATAAACTAACAAACTGGAAAAGACCAGAGAGCAGACTGACTGCTGTTGGAAGGGAAGTGGGCTTATCCTCTGATCACAAGAAAGAAATACTAAAACTTAACATCCTAGTAATTTGGGAGTAAATATCATTCTACATTTGTACTGTTTTAAAAATAATTTTATTATAAAATATATTATAAATAATAGATGATACAAAAGTATATCTGAGGTTTCATATCTGTAGATTTTAAACCTACATGTAAAACCAATTTAAAGACAATTAATAAAATGAACATTGTTTTTTCCCCTGTTATATGAAGACCATAAAATAACTGCTCAACAAGATAGTCATGTGTCTCTGTGTTGTGCAGAAGGACTGATGTATTCAAGAGTTCAAGTTGGTAAGTTGCTCTGTTCTGCCCTCAGATACCGTCTAGTTGCCCTGAGCTATCTTGCCATATACAAGATACTCCCTGTGCATAATATCCTGCCTTCTCAGGTCCAGTCTCATCCAAAAAGCATTTCTAGGTAAATTCCGGGTCAAAACATTTACTTTCTATAAGGATCACAGTGGCACATTTTGCTCCACCACATTCACTTGTAATGGGTTGCAGCCAGGGCCCCCCAAAGAGGGATTTGTAATGGGGTCCAGAACACAGGGTGTCCAGGAAATATAAAAACATAGGATGTCCTCACCCCCATAAGTCTGAACTGGGGGTGAGGATACTATCTTACCATATACAAGATAATTTGACTGTAAATTTGTTCCAGAATGGCCCCGTGGGAGGAGGGCAAGATACTGTTTCTGAATGGACCCCTCCCTCTCCCGGAGTCCCTCTGTACCAGGTTTACCTTACCCACTGCCACGTATTAGGATTTATGGCTTTTGACGCTAGAGTTTGGTGAAAAGGAAAGGAACTATTTATTCAACAGTTATATACAAGTTTAGAGTAATGGCAGAATGTCGCCATTAAAGACTCAAAGTACCTTAAAACATTCAAACACACACAGTCCTTCCTTCTCCCCTTTGCCCAGTCAGGCCAATCAGGGGTACTATATCCCAGGTGAAAAAATAGAAGTCTGTGCTTCAGCTAGCCCTTGGTCCTTCTCAGTAATCTGTGCTCGGCTGGCAGGCCTCCCGAGGTTCCCAGCACTCCCAGCCATGTCAGCGGGACCTCCAGTTCTTAATCCAAAACCATGTGGCACATTCTCAGGGCCCGCCAGTGTGAGTCCTTTCACCCCTTTCCTTCCCATAATGTCTCTCCTGCATTCTTCCAAACTGCTAAGAGAGAACTCTGCATGGCTGCTACATCTTGCTTTCCTGCTTCCTAAGCCACATATGGTAAAGGGAGCCCCCTCCCTGCCCCTCAAAATCACGTGGTTATACCCCCACATGGCTACCACACCTGGGATTAAATTCCAGTGAATCTTCTTCTACAACCCCATTTTCGACTCCTCCCACAATTGGCTACACCTGACAGCACTCTCACATGTTTCCCAGCCTTTCTGGGATGCCATAGTTAGTCCAGGCAAGTGTGGCTCCTTGGCATGGAGCAAACCATCTCCAAGCTCATGCAGGCGCTATAACCAAGGGGAGCTGCCTCCCAGTTAAATCATGGGTTGAAGTCACTCCCCTCTTCCTGGCTCAAAGAGTGGCCACAGCTACTTAACATATCTATGAAGTCGGCCAGCTGTTATAGATTTGTAAAATAACCATTTTTGCATGTCAGGTATGAAGTTGGCCAACTGTTCATATGCAAAGTAACTCTCAATGGCCCTGCTCCACCTGTCCCATCCCCAGTTCAGACTTGTGGGGGTGAGGACATCCTATGTTTTTATATTTCCTGGACACCCTGTGTTCTGGACCCCATTACAAACCCCTCTTTTGGGGGCCCTGGCTGTACCCCATTACAAGTTAATGTGGTAGAGAAAAATAGAAAAATGTGCCACTGTGATCCTTATAGAAAGTAAATGTTTTGACCTGGAATTTACCTAGAAATGCTTTTTGGATGAGACTGGACTTGAGAAGGCAGGATATTATGCACAGGGAGAAGGAAACAAATGTGACTTAGATGGTTTATGTTCACTGACCATCCTGACCGAAACAGGGAGTGAACAGTGAGGAACACGGAGAGAACATAATTTATTTAAAGAAGCAATTGTCACGCCAAGTTAGGGAGTTTATATTTTAAATTAAAGATAGCATATTGAAAACAAATGGTTTAAGAAAACAAATCTGGAAACATCAGGCATTCCTGAGATTAGAGTCTATGGCAGAGTCCAGAATACCAGGTATACAGTCAGAGCAATCTGGTGCTCCATTAGTGGCCTTGAACATGGAGTAGGAAAAATGAATCTTAGAGATAAAATGACATGCAGATTATTAAGAGACATCACTGACACTGATGACAACCTTGTTTGGTAGTTAAAGAACAGATATCCCCTTTGTCTTCTGGTAGACATGTTACTTCTCTAGTTGATAAAGAGAAATGAGAGTAAATCTAAAAGCAGGTTTTGCAGGTTTTGTATGATCTGACTCTGTACTAGGGAAGATCCAATAACACTGATCCTCGAGAAAGCAAAATTGAACTAAAGCAAAAAAGTTAATTTCTTAAAAAAAAACGTGTATATATGTTGTCTGTTAATCATTTAAAAAATTTATAGACACTGTTCTTTACTAAAACTACAAAGTAATAGTCCTGTTAAGGTTGATGATGTATCAACAACCTAAATTTACATAAGAGAACTTGAACACTTTGAGTGGTTATTTCCTGAAGATGAGATGTCCTGTCTGAGGCAAAGCAGGACTTGACTCAGGTCTTTGGCTTTTAACTCACTGTTCTTTGTGCTATGACATGATTTATCCTTACTCATATATTCTGCTTCCTTTATGAAATACCTTGAGAAGCTGACATATATTTTAAAATGTCATATTTTAATAGTTTAAGTTGTGAGACTATAAATAGTAAAATATTGAAAATATCTTCTTCCAGTTGATACAAATTTATTTTTAGCAGCAATAAGCCATAATTTGCCTTCCAGTGATAATTATTTTCTCTTTTGTACAGCATTTCAAGTAAAATGCATATTGTAGATAATTATAATTTAATTGATATAAACTTAATCGTGAAATCTCATTTACATACTATAATAATTTTCTTAAAATATTAATTTACACACTTGCACTACAAATCATGTGACATATATGATTGCTTTAAATGAATCAAATGCAAAATTTGAAAAATCAGAGTTGCATGACTGCTTAATACTGATGCTTATCACAGTTTGTAGCCCTTAAGTGGAAAATTAAAATGGTACACAACGTACCTTATAAAAAAAGAACTCTTAATTTTATTAGAGTAATGCAATGAAGAGTTTTATTGAGAAGATGTCTGAGAAACTGATTTCTTAAAGTGCTGTGGATAGAAAGTTTTTTCTTTTATTGTTCTATAATCAAGATTTTTTTCAGTTTTATTGGAACATAATTGATGTGCATCAGGATAAGTTTGTTATAGCAAAAAAATTCTTTGTTCTTCTTTGACATTCCAAAAGATGCATGCATGCACTATTACCATTGAACTTCACATTCTTTTTTGCCCAAGACAGCAATAATCTTTACATCTCTACTTTTTTCTTGAAGTGGCTTGCATATTTTACCACTTAGATATTGCTTTTCCATCCCTTTTTAATCTGCATATGCATTTACTTAAGAAAAGGTATGTGCTGTGAATGCTCTAGGAATGTGGGAATTTAAAAAGGCAGATGAATGCTTAATAGATAATTCTTAAATATGTGCTTAATTTCTGCTAATGTTAAATTTTATGCTTTGTCTTCTGGATAAAATTCAACAATTGATAGAAAGATAACAAGGGGAAAGAGAAAGAATCACATTAAAATATTATTTTCTTAACATAAAACTTTTTCTGTTGTGACCCATGGGGTCATGAAGGCTGGGGAGAACTTAACAGAATTTCCCAAATTGCTAATGAGAGGGACTAACAGGATTCTTTGTCAGACCACACCCAGCAGGGGGAATGAGACTATGCTCATCCTGTATTACGGATGATTATGGAATAATTATCACAATGGCCAATGTTTCTTTTACGCATATGTAGATATAGGGTCATTACTGTATATTATTTTAAACTGAATAACAATAAAGTTGCTATTGTTTCCTAAAATTTGAAGAAATGCTTGTTTAGAAAGTGATAAAACTGGAATTTATACCCAAGTTCACCTAACTCCAAATTTCAAATTCTTCACTATTTCATGGCTCCTCTTTACATGGAGGGGTGTTCTGTAACTTTCTGAAGTAAGGTTAGAAAAAAATGTGATTCTTAAAATTCTTAAAAAAGATGTATAGGAATACCAAGAATGTCCTCTACAAACTCAGTTATTTCTTCTACTTTTCTTTGGGAATGATTTTTGTAGTGGCCGTGGACCATTTCCATTTGGTTCTGGAATTCCCATATGTGTCTGGTGCTCTGGAGGCTGCCCAAGTTTTTCATATTTTAATGATTCATGGTTACAACAGGGGGATGAGAGGGAGAGACTTTAGCTACTTCATCACCGTGTATCATCAGCTGGGCTGGGATTGGAAAGAGGAGGAGGTCGACTACTTATTTCATTTATTTAACAAATCCGTGCTCATCTGCAGCTTTGTGCCAGGCACAGCGTTAGGCTTTGGGGATGCGGTGGTGATTGTGATTGATGTCCTTGCCTGCACTTGGCTTGAAAGAAGTAAATGTCTCCTCGGACGGCAATGACATTTGTTCTGTAAGGTGCAAATGCAAATCACGAGATGTAGGCAATGGACTAAATATTATTTGAAACATTTTAAAAATTCTAATATTACTGTACTGTAACGGTTTCTTGTTTTGAATACTCTGAAAAAGTGTGGCAGTTATAACTAAAGCTAAAGTTTTTTTATGTGTGTAAACTCTTTTGGCCCTTATATTGTCCAGTTAAGCTTTCAGAAGTAACTGTAGGTTGGCTTGTTGTCAAAACTGTTTCTAAATATTAATCTCAGTTCTAAGACCTTCTTCATGGACTTTTTGTTCCAACATATTTTGTAACCCCCAATTGAATATTTTAAAATAAAAACATTTCTTTTTCACTCTTCCTTTATTTTTATTTTCTAACAATTTCCATATCCAATAAAGCAATTAAATTTGTTCTTTTGTTTAGGATTTCATTTTGGCAGTGCATGTAGGCTCAACAAATTGGATATTCAGAGAAAATAATGTATTATTATTATTATTATTGTAATAAGGATCTTATCTAATTGCACACTGAAAAAAATTACATTATGGAATGAAGGTTGGAAACTTTAATGCCAGATTATAAAAACACATTTGCAAGCTGAATAGGAGAACGTGGAGGTTTCCAGATTTCCTTTTACATTTCATATTTTCACTTAACATCTTTGGAAAAATAGTTACTTTCACATTCTACGCAAAAATGGAAGACCTTTCAGATAATTTTTTAAGAGCCAGCTATGTGCCAGACAAGATACTAAATGCTTTCCATGAGTTATTCTGGCAAGAATCATCTCAAAAGAACTGATAATCCTATTTTATAGATGAGGAAACTGGATTTAGAGAAATCAAGTGAATTTTCTCAGAGTGTAAAGCTGATAAGTGGCAAAACAAAGATAACAACCCAAGCCAGAGCAGAGCCAGGGCCAGAGCTCTTAGTCTCTGCTACTCCTGGGAGAATTAAGAATTTTACCCCAGTTGCTACATAAACCACATAGTAAAAATAAATGAGTTGAGTTATCAAGGCTTTTGAGAGATTATTTAAGGTGGATTCTGTATTTTAAAATCCAGACTACAGTGCTAGTTTCACTGCTGAGTCAGCTTCAGAAAGGCATATAGTAGAAGGTGATGGGACATTTTCTCTAAGAGAAATATGTAAAAAAATAAACATGGGGAAATGACACTTATGCTGTGTGCTCAACTCAGGAGTCCCCTGCTTATCTAAGTGAGGCAGAAAGACATGGGATGGCCACTTACATCCAGTTTTTTAGATATGGCTGAGAATATAAGGATGAGATTAAATACAGTTCAGAAACTGATATTAAATATACACAATGCTATATGTCAATCATATCTCAGAAAAGAAGAAGAAACTGATACTAACATACAGGAAACTAGGTAAAGATCATAATGAAGGTGGAAGAGGAACTGCACAACTAAATATTAATAACATGGCTTCAACAGAGCAATTATGCTATATATATATATATATATATATATATATATATATATATAGGCAAAATATGTTTATATAAGGAAGACCAGAAGGGTGTTTAGAAATATGGACTGCCTGATAAAGAAGTTGAAAATTCTGTAGAATTTCATAAGACAGCACCCCAATCTATTCTTTATACAGGCATACTGATCAACAGTGAGTAACTCCAACTTCCTTTCAATATATAAATATGTGAATTTAGAAACAACTCTCTTTATGTATTATAAGAATATAGGTAGCCCTGGCTGGTGTGGCTCAGTGGACTGAGTGCTGGCCTGTGAACTGAAAGGTTGCGGTTCCATTCCCAGTCAGGGCACATGCCTGGGTTGTGGGCCAGGTTCCCAAGTTACGGGTGTGTGAGAGGCAGCTGATCTATGTGTCTATCGCACACTGATGTTTCTCTCCTCTTTCTTCCTCCCTTCCCCTCTCTCTAAAAATAAATAAACTTTTAAAAAAGAAAGAATGTAGGTAAAGGGAATCAATTTAGCTTTAGCCATGATCTTTTAAATAAGGTTTACACTGTGTTTCCATATTGCATATTCAGTGAACCCAAATAGTGTTTCTGAAAGTGCTGTAGAATCATACTTTATGATGGCACGTATAAAGAAAGTTTAAAACTTGTATTAATTATAACACAATATTTAATTATTTTATGCTAATACTGTTTGCTATTATACAGTAATCAATTTCTCTTAGTTTTATTAGTTTCTGAATAACATGAGTTGAAATATGCATACAGAAGACAATAAAGCTCACATTTTACAAACATTGAATTCTTATGCAAATATTAGAGTAATTATTAATTATGGAAAAATTTTAAGTATGTTTCATGCATGCTAGTAATATACCATCTTAGAGCAAGCAAATGCATTAAGATGTTCCAAGAGGTACAATAGCTCTTTGAATCTGTGGGAGAGACAACCTCAAATCTTTGGTATGCTATAAATACAGCAAATTTGAAACCTGTTATAAATAAAACTTGGCATGTTTACAGATCTGGAATGGTCTGAAACGTAATTGAAAGTTTTTAGTTTTATTTAACTTACCTAACTTAGTAAAATATTAACATAATATCTAATTTTGTTCATTTATGAGATTTTGCATCCATGGGTTACAGGTTATTATAGCCAATGAATTAAACTTTATTTTTGAGTTCCTGCTATACATCAAAGTTTTGCTGTATTATGACATATAATCATAGAGTGTTAATAATGAAGTTAGATCAACCATTTTTTACAGGTTGATATGAATTTCTGTACTTTATAATACAGTAAAATGACAACTTTAATGTAAGTAAAGTTTCTTGTAAAAATTGATCTTGAATAAAATATAACTACTTTTAAACATCATTATTTTTCATACCAGAAAAATATTTAAATTTACTATTTAAAATAATCCCCTGAAAATAAAATAAAGTAATCCTATACATATGTCAAAGGATGCCAACAAATTATAAAACTTGAAACCTTCTTAAGTGGAATCATAATTAGCCATAGTAATTTGTTTCAAAAAATTCAAAAACAAAGAACTTTAATAAGAGTTCATAAGAGATTTTTATGCCTGTTTTAAACATAAAGGTGAGGGGTGGGAATAAAAAATACCACATCAAATTAAATAAGATAGATAGACATATAAAAAATAAAAAGTATATATGAGGGTGCCTGGGGGACTGAGTGAAAAAAGGTGAAAGCATTGACAAATAGAGATTGGTAGTAACAGAATAATAATGATGTAAAGTGAAGCATAGGAAATGTAATCAAAATATTATGCAGTAATTCCTGTCAATATGGAGACATAGGTAAATATGGCTCACCTCCTTGAATAACCCCATCAAAATTACAACTAAAGTATACGACTATTTTTTAGAACCATCAGCAATCGAGTTGAATGAAAGTCTGATAACTATAGAATAAAGAAACCATACCCAACCAAAATGATAGGATGGATAGAGACATGGAACAGGCTGGTCCCACATCCAAGTGTGGTGTATAAAAATTCAGGAGGGATATCTTGGGAGCAAGGAATCCCAGCCCCAAACCAGGCCCCACAGCCCAGGATTCCTGAACCAGGATGATAAATACCCATAACTTCTGGCTGCAAAATACAGCAGGAATTGAGTCAGTAGAAGAAATTCTGGAGTCCCAAGAAGTTCCCCTTAAAAGACCCAAACACAGACTTACTCAGATTAACTCCCTCAAAATTCCACCACGAGGGTAGCTGCTTGAAAGGCACCAGCAGCAAGAGATGGGGGAAGTTTTCTCCCAGACAGAAAGGCAGGCAGAGGCCATTGTTCCTTTTATGAGCTCTCGCACCACAGAGCCACAGAGCTAGCAATGGGTGCTGTATCTGAGACTCCAAAACCTGGCTGAAACTGTTTGCACAAACCCAAAGATCTCCTGAGACTCCATCCCATCCAACTTATGGGCCCACCCAAGCTGTTAACTGTGACTTTCCCATATGAGTGGCTGATCTTGGCTCATGGTTCACAACTTCCTAAATGCTCTTAAACAAGTAACAGCCTGCCTTAGTCAGCTCTCAGACCCCATACATCTTGCTAAGTGGACCCAGGTCCAGCACTAGCAGCAGCCAGCATGACCTTTCCTGGGAATCTCCAAGCCCACCACAAGTAGCAGCTATCTCAGCTTGCTTTATAGTTCAGGCAGGGTGGCCCAGGCAGAACACAGGGTAGGGTGCTGACACTGGCCTCCACCACCCAGGAAACCCCAGAGCCTGTGTACACAGTGGACAGCTACAGACCACATTGGAGCACCACTACCTTCACAGGTAGTGGTGAACCTTCACAGAGGGTGGAGGGAGGTGGTCAATGTCATAGCCAGTCCTTGCTGCTGACTGCCCTGGGTAAATCCCTCCCATTGACCTGCTAAGAACAATCAAGGCTCAACTACAAGAGGAGGTTGTATTCATCCCACACAAAGGGCACACCTTGAGTACCAGCTTGGGTGACAGGGGAGGCTGTGTCACTGGACCCCATAGGACACCTACTGTATTAGGCCACACTACTAAGACAGGGAGTCATAGCAGCTCTACATAGAAACAAATACGTCTATGTATTTCCTAATACATAGAAACAAACACAGGGAGGCTGCCAAATGAGACAAAGAAACATGCTCCAAATGAAAGAACAGGTCAAAACTCCAGAAAAAGAACTAAACAAAATGGAAATAAGCAATCTGTGAGATGCCAAGTTCAAAACACTGGTTATAGGGATGCTCAAGGAACTTAGTGAGAACCTCAACCATGTGAAAAAGATCCAGTCAGAAATGAAGGATTCACAATGGGGTGAATAAAGCTGAGAATCAAAACAATCTTTTGGAACACAGGAATAAAAAAACAATTACTCAGAGCTACAAGAAGAAAAAAGAATCTAATAAACAAGAATAGCGTAAGAAGCCTCTGGGACAACATCAAGCTTTTCAACATTCACATCATAGGGGTGTCAGAAGAAGACGACAAAGAGCGAGAAATTAGAAATCTATTTGAAAAAATAATAAAAGAAAACTTCCCTAATTTGGTGAAGGAAATACACATACAAGTCCATCAAGCAAAGAGAGTCCCAAACAAGATGATTACAAAGTGGTCCACTCCAAGACACATCATAATTAAAATGCCAACAGTTACAGAGAATCTTAAAAGCAGCAGAAAAAAGCAATTAGTTACTTATAGGGATGTAAGCTGATTACCATAAGACTGTCAGCTGATTTCTAAAAAAAAAAAACAAAAAAAAAACCCTGCAGGCTAAAAGGGATTGGCAAGAATTATTCAGTCATGAAAAGCAGGGACCTACAGCTAGACTGCTCTACCCAGCAAATATTTCATTTAGAGTTGAAGAGCAGATAAAGAACTTCCCAGAGAAGAAGACACTAAAGAAATTCATCATCACCAGATCATTATGTGAAATGTTAAAGGGGCTGGTTTAAGAAAAAGAAGATCAAAACTATGAACAATAAAATAGCAATGAATAAATACTTACCAACAATTGAAACTAAAAAGAAACTAAGCAATCAAGAAGAATAGAGATAGAATCATGGATATGATGGTTTTCATGGCATTTTGGTGGATGGCATTTTAATGGTTTTCAGATGGAAGGAGGTGTGGGGGAATTGGTGAAGAAATGAGAGGATTAAGAAGTATAAACATAGTTATAGAATAGCCATGGCCATATAAGTTACAGTGTAAGAAATGGAGTAGCCAAAGAACTTGTACACATGACCCATGAACATGAAAAATGGTGGGGGATTATCTGTGGGAGTGGGAGATGCTGAGAGGAAGGGAACATAGAAAAATTGAGGCCACTGTAAGGGCATAATCAATAAAATATAATTAAAAATAATAATGTTATAATAATAACTATGCATGGTGCCAGTTAGGTACTGGAAATATCCAGGGGAATATTTCATAAAGTATGTGATTTTCTATCCACTATGATGAACACCTGAAACTATTACAATATAACATTGAATATAAATTTTAATTGAAAAAATTAAAAATATAGAAAATAATACATACACATAATGTATTCTATCCAATACAAAGAATACATGGAGTTATGGACATAAGTTATTGCTATACTTTGAATATATCATTTATTATATTATATCCTTTATTTTTGCATAACTTAGAAGGCTATTTAAATTTGTATTCTGTCTGGAAAAGACAACAAAATATACCTAATTCTTTTAATCTTTTTAGTATAAGTGAAAATCCTAAAGTCAAATGTTATACATATTCACCAATGTTTATTCTATTTTTTATATTTTACAGTTTTACATGATATTATTTTATTTGGCATCTAGTTATTTTCTATTTCTTGGAATATTACATGATTCAATTTAGATAAACAGCATTGGAAGCACTTCAGATACAATTATATTTCATCATTCATAACCATATTCAAACTACCTCTGTCTCCTCATAAGCCATAGAAATGGGATTTGTTTATTTGCTTTCATATTCATTTGTTTGCTTTGGTGTTCTGTAATTATTTTCTTCATTTGGGTTCATAGTCTTGGAAGTTAGATACTGTCTTCCTGGAAACTCTTTATTTTATAGAATTTATAAGTATAGGCAGACGTTCAGGTCATTATTAAATGACTTTAACACCATAATTTGCTATCATATTTAAAATAACTTCTAAAAGAAAATGGGAATAAACCAAATGTAATAATTTTAAGATGGCTAATACTTCTTGATCACTTGCTATGTACTGGGCATGGTATAAGGCTTTAGAATAGAACCGAGATTAAAACCACTAGCATGTGTCATTAACACTAGAAATATAAACAACAATCATTAAAAACTATGACTGTTGAAAGTGGTGGGCAATTTTTTCATTTGGTGAAAGAAATTGCCTTGCTCATATTCAGTTGTTGAATTCAATATGTTAAAATAATACGATATAATTAATTATATTTACATTTAGTCACATTACTTTTATTTTTAAATGTAATAAGTTAATTATATTTACTTAATTTTTAGTAGTCACATTGGATCAAATATCATGAAATTCAAATGTGACATGAAGCATTGCTTTCTAAATTTTACATATGACACCAAATTCCTTTCACAAACTGTCTACTTTTTATCCCAGATAGTGTTATGTTTATGAAGTGAATTATTTAAAGTCATCTTTCTATGCAGATGGAATGCCTTACTTTGTTAGAAATATTTATATCCCTTAGGTGTTTCATTAAGTAGTGAAGAAAGAAACAAATAGTGTTAATATGTCTAGCACATCTTTTGCCTTAAAAAAAATAAGGCTATATAGAAGTCATTTCACTTACGTTTTTTGATCTCAAAAGTACATGCATTCCTGAAGAATTCATGTGAGTATGAAATATAAGGTCACATTTTTATGCTATATGCTCTATTCGTTCATTTATTTATTTTTAACTGAATTTATCGGAGGGACACCGGTTAACAGTTTTTTACAGATTCAGGTGCACAGCTTCACAACACATCATCTGTACACTGTACTGTGTGTTCACAACCCCAAGTCAAATTTCTGTCCACCACCATTTACCCCCTATAAACTTCCTCCACCTCTCCCCCCACAGGTCTTCCTGAAATCACTACACTATCATTCATGTCCATGAGTTTTTTCTCTTTTCTTTCTCTTTTGCTCCAGGTCTATCCATGCTGTTGCAAAGGGGAAAATTTCTTCCCTTTTTAAGGAACTTCCTTAAATACTATTTCCTATACACAAATGGTTTTATATTAGGCTCATATCCGTTTTACAAATTGGCAACTAATAACTTCCATATATTGTTTTTGAAGATATGATGAATTCCCTGCAGTCCTATGAAGTATGCTAAGTGATAAAAAAATCTTTTTTTCTTCCTTTAACATGGTAAACTTTTCAATAAATATTTTTAACTGGAAAATATAATTAATGTGAAAATTGTGAAAAATAGGACCACCAAGTCAGGAAAAAGATATTCCCGTCATTTTTACGCTGGTGCCATGCTCTTCTCTTTGTAAGTCTTCACTTTGCTTGAACCTTCGTATAAGTGCTGCTGAAGCAAGCGCCATGATCCTGTTTTTAAGTACAACAAAATATCTATGTTGCTTTGAAAAACAGGTTTCCAAGTACACAGTTTTTCTGATTCAGAAACTATGGGACCACTAAGTTAGTTTGCATCTAGACTCTCTTATTAATTTGTCATAGAAAAGTCAATTTTGAAGATTTAAAATCCACTTATTGCCTACATTAGCAGAAATGTTAGATAAATATTATAAAATCTGGGAACACCTTTACTGGTTGTATAACTCAATGTCTAAATTAAACTTAATGTATATTTCAGGGAAGTTAAATTTGGGGGTATTTACCAAAACGGTACTCTGTTTCTTAATCATGACATTGCCAAGAGGTAAAAGGAATAAAATAAATTAGAGAAAGGAACTTCTCAAAGATAAGCACATGGTTATTTCTTATTTTATTATTTTAAGGAAATACACTTGTTTTGCCTTCTTAATTGCAGTGGTTCCTAATCTGTCTTATTCAATGCTCTATTTATAAAAATAAAATTCTTTAAACAGTAAGTGGCACATATCAGAATATTTGATATAGAGCGTATTATGAATTAACAAATCAGTTTAAACAATACACATGTATATTTTGCATACACAAGGAAGACATTAAAATTTGACAAATGTTCTATAATTTCTATAAATATTTTCATAAAATGTTTTAAATATTCTACAGTTCTCAAAAAATGTATCAGAATACCAGTGGTTGTGGAATAAGATTACTTTGATCATAAAAAAGTGCATGGATTAAAATGCTGCTCTTCAGAGTGTCGAGGTTTGAAAAGGAAGATCTTAAATCTTTGAATTATGGATTAATTAAATTTTAGGAGAGACCAACTTTATGTTGTTGGTGCTTTTACTGACCTACAAATTGGTAAATATCACTGCTCTGCTTCAATTAGCACACTGATATGATATTTAAGATGAGGAAGATGATTAGCAATAAGATCATTTACAGTAGTATTTTACTATTTTATGTAAATATACTAATTAAGTTTTAGAGCAGTGTGGGCCTTGTGGACTGTGATTTCTTTAGGACTTCTTTACGACATAAAATTGTTCTGTTGTTACCGTTATCTTCAGGAAAAACTGCAGTCCACAATATTAAATCTAACAGGTCGCACAGTTATGTTCTGAAGACTTACTATTCCATTATTTTCTTTTGAGATAGATTCATTAGGGGTAAGATCTTGAAGAATTTTATCTGGCTGTAAGTACAAAGCTGAAGGACATGCAAATCCAAGGAACATATAACAATGGTGTTTTGTTGAGCAGATAATTACACAACAGTATCCTTTCAGTATGTTTTAGGAATGTAAATGTTGTGTTTAAACCACTGGAAATGAAAACATAACTAGTATAATTTATCTTTACTGACAACTGATCACTGATCGTTAATATTTAGTTTGGTATGCAGTGAGATATCACTGGCTAAAGTAGACTAACATTTCATTAAATATAAGTCTCTTCCACATGATATCTGAACAATTGGATGGTCTTCCAGATTCTATGGGAACGTACCAATTGATGAGGAATTCATGACATGTGAAAACAATGAAGCCCATTAATGGACAGTTAAAACTTTTCAACCAAAAGTTGCTGCCCTATCATTTGTAACAGTGTTGTACACTGTGTAGTGATTGAATACCCCTGACTATACTAAACTAGCAGAACATTACATATATTAGAAAACACAGAAAGCAATTCAGGAAGGATGAGATAAAATACATGTGTATGAAATTTGCAGTATTCCAAGCTCTATCCTGGTGGATCTTGACACATACTACTTGCATTCTTCTTTGATATCACTGCCCTTGATCAGTGGAATATAAAATAGCCCTCTGCTAACATAAAGCTTTTTTTTTGTTTGCCTAGATTGTCCCTTTAGATCTCAAGTTTCTTCTATAATTTCTATTTGGTTTCTTGTCCATATTTGTGCTACAAAGTAATGTTACTAATAATTCAATCTTGTATACCCTACTGGAAAACCATGTAATCAGACAATAACTGAAAAATAGCTACAGTTAAGCCAAAATGAGTTTCTACAGACATTAGTAGTTTTAATGTGGGGGTGGTCATAGCTCTTCGTGTCTCCTGAATAAAAAATAAAACTCAAGTGACCCTATGTGCACCATGAAGGTATGAAGAACAAGTAGCTCTTTATAAATTAAAATTTTTTTCTCCCTTCCCCTAACTACTTACATACACACACCACCCTGAGAAGGAATCCTAAATCTAACTGTTCAAGGTTTTCATGTGTGAAGACTCATATTAGTTTTTCTTTTACGTACAAAATCTACTTTTTCACCCTAATTATACATCATCTTGCCTTAATGACTTTTGGAATAAATGGTTATAACTAAATAAGGCAAATCAATGAAGCTCACATATATAATTTTATATACCTAGCTCCTCAAATAATATTTTTGATGAGTTAGCATCCGTCTAATAATTTCTGGATTCTGCATTCCTTTGGGAAATGGCACAAGGCCTTCTTGAGTATTAGATTATGCATTTGGATCTCTGATTTAGTGGAACAGTGTAAAAATCTCTTATAATCAGAACACTCCCCACTGGCTTCACATCTGAAGATCCCCAAGAGGGCCATTTGTCCCAGTGAACATCTGGAATAGATTACATGCAGTTAATTGGCTCCAGGTCGAGCTTGTTACAGACGGTAGCATGCAGTATAACCTGTGCAATTCACTAAATCCACCCACTTGAGGTTAAATCACACCTACTTCTCTCTGTAATTCCTCCCAGATGCAGGACACGCACATGTGTGCATAGACACATTGCACACACACAAACGTGCACTAGAAGATAGCAAAATAGCAATAGATTAGTGGAGAGGTTGACAATACATTAAACCCATAAATTATTTCAATTAACTGATTAACTATTAAATTCAAAGGATTGTTGGGAAGAAAAACAAAGAATCAGGAGAAGCGTATTTCTGAGAGTGACTGTTTTATAGTAGAAAAATAATTAAAGTTAAAAAAAAGCACCAGCAGGTTCAGAGTTTGTGTTTTATTCTGTCCCTCACCCTTAGCTTATGTTTCAGCACGTGTAGGTACTTATCAGAATGTCAGAGTAGCCAGTAAAGCAGGGCTTTGATTTTTAACTTATTGAACAATATTAATGAGTTGGGTTACAAGGAACAGTATGACTACTGTTCATTGAAAACCAAAACATCAGTCTTCTTAACTTATAGTGTTGGAGGCACAGGCCATGTCATAGCGATTAATGACCAGTTGGAGGAGTAGATATCTCAATACATAGCCAAGGGCCATTAACCCCAACTGGCCATTAATTCCCAGGAAATGTCCTGTACTGAAGTCATTATTGCTAATAAAATGCACATATGGAAAGTTTCCTCTCTTTTGCCTCTGTGCAGAAACATACATTCACATTACACGCATTGTTACATGTCATGAAAAAATGCAGTATTTCACATGTCCATAGGTTCAGAAAAACTGAGCCTAATAAGAAATTTAATATATACTTACCCTCTACATTCAATTTGACCTTCCCTTTTTTTCAGAGAGCATGGCTTGGTCGAAGAATACATGTTTGTATGTCAAGGCTGTGGATCTCCTGCGATCAGATACATATGTTCTGCTAACCCGGATGTAGGCAAAAGTGAAAGGAACAGGCAAATGGATTAGAGAAACCTGATGAATGTGGACAGAAGCAGTGCACATGATCTAATATCAAAGGCAGTGTGGAGTAACAGCGTGTTTGTGTCATAATATATTAGGTACCGGGACAGGCATGAGACACGTTTAAGAGTTAGGCCAAGTTCCTTTCTGGTTTCTTCTTTATCTCACCTCACTGAATTATGCTGACTCTCTGCCTTTTCCTCAGCAATCTAACCAAATCTATCATGCTTCTAGCTTTTCAGGAACCCTTAACTAGGTTTCACTGTTTCCTTGAACTGTCTCTTTATGCATGCATGTGCACATATATTATGTTGGTGCACACATGCACATATGTACACATCTGTGCACACGTATGTGCATACACATGTATATAGGCATACATATATTATTTGTATACAAGCAGTATTATAAGGAGCATCTGGCAGTCAAAGAATGCATCTGTTTTACTATGTAAATGTCAAATTGAAAAATTATAAGGATGTCTTAAGAGATTTAGCAATTCAAAACACAATTTAAAATTAATCCTGATAAATTTTTCTATAGCCCAGATAAAGTGACTCTGTTTTGCGACAATAGCATGAGGATGTTGTCCTATTAGCTTTAAAATAATACAATTCTGTCCTTCTTAAGAGTTTGTTTTAAATATGTTATTTGAGTAAGGATTTATTAAAATACATCTTTATGAAAAACTTTAAAAATTCATAAAAGATTGCTGATTATATGAATTATTTTGGTCAGAGGTACATTCCTGTTTTCCCTCAAATTACATCTAATTAGATGAAACCATCAGAAAATGTCATGAAAGGTAAATGAAATATGCGATATGTACATATTTAGTATAATATTCTTAAATGAATATCTAAGTCAACTCAATTATTTGTGTTTATAATAGTCTCCTAAATCAAATGATTAAATAGACATATATACACACAGGACAATAATTTGGTACTTCCTATAGGAATATTTGAAAGTAATTAAAGTAACTGAGAAAATATAATTTATTAAATCATGTTTGACGTTTTATGAAAAACATAAAATTTGCAATTTATCTTTCTCTTGTCAAGTCTTTTTTGTTATATTTTTTATTACCATTTATTCCCTTATACCCACTGCCCACTATATGCTTGTCCATGTCCATGAGTCCTTTTTTCTTTCTGCTTGATCCCTAGACTCTTAAATCCCTCCTGAATAGCTCTCATTCTGCTTGCTATCTATGAGTCTCTCTCTATTTTGCTTGTTAGTTGAGTTTGTTCATTATATTCCACATATGAGTGAGCTCATATGCTATTTTTCTTTCTCTGACTAGCTTATTCCCTTGGCATAATGTTCTCCAGGTACATCCATGCTGTCCCAAAGGGTAAAAATTTCTTCGTTTTTGTGGCTGAGTGGTATTTCATTGTGTAAATGTCCCATAGTTGTTTTATTCACTCATCTGTTGATGGACACTCAGGCTGCTTCCATATCTTAGCAATTGTAAATAATGCTGCAATAAACATCAGGGTACTCTTGGATAGGAAATATTGACATCATTAAAATGTCCATATAATTCCTATCAAGATTCCAATGACATATTGCACAGAACTATACCAAATATTTCAAAAATTTATATAGAATCACAAAAGGCCCCTCATAGCAACAGTGATTCTGAGAAAGAAGAACAAATTTGGAGGAATCATGCTATCGAATATCAAACTATACTATAAAGCCATAGTAGTCAAAACAACATGGTGCTGGCAGAAAAATAGACACATAGATGAGTGGAACAGAATAGAAATCCCAGAAATAACCCCCCACCATTATAGTCAATTAATATTTGATAGAGGAAGCAAACCCACACAGTGAGCTGAAGATAATTTATTCAATTATTGGGGTTGGGAATATCGGCAGATACATGCAGAAAAATGAAATTAGAACACCTTCTTATACCACACAAAAGAATAAATGCAAAATGGGTCAAGTACTTAAATGTTAGACCCAAAACCATAAAAAATCATGGAAGAAACTTAGGCAGTAAAATCTCAGATATTGCTGGTAACAGTATTTTATCTGATATATCTCCTCAAACAAAACAAAAGAAAAATAAACAAATGAGACCATATCAAACTAAAAAGTTTTTTGCACTAAAAGGAAACTGTGTACTTTTTATTTAGAATGTTTGTTGTGTATAAGCCCTGACCTGTGTGGCTCAGTTGGAGCATTGTGCCATAAACTGAAAGATCATGGGTTTGATTTGCAGTCAGGGCATAAGCCTAGGGTGAGAGTTTGTCCCAGGTCAGGGTGCATACAAGAGGCAACCAACTGATGTTCTCTTTCACACAGATGTTTCTCTCCCCCTTTCTCTCTTCCCGCCTTCCCCTCTCTCATATCAATGAACATTTTCTCAGGACAGGATAAAAAGAAATATACAAACAAATAAATAAAATGTTGATCATGTATAAATAAATACTTCCATAAGTCTTTTGTTATTTCACTTTCTCAGACTGACCTCAATCTCTGAGATTTAAGGTAAATGTAATCTTGATATTGAAAGTCTAGAAGGCATTTTAGCAGAGTTGATCTGCTGTAAGAAAAAATTACTTATTTGACCATCTCTCAAAACTCAACTTCATGGACATAAAATATTTGTTGATATTAAATCATTAGAAAAGTACTTAAGGTATAATCCTTTTTATATGGCTAAAGCTATCATCAAAAAAGTTCAGAAATTACTGGGACAAAAGTTGAAGCAGGTCCCAGATCTAAAAGCCTCCCTGGAAATAGGCAAAGCAGGATTCTTTTCCTGGGACACTTCTTAGAAAAACATCAGTAACTTCATGGAGAAGGAAGAGAAGCTAAAGAGCTGCATCAAGAATTGATGATCACTTGGTTCTGCCGCAATGAAAAGTCCCCAAAGACCTAGGGGTTTAGAAGGTTGACTCCAGCTACAGTCCAAACAAATGTTTTAACCCATTGCTTGTTTGCCATGCGACCTCGAGAGAACTATTTAAAACTCATACCTCCACTTCCTCATCTGTGAAATGATTACTTATCTTTCTTGGCTGTTACTCATATTCATAAAAAATAAAAGGAGGCTCATTAAATTTTTTTAAAGTTTATTTGAGCAAAAATCAACTTGATTATGGCAGGGCCAAACCAAAAACATTAAGAGCATTCTACTATCAGGAGTCAGGGGAAACTCTTATGTAGAGAAAGCTCAGAAGCAAAGAAACTACTTGATTGGGTGTAGTTTAAGGCTTAACTGGTTGTTTGTGATTAACTTTATTTAGCATTTTGAGTTTATAGCTTTGAGTGATTCTTAGGCCTAGATTTTAGTTTGCTTATGTAGGCTACCATGGCATTGGTACCTCATCAGTCTAATGGCCATCTTTAATTAGTTTAATAGCATTGTCATTTAATTTATGTGAGGCACTTAAAAATTACATAGTATATATAAATGCTCAATGAATGTAATTTGTAATTATTATTATTATTATTATTATTAGGAATAGTTTGAAATATGTGGGCTTTGATTTATTCTATATCTTAACAAAGACAACCAAGGCAGCTGATTTATGACAACCCAGCTAATAACCATGCCTTCCTCTTATAAACCCTTTATGTTACAGCTTGTTTTTCTATTCAGCCCTGTACTGTGTAGAATAGTATAGGGTACAACTACGATTGCCTTGTCCGAGGCCTAAAATTGTACTGGTGGCCCTGGCGAGATCATGTCCCGTTTTCCCAATTGTAGGTAGACTTTTAAAATACCATTTTAAGTCAGAAGCAAAAGAACTCCCTAAAAATGATGGTTTTTACTTGTTTTTGCTTCAGATTCTTTTCCTTTGGGAATGATGTGGGTAAAGATAGGCTTCCGCCAGTGTTTTTTATCTGATCGAAGAATTCATCAAGTTACAGAAAGAATTGATTCCTTCTACATTCGTATAAAACCTTAAGTGGAAGAAGAGATGCTAATTAACATATTGACAAACTGTTGATATTAAGGTATATAGTTATTTCCACAACTGAGTAAGGCCAGACCTGAATGTTATTACTCACTTTTGATTCATTTGTCTGGCAACAATTTGTAAGAGCAATACAAGAGAGAAGAAACAGCTATTTTAAAAAATGTATGTGCATTCATACATTTATAATTTGGTAAGTCTTAGAAAATCTACAAACATCTATTTTAATATTTATTTTCTTATTTTTAGATTGTTTCCATTGTTTCAAAGAGGACATTGTTTTCACCATGAATGCTAATAGAGAGGAGACACCGAAGTCCAGAAGCTACTGTGCTTACCTTTTTAATGCCTTGGTGATTCTAAGCGCGATCCAGCTATTGCCCCTGGTCATTGGAACTTCTAAACAAAATATTCCGCGACTGAAGCTAACCTACAAAGGTAAACGTGTGTAAATGCTTTCAGGTTGTCTTTTTAATTACTGTATTCCTTTTATTCAGAAATACATGCTGACTTCACTGACCTGTTTATAGTATTGACATCAGCTAATAAAATTGTTATAAAATAAAAAGGCCAATTATTTGTTATTACTTATTATTTTGTGAAGAAACTAGATGTCTAAACTCTGTACATACACTTTTCATTCCATTGTTTACAGTTATCAACTACTTATGAACATAATTAGGAAATTTTGGTCTGCAAGTTCTAATCAGTTTTTATTTAAAAAAAGAAAATAAACATTATTTCATATAGCTGCCTAACTAGTTTATCACTACAGGGAAGTTTTTTTTTAAATTTTTTTGTTATTGTTCAGTTACCTAGAGGGAATGTTTTTAAACAGTAAGATATCTTCAAAAAATTAAGACACTAAAATACCTCTAACATCTCAAGCACATACATATTTTATTATTTTTTAAAGGCAGTATGAAAGGATGAAAAGGATGAAAATACTATTTTAGAAATGAAATCTGTTAAGGTTTAATATTTAAGTTACTATAAAACAAAACTTTTATAAGTTATAGTTCATCATCTTGTGTCTATGTATGTATAATACATATATGTACATACATACGTATGATAGAGAGAAGACAGAGAGTGCCAAGTCTGATGCACAAAGATTTATCACTTTTGTTTTCTTTCCTGTGATGTACCCTTGGTTTCTTTAATATCTTAAGTATTGAATGTAAAGGACTCAGCCTCCTCTGTTCTGAACTTAGCAGGTAAAAATTGTACTAGTGGTTTTAATATCCTCTTGTTAGGACAACTATTTTCACCTTAAATTAAATGTCAATAATAAAAACTAATGTGATGTCATGTACAAGTGTAAGTGGGATTTCTGGAACAGATAAAACTACTTCCTTGTGTGCTGATCAGAGACACAGCCACTGTCACTAGAGTTAGTTATTTTGAACAGCTAGAAGACTATTTGGAGAGATTTTCTTTAAGACCAACAAAAATGTAATAACCATTTTATCCAAAGGATGCTTTTTGATAAAGACTTAGCTTTGAACCTCTAAATCCACGGTATCTTGTTTGGTTCTATTGTTGTATAAAGAGATTTCTCTTCAGTTGCATATTTTGAATTCTTGTACATTTATTCATGCTAAATCTGTTTCTTGAGTAATGAGTAAGGGACCTTGGATCAGTATGTTCTATGTTTCTGGATTTTGTGTTATAAAATACATATATCTTTTAAGTATATAAATATATTCCTACAAGGTGGGCTTCTTACAGTGACTTCTAAGTTCATACTGCAGGTGAAGTAAAAATGATTTTTGAGACATAACCTACTTCTATCTTGCAATAGTGTAAACTTGTTCTGCTTCATAATCATCATGAAGGAATTCATATGGGTTAAGGATATTTATATGTAGAAATCACTAGTATCTGCAATGTTTTTTGTTTGGAAAGCTCCAGAAGATGAGATAAGTAACATAACTAAAAAGGAAATGGACAACACTTTTGAAAGGAAAGAGAAAATGAAAATCCACTTATATATAAAGATGCATCCCTTAAGATGAATTATAGTTTCTTTTATCTTTAAATTTTTTTTGCATCTTAGATTTTAGTATCAACTTATATTTGAGTGGCTTATAATAGATATAGATATCACTCTGTCATCTATAGGTTCATATACCCATTTTTTATTTTTATTGAATCTATGGGAGTAACATTGGTTAATAAAATTATAATAGGTTTCAGGTATACATTCCTATAATACATCATCTGCATACTTTATTGTTTCTTCACTACCCCAAGTCTAGGTAGTCTGTTTTTAACTACATCCTTTTGAGCCTGGCACAACAAGAATTCAGGCATCTATATTATTTGAATCTTTTTCTCCCCTAAATCTTGCTTTCTCAAAGAATCACAGTAAACCTACAAGGCACCAGCTAGTCAACACTGAACTCACACATATAAGACGTAAGGAAGGAAACCAACCCACTTACTACTCACTGTATACTCACCTGTGCTACCATTACATACTGAGCAACCACTATGTACCTAGCATTGTCTGAGAAAAGTCACTGTCCTCTTTAAATTTCTTTTCCCAATAGGGAGACCAGGTAAACAAGTGGATATTATTTAAAATAGTGAGAAATATTAGGAAGATTATAAAGCAAGAGAGTTACTGGGTCAAGGAAACCTACTTACACTATATCATGTTGAAGATTTATGGACCCCTGAAAGCCACCCTCTTTACCCATTTTATAGATAAGAAACTTGAGCCTCAGAGCCTTAAGGCCTTTCCTCAAAGCAAGAAGCCATTAATTAATTAAGTGGCAGAACTATCTTGTGTGTTTTTATCTCTCAAGTTCAAGGTCCATGCTCTTGCCACCTTGTGCCTTGAGGGAAACAGTATATATTCAGGAAATACCAAGATATTAAAAAAACACAGTATTTCACCATTACCTCTTTGGTGGTATTTTTAATAACTACTAATAGTACTAATTATTTTTTGCTCCTCAAATCTCACATGTATTTTCCTGGGAAAGAAAAATTTGAAATCACCTTTAAAATTTGTATCTGCCATTATTTAACTAAACATTAATGTGTTTCATAGAATGTTTTTTGTTTTGTTGCAATTTTCTGAGAAATGAGTGGATAAGTCTATTTTATTTTTATTTAAAAAATTATTTAGCTGTGAAATGCAGTATGTGTCTCAAGTAGAGATTCCTGGTTATTTAACTCATCTAATTCCTTTGATCTAATCTAGTATTAGTTCAGTTACTCAATTCGGTATAACAGTGGAAGTAAGTAAGTTCTGAGGTTGAACTACTAGGTATTAACTGCTATAACTAGATGCGATATATTTGTTTACTTTCTGTGCTGTAGTTTTCTTATTCATAACAGAGTAAATCTAACAGTAAATCTAAATCGATTAATTGATTTAGTTTTAATATGGCTGACAGTGTTTGGCATAGTAAGCACTTGACATGGTATCAATTATTATTTTTATGAAATATCATTATCATAAAAGATGTTAATGGTTGTTCCCAGACCAAAGGTTTCCCTACATAAATAAGTTTGAAAAATATTATACATAGTTTTCTCTTGGGGGTTTATGACATACATATATTAAATTTGCTCCTGTTTACTCCCAAAGCGTTTTCTACTAGAGTTGGTTTCCCTCAGTCAAGTACCACCCACAGATTGTGAATTTATTGAAGGCGCTTCCCAGGGTTTTTATCTTGTGGTCTTTTAGATGTTAATGTGCACTCATAGCTAAAAATGTCATTGTTGACCCTATTTGACTACAGGGTAGCCCTTGGAGTTGGGTAAAATGAATTGTAAAAGTATTCATGGATTCAGACATGTAGTCTGGCTTCTTTTCCCCCACCAAAACAGTGGGAAAAGAAGATAGCTTGCTGTGAAAATGTTTCTCTGAAGTACTTAGTGAAGAAGCATTATCCATCTTATAGCAAGAATTCCCATATTATATATATTATTTCTATAAGGCAAGTCACTGATGGTTTAATTTTTGGTGAATGTGACATAATTGAATGGACTCACTGGTTTTCCCAGATATGTTTTCTGTAAACTGAGGCTGTACTGTTGGGCTTTCATAAGTTTAAGAGTTCAAGGATAATTTTATCATGTATTTGATATTCAACTGTGAACATTTCGTAACAATAGTTTCTGAATATTCGCCATGTTCCTGGTATTGCTCTGGCAACAGGGGACATATTAGCAAACAGAAGAGGCAAAAGTCCCTGTCATCATGTAGTTTATATTCTGATATGAAAGGCAGACCATACATGAGTACTTTGCATAACAAGATAGAAGATGATAAGAACAATGGAGAAAAATGAATCAGGAATGTTAACTAGAGAGTGGTGAAAGGTAGTCATTCAGGAAGAGCTTACTGAGAGAGTTATGTTTTCACAAATATTTAAAGAACAGTTGCAAGCCATGCGGATAATTGGGAAATGATTTATTTTGGCAAAAGGGACAGCGGGTACAAAGGTCCTGAGGTAAAAAGGTGTCCACATGTTCAAGGACCCTAAAGAAGACAAACAGTATGGCTGAACAGTGGGATTGCTGAAAGAAGATTGATTAAATTAGAGAGTTAACAGGAGGGAAGAAGATTAGTTCTTCCACTGCTGTCATGGTTAAAATATTGATTTTTCATCTGAGTGATATGAGAATCCATGAAAGAATTTTGAACATGGAGGTAACATGATCTGGCTCTCATTATGGAATCCCTCTGATTTCAGTGTTGTGACTACACTGAAAGGAGAGATCAAGGAAGCAGGGTATCTGGTTTTAGGCTATTGTAATAATCTAGTGTATGGACCAGACTGGTTGTAGTGAGGAACAAGAAGAGGATGATGAAGGTAGAGCCAACAGTATCTGACTCCATGCGTGTTTTTGTTTGTTTGTTTTTGACTTAAAGATGAAGTTACTATCAATTGAGATAGCAAAGATTGTGAAGAAAGTTGCTTTGGGGAAATCAAGTGGACATGTTTGCTTGAGAAGGCTACTAGGTATCTATGTAAGATGTCAAAAGGCCTCTGAGTGCATAACTTCTGGAGTTTATGAGATGGCAATTGGAAATATGAATTTATCAGCCTGAATACATTCTTTGAAGTATATTTTACTGATTATGCTATTACAGGTTTCCCAAATTTTTCCCATTTACTCCCCTCTGCCCAGTTACCCTCTTTCCCTCCAGCAATCACCCCCACTTAGTTCATGTCCATTGGTCATTTATGTTCTTTTGGCTTCTTCATTTTCTATACTGTTCTTAACCTCCTCTTGTCTATTTTGTACCTACTAGTTATGTTTCTTAATCCCTGTATCTTTCTCCCCATTTCCCCCTTCCTCACCCCTTTGATAACCTTCCAAATGATCTCTATATCTATGATTATGTTCTTGTTCTAGTTGTTTTATTTGTTTTTCTTTTTGTTTTTTAGATTCAGTTGTTGATAGTTGTCATTTTTATGTTCATAGTTTTCATCTTCTTTTTCTTAAATAAAACCGTTTAACATTTCTTATAATAAGGGCTTGATGATGATGAACTCTTTTTGCTTTACCTTGTCTGGAAAGCACTTTATCTGCCCTTCCATTCTAAATGATAGCTTTGCTGGTAGAGTAATCTAGGTTGTAGGTCCTTGCTTTTCATTACTTTCAATACTTCTTTCCAGCCCCTTATTGGCAGCAAAGTTTCTTTTGAGAAATCAGCTAGTAATCTAATGGGAATTTCTTTGTAGGTGAGTCTCTGCATTTCTCTTGCTGCTCTTAAGATTCTCTCTTTATCTTTAACCTTTGGCATTTTAATTATTTTTTCCTGTTCTTTTTTGTTTCTTCATGTTGTTTCTTACTTTTTTCTTTCTCCTGGCGCGATAATCCTTGAATTTGATCTTATCTTTGAGATTTTTTAGCACCTTATCTGTCCTTCCATTCTAAATGAAAGTTTTGCTGGATAGAGCAATCTTGGTTGTAGGTCTTTAGATTTCATGACTTGGAATATTTCTTTCCAGCCCCTTCTTGCCTGTAAGGTCTCTTTTGAGAAATCTGCTGACAGTCTGATGGGGACTCCTTTGTAGGTGATTGTCCCCTTAGCTCTTGCTGCTTCTAGGATTCTCTCCTTCATTTTAATTTTGGCTAATGTAATTATGATGTGCCTTGGTGTGTTTCTTCTTGAGTCCAACTTTTTTGGTACTCTCTGAGCTTTTTGGATTTCTTGAAGTCTTTTCCTTTGCCAGATTGGGGAAATTTTCTTTTATTATTTGTTCAAATAAGTTTTCCACTGGTCTTTCCCCCTTCTGGTACCCCTTATTAGACCGTTTAATGATGTCCTGGAGGTTCCCAAGACTCTCCTCATTTCTTTGAATTCTTGCTCCTTGACCTTTTCTTTTGTATTTGCTTTCTTCTGGTCCACTCCATTGATTTGAAGCCCGTTTTATTTTAATTATGATGTGTCTTTGTATGGTTCTCTTTGGGTCCAATTTGTTTGGACTCTCTTTGCTTCCTGGATTTGTGTGTCTATTTCCTCTGCCAAATTAAGGAAGTTTTCTTTCATTATTTTTTCAAATAAGTTTTTAATTTTTTCTCTTTCTCTTCTTTTCTGGGCATATTCTATGATTCAGATGTTGGCATGTGTGAAGATGTCCCAGAGTCTTATTCTCTTCTCATTGTTTTGAATTCTTGTTTCTTTATTTTGTTCTGGTTAACTGTTTTTTTCTTCTTTATGTTCCAAATCATCAATTTGAATCCCAGCTTCCTTCCCTTAACTGTTGGTTCTCTGTGGATTTTTCTTTATTTCACTTAATGTATCCTTTATTTCTTCCCTTATGCTTTAGCCATCCATACTCAGTGAATTCTCTAAGCATTGTTATCACCAGTGTTTTGAACTCTGTATCTGATAGGTTGTCTATCTCCATTTCATTCAGTTCTTTCTCTGGGGTTTTGTTCTGTTCTTTCACTTGAGCCATATTTCTCCATCTCCTCAGTTTGGTGGCCTGCCTATGCTTGTTTCTGTGTGTTAGGTAGAGCTGCTGTGACTCCCTGTCTTGATACACTTGTTGCATTGTATGGGGTAGAGCCTTAGGTAATCGCCAGGGCAGGGCAACATGCTTCACAGCTTTGTGGCCCTGTGTATGTGGGGAGGGGTTGGAGAGAGGACAGTGCTGCTGCCTGGCTTCTGGAGGCTTGCTCAGCACTCGCCCTGTTTCCAGTCACTTCTCCCACTTTCCCCTATTCAACTGGAGCCCCTTTAGCTGTTGCCCTGGTGGTGGTTCCCAGAGTGGGTGGGTTTGCTTATGTTCTAAGATGATGCAGTCTCTTTAAACAGGCTCTCCTGAAAGACTGGCGGTTTTTCCTGCCACCCCAACCCCCACTGGTTTTTAATACCAGAAGTTGTGAAGGCTTTATTTTCTGAGCACTGGAACCCTGGGATGCATGGTGTGGCCTGGGGCTGGGATTGCTCTCTCCTCAGTTACCTATCCCAATTTTTATCCATCACATATGAATGTGGGACCCCCGTTCTGCCAGCTGCTCCCTCCTCGACACTGCCACACTGTGTGCTCTGCAGTCTGGTGCCCCGTCTCAGCCCCTTCAACCCGTCTGGATGAATAGGTCTTCTTTAAATTCTTGGTTGTCAGACTTCCATACAGTCAATTTTCTGGCAGTTCTGTATGTTTTTTGTTTTGAGGTTGGTTGTGATCCTTCTTATGTTTGTGCAAGGAGGTGAAGCATGTCTACCTACACCTCCATCTTGACCAGAAGTCCTAGCCTATAGACATTTTTAAATTTATGAGACTGTAAGATGACAAAAAGATATAGAAGAATATGAAGGATTGAGTTCTGGAATACCCTTAACTCAGGAGTTTAAAGAAAAGAGGCATTATCATCACAGCAAACTGAAGAGTATTACCTGGGTGTGTGGGAAAGAAATCAGGAGTTGCAGTATAGAGGAAGTTAAATAAAGCAAGTAAAGAAAAAGGGGTTATCAGCAGTGTCATATTCAGCTAATGTGTTAGGAAAGATGACAAATAAAGATTAACATTAGATTTAACATCAAAAGTTCATTGTTGATGAGAGCAGTATCTGAATGTAGGAGCTATAGCACAATTGGAATGGATTCTTATCAGCATAGTCTAACTCTAAGGGGTTAGAGACAACTATTAATACTTTTTTCAAAAACTTTTCCTGTAAGGGAGGCATGGGCAGTAGTAGCTGGAAGGGCAGTGTGATCAAGAGACCTATTTTTCATGTGCTAAGTAAGTACCAGAGCATTTATATACTGATTGAAATGATCCAGGAGAGGAATAATTAATGATTTAGAAGAGATGTGGAATAATCCATTACTATTGAGGAAAATACTAATGAAACTCCATTTTCCTCTCTAAGACTACTTTGAGAACACAAATGAGTGAAAGTAGCTTATTTTACGTAATAAACTATTATCTGATTTATGTTCAGTGTCAACTATTGTCTAGATAAAAAGAGAGGGTACACAGATATAAAGCACATTCAAGGTAGAATGTGTTCCCTTTGATATAGGCTGTAAGTACTCTGTGTTTAGGAGATTGATATATAAGGATTTGGAAATAAAACCCTGGAAACATTAAAGGGTCCCATAAGTAGATAACTGAAAAAACTGATCCTAGTCTCCTACTTTTTTTCAGTTCAGCAGTGATTGTACTACAGTGCGCCTGTATCCACCCCTATTTTTAATAATAATTAAAATCTACGTCAGTGTATGTGGAGCACTGTTGTAAACATTATTGATCTGTGGAGGTTCACAAAGTGGCGGAGGTTACACAATCATATGAAATAATATATGCTGTCATATTGCCATACAGATATCATTACAAAAACATTCCTGGAATGAAGAAGATCATAAAAATCACTAGGGTCTACAATGGCCAGTTTTGTCCTCCTGGCAGGGTCCATAGAGCTATGTCATGGGACACTTTGGATGTGTCTGTGGTTATGTGAAATGTGGAAGGGACTTTAGAAGGACCATAGCTTAAGTAAAGACATTTTTTTTTGGTGGGGGGGGGAAGTGGATTAAATTCAGTTTTTTTTTTATTAAAAAAGCTTTTTTTGAATAGATCATATACATAGTTGGTTATTATTCTATTAATTATTGAGGAGATAAAATTTTTCTATGCAACTGCTTGTTCTATAACTTCACTTATCTAAAATTTGGCTTTCTTATCCCTTCAGTCTTATTAAATAATTTTTTACAGCAGGATTCTTCCAATTATGTGTAAATTTATGGATATTTTTAAAATGAATGTTATTGGGTCTTTTTTAAACAAAAAAAATGACAAATAGCTTTCTATTTCTTAAGAACTAGTAATATACATTTTGCATTTTTGTGAGAATCTATTAAACATGTTGACTTAATTCTATTAAGTCAAAAAGCATAAATTAGAATTACAATGCTTTTTACTCATAAAGAGGTTTATTTGAGTAAAGTCACAGTGTGCTAGACACAGTAGAAAATTTAAGATAAAGAGTTCAGTAATCCCAATGAAACAATGAAGTGGGAGAAACAATTGGAATGAACTTGTCAGTGGGTGTACAGTACTCCATAAATGTAAGCAGAGTTATTTTGAAGAAGAGTTTTGTTTTTCTAAATGGCTAATAGGGTTCAAGTTAGAAGATATAGATAACTTTTAGCTCTTTCTCTGGCACATACTTTTCATGCTGCATTAGCATAATTATTTGCTCTAAGTAAAGGTTTTCTTACTTGGAAATTAATGATAATGCTGGTTCTCCTTGCCATCAAATTAAATAATGTAAGGAAGGCTCTTTGGATGTTATAAAGGACCAAATGGATGTTATGTCAGGCTTCAAAGGGAGAACAAATATGTTATTGAATTCATTGAAGTAAGATATGGAAAAATTTAAGGTCTTTAAAAATATAATTATATTTAAGCATCATGGGTAGAATTTCTGCAGCCACTGATAACAGGAAATTTACTTGAAAGTCAATAATAAATCATAACTTGTCATCTTTGTATCTTCCCTTCAGGTTAATGCATATTAAACAAATATATTTTCTTTCTTGTATGAGAAAATGAAGGAATGTTTATATACATATCAGTTTAAATTAAGCAGGTCATTTATCACTTATTAAGTCAGGGGTGTACAAATTTGAACAATGTAGAAATGTGAAGGAAAATAAATAATAATTTGGTCATCTTGCATAAATTTCTACACTCCATCATTGAAAAGTTTGAGAAACACTCGTGTAAAGAAGGAAGGAGTCCAGCTCACTGCACTGGGCCAGTAGCATCAGCATAATCTGGGGGCTTGTTAGAAATGCACCATCTCAGGCCCCCACCCAAACTGCTAAATGAGAATCGTGTTTAAACAAATATCCCCACTGATTTGAATGCTTGCTAAATCCTGAGAAGCACTGCAGTAGAGTATTTTGTTTCATAACCTTCCTCTTCCCCACCAACACCCAAGCATTTGAAGATCATAATGGGAACTTCTTGTGACTATAGCACCTTAGAGCCATAATTGGGTCTTCAAATGGCACTCTAACCTCTCCAGATTATTACTGTTACTGTTATTATTTTATCCTCACCCAAGGACATTTTTTCAGTGCTTTTTGAGAGAGGGGGAGGGAGAGAAGAAAGGAGAGAGAGGAACAACAATGCAACAGAAGAAAGGAGAGAGAGAAGCATCAGTTGATTGCTTCCCATATGTACCTGGACCAGGACTGTATATTGGGGATCAAATCCACAACCTAGGTAGGTGTGCAGACTGGGAATCGAACCTGCAACCTTTTGGTTACAGGACAATGCTCCAACCTTTCCAAATTATTTATAAGTCTGTAATAAATCCTGATTTAGATGAAAGGTAGATAAACCAATGCAAACAAGAATCACTAGTTTGAAAAATCATTAGTTAAATGTTTATTAGACTTATGTGCAAGAAATGGTCATGAATTACAACAGTGATTTAGGCATTATTCTTATGTGCAAGCACTTCTAGTCTTTTTAAGGGACAAAATAACTGCAAAAACATTAATTCCATAGGACTAGGGTAAATTAAAAATAAACATTTGAAAGAATTTCAGACGCTGTTTGGTATGTAATTGAGTTTTGAACATTGGAGGAAACTTAGGGTTTACTGAACGAAGTGTATTCTGGCATTGGAGAATTTTGGCCATGAAATTGATCTAACTTGATTGTGATTTATGGGGGGAAATAGAATAGGCGGCATTATGTGTTAAGGATTGGCAAGAGAGGGCACATGGAACAAGGTTGTGAGTCTGTTACAGTAATTTAGAGAAGTAGTAATATGGATCTTAACTTAGATGACAATAAGAAAAAATATTTGATAAGAATAGGAAATTTGCATGACAGAATCTATAATGCTTTAAATTTAGCTCAAGGTTGCATAAGTGAAAGGAAATAGACTTAGAGGTACCAATTATTTCAATAAGGGGAAAAAAAGAGCAGAGGAACACAGAAGGAAAACTGAAAGTGATTCTGATAATTTGAGCCTGAGGTCTAGGTCATGTCATTGAATCATTAAAGTCAGTAGAATAAGATGGTTGCAGGAGAATGACAATACCAAGCAGGGTATTGGAAATTTTGAACTGCAACTTTTAAGAGGCAGTGGGATTTAAGTGTATCTATTTTGAAGTCATCAGTAGAGAACTAATGATTTATGACAGGAAAACAATTAGTGGGACACATTATTTTATTTCTTAAGTTCTATAAGTACTGCCTGAATTTCAGGAAAACATTATTTTATGATACATTTTCAATTTCCCTCTTGGAAGTTGGTTCATATTTTGATGCAAATTCTCTGCATACCTATACCAGGATTATCCTCCTTGGGCAGTCAATCAGAGGACCTTTCTAGAAAAAATGTAGGGAAAAGTTCTATACATAATTGGCATCTGTTTATTCTGAATGAATAGCCAAACTAAAAATTTTCTGAATGAATGAAAATTAAATTTCAGATTAGACTTCACACTGAATACCCAGCATGATAAATGAAAACAAGCGAATGAAAACCAACAACAAACCAAGACATATTCTGGCCCATTATTTTAAATTTCACAATAGTGAGGTGGTCATTTCAAATAACTATCAGGAAAAGTTCAAGACACGTTCATAGACTTGGGAAATGGATAGCATCAGACTTCCTAACTGTGATTTCGGAAGCTGAAAGACAGTGTATAATGCCTCAGAGTTCTGAGGATGAACACTGTTCAACCCAGAATTCTGTAGTTGCCCCAACTAGCAATGAAAGTAAATTAGAAACATTTTCATGCATGGAAAGTTGACAAACTTTAAGCCCCACTCAGCCTTTTTTAGGAAATGTCTGGAGATAGGCTCAGCAAAATAAGCAAATAAGTCCAGGGGGAAGACATGGGATCTGGGAATGATGAGTTTCATGGGAGAAGAGAGGTAGGAGGCAGGTCGAGACAGCCATTGCTCGGGTTAGAGAACAGTCAGTCCTGATTACAGAAAGAGAAAGAAGAACTCCTATCTCCAGGAGTAAAAATAAAAACATTGACGAAATTTTGTTTGAAAATTTTATGGAGGCATTTTTCAGAATGCGTGAAAAGATTGAAATAGAAAAGTGAGCAAGTGTAACTAACAATTAGGAAATTATTAATGAAAGCAACATTTTTTTCAAGAAGGTACAACCAGAAAACAGTACTTTTCTGAATAAGGAAGAATATTCACCTTGCAATAGTCCTGGAATCGTGGAATACGTGTTTTATAAAAGCGGATGTAGTATAATGTCAAGAGGTCTTTTGGATAGAAAGAGCTGGCATAAAGAAGATAAAGTTTTCAACCTCTGTGAACAGAAATTCGAGGAAAATGTCAGAAAACGGCATTTTAAAAGTTAGTACTATATACATTGTATGTATAAATATGAAGGTGAATAAAAAATAAACTACTAAATATGTTAATATGAAGGCTAGATTGGGTGTGAACAGAGGATGAGAGATAAATTGGCTTATATATGCCTTTTAACATTAGTTTTTGATATGCATATGCTTAACTCTGATATGGTTTTTAAAGTAATATTTAAAAATATTGCTATGTTTTCAGTTATTCTTATAACTCTTTGCTCTATAAATTAATCTGTGCCGATCTCAACTTGAGGAATTATTTGCTCCAGTCACATTTGTCTTGCTTTTTAGAATCAGTAGTAGATGGTACATTAAGGTATGACTCTCTACCAGTGATCCCACTTCTGGGAATATACCCTAAGAATCTCAAAACACCAAAAGAAAGAGTATATGCACTCCTCTGTTCATAGCAGCATTATGTAAAATAACCAAGATGTGGAAACAGCCCAAGTGCCCATCAGTAGGTGAGTGGTACATCCGCACAATGGAGTACTATGTGGCTATATAAAAGAAAGAACTCTTACTATTTGCAACAACATGGAAGGACCTGAAGATTATTATGGTGAGTGAAGTAACCAGTCAAAGTTAAATGCCATATGATGTCACTTATATGTGGAATCTAACGAACAAAATAAACTGACAAACTAAGTAGGATCCAAGGCATGGAAACATGGAACAGACTGACAGATCTCAGAGGGGAGGGCAGGGAAGAGACTGTAAGAGATTCGTCAAGGAACATAAATGCATAGCCCATGGACACAGACAACAGTGTGGTGAAGGCTGGGGGGGGGGGCCAGGGGGCTGGGTGGAGGAGGGCCAAGGAGGGAAAATGGGGGACATCTGTAATAGTGTCAACAATAAAAAAATTAAATACACATACTTGATTGAAAATAAATCCACATTTATTTGCAACATGGTGTTTTAATTTGAAAAATGTCTTGAAATTTGAAAAGGGAGACATTCTCAAAACTTTGATGGGAATTTTAAAAAATTGTCAAAGTAAAGTCAGTCTTCCCCTGAATTACCCTCTCAACTATTTCACAAGAAGCTTATGATCACTTTGTGATCAAGAGTTCTTCTGGAAATGTACTAGGTATTTATGATGCTAACTTTTTTTATAGGTTGATGGGAAAAATTACCATAGCAAAACTCTTCCTTATTCAAAGTAAGATTTTAAAGGGTCTCATATCATACATTATGAAGTTCATGTGATGGGTTATATAAAGCATCTACTGTTGAAAGCTATCCAAATAAGAACAAGCCCATGATTTAAAAGCACGGAGGTAGGTGGAAATGTGACAGTGTAAAATTGCCACACTCCTACCCCACGTCCTGTCCTGGCAAGAGCATAGCTCTGATGGTGTCACAGGCTCTATTTGTTCCTGATTATGTTTCCCCATTGCAGTGTCATCTGATTTATTATTGGCATAGATAATGATCTAAGACCTAACAAACCAAAGGGTCTCCAACACTCCACTGCAGAAGCTTAAATGAGGATTTTATTTATTTATTTTTTCTGATTGGGACTTCATTTGCAGAAGGAAAACATGGTTAGACTTCTCACTTAGGAAAGTATAATGATAATATAATATGCACCTGTTATTTTGAAGGAGGCTTTTGTAGAGATTTTAGGTTGAATTTTTTTATGTTGGTAAAGTTCTATTTACTTCAAGTTTTTTAAATGTTTAATCACACCCTAATACAAATAATTTAATCTAAGTCATAAAAACTTTTGAAACGTTTTCAGAAATAATGACAGCAATCATTTATTGAATAATTTCAGTGTATCAGGTATTATGAAACATTTTAAATAATTTATCTTAGTCCTTACAACAATGTACCAGAAATATTTCAGTGTTAATTATCCTCATTAACATATGAGGGATCTAAGGGTTAGAGAGTCTAAAGAACCTACCTAAGGTTCCATAGGGTGTAAGCAGCACATCCAAAAACAAGTCCTGGCCATGGATGGGGTCAGGTGCTTTAGCACCAATTCTGTGTGATGGCAGCAGGAGAAACATTCCTGATGTGAAGCTGAGTAGTAAAGAGAAGAACGTATCAAGCACATGAGTAGCACTCCCTAGTCTCGCCTCAAGCCCCAGCTACAGTTCTCCACCTCAGATCTTCAATGGGACATCCAGGCACCAGGTGTTCATTTACTTTTTTCAAATCATCTTTTCACTGTTTTTCTATTACAGTTGTCCCAGTTTTTTCTCCTTCGTTCTCCTCCATCCACCCCACTCCCCTCCCCGCTCTCCGCCCCTGCTCCCAGTATCTTTTTCTTTATATACTTGATAGTTTTTGATCAATTAGCTCTGGAGACTAAATGTATATGTCAGGTGGGCAAAAGTAAGTTTACTGTTGTTTGTATGGAAAATAATACAGTAATTAATAAATAATAATACAAAAATAAATTGTTTTGTGTACTCACAACTATAAAGCTATTTGTGCCCACCCCTGTATATAGAGGTTCATTGGTATTTTTGATAGGTAGGGGTAACCAAAATCTTTTCATGTGATCTTAAGCCTCAGAAAATCAATTGAAAGTGGTAGAGCCAATTTCAAATAAATTAATTTTCCGAAGGTTGAATCCAAGAGAGGATTCATGCTTTGCTTTGAAACAAAGCTAGAGAAGCAAATACAATTCACAAAGGGACTCAGTGAGCCACAACATTAGGGACTAATTTTCATCTTGGAATAAACAATTTGCTCTCTTGACTCAATTCCTGATCCAAACTGAGAGTAGGCTTTTTCTTTCTTTCTTTTTCCTTTTCTTTTTTTATGTGGGGGGCTGGGGGGAATGCTTTGGTAGCCAAAACATTTCTGGAAACTGTGGGAAGAATGAATTTCATAAATGGAATTTTTGGATACTAATAGGCAACATGAATGCCCTGGGAATTCAAAGATCAAGGGGGAAGCTGAATTTATGGTGGAGGCAGGAATGGAAATCTCCTCACTTTTTTTACTTAACTTTGCAGAGAACACACTGGAGATGGGACTGTATTTCAGAAACCTGAGAACTGCCCTACTGATATAATGGCTATTTCCTTGAGGGAAAAGAGCAGCGAAGGTGGGGCAAGAATTTGTGCAGAATATCTGAGATGAAGGGGAAGGATGACTCAGTTTTGATCTGAATCCATTTTTGGCTGTAAGCAATCTCTGCTGAGAAAGTTTTCTCTCCTTAGACTGGAGTAGATTGGAAACTGACTTTCCCTAAAGTGATTTTCTTTTTACCCTATGAAGTTCTGCCTTTAAGAACTTTGATTTTCTTCTTTTAGAAAAAATCTTCCTCTTAAGTGCTTTTTTTAAGACCATGGGAAATCGTTTTTTAGCTACGTAGCCTTCTCATGAGAGAACCTGTCACCTCTACCCGATTCAGGATTTCTGGCAGTAAATGCAGGGTTTCAAGTGTATGGAATCTCATTCATTTAACAGTCGAACATTGAGAGTCTTTGTGGCTTAATCTTGAATTTATTAGATTGAAAGTAACTAACCACTCCTTTCCTTTCTGGGATGAAGAGAAAGAATATAGACCATCGGGTCAAATGTTTCTTCAGGCTAAATGAACAGTTGTATTAAGAGACATTAAAAGGGAGACACAAAGAATTCTTTTCAGAACAAACATTTAGTTCAAATAGGAGCAGGGATTATGGGGTTTTTAGCCTTCCCTTCACTTGGAGGGGCACCTGGCTGTGATGTGAGATTTATTGTCACAGTGCTTCACCATGAAGAACAGATTGGTTTTGTGAAGACTACTTCACTGAACCAGTCACGTGTACATCAGACAGGATTATTGATATGATCATTTAGCTCTAGTTGCTTTGGACTGTATTTCTGTTCTTCCAGAAGCTTGGAGCCTACCTGCCTCAAGGAACAAAGCAATACCACAGATCAGTGAATGACTGTTACCTGATACATCTTCAATTTTCACAAAGTTAAATAGAGGGTTCTAATGCCATTGAACTCCAGTGCTGAAAGGAGCTTAGTGATCATTTGGTTTTTCTACCCACATATACCGATGAGAGAAGTAGAATAGCATTGTTTGGCTTCCTGAACAAATACAACTAGAAGTTCTTTCCATTTTACTATTAAATATGTTTAAAAGTCTACTACTTTAAGTATATTCTTTGTCCAAAATATATTTTAATTTTCATTGTGGATGAGCATTTTCTTTCCACTAGGATGTAGGACCTATGAGAGTGGAACTTGTTACCAGCCTTTGTGGCGGGTGCAGGGTACCTGGTGATCTTAGATGAGTCAGCATTTGCCTTTAAAACTCAAATTTGATGCAGGTACTGACTCACTTTTTGTGTGCTAGAAGTGAGAAATTATTCTCAGTAAAGTGATTACTATATGTGGGAAACACACAATTTTCTCTGTGACTTTTGGTTGGATATCAGGAGTTGTTGATGAAACTTTGGGCTTACTCTTGAGAAAAACGCACACATCCATACAAACTTATAAAAATATGTTGTTTATAGAGTTTTGGATCTTCAGAACCATTCTGTTGCTCTGTAATGGTTTATTGATTATGGGTCACAAACAGCTTGTCTGTCATCAATTAAAATCCATCATGTGCATGATTTTCAGATTTCAGAGAAAAATCAGTTTGTAGATTTTCCAAGAGAGTATTGGTAGAACACAAGTGGGGATTTGGGGGTCTGGGCGATTGAATGAGACTAGAAATGGAGAACAAGGTGATAGGACAATGACTTTCTAAAAGAACAGTTAGGAATTACTGTGGATTAAGGTTTAGGTGGGCGGAACAAAGAGCGCATTTATGGCAGAGTAAAATGCTGCTGTCGTCTGAGGAGGGTGGGGCTGCGTCAGTAAGAGCGATGCAGGCTTCCTCTGAGAGGCATGTGAGAAGCAACACACTCACCCCAGGGGGAAAAAACGAGAGTTCTTGTTCAAAAGGATTATAAACTTTGGAGAGTCATTAAAAACCGCCTGAGAGTTGCCATTTAGGAGAAGAAAAAATAAAGCTCTGAAATATCTTGCCAAATTATTAGTATTTAATTTTCATGAATTTGCAGCCTCCAGAGCCAGTACTCATTTCTGATTCCCGAATTCCTGGGAGTGTATGAGCTCTAGGTGTTAAGATGCAGGCTCTGAATTTAACCTTTTTTCCTCGCCTTGGCTTTAGTTGATGATCCCGTGGAAACACAAATCACTTTGCTTAGTTTGGCAGAAAAGCAAGAGAGATAAGCTGCTTGGGGAAGGGGGAACCTGTTCCAACGCCTGTCCCAAGGTCTTTTCAAAATGTGTGTGTCAGCCTGAGAAATTTTCATATGTAATGCCTAAGTCTAATTATTTAGTTTGGCTACAAAGGATTGGCAAAGCATGCTTTAATCATTTTGATGCTAACATTGTCACAAGGCAACATTAAATCATTTTGAAATGATAATGCATCAGGTTAGACACTATTTTTGCAGCTGTTTTTCTTTGTCAAATTTGTTTGAAACTGAATCCAATAGAACTTGTTATGCTAAAGGAAAATACTATGTCAACTTTATATCTCTTTTCCTCACTGTATAAGTAGAAACAAAAAATGAGATGCACCATTCTGAAACATCCTCCTCCTCCTATTGGCATTGCCCTAATTCAGGACTCACCGTCTAGCAGAGAATTCTGGGTAGTTTCCCTGTCCTCACCTTTCCTGATTCTCATCCATCCTGAACACTACAGCTAGAATTATTCACTGACACTCAGTTACAGTCTTTGTCATTTTTCTGCCTAAAATATTTCAGTGGCTTCCAGTTACTACATCATAACCAATTCCCCAGCCTGCCATCTTGGGCTCCGATTACCTGGAGGCTGCCTTATGTCCATCCTTCTGTCTCACTGATTCCACGTATTCTCTCTGTGCCAGCATGTCAAACTGCTTCAATCCACAAATATTTATGAAGTACTTAATTTGTCTCAGACTCCAACAAGCTAGGTGCTAGGGATTCAGAGTTAATTTTACAACATGGCCTTTGCCCCAACGGAATTGACATTCCAGAGTAGGAGAAATATTAAAAATACAGTGTATATCTGCAACATATGGTCATATATGTATGCTCTTCTACATTCTAGTGTTATTCTGCCTGGAATATAATTTTCTTTACATCTTTCCTATAAGGCTTCTATAGGCCTTTCACGATGGTTCTCAAATATCACTTTCATTTTTAAGATGATGTGCTATTAATTATTGAAAATATTTAGTGATGTTTTGTATATACTCCTGTTAGAATTTATTTAACTTGTGCTGTATTTTATATACATATCTATTTGCTCATCAATCTGTGAGCCCCTTGAGGCAGGACTCAGTCATCATCCCACAACATCAAGGTGTGCTATTCAAGTATGTGCTCAATCCCTCACATGTCCTAGATTCTAATACAGGTTTGTGGACTGAATAGCCTTTTACTATTTTTCCAATATTATAAAAGTGGTGATGTTCTAATCTCCATAAGCAAAAGTGATGAGATAATATTTTTCTTTAATATAACTTATTTGACCCAAACTAGAGTTTAATAAATATGTTCAAAGTAACAGTTAATATTTATTGAACTTTTCCTGTCTTCAAGGCACTGTTCTAAGAGCTTTATATAAATTACCTCATGCGAATTATATGAATTTGAACATATTATGAATTTCTTTTTGTAGATTTTGCATAGATTTAAAAACATACGTCATCATCATTATAATGACTCACGGTTACATAGCACTTACTGTGTGCCGGGGACCGTTCTAATGGTTTATGTATTAACCCATTGATTCCTCGCACCGACATCATTTATTATATAAAGTTTATTATTATCCCCATTTTATAGATGAGAAAAGTATGAAACAGAGAAGTTCATTTTCTTGTTCTACTACACAGCTAGAGTTGCGCAGCCATGATGTGATCCAGGGGGTCTGGACCTTGAGCTCCTGCTCTTCCTCATTAGGCTGACTGTGTCTCATTTCGTAATTAACATGCGGTGCATGGTTCAATAGAAGTTGATGATTATTCATGGACACTTGAAATAACAAGGATTTATATCAAATAACTTACTTTCCTCTATTAACTGGGTCAATATATACTCTTGGAAATCCCTTTACATACTCTCCATTTTGCTCACTTCATTCTTTGTTAAACAAGGGGAAATCCCTGGGAGGAAGATAATTGCCTGATTGAATAAAGTTTTGTGTGTAACGGTTTCTGCTGTTAAGACTTTAGATCACTTGGCTGGTGTAGCTCAGTGGATTGAGCACAGGCCTGTGAAACAAAGGATTGCCAGTTTGATTCCCAGTCAGAGTACATGCCTGGGTTGGAGGCCAGGTCCCCAGTAGGGGACACATGAGAGGCAACCACACATTGATGTTTCTCTCTCACTCTTTCTTCATCCCTGACCCTCTCTCTAAAAATAAATAAATAAAATAAAAAATAAAAAAGATCTTAGATCATATCAGTCTTATCTACTCTCTCTGTTCCATTCTTCTCTCCTTGATTCTTCTTTATAATAAGTATGGACTATTCTTTTTATATATAACCCTGCAAAAGTATGTTTACTGCATTTGGAGATGCTAAAATATATATTTCCATTGTGTCTCTGGTCTGAAAACCTACTAAAGTTTTATTTAGCTTAGTAGGAAAGTATTTAGCAACAGTGGTGTCCAACCTTTTGGCATCTCCACACTGGAAGAAGTATTGTCCAGGGCCACACGTTAAATACATTGCAACTTGCAATCACACAAAAATCTCATGACGTTTTAAGTGAATTTACGATTTTATGTTGGGCAACATTTCCGGCCATCCTGGGCTGTGTGCAGCCCATGGGTGCAGGTTAGGTACCCCTGATAGAGCTCACACTATCCAATGTACAGAAAGCACGATTCATAAATATCAATGAGGTATTTATGCTTGGTGAAGCCAAATTCAAGTATTCTGATGGTATCATATCGTCAGCACACAGCCTTTTGGTCTGTCAAAACTAAGACAGAATCTATCTTAGTGAGTAAGGGAAATGACATTTAATCACCATAAATCAGGAAGGAGAGTGAAGGGAATTCTCAAAAATATGAAATAATAATGAAGCCCACCATCTGTGGATAGAATGCACAGGTTTTAAATCTAAGGGACTCAAATATCCCTTTTACACAGGTTGAAACTGCCATGCATACATTTTAGAAGTATGTTTAGATGCCTGTTTCTGAGACACTATCTTTTTATCTTTCTCATCAATTAATAATGAATTACTTGAAATGATTTTGTTATAAAGTCCAGTGACATAAAACGGACTTTAATATGTGATGAATGATGTTATTACCTTACTAGTATTTAATACTCTAGAGCCTTAGAAAATTAGAGGGTATGATAAGTACTTGGGGTAAAATCTGGGAAGATTTGGGTTCCTGTAATCCCAGACCTAGAGTTAAATGAGCGTCTGTCTATATCACAATTATAAATAAAAAATAAAAAAATAGGACCTATAGACAAGAGCCAAACAGAAATGGAGACTGACATTGAGGTTTATTATCAGCTTTGCCCAGCACATGGTTTTGTGACTTTAGGGCGTGTCATTAACTTTTCTGGAATGAAATAACCTGCATTTATAAAATCATGAATTTGTATGAATTGATTTTCAAGGTCTCATCCCGCTTTAAAATTCTGCTTCCATTATGGGTTTAGGATCGTATATCCTTCGGAATCTACTTTTTTGGACCCAGCCTCTTTGTTTCCTCCTTTCTGAATATATGATGTAGGTGCAGTGTGATTTCCCAAACACGGGCCATCAATCTAAACACCATCAAAAGTAGGAGGCGAAGGAATGCTGTGAGTTTTACCACACACGTAGTTTGAGGCTTACTTGGCATATATTGATCGATTTAATCAATTCACAAATATTACTGCAATTATTTTATGACTTAAGTAGTTTATGTATAGCTTAAAAGGTGAATAGAGGGTTGTAGAATATTTTGAATTTAACTTATTTTGTGTCAACATGTTTTATGTTTATTTAAGTGTCATCCATTTTTCATAAGTTAAATACACCAATAAAATGAAATATAATAATTACATCTACTTCCAAATAAATATGTGCTAAAACTGTGTATTGTTTGCATATATCAAAATTAGAGTCTTCATGTTATGTTTATGTATTTATGAAGTAGGATGATGCATGTATTGAGGTAAATATATATTATGCTTATTAAACTTTTCTTCTTTTGCTCTGTTCTTCTTTTACTTTCCCATAGATTTGCTGCTTTCAAATAGCTGTATTCCTTTTTTGGGTTCATCAGAAGGACTGGATTTCCAGACAATTCTGTTAGACGAGGAGAGAGGCAGGCTGCTGCTGGGAGCCAAGGACCACATCTTCCTGCTCAGTCTGGTTGACTTAAACAAGAATTTTAAGAAGGTCAGTTTATTTATATATAGATGACTGGATGCATTTATTTTCATCTATTCCCTTCTTTTTCTTTGTTTTTTTTTAAAGTGACTCAGTGTCAAATGCAGTAGGTCACATACCTATCAAAAAGAACATATTGCCTTTGATATATGTTTTAGATTTTTATGGATTTAAGTACATATACATGTTCTTTGTTAAGAATGAACAGTATAATACCATACCCTTTAAAATATGAATGAAAGGCATGAAAAATAGTAAATAGATAGTACTACATTATACAGTAAAAATGCAGACTTTTAGATTGGAAAGCTGGCAAATGAGTTATTCATTAAGTGTTAACATTTATGTCCGTAGAAACTTTTGTAAAATTATTTTTACTTTCAGTTAACAAATAAGCACACTTAAAATTGATAGTGTGACTCGAGCAGCAACTGAACACCACACTTTTCTCCACATTCCCATTTTACATCTGAACAGGTTTCTCTTATGGCCTAATCATGCTCAGAGAGTGAAAATTAATAGTGCACTAACTATGGATGGATTAAGAATAAACTTATCACTACAGGGAACTATATACTAGTTTATTCAAAATTTAAAAGGCATTGCTGCTGTATCCTACATTTTCAATGAGCACTGTGATACCCTAAGGAAAGGGTGTCGTACCTTACACTTTATATTATTAGCTAGTACTTTGGCAAATATCAATGTCTATGTGAGCAAAGACAGATACCAAGATGAGAAGGGATTGAATGACTGATGACAAGACATACTACATGAATGATCTGCATCTATGAAACATCTTTGTTCTTTTTTATTTTTTCTTTTCTAGAAGTATTCCAAAAGAACTACTAGGAGTAATTGCAAGTTTTCAGGTTAATAGATAATTCCTCCCATTCAGAAAGAGTTGTTTGTAGGTATCTTAGGACTGTGAAGCTTCATTAGCATTCTCCTACCTGACCACTTCCACTGAACTCTGTAATTTTGAGATGCTTTTAATAACTTGGTATTAGTTGTTCAGTTATTTGAACCTTATAAGCACTCAGGGCATTAGCCTGTACAGGAAAATTATTTATCCACATGTGTATTAATATTGCTTAATTAATGTCTGCATTAGAAACAATGGCTTTTGCTTTTTAATTATTTTAACTTTTACCTTTTCTGCACAGTTTCGACTGAGGTCCACTGAAAGAAAAGGAGTTACTTCTTATGAAAGCTCAGATTTGATAAAGAGATAGTCTTTGAATGCAAATGTATATGCATATATTTCATGTAATCTGTATTTCTAAAAGAAAGCCTGGTGGATAAAATATTGTCAATAGTTGTTCTTGATTTGTTTAACCCAAACACACTTAGAAGCACATAATTTATCTTATTTTTAAATGGATTATTATCTTATAGCCTGGATATTGTTTATAGTAAAGTGAAATAAAGACTTGCTTATGTGCTAGAATTTGAAAAGCTTGCCATTATTCTCCATTCCATTTATTTTTAAGGGGGTGTTTTTACTTTAGGGATTTTGTTTAAGGACTATTAGTCCTAGGAGAATCTGTTGATGATACCAACTCTATCTTAGTTATCAGTAAACATTTTAGCAGGGGATGATTCTTTTTCGAGAGCCCCAAGAAAGTCCTACTCTGTTTTGCTGTGTTGCTTTGTGAGATACTACAGAGCTAACAGCATTTTCCCAAGTATGTCTTTGTTTTGCGTAATAGCAAAAAGTAATTCATACTCTTAAGGAAGTTTATTCTTGTGCTATCCTCTGTCTTTAGGGATTGGAAGAAAAAGTCCACTTATCTGAATGAGTGTATTAGATCATTGCTTAAAATAAATTCTGATAGCACAATTTCCTTTTGTGACTATTTTAAGTACATCTCTCTTTGGCCATGTTACATGCTTGGAATGTGCTAATATTTAATAAAATAAATATTTATGAAATATTGATTTCTGTTATGATATTGAAATAAATGGTTATTGAAACACATTATAAAATTAAGGTCTGTACAAGAGATTTTTTTGGCTTAACTGATATTTCTTTATATTTTTAGAGCATGTATAATTCATAAAGGGGCTGTGTATGTAAAGGTATGAATTTATGTTTATGTAGGTACCCACCTTTCACATTTATATAAATCACTCCAGTGTTAAAAGGTACTCCACAGCAGCGAGTAAGTGTCAAGATGTAGTACTTTAGCAATGTTTAGACCTACATGGTTTGCGTTGGCTTGTTGCCCCTCGGCAAAAATCCAAACTCCTCTGTATAAGAAACCACACATGTTGGGACTCTGAGAGACTGAAAGATGTCCTTTGTACTCCTTAGAGTGAAAGCGGTATACAACACACAATTGAGTTATGAGTGACTGGTTGGGATTTTTTTTCCTCTGGTAAATTTTTATATTTTTAAAACATTTTTATTGAATTTGGGGGGTGACATTGGTTAATAAAATTATTAGGTTTCAGGTACAATTCTGTGATACACCATCTGTATACTATGTGGTGTGTTGACCACACCAAGTCAAGTCTCTTTTCCTCACCATTTATTCCCCCTTTGCCCTTTTCTATCTCCTGCTAGTCCCCTCTTGCTCTGGTGATCACTGTACTGTTGTCTGTGCCTATAAGGTTTTTCTTTTAATTTTTACTTACTCTCTTCATCTTTTTCACCCAGCTCCTCAAACCCCTGCCCCTCTGATAGCTGTCAGCCTACTCTTTATCTATGAGTCTGTTTCTATTTTGTTTGTTAGTTTTATTTTGTTCTTTAGATTCTACATATGAGTGAAATCCTATGGTACTTGTTTTACTCTGATGAGATTATTTCACTCACCATAATACTCTCCAGGTCCACCCATGCTGTCACAAAAGGTAAGATTTCCTTCTTTATTACAGCTGAGTAGTATTCCATTGTGTAAATGTACCACAGTTTTTAACCTACTCATCTACTGATGGGCACTTGGGTTGCTTTCAAATCATGGCTATTGTAAATAATGCTATAAGGAACACAGGGGTGCATATATTCTTTCAAATTTGTGTTTTAAGTTTCTTAGGATGTATTCTCAGAAGTAGAATTGCTGGCAAAAGGCAGTTCCATTTTTATTTTTATTTCTCCAAATCCTTGCAAGCACTTCTGGTGTGTTGGTTTATTGATGATAGTCATTCTGACAGGTATGAGGTGATATCTTGTTATGGCTTTAATATTCATTTCTCTGATGATTTGTGATGTTGAGCATTTGGACATATTTCTGTTGGCCATCTGAATATCCTCTTTGGAGAAGTGTCTATTCAGGTCCTTTGCCCATTTTTTAATAGTATTTTTGTGCTGTTGGGTTGTATCAGTACTTTAAAATTTTTTAAATTTTATTTCATTTTACCTTAACTGAATTTATCAGGGTGACATCGTTTCACAAAACCACACAGTTCATCATCTGCACACTGCATTGTGCACTCATTGCCTTGAGACAGGTCTCTCTCCATTTCCATTTTTTGTCCTTTTTTCCCACCTCTTCCTAGCACCCACCCCCTTTCACTGTGCCTATCACCATACTGTTGTCTATATTTATGCGTCATGTACATGTGTTTTTTGGCTAATGCTTTCACCTTCTTTCATCCAGTCTGCCCATCCCCCTCACCTCTTACAGTTGTCAGTCTGTTCCATATGTCCATGCCCCTGTTTCTTCTTTTTCATCCATTTATTTTCTTTATTAGAGTCTACATATAAGTGAGATCATATGGTATTTGTCTTTTCTGACTGGCTTATTTCACTTAACATGATACTTTCCAGGTTCATCGATGCTGTCTCAAAAGACAATATTCCCTTCTTCTTTGTGGCTTTGCAGTAACCCATTGTGTAAATGTTAACACAGCTTTTCTTATCCATTCATCTACTGGTGGGCGCTTGAGTTGTTTCCAGATGTTAACCATTGTAAATAATGCCACAGTGAACGTAGGGGTGTGTATATTCTTTTGAATTAGAATTTCAGGACTATTAGGATATGTTTCAAGAAGTGGGATCTCTGGGTCAAAAAGCAGTTCCATTTTTAATTTTCTGAGAAAACTCCATATTTTCCACAATGGCTGCATGAATCTGCATTTCCACCACCAGTGCAGAAGGATTCCTGTGCCTGTATATCCTTTCTAGCACTCACTGATTTTTTAAAAATAGTATTGATATTTCTTTTAAAAAGATTTTATTTATTTTTAGACAGAGGGGAAAGGCGAGAGAAGGTGAGGGAGTGAAACATCAATGTGTGGTTGCCTCTCACACGCCTCCCACCAGGGGCCTGGCCTGCAACCCAGGAATGTTCCCTGACCAGGAATCCAAACAGCAACAATTTGGTTTGCAGGTTGGTGCTCGATCCACTGAGCCACAGCAGCCAGGGCTGTTAATTTTTTGATGACAGCCATTCTGACAGGTGTGAAGTGATATCTCAATGGGGTTTTAACTTACATTTCTCTGATGATTAGTGACATAGAGCAGTTTTCATATGCCTATTGGTCATCTTTATATCCTTTTTGGAGAAATGTCTATTTAGGTCTCCTTTGCCCGTTTTTAATTGAATCGTTTGTCTTGCCGGAGTTGAGTTGTATAAGTTCTTTGGAGTTGTATAAATTTTGAATGTTAACCCTTAATAAGATGTGTCATTGGCGAATATGTTCTTCCACTTGGTGGGTTGTCCTATCATTTTGTTAATGGTTTTTTGCTGTGTAAAAACTTTCAGTTTGATGCAGTCCCATTTTTTATTTTATTTTATTTTATTTTATTTTTTGTTTCCCTTGCCCAAGGGTATATATCAGAAAAAATATTGCTAAGACAAATGTTTGAGATTTTATTACCTATATTTTCTTCTAGAATTTTTATGGTTTCAAGTGTAACATTTTATTCTTTAATCAATTTGAGTAAATTTTTGTGTATGGTGTAAGAAGGTGGTCTAGATTCATCTGCACATTATCTGTCCAATTTTCCTAACATCATTTATTGAATAGATTGATTTACCCCATTGTATGTTTTTGCCTCTTTTGCCCAATATTAATTGACCATAAAGGCATGGATTTATGTCTGGGTTCTTTATTTTGTTCCATAGATCTATATGTCTGTTTTTACACCAGTATCAGCTGTTTTTTTCGCTATTGTGCAATTACAGTTGTCCCCATTCCCCCTCATTACTCTCTCCTGCCCTACCCACCCCAGCTCCCACAGTCAATCCTCCCCTACCCCCACTATTGTCTTTGCTTGTGGGTCCATTATACATGTTCCTTGATGATCCTTCCCGTTTTTGTCCCGTTATCCCCCTCCCCCTCTCTGGTTACTATCAGTTTGTTCTTTATTTCCATGTCTCTGGTTATATGTTGCTTACTTGTTTGTTTTGTTGAGTAGGTTCCACTTGTAAGTGAGATCATATGGTATTTGACTTTCACACCTGGGTTATTTCACTCAGCATGATACTTTCCAGTTCCATTCATGCTGTCACAATAGCTAGGAGTTCCTTATTCCTTTCTGCTGCATACAGAGAGATGAAAATTAAAACCACAATGAGATATCACTTCACATCGGTCAGAGTGGCCATCATAAACAAAGCAACAAACAACAAATGCTGGAGAGACTGTGGAGAAAGGGGGACCCTAGTGCACTGTTGGTGGGATTACACACTGGTGCAGCCACTGTGGAAAACAGTATGGAATTTTCTCAGAAAACTAAAAATGGAATTGCCTTTTGACCTGGCAATTCCACTGCTAGGATTATAGCCTAAGAACCCTGAAATGCCAGTCCAAAAGAACCTATGTACCCCAATGTTCATAGCAATGCAATTTATATTAGCCAAGTGCTGGAAACAGCCTAAGTACCCATCAGTGAATGAGCGGATCAAAAAACTGTGGAGCATTTGCAAGTATTAGCTGTTTTGGTTACTGTGGCCTTGAGGTATATGGTTTGATATCAGGTAGCACGATACCTCCAATTTAATTCTTCCCTCTCAAGCTTGCCATTGCTATTCATGGTCTTTTGTGCTTCAATATAAATTTTGGGAATACTGGTTCTAGGTGTGTGAAATGTGTCATTGGTATCTTGGTAGGAATTGCATTGATTCTATAGATTGCATTGGGTAGTATGGATATTTTAATAATGTTAATTCTTCCATGAACATGGTATATGCTTCCTCTTATTTGTATCGTCAATTTCTTTTTTCGGTGTCTTATAATATTCTGAGTACAGGTTTTTTACATTCTTTATATATGAAGCAATTGTGAATGGAATTTTCTTAGTTTCCCTTTCTGATAATTCATTATTGGTGTTTAAAAATGCAACTGATTTCTGGATATTTATTTTCTATCCTGCTACTTTCCTGAATTAATTTATCAGTTCTATTAGTTTTTGGCAGGAATTTTTAGGGTTCTGTATGTACAGTATCATGTCATCTGCAATTAATGACACTTACTTCCTCCTTTCCAATTTAGATTCCTTTCATTTCTTGTTTTCTGATTGCTGATTGCTATGGCTATGACTTCCAGTGATGTTCACCAGATTGATATGTGTTTTAACTTGGTGCCAGTGCTGGGCCTACTACTCATCAAAAAACCCTGGGTATACCAAGTGTAGATGCCACCTGCTGTGTGCTTCCACACCTTTGCTGTGGTGCAGGGTCTCAGGGAGTCATTAGAGTGAGGTCAGCATAGTTTAATAGGTCCAAACTGACCAAGATATGGCCATGCTAAGGGAAAGCTCTGCAATGCTCAGGTGCTCGTATCCTAGAGCCATACAACTCAGTCTGTTCCCAGATTCTGCTGCTAGGAGCCAAAGCTCAACAAGGGTGGGAGAATGGAGACTAGTGGATCTCCTGTGAGGAGTAGGTGCTGGTCAGGCTCAGGGAAAGGTGGGTGTTGTGGCCACCACCCCAGAGGTACACAGTTCAGTCTGTCCTGGATTTGCCCAGTCCTTGGCAGGGCAGAGCAACCAGGAGTCAGGCACAAGGCAATTAGGTCCACAGGAGCCAAGAGGATGGAGCTAGCATGTCTCCTGTGAGGAGGAAACACCATTCAGGTTCACAGGAAAGTAGGGGATGACCCCCACCAAAAGCTACAAAACTTAGTCACTGACGCCTTCTGTGTCTGCCCAGACTTCTATACTCTGGCCAATGTAACTGACTCCTTAGCAGGACATGTGCTCCACAGGGTTGGGCAAGAGGGAGTCCAGAGGTTGTAGCTGTTGTTTTTTCCCCAGGCTGATGCCATATGGAGGGGAGTGCTCCCCCCAAGAAAGATGGTATGGAGTAGTGACTCAGTACAGGGATCCTGGTGGCGGTCTTTTCATCCCTCTCTCCAGTCACAACCCCCAGATTATCCGTACACAAATCTAGTCCATTTAGTGCTCCATTGGAGCCCAGAGTGGCTACAAACAAAATTTTGTTCATTGGCCTTTTAAGAGGGTGTTTATGACTACAGGACTCATGTCTCTTCTTTTCAGACAGAATCCTCATTGATTTTCACAGCCAGATGTTATGTGTGTGTCCCTTCCCAGCTCTGGTGCTTCTGACTGGGGAGCCCAGCTTGGGGTTGAGACCTCGTGCTTCTAAGGGGGGACCCTCTGCAGCTGAGATATTCCTCTGGAACCTCAGCCGCCACCCATCCATGGGAGCAGGACCAACTCTTTTTATGTTTCTGTGTTTCCTACCAGTCTTGACGTGGCTTCTTTGGTAAATCCTTGGTTATCAGACTTTTTTTTTGTTTTGTTTTGCTATTAGCTAGTCTTCAGTTAGTTATTTAAGATGTTTATTTCTTCTGGGAAACAAAAAAACCATATAACATATTCAATTAAAGTATTAAAATCCAGGATATATATTTACTTAAAGTTTTTGGACAGACAAGACTTGTGCCTATTGAAAAGTAGCCATTATTATTTCATATTGACCAGAAGCCTTTAGTGGGGAATGACCATAAATAATAGAAAAGTTGTGTATAAATCTAATTTAGTAAAAAATATTTAATGGTGCCCTTCATATTATCTGTACTCTGTTCAGAATAGATTTTGAGTCTTCTACAATGGCAGTACCAGTCTATGCTCAATAAACTTTGATGGATAAACTATTGTAGAAGAAGAAAGTCAAAACCAGACCTTTGGAACATTTTCACAATCCAGAGAATAAAAATTAAGTAAGCTTCTTCTTTTTTTTTAACTCTCTGACATTTAAAAAAGAAAAATAAGATTCTTATCTGTATTTTGAGTGGAAGGACTATGTCTATAGGGACTTAATAATAGACTTAAGAGTAAGTACAAACATACATCATAGGAGATGTGATACTTCACAGTTTAAGAGGGTTTTCTAAATTTGATCTGTAAGGCCACTCTTAGTTAAGGAGTGCTCACTCTGTGGATTTCTCTCTAGAAAAGAATATGCATGTTTGGGACAAATATGTACATTTATTTGACATACCCTTCCCTCAACCCTAGACCGAAATGGAGCCATTAGAACTGGCCAAAAGAGATCACATTCCAAGGGTAAGAAATGAATATGGAACTCTATTTACCATTCCCAACTGTTTTGTTGTATGTCGAATTCCCCCAGAAGCTAACCATGGGATGAGGATTAGCTTATAGGATATTTTTAATGTAGTGTTCTTGGGATCAACACATACTTGAGGGTCCCTAGGGAAGCATATCAGACAAAGGGAGGCTGAGCTGTGATGCAGTTCCAACAAAAGCTTCAGTTGACAGCCCAGCTGATAAGGTGGAAAACATTTCAATATTTTCCTCTAGTGTGAGTGATAATACCGTTATTTAGCTGGGTTTATCTTGTAAAAGAGAATCTCCATTTTTCCCCTATCTAATCTGTTTACCATGACCATCAATAGTATCTCTTAAAAATAAATATCTTATCATATTTCTTACTGGTTTATACACTTCTGGCAGTTCCTGATTTCTGAGGGAATTGAATGAACTCCAGATTTCTATTGACTTTAAAGGCTCTTCCCAACACATTTTCACCCTACGTTTTTTTTTAAAAATATTTTATTTATTTGTTTTTAGAGAGAGGGAGAAGAAGAGGGAGAGAAACATCAACATGTAAGAGAAATATTTTTTGGTTGCCTCTTTCAAGCCCCCGGTCAAGGGCCTGGCCTGCAATCCAGGCATGGGTCCCAACCAGAAATTGAACCAGCGACCTTTTGGTTCACAGGCTGGTGCTCCACTTATTGAGCCACACCCGAGCAGGGCCACCCACTGATTTTATCCAGTGTCCCTTGTTTCCTTACTCATAGTTTATGGAGATTTTAATATTATCTGCTCAATGAAGTTATTAAGGACAGTACTTTAGATCTCGCCTGCTATTTTTGATATAGGCATTATCTTTTGGTTGGTTGCACGATGGCTGGGACAGTTTCATGGATCATGTACAGAAAAGGAAATGAATGTAAAGGGATGAAAGACCATCATTTATTATGTTTCTTTCTTAGGAGCAAAGAAACTTTTCATAAACTTTCCTTCACATCACATTGGCCAGAAAAACGTGAATTCAAATTCTTAAATTCAAAAGAGGGGTTAGGTAACTACAGTTTGCTTACGTCAGTCAATTACCATAAATGGAAGAAATGCTCAGGAGTCAATCACATCGATCACTACACTTGGAACAGAGAACAGGCTTCCTGAAAAACATAATTTACTTAGGGGACTGATTTTCTTCTCATCAACACAGGCTACCTGAAGCAAATATAAAAATTTTCTCAGCCAGTCAAAAAGAAGAGTGTATATTATCTATTTAGAGAAAATTATCAAGATTAGCTATTGTTATCAGTAAGAGTTTATTTTTCTTTCAGAAACTAGCCTTGGAAAGTATTCAGTGCAAGTAAAAATCCTTGAAATTATTTTTCTCCACCCTACTTGGTAAAAATAAAAAATCTGCTAACCTTTACAAATACTTCTATTGCTTATGTAAGAGTTTATTTGCCTCAATAAAAGCACTTGGTTATTTTTATGCAATCTGAACTTTACAAAATCTGGTCTGATGCAGAGCTCTTAAAGTTTGCTGTTATCCTGTACATTTTCTCCCTGTGTCCTGCACATTAATAACTTGTTGGGAGTGACATTGATAGGAGGGAGTAGATTACAATTTGACTCAAAATGTGAAAGACTTCATCATTATTTTGGTAATAGTATTTAGCATTATACACTAAATATTAAATATAGAAAGAACATATTTTTATTTTTTTTAATTTTAAAAAGATTTCATTTATTTATTTTTAGACAGAGGAGAGGGCAGGGAGAAAGAGAGGGAGGAAAACATCAATGTGTGGTTGTCTCTCACATGTCTTGCACCAGGGAACTTGGCCTGCAACCCAGGCATGTGCCCTGACTGGGAATCGAACCAGCAACCCTTCAGTTTGCAGGCCAGCATTCAGTCCACTGACCCATACCAGCCAGGGCCATATTTTCAAAAATTGATGTTAGTAGATATGGGGTAAGCAGGATTGACTGTATTTTCCAGCAGAATTATGTCTAAAATAATGCTGCTTTTTAAAAAGTATATTTTATTGATTATGCTATTACATTTGCCCCATTATTTTCTCCTCTTTATAGCCCTCTGCCCAGTACCCCACATACCACTAGCATTTCCCCCTTCCCTTAGTTCATGTCCATGGGTCATACATATAAGTTCTTTGGTTTCTCCATTTCCTATACTATTCTTAACCTCTATTTTGCAACTACCATTTATGCTTCCTATCTCCTGTACCTTTCCCCTAATTCTCCCTTCCCTCTCCCAGCTGATAACCCTCCATGCGATCTCTATTTCTGTAAATCTGTTCCTGTTCTAGTTGTTTGCTTAGATTGTTTTTGTTTTTGTTTTTTTTAGGTTTGGTTGTTGATAGTTGTGTTTATTATCATTTTACTCTTCATATTTTTGATCATCTTCTTTTTCTTAGATAAGTCCCTTTAACGTTTCATATAATAAGGGCTTGGTGATGATCAACTCCTTTAACTTGACCTTATCTGGGAAGCGCTTTACCTGCCTTTCCATTCTAAATGATAGCTTTGCTGGATCAAGTAATCTTGAATGTAGGTCCTTGCCTTTCATGACTTCTAGTACTTTACAGCTCCTCACCTGCAAGGTTTCTTCTGAGAAAGCAGCTGATAGTCTTATGGGAACTCCTTTGTATGTAACTCTTTCCTTTTCTTTTGCTGTTTTAAAGATTCTCTTCTTATATTTAATCTTGGGTAATGTAATTATGATGTGCCTTGGTGTGTTCCTTTTTGGGTCCAACTTCAATGGGACTCTCTGAGCTTCCTGGACTTAGTGGAAGCCTCGACTTAGTGGAAGTCTATTTTCTTTCTCAGATTGGAGAAGTTCTCCATAATTTTTTCAAATAGATTTTCAATTTCTTGTTCTTCCTCTTCTTCTTCTAGCACCCCTATGATTTGGATATTAGAACATTTAAAGTTGTCCTGGAGGTTCCTAAACATCTCCTCATTTTTCTGAATTCTTGTGTCTTCATTCTGTTCTTGTCGAATGTTTATTTCTTCCTTCTTCTCCAAATTATTGATTTGAGTCCCAGTTTTCTTCCCTTCACTGTTGGTTCCTGTATATTTTTCTTTTTAATATATTTTTAAAATATTTTATTTATTTATTTTTAGAGAGAGCAGAGGGAGGGAGAGAGGAAGAGAAACCTCAATGTGTGAGAGACACATCAGTTGGTTGCCTCTCACATGCCTGCTACTGGGGACCTGGCCTGCAACCCAGGCATGTGCCCTGACTGGGAATTGAACTGGTGACACTTTGGTTCTCAGGCTGGCACACAATCCACTGAACCACACCAGCCAGGGCCAGAAGATTCTAGGAGCAAATCTATTCTGCCATTAGTTAATTTTTAAAAATTTTTTATTGATTATGCTGTTACAGCTGTTCTATTCCCCCCTTCAATCCCCTCCACCCTACCTCCCCATCCCACTTTGCATAGCCTTCATTGTTTCCTCAAATTTGCCAGCATACTCAACCATTTCTGTGAGCATCTTAATTACCAGTGTTTTGAACTCTTCATCTGATAGATTGGCTATCTCTGCATTGCTTAGTTCTGTTTTTGGAGTTTTATTCTGCTCTTCATTTGGGTCATATTTTTGGCTCAGCATGCCTGTTATGTAGTAAGGAGCAGAGCCTTAGGTATTCACCAGGGTGGGGCAACCCACATTGCTGCTTTGTGGTGCTGTATGTGGGTGGGTGCAGCAGAGACAGGATAATGCTGCTTGCTCAGATCTCAGCCATGTTTTAGTCACTTCCCTCACTTCCCACAATCAAATTGGACCCTTCTGGTACTGATTCCCAGGTAAGTGGTTTGTGTACATTCTAGGACCCTGTGTGTCTCTCCAATGAACTCTCCTGTGAGGCAGGGAGTTCCTCCTGTCACTGCAACCACCACCAGTTTTTACAGCCTGAGGTTTTGAGACTTTATTTCCCTATGCTGGAACCCTGGGTTGTGTGGTCTTTCTTGCTCCCTAGTTCTTCCTCCTGGTTTATCTGCACACAAACGTGGGACTTCCTGCTCTGCCAGCTGCTGCCTTGCCTGGTCCACCAGCCTCTGCCTTTCTCTCCCCGTCCTCCAGCAGCTGCATTGCCACACATCCTTTCCACTCTGGCTGCCAATCTCCGTCATTCCTACCGGTCTGGATGAATGTTCTTCTTTAATTCCTTGGTTGTCAGACTTGTATACAGTTCTATTTTTGGCAGTTCTGGTTATTTTTTCTTTTTAAATTTGTTATTGTCCTTCTTTTGGTTGTGTGAGGACGCAAAGTGTATTTCCCATTGCCTCCATCCTGATTGGAAATCTAAAATAATGTCGCTTTGATTGATTTGGATTTGTCAGTCTCTAAAGTTGGAATCAAATATACACATTAGAATATTACACAAACTTAGAGTATTTTTTTAGTGACTGAACTTTCAACAATTTGTTTTCTTTTGTTCTACTTTAGTCAAGGTTTTTTTTCATTAAAAAACCACTGGAGTATCTGTTGTTGGCACTAAGAACATTATAATAGGATATAAAACTCAGATTTTGTCATTGCTCATGCTCTAGTTAGGAAGACAAGGCACAACACAGTTAAAGGAGTTAGAAAACAAGTAAAAAAATCTTTAAATATTCAAAATAATGAGATCGGTCACATATTGTAGGAAGTTAGGGACCAGGGGTTGAAAATCATGTGTTTTGCATGAGACTTAAACTGCTTCATAATTAGTTAACTAGTTAATTAAAAATGGCTGGCATTTGGATTTGTAATTTGAGGTTTATTGTTTTCTTGTTCAGTTAGAATGGGGAAAAATACCATGTTTGAGAAATGGAGTACAAGAGAGCCATTTCTCCCTTCCATCTGTGTATTTCTCATAGATTGTCATAACATTTTTAATCTTTTTTTTGTCTCATGGCACACATAAAATAATTACTAAAATTCTGTAGCACACCCAAAATATATAGTTTTTGCTGATCTGACAAAAATAGGTATAATTTTGAATCATTTACACTGAATGGCTATTGTGTTAAATATGGTGTTTTTTTTTAAATTTGAGAATCTAATGGAAAAGAGGTCAGTGCCCTTGCATGTAATTGCATGTAAATAGTAATTGCATGTTTTAAAAGTTCTCAAGGCACCCAAATGTGCCTCTGCAGCACACCAGTTGAAAATTGAGTGTTTGAGCTAAAGAAACTAGATTTCCCTGCCCTCACCTTTGATATCCTATTGCATCTCTAGGGTCAGAGGGACTATATATAAAAATAATTTTGATAGTTCTTGAAAAAGGTTTAAATGTAGATGGACATTTACATCCACTTTTCATTCATTAATATGTGATGCATTAGAAACCAGTTCAAGACAGACTTTGTAATAATGAAAGTGTTTGACATTTGTACAATATGGTTTAAGGACCTATGATTTCTAAACAAATGATTTTAAGCTACATGCCATCTGTCACCGTGACTACAAGTGAACATTCTCCACTTCAGCCAGCCTTAAGTAGTCCTAGCAATCATTCATATAAAATCCAGGGCCCTCTCTTTGTAAACTTCAGGAGTCATATATACAGCTGAAAGTCTTTACCTCTTTTTTCTAATGGAGTCATCACTGACAGAAAAAAAATAAATGTCCAGTATTCTCTTGTTTGGTTATGTTACTTCGTTAAGCATCTGAGTTAATGAATTGTTGGGATCCTTCCATCTGAAAGTGTGACTCATTTTGGGCCCAGTTCAAGCCATGCATGAAAGGAATGAGTCCCTAAACCAGGATGTAAGCAAACAGGTCAGAAAGGGAATGATTTATTAAGATAAACACTGCTTTTGTATCTACTTTATTCAAACATTTGCTCTTGGTTTTCTTTCCTTTTACTTTTCTCTCCCTTCTATTTTTTTTGTCAAGTGGGCTATAGAGGCAGATGAATAGGCCATTGAGAAATCAACTTACTTGGAGACTGCAAATTATATTTATTTCACTTACTAATTGAATAGCATCTGGTATGTCAGCTCATGGAAAGTAATAGTAAACAACTTTATTTTACCTCCCATAGACCTTTTCAGTTCTTGTCCTGGACCTGTTCAAAAACTTCAGCAGGCCCATGGCTTTTGAAGTTATCATTTGGTAGTACACTGTTTGGTAATTATCTAGCAACTAAATAGTCCAGTCTGATGTAATAAAAGTTCCAATCTTGTTTAAAATCGAGCCTCCTTTCCCTCTAACTTTCCAAGCTTGGGCATGTCCTGTGGGGGAGGGAAATGTCCAGAGGCTTCTTCTACTTAGTGCTCCTCCTTTTCCTCAAGCTTGTTCACCACCTCCGTGTATGACTACTCTAGAGTCAAATCAGGACAAAGGAAGATGAGAGGAGTTCAGAAAGGTGTCTACTCTACTGTCATTGCCCCAGGGACCTCTCAACTTTCTGGCCTTGTCAGATGTTGAAGGGTGACTTCTTTTATTAGAAGGCACCTTTGTGAATTTTCGGAATTTCTACTTTCTGGACTTCTTTTCCTTGCTCTTCTCTGGATTTGGGTGACTGGCATGTTTTCATTCTTTATCCTGCAACAGATTGTCATTTCTTCATGTGCTAACTTCTGAAGACTTCTTTCAATTCTCTTGAACAGAGTCTAGGTGATCTCATGCTATCCAATTATTGAGTGAACACAGCTCCCATCTGTTCCATGGGGAGCCATGATGTACATTTTCCTGGACACCTGCTGGAAGTCCAGGCTGATACCAATATCGCCATTGAGCCTATTCTTTGTTTTCATTGCAGCTTCTCAGTCTCTCTCTCTCTCTCTCACCCTTTAGACCTTAGCCCACAATGTCCCATAAAGTACATGTTCAACAGCAAGTGCTTCTTAAGGTCTCACCAAAACCCCTTCCCTGTCACCTATTTCTTACCCTATGGGATGTAGGATATATGATGCATCTGTCTAAGATGAAATATTTTTCTCAAGTTTCCAACTATATTATAGTATAAACATGGGGGAAAACATCTTAATGATTCTTGGCCACCTACTTTGACAATTTGTGCATTTGAACTCACATCTCATTTTTAATTTTTTCTCTGCTAAAACTTCTCTTTTAATGTCTTGCTATACTATCTAAGCCATAAAATGAGCACTCAGAAGAACATGTGTTCTACCTCTAAATGTATGGGTGAGTTCACTGTATATTAGTCCTGAGTATACACCCCAGAATCACAGGAGTAACCAAATGGAGAATTTTAATATTCTTATTAATATAATTTACCCTATGGATAATAATAGCCTCAATCAAAACATTTGCTCTTTTATATCATGTTTCCCATGCTTTCCAATAGTATTTCTGTTGGGTTTCAGCAAAGGTAAGCTATAACCAAGCATCTGGATAAAAAGTGTAGGACATGTACTGATCCATTTTTAAATAGTCTTCAGAATTTATCTTTAAGTAGTTGACTATCATTTTTGGACAATACTTAATCATCTTCATTCCTTTTTGGTTGATTGAAATGTTTTCTCTTGAAACTAATGTGTGTCAAAATTAAACATTGCACATAAAATGTTCAAAGGATTGCTACTATGTTAGCTAACAAAAGTGAAGATTTTTCATTTAGTTCCATCCAGCAAAAATCTTTTATCTAAACTTACAGTGTTGAAGGCAAAAGCAGTATAATAGTTAAATTTGTTTTCTGTTTAAAGTAATTTACATTTGTTTTTAATGAAAAAAATAACAAAAACATGTTTTAGGGGGCAGGTTTTCCCACATGTTTTAAAATGAAACAACAATGTACCAAAGCAACATGTATATCCCATGGGCCACTTAACTCTGTGTTTTTATGGACTAACCTGAGATAATTTCATTTCACCTTGCTAAAATGTAGGTCCTCAAATTTGCTTAAGAACTTTACTCTGTTGATTATTTAACCAAAAATTAATCAGAATTATTTAAAAGGAAACATTGGATAAATTTAAAGGTAAAATGCTTCTACTAAAATTTGGGTGACGCTTTAGGAGGGCTGACTATTTTTTTTAAAGCAAAGTATTGAAAAAGTAATTCTATGTTTACAAATATGATGGGTTTTTCCCTCTACCTAGTGATCATAATATAATTATTGTAAAATTTTCTTCTTCTTGAACATGAAAACTAAGATGCAATTATAAAAATTTGATTGCTTGAAATTCATCAAACTCTTCTCTATTTTAAGGTATTTTTATTAGGAAAATAACTAAACTAAATGAGTTTATAATTTGAAATATAATAATATTCAGTGGAATATTTAAACACCCAGCTTTGTGTAGCATGGCCTTGTTATTTTCTCTTCCTTAAGGAAGTCTAAAACAAGAGGGTTTTCATACATGAGGATCCTGTACTTGCTGCGTTTGTATTGAGTATAGGCAGAAATGCTTTTATAAATCAGAATGACCTTCTGACTAGAGTTCATTAACTCACTTCATGGCTGAATAAGACATTCCCATCTGATGCTTTACCCTGTAAGTCCATTAATCAGGGGGGAAGATTTAAAATAAATACCTTCTTCTTTAAAATCAAGTTATTGGTAAAAGAAAATTGCCACCCTTTTTATTCTTAATTAATACTCAAAATTAGAAAATATAAGCACTTGGAAACCACGTGGACATCCCAATAAATTAACTTTCGGTATAAGGCACCCTGCTTAGTTTCATGGTGATTAATCTGCTCCCACTGCCTGCGGAGCACAGGCTGTCTGGCAGTCACAGCGGTGAAACAATCGCCTCGTTCATGGATGTGCTGGCTCCCCAGCCCCGGTGCCGAGGTGCAGGTCCCATCTGGTCACTGTAACGGACCGCCAGGATGTTGTCAGACTGCTCGCGCGTCTGCCAGGACTCTGACAAGAACTCTGTCTCCATTTTAAGGGAAACTGTGCAGAGCACTTTTCAGTAATTATTGAATGCTTATTATTGCTTGTGCTACTGTGCCAGGTGCTAAGGATGGTAGGAGAAGAAGCAACGTCCCTTGTCACTCAAGAACATCGGCCACTGAACTTCGATGAGTGCTATACTCCTTTAACAAGATAATGGAGACTGTGACCTGTATTCTTTTCAGTATTTTGAAATTTTGCCACAAGAGTAATTCCTTACAATATTCAAAATGATCGATCCACTTGTAGATTCCTTAAAGTTTCTTTTAATTTTTATGTTAATTTCTTTAACTTTCTTGCAATACATATTTATTGAGCCCCTGCATTCCTGTCATTCTATTATATGCTGGGAATATGGTGGAGAATAGAACCCTTGGGCCTCTGTTCTCATGGTGCCTCTAAATTGGAAGGAGGGGAGATCAATGGAGAAAAGCGAACAAGTAAGAAAATATCAATTACTGTTATTTAAAATGCAATATTCTTGGGAAACGATTTTAGATTGGTCTTCAAAGAAGGCCTTTCTGGGGAGGTGAAATTAACATGAACTTTTAATAGGAAGGGATCATCCAGAAGAGGTCCAATGTATTCCAGGTAGAACAAACTCATTCTGAGGATAACACCGAGATAATATTTGAAATCACCACATTAGATGCTAATAAGCAGTACAGTAGGGACTTGAACTTGTGTCTTTAAATTCTACTGCATTTCATTGATCTTTCTGTCTAGGAGAGATCCCAAGCTGAATTTACTTGCAAAAAAAAGTGGCAGGTGAGTATGATAAATGCAAATGTGTTAGAATTCCAAAATGGTTGGTGGAAGAAAGCTATTTTTGAAAGAAAAGAAATTTTGAGGTAAAAAAAAATTTAGCTGAGTCCTAAAAAAAAAAGAGAAGAAGAGGCTATTCTCACTCAAGACTTTATGAAGGAAGTTACATAGGCAGATCAGACCCCAAACTGGAGAATTTAAATTTCCATCTGTAAAAATTTCTACCCCAGCCAGTATCAATTACGCAAACTTTTCCTTTGGAGCTCTTGTCCTTATTTTCCAGTAGTGATTCTTTGAGCTCATGTCTCTTACCCTCTCTCTTTTCTCAGAACCCAGAATAATCATTGGATGTTTAAATGCTTGTATTATATGGCATTTAGAACAACCATTTTTATGACTCTGAAATTTTGGGGGGTTTAATTAGGTTTTATGAACAAATTGTAGCTTCCTCTTTTGTATTCTTTTCAGTTGTTTTGGCATCTTTGAATTAGGCCAAAGGGCATTTGAGTGCCCTTGTACTTGCAAGCTTGAGTCAAATTACTTTTCCAAAGATGAAACAAAGACCAGATATAATTAGGATTTCCTTAGGATGTTGTTATAAGGCTTTATCACTATTTGAATGTTTCTGTAACTTGCCTGAAATTAAATAATTAAAAATAAATTGCCTGATGTTTTCACCTTATCAAATGATAACTGTTAATGAATTATAAAAATTATGAATGAAACAATAATATTCAGGAACATGACAATATTTTACTTGTGAGTTCCTCTTGCCAAAATTTATTCAAAGGAAGTAGAATGTTTCAAAAAACAACAAAAAAAGTGATTTTAGATTTTGGATAAATACAAGCAAATAAAATTAATATAAGATAAATAGATCAAATGTTGTATTTTTAAATATGCAGCTCCCCACTATATTTTCATCAGAAAATTAATATTAAATATCTTTTTTGCAAAAATATAACTTTATCACATGTAAAGTGAAATCACTTTTCATTTTATTAGAATGATCTCATACTGGTAAATCTATACTCTAACTCTAAAAGAAAAACATACATATATACTTTTATACTTTTTAAAAAATTGTTGAATGCTTCACAAATTTGTTTTTTGTTCAGGGCAATGCTAATCTTTAGTATATGGGCTGCTGAAGAGAACACTACATATATATTTTCTGAGGTTCCTATTTAAATTTTCTGAGAGTAAATTCAAAAATTAATTTTTTAAATAATTTATGTCAATTGTAAAATATTATGAAAAGAAAATAAGCATATTAGCATGGTTAAGTCAGCATGTTACAGAATAAGGAGACTGACTTAACAAACATACTTGTTTTTGAACATTACCCCATAAATTATCCCTTCAAGTGGAGAAATCTTATAAATTTATTTCCTCCTGTTTCCCATTAATTTTCTGTTATCAACTTGATCCACCAGATTAGCACTAAAATTTAAACCAATTTGCAGCCCCTTGGTTATTTGGTGGTGGAAAAATTAGTGGTTATGCCCTGGATGATTATACTGAGAGAGATCATTGGGCTAATCTGGACACATGGAGATCTGTTTGATTTTTGATGTCTGTCCTGTGTGTGGGCAGAGCAGCAGCAAGCTTTCTACATATCTGAGATTTTTGATATCTAAGCTCCGAGGTCCCAGGGACTACTCGTCACTGAAAGGAGAGCCTTAAAATCTGTATCTGGTACATCGCCATTAGTAGAACTGCTTTGTGTGGGAATATTTCAGAACAGTTAAAACATGGCAATGGTGCAAGTGACATCTCTTTTCCAACATGCTTTTCTTTGATAAATGAAAGAAAAACATTTGTGGATAACTTTCTAATAGAGTGGTACAGCTGTATGGACTTTTAGAAAGAGGGGTATGTCTTTGTTTTATCTTCCCTAATGAAACTTTTGATATGGCATGAACTGCTCGTGCGAAGAACTAAAGAGCAAAAATATGTGTTGCTAATGAGTTCAGAAAACAATAAGAATAATGATAACCATGGCCTCAAAACTGTTGGCATTAGTATGTTCAAGAGAGATTCTTACAGATGTTGTGAACATTGTATTTTTAAGTGTGAGGTATGGTTAACATATAAAATATGTTATTTTATGCCCAAGTAGAGTTAACATCTCTCTCTCTTTCTCTGTGCACCTTTGAGTGTCTCTCTCTCTCTATTTCTTTTTCTATCACTCTCTCTCCCGCTCTTTAACTACCTACACAGACTCACACACACACACACACACACACACACACACACACACACACACACAATTTGACTAGAAAAATACAACCGTGGTGGAATGCTTTATATAGATAGGGATAGAGATACTTGTCACATAATCACTTCAAAAGATTATTGAAACAAAAAATGTCACTTGAACATACTTCTGCAAATCCTATGTAAATAGGAGTGTGGTTTATTTGCTTTCTTCTGTTTTTTGACTCAATTAAGAAAAATGCTGTTTCTTTAAATTCTTTACCAACAAGGTATCAAAAGGAGTATTTTTAAAAATCCTTTATTCTATTGACCAAGTGGCAAGTCAAAGGAAATCCCACCAGAAATCATAATTAGAATGATATATTTTAAATATTGGCACAACTACAATGGTTTTCCTCTTTACGTAAATGTCTATAGTCTGCAAGGCAGTCAGATATCTCCTAGGTAGTTGTTATGAAGGTAATTTTATTTGTGATTTCTAGATTCTTGATAGCATTGTGTCAAAATAATCCAATTTATAATCCATACTAATCTTTATTTTTAAGGCTTGAATGTTGTCTTAAGAAATAAAATTATCTTTGTGTTACCACCTCAGAATTCCTGTGCAATAATAATAATAATGTTCCAGGGGTAATTTATATTTTTAACAGATGCTAGAGTGCATAGGATTGAAGGTAAAAAGTGAGATAACATCTTGGATGTCTGCTTTATAAACAGAAAAACAGAAGATTTTATTAAAACTGGTTTCTGGAATCCAAGAAATTCCCAGTGCTGTGTATCTTTATTCTTTTTTAAAATCGATTTTGTTGTTCAAGTACAGTTGTCTGCATGTAACCCCTCCACTACCCCCCCCCAGCCATGCCCACCTCCCTCCCCTGCTTCCACCTGCCCTAGTTTTCTCTGTGTGGCTTTTATCGTTTTCCTGAAAATCCTTGCTGTGCATCTTAACATAATATTTACCTACTGTTCATATCCCAAGTCTCTGGAACTTATCATTTTAGTTTCATTGCTTCATTAACTAGGATGGCATATTTAATTTATAATCACATGACTTATAATCAATAACTGAAAATGTAAAAATATTAGAACATCTTTTAAATATTTGTATTCCTTTGCAAAGGGAAAAATAATCTAAAATCACTGTTTTAATGTCATGTTCTTAAGGCAAAATTAGAGTAGAAAATATTAAACTAAACTGTTCCATTAGTGTTGAAACTCTTAAGAGCGAGCCATTAAAAAAAAATGGCTCAGAAGTCAAGGCCGATAGAGACGTTTGTTTACCACTTGGCCTTCTCGGGTGCTCCCTGAGTGCAGTGACTCCATCCTCCCTGCTCTCTTCTCTCCTTGCCTGTATCTCCTGTGGAAATAAGCTTCTGTATCTATTGGCAGAGCCGTTGTCCTTTCTCCGATCTTACCAACTCAGTGCACACTTTCTCGGCATACAGAGGGCCCCTCGTAATCATGTGCCTAATGAACAAATGATTAATGATGAGGAACTACTCTGTGCCAACTTTGGGACTTTAACTTAGGTTTCAAAAATGACACAAAGTTTTGAAACTTTAACTTAGATATCAAAAATGACACGTTTTGTCAATGTTTAAATAACTCCCTCGTTTTTGAAACCCCTGTACATATATTCAAAATAAGTTTTCAAAAACATTATTTATCTCATAATTTACTTAACTCAATCATCCAGTACACTGGAATAAGGGGGAAAATAATAAAACCCTTTGATGACCTTTCTTATCTCTAAGTCTCATTTACTTAATATGAAAGAGTTTATACTTTTCTTCTGTCTATAGTATTAATGCCAATAATATACTCAGGTTTAACCAGATCTATAAGTACTTGTTCTAAATTTATTTTGGAAATATGATTAAGTCTGACCATCTTATAAAATAAAAAAAAAGAACAGAAACTAACAAACCTAAAGGATGCAAGGAAATACTAATATAGATTAGAGACCAAAGAAAATGAGTTTAAGATTAAACCGATTGTGAGATCATGGAGATTCACTCTGTGTACAATTTATTTTCTGTCCAACGATACGGAGCTGTCTTTCATAAAATCACTATAATACTCAAGAATCAGTGAGTATAGAGTTGCAGTTTTGCACAATGAAAGAACTCTGGAGATTGGTGGCACAGAGTGAATATACTTACTATCAAACCACACACTCACAGTGGATAAGATGGCAGATTTTGTTATGTATATTTTATCACAATTAAGACTTTTAAAAATGAATCAGCAAGAAAACAATGAGAAGATACCTTCAGCTCATAAGATCAAAGATGAAGCAAAAATTTCATAAATTCAAGACACCATTTTTAAAGGAGAGAAAAAGAACACTCAGTTCAGCATTTTTCCTATTGGTGATTAAAAAAGAACTTGAAAAAAACGTCAAATCTCCTGTCAGCTATACTGCTTCATTCTTACTATTCACTTATTCATTTATTCATTAACTTGGGATTTTGTAATTCCAGGTTGATGACTGACTATTGTTAATGGGCATATGCATGCACCATTGTGGTTTATTTATTTACTAACTTACATTACTTAGTTGTTTTTAAGTATGTATTAAACACCTGAAAATATGCCATTAAGAGCCAAAGCTAACATTGGATATATAACTTATTTTTTACTACCAGTATTCCATTTTTTTCAATCTTGGGTAACCATTTTTCTGAATCCTATATTCATCAGTCTCATACTTTCTTTTTACATATTTATCATATATATTATATATAAAGTTTCTATTGTATTGTAGTTGTTTTAACATTATTCTAAGTGGATACTGCTGTTTGTAATTTTAAGGATTTTTTTCATGTAATAATGAATTGCTAAGATCCATTCTTATTGCTTTTTATTGCTGCCTATAATCTATTCACGTTTTCCTGCTGACCACTGTGTAAAACTGTGTGAATGTGTAATCGCAGTGTTGTAAACCATGTCTGAATAAATAACATCCTTGGGTCCTTATTGTGAGCCAGATCAAGGTTAGTTTGTAATCAGACCCACTGCTGGCTCAGCCACCTGCCTACACACACCTTTGTGTTGTAGGTTGCTACAGTGTACTCGAAATGAACAACCTTGCTTAACTTAAAAATCTCAATAATTTCATTGCTCTGAAGAGAGGTTGACCACTATTCTCTCTCCTTCTTCATTCAGACACAAAATCCTACATTTCACTATGAAGATAATATCATATAAACCTCAGGGATTTCTAAATTATTTAATTCCAGGTTTAACAAGTCTCAGTGTGTTCCCTCAGGATATTTTCCGTCCTCTCACCTCTGAAAACATTTTCAGTTAACACTGGTGAGAAACAAAAGTTTGTCAGGAACTCTTGGAACTTTATAAGCAGCTCAGAGCTTGTTTTTCTTGTTTCTTCTTGCCTATAGCTTAACAAAGAATAGTTCTTTCTGTAAGCTAAAGGAGTGACCTAACTGTTTGAACCTCATGTTGTAAAATCTTCCTGACAGAATTTCTAAAGTTTGTCAAAAAAAAACTTTGTGATACATTCAAAGCTTTAAAATATGATTAAAAGCTACCAACCAAGGGGTTTGCAGCCCTTGTCCTTAATTATGTCTAAATAATATTTGTTATATAATGGTTGAGACCCCATTCCCCCAATAGTCCAGGAGACACTTTGGGTCCTATTTTGGCTTTGTGTTGAACTAGTTTAAGAGCCCTCGACATGTTATTTCATGGCTGTATGGATAAGTTTCCTGACCTGAAAATGGGGAGAGCAGATACAGCTATCTCATAGGATCATCGTGAGATCTAAATAAGATGGTGCATATAATAGGCTTAGCTAAGCGACAGATGTGTCTGAACTCCATATGTATTAAACTCGGTGGGGCAAATGCAGGTTCACATTCGTGGGGATGCAAAAGAGAGTTTATTCTTTTATCATTTATTATATTACTTTGTATAAGAGCAACTGTAAAGCTACTTTTGCCCACCCTGTATTGTCAACAAATTCACACTGGTCTTTAATTTGGAGTGATAAGGCTTGTGTGACAAAGAGCTGTTAGACACACCTCATTGCCCATGTTTAGGATGCACTAGCACTCTGAGTAAACACCGAAAAACAGGGTAAAAAATAGAATCTCTTACTTAAGCAAATGCTAACCTGAAATTCTGTTTACATCACAATGAGAATTCATGGGTGTATCAACATAACTTACCCATTAATAAATGCGTTTAAAAATTAATAAAAAGATGAACAAGTGAAAGTGGATGGCTCTATACAGTTTTTTCTCAGAATTTTTTTTAGGGTGACTTTGGAAATTATTTAAATCTCAAAATTCTTACATCATATCTAACAACATATTCTTGGCTTGATATCCACTCTTTAAATTCAGATACTCACTTCCCTAATTAGAATTTAGGGTGTTGTAGATATTCGATCCTAACACGCCTTGAAATGTTTTACAGATTTATTGGCCTGCTGCAAAGGAACGGGTGGAATTATGTAAATTAGCTGGGAAAGATGCCAATGTAAGTATGAGACTTTAAAAATATCTTTGTTTAATTGGTACTGATATGACAGTAAATATTTATATAGGGTTTTATTGAATTAATGGCATTAGTGTACTATTTTTAAAGCTACACTAACTTATTCTGTGTAAAGATTATGGTATAAAATATTTCTACCTCGCTAAAAGGAGTAACATTATTCTCAGAAATGTATAATTACTAAACTTTCTATAGTGTTAACTCTAAATGTTATTATTTTTCTCACAGAAAATCTCAGATGCATTTAAAATGTTCAAAATAAACCATCTGAAAATATTATATTTCTAGGATTGTATATTTTTTATTTACATGCATGCTTTTTGTGAATGTACACAAAGTCCTCAGTTTTAGCATTACAGCATTACAAACATACAATTGATACTTAATTTAATTTGGTTTAAAATTAAACTTACAAAATATAGAAGCATTCTTTCAAAACTCAACATATAGAGATATTAAGGACTGGTTAAAAATGAATGCTACAACATTCTGTAATAAAACCTAGAAATGTGTTTTATCCTAAAATTTACTAAAGCATAATTGCACACAATACCTTATAAAGGGTAAATAGGGAGGTCCTAATATAAACTTGTAGTTTAAGCTGCCTTAAGGACCAGAGAAAAGCCTTATAGGTAGGTGCGACTAAACATACTCATCTTTGGGGTGACCTGTCTGGATTGCTTTTGCGCTGTCCCAGTTGCCGTGCATGCTCCCCTACGTGGTTTTGCCTGTTTTGTCTCCAGCAGCGACTGCCTCTTCTCCTCATCTGAGTGCGCTGATGTAGGCCAGATGCTCTGTGTTCTGCTCCGATTTCTTGCACCGTGGAGATAGGGAGAACTGCTTCTTTTTTTCCCCAAATAAATCACTTCCTGAATGTAACTCAAGATGATAAGAGGTTCTAACTTTGGGCAGAAACATGGACTATTGAGTCTTCTTTTGCAACGTCCTCTAATGTTGCCTCCGATCACAGTAGCCCAGGGTAATTAAGCAGAGCAATGCCTTCATATTTAGCAGCAACAAATAGTGTGTGTTATATGAAAGCCAAATTAGATGTAAAAATTCTCATTTTATTAATGTGATAAAAGTAACAATATGACACATGATGCCTAATGAATTAAGCAGAAGGTTAGAAGATTAAGAATCTGAGACAAGAAATTTGTTCACTCATGTGGTTAGTCATTTATTAAACTAATATTTATTAAGAGCCTAAATATGTGTCTGAAAGTGATAGAGTATCTGTTGTCATGGAGCTTTCGATCTAATAAGCGGTACGGATATTACTCAATGAGTTACACGTAGTCACAGTACTGCAAAACAAATCAATCAAAGCAAAACAAAGTTTTGATTATGCCTAATTTTGTATTTGGTTAGCAGCATTCAATGTGACCTTTTCAAACACGTTTATGTTAGTAGAAATGTATCAGGGAATGGTAGCATCAAATGCAAGAGAAAACAATTTTTATGTTTATTTTACTAGAAATGAAAGAAATTAAACTGTTGTCGAATATATTTTTCTTTCTCTCATGTCTCTAATCTCTTCACCCTGTTACAATATCCAAACTCCAAGCAAATACCCAGGTGTGCAAAAGCATCAGTACTTTTTGAATTTGTGGGAAAAAAGATGCTTTGGTTATGAAGGTTTCAAAATTACTTTGTAGAAGTATGTCTTAACAGTAGAAGCATGTCTTAAACAGTACAAATGACTTAGTATTTTCTGTTTCACCAGTATTGAGTGTGTGATAAGGAGGCAAGTAGGAAAAGGGTGTTTTGAATCTACTCCAGTAAACTAACATCAGTTTTCCCATGGAGTAGATGAGGGATAAACACTCAAGGTCAAACAGTCAGGGGTTTTAATTGTGACAGTGTTCCCATTTCATTATGTTCACCGATTCTGGTTATATAGTAACTCACTTGCCCCAATTATTAAGCTAAAGAAAAGGGTGATAAACTTTTCTGGAAGAGGCATCCTAAAGCACATAGGACCCAGCAGATGAAAACTATCCTTCCAATTCCATTGTACTGGGGAGCTAGTAATAACTGCTGACCTTTAAGCACACCTACTGCTAACGCAGGGTTAGAAAATTGGGAAGCTTTTCTCCTTTCCCTGACGTCTCTAGAGTTTGATGTTGAATCATGTAGGGATGATCCAAGTCTTTGTCTCCTTTTTAATTTGCCACTTTAACGTAACATTATATTTTAGAGTTCCTAAGAACAGCTAACACTGTTATAGCACTTAACACGTTCTGGGAGTTGTTTCGAATGCTTTTTAATCTCATTTAATCCTTATGACTATACAATATGCTAGACTTTTTATCGTTTCTCATTTTCCAGATGAGAAGACTGAGGCCAGAAAAAGTAAATGGCTTGCCTAGTATCACGTATCTAGTAAAATAGTGAAGCCAGGAATTGAATCCGGAAGGTTTTTGCTCCCACAGTCTGTTCTCTTACACAGCACTGACGACACCTTACACATAAAGGTCTGCACTCTCCCCGTAAGGTCTGAAATCTGTATCCCTCAAATAATTTCTCTCCGCAATGTCACCATAATATAGATCCTCATTATTCAGCATTGCGCAGATGTCTGCCTGCCAAGAGAGAACTGAGACAAGTGTGGGGTTTTACTGACACCTTTTACTAGCTTTGGCATTACCCTCTTGTTTCCCTTGTCGCTGTAATTTTTACCTCATTCCCAAGAGTGCGTTTAGGATTAACAAGTGTTAGGAAAGACTGTCCCTTTCCACAAAGGTACTATATAATTGAAAAACAGTGACTTATTTACCATAATGAAAGTTAGCTAATTGGGTTGGAGAGGGAGCAGAAGATGAGGAAACAAAAGAGAACTAGTCCATGTTGTCGAACAGTCGCCAGTTTGATTCAAGGAAGGCAAGAGATGGTAGGAAGCTCTTCAGTAGTACCTTGTTTCTGCTTAGGATAGTTTTCAAAAGAAAGTCACTACAGAAATGTCTTCAGTGCTGACTACAAAGAGTGGGGTAGTAAAGAGGTCACTCCAGGCAAAAGAATGCACAGGGTGTATGTAGGCAGCCTGGCCTTTGTCAGCTTAACCGTGGAGGCTGGAGGCGTGCAGTCTGTCAGTAGAGACATTACGTAGAGTTAAAAGGATCTTACTTTTCTAAAGTTCTGTGTTATATTTTATTTTTTAGAACATCTGAAAGTAAAACAAAGTATTCCTTGTAAAAAGTTTGCAAATTACATAGAAATCATCTGTAAATGTTTCGTCCCCCCGGAACATTACCCAGAGATAGCTGGTGACATTTTGGTGTTTATTCTTCTATCTTATCTATTTACTGTTTTTCAGAATGAAATCATTGTATACATAGTGCCTTAACATTTTTTTTCATTTCACAGATAGCTGTATTTTCCCATGTCATTAAATTTCTTTTTATAACACTACTTTTGGTAGCTATACTGCATTCCTCTGTATATTATTTTATCAATCCCCTATTGTTAGAAGTTTACTATAAATCCAGTTTTAGTTTTTGTAAATGATGCTGCCCATGGAGAACCCGATATAAGAATCTGTGAACATCTTTGATTATTGAGTAGAATTACTGGTCAAAAGCTGTAAAAATTTATATACCCATAACAAAAGGGCCCTCAAGAAAGGGTATGCTTCTTATGTGTTAACCAGCAGTGATGTTCATGAGAGAGTATATTTCCCATATAGCTAATATTTAATATTAAAACATAAATGAATAAATATATGAAATGTTTACCAATGAAAAGTTATTTTTGTTGTTTTATTTTGCAATATTTTATTACTGTTTAAACTAAATATTCTATGTAGTTGTAACATTAGAATTTATTTTGGGAATGGCATACCCTACAATTTGTTCATTTTAAAATTTTAGTGTGTTCCTTTTCCTAATTGGTTATTTACAGATTTTCAAGATTTGCAAATTACATATAACTATATATATATATAATATAAAGTATATTATTACTTTGTGATCCATTCATGTAAAAATATTCTTTCCAAGTTGTCCTATTTGACATAGACTTTTAAGTATTTAAGTAAGCATAGCTCTCGATTTGCTTTCCTGTAGAATGTGTACCTTTGCCCTGGTACCACTGCTGTGTTTATCTCTGTAGAAATCTCCACTATTTAATCTTCCATTTTTCAGGGAGAATGTGATATTTCAATTTTCGTGTATTTATTCTAAAGTGTTAAACTATTTTCAAAACTACCAGACCTGAGCAGATACCTCCGCAGACGGGCTTCTTTCTGTCCGCGATCTGCTAGGCGGACCTGCCATGTGGCGCGATGACAGGCGCGTGATGAACGATCAAAAACGTGTGAGGATCACAGTATTCTGAAAACTGCTCTAAAAGTAGAAACAGACCAGATGCCTAAATGATGAGTGTCTTTCCATACGTAACCTAAATAAATAAGTTAACAAATTAGAAGTCAAATATCAGAAGTACATATAGAAATACATATTGGATTTACTTAGACTTATTTAAACCTAGAGAATCACTCATATTTTTATCTTGTTACTATTTTTCCAGGTATATAGAGAGAGACTAAAATGTCAAATGTTAATACATAGACTAAAACATATTTGTCTTTCTCCAACGATTCACTCAGTTTTATATTTGTTTTATTTAGTTAGTTATATATACCAGTGTCGATGTGTGTGAGAGGTAAAATATTGAGACAAATGTCACTTGAGAGAATTTTTAAAAGTTGATACTTGTTTTCTCTCTTTCCATTTCTCTCTTCCAATGGGTGGAGGGGGAGGGGAGTAGGTGGGAAGGGAAGTAGGTAGGAGGAATAAGGGAAGGAAGGACAAATTTAATACTTTTTGTAAGAGGAGTGTGTCTATATTACTCAGTGAACTGAATAGTCTGGTCACAAGCAACAACCCTTGCCATTGTAGGCAGTAACTGACAAATTGGCCAGCTTTCAGAGAAAGTTGAAAAAGCTGCTTCTCCATGTTATCTTTCTTCATGCCTCACAGAATTACACTACCATGAATAGCCGTGCAAGTCACTAAGTGAATTAAGTCCAGTTAATTATTGCTTCTGCTCTTTAAACAAAACTTGGAAACTTTGTGCATAAAAAGAAAACAACAGAGAATCTTTGAGACAAAAAAAAATAAGTTACAAATTAAAGGGGAAATCATTGTATAAAGTTTTTGCCTCACATCCCTGGTTTGGCTGAAATGTCCACTGCAGGCAATTTTGAATTGAGACCTTATCTTTTAGGATCTTCGTTTCTCAGGTTCTTTCCCATGAAAAAGCCAGTGCTTTTTCCTTGCCTCCAGGCTGCTTAGAGAACCATTCTCTATCAACTTCAGTACAGAGAAGTTTGAACAATGATGACTTTTTTTTTGTCAAATACATATATGTTAGACAACTTTTCAGGACCAGTCCATACATCGTTACATCCATGTCAGCCCAACCTGAGAGAAGGGAGGAATTTGCTAACTAAGTCCTCCGGAATATCTTACCAAGTCAGAAACTAGTATAATAGGTTACTTTCCTGGGCTAAAGTACTCCTAGACAAGTTAAAGGATGTGAAATGCTTTAGGTGTGGCTCAGAGCTTTTTCTTCATAGTAACTAAAATTATATCTCTTACATGTGTAAAACTTTACCCTGGACCTTACTTACCTTTATAAATAGTGCTGTGTCTCTCAGAGTCCTTAATCTCTCTGACTTCATAATTTGTCAGCTAGAAAGGAAATTGTTTTATTTCTTTTTACAAATATTTAGTTTAGAATCTGGTAAAACTAATGTCTTAGTCACCCTGGGCTACTATAACAAAGTAATGCCAACTGGGTGGCTTAACCCACAGACATTTATTTCTCACAGTTCAGGAATCTGACAAGGCCAAGATCAAGGTGCTGGCTGGTTCGGTTCCTGGTGAAAATTCTGTTCTGGGCTTGCAGAAAGCCAGCTTCCAGTTGTATCTTCCTAGAGCAGAGAGTGGGGGGGCAAGTTCCCCAGTATCTTCGTAATCTCACAATTAGGATCCTGCCCTCAGGACCTCTTACATCCCACACGCCCCATCTCCTAAAACCATTACATTGGGGAGTTAGGGTTTTCATCCTGTGAATTTCGGGAGGACACATATATTCAGTCTGTACCAATTACCCTTCATGAACTTTTGGAAAAATAATGAAATATTTGCCAGTGACTCAATCCCACCCCACTCCAGTTGTACAAATCTACTCTTACCCTCCCCGCAGACTATCCCTCGTGTAGATCTCACCCTTGCATACACCTCTGAAGGGAGGGACAGACTAAGAGGTAAAAGTCCCTTCAGTGTGCGTGAGGGAGCAAAACAAAAGAGAACATTGAAACCTCTCACCCCAGCCATCGAGCATCATCACAGTTTAGCCTTGGGACTGCATCCATTTTTACACTTTTTGCCTGAGCAGTTCTTACATTATGATGACACCATCATTTGTTCAAAACCATTGGTAGGGCATGTTCACTCCCTGAGTTAGGTTTTTGTTTGAAATTGCCTAACATGCCGTGAAGGGCTGTGAAGCCAGTTTCCTATGGTGCCTTTCTGAAAATGGAAAATAGGCTCTCATTTTCAGATACCTTGGCATGAAGGTGCAAAACTGACAGGATTTTGGTAAACAAGACTGTCTACCAGAAAGTTGTCTTAATAAATATAAAGTGTTCTTTCTGGGGGAGTTTCCATATAAGAAATATGTGGGAACGTATACGAAACTCATGAAAATATTCAGGACAATAAAGATGTCTGTAGTGTGATTTGCACATCTTTAGATGTGATTGGTGTTTTTTTTTTCAACATACAATCTAAGCAGTCATATTCAGTGATCCTGCTTCTATTAGGCTAAATATCCCCATCTGAGAAAGAAACATCTTTTACTTGTATGGCCGAGGGATTAATATTGTCCTTTTGTATAGTCTTAAGCAACAGAACACGTGAACATTTCATGAACTGGGATCTACAAATTCTTAATACATAAAATTGCTGGGGTAGCTGGATAGATGATGGGAACTCTGTCACCATAGGCTGACGTAGCTTTTCCCTGTAAAGTCAGGAGAGGCCCCGAGATATTGATATTTAGTATATAGGGCAAGTGATAAACAGTTGTTAAATATTATATTATCTCATTTAAACCATGCAACACCTATTAATTAAGTTGTCTGCTTTTTAAATACTTTTTAAATTTCATTCTATGAACCATCCTACCAACCCAGTTAGGTATTGGCATTTTGTGTGTGGGTGTGTTTAGATTTCTCCTAACAACCCTCATAACAACAGTGACAACAGGGAGAAAGTGGAATTTTTTAAAAAATGGATCTCACTGGTTTCATAGGTTTCCAACTTCCTTATTAAATAAATACCTACCTGTCTCTTGAGTGAAGTCAATGTAGAACAAGTGTTTGGCCAAGTGTTTTGTCAGGGGTCTTGGGGAATATGAATCATGAAGCTATGGTTAAAAAATTGTTTCTAATAATTTTGTAATGATAAGAAGTCACCTATAGAAGGTAAATTGAAAATAATATATAACAAAAGTGATATGAAAAATTGAGAGTCACTATTTAAAAGTAACTGAGGGAAGAAAATAATTATTACAAAGATAGTGAAGAGGTAAGGAAATATTTTTAGGCCTAAGCATATACAAAATCATTAGAAATGTAAAAGTGCCCTGGCTGGTGTAGCTCAGTGGATTGAGCACGAGCCTGCAAACAGAAGGGCACTGCGGTTCATCCTGAGGCCAGTTCCAGCAGGGGACGCATGAAAGGCAACCATACATTGATGTTTCTCTCCCTCTCTCCTTCCCTTCCCTTCTAAAGATAAATAAATAAAATCTTAAAAAAAAATGTAAAAGTATCATAAAAAATTGGACTTGGTGTAAAACATATTCATAAAAAAAACAGAAGAGATTCTTGGAATAAACAGGAGCTAATCTGAGTCTTAAAGGCCCTGTAATATGGAAAATAAATGGAAACAAAGTGGCAATCCCTCCAAGAAGAATGAGCGGAACACATACATAGGGAAATACACCTGTGTTCAGTGTTTTGTTCAATGTAGCAAGACAGTTGATGTTACAAACAGTAGAATCTATATGGTGTAGACAATACGTGAACATTAGAATGTGATGGGTTTTGTTCTCTAGGGAATTCTTGAAAGAAAGCATGGATATGTCATTAATACTCTATGTAGCTTCATTCTCTAGATCCCATTGGATGCTCTATGAAGATGTGCATTCTAGCACTCTGATTAGTTCACAACTTTTAAAACTTCAAAAAGCTTCAAAGTCACTTTTTAAGCCATAGTTTCTATGGTAACATATTTTGCCGTGTATAATGTGCATCTTTTTGCCCAATTTTTTGAGGGAAAAATAAGGATGCACATTATACATGAGTAGTACTAATTCCAAAATATTTTAATTTTTTTACTCATGCATATGTGTTAAAAGTGTAATTCTAGAGAGCAATAATGATATCTGCATACAAAATAATACCCTGGTATACAATAATCAGTTGAATATATAAATAAAAAATTTAAATGAAACATTTTTTTTCTTGGAAGTTTGGGCCAAAAACCTGGGTGTGAATTATATACAGTAAAATTTGTTTTGCCTCCTTTGCTAAGACAAGCGTTCAAGCATTTTACATAAATCTTTTTCATTTTCCCTTATTTCTGATGATTTATCTATTTAACAAACAGGTGGCATGAATAACAATCATTCAAAAAGTTGAATCATGTGCTAATGCCTTTTTTTTTATGCCCAATAGACAGAATGTGCAAATTTCATTCGGGTACTTCAACCCTATAACAAAACTCACGTTTACGTGTGTGGAACTGGAGCATTTCATCCGATATGTGGATATATTGATCTTGGAGTCTACAAGGAGGTAATATAATGAACTTTCATGAAAACAATGCATTGTACTATTTTGTTACTTAATGCCTAAGACATTAAACAGCAAGTTTGAATGTAAAGATTGAGTCATGATCGTTTATGAACTACACAAAAACTCATGTTCCCAGGTACTTTGTGGGTTGCTATTTTGTTATACACTATCTACCTAATGAAAAATTGTTCTACCAGATGGTTTTTTTTTAGTGAGGTGATCAAAATTAATAGTAAAATGTTGGAGGTGCTTTTTTCCCATGAGCTCTATATGTCTTTATTTTCTCTTGAGGTTCATTCAGAACTAGAGTTGTATACTATGCTGCTGTTGGTAGCAATCCATTTGCCAGAAGACATTGGAATAGAATTGTACCTTATAAGAAATTTTGTTTTTCTCATTCAACGAATTTGACCTGTTAGGTTTACAATGGTGGAGACCAAGTACAGAAAATTTAATATTTTTCTTATAATTCTATAGATAGTCATATTCGCACATGAACCCATTTTTTTCCTGCTGGACCAAAATTCATGCAGTGGGGATAAATTATGTATTAATTAAGAGCAAATATATTCCAGCTATTAATGAGCATTTCAATAAATAAGAAACATACAGATTTCAGTGATTTAATTAATAACTAATATATTAGCATGTCTTTCTGTGTCATCAATTCTGGCAAGCATGTTGCATGGATTATATCTTTGGAATTTCACAACAGTCTTGATGAAGCTATTACCTTTATTACTCCTAATTTGCAAGTTAGAAAAAAATTGAGTTTCAGTGGAATTAAAGAACATGTCCAAGATCACCCAACTATTACATGGTCTAACAAGGAGCTGAACCAGAGCAGTCTGTCTCTAAGCAAGCCTGCACAACTGAGCTTTAGAGTGTGTGCTCTGAAGTGTATCTTTGTGTGGGTTGATGGGATGCACTGTCATCCTTATGTTTATGTATATCCTTCGTGTGAATAACCACATATATTTGCAGGGTAATTGGCTGCATGTTTGAACTTAAAGTCTGAGTTTATGGAATAGGTTTCTTTACATTAGCTGAACAGATTCATGCACAAATCAAACCCACGACTGTGGCTGGATAAATTTTCCTCTCTAACCAACTTGTCTAACCAGCCCAGACTCTACTGTTTGAAGATAAAGCAACCCTGTTAGTTAAGCTCTGAACCACTAGGAGACTTGGCAACTGGAATCCATCATTCTTTGTTGCTTGTGTAATGTCCTCTGCCGAGCTTTGATGAAGGATAATATATAATAGCAGCTCACAGCATAGGGTGTAATTATATGAGATAGCCCCACAGCTTGGATGTGTTTTGAGGCCTGAGGCTAAAGGCCAAACTCACAACCTGCTGAGGGATGCGAAGAGTGTTCTTTAGCTCCTAAAAGTCACAAGTGCTGAAAAGGAATTTACATGGAGCTAATTATTTAGCTTGGGACTGTCAAGAAGCCCAGGGGCAGTGAATTTTACAAGTTCTGTGAATAAGAGAATTACAAGTGAAGGGGGGTATTGAGCCCTGTGAGTTTGCTGCTAGTCAGGAGTGCAGGTAATTGTATTCAGCCCTGCTTGAAGATTGTTAACTTTTTAAATGAATTATTAGTCCCAGGTATTCATTGTTCTTCCAGAGGGAATTTGGAAGGCTCGTCCATGTTCAAAATAGATAAGGTTGCTCTGGAGGTGATGAGAGGACGGGACTATCATATATATAAAAAGGATGGAGAAGAGAAGTGAGGGAAATCCCCTTTCTGGGAATTCCTGTTCAGTTCAGCAGGACAAAGGGAAGAAGGATAAAAAAAGCTAAAATGAATCCCAGATTTCTGACTTTGGCAGTGAATTGGAGAGTGGTGTTACTTATTGAGGTGAGAAGAGTAACGGATTTGTGGGGAGAATGGTGAGTTGGTTTGCTGTGCTCTGCATTTGAGAAATATCCGGGAGGTCGTGCCAATGGGGCGGTGGCATCTGGATTTCAGGATAGAAGTCAAGGCTGTTGTCAACAACTAATCATTGGCACTCGGGGAGCCAGTGTTTGAATTATGCTCCCATCATTTACCAGCTCCTCGGCCTTATGCACATTGCACTAGCTCTTCAAGCTTCTGTTTATTCAGCAAAATGGTGATAGTAATACCAAGGACCTCACAGAGTAATTTTGAGGGTAAAATGAGAAAATTATAGTTTGGGCTTTGGCACAGCACTTGCTGCATTCCAGCTACTTAATACTCAGCCATAGCAGTAGGCAACAGGAACACAGAAAGATAGAGACGAGGATTTCAAAAGTCTTATATAAATTTCATGTAAAAATAACTTCTGCTGCGTGTATGCCTGTGCGTATATGTACACACACGTACTCTGCAAAGCTGGGAGTGTCTGATAGCTGTTCAATAATTAGACTGCAGCTGTGTTCTCTCTCCCCTTTGCTGCTGCAAATCCTGTCTTTAAATAATGGTATTAGTAATAACTTTTCCTAGTGTGATGATTAAATATCCTCTCTCTTTTTTTTTTTTTAGGTTTTAGAGAGAGGGAAAGGGAGGGAGAAAGAGAGGGAGAGAAACATCAACATGTGAGATATATTAGTTGCCTCACACATGTCCCACACTGGGGACCTTGCCCATAACTCAGGCATGTGTCTTGACTGGGAATCGAACCTGAGAGACCTCCAGGTTGGCAGGCTGGTGCTCAATCCACTGAGCCATACTAGCCAGGGTGTATCATTCTTATTGCTTTATTTCAACAATATTTCTGTGTGCAGCTTAGATAGATGTGTTTTTGCATAATTACTTACAATTAAGGAATTAAATAGAGAAAAAAATCTTACAGAGTTGAAGTCTCCAAAGTTAGAGTGCCGTGTGATTCAGTCAATTATCTGTGGAAGTTGGTTTAATCAGCCATTATTTTTGACGTCATTTTCCTGCTCATGCCCTTGACTCTTGGCTCAAGGAAACACTTGGCTGCTATCTCCTTTCTCCAGGAGATAATAAGGGAGACCTTGTCCTCAGCTTCCATGAATAACAATTTTACAGCCTTATCTTGAGAATTTAATGAAATGTTGCACTTTGAAAACAGAAGTCTGTACAATTATAAGGGAGTATTTAGTACTTTGCATCAACTGTGACATTATCTTAAATATTTTCTCAGTTTTCTTTTTTAGCTCGTCACTGTAATCTTCTGGCATGCCAGGATTCAGCTTGCTTTTTCTTTTTGCAATATCCCATTACAGGCTTTAGAGCCAACAGTTCCGTTTGATCTGTGGGGAATAATGTCCCCTTAACGATAATGAAACATACTTAAGAGCCGCTATCTACAAGTGGTTCTTTTTCCCTGCCTGACGATCTCTAGCCCCATCCATGGTTGGAAAGCATCCCCTAAATGTGTTCTCACTGGGCTTCTTTTAATGCCTAGTCTCTATCACACCTTGTCGTTAGCTGACCTGTTCTAATTAAATATACTTGGGCTTGATCATGTTACATGGTCACTGTGAGGCTACTAATAATTGATTTCAACACATTTGAAGTTCACAAATTTGAATTCTGAGACCAGATTAGGTAAAAGCATGAACTTGAGAGACCTGATGTGGCACATGATGCCGTAATAATCCAAGTCCTCTCTCCATTTTGCTTCCCTGCCTGCTTTCTTGATAAGTAGCACTGAACGGTCCTTTCTTATGGCATGTGTATGTGTGCCGGTAGAACTTCGTAGGCACACCCTCGAGAGAAAATGTCTGAAATTCTGAATTTCTCTAGTGCATAGGCAGGGTGAGTCACCAGCCTTTTTGCTGGATGGTGGTGTTGTCATTGTTATTACGAATGCTCCAACTCGTGGGACCATATTCATTATACATTCATATTTTTCTTGGAAAGTTCAACTTAAGATGTTATTTTCCCCTGAATATTAGAAGTATGCTAGTGTCATTCTGTCTGCGGCCACTATTGTACAAATAGATGTTTCAGCCAAAATAACTATGTGGCTTTTAATGTGTACAGTGTTTTCATAATAGTGAAAATACTGTAACAGGATATTTTTCACCCACATGCATCAACAGCTATGAAAATGAACTGCCTACCTCAGAACATTTTATGTCACTAAGATTACAAAATACAGCAAAGCTGAAGTAATTTGGAGTAGTTGCAGATGCTTAGGTAAATAGACCATAAAGCTATGAAAGTATAATTATTATAGTAAACTTATTTGTTAGATAAGGAAATTGGCTTAAGTTCCATAAGTTATTTATTAGGCTTAAGAAATATATGTGTTTGATGGTGATACAATGATAGTGGTCCAGGCCTAACAAATTGATGAGTATATATTAGTACTTCTGATTGATAAATCCATTATTATTATTATTATTATTATTCCTACTACTTTGGGCAAACAGAGACCAAAACATGGGAATTGAGTCTGGCCAGAAATAATATTTGCTGAAGAGTTCAGGAGCACAGCATGATGCCTATGACACATGCTCGATCGGTTTTTGTTGAATTAATGAGCTAGAATTTAGTTCTTATCTCCTGTGTCCTTACTGATTCTGATATTTTAAGAAATCTCATTTTTGTGTTACTATTTCTCATAACAGGAAGTTGTGTTCAAACTAGACACTAACAATGTGGAGTCTGGCAGACTGAAATGTCCTTTCGATCCTCAGCAGCCTTTTGCTTCAGTAATGACAGGTAAGATCAATGACAAGCAGTTCTTGCTTTAGGTGTTTTTCTCCAAAGGTATGTATAGGTTAAACTGCATTTTTATATTGAGTTAGGTTATTTTGGAATGCTCCCCTATGTGGTTATAGTATTTTAGTGCCAAATCTCTCCATACTTAGCATCCTTATCAATACAGTGAGGTCTTAGCCATTCTTAATGTCTGCACAGTTACATTTTACACGAACTTATGATTGAATTTTGTAATGCAAATGACACACGCTCACTTTTTCTAAAATATTGCATTTAAATGTTTCAGATTTTCTTATACTAAGCCATGTCCCTATAAATTTAGTCATTTCTTAAACATAATATGTTGCAAAAAAATTTTAAGATTTAAGTGGAAAGATTAATAATAAGACTTGAGTGGATAAAATAATAAAATAAATGAGTCAAACTGTAGAGCACAGGTAATAGAGTGTTGTGACATCTTAACTCTTAAATTCACCACAACCTGATTATATTAGGGAAATGTGACATTTTTGATAGCACAGTCAGTCTTCTCTTGCTTTGTACATACCTTAAATTTGCTTTGGGGGTGACTCTCCTGTTTGAAGAAGGCAGCACTGTGTGGTCTGAAGTCTGCTCCGAGGAATGTCAGCCCAACTTCTGAATTTCAACCATAAGAACTCCTTTTGTCTTGGTTTGGTTCATGAATGTCGTCTCTTTTTATTTAACTTGTCTATCAAATGCTTGAGTACTTAGGAGAGCGAAGCACCATGACATTTTAATTTTCACTTAGTGAGAACTAGTGATCTTCCTTTGAAGTGAAAGTGTATGTTTTTGTGTGTTTTGAAAATCGTGACTAATGCTCAGTCATTATCCTCAGAAAAACCAGACAGGGTATTTGTGATTCTGCTCTGTCAAGAAGGGTTAACACACCCTTAATAAAAGCAACAGACTGTGGGCACTGGGAACTCCTCTAAGGCATCCTTAAGGAATTGAAATACAGAGAAGACAGTGTTAAAGTCTGAATCTGCAGATTCTATTTGGGGAGTAGAAAGATACAGTTTTCTTTTTTCCCTGTGAAAATGTTAAAATATTTGCCATTTTGATTCAAATTAGTCATTTGTTTCTTTCACTCTTACCAAACTTTTTTTCATAATGTTTTTGTTAATTTTTTTCGGGCTTCTAGTTTAAAAAATATGCCCCACAGTGAAATGTTCAGGGAATGAATCCAGAGATAAAAGCAGTTCCATGTCTGCACTTACTTCACCTGACTGGGTTTTTTCTCTTTTGTTTTTGTTTTTCCCTTTGAAGTTGACTATTGTCATTATGTAGGTTGGTTGTCTCAATTAGTTCAGTAAAAACTTATTTATATGAGTAGGATCAGAGGATTGAGAGAGTATCTGAATCACACAAAGACAAAATCTTAAAGATTATTTTTCTGAGGAAAATTGGATTTCAGTGATAAAACAATGCTGTTCTGTTTAGGCATTTAAAATATCTAAATACTCTGTAGAGATTAGTCATTTTTATTTTGGTCTATTAAGGGTACCCATAGTAGTTGACTAAGAGAAGATTTCTTGATACAGAAGTTTAGCTTTCAAAACAGCAAAATATTCTGCCACAGGGATAGTGAGCTCTTCTGCTACCTCTCTCTACCCCAACAATGCGCTAACACACACGGGGGAAAATTTGACCTTCCCTCCTCTTTTTCTGCCCCCAGTCCATTTGTCTACGGCTCCTCCTGCCTTTCCTCTCCCTTCTCTGTTTTCTTTGTCTCCTCCTTTTCATACCATCTTCTACTTCCTGTCTCCCCCTCCTCCATCTGTCTTTCCACCCACCTTTCCCCTTCAGCCTCTTTCTTTCCGTCTAACCTCATTTTTTTCTCTCCCTCCTCCCTTCCCTTTCCTCCTCCCTCTTCCTCACCCTTTGCTTCTCCTCCTTTGTCTTTTCTCTCTCTCACCCCTCCCCGCCCATAAAACGTGGATATGCACTTTACATAAAAAACAGGGCAAAGAAGTTTGGTATGCAGTAATGGCAACATCATTCCTTTCTGTGTCCCTTTTCAGGAATTCCTGTTTATCAGAACTATTAGAGCCAGGACTAGCTACAAGGAATGCAAAATGTTGTAATTACAAAGAATGACTTCACTGCTGAAAGCTCCCTTTCAGCAGAGATTAGGCAAAGAGAAGCTGTGGTCACTGAGGTTGCGTTGGTTAAGTAAATACTAATTACACAATCTATTCCTCATTACGGCATTTACTTTTTAATATTTCTGTGTGCTGCTACAACGAGGAACTCCTAATTATGATATATCCTTATTTGTGAGGAGAAGGGAAAGAAAAGCTCGTTCAAAACTGAAGCCAATACATGCGCTTCTTTCTGGATTCAGAAATAATCTTTCTGGATTATTCTTTCTGAATACTTTGATCTTTATCGTATTCCGGTATCTGTCATCAGCTTACAAAGTTCATTGTGTTATTTTTTTCCCTAAGCAAATTTTTCAAAATATGAGTGTGAACTTTATGAATTATAACATCAATATATTCTGATGTTAAGCAATAAGCATCTTTGGTTTCATGCTGTGAAATTAGTGTATTATAAATAGCATCCGCTGGTAAACTCTTAGAAGTCCTGTGTATTCTTTTCTCCTACCCAGATGAGTACCTCTACTCTGGAACAGCTTCTGATTTCCTTGGCAAAGACACCGCATTCACGCGGTCCCTTGGGCCTACTCAGGACCACCATTACATCAGAACTGACATTTCAGAGCACTACTGGCTCAACGGTTAGTGGTTTTTGCACTTTTGATTGTTTTGCCTTGCTTTTCAAAAGATAAAAAACTCATTTTTATTCATTCAGCTGTGTTTTGGGACAAGTGATTTCACTCATTTTAAAATACATTTGAACAAATTTCTTACTAAGTTAGACATGTTGTGTATATAATAATAATAGCTGACATTTTAACGCGTTATTGTTCTTCACACTTCTATGCTCTAACTTTTTTTGTATTCACCAATGACCTCTGAGGTATATACAATTATTATGCACTTCTTAAAGATGAGTAAACTGAGTTAGAGGGAAGCCGAGTAAATTGGTCAAGGTCTTACGGTGTGTCAGTTGCTCAGGTTTCAAGTTAGCATCTTTCTCTGTGGTCTCTTTTGATGACTGAGCCAAATTCTGCGTAAGAGCAGAATGGAGAGGGATTAGATTGTTCTTTTGTTTAAGGCTAGTTTGTGTTTCAGTTGAGACATTTCCCTCCAAAATTTTAAGCACATTGATACAGTAGTTTGATTACTTTTTATAGGGCTCATGCAGTAGTCCAATAAAACAACTAACCCCACCCCACCCCGGCCAAAACAAAACAAAAAAATCCAAATATATTTATTTCACTCAAGGGATAATGCAAGGATTTTTTTCCCGCAACCTTACAACAAGTCAGGGTTTATCATGATTTTTCTAGTGTTTCTCTAATTGCCATAGGACTTTAGTGTACTGCGTGGCAGAATGACAGCATTACTGTTTAGGCCGGCAGACAGCATTTCTCGTTCCCACCATAAATACTGGGTTTCAGTCAGGGAGGCCTGCGTAGAAATGTCCTGTGGGCTATCTATCTCTCTACATCATTTAGAGTGACAACATAAACAAAAGGGAAAAACACTTTAAAAACATTTCTTTAGTCAAAACTTCCAGACCCATTTGTTTACACAACAATGTGAATTTCATTGACCAAAAGAGAACCCTATTAATGCGTAACACAAGTTTCAACTATCCCCAGCTAAGTGATTTCTTAACACTCGTGCAAGACAGGACTGTCTTCTTGAGCACTGGGAGGTTTTGTGGAGAAGCTCCACTTGAGAGGGACTCTGTGGATTTTACCAATAGATAAACTTAGTGATCAGCTTAGGTAACAAGGTACACTTAAGGCTTTAAAATGAAATATAGATTGTATTTTCCAGCCTTGAGAAATTGATATTACCATTTAAAGGAGTATTCCATTTTTTTCCCTTAACTGTGATGTCCATAAAGAAGTCTGAAGCATTGCTGAAACAATAAATGTAGGAAACATTTATTTAACTATTATCTGCCTAGCATGCTGTTCTTAGGGCTGTGTGCAGAGATTTACAAAGTCGAAAGCCTCTGAGATGGTTGAACATTCTCTTAATAAACACTTGAGGGCCTGTGGCTTTCTGAATGCTATGGTACACCCTGGGCCTGCAAATATTATAGGGAGGGTTGCTAACCTCTCGGATGAAGAACGCCTGAGGCCCAGGAAGAGAGTGGCAGATGGGGCTAGAGAGCTGTAAATATTATCCTGAAGCCAACAGGAAGTTACCTGTGGTTTAATTTATTATTATTTTTTAATTTTTGAGGTATAATAACATGTAACATTGTATTGAAAGTGTACACCCTAATGAGTCTATACTTGTACATATTGCAAAATGATCTCCATAGTAAGTGTAGCAACATCCATCACCAGACATAGTTACAATTTTTATAAAATTTTATGAGAACTTTCAAGATTTACTCTCTTAGCAACATTTTTTTTGCAGTTTCTTATTAGAAAATACATGTTTCTTATTTTATTATTTTTTTATTGGTTTTATTTATTTATCCTTAGAGGGGAAGGGAAGGAGAGAGGGAGAGAAACATCAATGTAGGGTTGCCTTTTGTGCATCCCCTGCTGGGAACTGGCCTGCAGGGAATCGGCCTGCAACCCAGGCATGTGCCCTGACTGGGAATCGAACCACGATAGTCTGGTTCGCAGGCCCGCGCTCAATCCACTGAGCTACACCAGCCAGGGCTTCTTAGCAAAATTTTAATATGCCCTATAACATTAATAACTATAGTCACCATACTGTATATTACATCCCCGTAGCTCATTTATTTTATAACTAGAAGTTCGTTCTTTTGTCCCTTTCCCCCATTCCCTGGTCTTAACTGGGGAGTCAGATCTTGGTTTCTGATGAAGGGAACGGACAGTAGCATGAAGGGAAAACTACAGGAGGAGGAGGACAGAGAGAGAAGAAGCTGCCGCATGAAACAGGAAAATGAGGGTGGGACAGGAACGAAGCGGTGGCAGTGGAGGTGGTCATGAGAATATGCAGGAATGGATATTTGAAAGAGAAGATACTTGTCCAGGAATAGAAGAATTTGAGAAAGATTTCAAGAGAAGATTTTAGAGACCAGGAAGAATTTGTAATTAAGCCATCAGAAAGCAAGAAATTGAAGATAGGAGAAAGTATACCCAACAGAACTTTTCAGTGGATTGAATTCAGGCAAATGATGAAGCATTAGGAGAACATTCGTGGTTCTAGAATGTTTAAGGCAGATTGCTTAGTGGTAATGACAGGGGTACAATATAACCTCGTTTGTCTGGATGTTTCCAGTTTATCTCTGTTGCTCTTTTACTTTCAAAAGTATCCCAATTTAGACAAAAATTATAGCTGTTTCTGTTTCATTTAAATCCTGTTACGTTTAAATACTATCGCTTGTGACTTTAGTCAAGTCTTTCTGTGCATCCAAATTCTCTAAAACATTGGAATAATAATAATATTCACAGTGTTGTAAGGACTAAGAGCAGTTTCAGTGTCAAGGTTACTGTCACCACCATTACTTATCCCCGAAAGTAGAGCAGTGTGGGGTGGGACTGAAACCCTGACGGCTCTGATTCCTGCATCCATTTAACGGTTTTGACTGTTGACCCCCTTTCTTTCTCCGCACTTCCTAACTGCAAGCTCATCCAGTTCTAATTGTTTCCTGGGTTCTAGTGTTTCCCGAAAACTACATTTCCAGCCTTTTCTTGTAACTAAGTACCCTTAAAATATTTATTTGGATATCTTATAGTTCTATCTCCAATTAGAAGAAACCAGTTGTTTCATATGGGAATAAAGATATTTAAGCCTTAGCTTTGATTATGCCAGTAAAGTACTTTGAGATTTTTACAAGTTGTTTAGTGATCCTTTGTTTAAAATTTCCTCAAATATACACATATGTAGATAGATACAGATCGAGAGGTAGGTATAATAAAAGACTAATTGTATCTAAAATCTAAAATTTTATGAGCCTAACTTAAAAATTTATCTTGTTTTCCCTTTGTAACCTATCCTTCACTACCAGTTTCCTGATTTTTATGTGTCTTAACTTTAACTTCTTCCACTCAGTTACCTTGAAATTATCTTTGATTCCTTCCTCTCCTTTAACCTTTTTATCTAATCTTTTGCTGGGGGCCCTTACTTCCTTCAAAATATCTATTGACCTTGTTATTTTCATGACCACAGTCTTCCTGTAGGCCTCCATCACCTTATCTCTGGTTTATTGCCATTATTTTATTGTTTTTAAAATCATTTCCGGTCTAGCAGGAGTCCGTTGGTGTGAGCGCCTGGTCAGAGGTTTGCTGAGGGGCAGGTGGACAGAAATTAGAATAGCACAGTGCTTGGGAAGACCCAGTCAGTCAGCAGCTCCTTGGTCCCAGGAAACTAAGACAGTGCAAGGGAGGAATTACAGAAACGCAGGAGATTCCTACATTGAGGGAGTACCTGACATACGAAGGGGAAAAAAATTGACTTGCTTAGGAAGCATTTCCATCTTCCATTCTGAGAAGTGGCCATTTTTCAATGTCGTCAGCCTAGGGTCCAAAGACAGGCCAGTGGGTCAGCTGACTGGTGTCAGAAGTATGGGGAGACAAAATACAGTGATTGTTAGAGGAGCTCTGTTGAGTATGGAGAATGAGTGTTATTTCAGACATTATGATATTCAACCTTATGTTCCTCAAATAGAGTATGAAGAAGGATGATGCCCAGGTTTCCTAGCTGCCAGGTCTATCCTTCCATCACAACACCCAATTCTGACAAGAGCAGCATGTCACATCTCCGGAATTTGGATGCTAGACTCCCACTGTGGTGGCAGTTAAGGCCACTTTTTTTGCCCTGGACCTAACACAGCACAGTTAACAACACAGCCTACTTGCTCTATCCAGTATAGTAAGTAGGCACTAGCCACATGTGGCTATTTACAGTTTAGTTAAATAAAATTAAATAAATGGAAAATTTGGTTTCTTAGTCACATAGTCACATATATAATGCACTAATAAACATGTGGCCTAGAAGTTACCATATTGGATAGCACAGAAACAACATATTTTTGTCATCTCAGAAATTTCTATTGAACAGCTGTGGTCTAAAGTATACTTGTTTATTAATTATGTACAAGAGGCCACAATATCATAATCCAACATATATATAAATTTTCTTTACTATTTCTTTAGCATGCAGATGTAAAACTCACTCCTGGGTTTCACAAGATCTTTTCCAGGTTTAAAGAACTGATATCTGATATTTCAAACAATGAGGTCAATGTCTAATTTGTTTATTTTAATATGTTAATACATTATTGTATTACATTTATTTCTGGTTAGACAGTTTGAGACTTTTTATGTTAAATTTTGCTTTCTGCACTTTAATTTTCAATTTAAAATCCTCTTTTATACATGTCTGTGATGAACTAAACTCTTCTAAAGGTAAACTGATATTGTGTTAAGATGAAATGAAATTAAACAATTAAATTAAATTGGAGTGGAACCTAATCAACAAATGAGCAAAATGAAACCAGAGACTTCAAAATAAAGAAAAAACTGACAGTGATTAGAGGGGAGGGGGGAGGTGTGGATAATGGGGGAAAGAAGGGGAGGGGCAAGCAAAGGAACACGAGTAGGGGACTCATGGGTATGGACAATGCAGGGGATTGACTGAGGGGGGAGATGGGCTAGGGGAAAGCAAAGGGGGAAAAAGTGGGGCAACTGTAACCAAACAACAATGAAAATAAATAAATAAATAAATAAATAAATAAATAAATACACACATTCGTAAATAGTAAATAAATAAATTTCCAATTGTGCACTTAGCTGTTAGGATGCAGCATTTACATAATTAATCTTTTTAAAGTTATGATACTACATGACTCTTTTATGAGTCCATTTTTATCACTGAACCACTTATGGCACTTAAAATCCTTGAAGAATTTGTTCTTTGCTCTGCCTGGAATTAACCAGAATGAGATCACTTAGCCTCCTCCTCTGACAAGGATCCTTGTCAGAATTTCTCTAGGGCTTTATCTAGTCCAGTTGCAAAAGGACTTAAGAAATATGAATTCTCATTCCTTCTTTGAGAAATCAATCCATCTATTAAATACCTAACAGGAGAATGAAAAATTACAAAGGTAAAATAGAAATACTATGGGGGGTTCTAGATGAACAATTAGATGATTCCTCACTTTATTCTTCAACTTCCTCTTAGAACATATCAGAAAATAGGACAACAGATAGAAGTAAAAGTGGTTCCTCAGACATAATAGGGTCTTATGAGAATTTTAGTATAAAAGTCAAGTCTGGAAAATAAAAACAAATGATGACTCCTCAGATGCATGTGTTTTTGTTTTCTTTCTTGAAGTAAATGAGAACTTTTGTTTTAATTTTTCATTTTTAACATATGGAGGCAGTTTTTATTTGAAGTTTCCTTTGGAGTGCTCTGTTGTCTATAAATTCTTCTCTCACACAGAAGGATAGCATTTTTCAAAAGCAGTAGGAAAATGATATTACCAGGAGGAGTGAAGGAGAGCCAGAGAGTCACTGTGCATTGGCGTGGTGTAGGTGAGCTCATCTGGGTGAGCAGAGGTTCACGAGGAGAAATGAAAGGGATCCGCACTGCAGGCCCCGTGGATCGATGCCATTTTTCATTTGGCAGCGACTCTTGCTGTTGTGCTCAGAGTTCATTTGTGAAAATGCATGTGCACAAACTTCATTCCTATTAGGACACGTGTTTCAGACGCCAATGGGGAAAAATGTGCTATAATAGAGCCCAGGTGTCTATTGGTATGATTTTAAATTATTTAATTCAACAGTGATGCATGCCATACACTGATTAAATGATACCTATTTTTACCCAAGTTTGGCAGCAAGTCAGGAAAAAGTTTTTATCATGAAATACTAACATCAGTGTTCTAAGATAGGACCTCAGTTGAATCTGCAAGAAAGAAGCTCTCTGTTCTTGAAATATGTATATTTTTACTCATAAATATCCTTATTATTTAAATCAAGGAATAAAGTACTATTTAATACTCTTTTTTTATAATTAGATTTCCTCATACAGTAAATATTTGGCTTAAACACTTCCACCATTCGATTTTTTTACAGTATCCCAAAATAATTTTCTTATAATACTGGAAAAACAACGGCATTTAAAATAGAGTTAAATAAAACAAAAAGTCATGGAATAAACACAAGACCACTGTTATATGAGGGGGAACCCCAAAGAAATGGAATTGTCTTCTGGAGGGTGGGCGCCTTGTAGCATAGGCTTCCCCCACTAGCTGAGTGTTCTAGGAACCCATCTGTATCAGTGTGCCAACTGGTGGTGTTGTGAGAGGTTGCGTTCGGCTTCAGTTAATTTTTTGGAAGACTCTTTCAACACATTTGCTCATTTCATGATGAGTGATTTATAAGCAAACCTGCCCTGAATATTCAGCTGTTTCTGACCAAAACAGCATGACCCTATTCCCTACCCTCCCTGTTCACCCAATCTTGCCTGATATGACGTTTTTTGTTTACCCAGTGAAAAATATCTTCAAAGGGAAATGTTTTGCCCAGGTAGAAAAGGTGAAACAAAAAATGACAAAAGCACTAAAAGGCATCAAAATTGACAAGTTTAAATTTTTTTTTTTGATCAGTGGGAAGAAGTCTCGATAGGTGTATTGAATGAAATGGAGAGTACCTGAAGGTGACTGAAGTTTAAACATGTAAGAATGTTTAAATTGTGTAAGAATAAATACACAATTTTTAGAAATAAATTCTGCATTTTGGGGTCCCACTTATATGTAGGAAATAGTAATCTGTGTCAGTGACTCTTAATCATAGATGCTTATAAGAATCACCCATAAGGTTTTATTTTTGTATCTCTATATGTTAAAATATATACATGCCAGTGCAACTGGAGACTTTCAATGAAGCCAGTGACATTGAGTTGAGGCATCTGTAAAATCTATAGATTATTATTCATGTCCAGCCTGTGTGTGTGGGTCAAAGATGACCCAGTTGCTCATCTTTGTCTCTGCCTTCTGTCGCAACGTTCTTTTAAGTCATTGGGAACATTAACGCGAGGCCCCCTTAGCCATATATGTTGGCCACGTTACTATTTCTTTCATCTAAATTGTAATTGGTTTAAAGTGAAGAGTCCGTTTTATTAATTTTTATATTTCTAATCCTACCAGTTTTCCTTTTCTAGTACCCTGAATATAACTAATTAAATGTAGTCTTTATTTTCATCAATTTGCTGAAATTTCAATACTACATTTTTGGGGAAATTTATTTCCACAAATTTTTTTTTAAGAAAAGATAGTATACTTAAATAAAAATGAGAGTTGTTAAACAAACTTGCTAATTTAAGATCAATTAGAAAAGAAAATTTAAAACATCCTCCATGGTTTTCTAAACTTTATCTTTTATGCGATCTAGGATTGTGTCAAAGTGACATTACAGGAGCATATGAATCCATTGGAACTTTAAATTCCAGGATACAGCATGGAAGTAATAGAAAACAAAGCAGAGAAAGCTTGTACCCATATACCCCCATCCTCCTTTTCTGGTCAGCACTTCTCATTTAAGCAGAGAAAAAATTGCACAGGAGACCAGGGGTACCACAGAGAGCTGGGTGATAAAGACTGAACTATCCATCTCCTGGAAGCAAACACCGACTTCTCTGTTGAAGAAGGCTACTGTGAAGCCATGTTTACTAGGCTGTTGATTGACTGCTCTGCATTTGGAAATGAATGATTTTTTAGTCTCCTGGGGTACCAGCAATCAGGGCCCTGTGCAAATCTCTGGAGAAGACAATGTTGATCTTTTCCATCTCTAATTTCTTCCTATTTTTGAGGGGGTGGCGGTGTATGTCGGTTTTGGGGAGGGTTGTCTTGTTTCCTGCATTTATTCCCTGAACAATGCACTTTGCTTCTTTCTAGGTGTCTCTGTTTTCTACTGAGCTGAAGTCCTTTCTTTATTTCTCAGCTACTCTCTTTGTCTTTGCTTTAATCAAAAGAAGTATTTATTAACTAGTTTCTCCCAATTAGTTTTACAGATCTGTTACCTGGTTAATTCACAATTATATACAATCAGGACTTAAAATGCCCAATACCTTTTAAACAAGGAATAAGTAACTCCAGACTTCTCACTGAAGCAATGCAAAGGGTTTAAAGTATCACCAATATTTATTCACCTAACCTGTATTATGGACATCTTTCCATGGAAGCACGTTTTAGAACAATTTATTTTTTTAATATATTTTATTAATTATGCCATTACAATTGTTCTATTTCCCCCCTTCATTCCCCTCCACCCTGCACACCCCTCCCCCACCATTCCCCCCTTTAGTTTATGACCACATGTCTCAAGTTCTTTAGATTCTATATTTCCCATACTATTCTTGCCCTCCCCTAATCTATTTTCTGCCTACCATCTATGTTACTTATTTTCTGTACCTTCTCCCCCCTTCTCCTTCTCCTACTCTCCTGTTGCTAACCCTCCATGAGATCTTCATTTCTATGGTTCTGCTCCTGATCTAGCTGTCCTCTTAGTTTGCTTTTGTTTTAGGTGTGGTTCTTAATAACTGTGAGTTTGCTGTCCTTTCACTGTTCATGTTTTTTTTAACTTCTTTTTCTTAGATAAGTCCCTTTAACATTTCATATAATAAGGGCTTGGTGATGATGAACTTCTTGAATTTGATCTTATCTGAGAAGCACTTTATCTGCCCTTCCATTCTAAATGAAAGCTTTTCTGGATAGATCAATCTTGGCTGTAGGTCTTTGGATTTCATGACTTGGAATACTTCTTTCCAGCCCCTTCTTGCCTGTAAGGTCTCTTTTGAGAATCAGCTGACAGTCTGATGGGAACTCCTTTGTAGGTGACTGTGCCCTTATCTCTTGCTGCTTTTAGGATTCTCTCCTTCATTTTAATCTTGGCTAATGTAATTATGATGTGCCTCGTTGTGTTCCTTCTTGGGTACACCTTCTTTGGGACTCTCTGAGCTTCCTGGATTTCCAGGAAGTCTATTTTCTTTGCCACATTGGGGAAATTCTCCTTTATTATTTGTTCAAGTAAGGTTTCCACTCATGGCTGTTTTTCTTCCTCTTCTGGTACCCCTATAATTCAGATGTTGGAATGTTTAAAGTTGTCCTGAAGGTTCCTAAGCCTGTCCTCATTTTTTTGAATTCTTGTTTCTTCATCCTATTCTGTTTGATCATTTTTTTTCCTCTTTCTGGTCCACTCCTTTGATTTGAGTCCCAGTTTCCTTTCCATTACTGTTGGTTTCCTGTGCATTTCCCTTCATTTCCATTAGTTTAACCTTCATATGTTCCTCTAATTTGTGACTAAAATCAACCAGTTCTGTGAGCATCCTGATCACCAGTGTTTTGAACTGTGCATCTGAAAGTTTGGCTATTTCTTCATCACTTAGATTTATTGGGTCTGGGACTCTGAGTTGTTCTTGAGCCATGTTTTGGTCTGTTCATGCCTGCTAGGTATGAGGGGCGGAGCCTTAGTTGTTCACCAGGGTGGGGCCACCCAGGTCACTGGTTTGTGATGCTGTAAGTGGGGGCATGGTCAGAGAGGGACAATGGCGGTACCCTCTGCTGCTTCCTGCTTCTGGGGCCTGCGTGGTCTGTCTCACTGCTGGCTCCTTCACCGGTTTATCTGCACGCGAATGTGTGACCACGATCAACCCTCAGTGGGTCTACCGCCTTGCACCCTCATTGGGTCCACTCGCTTCTCCACACCTGGGATCCGCCCACAGCTGCTGGCACACCTGAGTCACACGCTCGGGTTGTCTGGTGGATCTTTCCTGCTTGACCCTCTCTGCTGCTGGCTGTGCCCCTCTTGCCGGTTTGGCTGAAGGGTTCGTTGTTGTCAGACTTCCATGTAGTTTAATTTTCTGTAGTTTGGCTGTGTTTTTGTTGCTAAAACTTTGTTGTTTTTAAACTTGGTTGTGCGAGAAGGTGCAGTGCTTCCGCCTACCCTTCCATCTTGGCGGAAGTCCAGAACAATTTAATTTTTAACAGCTGCATATTATTCTAGCAGTTGTATGGATGTGCACAGTTGTTTTATCATTTTCATGTGGTCATAATAATAACAATGATTATCATTGTAATCATCATTTTAATAATAAATAACATTTGCTGAACCCTTATGTGTCAGTCAGTCACTGTCAGATACTAAGTTTTTCATCTATATTAATTCATGGTATCAGTTACCCAAGGAGGTAGATGGTATCCATAGCCTTATGTTAGGTATGAGAAAATTGAAGCATGGAGAAAATAAGTAATTTGCTTAAGGTCACCTTCCCAGTAAGTGGCAGAAACATGATAGAAACCTGGAGAGAATACCTCCAGAGCTACACTAGAGTTAACCCATGCACTATTAATTTTTTTTTTTTGTTTTGTTTTGTTTTTATCCCCTCCCCCTGCCTTTGGCAAATATGCAAATGCAGCAAATAATTTCTTAATACAACAAAATTGAGCATATGTTTATAGTTTTTCCTAAACTTTTTGTGACAGATGCTATGTTTAAAAAGGAGTGACTCCATCATATAAAAGGAGACTGTAAGTCACAGGATCTGCAGGCTTGAAAGGACTTTATAAGTAATTTAGTGGAAGTGCAAAAATTGTGGATATCAGCCGCCATGTTCTCACCTGCTCGCTAACATTCCTAGAGAACTGGTCCAGGGGGTCTTCATGCACACACATGCTGCTGCTTATGTCGTATTTATTTTTTGTATGTGTCTCATGGTCCACATATCACTTTTAGTTCATTATTTGAAAAAAGTCTGCTAATTGTTTAACATACAAAAGATGCCAGTAACAGTGTGGCTAAATTATTTCAGTATTTTAATTTAAAGCTTCTTTTCTCTCAAACAGGAGCAAAATTTATTGGAACTTTCCCCATACCAGACACGTATAATCCAGATGATGATAAAATATATTTCTTCTTTCGTGAATCATCTCAAGAAGGCAGTACTTCCGATAAGACAATTCTTTCCCGAGTTGGAAGAGTTTGTAAGGTAAGATATATTTATTTTATTTAAACATCTATGTATGTGTATAAACAATTACCCATGGAATGTGGAAGTAAAAGTTAATGCCCACTAATTATAAGTGGTAGGATATATTCATACTATTTTATATGTATAATTCTTGAGATCTAAATGGAAAAAGGAAAAAAAACATCTAATTTTTCCAGTGTCACAGTTTAGTTTTCCATGCCTGAGCTGCTGCTCAGTGCGAGTCTCTCAGGTACCCTTCTTTGGCACCCACCAAAAACGGTGGCCTCTCCCTTTTGCTAGCTAGTGATATTCCAGAAAAAAAAATCACTGCATTAAACTCCTAACTCATGGAGTTTAAAACGTTCTTATACATTTAATAATCTTATTTTTAAATTTAAAGCAACTTAATGTAATCCCTAGAGTAATTTACACTCTAAAAATATCTTGTATCTTTATCAAAACACAGATTTTATTACATATCTAAAAGTATATATCTTTACCTGAATCAAATAAGTTGAAAACATAGTTATAGTATTATTATAATAAATAATTTTATAACCTTGATCTAGGTTAGGTTTTGAATTTATTCAGAGATAAAGAGAAAAATGAAATAAAGAGGAAAAAACAAATAAACCAAAAATGCACAATTATTTTGAAGAACATTAAATTAGTTCTTTAATATTGCTTTTTTATGTGCATTACAGGAAAATACAGAAACTCTGAGTCACTTCTATTTTGTGCCCTCAAAGCTCTCATTTGAATGAAAACAAGCTTTGTAGAATAAGAATGCTACTGGATCTACTTTTGACTTTAGTATATTATTTTTTTGTTGGATTTATCTTCACTAAAATAACATTTCTTAAATCGGCAGACACCTTAAGCATAAATTCATTTATTAAGAGGAAGAGCTGTTAAACTAATAAATATCCTCAGTGGGAAGTTTGCTTTGGTCTTCTACAAACTTTTTGTTTTCCTCCCTCTGAGCCTATCACTTTTTTGTGTCAGTCTGAGCCATCAGGCTTTTGAACACTTCCAGGGACAGTAATGCAAACCATCACTGCACTTCAAGGGCTAATGAAAACATGACTTTCGAGTGAGGCCAGCTTGTGAGCACAGAAGGTTCTTTACCTGGAGTCCTAGCCAGTAATGCTATCTCCTACTGATCCCTTCACCCGCAGGGGACAGTTTCTCTAAAAAGCATCCTCATTCTTCCAGCGTCTAAGAATTCACAGTAATTTTCTTGAAGCCTCTTGCCTGGATGAGTGGCCTCTGCTAGTGTGTTGGTGTAGCGAAGCATGCCCTGCAACAGCAGTACCTGCAGCCTGAAAGGCTATCCTGGAGATTGACATCATTTGTATAAGTGAGCCGTGTAAAATATGTCATAAAAGATTTCAAGGGTCACTTTCTGATGAACTTATTTGACAACTGTGGGCTTTGTAAACCAGTGCAATACTTATTTCTTGAAAGGCTTAATCCAATTAAGTAATAAAAATTCATTTATAATGATGAGCAATGTTTTTATCCTACTATCAATATACTGAAAGTTTATCTTAGAGGCGGAGAAATATTTTTAAAAAATTGAGTTACCCTATTTATAAAATTTTGTGTTAAGAATATAAATGGTAGACTTTAAGTACCAGCCAAGGGATACTTTATTTAAATAGTGAACAAACTCCTGTACGAGTTTGAAAAAGCAGAGAGAATTCTAACATTAGAATCTTCTCACCACAAAGCCTCTGAGGCCACACAGCTAGATTTTTGTCATGCTATTGTTTTTGGATAAAAAGCTAACAAATTGTGAGATCAAATAAGGACGTGTGATGGATGAGTTTTCTTTAAAAAAATAATACAATAGAGATTCTCACTTTAGGGTATCTCTACTCAATCACTGTTTTAAGTGAACAGTGTCTTTTAGAATTTCCCTTTAGGCATGTGATCCATTGGTCAAAGGTTTATGACATATGGTTCTAAATGTTTTCTTTGTAATTCTTTAATTGGAACACACTCTGCTCATGCCTTTAACCTTATTTAGTAATTTAGGATTAACATGTGGCAAAAAGTGAGCATTTCTAAGTGGAGACTTCACTGGCGAGATTAAAATTTTATTTTAAAAATGTCACATTCTGCCAAAACCCAAAAAGTTTAGGAAACAGCTACTCAGCATCATCATTGTTGCTGTTGCATTTTTTTCACATGAAACTGTTATTCTGACATTGTTTGTAATATCTTTCTCTCTCCTATTTCATTTTTACCTCCAATGGATCATTATAGGATATTTTTCTATTTTCAACAAATAATAACAGAATGCTTTTCTGCTATGAAACAAAATTGATTTTGAGAGATATAAGCAAAGGTCTAAGAAGGAAGAGATCATGTTAAAGAGAATTAAGAGGTAACTGTAACTAACATGGGAGTCCTTTATATTATTTTTCCACCAGGAATTTTCCAAAGAACCCACTTATTTGGAAATATGCAGGTTTTGTTGTTTTTGCTGTAACTGTTGTTGACTTGTGTTAATTTCTAACTGATAATTTCGGCCCAGTGAAAAATTATTTACAATTTAAGAGCTCCCTACCTCTTCAGCCCCTCAACTCAAGCAAAAGTTGTTTCACTGACTTTTCAGACATATTATTTTCAGACTGAGTATTGTATAGTGACTGGTGGGGAGAGAGTTTTGGAAGTAGGTTGAAATTACACAAGAATGACTAATGAATTATTTACAGAATAAGGGGAATATTTTTACATTTTGTAACCCATTTACTCACTACTTTATTATTTCAACAATAATAATAAAATATAAGTTCTATGCAAGCTGTAGTACACTAGGCACTGGGAAATAAGTGAGCTATTATCCCTTTTCTTTAAAACCTTGTGGTACAGAGAGAGTAATAGAGGTATAAAAGGATAATCCCAATATAAGGTGATAGAAGTCAGAGCTGAGAACTCCACATGCATTTGGTAAAGCTAAGATTCTGGGTCTTAGCAGGAGGCAGAAGGTATTTTAGGCAGCATTGTCACACAGTACATTTTGTTTCCAAAAAAAGTGAAATCTTGTAAGTGGAACTCAGGGGTTGTAAAAAGAGAGCAATGCCATTTGAGGTTGAGGTGCTAAATTGGAAGATAAGAAGTCTCATTTCTATGTCAGGAATTTAAACTCTATGCTTTAGGCAATGAGAAGTTATAAATGTGTTAAGCAGAGAAGTGACATTATAGGTGGTATATATTTAACAATAATTTCAGGAATGTATATGGGCTGAGAAATATTTGTGCCTGGGAGACATGTTAGGTCGTTTCCCAAAGACAGCAGGAATGAAGATATGTGGGTAAGTTCAAAGGTATTTCTGAGATAGCATCTACGTGTAGATTTCTAAAAGGTCCTTAATTTATTGCCACTCCTTTATTGTTTATTGAAGACTAGTGCTGTCTTATAGAACTTTTTTCTGATGATGGGAATGTTCTACCAATGTATCTGTACTCTCCAATAGGGTAGCCATGTGGCTGGTAGTGTTGACATATGACTGGTATGCTGGAGAAAATTAATTTTAATCTTCATTAATGTTAACTTAAATAGCCTTATGTGGCTGGTAGCTACAGTATAAATGTAGACTGCCAAAGCATTCATTTACTTAACATATTTATTGATAATTGACCCTGTGTATGACATAATGCTAAGTGGTAGTTCTATAGTTTTTTTGTTAAAAAAAGACATTATACTTTTTGTTATTGAGCTTACAACCCAGTAGGTGATATATGCATTAAACAATAAAACATAAGTTAATATATAATTGAAAAGTGTGATAAATGCTATAATAGAAAAATCACAGGGTGCAAGTCAGAAAAATGAGTAGGCTTTTGATTGGTTATGGAAGTGGTTTGAGAAAGTGGTTTTTGAACCAGATGTAGAAAATGATTAGGAAATTGTTGGACAAAGGTGGCAGCAGTGGGAAAGAATATTTCAGATGGAAGGGAGAACATGAATGAAATGTCAGAGATGGGTTTTAAAAATCATTTAAGTTATTAAGAGGTGCACTGTGACTGGGCTGTAATGAGTACATAGAAAATCATCACAGTAGTGACTGTTTTCCCCTTAAAACATGCATAACATTTAAACAGTCTTCATAAGCTTTATCTCATTTATAAATCGGGCTGACTGACATCACAGATATTGACCCCACCTGCTGTATGAACATCTGCAACACGTCCCTGTTCTACCAGGTCTTCAGTGCATTTCCATTCTCCCTTCCTCCTACCCCAGATACTTTGATCCTTGCCCTGTAGACCGGGGCTCCTACATTCTTTGTAATTGTGGTTTCCAGATGATAAGTCAGATTAGGAAAATGAAGAGATACATTCTGATATTTGAGACCACAGACAACATAAATTTTATGGGCATAGATTTTATACTTGGATATCGTGAACTTGATGTGGCTGCCATAATATACAGTTGAAAAATATGAACCAGAGGATCAATAATGTCTGGACCCATGAATTTGGAAATTACCAGTATAGAGGTGTTTCTTGAAGTCATGAAAGTGTCTCTGAAATTGTCCAAGAAAATGTGTAGTGCAAGATCAAAAAGAAAGGACAGAGAGACAATGAGATTTAAGAAAGAAGAAGAAAATGTCTACAAAGTCAAATTGAGAAGAAATGGTTTGATAGCTAGTTGGAGAACTGGGCAAAAGTTTTCAGAAGTCAAAGAAAAAAATTCTTGCAAGAAAAAAGCAGTTGTCAGTAAAACCATGCATCGAAAGTAAGTCAATAAAATGATGATTACAAATCCAGTGTTAGATTTGGCAGTAAGGATGATAACTTTTGCCCAAATGATACAAATATCCAACTTGAAATCAGATGTAGATTTGCATCTTGCTACTCTACTTCTTCCTAGCTCAGTGTCTTAATCTAGAAAATGAGGATACCCCTCTCTTCCATGACTCTTACCAGTCAAATGAAGGACTAAAATGAGATCATATGAATTTGGATGTAATAGATGCCAAAGGAGGTATTGGAAAACAAGGGGGTCTTACGTAGATTTTTGTTTTCAAGCAATTAACAATGTAAGAAACTGACTTGTAAATAATGTAAGCACATGGTCCTTCCAAAGTGAATTAAGTGTCAAAAGTCATGTACACATTTACACACATATACACTTCATACATGCACACTTTTGGAGCCAGATTGACATTGCACTTAGGAGTGGAAGAGTGGTAGCATGTGTGTATTGGGACTTTGGGGATAGATTAGTTACCGAAGGTTACTGGAAAGAGCTAATATTTCATTAGTTTTAAAGGTTGAAGTTACTGTTATTATTTTGCCCTAATTTTCAGCAATATTTGGATCTTATTTCTAGATGTCAGAAGAATTTGGAGGCATAGCTGGTGAAATTGTATCAACAATTTGATCAATGCAAATACTGGACAAGAGTGTAGACAGGGAGAGACACTAACTAGTAAAGGCAGTGACTTAGAAGGTGATTCCACACAGGGCTATGCCAATCAATGGCAGCCTCAGGAGAAAAAGTACCTTCACCCAAAAAACCTTTTCTGATTTCATTACACTTATCATTCTACCTGGCAGGACACACTTACCAATGAATGATGTTTTAGTTGTGTTGATACTTTCTGGTCAAACTACTTCCTCGGTGTTTTCATACTCAAGACAAGGGGCTTAGCCTAGAATGATTTCTGAAACCCTTGCCAGGCTCTGTGATTCACTGACTCTGTGGAACAGGCAACATTTTCAAGCACTGAATGGTACACCTTGCACCCTGGACTGCTCTCATAGGTGGTAAATTACTCAGATCCTCTTGGTAAGGCAATACGTGCTGACTGAACCAGCAGGTGAAGGGGCAGGAAATGCACTCTCCCCCAGAATTTGTGTCTATTTACTTTGCAAGTTAGTCCTTGCAGATGCTATTCTGTATGTCTATGCGGGGCTCATTACTGTGCATGTGTGTGTGTGTCCCTTAAAGACCCACCCTGTAAGTCAACATGTGGAAATTCCAGTGAGGCTTGCTTACAACTTTCCAACCCAGGACTGTTTTGCATTATTTTTGGATTCTATTCATTTTTGGAAGCATTGTCCATTAGCTTACTTATGCTGGCCTACACCGGATTCCAGCTGTAGGTTATGCCAGGTTTTTTTCCCTGCAGTATTTCCTTTGTCCATGCCAGGAATCCAGTTGGATAGCCCTTTCACATAACTTGCCTACAGGGCTAATGAATAGCCCTTTGCCTCCATTCCACTGGCATTGTCTGTTTTGATATATGGTCCTATTTGGACAATTACTGCCTTTGAAGATTTGTGTTTTTAGGCCGATGACACTTTCCGTATTTATTGATCTCCACCAGGTTGTGGGTCTCTTTTTTTTTTTTTTTTGCTTACTTTCAGCATGTCACTTACAACCTAAATGAGAGATTTAGGGCCCACGATTTACAGATGTGCTTTTGCTCCACTTCCATCTGTTTTCCTGTCCAAAATTTCTCGGCGAGGGTTTATAGGGCTGGTTTAGCTTTTTATTTTTAATTTAGTGCACTCTGATCTTACCTGAAAAAGACTGCCTAATATGTCTGGATTTACCTAATTTTAATCAGTTAAATCTTAGAAACTGAATTTTTTAACATTGCATGTTACCCAAGTCCCGCATTTTAAATAATTTTTACAAGTTTTTAAAGCAGTTAGAAAAACATGTTCTCCATTTCTACTCTCCAATGGCAAATCAAAAACAGTCATCTCTAAACACTAGAGTTCTTTTTCAAGAGAAAATTACATTTTGCCTTGAGAGCCCCTACAGAGTTGATCGCTTTAAAAACTACTGCGTTCAATACCTGTCATACAAGTTTTCTGTGCTTTTTCTTCTCTCCTTTGTCTGAGATTTTTGAGTTTGAATAGTTGTGTTTCTTCTACTATTAAGGTGTTTCAAGACTCTTAGAAAATGAAGAAGAAGACTCACTATTTTTTTTCTTTGCTTTTATATTTTAGTGGTCAGAACTTTTTGTGGGCATTTCAATAAAATAGGTGCATGACACAGAGTTATAGCCTATTACAAAAGAAGACTCATAAGCTGAAAAAGCAAATGCAGCATAGTTCTCTGATTTAGTGCAGTGGGTATAATTCACTATCTTTCATTAGTTCATTTAATGTATTAAACTATCCTATTTAATATAGCATGTGGAATGACCTTTAGAAGACTCTTGAGATTCTATTCCGAGTTTCACTTATTGTTTCTCTCACACTGTGATTATAATTTTAAGCTTCTACATAGGCCATCCCGTTTGGATTATTCCCATTATTTATGCATATCTATATAGACCATCCTTGTTAAGTTTACAGAGATTCTCAAATCTATTCCTAGTAATAACTCAGTGAAGGTTGAAGCAGCACAGAGAAGAGCAGATTGGACAGTTGGTCTAAAATGTTGGTCAATGTGATCATATCTCCAGTGTTCCCTGGTGCAAATGTGTCTTTTGGCCACTTGAAGGCAAATCTCAACACAAGACCGTTTCAAACCTGCTAGGTACAGCTGTTATTCTAAATAACATATCAGATAAAAATATGAATGGTGTATTAAAATATGACAGCTATTAAATAAAAAACCCAGGAGTATTAAATTGCCCTTATCTTACTTGTTAAATTTGCCAAAAGGGTCAACTATGTGTTTGCCTTAGTATGACAGTTTCAGTTATGGAAAATATTTTTATTGACTTAGATGACTGTAAGTTTTAGGTCACATTTCAAAGAAACATGGGCAGAGTTGGTTCAAGTAAAATCTCTGAGATGAAATGTCATCGATGGGTAAAACTAGGGGGAGGGTATGCAAAAGATGCTGAGCATGGTTTCAAAGTATCTTGGCATTTCTGCACAAAGGTGCAGAAGAGCAGCATTAGGCGAAATAAGTAAATTTGAAGCATAGGAGAATTTATCAACTCCAACTCCGGCATTAAACTTTTTTTAGTAAGTACTTAAGGTGTGTGATTCTCCATTGTTTATTGATTTGAAAAGCCTGGTGTCCTTCAGCTTAAAGTTATTAGTGTGGTTACACATTTCTGAATGCACATTCACATTTTAATAGAATATAACATGTTCACAAATGTCTTGGAGATTTCACTGGTTTATAAAATGTTTAGGATTTAAGAGCATAGGAGCTGATAGCCCATCATTACATTTGCCACTAGCTTCTGTTTCCCAATATACAGGGGAAAATGGTGATATTTATAAAGTGCTGAGAGCTCTTCAATGAGGACAGCATACATAGATAAAACCGTGTCTAACAGATGAACCCAGCATCATGACCCAAAGGTCAAAAGACACACTCAATAAAAGTTTATGTGTGACAGCTTATAGCTACTTTACATGTCTAGGGAAGATTTATAAGTACAGAAATTTGCTGGGACAGTAAAAGGAAAAAGGAATCACCAGTAACCTGCCACACGACCAATCTGCCCGTTAGTACTTACTGTGATGGGAAGATCATAGTATTTCATAATGTGCAGCCATAATCCAAATGACTCAGAAATAGTGTGAAGTTGCTGAAAGATTGTACATTGTTTCATTTAAATTTTTTTCTTTTATATAAATGACTTCAAAATTTAAAGAATGTTGAGAACATATAAAAAGCTATAGGGAATAAGAAAGCAGGGGCCCTTTTCACTCACCACCCAGACTGAACCCCTGTGGTCAGGCTTGTTTACATTTAATTTCTGTGTTGCTTTCATCTGCATCTTCGTGTAGAGGATGTCGAGGCTTTTGCCAATCTGACCACAAAGAAGCTGTGATAAATAGAGTGGAGACACATAGGAGTGAGGGGTGACTAAAAGCTGCTGATTCTGACATCTCAATAATAAATCTATTGTGTCAGTGAGAGGTTGTGTTCTTTAGAACTTCACAAAAATAAGCAAGGAGGTGACACTTTAATACAAAAGTGCTTAAGTCCCTTTCAGCCCTCTTCTGGGCTTCAAGTTCTCAGGGGGGATTCTGTGGATTTGCAAACAAATCCAGGGACTGAGAGCTGGTCAACAGTCAGCCAACTGACACTTCCCTGCAGGAGAAATACAACTCCTTGTGAATTGAACTTTGCCATCCAGGTCATGCTTCTGGATGTCCATAAGAGTTACTATCCAGTCATTAAATGCTTATAATCCATGCCCCAGAGCTATTATCCCCCAAACCATACTTGTTTCCTTGCTGACAGCAGGTGGCTTTCATCTCTGACCTGGATTTTTAAAAATCTTTTTATTCCTTGAGGGGCCAGGGGATACGCCAAATGGGTAGGCCAAATACATTAGAAGATTCTTTTGTTCAAAGGGTTGCAATTTCCATTTGTCAGGTGAAAAAATATGAGAATATGGCATAAATCCCTTTTCTGTCTGACAGATTTGAAGCTGGTAGAATGGTTGGATTTTTTTCATGGTTTGTCTTAAATGTGGGTGGTAATTACAATTAGAAAGAGGGACAGTGTTTGAAAATGGACATACATTGTCACTTTTATCTATTAAAACATTAAAAGAAGAATGTGACTGTTCCTTTTTAAGGTGAAGTGGTGATGTGTACATCTGTTAAAGGAATATCACTAAGTAAATATCTGTTCTATCAATTTATTCACTTAGCAAAATAACTTGAGCAGCTTCTCTGAGCCAGGGGTGAACCAAACATAGTTCCTGGCATCATATTCATGATAATTTATATAATTATTTGCATATATTGAACCATCACTATTTTGGGTATTGCTGATTCTCTCAAAATATACAATTAGGCAATGAAAATTTAGTAAATATCTAAGTATGTAAATGAATACATTAAAATAAAAATTTTAACTAGCCCTCTGCTTAGTACAACTAGGCTTTGCCAAACAAAACACATAAAGGCTAGGCATGTGAATTTGAAAAATTATAAATCAAGGGTAATGTGAGAGATAAAGAGATACAAGGTAACAACTTACCTTGTATTTTTAAATTTGTTTAAAAATGTCTTTCTTTTTGAATAATTCTAGGTAACATGTTTTCTCACTAGAATACTGCTGTACATTAACCCACAATTCATTATTACATTAAGAGAAAGCATGAATATTTCCTCAATTCATATTAATGTCTGGGTATATATTTATTAAACAATCTGAGGATATTAACATTAACAATAAAAACCATATCTAACTGAAGCTGCCTTCAGTATGCATATATATGACATCATCCAATAGCTAGCTGACACACAGATTGTTTTTATTGAGCAACAATAATAGAGCACTATATACAAAATATAATTTTAAGAGCAATTATGCACATGTTTCTAGAAAGCTATTTGATAAAATATGTTATATCTTTACTTTCTTAAGAGAAAACTCATTTCACATCTTTGCTAATTACTGTATTTTTTAGTAATTCTTCACTGTGTACTAAATAACATAAAGATGCTTTGCCTGGTAGCAAAACCTTCCTTGATCTTACCTCAATTTAGTTTTATAATATTTTCCTCCACTATTTTAGTTTAGCCCATTTTGTATCTAAACCAATTTGTCCTGGTTCTTCATATACGTTCTGAATTATTCCACCTATTGTCTCCCTTTCCCCCCAGTTTCCAGCGCTTAGAATATTTCCTGAACTGATCTTCGCATGTCTGAACCTACCTGTCACTTTAAAGACAGTATTAAATCTAACTCTTCAGTGAAGCTTGTCTTCAATTTCCCACTAAACACAAAATACAGGGCAGACTCCAATTCTTTGGTACTTATCTATAGTTTTTCTATACTTTTCTAAAACCTTTTTCAAATTTATCTCACATTTTCATTAATCACTAATTATTAAATGTGTTTATTAAACCCTGGGCAAGTAGGGTGTTAGTGGCATATCTGGGGTAAATGTTGGGTTATAAAATAAAGGAGTAGATTTTCTGATGAGTATTAAAAACTTTTAGAGATTCAACTAGTTGTCATTTTGCTTTTTATTATCACCACATGTCAGCAATTCTAAACAGTAGCTACCAGAATCTTCCAAGTTCTAAATAATTGTTGTGGTAACCATGTGTTTCTGTTATGTATGTATACGCATATATGTATAGTCAGGCTCCAACACACATGAACTCAGCTGCATACATGTTCTAAAAGTAAGTTCATAATGACTTGGAATCATTTAAAATTTAAAACAGTGAGACACAGTGAAAACTGTGAGGTGTGATATCTTGTTTGTTTAGTGCACATTTTAGTTTGTAAGTGAAATATTTTCTTTAATTTAGATGTCTTTAAATTGCAAAGTTATTTTTTTAATTATTTGGTTTAAACCTAAAGAACAATTCAATAAAATAATTATTAGTAAATATAATTACTAAGTAATAATGAAACAGAGCCATTACTGAAAATAATTCTGTTGTTTAGCAGATGGAGGTGTAAAATATGATTAACTGTGGGTGTCACAGTATATATACCCTTGTTATTAGGTACTGAAGCTATAATGACTGCTAGGGTATCTGGCCTCAAGGGCCTCAATCGCCTTTTTAGCTCTCCCTCAAATCTAAGAATTCTCCAAAATTTGCTCTGTTACTATCATTATAGCTTCTTAAAAACTGGATGTCCATAATACCCATTTTAATACTAAAAAGGGTCTTTTTCCCCTCCCCTCTTTCTTCAAGAATAGCAACGATTTATATGACTTTCAATTCTCCTGTTTGAAGTGGTCATTTAGATGATTTTTTTCTAATTTAATTTAATTTTCAGAGATAAAAGAAGGCCTGGGAAAGCAGTTTCTAAAAATTCAGACTTGGAATTTGACAGTGAACTTTTTATTAACTTTACAGAACAAAAATTACATGAAGTATAAAACTTTTTATAGTGTTTATATTTAAACAATGTATTAATAGAATAAGTGGCCCCAAATTAATTTTTAAATAGTCTCATTTTATTTATTATAAGCATAGCAGATCTAGTTGATTCAAATAAAAAATCACATTAATTTAATGTTTACAGGGACATACTAAATTAAAAATAAAGAATATGTCTTTTATGATAAGTCATTTAATAGTGTAGTCATGTTAGTTTGAATGACAGAAGAAACTGTAAAAATTACTAAAGGCAGGGAAGATTCGGTAATGAAAAGTGACAAATTCAGGCTTATAATTCTGAATGCAGTTTTTCAGCAACTATCACATAGAGATAGGGGACGATTAAAATAGTCAATGTAAGGAAATAGAAGAAAATCACAGAAAAAATGAAAAAATAAGAGATTTCTACCATAAGATTCAAGACATGAAAGGGAAATTCAGACTTGAACTAGGAATGCTAAACTAAGCCTACAAGGAAGCACATTATCAGACCAGGAGAAAACAAAGGTAGAAACAGTCTACTGAAAATCTATAGAGAAGAGACAAAAGGATGACTGGTATCTACAAAGAAGATTCCTATGTGAAAGAATCTGCAATTCTAGAAAGGGAAGTGAAAGCTGCCCTGAAAATATTGGGACAAAATAAATCACCAGGGTGATTTATTTATCCCACCAGATGGGATACCATAGAATTATTTCAAGCCACACAAACTGAATTTGTCAAAATCTTAACAAAAACATGTCAAGAAATATGGAAAATGAAGCAGTGGCCTGCAGACTAGAAATGTTGAATATACATCCAATCTTCAAGAAAAGAGATGCCATGGGGTACAGTAACTACAGGACCATTGCTGTAACTTCCACAGAAGTAAAGTGGTACATAAGGAGGTGCAAAAAAAGCTTCTCCATTCTAGGAAATGCCACATGTTCAAGCTGGATTCAGAAAAGGAAGGGGCACTCGAATCGCAAGCATTTTTTTTGATGCTCGTGTGCTCCAATGGATTTCAGAAGGTTAGTCTATGTTTTATGGACTACAGTAAAGCCTTTGACTACATCAATCATGAAAAGCTCTGGGTTGCTCAAAAAAGAATGGACGTGCCTCAGCTTTTGATCATCCTGACATATAACCTGTATTGTGGACAGCAAGCCACTGTCAGGACAGAATAAGGAAAGACTGAACAGTTTCCTATAGGCAAAGGTGTCAGATAAGGATACATTTTATCTCTGTATTTGTTTAATCTGTATGATTAAACAAATAAGAGAAGAATATATAAGAAAGAACAAAAATAAGAACATATAAGAAAAACTGGGCTATACTCAGAGGAAGGAAGAGTGAAAATTGGAATATCAATAATTACAGATATGCAGAGCACACCATCTTATTGGACCGAAAGTTGCAATGATTCGAAATGACTTCTGATGAAAGTGAAAGAAGAAAGTGCCAAAGCAGGACTGCATTTGAACATCAAGACAACAAAAATCCCACTACAGAAGCAACACACAATGTCAACCTAGGCAATGAAGAAACTGAAGTTGTTAAAGGTTTGCCTTCAGTTTTTTCAGTCATCCATTTAAATGCAGATTGTAACCAAGAAATCAAGATAAGCCTGAGACTTGGAAGGACACGATAGAAGAATTAGGAAAGAATAAGAAAAAGATGTGTCAATAGAGACCAAGGCTAAGATCATCCACACCCTTGTTTTTCCAGTTACTATGTACAGATGCAAAAGTTGTATGAAGAAGGCTGATAGGAAAAAAATAATGCATTTGAAATATGGTTGAAGTGGAGTTCTGTGGATAGCTGGAACTGCCAGAAAGACAAATATGTGGATCCAAGTCTGGAACATCGCTGGAGGCAAAGCCAGCAACATTGAAACTGTCCTACTTTGGTTCATCATGAGAAGGCAGGGTTGTCTGGTAAAGACAATGATAGTAGGGGAAATAGAAGGCAGCAGGAGAAGAGGAAGACCAAATGTGGGACCGATTGACTTCCTAAAGGAAACCATAGTCTGCAGGAGCTAAGCAGGGTTGCTGAGGGCAGGGCTTTGTAGTCATTGCTCATTCATAGGATCTCCAGGAGTTGGGCCAACTCAGTGGCATGTAGCATACATAATAGCCCTGTTTATTCAGTGTAATTGATTCAAATGCTTATGTTTTACTAAGTATCTAAATAAAATTTTAATGAAATGTTTCAGAGTAAAATAAAATATGGAAAAACAAGATTGCCTTTATATGTATGTTACTATATGTATATATGTTTTTGTTGCCTTGGAGTCTAGTTAGTAACACACTAAGTTTGGAAATTTTTTTATATTTCTAAGGATGCAAATTGTGACCTAAATCATATGCAAAATATACAAGTCAGTGCTAGCAGTTACACAAGTGCAATATGCTAAACGTTTCACATATATCTTTCCTTTAGTCATCAAAATAATCACATTTCAAAGCATTAATCATATTTTATCTGTGAAAAAACAAAGAATTGGAGAAGTACACAGCTTTTTGCAGGTCACTGAGCAGACATTGGCTGAGACAGGAGTGGACTCCAAGCCCACCTTGTGCACTACGTGAAGCTCTGCATGCAGACACTTATTCAGTAGAGGCACGCCGCTACACTGCGTTCCTTTAGCCATAAGAAAAACATTTAATGTTGAGCGACAAAACTGTCTTTCTTTCATTTTAACTTTCAAAGACTAAAATGTGTAGGCTCTCTGTCTTTGTAACTATGATATTTGTAAGACACTGCCCGTAATCACCACCAATTTTACTTGGTGATAGAACCTGAAGGTAAATCTGAATCTTTATTTCCTTTTTTTCCCCCCAGAATGATGTAGGAGGACAACGTAGCCTGATAAACAAATGGACAACTTTTCTTAAGGCCAGACTGGTTTGCTCAATTCCTGGAAGCGATGGGGCAGATACGCATTTTGATGAGCTTCGTAAGTCACATGTTTCATTCTTCTTAAAAAAAGAAGTATTCCTGCCTTATTAATGCAGTTTTTTTTAAATTTTAGCCCCCAATGCTCACTAATGTAGCCCAGTAAAACTTACAGGAGTGGTTCTCACTAACTTGCACACACAAAGAACACGGAGGTGCTCTGGGTCTGGGTGCCCAATGGATGAAGCAAATCCTCTTTGTCAGTACCCTCAAAGTTAAGAGGGAAACAAAACTACAGCAAAAAGACAGAAAGATAGGAGCTCTGGGACTACAATGCCTCCCTTCTTCATGTAGTCTCACTTTGAAAGGAGCTCTGTCTATGTGTGGGTAGAAGGACCTTGGGTTCCTCATTCTGTGGATGCCCCCTGCTGGACAGTTCGGAAGAGTTGGTGAAGTCTGTCTTTCGGAAGAGTTGGTGAAGTCTGTCTGTCCAACTTGTAAATAACAATACATACTCAGAGAATCGTAATACAGTTTCTTTCCTTCACTCTCCCTCTTTACTCCTCTCAAGGCTAATTCTAGAAGGAACTTCTTCGGTTTCATATATCTTCTTGAACTTGTCTTTGTGAGCAATATAAAAATGATTGTATCATCGATGATTTGGTCAGTATTGTATTTTACAGTATTAATATCTATTCAGTGTACATGGATGATCTCTAATGCTGAATATAAACCTGCTCACATCTTAAATAATCTTTTAAAAATATTATTTACACACATTTTAAAATCAATGTGTCACAAGAAATTACACAAGTAATGGTGCACAAGTACTTAACTTATACAGCGGTTTTCATACTTTTACCAGAAAGGTAACTGAATGACGAGTAAGTTGATAAAATTGCAGGATAACACTGTTTTACTCTGGTGGATAAAAATAACCTATGTTTTTAATTTCTATTCTATGTGAAATCACATACTCCTAATTGGAAATAGTCATGGAGGTTAACAAGCAAATTGTCCCATTTATAGTAGGTGATTGAAGTAGACATCTAAGAGGTTAAATGTCCAGCTCCATGTCACATAGCTAGTAAGAAAATCAGTCTTTTACCCTTAATTTATTTTGTAATAATGTAATGGCTTTCACTGTTATCTTCATTTTATATACTGTTTAGAGTTTCAGAAATAATGGATTATTAAAGAAAAAAGCAAACATGTAAACTCGAAAGGTAAAACTATAGTGAATCATTATTTTTTCCCATTAATAGAAGATATTTACTTACTCCCCACAAGAGATGAAAGAAATCCTGTAGTATATGGAGTCTTTACCACAACCAGGTAAGTTAAAAAATGCTTGTAATTCTTCTAGAGACTTGTTTTATATAACTAAGAAAATACTGTTATATGTTCTTTTGTCCCTTCCTTTTATGTGAAATAATACACAATTTTTCTCTTTCACCTAGTGTTTCCTAGAAATCTTTTAATATGATTCATATCATGTCTCTTTGTTCTTTTTATACCAGCAGATCATCCCCTATGTCATTTGCCACAAGTGATTTCAATAGTCCCCTGTACAAAGACATTTCCATCATTTCCAGTTCTTTGCTGGTACACACAATGCCTCAGTGACTAACCTTATACATATGCCACTTACTGCATGAGCAGGTACAGCTGTGTAGTTATTGTAGTTAACCTCTCAGACTAAAATTACTGGGTACAAAGGCATATGCATATACTGATCATAATAAATATATCAAGTTTCATGACATGGAGGTAGTACTCAAGAAATGCATGCCTCAGTCTTTGGCCAAACTGTAATCAGGAAATGGGACACTCTTGACTTAAAATGTCATCACATGCTATTTTATTTGTGCTTCCTCATTATCCTGTGAAGATGGAAGTTCAGCTGCTCTTATTACTGTAACACCACTGCTCTACTAATATAGGCAAAGGCAGTTTGTATACTTGCCATGGAAAGAGAAACCGGTTAGTAAAACTGGGGCGAGAACTAAATGTGCTTTCCTAATTTTTATCCCTGTATCTTTTTCTTCTTTATGCATAATACTGTTCTGTACTTGTCATTGTATCTCTGTGACTTCCCTGAGAGTGTTGCTTGCGTTTATGGAGCTTTCTTAAAGAATATATGGATCTGACTTAATTTTATTTAACATTAATTTTACTTAATTCAGAACATACATTGGGCCATGCCCAAAGTGCACCTTTATTTCTGTTACATATTATTGCCTATAGTACATCTTTTGAAATACTTTGCACTTTTTTTCACAGCTTTATTATCAATCTTTATCAATGTATATTAATATTAGTATTGGAGATATTGGCAGTATTGCTATTGGTATTAGAGAAATGGTCTTACTCATTTTGATTAAATTATTAAGTACTTTTTAGAAGCAAATTATAATTTCATTTATGTGATATTATCCTCATTTATATATACATTATACTTACATACAAACTTCAAATGTACTGTTGGCTTAGAATATATTAGAAAACAATGCTCGTTGGTTCATTATAAGAGAGAACATGTGGACATTTAAATATGAAAATGAAGAAGATAACCTAAGAAGCTGCTACTTTTGGCTCCATTTTTTTCTGCTAATTTATGTCTGAACTAAATGTCTACAAGGTACAGGAAGAGCAAGTGCCTGTAGTTACTCAAGTTACGTATCTCAGCCCTACTCTGCTGGTGTCTGTCCATTCACAGAACTGCCTTTGAAGTCACCGTGTGTTCCGTTCATGAGGCATAGATAGGTGCCAGGGAGATGTAGCCCCAAGATAGTTCTCTTTTTTCCTACCATTTTCCTGCCCACACAGAGTGTGAAGTTACAAGTCAGCTCCTTCTTGGTGTACTTTATAACGTTATTTGTAATGCCGCCCTGAACACTGAGGTAATGTTGGGATGTATGTCACAGCCTCTGTGTAATGAGAATGTGTAACTAATCTGCAATAATAGCAATGTCATTGCACAGCAAAGCATGATGCAACATCCTTAAAAAAGTCATAGGCAGGTCATGGGACTTTTATGAGAATATCACCTCCCTCCCTAGCAGCTCATTTTCTCCCAGATGCCTGTTTACTGTCAGCTCCCAATGTTTCCAATGAATGTCATTCCAAGAATATCAATGAGTAACTTAGTCCTTCTAAGAGAATTTTTAGCTCATATGTGTAGCACTGAGATGCTATGTCTCTCAGATCATAAAGGAGGACCTTATTTTTAAGAACAGAAATCACCAAAAGTTTTAGATCCAGAGAAAAGGTATTTTAATTTTCAGAAATAAAACAAAAATAGAACATCTGATGGCCACGTTCACAGCTTTCATCATCAGCTGGCAAAACTTTATCAAATTCCCATGGAGCTTTTCTGCCTGTTAATTGTATGTGCATCGATCCTGTGTAATTATTATTAATTTTAAGCATCAGGTAAGTTACATAAGTGTACTCAAATTCGAGAAAGAACAAACAAGATTTTTTCAGCATTTTTAAATTAATAAAAACTATATGAGGAAATAATAGCCAGTATTTATGGTCATTCACTCACTTTAAGAAAACCGACACATAATTACTAATTATGTGTCTAAAATATTTCCTTTTTAAAAGTAGGTAATGTACTTTTTTATTTTGTAAGTTCTTTAGAGGTATTATGTTATAATAACTTCAAATAAAAATCAAGAGACTGTGGATAAACATCTCTTTTCTACATATTTCTTTTTATCCTCAAGTTTTTCTAAGAAATTCTTATTCATGCATCAATTTAGACACCACCTACTCCCTGAACACTTACCAGACAGGCCAGCATCGGGCACCAGTTCGTATGCTGCTCAGTGTACTGTAATTGCCTGTAATATAACTGTTAATATGCTCTATTCAGGGTTACTTCACTGTAAGCTCCTTGACACGTACCTACATTTTTTCTGCAGCACCTATCATATTGTGCTCAGTGAGTGTCCAATAAACGAACCAGTGAAAGACTGAATTATGTTGCTTTCTTCCAGCTCGATCTTCAAAGGCTCTGCTGTCTGCGTGTACAGCATGGCTGACATCAGAGCGGTTTTTAATGGCCCGTATGCTCATAAGGAGAGTGCGGACCATCGCTGGGTACAGTACGACGGAAGGATTCCGTATCCCCGGCCTGGCACTGTATGTATCTGACTTCATAATCAAACAGTTTTCTGAAGTCCATATTCTCTTTCTAAATCTACTGTAATAAACTATGTTCTTCACCACAGCAACAAGTACTGCAGTTTTTAAAACTGTTATTTATTTATGGTGATGTTTTAGCATTTTCATCCTTCACTGAAGCTTAACATTTTTTTTTTAGTATTACAGCAAACAGTGGGCTATTGTAAAGTGCAGGCTATGCAGAGAATATAGTTTTTAATCTTCAATAAATCTACAGAATCATCAAAATGATTTAGTATTTAGAATGACAAATATTCTAAATAAGAAGGAAATGCCAAATATTTATTCCCCACATAGAGCTCTTTATATAGCTAGAGTTTCAGTTTCTACTTTTAAAAGACATCAATTATAAAGATTCATTTAGATTATCTTTTTTCTTGATATAAATTTATCTTTTTTTTATTATACTGGACCTTGAAATAATATGCATATTTTAGATGGGGAAAAGACCTAAATCAAGGGTGTCCAACCTGCAGCCATGGAACACATGCGACCCAGGCTGGCTATGAATGTGGCCTAACATAAAATCATAAATTAATTTAAAACATTATGAGTTTTTTTGGTGCTTATGTGTTGCAATGTATTTAATGTGTGGCCCAGAGATGTCAAAAGGTTGGACACCCCTGGTAGCTCCTAAAGATTCCTACATCCAAAATTTCATTTAAATATAAATCATGATTAAGACACAGATGAAACAAGAAATATGTTTTAGAGTTTATGAATCTGTTTTAAAAAGAGCTGCAGTTTAAAAATCAGTGTGTGTACTTCAAGCAAAGAGAACAAAGCAAAGACTTCCACTTTGCTTTGTTGATGTGATTAAAACAGTTTAAGTTTTTAATAAAATATTTTAAGATTGGTAATTGAATCAGTATTATATTGTTCAAATTCAATATATATTGAATACTAAATATTATATTAAACTGATATAAAGGAAAGTGCCTTTTTAATTTAAGATTCAGTATGAATATTTCTAAAATACTTGTTTTAGATTCCTGAAATACTCATCAAAATCTCTGAGAAAAAGTATTGACTTAACCTGTCTAATTCTACAAAATTTTGCCTTTTCATACATTCATTCCTAAAGGGGAAACAGCTGGTAGCCAGGCTTTTCTTAATTCTCTTTTCTTCGTTCTGCTATGTAACCTAATTAAATTTGAAAAACACACTTTACAACCGTGTCTACGTCCTTCATCATGATCCCTCAGTATAACTATGTTCCAGAGATGTTTCTGGACTAATTGTAAGGTAATCACAATTTCTGTGGGAATACTTTTTTTTGCAAATAATGTTATGCTATTCATGATTTCCTTTATTTTCTTTGTACATCCAAGCTGTACTTGCTCGTCTTATTTTTATATTTAACAATAACATACAGGGTGGATATTCTTCTATAGGTTTTACAAACCTTAATTTTCACAATGACTCTATGAAGTAAGTTCCATTATTATTAATGCTGTTTTACAGATGAGGAGTCTCAGGCACAAATAGGTACAGTAACTTGCTTAAGATCACAAAGCCAGTGAAAGGTGTGGCTGAGCTGGAAACTCAGACACTGAGGAGGCAGAGTCCAAGTTCATAGTCCTCGGACTAAGATACTATATTGAAGACTTTTAATGTTAAAGTATATTTATTTTCCCTTTCCATGGGAAGTCTTTTACTAAATATGCACTAGACACACACACACGTATATAATGAATGTGTTACATATATATGTAAAAGAGGGAGGAAGCACATATTATTTTATTGTATACAATAATATATATTGTATATAATAAATATATTAGTACATGTATTTTATATATAATAATATATGTATTATATGTATCTAACTCTGGGGAAGTTTTATCATACTAGAAATCTGAGGTTAACTGTCATAGGTTGTCACATTCTGAGCTGTTTCTACATGACTTTGTTTTAAATAATAAAGATGGTGATCATTTAGGCCATTAAAAAAAGACTTTTTAATTATCTGGATGTTATAGGAGAAAGAAGTTGGGACTGAAACCATTCACATTAATTTCAGAAAATTATTTGCATACCCATATATATAGCAGTTGATTCTTATGATACTAAGACATTGAAACTATTGAAACGATCATCCAGATTCTGTTAGGTTCCAGTAAGACTGTTGGTCGGAGGTGCTGCAGAGGTGGCTGCTGCCGTCGCTTCCCTGCTGCGGACTGAAAGAGCCGCAAATGCCACATGAAGCAAACAGACGGTTCACAGGTCATGTCCCTCTCCTCACAGGGACACAGCCACTTCCCTGAAGTGTGCGTGTGACCTCCCTCCCCATAATGAAACCTGCATGTCAGTGAGGAGGGGTTTTCATCAGTGAGAAAAGAGGTGCCACATCACAGCAAACAGACCAGTCTGTCTGCTGAATACCAGAAGTACAGTGTTCACACTGTAGGTATTTTTGTGAAGAGTTTAGAATTACCTAGGCGATTGGTGGTATCCCTACTACCAAAGAAATACTTAACTTTTTTTTCTCTTTAACAATTTGAAAGAATAAAAATATTAGCAAGCTTAAGGAAGTAGTTTCATTCAATGGTTATTTCTTTATCCTTTCTAAACATCACGATTTCTCATTGAATTCCCATGCTTTTTAAAATGTGTAAGTATATTTGCATCTGAAGCTGAGCTTTGAGAATGATGCCTTGTAAACATCACATCTATAACCCATTCTCAGGCCACTGCTGGTGGTAATGGAGACAGAGACAAAAGCTCCCTTAGAAAGTAGCAGGCCAGTGTTTGATCAGGTAGATTATGTCCTTTTTAAAATTTTCCCTTACCTGAGGGCATGCTTAGAGGGGAAGGGGAGGAGAGAGAGGGGGGAAGCATCCATGTGAGAGAGAAACACCCAGTGGCTGCATGTCCGCTCTCTGACCAGGAGCAGACCTGCAACCTAGGCGTGCGCCCTGGCTCGGAATCAAACCCATGACCTTTCAGTTTACAGACCGATGCTCCAACCAACTGAGCCACACAGGCCAGGGCGAGTCTGTCCTTTCTTTATAGAACTTATATATTTTTAAAAATTATGCTAGTTACTGTCAGGGGTTATTTATTTGGTTAAAAGAGGGGAGGGGTTTCTTGTTGTTCTGACTAAATTCGGATTATGTCTATGCTGGGGAGTAACCATATAAGGCAGTTTAAAGATATTATTTGTGTAAAAAATACTGAGGTATTTTAAAATGATGTATTTGGGGCCATTTTTTTCTAATTGGTTCTGTGTGTGAATATCGATGACCCCTCCTCCTGAAAGGTTTGAAGAAATATCTAGAAAGCTGTGGTATCCAAAGATAACAATTTTTTCTACGTAATTAGTTATTTTTATAATCTCTTTGAAATCAGTATGGCCAAATTTGAAAATTTCTAAAATCATAAGTAAATGTGTAAACTTTTGGCTTCATTACTTTAGCTATTTAAAAAAATTGTTCTTTATCTGCATACAATTAAAACCAATTGCTCTTTATTTGCATACAATTATTAGTAGTGTTTTCCACATAATATTTTATATTTGGAGGGCTGGTGTTAAAGTTAGGAACATCATATATGTGATGTGAAAATCTCTTATACAAATAGTCTTTATATAAATTAACTTTACCATTTTAAATAATTCTGTATTCATAAAACAAGTGAAATTATATTTCCAAATATAACAGTTAAATACATTTGTAAATTTCTGAGAATCTAAGCACCAGAATGGGTGGGAGGGACCATGTAATTCACCCTCAGTTTATCGAGGAGGAAACTGATGTCCAGAGTAATTCAATAAGTTTCCTAATATTTTATTGCCAAAGAGCAGAGTGAAGAGGAATGTTGGCGTTTTCTGACCAGTCTTCTCTCCTTCATTCTTTAATATTCTCTAATATTCACCTATTCCCTAAACTCACCAGATCAATAGGCCACTGCATACCCTAGCTAAAATTAACTGCATTTATTTCTTCACAGTCTTCTACATCATCTCTCATATGTTTTTAAGTAGCCTAACTTTGGTAATTTTTGTTCAAGTGAAAGTATGAATCTTTGTGTGTTCTACAAACCTCCTGAACACACCTCATGTGGTTCAGGAGGTGGTTTAGTCAAAACCACTGCTGAACACACCTCATGACCCACAGGCAGAGAGATAAGGGCTTCTGTGTTATCTCAGTACATCTTTTCGACAACATGATAATGGAGATATCTTATGCAGAAGAAAAAGTCCAGTGTGGGTAAACTCATGCTCATGGTTTCATAGCTTATGAAGTGAGGAACTATGATCAAACTTAGATCTACATAACTAGAAATAAATGCTATTAACTTCCATGCCATTTTCCTTGAAAGTGAGAAAAGCAAACAACCAGAAACCCCTTACATTGTCTCTCCAGGGACACTGACCTGTTCTCTGCACAAATAATAACAAGGCTTTGAAGTCTTATTGCACTTGTCATTCCTTTTATTGTAATTTGGTGTAATACATCAGACTTTAATAAAATCATTGCTGGATAATTCTCTTTCTGTGAAATGTCAGAATCTTTGCTGAAATCCACTTCCCACTCAAGTTAAAAATTTCAAATAGATTATTGCAAACTTTTGCTTTTACATTTTCTACATGCAAATTGCTGTGAAAGTTGAGTTTTAGCTTCTGTTGACATTATCACTCAGCTAAATAAACAATACAACAGTTCAGTGTGCCATAGCTACTTTAATTCCTTAGTTCTGACATTATTATGTACTTCCTGTGGCAAGTCAAACCTAAACTCCTATCCTTGCAATGATATCAGTACCCTGCACTGTAATGAGTAAGTCCGGAAATTTAAGTATGCACGGGTACTACACTTACAGAATCCCTTCACTTCAAAGGATTCTTCTGCCCTCTGGTGTCTAACCGGCATGTCTGAACAAACTGTGTTTTGTTCAGATAGACTTTGTAAGTCATAAATTAACTGTGGGTCTTGCTGTAAGAAGCTCCAAGTGAAATGAATGATAGAATCATGTGCCGTACAGTGAGGGGTACAGATCAGAGGTGGAAATTAGACTGGGATCATGCCAGAAACAACAGGGTGCTAGAGAACTCATAATCTGGGGAAAGTTTTTAAATGCAGAGGATTTCTTTTCTGATATTTGATTTTTATAAAAGATTTACTTTCTGTTTTATATTCTCTCCAGATCCTGGGGAGAAGGGGAGGAATTACAATTCTATTCTTGTTCTTTGAGCTTGACTACTTTAGATAGCATATAGGTGGGACCGTGCAATGTCCTTCCTTCTGTGACTGACTCACTACACTTAGTACAGTGTCCCAGGTCATCTCTGTTGTCACAGATTGCAGGACTTTCTTCCTTTTAAATGATGAATCGTATACCATTGTATATATACTGCATTCTTCTTTATCCAGTCTTACCTCGATGGACATTCAAGTTGTTTCCACAATCAGGATGAAGCTTCCTCAGAAAACGAGGAATAATACTGTAGGATCCAGAACTCCACTTCTGGGTATTTACTTAGAAGAATTGAACTCAGGATCTTGAAGGGAGGTCATCACTCCCTTGTCCTTTGCCACGTTATCCACAATAGCCAATATGTAGAAAGCACCAGTTTTTGAAGTTCAAGTATTTAAGAAATGTATGTTTCACTACTCATAAATTATTTTGCCAGTTTTCTGACAGTTTATAAACCTCTAATTTTGTAAAGATAATAAATTGCACTTACCTCCCACCAAAATAGTTATTGCTTTTACTGTTAAAACTTTTTAACTGTATTTGTAAAGATCAAAACTTACACATGCATTTCCTAACTAAGGCTCCATTTTTAGTAGGGAGCAAAATGAGGCAGTTGTAAGTACTGTCTTTTAATTTTGTAACTTGTTTTAATAGATTGTATTTTTTGTATGTTGGTGAATGGTAAACAAATCATAATCCCCACTGATAGCTTAAGCCTAGAAAAACTTTGTCTTTATAGTAAGAAAAGAAGAAGAAAAAATATCAAAATATTCTGTAAAAACTTAAGAATCGTTCAATCTCAAATAGTCCCTGTGTAAACATTGCTCCTCTTCATATCTATTTTAGGAATCCAGATATTTAGGAAACTTACAAATACTTTTCCCACAATTAATATTTATATATTATTCAATGAGCTTGTAATGAAACTGTCTCACTACAAAAACAATCTTAAAGTGATTTTTTTCAACTGCCACCTAATGTAAAATAATGGAGAATCTTTTTCTACCTAACATTTCAAATCTTCACTAAACAAGAAGCTGCATCATGTACAACTGTCATGTGTTTTCACCAGAGAAAGTCAAAGGTGAAGGCAAAACATTTTCCTCCCTGGACAGTAGGCTCCTTGTCATCTCTCTGCAATGAGATAAAATCTCCTGAACTCAGGATTTGGATGTGTGTATTAGTCCTAATTTATTTCCTACCAAATTATTAGACTTTCTAACACTGTAAAAGACACCAAAAAAACACCAAGTTCTTTTGACTCCAGGTCCACTGAATAGTTCATCTCACCATGCATGTTATTGTGAGCCAGCTCTGGGTCCTGGCATAGCCACCTGTTCTGGAAAAGCATTTTTTGCTTTCACATGTCAAATCATCACTGCCTTAATTAAGTCTGGTTTATGAATTTGCTTCAACAAAGCAAATCTTGGAAGGATTGCATCACAGAATAATGACCTGTCGTGTCAGTGACGTGGTATATCTAGCCGACTGGATATCTGTCATGGTGCTGAACCTAGAACTAGAATGAGTACTGAGAAATTCCACCTTATCCTGGAAACGGCAGGGGTTTGAGGTGACCATGGAATCCACAAGTTCCAAAACTTTTGGGGTATCCTGTTTTCTCTTCCCGACACACCTGAAGTATTTGGCTTTATTACGATGACATATTCTTAGAGAGCTGATGATTCTCAGAAATTTAACTCTTCATTAATCTCCTAAATTTGATCCGAGTTGTAACCCCAGCTGGCCCTGTTACATAAGGATTTTCTTGATTATATTATAGATAAAGGGAGTTTGAATGTTGGCTTACAAACATAGGTGTGCCTGATCAAAGAAAACTCTGTAATTTAAAGACAGTATCCTAAACTTTCTTTTGATGTGTGGAGTATTAGGCTGTGGTAGTCTTACCAATGGGGGCTGAAAAACATGGACGGGCTCTCTCACAGTGTCTCATGCCATCTGCTCATGGATGCAGCTGAGACATATGGCTCACGTTCTGTTGTTTTTGTTCTAAGTAGGACTTCCCTAATTTGTGGAAAACTTTAAGGAAATCTCATGTTATACATCACTGGCTCGTAGATGCCTATCATATAAAAATTCACAGTTTTATTTTCTCCTCAATATTTGCCTTCCGCATGGCCTTCTACTTACTGGATAACAAATTATTACTTTGTCATTGCTTCTCTAAATTACTGAGGATATCTTTAATTCTGTTTTTAAATCTTAAAGGTTTTTTTTTTGCTTTTGTTTTTTGAATTCTAGAAGGGAGAATTAGAGGCATGGCTAGAATCTGGGCCCCCTAATTCCAGGTTCCTGAGACTGAGGACTTTGAAGAGGAGAAACGACAGAACCTCACTTTTATTTCTTTTCACCTGTAGAGAAGCTGCGTTTAGGGAAGTGATGAGAGACAACTGCTTTTAACTTTCTTTTGCATAGAGCCAGCATTCACTTTTAAAATGAGGTCCTCTAAAACCCAGACTACTTACTGTGTTCAACAATGTTTTCCTTTTTCTGGTATAGAAATTTCTCCAAAGGAAAGGGTACCCGAAAAAAAGGAAGAGACACAAATACATGTCTGTTATTTGTACCTCCGGACTTTCCATCTCGGATGTTGAATATAGGGTCTTTCCCCGTCCATGGCTGTTATAAACTCACTCTTAGATGAATAAGCCGGGTCCTTATTAGATCTGCATTTTTTTACTTCATACATGAGAATCATGCTTTTTTTGCATTTTAGTTTATTTTCTCCAGTTTGCTAGAAATGAAAAGCAGTTCTTCCCTCATGTTAGTCATTCCTCTGATTTGCTTAAAAGGAAACTGCAACCTGCAGAGAAAAGCCTGAGGCATTGGGGGGCGTGGAGGAAAAAAAAACTTTAAACAGCTGCCTGGTGCCTGGCCAAGGGGCAAAGTTCTCTCATTGGATAATAACCATTTTTCTCCTCTTCTCCACTGCTTCCCACTGCACACTAAAGGCCCCCTACAAACATGCGGACCTGCCAAGCATAACATGATCACACCTAGCCAGCTGTGGCCGCCTGCTATGAGAGATAGGCCCTGAACAGGGCTCCTTGCTGTTGGGTTTACCCTTTCATCTCAGGGTTTGTCTAGACAGGTCTCTTTTCTCTTTTGCCAGTATGATTTCCAGCAAAATGACGACATTTTAAATTTTTGTGCATTGCTCTCTTTTTGCCCCCTTCAAATTTTAATCTAGCTCAGAGTTTTCTGAACAAAAGGTGGAGACACAGCTAAGCTCCTCGATTTGTTTCCTACAGTCATAGGAGCTCCATTAGGGGAAGTCAGGCGAATGCTAGGAAGCTGGAGGCAGAAATGAATTGACCTGTACAGTTAATTCATAGAAATTGAAAGTACATACACAGAGAGGAAAATCTACTAGATGTTTAATACCTGGGATGTAAAGTGGCAGTAGGAAAACTTTATAGGATTTTCTAAAGGAAATAGTTGAATATGCTCATTTGCTTTAGATGTAGCATTTTCCCACACTTGCTCTTTTTCTTTTTAGAATTTTTCTTCCCTATTTTACTCTTACCCGTATCCTTTGCTTGGCATCTCAAGTTATTTTTAGATCTGTGTCTATGTGGCTATAAAATATCAAAGGAAAAGTTCCTCTGGTGTGTAATATACTACAATAACAGTATTTGGTTCAAACTGGACTATCTTAAACCTCAGGGAGCAGCTCTACCAAATCACTTTCATTCGTGAAAGCTGAGTGGAGCCTAAGACCTGAGAGGTCTTTCATAGCAACCTAGAGGAAGAGATCTTATGCAAACACTGGCAGAATGCCATGAGGAAAAGCTGCCATCAAAAAAACACATTTCCAAAGATCATTTTGTAATAGTCAATAGAAACCAGGTTTTTCCCCCTTGATTTTATTACATTTAAATCTTTTGTCAGTGGTAAGCAATGAGGAAAATTTGATACTTTGCTAAATGTTCATATCGTCAACCACCTATACTTTCTCACATTAGAAATTCAAATTATTTGAAAATTTGATACCAAAAACTGTGACTTCAGTATTGTCATATTATTTCTTTTGGGATTTTGGCTACTGCATAACTACAGCTGCAAAGTCAAAATACTTTTTTTTTCTTAAGTTGGAGGGCTGTTTTAAAAAATACAATGCAGGCAGAATCTTTGATTTGCTTTGATTTTAATGATAGACCAACCACATTTTACCGCAGCCATTATAAGCTATAAGCCCACTATAAATTGCCTTTGACTGAGCCTCAAACATGCAGCCTCTAATTGGTCAAGAGCTTTGAATCATTTGAGCTTCGTATCTATTTTGAGTTGCAGCTTAATCTATTTAATATGGGGTTCCTTCCATTATAGAGTTGACAGATTTCACTTGGCTAAGTGCTGGGAGCAGCGACTGCAGACAGACTTAGATGCTTAAACAGCATCCATCCAGTTAAGAACATGCTAAGTAATTACCAAGTGACTAATACTCTAGGATGCTTCTAACTGCTTTGGTTCAGACCTGGGGCAAATAAGTAGATATCAAGAAAAGATCAGTTTATTAAGACTAAATATACAAGGTGTGTGTGTGTGTGTGTGTGTGTGTGTGTTTGAAAGATAAAGATATTTTCAAATTAATGTAACAAATCATCAACAGATATTTCTGTACAACTTTTTTGATATTTTTCTAATATAGTGAGCCATTAGTACACAATTGGGTCAAGGGTATATAGTGTGATGTTAAAGACAGCTCAGTATCTTTAGTTCCCTGAGAACAACCCTATTGAATGCTTTGACTAAGAAGTACAATACATTTTGGAGGGTTTTTTTAAAGATTTTTTAAAATTTATCTTTAGAGAGGGGAAGGAGGGAGAAAGAGAGGGAGAGAGAAACATCAGTGTGTGCTTGCCTCTTGTGCACCCCCTGCTGGGGATCTGACCCACAACCCAGGCATGTGCCCTGAGTGGGAATCAAACCAGCAACCCTTTGGTTCACAAGATGGCACTCAATTCACTGAGCTACACCAGCCAGGGCCATTTGGGAGTTTCCCTAGGATTCTAATTATTGCCTAGTATAAATAGTTAAGTTCAGTGGAAATTATCTCCAACTTCTCAGAAAACTGAAATATGGAAAATGCAGCACATTCTTGAAAGCATTCTTCAATGTGGTCGATTTTCTTCTCTATGCCTGTGTCAGAAAGCTGAAGTTTTCCATTCCAAAAGGATGTATTAAGCCCATTAAGAATTCCAACTTAGTAACACAATTATTCTGCAATAACTTACTAAATTCTAACATACTGAAATCATAAAATAGATTTAGAATATAGGAGTAGAGATACGTACTTCAGAAAAGAAATTATAAAAAGTAACTATCTATTCGTGTTCTTTGGATAAAAACATCAAATCATTTAATTTGTGTTCGTATCTTTTCCTTTTCCACCAGAGGGCAGGGTATGCTAACTGTTGAATTGGTGGACACCAAAAGCACACACACAATTGTATACAGAAGTGAGAGTTCCACAGATCCTTCAGAGGAAGAGATGTTGAGTTGTTCACTGTGTAGTTTTCACACCAGTTATAATTAGGTTTTAATTTAAAACTGAAATTGAAATTAAGAGAAATTGAAAATAATGATTTCTCCTATCCCCATGTTTACAGATTACTTTCTTCATAATTATTTCAACTCAAATTTCACATATCTTTATTAGAAATAAAAATCCTCATAGAAACAAAGCTTACTGTGGAAACTTTAGAAAATACTGATAAATAAATGTAATTTATAGTACCGTTGAGAGGGAGGATTAGATTTAGATTTTTCTGAGGTAAACTGCGTTTATTTGTAAGTACAAACGATTCCACATTTATGCTGTTCACCATTTCTTAAATATAATAATGATAAACATTTTTACTAGAAGAAAGTGGAAATTTCTCAGGAGCATGAATACTACTCCTCTCATTTCTTCTCAGTGTCCAAGCAAAACCTATGACCCACTGATCAAATCCACCCGCGATTTCCCAGATGATGTCATCAGTTTCATCCGGCGGCACCCTGTGATGTATAAGTCGGTGTATCCAGTTGTGGGAGGACCGACGTTCAAGCGGATCAATGTGGATTACAGGCTGACGCAGGTCGTGGTGGATCACGTGGTTGCAGAAGATGGCCAGTACGATGTGATGTTTCTTGGAACAGGTACCCTAGCGCGAGATTGTGCTTCCCTTCCAAGGCATTTTTTATTGTTACACACACAAGAAACCTCCTAAAGCTTCAAAAATATCTCTTGGTCAAAAACAAAATGATTAATTATTAGCTAATATATAGTCAGAATTTTTTTGTTGTTGTGGTCAATCTTAGGGATGTTATCCTCCACCCCTCTTCACACTCAAACCTGCCTGCTTTGCTCATTAGTTCTTTTCCTGAGTTTTAAGTTTTGGGGATTACCCTGTTGGAAAATAGCCAAACCAAGATAGATGCATCTCTTTTCAGGTGCTCACGTGTTAGTCAGTACTTATTAATATTGCGTAGCACATGCTTTTAATCGACAATCATAAATGTCTCCCAACCTCCTTTAGTGTTTATTAGAGATTTCTCAATATATTTGTATATTACGACTGCAATGTGTCTGCTACAGATTAGGTGCTCGATACGTATTTGTTGAATAACTGCGGACAGAAATGAAACAAATAGGACGGGGCACAGTTTCTTTATTTTCAAACTTTGCATTTCCCTTTTCCTGCAGATATATTTGGTAAGCATTACCCCAAAGGATCCTTTTGCCCAGTTTTGAGAATCAGTGACTGAAGTTGACTTAAAAATGGCTTTTCAAAATAGTTAGCATTGCTTCGTAAAGCTCTTTAAGTAGAAACTTCTTGGAGATTAATTTTTTTTATCCTTGAATTTGTAGATTATCACTTTCATTCATTATTGGAGCCTGCTTTACTCATTTATTTTTTTTGTATGCCAACTTAGTAATTAAAAATGATGAAAATAATTTTTTCCAGAGAGAGAACTATTGTTTATAAGCACATCTCAAAAATAAGAAAAGTGTTATCTAGTAATGTGATCTTAATTCTAATGGCAGTAAATAAAACAGGAGTCATTAACACAAAAGCATGTACATAAAGTATGTTAATTTGATGGATCCAGCATTGCACAATGATGGAAACTAATGGGTTTTCATGAAATGAACATTTTTATTGGAATAGGTTTTTAGGAGTCCAGAACAACTTTAGAAAAACTTTAATTCTAAAATATGTTGGATCTACAGAAGTCAGGTTTATTACGAAGTGTGTGTGTAACAGACTCCACACGCTTTCAAGAAAGTGGTCCAACTTGATATGTTGCAAAAGGCACTTGATATGTTCCAAGGCGAAGGCAAAGAAATGATGTTCCCACTTCTACAGAGGTAGCTGCCGAAATGTCAAAATTTGAAATAATTAGGTTGTCTCTTATTCTGATGAGTTTGCCAATTAATTTCTACTCTCTACCCAAACTCATTCCTAGGTTTTGAATTTTTCAGCGTCATAAATGCCACTCAGCCACTAGGTGGTACCACCTCCTTTGTACTGATTAAATGATGAGGATACTAAGGTTTTCAATGACATTTGGAAAAAATTAGTATTTTTGAAGAGCCCAGAATCATGTGAAAATAGATGAATAATCTAGACTATTTTGTACAAACAGGGTTACTACCATGCATGTAGATATACTCTAACCCCAGTGCTTAGAACTTTAAAAGCATCTATTTGGTATAAATTAATTTGAAATGGGATTCTTTTGTTTTTTTTCTAAAGTGTTCTTTACGTTGTTTTTCTGTATTAGTTGCCACCTTGTGGAACTGCACTGTAAGGTTCTACCTATGCTTAAGTCATCTCTTCAAAATGTCAATTTTGGGGTTATATGATTAACCTTTTTATAGTCTTCAATTTAACTAAGTAATTTAAAACAAAACTTTAGTTTCTAACCCACTAATAATGTTCCTATATGTAAAATAAATTTGTAAAATGAGCTACAGTTTTCTCCATGTATATAATTTTAATTACTTCTCTTTTATTTGTTAATGTTATTAAGTATATATATATCCTTTTGGTGGTGAATTGAATATAATAATAATATTTCTTACATTGAGAGGTTTTCTTTATTTTAATATATCTAACTTTTTAAATTGTTTTAAAATCTTACTCCACTTTTGTTATCTTTTCAATCAATATTTAAATGAGACATAATCTTTCTCTTGTGAGGAATATACTCAAAGCATGTCTCTTTTAATATTTTCTTTATAAACATGTGTTTTATGAGATAAAAACTATAATATTTTGGAAAGGGACAATTATATACATTAAACTTCACTTCTTGCATGCCTTATTTAATCTGACTTCTTGAAAGGCATTTAAAGAAAAATCAGGGTGTCCTGCAAAGATTTCTAGGAATATGCTGACAACTGGATTTGAAAGAAGGAATAGGGTAACGGGTAATGTATTTTTTCAGACATTGGAACGGTCCTAAAAGTGGTCAGCATTTCAAAGGAGAAGTGGAATATGGAAGAGGTTGTACTGGAGGAGTTGCAGATATTCAAGGTAAGACTCCGTCCAGAGTTCCGAGAGAAGACATGGTGAAATTGTACTGTCGGCTTTGACATAGGTCGTGTTTTAATACATCATCACTTCTCCTGGAAAATTATTTGCAAATAACTTCTTTATTTTCCTTTTCCTTACACAATGGGAAAAAATGAAAGCAATTAAGGATAAGGCTCACTTTTCCCTGTAGAACAGCACCAAACTTGGGGCTCCTGGGCTTGCCCCTCGTTACTGTGCTCTCTGAGCTTGAGGCCACACAAGTCACCACAGCAGATAAAAGCCTGGGTCTCCTTTACTATCCAGGTGCGTTCTACTTTATCAATTTTACTTTTCAGTTTTTCCTCAATTAAATTTGAGAAAACTGGAAGAGTTTTCTCATGTGCTCTTGCTTTTCTGTAAGGAAATTAAAAAGAAAAAAAGGTTGTGTTAAGTCTTCATGTATGTTACATTCCCCTTGCCCACCAAAAGAGTTGGTCAACCTAAAATAATCGTTTTCTAGATTTGGGGAATGTCTTTGATTTTTAACAGCCAATGTGAGTTATGGCATTCTTTGTAGATGCTTAATGAACTTCAATTTAGAATTATTTATGAAAATAACATCAGAAATAAAATTGTACTTCTTATAAGAGCTTTTAAAAGCATAGTGTGCCTTTTCTAACATTTTTGTCGAAGCTGTTATTAAAATGGACTGTTTCCTTGTAAACATTTATTGCCCGCCAAGAGAATAGAGACCCTCCACTTGGAGGGTCTGAAGTTAATCAACACGCTGGTTTCCCTGGAATCCTGTTTACATTGTGAAGATAATAGTGGTCAAGGAATTAACAGGGAAAAGACCTTCTATCTGGCATCTACCAAAAACAAAATCTTTGGGTGGTTCCCAAGGGAGAAGCCGGTGTCAAATATAAATGTGAACCTGAGGCCCAAAATGAAGCCCTGGTGACACCTATGGCCGTATATTAAATAAGGCTCATTCAGTGGATGTCAGTGGTCAGCAGGAATCCTATGGGTTTCACTGTTCAGATTAAATAACAAGCATGTTTTCTTAAATACAGAATAAAAAGTTATTGGCCAGAACTTTCTCACTTTAAATTTTTTTCTTCATATAGTTTCTTAAACTTTTAACATCTACTACTGTTTGTGGCTTGGTAAATACTGACAGGTGAGAAATGAATGAATTTAGATAGATAGATTTAAAAAAGTAAACATCCCATCCTTTTTTTTGGTGGCTTTTGTGTTCAAGTTTCTGATTTTATTGCATCGCAGAGCCATGTTTTCCATGAACAAAAGGGGCCCCGGTTTACATCAGGAAAGCATGTGCACCAGTCTCGTGGTGCTCCGTGAAGAATCGGGTCCTGCACAGGGAGCACTGTGACTCTTCAGAACTCTGCTACTTGAACAGGTCTCCCAACTACTGATCTAAGTGAGAGCAGGAAAAAGTAATAAATAATTGTGGAGATGTTCTTGTCAACACTAGTTTGAATTATATGGAAGCAGTTAAGATAAGGAGGTTTAGAAGAAGGGGAAACCTGGTGGATAACTGGGAACGATTTTCAACAGAGTGTTTCTCATACAGTTTGGTGATTTTTCTTTAATAAGATACTTTAAAAAACTGTTTCAATCATTTCTATTAGGGTAGAATCAGTACCTATTGGGAGAAAATAGCAAACATTAAGATCCTTTTCTTCCCTATATACCAGAGCCTACTTCACTGATCTTCGGTACAAAGTAAAAAAAACAACATACTGGCTTCTCTAAAGAACTGTTAATGGTGATTAACATTGAACTTTTTTTTTCAGCACTCATCAATCATCTTGAACATGGAGTTGTCTTTGAAGCAGGTACTTTCTAATTTTTTTGTGTAAAAATTAACCACAAAGCAACAGGATAATTGAATCAAAGTTCATTTTTAGGGAAAGTCTATTGAAGTTGAAAGTTAAATTGTAAGTAATAGAAAAAACTTTATGTGTTTATTTTATAACTGATAAAAGGCTATAGTTTCAACTTTGCCTTGGGAGAAATGAAACCAAATTTCATTAATTGAATAATATATTACCTCCTCCCTTGGCTCTTGAAAATCGAGCTCCCTCTTCCAGTCTCTTGAGGATGTCTTTTTGTCAAGGCCATGAAGTAATTTATGTGGAATATCAGCTTTAATCATTAAAAATGGTTTTTAATCAGGGAGTCTAGGACTTAGACTATGAACTGTGGTGGCAAATAGCCCAACAGTTAACCTCCAGTCTGACTCCCAGAATCAATTTCCTCAACAGCAAAGTTTTAAAAAATGCACTTCCTAATAAATAGGTTGCTGCATGCAAAGTTTTAGACCGAGAGATAGTACGTTATAAGTGTGAATTAAATGGTAGCTAATAATAATATCAATAATATTTATATGCTTTCCCAGTTCTCAGATATGATACTCTAAGTCCCAGTGATTCAAAAGATTTTAGACTTGCGTTCCCATGTCTGTATAGATCCCTAAAGTGATAATATGTTCAACATTAAGGTGTTTCTAAAATTGTCTTAGACTACTATTGCTAGCATGGTACAGGGATTTTTAGGGGAAAGATCTAAATAGGTTTCTTCTATAATATCTTTCATTAACTTGTTCAGCCATTCAATATTCGCTTCTTGAAGGCCTACTGCTGTCCTTGGAAGGTACAGAAATGCATGAATGACTTAGCCCTTAGTCTGTGAAAACTCATGGTGGAGCTGGGAGACAAAGGAGCTGCTAACAATGCAGAGAACAATGGAAGCATGTACTAGGGAGACAGAGGTGACAGACAAATCTAGAAGAAATCCACGGGTACAGGGGAAGGTAACAAAAAACAGAGATATGTAACCTGAGCAACATCAAAGATTCTGCACTTATCCGGATAAATATAAAGGGAGATGGGTGGGGAAGTGTATCCCAAGTAGAAGAGAACACTTGGGAAAGTGTGAAAGCAAGGCACGATAGTTTATTCTAGTGAGTTTTGTACAATTAGAGCAAAGGGCATATGTATGCTCCAGGGATAAGAAGCTAGAAACAAATCTAGGGAAATAAGACTGAGCAAGATTAGGTACATCTTTATACGTTTCTGCTGAGAAGTTTAACAATTTTATCTAAGGACAATCAAAATCTTTAACCAGGAGGGTGTGGTAATAAGATTTTCCTTTTAGAAAGATCAGTCTGATGTGGTCGTGACAAAGATGGATTGAATCCTATGTAAGAGGTGAGGAGTTGTTGGAACACAAGGCTGAAGTCAGCAGAAATATTGGGACACTCCCAAGTAATCCAGGACAGAAATGATAAGGCCCAAAATAGTGGCAGTGGCAGTGAAGAGAGAGAGGTAATAGATTAGGAGTTCTTTTTAAAAAATATTTTAACAGTTTATTTATTTATTTGTAAAGAGGGGGATGGAAGAAGAAAGAGGGAGAGAAACATCAATGTGTGCTTGATTCTCTTACACCCCTACTGGGGACCTTGCCCATGACCCAGACATGTGCCCTGACTGGGAATGGAACTCGTGACCCTTTGGTTCACAGGCTGGTGCTCAATTCACTAAACCACACCAGCCAGGGCTTAATTAGTTCTATCTGAGCGGAGAAGATAAGGCAACAGACCGAAGGAGAGAGAAAGAAGATTCAAAGACAACTCCCGGATCCATAGTCTTGGGTGCCTTCTTACCAAGGTCGGGCAGCAGGAGGAGATTTAGGGGAATCAGTGTGTTCACATTTTTGTTGCTTTCAAGATTCCTCTGAGTCTTTGCAATAAGAATGCAAAATAAATGAGAATAGAAAGGAGACTCAACATTAATGCAAAGAAAGGGATCATCAAAGGAAACAGAAGTCAGGCAGAAATAAAGAGGAAGAACCAGAGAAAGTAAAAAGGGTTTCAAGTCCTTAGTGTCAAACACTACAGAAAATTGAACTAAAGCAAACACTAAAAAATATACATTGTATTTAGCCACCAGGCATTCTCAACTGACAGTTTAATGGATGGGAGAGGAATAAGACAGATTTCTGTAGGTTGAGTACATGTATATTATTTGTGCCAATATCTATTTTCTCAGATTCTTTTCCCTTTGTATGAAGTTCCACATGGTCCACTAGAGTTGACCATGAGCTTCCGAAGGCACAGACTATGGCTTGCTCACTTGTACCACCCACCCCTCCTTCTCCACTCTCTCACTACCACCACGTACACTCATATGAATACATGTGGAGAGCAGAGCATTGTTTTCAGGATGAATTCTCAAAATATCAGTTTGTCTGCCAGGATTTTCAGTATCCTGCAGCCTCTCACTTATGATCTGGTATTCTTCAGGTCTCCTTCATACTTTCTTCACAGTGATGCCAAATGCTTTCTCTCCCACTTACAGTCCTTTTCCTTCAGGGATCATTGGTATGTACTTCGTTAGCAAATGATAGTTAAAACCACAGGAACAATTTATAAATCTCTTTTCAGCCATCTTTTGTGCAAAAAAACTGTCAGGTGAAGATCATTAGTATTGCTTATAGCATGTGTGCTTGATATAATTTACCAAAGAATATTTTCAGCTTTGAGAAGGAATTTGACATCTTAATTCCTCAGTCCAGCAGCTGGTTTTTGACCTTCTTAAATTACTGCCAAGGTTACTCTAGCCCTATAGAATGCTGTCCATTTCAGTATCGAGGTCTTCAAACCACCATCCTGCCAGGGTGGAAGTTTTTGACTTATCTTAATCTTTATTGTGTGTCTGTACAAGTGTTTATTACGGGCAGGACGCCCGAGGAGGCAGAGTTAGATCTGTGATGTGGTTTTCAAAACAGGGAAGTTCTTAAGACTAGTTTGAAAGATGCTGCTAATTCATTTGTTTTGCCTGCTTTGCAGCAACAGTTGTACATTGGTTCCCAAGATGGATTGGTCCAGCTCTCGTTGCACAGGTGCGACACTTATGGGAAAGCTTGTGCAGATTGTTGTCTTGCCAGAGACCCCTACTGTGCCTGGGATGGAACTGCATGCTCTCGGTATACACCTACTTCCAAAAGGTAGGAGGCACATGGAGTTGGTGGGACACTTTTCTTACTGTACAGTGCATATTTCACAAATATACCTTGCCTTATAGTTTAAGTTGAAGAGAAAATATATAGAAAACATGGTCTAGTGGGAATATTGAAATTAAAATATTTTATAGTTTGGCATAACATTAAATTTTGAAGAATTAAAGAGAGGGAATGGAAACTAAGGTAAAAAAGGGGGAGGGATTTGGAGGAACAAGTATGAAGGACACAAGGACAAGAACTAAGGGGGGTGGAAATGGGAGGGAGGTGGGGAGCATGGGGGGGGGGCTGGGATGGGAGAAATAGAAAACTGTACTTGAAAAATAAGTAAATAAAAATTTTAAAAAGGAAAACAAAAAAGAGAGAATTTCTAAAGATCTGAAATGTGTAACTTTAAAAAATTGTGATAAATTGTTTATATTCTTTCTCTTTACTGATGTTAAACACCATTAAAAGTTTATTTCTCTTTTTTACTTTATTCTTAACTACATTCCTCCCTTTTTCATTTTTTTATATCTAAATATGTAGGTACTCATTGTTTTGCATATCGTGTAGATATATATGTTTGTACAAGTGTGGGTTACATATGGTCCAGGCATATCCAGTGACTTGGTACGATTTTACTTTTATAGTAATGACTAATTTAGCCAATTTCTGCAACTCAGATATACTTAAACATTAAAATGTGCCCTGTGATTTGTAGTTCATTGCTTTATGTGTCTTAAAAACAGTGCTATTTTTGAGATTTATGCTGCACATACATGGGCAAAGTTACCCCCAAAAGATACATTCAAACAGGCTCACTTCAGCATTGTTTTCAATAGCAAAATCAATGGGAGCAACCTGTCTGCCCACCAGTTTGACAGATGGTGGTTAAATATATTATGTATTATGATTAAATGTATTATGATAGAATTATTTTTAAATGTGGGCTACAATAGTAACACTGTTTTCTAAAGTATGGTTAAAGTATATTTCAATCTAGGTAAAAAAATCAGCAAATTGTATATGGTATTGTTTAAATCGTTAGGTCTTTATTAACAGAATAATACAACCGGTAAGCATATGTACTCTTTCTTTTGAAATTTTACAGATTTGTCAAATTGCAAATTTTAGGGATTGCAGCTTGAATGTATAGTTACAGTAGCAGATACTGCTTAAAATTAAGAGACTTTATAATCCTTGAAATCTCTGAATTAAGTGTGAGTGTGGATTATTAAAAGTTGCAAAGTAAAAAGTCACCAACATTTTGTTACAGATTTTGTTCAAGAATGTACTCATCACAATGAGTATTGAGGAATGCTTTTGTTTTCTACAAGCTAAAAACCAAGAATGATCATTAGTTGGTAATGAACCTTCAGTTTGATGAATTGACCCTGTTCCTTAAGAAGTCAAGATTTAAAAACATTCTTGACCTATGCACCTTATGCCATCATAAGTTTTTCTTGTAGTTCCCAAGGCTATACCTGTGATCCTGCAGACATGCCGCTGTGACATTTCCCCTCACCAGCGTAATGTCCCTGTGAGCCAAAAAATGTGTGTGATAGGTGAATCTTGTGCAGGGTTGTCATCTGGTCAGCATTGCCCTTAGGGACACTCTATCAAAGGTGTCCAACCTGCAGCCCACGGGCCCCATGTCGCCCAGGGTGGCTATGAATGCGGACCAACACAAAATTGTAAATTACTTAAAACTTTTTTTGTTCCTCAGTTTTCATTAGTGTTTGTGTATTTAATGTGTGGTCCAAGACAACTCTGCTTCCCATGTGGCCCAGAGATGCTGAAAGGTCAGACACCCCCGCTAGATGTTGAAGGAGGTTTGCTGTGACTTCTATGATCTCTGAAGTAGCAATATAAAATAGCCAAAGTAAATGAAGATATATTGTAATTATGAAATATTTGTTTAACATAGATGTAGCAATTTTTTATACAGAAATTACTATTTTCTCTTAAGGAAAATGTGTGACTATATACACAACATCATTATTATTATTACTACTACAATCAGAAAACAATGTGAAGTATGTATCAGCAGATACAAATAGCATCTAGCCACTCACACCATACCAAATCTGTACTTCTATTTCAAGTAACAGTATTTAACTTGATGCTTTAATTAAATCTATGTAATACTAAATTTCATATGATAAGTTGTTCTCTATTTGTATATAGTTTCTTACCCACTAAGGTTTTTAATGTCTTATTACCTTCACTAGGACTGACTTAAAAAAGAAAGTAGGGATGGTTACTCCCACTTGATATATATAAAACCTGGATTATATTTATAGTCAACTTCTTCTGCTGTCAAATTCAGAGAAAAAGAATGCTGTAGTAGGTGAACAAAATCCAGATCATTTTATTGCCCAAATAGGATTCTTCCAATTAGGATGTTACTACTACTAATATTTGATTAAATAGAGTGATTGGAATATTGACCTGCATTTAAGTTGAGCAGTAGATAAGCATATTTGTGCTTCTGCCACGTTTGTTAGTGTTAGCTGTAAATTTTGTGTGTTCTACTTACCATGCTTGAAGTTCTAAACAGTTTAATCTCTTTTCCTTAGGCGAGCTAGACGCCAAGATGTTAAGTATGGAGACCCAATCACCCAGTGTTGGGACATAGAAGATAGTAAGTATATGTTTAATATGCATTTTTCTAATTTACAATTTTAAGCCTAGTCTTCATGTGTCTTTCCACTCTATGACTTAAAACATTTATTATACAGGAAGATCTTGTTTTGTGCAGTGCTTTTATTCTGGAAAAGCAATAGAACATTTTATAAATCAACACCCTGTCCATGTGCTTAAGTGAATAATCCTTTGTTATATCACTGTTTCATGTCTTTTAAAATTAGTATATTTTAAAAGACATGAAACAGTGATATAATGAAGGATATATGTTTTTTCTTTTTTACTGCCTTATCTATCATTGTAAAGTTTGAAAACTGCTCTTAGAGATATAGCAGGATATAGCCCAAAACATATGGGCATTTAGAGGAAACTCGAAATTCTCAGAAAAGTTGATTAGAAGTGTAGACTAAGCACCTCATGGAAAGAAGGTTTAGATAGCTTATGTGTTATTTCTGTTCACTTATTAATTCAAGTCTCCATTCAGTCAGTAAACATTTATTAGTGGCTTGCATGTACATATGATTGTCTCATGTATACGTCGAGACAAAGAAACTCCTTAGAGAGCTTACAGCTCTTTGGGGAGATGTCATAAGGCACAATTAGTGGTAAGGAAATTTAGCATAAAGAGCTCACCAGAGGTGGTATTGTTCAGAGGAAATTTCATAAAAATTTGAAAATCTGAATATGAGAAGTGGAGAATAGAGAGGGGGGTTGTTAAGTAAATGTATAAACAGAAAAAAATCTATAATCATATATTCTAGAGCTTTAGTTACTGGCTACTGTCAAGCTCTCCATCAGAAACTGTAAGTGTGTGTGCACTCGTGCACAGACGCCGCGCCTCGGGAAGGCAGGAGCTGCCCTCCTTCAGCGCATCGGCAGTCACGACCCCGTAATGGAATAAACAACCCAAATGTTATCGTTCGTAATTTAGGACCCTGCAGCATTTTCAAAATTTAGAAATAAGAATTATTTATGATGTATAATTTCATTCTTTTGAAAAATAAGCTCTGGTCTAGAATCCTATTTTGACTTTTTCTGGTATGTACATGACTCACTGTCATGCCCAGTGTTTTATTTAGAAATCATTGATAAGTGTCCAGTTTCCCCTATTGCATGTGAGATTCATCAGGAAATATGATAAGCATTGAAGAAAATATGCCAATGAGCAAAAAACAAAGTAATCTGCACACAATGCAATGTACAGATGATGTATTTGTAGAACTACACACTTGAAACCTATGTAACTTCATTAACCAATACAATCCTAATCAACTTAATTAAAAAAGGAAACAATCTGCATTCATGGAATTCCTATTCAAGTGTGTATTAGGGGGAGGGAACAGGCGATAAACATAAAAACAAGTAAAACGTGTGCCATGTCAGGTAATGATAAAGTTCTGAAGAGATAAATAACACAACTGAGGCACTCACAGTTTTTGACTCCACTTTGCCATACAGCGTATCTCCCATTTCCGCTCTAACCCACTGCACACAGGCTTTCCTCATCATCACCATCACTTGACCTGATCCATTTGTTATCAAGGTCACCAGCAATTTCATCCTTGCCAAATGCAATGGCCAATTTTCGGTTCCCATTTTTATTTACTCTCTCATTCTTTTTTCCTTGAAACAGTCTCATTACTTGACTTCCACGCAGTAATGTGCTGGAGCTGGTTCTTGTGGCCACACGAGAACTGGGCTCTGATGGTTTAGGAAATTGGTGAGCTGGTTTTAAACCACTGGGCGTTTGAATCAGCCATGGTGGGCATTTTTATACCAGGAAAACCAGCATACACTAGGGCTCAGGGCTTTTTATTTTCAGAGATGGTGTCCCAGCACACCTAAGTTTGTGGCACCACATCTGTCTGATTCTCTCCTTATCTTATAGGTTGCTCCTTCTGAGTATTCTTAAGTTTCTTTTTCATCTACCACCTAAACATCCAGTCTCTGCCTGCTCACTGCCTGGTACCATCAATGTCGATTCTGCAGTACTCCCAAATTCATAGTCTAGTTCTGAACTTTCTCTGTGTACAAGACTTGTATGCCTATTCAAAAAACCCATCTTAGATGCCTAAAAATCATGTGAAATTATATCTGCCAGAGAATCCCTGCTCCTTCTCAAAATTTTACTGTTCTGTCAAATTTCCCATTTTAATATGTAGAACCACAATTCACCCAACTGCTTAGGTCAAAAAAGCAGCTAGAGTCATTTCTTGATTCTTCTCTTTCTTTCACATCCTATCATTAACCTCTCAGTAAGGCCATTTGGCTCCGTGGCCACAGCTAGTTCTTACTGCCTCTGTAGGTACCAGCCTAACTGAATCTACCATCTCTCCCTGTCTCTGCTCACTTGGTTTCCCTGTTGCACGCTTGCATCCCTCAGTCTACATCCCGTTCACTGTCTTTCTCCATTTCAAAAGCACCAATCTGGTTCCTCCCTCAGCTCTGTGTGCATTTGTTTCCTCTGTACCTGAAGAACTCTTCTGGTGTCCACATAGCTTCATTGTCACATCACTTAATTCTATCATTTAAAAAATTATTTATTAATTTGTAGACAGAGGGGAAGGATGGGAGAAAGAGAGGGAGAGAAACATCAATGTGTAGTTGCCTCTTATGCAGCCCTTACTAAGGACCTGGCCCATAACCCAGGCATGTGCCCTAGACTGGGAATTGAACTGGTGACCCTTTGGTTCACAGGCCAGCACTCAATCCACTGAGCCACACCAGCCAGGGCTAAAGACATCTAATCTTGCTGAAGTGACTAATACATGGCTCCAGTGCCATGTCATTTATTTGTTATAAAAATATTCCAGATATTTAATGATGAAAAATATTTTTTGACTGCAATCTAGAAGATTAAAATATTATCTTCAAGATTATTATACACTTAATGAGGAGATATGCTATTTTAAAACATTATGGTAAGCAACTTTTGCACTTTTAAAAATTGATAGTAATAGAACATGATATAATATATATGTCTGCACACATTATACCTGCATATATACATATATGCATATATTTTAAAATTTAAAATAAGAAATTTAAAACTCAGAAATAAAACAAATAATAAAATTATTTGCAGTCAAAATGATGACTTTGTGTCTAAAGGTCACTATTTTTACTGATTTGAAAAAGGATTTCATGCAGTTAGCTATTTTGCTAATTTATCTTTTAATAAACTGACTAATTCTTTGGCCGAATCATTCTCATTGAGTGTCTCCTGGGCCCTTGCCTATCACCTCGGGGTCACTCCGCATCCTCCCTGATTGGTTCCTGGACTCCCTTTGCTCAGGAGGACTGTCTGTTGCTATGAAGTGATGCACTTCTTTGTCTCCAGATCTGCACTGCTGATCTTTGTGTGCCTTAGGAATTTATTAACTGTGAAAACTGTAGTTAAAAATCTGTTGAATTGGCAGAGGTAGTAGATAGATTACAGATTTCAAGTGGAATCCACACATTTTGAAGGTTAGATTATAGACAGACCACAATGGTGTCAGCCTGCTTCACTTACCCATCGCTGGTAAAATACAAATAACTTCAAAAGAAGTTTCTTGAAAAGAAGCCTTACCAACGGATGTATGTGCATTCATGCTATTTGCTGTTAATTTTGTGTGCTTAGATTTAGGATTCACTCAGGTCCCTTAAGCTTTACTCTGCTTTTTGCCCATCTGCAGAATTGAGACATCTGAGTAGATAATGAAAAAGTGCATGTTTGGGCCAGGCTGAACAGCCGTCATTTTTTATCTGATCAAATTTGAGCGCAGATCTTAGATCACACATGGGACACAGCCTTTGGCTACTCTGGATGGAATGCATTTCAGATGGTGCAGATGATTTACAAGAAAAAGGTGTCTAAGACACTGCTCCCATAGCACCCCGTTTAACTATCTTATAGCAAGTGAATGTTGGGCTAAAGTATCTCTTTGGATAAAAGAGAACATACAGGTAGGGCAAACATAGATTTACAGTTGTTTGTATGGAAAATAGTACAACAGTTAATAAATGACAAAACAAGAATAAACTGTATTTCAGTTATTCACACCTCTGAACCTACTTTTGTGCCGCCCTGTACTTTGGTAGATAATATAGATGAGATTCTGACTCTGAGTATTAGAGCATCTAAGTTACCATCATCATAGGATTTCATCAGGTGTAGACCGCTATGCTGCTTTTCTGACATCAAGTATCTTAAATGTCAGCTCTGTGAACCAATTGATAGAATTTCTCTTTCAAGATGGAATAAATTATTCCTCCATAACTATCTACAAATTGGTTATATTTTATACAAATTAAAAGGTGTTAAAACAGTAAAAGATGTCAGTGGTTTACTCAGTTCAGCTCAGAGAAAGAGACTTAATGTTTAGACTTAGACTTTGTCAATTCTTCTTTTAAAAAGACAATCACAAATAGTTGGTATATTGACAAAAGAGTGAAAATTTCAAGGCAGGGATAGAGTTTTAAAAATCAATCTATTAGATAATATTTGACTCTTAGGTAACAACATTTTAACATGAATTTCCTTTCTCTTTAATAATGTGTACGAATCTTTCCCACATGGCATCTGTTCTAAATCAGTCTATTTTCCCATTGCTTTTAAAATCGGGTCAAGGTTAATCTCCTATTCCATGTTTGCTTTCCAGGCATTACTCATGAAGCTGCTGATGAAAAGGTGATTTTTGGCATTGAGTTTAATTCAACCTTTCTGGAATGTATACCTAAATCCCAACAAGCATCTATTAAGTGGTATATCCAGCGGTCAGGAGATGAACACCGAGAGGAGGTAAGGCACAGTCGTCGGAAAAGCTCACCTCGAGGGAAACGAGAGAAACTTAAATCAAGCATTGGCTCTGAGAGATGTGTTCAACTCTTAGAGCCATATGGTGCTCTCATCACTATCTGGTAAAAAAGAAAATGACAGCTTATGCTCACTAACCCCAAAGGTAACTGCCTTTGAGATAAGAATAGGCCAGCTGAATACAAATGTGTTAATAACATATATTTAAAAGCAGATTAAATGTTTAAAATAAATGTATATGATATTTTTCAAATTTTTACTTCTTGTAGATTGTCTATATTTTAGAACAATTCCTTGATTAGGAACAAGAAGACAGTATTTCCCCCACACCATAGCACAGTGGCTAAATTTTAGCTCAAATTGTGTTCTGTGTAGATCATAAAATAGCATGTCAAGTATGTATAAAAAAGAAATGAAACAAATATTTTATAAGGAGTTGGGTATCTGGACATATGTACATTTTCACTCATATATTAAAATTAAATTGATAGAGGGAAAAGTAATATGAATATTCTATTCATCTTTTGACTTTTTTCTGGTTCAGTTGTTTTAACACATGTGTGGTTGAAATATATCACAGATTCTGTGAGGTCTGAAGATAGGAATTTAATGGGATAAGTTTGGGTTCTCTGAGAAACCCTGTATTAATATCATTTGAATGTCATGAAAAAAAGGTTCATTGGCAGACTTTTTTTTTCTATTTCAGTGCCTAAGAGAAATCACTGATAATCTAGACTTCTGAAATTCCCAGTATTAAACTAAGGACACTCTAATGAGTGAAGGGATGGGCCCAGAATTCAGAATTCCTTTGGTCATACCACAGAGCCCCTTTGGGCCAAAATGTTATAGTGTGAACAAAAGGATTTCAAAAGTTATTGTGAACATAAAGTGAGAAAATACATATAGGAATGTGAATTGCAAAGCAGAGCATTCCTCACAAGTGTAAAATGCACGGATGGAATTACAGGTGCTCTCTCTCAGGGAGGGCTCTCAGATGGCACTGGTCACGTGTTTAGCTTGACTGCTGAGGATTTATGAGCAGGTTGTAACTTCTCTAACACTTTGTTTCTGTCATAGAAGGAGGTGGGCCACATGTTCACTAAAATACCAGCCTCCTTGATTCTTCTATAAACATTTAAAATAGTATACTTCATCAATTAAACATGACTATAGAACAGTGGTTCTCAACCTCAGGGGCTTTTGCTCCCAGAATGTAAACATTTGGCAACATTTTGGGTCGTCACAAGCTGGGTGGGAAGGGGAGGGTGCCAGTGGGCCACGGTCCAGGCTGGGCTAGACGTTCTGCCACGCTCAGTGTTCCACAACTGTGAGTTGTCTGGCCCCGGGTTCAGTAGTGCTGAGGTCAGGAAAACTTGAATAAATGAATCAAATTTCATCATAAAAATTGGCTTAAAGGTATGTTCCACCATTTCATTAAAAAGTTAACATCATTTTTCATTGGAGATCTTTAAGAATGGTGTTTTATATCAAAGTGATGATATAACATACTTAATTCCAAGGGAATAACTTTATTCTATGTTCTGTCAAATTGCTCCAATAAAACCTGCTTCTTCATTATTGTTAACATCCATAAATTCTAAGATATGACATCCACATTTATCCTAATACTTAAAGCGTCCTATTTACTACTATATATTGAAATATTATCTGACATGTTTATTTAATTTCAACACATAATCCTTTGCTCTTTATCCAAAAAATATTAGAAGAATGTTATGTGAGGTTTTTTAGCATGAAGATTTTCTTTAGAAACATTGCAATATTTTATTTTTAAATGTCTCAAAACAGTATTTTAATTTTTCAGTGAAATAAAAAAAATTAATAATGATTTCCCTCAATAGCAAACTTAATCTGTCTTTTTAAAGAGAAATGGTACTTTGTATGGTTAACTCCAAGTTATAGAGACACGCATTTGACTTTGAGTGTTTACATTCACATCTTTCATATGCCTGAAAATGCTATGCATTACTTTAATTTACCTTTTAACAGTATATCACACAGCCACGGTGGTACCATGCTCCATGAATTTCAATGGAGCAGAAATAGTATATTTATTAAATTTTACTTAAAAGTATCTTAGCTGTAATATTTCAAATGGTATTTCCATTTATCTTCGTACATGGCTGGTCATACCAAGCTCAGAATCTGCCATACTACTTCCTGAACTGAGGAAAGGGGCAGAATCCAGACTAGATTTGAAATATTTTTCCCAGCAGGGTACCTTCTGCTCCTTCCCAAGAAGGTCATGGTTTGTAATCTTTCCTCCACTGAAAAAAAGCCTGAGGGAGGGACCGGGACCTCCCGTGGCACGGAGCTGTCGCCAGGTTGTTCTCTGCCGAGAGGAGAGCATTTCCTTGCTGAGCTGTTTCACAGTTGGGTGCGGTTGGGGAGGTCATGACCCTGTTGTCTGCTGACTTTCTTATAAAGCCCGGCTGGAAACGAATGATGTTTTTGCTACAACTAGTGGGTTCATCGGCAGTCCCAAGCTTCTGTTAAACTTTGGGATCTGAATGAATAAAAGATACAATACCTCGTGCCGTTTAGGGTAGTAGGTTTTCTGGGGATTTAAAAAATATTTTATAAAGCCTCCTCAACTATTTGCATTTTTTCTCTTCATAAATCTTAGTTTTATTTTCTTTTTATTATAAAAGTAATATTAATGGTTTTGAAAATAGAGTAACACATAAAGAACTATGGAGCCTCTAAACATAGATAATAAGCACGATAGTGCTATATTTTGACATCTTTTCTAGCATTTTCCTCCCTAACTCTTACTTATGAGAATTATCCCTTGTTATTCAATTTTAATACCGTATTTCTCACTCCCCACCCCCACAGCCCTGATGCTACAGTCTTCATTAATGTTCCTTGTTTTATTTACATAACTCATGTTTTCTCTTTTTAAAAAAGTAATACACTTCCATATATCTAAATCTTTCTCTACTTTTAGAACAAACAGAAGAAAAATAAATGAGTTGGAGGCTTTAATTTTTTTTATGGCTTGGGATAAACAACTATATGTTCCCAATTTCCCATCAAAATCACCATACCAGTGCCTTTTCTGAACCCCTGAGGCAAAATTTTATATTATAATTTAAAACCATCATTACTAGTTTGATATAAAAAATATAGTATGTTAATGTTTATCTCTTTGACTATTAACGCATGTGAACTACCCCTGGTGTTTCTTGGTACTTATTTCAGTTGCATTTGAATTGCCCTATCATTTGCTTGTTTTAAGTCAATGTATTTATTTAAAAATTACTTTGTCAATCCTTTATATACTACAGATATTAACATTTGAATGTTCTACATATTAGAAGTGACTTTTTATTGTTATTGCTAAAATATTTTGTTTCAAACATATAAAAGTTGTATAAATTTTATTTATAACATAAAAATATATTAATTAATGTCTGTAGGACGTCTCTCTTATGCTTAGAAATCCCTTATCCAATGAAACACAAAATAAATGTATTCTAGTTATTTTATAATTTTATTTTGAAAATTACAATTTGCATTTTATATATATCTTTACTGAAAGATATTAAATGAATCTAGGAGTTAGTTACGCATAAATTCAATATTTTTTCTTTTAAATAATGAGCCAGTTGCCTCAGATCTATTTTTGCATGTGTGTCTCCTTCACTGGTTGAAGAAAGGAGATGTTCTTGAAGCCCCAGTCACATCTAAGACATGCACAGGGCTTTAGCTATGAAAGAAATGACAGGTGAATTCTCAAAAGACTTACCATTAGGCTGCTATTATCAGAGAGTGAAGTCCCTGACCTTTACCTGCTGCTTAGGTACTAAGTGTCCTTTGTACTGCTCTCGTTTTATATGAATTGCCCTTCGTCGGAGGTCTAGATTTAATAATGCTGAAGATATTATCCTTGTTCACATAGGCAAATACATCATTGACCCCAGTTCAAGCATGGTTTTGATTTGTAAACCTGAGCAGTTTTTACTTATCACTTTTGGAGTGAAGAAAATTTCCTGAGTTTAAATTAGTGGCCAGAGATTGCATTATCTCTCTGCAGAGGAGCTGAATCTTCTAAATTGACTCTGCTGACATTTCACCGTCGAGATACAGTCTGCATAATGCATCCTCTTCCAGTACGGGATGAAAGCATTGCAGTGAGAATGTGAGGGAGGCAAATGTTAATCAGCCACTTAATTTCTGGGTCACAGATTTCTATCTCTAGATTGCAAGAGTCCTATGAACAGATGTCAATTCAAAATGTATTCTGTTAGAGACACCATTTCATATTTTGAAATTTTAGAAAAAAATCACTTAAACAACCTAATGGATATTAAGTAAATTTAGAAAGCCTAAAATTTATTAAAGCAGGTGTTATATCCCTAGGTCAAAAACCAAAGGAAAATTGAACATTCCGTGGAAGAAAGGAAAGGTGAAGGATCACAGCGGAGTAATGAAAAGCCAGCTGTCTGTGAAACTCTGAGTTCTGTGGGGACAGAGGTGGTCTGGAAGGCAGGGAAGGGAATCAGACTTCAGAGCGAAGACACGTAAATAGGATGCAAAAGGAGAATAGTAAAAATAATGACCAAATGTTGCATATTTTTTGTGAAATCCAAGGCGTAATTTCTTTCTGCAAAAGATTAAAGGCAACAGTGAAAGCAGGAGTCAGAGCTGTGACAATCTTTAAAGACACATTAAACAGATTAAACATTAGCAAGAATGCCATTTATGAAAGGAAATCAAGGATGAACTGGAAAGGACGTTACCTGCTCTGGTTGTCATGATAGAAAACCACGGGCCATTTTTTATCAGAGAATTATAGAAATAAAGGCTTCAGAACATCATCTCTCCAGCAACATGTAATGTTGCTAATAATACTTCACACTTTAACCTTCAAAGAGCTTTATTTTTACCACCCCCACCCCCACCCCCCACACACACACCACATGCTATGTCACCAACTTGATAAATGAGAGGTCAAGCAAGGAAGATAAATGAGTTATCATCGGAAGCCTTGCAGATAGGGACCAGAACCTAAGCTTATGAAGTCCGTTTTGTGTTCTAAGATGCAGTTAAATTTTTAAAAAGCATTTCTACAGAGAAATTATTTAAAATAAAAAATCTATCTAGTATGTTAAATTTGAGATTAATGTTTCTGTTTTCTATTGGCCTTTTTTATTTAAATGCATTTATTTTAGGCACAAGACTACTATGGTTACTGAAAAGGGAAGTGAGTTCAAGGTTAGTTTGTATTACAATAGCTTTTAGAAATGTCTAGTCCTTTTTGAATCAATTCTTTAGAAAAAGTACTACATGCCCAGCTCACCACATGGGCAAAATAAGGGAAACAAACAAACAAAACGCTGATGGTGTGGATTCAGTGGTGTAGAGTTAAGGCAGGGCCGGAGACCATTCAGCCTCATTAACCAGGGATCTGAGCTGTGACCTGCCTTTGGCCTCAAGTGGTCCCCCACCAGCTGCACTTCTCTGGCACAGAGGGTGGTTGGCCATATACTTGTTAGTTAACTGGACTGATAGCCAGAGATGTTTCTTTTCCTTTTCTTATATTTCCAGAATTGAAAGATTTTTCCTACATATTTTTCACATAAAGATGCAGAGTCTAGTCCACCCACTGTGAATAAATTGAATTTAGTCGTCTTCATGCCTCCTTGATTTCCACCAACTGAAAGTCTACAATACAGGGGCAGATGTGTAAACTGGAAATCTTCCAGACTTTGTTGTTGTGATTCTGCTTAACGCCGAGCCCCTTCCCAATACTCCACATTAAACAGGGTTCTTGTGTCCGTACACATGCCTTCAGCTTTATCGAAGATAGGTTAGCTGTTCACACCAGATCGTGGGCCAGGCAAGCTTCTATGTTTGAATTGCTTTCAGTGGTGTTGCTTCAAAGGGTAAAGAGCGTCACATTTCAGGGGAGGTGCTTTGCGTTCATTGAGCGTTCTCACACTGGAAATCACATTACCACGGTATAGTCAATCGAGGTATGGCAAATATTTCCACAAATGACATAGTCTGAAGTATCGTATGTGCATACAGTATCAAAATTCAATCCAGAGTAAAAAGGGAAATTCAGCTTTAAATGTTGCCAACCTTCTGACTACGGTCCTGCTCACTTACGTCTCTAACATTTAAAAGGCTGCACCCACGCCTTTCTCCTTGACTTCTAACAAGCCACTACTTAGAGTTTCCTCATGCAGTTCAGGTCATTTATTTGGCGATATCTAGAAAACAGAGTAAATTTCTTTGAAACCGTCCTTCTGTTCTACACTAAGTAGTAGCGTGCACTAAAATTGTTTTTCCACACGTGACTATCAATGTCACTTTTTAGCTCTGAAATTGTTAGAACACCAGTTGGCATCTGAGATCTCCCTCAAGGTGGTCAGCTGAGGGCTTCCAGTTTCCCTTCATTAGTATTTTTAAAAGCTTTTCATTCCTATCTGTGGACTGGAAGAAAAATTTGCTGTATTCCAACTGTTCAACGAGGCATCTGGAGATGCTAACATGTACCTTTGGGGCTGTTGTTGAGTTTTTTACTCTCTTTCACTATGGCTGATGATATTATGCTCTATGACGGAGAGACAGGGAGTATATCTTTTAGGTTCATCTAAGCAAAACTATGTAGCCTGTTTTCATTTGCTCATAGCCCTCTCTGTTTTTAATTTATTACCTACATTTTTCCAATTCTGCAGTTGAAACCCGATGAAAGGATCATCAAAACAGAATATGGGCTACTGATTCGAAGTTTGCAGAAGAAGGACTCTGGGATGTATTACTGCAAAGCACAGGAGCACACTTTTATCCACACCATAGTGAAGCTGACTCTGAATGTCATTGAAAACGAACAGATGGAGAATACCCAGAGGGCAGAGCATGAGGAGGGGCAGGTCAAGGATCTGTTGGCTGAGTCACGGTTGAGATACAAAGACTACATCCAGATCCTTAGCAGCCCAAACTTCAGCCTCGACCAGTACTGCGAACAGATGTGGCACCGGGAGAAGCGGAGACAGCGGAACAAGGGCGGCCCAAAGTGGAAGCACATGCAGGAAATGAAAAAGAAACGGAATCGGAGACATCACAGAGATGAGCTTCCTAGAGCGGTGGCCACGTAGTGTTCTATTTAATTTCAAGAGAAGAATTCTTTACCTGAAAAAGTACTGTCTTCTGTTTTGTACATCCCTTATACTTACTCATTCAAGTTTTCCGTGGAGGTTGGCTTAGGCACGAGAAAAATAATCTGAGTAAGACTGTGTATGGTCTGTGTAATAATCTGAGTAAGACTGAGTAAGACTGACTATGGCATAGGAAGGGCAAACCAGTCATCTGAACCAGTTAGTTCTCCAAGAACTAAACTCGTACCGGCAGTGTATCAGAATCATCCTCAAATAGGGACTTCACATTTGTAAATGTTTTCTGTCCTGAGTTTTTGAATTTATGTTGTCATGTACATAAGGAAGCTAAGCAAACATCGCATTTGATAATGTACTAAGGAGCTTCGGTTCCCTCGCATGGCCCTTAAGCACAGAGTTCTCCATGCTGTTGTGCTGTGTGTCCTTGTGAACAGACCTGTCGTTCCACTCCGGAACCGGCCACCTTGTGGTAGGAGTCGGAGAGAAGACACAGGTTCAGACCATTCACTTACCAACAGGAACTTCCCCAGTGAGCCATTCACTCTCAGCGCACAGTTTAGGAATTTGGAGAGGTACATTAATTTTTTTCAGAGCACAGGGGTATTTAGTTTACTATAGCACTGATTTACTGAAGGGTAATTCCTCCCAGGATTCCCTGTGACTTACCAAGGGAAACCAGTTCACAGTGAGAAGTTGGTGCTCAGTTATGTGTTTTTAGATTATACGCTGAGCCTTACAGGGACAGAATGCCTGATAAATATTTAAGGAAGATAGGGAAAAACATTTTAATAAAATAAGGGAAACGTCATGATGCGCACTGCATCCTAATGGGAAGGCATGCAGATGGGATTCGTTAAGAGACGGAAAGACAGCTATAAATTCTGGCTCTGGGGAAAATTCATGTCCCCATAAAGAGGAAGAATAGTCACAAATAAACTGGGTGAGATGTAATGTTGCTGAATTCACCAGAGTATAAGTAGCTGCCAATTTATAATCCATCTGTTTAAAAAATTCTAGATTATGAAAAACTGCTAGGCAAAGTCTGAGAAAAAGTAAATTTTCCAAAGGATCATGGGAAGAATGAACACAAGTTTATTTACAACCAAGGGGATTTTAGTACTATCTTTTTTCTAAAAATTCATCCTACTCTATAAATTATTTCCATTTACTGCCTTTATTGTCTTGCATATTGGATTATGGGATTTTATTTGAGTGAATAGAAAAAACAATATATACATACATAGAGATAGAGTTAGGTAGATATTAGTGGTGGGGATCAGGGAGATATATTGTTAAATAATAGAACAAATGCAAAAAAATGACAACGGAAAGGGTTAAGTTAACTCTTTGACATCTTTTTTTTCCACACCATTTTTTTGCATTTCTGAGATTATATGCTGTAATTCAAGTAACGTTCTTTTAGTAATTTAATAATAAATAAGCCTACTACATGTAAAGAAAAGAAACTCACAACATAAACGTCTTTCATATTTTTGTTAGCACTTTCAAATATTTCTAGTTTGAGTTTACCTCTGAATATGCATGGTATGTTTTCTGCACAGTTAGGCAGGACTCACCTTTCCTTCTAAAACACAAAACCCTCAGCCCTCTTCTGTTTTGCCTTTTCACGCCCGTTTTAGTGTGAAATGAAAAATTAGTCACTTCCTCACATGGAAGGCAGCTTTTCAGAAAACTAAATAGCAGACATTGCTCGTTTCTCATGCATTCTGTGTGTCTTGAAAGAAAAGCCTGTGAGAATTCATGTGACTAGAGGGCACCTTATCACTGCGTTCAATGTCATGTCTATGACTGGCTTTGCATTCACAACATTCTATCACACATTCATTTTACTCACATTACTTACCTATCTCAAAGTAGTCACACTGATATATGAGGTTAAGTCCCCCTTTGGTGTGAAATTCATAAATATTTGTTGATGATTCTGTGTAAGAAAATGTAAGGATGTGAAACTTAGGTTTATAAAAAAGCAAACCAGACAAATCAGTCTTAAAAAAATAATTCATAATAGTTGTGTTAAGATGAGACTGATAATTAAATACCATTATAAGAGTGTTTGTAACTATTGGTTTCCTTGGTTAAAATGGTCCACAAACCCATAGCAAGGTCAAAGTAAATAAGTGGGAGTATGTTTTATTTTTAAAGATTCCCACATATTTATACATCAGACAGTAATGATCAAATTATGAATGGCTTCAAAAAATTACATGAAGCTCAATGATTGACTTGTGAAAATAAGTTTGTTTTTTTTTTTTACAAATATAAATGTCCAAGCCATTTTTAAATTTTTTCTTATCATGGTTATTCAGATAAAATTTTGTAAACATTTAAAAAATTTTTTCAGCTAATATTCTGGCTGCTTTTAATCTAAAACTATTAATTTATGATAATTACTTAAATATATTTGAAATATTTTAGTAAAATAAAATGTCATATCATTGAAAAACCATATGGACAAAGATTTATGTGTATTTATAATGATAGAGCATATCTAAGCGACATTTAATTTTTTAACTCTTTAATTGCCTAGAACACTTGAGGAACAGTGTGAATATATTAAGTGTAACACAAGATACAATATACAATATATACTTCTACCATATGACTGAAGATTTTTTACCAAACTCTTTGAAATAATAAAAAAATGAAACTATCATCAACATTTCCAATATATTTGCTTCAAAAACAGCCCTTTAAGCAGAGGTCTTGGAATGTCTCTGTTTATTCCTGGACTCATATTTTCCTTCCTTATTGGGAATACTTGTGTCTTTGACTTGCATACTCCTGCCTGCATTTCGTTGCAGCTACTCCTGCTGCTACAGGGAAGCCCGCCTGTCTGCATTCATTTACATTCAGTTAATTCAGAATTTAAAGAGTTTGTTTAACAATGGATTGTTGGGTAATTAATTTATGTAGAACCCTTCCTCCACCCCAAAGAGCTCAAAATACTGCATTCACGTTTTTGAATAACATTTTTGAAAACCAATCAAATTACTTACGAGAAGGAAAAATAGTCATAGAGAAACTTAGAAATTTACAAAGCCATAGTAGAGAACTGTTATTACCACAGAAATCTCGGTTGCCTTCTATCTATATTTTGGTTCTTCATATGCTATTAAGTTTTGTTCCTGCTGGATGTACAGTCTAAACAAACACAAGAGTTTGCAGTGGCCAGTGCCTCCTTTTCAATGTTATCCAATTTAAATTTTAAAAATACTACAAAACATTTACAAAATAGAAAATTGAACAAAAGCATTCATTTAACACTGATATTCTGAACTTAAATATATTTCATTGACATCATCAATGCAAATGGAATTAAAAACTGAAATGGCTTCTGTTTAAACTGTTACATTTCTCTTAGACAATGTACCAGCATTGATCCACTTTATTGGGAATGAAGTTTAGGGAAAAAGGAGATATTTAAAATGTTTTTATAGAAAGATATTGTTCTTACAGAAGACCGCAATATTTAAAAAAATTAGCTTCATGTCAGGTTAAAAAAAAAGATCTAAAATTCCAAGAGCTACATACCGACATGCAAAGGCAGGAGCATGTACGTGACTTATACCTCTCAGTTAGATATTTTGTATTATAAAGTATTTATGGTAAGTTTACTATGGATGATTTTTTGGGAAAGGGCAATAATCTGTCAGTTCATTGTATAATTTAATTCTGATATTGTTAAGTGCTTAGCAATCAATTTTAAATTTATAGTTTTTCTATTTTCAGAGAAATGTAGTCTTCTAATCTAAAATAATTGAAACTTGTTAAATGTATATTTTGGTTGTATTATAATAAAACACAAACATTCATATTCTATGGTGGTAAATAGAATGTTGGTTTGCGTGCACGTTTTGTTTCCATACCCCTGAACATGGAAACCAAATTTTATGCATAAAATGACCAAAGAAAATATTTCCTGACAATTATCAGTAGATGCATTCTGCACTGTAAGTTCACAATAGTTTCCTTTATGAAAAAATAAATAAGTGGCTGTCCCTAATTAATACAATTATATTGTTAAGTTTTACTGAAATTTAAATTAGACTTCAGTGGACTAATATGAACATTATTATCACAGGTAACTAGTACTTTTAAGTTTTCCAATTACTATCCTGTGTGTTAGAATACTCATCTATATATTTATTTTAGGAGTATAATTTATTAAAGGAATAAGCTGAGGGTTTGGTTTTGCTTGCTGTATAAAAATTTCTTAAATTTCTTCTAGGGAAATTCATATTTCTTGCCAATTTTGTACACACAACATAACTGAGCAAGATGGACATTTGGCTTCCTGCCAAATTTATGAGGAAGCCAAATTTATGAGGCAGGTTTTGGGGCAAAAGGACTGAGGTTCTTTTCGGATGCTGCACAACCTAGGAGAATGGTGGACTCCTGCCTCTGACTAACTCGTCTTCCTGCTCAAGCGTACAGTTCCTTTAAAAAAATATTTTATTTACTTCTTTTTAGAGAGAGGGGAAGGGAGGGAGAGAGAGAGAGACATCAACAGGTCGCCTAGTGTGCTGACTGGTAAAAATCTCACAACCCAAGCATGCGCCCTGATTGGGGATAGACCGCTGACCTTTCGCTTTGCAGAATGACGCCCAACCGACCGGGCCACGCCAGTCAGGGCTACCCCACAGTTCTTATAAGGATAAGGAGGGGAGGGCTTTTTCCCCATCCAAAGTATCCTGCTAGCTTTGGCTGCTGGGGGCCCTATGCATTTGTATTTCTAGCTTTCTGTACCAGTACTCAGGGTAAGACCCTTCCCTGCCACCATCTTGGCCAATGGGGGAGAGAGACTCCCTGGTGCTCTGTCTATCATAACATGAAGGACAGTTTGTACACACAAACAGATGTTATCACTATAACATCTCCCCAGACCTGGCAATGAAATAACTTACAGAGATATTCCATAGAGAAATGTCAAATTTTCTGACAAGATTCAAACATGAGAGTTTACAGTGAAACATAATCTTTAAGAGAAAAAAGAATTGTATATAGGACATTCATCAGCCCTAGATTGTGTCCAAGCTGTTACTTTAAATAAGATGCAACACAAGATTAATAATTAAGAAAATTCCAGTTGTATTTTTTCAATATAGAAAGATACATGAATGATTTCCAGAACTAAAGAAAATAAGTCTAGCATTTATGTTGAGAATCAAAGTATTTATAACAATACAACTTATCTGCATTAACATTACTTACTAATCCAAAAAACTTGCCCAGAAAAATGAAACAGCAAATAATTTATTGTTTGTTTCAGAAGCTCATACACTTTTCCCTTGTGTATATATTGGCATAAACACACATTGGAGGCCAATTTGGCAATATCCAATGAAGTTCAAAATGCACACACTTAAAAAATGAAGTTAAAAAGCCTGCTCCAAGAACCGACTTCTCACAACTAAGTATGTACCCTTGAGGACCTCCTCCACGTGTGCAATGATAGACACTTTAAAAAGTATTTGTTGTAGGATTAATTATAATAGAAAAAATATATGTGTGCTACAAAAAAACAATGGATTAATTCACATATAGTGACTTAATGGATACAGAAGTTTAAATGGGAAAAAAAGAGCTGCATGCGTCAGCATAGGAAAGTGTCAGGGACATAACGCTGCATGAGTAGAATCCAGTGGCGCGGGCATGCAAACAGAATGATAGTGGACATATCAAGTTTAAAGAGGCAAGTGATACTGCTTCTGCATGTATACATTCATATGCAAGTAGTAAACATAAAAAAGCACTTCTGGAAAAGTTAAGCATCAGATTCGAAGTAGATTCTCTTCTAAGAAATAAGAGTGGGGACACAGGAGCAGCAATTGTTTGACTAATGTTTTATTTATTTAAAACATATCTAAACCCACTGTTATATTTACATTATGTTACATATATTTGGTATATATAAATGTAAACATTTGATGAAGTTGGGCATTGGATTACAATTTAAACATATTACTCTCAACAAAATTCTGTGCACTTGAATTATTTCAAAATAAAAAAGGAGATTAAGGATCTAAATCTCAATTTAAAAAATATTCAGTAGTAAATTCTAAAGAGAAAGAGAAAGAGAGAAAAGACTAAGAATCAAAATATTAGATATTCAGCCATCATAATAGATGCAGCCTTCTATTTCCAGTTACTCTTACATTATGGGCTTCTTAGATGCCATGATTACTCCTAAAACATGACAACTAGAACCATGTTAAGCCTACGGAACCCTGAGATAATGCCTCGTTTTCAGAGCAACACTTGATTGCTATGGAAATGCCTAAGGCATCTAGGAGATGGAACTATGTGCTTAATATGCCTAAAGACACCAAACTGCTGAGTTGGCCCTTTTTTGGATTGGACACTGTTCAAGGTTATGTTTAAAACATATAGTTTCTTCTTTCTGGCTTACATATTAAATATACAAACCAACATACGCTCTTTAGGTAACCTGGAGAGAGAAGAGAAATATTTATATCTAGCAAAGTGTCTTTTTATGATCCCACAAATTATTTTTTTACAGGAAAGGCTCTATATCAAATTAATTCATAATTTTAATTAACTATGGATGTTTTGTTTATGTGGACCAAAATTTAGCCTCCAATTCTGCCTTTTGCAAACTCTCATTTTCGTTGGCTTCTGTCAGTGACAGATTAGTCTATTTAAATACATATTGTAGAAGTATAAGGGGGCATGTTCAGACTATTAAAGTACATAAACTTGGATAAGAAGAAAATGAAACCAATTTACCAGATGGGAAGTTATCATTTAGAATCAGGAAAAGGGTTGTTTAATGGACCGTGTCCCACTAAGCTTTTAATATATTGAAACAAATTACTCTTGGGTAATTATCTCCAATTATTGAATTGTGTTATAACAGTAGCCCTTTCCAAAAGGCCATTTTTACCACTGAAAAACAAATAAAAACTCAGAATCTCCCGTGGTAGCTTGTGATTTTGTAGTTAGTCTTTATGGGCACTCGGAAGCAGTGTAAAGTTTCAGGTACTACAGGCCAAGTGAAGAGTGAGCACTGTCATGCTCTGCTCATACGTGAGACCACACAAAGCTGAACAGAACAGCAGAGGGTGAACATCGGGAACTTTGTGATTCACATTAAATAAAGATTTAAGCATGTCGATGCGGGAACACCGGTATTTCTTAAGCAGAGCATTGATAATGAGATTTTCATCAAGTATGTATATGAGAAATAAATATGAAGTGAAAAATGACTTTTATGTTTTACAACTGGGAGGATGACAGTTTAAAAAATAAGGAATGTAGAGGAGTAAAAAGGTCAAAGCAGGGAGATCACAGTTTCAGTGTCGAGTGTGGGGAGTTTGAGATGATTTCAGGAGGGTGCAGTGGGTAGTTTGATACGCAGATTGGGTGCTCAGGGGAAATGGGAGCTTGACTTATTTTGTGGCTGCTGCAGAGAAGACAAGACCCATATGCAGTTCCCCAACACAAGTGGGGAACGCAGGAATGTGAGCAGAACATGAGCAAAACATGGGTGGTCTGCTTGGAACTCAGATTGGTGTGTGTCCTGATGCACGTTATCATTGATTCCTTCGTACTTCAACGAGGTATCTCAAAAACACCAAACAGCTTAAAAATTTATTATTTTTCCTTATTTCCTCCATCTAAGGCTAAATTTCTTGAAGACTAAATCTTTATTTTTAATGTTTAGTACAGTGTCTAGCAAATAAAAATGAGAGTTAAACCTGTGAGTGAACCAAGAGTTTTTCCTCAAAAATGTTATGATTCATTATTTTTAAAAAATTCCACCAAATGGAAGGATTTTCTAAAATTTCTACCACATGTGCTTCTTTTTAAATGAAATTAGTAAATTGATGAAGGTCTATTTTCATTTTGAATTTTCATCTGTTTTAAGCAAAACAATTACAGACTGGTGCTGTTGGAGGTTTTTTGTCTGATTCGGGTGGACAAAGCCCCATAAACCAGAAGGTTTAAATTGGTAGGAAAGTTCATATAGCTTGTAATAGGTGTTTTATTTAAATACAAGGACTTCGAAAAGGTCTTTTATGAAAACTTTAAGAATTTAAGTTTGTATACATAGCACAGTAAAGATTATAGTTTTCTGGGACAGATATGCTTTGGTTAGTTAATATTTGAATTATAATATTTTCCCTATGGTATCCCTCTGTTCAACTTACATTAAAGAGTCCATAAAAGGACTGTCGAGAAGGTATCCAGCCATGTAATATGAAAAATACAGACATTTATTGAAGAAGATACAAGATACAAGAAACATTGTACATAGGACAATGGCATCTCAGTCCCTTTCAAATAGGCACTTTGGGACCTCACACAGTTCTCCCAATCACCATCAGCTGCCCCGTTGTATTTTCCTGAATCTCATCAATGGTTTGAAATATCTTTCTTTTCAAAGGTGATTTTAATTTTGAGTAAAGCCAGAAGTCACAGGGCACCAAATCTGGACTCTAGTGGGGCTTATGTGTGAGAACCATGAATTTAATTTAAACCCAGGATGATATGTGTAATTCGATAAGCAGAAATCAGCTCTTTGAGGTTCTTCTCCTGACAAACAAACATCCCTAGCCATTAGCCAAGCTTGGAACCACGTTCTTTCTTTGTCAGTATATGAAGCGCAAAACGAGAAGCTACAATCCTCTTTTGACCACTTAATATTCATTAAAGCTATTCATAATGTCTTTATATAAGAACATCTTATATGTCAAGTATACAAATAATCTAACAAAACATAAAAATAATTATTTTCAAGTAGGTATAGAGTTGTCTGAGATCTATGTGATGAGAAGTATATCTGGGGAATCTAAGCGGGAATTGTACACTGCATACATTTAGACACCTCTCCTTTGTTTTCCACTTTATCTCACGACAGGAGTAACAAACATGAAGAGGTTTGTGGCATGTCTTGACAAGATGGAAAAATGGGTCAGGTTCATCCCTCAATGTCAATATCATGGTGGGAGCAGTGGAGGAGACCAAAGGAAAAGGAGCGGGTGCTCCAACCTCGTCTTACTTGTGGGGAAATACAGATGTTGATAAGTCGAAGGGATCAGTAATAGTGAACAGTGAATTTACAGGAATATATATCTTACAAACAACCTCTATAGAAATTTAAAAGATAAAAACTTGGCTCAATTCACATGGCCCAGAGGGGATTTATAGCTAAGAAGCTTGGTGGGAGTAAGTAGATAGAAAATTCTGGAGATTAAATGTTAAAGGTAATGGCGGATCCTGGCTAAACCAACTTGATAGGATACTTGCCAAACACTGGGTGGTGCAGGCCCAATAAGAATAGCACTGAAGCCTAAGGTCAAAGCCTAGTTGAGAATGGGCCTTAGAGGGGCCCGACTGAAGTTCGGCAGAGGGAGAGTCTGTGTCAGTGGGGCATCCCAAGGCCCAGGAAGGTGTGCAGTGTTGGAGGATGGAATACAGATGCGTGGCCTGCAGTGTTCGTATGCATGTGCATGAGGCCCCTTGAAGATGTGTACGTGGAGAGAGTGAGTCACTCTTTGAGGCCTAATGCCTTCATTTTTACTTTTCACCTTGCCCTGCAAATATAATGGGTTAGCCTTGATATGGAGATGAGATAAACAAGTAAAGAAAACAGAGGAGGTTTGCATGAACCAATGAAAATAATGTGTGATGAACAGTGATAAGCAACTCAAGCCTCTGAGCTGAGGTTAGGAAGGAGAGAAAGTGTTGCCTTGTGCAGACCAACAGGAGAGGACAGCTACTGAATTACTGGTCCATGGGAGCATCTGCTCCCTTACAAGCATCCCACCGTGGAATTTACTGCAAGAAGAGGCCTCCCATCTATGAAGGCAGTTAGAGTCCAGATTTCCTAAGTGGGTACTTAGATTGCTGTTTTCCTTAGAATGTTATGTTTTGTTTTGTTTTTTTATTTAGTTATTTTTCAAGTACAGTTTTCTGTTTATTTCTCCCATCCCAGCCCACTCCTCCCCATGTTCCCCACCTCCCTCCAATTTCCACCCCCCTTAGTTATTGTCCCTGTGTCCTTTATACTAGTTCCTCTAAATCCCTCCCATTTTTCCCCTTAGACTCCCTCCCCTCTCCCCTCTCCCCTCTGGTCGCTGTCCCCTTGTTCTCTGTTTCAGTGACTTTGTTTTTATTTTGCTTGCTTGTTTGTTTTGTCATTTAGCTTCCTGTTAAAAGTGAGATCATATTTTAGTTAATTTTTGAGTGAAATATTCTTATATGGACTTTGCCAAGATACTGGCTGCAATTTGAAAAAAAAAAAAGGCTTCTTGAGAGAAATGTGATTAAAGTTTCAAGCCATAGAACAGAGTAAAAATAAAAGTTAATAATACCTGCCCATCACTAAATGCATATTATGTGCTAGCTACTTTGCAGACATGATCAGACATAACCTCAGTTATTGCTCATGATAACAGTTAAGTATAGGAATTATCATCCACATTTTTCAGAAAAAGTAGCTAGATTGGCAGAAAAAAATGGGTGCCCTAATGTCATCACAGATATTATAAAGTTGACAAGTTGCAGAACCCAGATCAATTTTGCCCATCTGATTCTGAATTTCAAGTTGTTAATGATAATAATATTGTTTATTAGACCATTTGCATGTTGGAAATACCTATAATAAGTAATGTCATTCCTGCTACATGGAGATTTAATTTTGAATCTATTTATTAATAGCTAGTCATTATATAAGCTAATACTTAATACAATCTGCATTAAATTATTTTAACAATCTAATAAAGTAAACATTTGAATACTATCTAATAAAATGATCTGGCACTGAATTCACTGAGTGGCAGTTGTGGCACCAGTTAAAATGTTCATGTTCATAAATGCAGTTAAGAGCATTCTAGTTATCCATTCACATTTGTGAAAGCAAAGCCTTCTCTTTAATAACTTTTAGTTACTTTTGTGTTTTGACATTAGCTTTTCAGCTAAGATCAGTTGTGGTTTCCAGAGTGAAAATCAAATAAATATTGAATTGAGGCTCTCTGCTAAGTCTGAGATGGGCGGTTGGGCAAAGTGATTGCTTTTCTACTTAGAGGTAAAAAGCAATAGTGTCTGAGGAATTTAAGTGAATTATGGTCCCATTTCAGGAGGCATATTAGACAGAAAACCTCTACTGGAGGCTTAGAAGACCTAATCCTGTTTTTCTTTTGGCAAAGATCCCCTTCTCTCCAGGGAACCAGGTTCGTAATCAAGACGCATGTTGGGCATCACCAGTAGCGGGAGCAGGCTGGGCTTCTCCCAGAACAGAGTTCGCATTCTCATCTGACCAAAGTGCAAGACCAATTCTGCCTAAACCATTGCACACAGAAGAGCGGATTCCCAAGTAATTTGCAGGCAATCACTATAATGGTTGTTTACAAAAAACAATGAACTAGAAAAGAATACCTTGTCCTAAGACATTAACTTACTAGGAGAAAAATAGAATAAAAAAGAATAAGGGAGTGAATTGTAGGTTACTGGTGGGGGGAAATCTGGCAACTTTCTACCAATATTTTATTCTTTATTACAAACTGTACCCTGTCAATTAAAAAAAATTATTATGTGAACACATTGTGAATTAATATGTACTATGTACTTGTCAAGTATTATAAGAGAGAGCAAAGCAAAATAGATGGTTTATTAAACTGTATCTCTCCTCCCCTCTCAGACCTCTTTGTGGAAGATGCCATGTGATTGTGGAAGTGGAGACATCCCTAAAACAATAGCATCAGATATATTTCATTAGAACAATTGTCTCTTTAGATACGGAATCTAAACACCTCAGATTTATGAGGGCCAGTGTTTGTATGTGTGTGCATTTTTTACTCATCTTTCTGTCTTTCTCCGCTTTGAAGATACGTGAGGTAGGAAATAAGTCCATCCAGAAAAAGAGGAGCAAAAGGTACATGGAAAAGTCAATGTTTTCCTGTGAATGCCTTAGTATGCTTGGAGGTCTATAGAGGTTTTTCTTTTGCCTTTCCTGAAATCATCTCCCACATCATTCCTAGCTATGTCTCCACAGTCTGACCAGTCCCAAATGTTCAGCCACATACTCATTGGCTTAATATATATCCATTCTTGGTAGACATGAACATATGCACTGATTAGTAGACGTTAAGTCCATATTTATTTTCTCATGATAATTATATCTATATCTATTTATCATCTATTTTACACACTCACCACATGCCCATATCTAACAGCTATTAGGAGATTTTGGCACACCAAGAATGAAAAGAAGTGAAGAGAAGAAGTGAAGGCTAGTGAACAGAGCGAGAGAATGGGGACAAGAGAAAAGGGCAGGTTGAACTGGCAAACCAAACAGTGGTAGAGACTGCAGCTAGAAAACTAGCGGAGAATAAAACCGGGATGAGAGGACAAATGAGAGGCCTGAACGAAGGCAAAGTGAAAGGCTCAGAAAGATGGCACTGAACTTCTTAGACTGATTTGGAAATAATATAAATATCTGAGTATGGGATTTTAGACAGTGAGCTAAAGACAATGATATGAACTAAGGTGGCGTAATGGCAAGTAAAGAAACTCTTTTTGCAGATTCTCATCATCTTGTCTAGTTTTTAAATTTTGACATACTCCAGGGAAGATTCTAAATTATTTGTAACCATCTTCCTTTGGTTGAAATCCAGGCTCTATTATTTGAGGCTATTTGACTTTGAAAAAGTAATTCATCCTTTCTGTAAATTGGCTCACCTGTAAATTGAGGATAATAACAAAGACAGCACATAATACTCATATGTGCAATGTAAGCTTTAGCTGTGACTGTTATTTCTCATAGATAATTTATTTCATGAATTTAGCTTGGCCTGCCATTTCTATTTTAAAGAATCATAAATAAGCATCTTACAATAACATTGTTTTCCTAAACTCCTGATTCTTATGCTGAAATTTCTATTAGCTATCACTTTCTGGATTTACCATTCATCTAAAAGTAAAATAACCAGATCTGAACATATGACCTGAAATTGTTTCTTTTGGTGGCTGGCAACATCCGAAAACTTCTCTCTCCCCATTCTGATCCCAAATCTGATATCAACTATCATTAATTTGTTTTAGTTAACTCTTGTTTATTAACTCAAAAGAGAACCCAAACACTTTTCGTGTCTACCTTTTCATTCTATCAAGTATTTTTGCCCTAATACAGGCACCTCCATTTGTCTCCCAAATGATTACCGAATTGTTACCACTTGCTTTCTGGATTCACTGACTTTTGCCTCATGCCTCTCCAATCCGTCCTTTATAGTGATGCCAGTGAAATTCTGTAAAGGGGAAATCTGGTAACTTTACTGCTTTTCCTAAGAATTTCCTAATGTTTCTTTATTATTCATGAGCCCCAAAGTTCCATGTCCAAGAAAATCCTTCTGAGTTGGCTTCTTCCCACCATTGTACCTCATGGTCCGCTGGTCCATCGGACCCATCCTTTATGCTCAAACAATACATGCAGTTTCCCTTCTGTGTGCCCACACATGGTGTGCTTTCTGCCTGGACTTTCCATTTCCTGGGACTACTTGGCAAACACACATCTTTAGGGCCTGAGATTAAACAGCACTACCTGGATAAATCTTGTTCTGTATCTGGTCATCAGTTCTAGGGTCCATCTTCCCCCCAAATATCTCTATTTATTGAACTTTAGTTGATCCTTATTATTTGAGGATTGTGTATGATAATTTGCCTTCTCACTGAAATTGATTGTAACCATAAAATCAATACTCACAGTGCTCTTGCAGTCATTTGCAGACATGTGGATGAGCTCTGTACAGGGATGAGTTACAGTGCTGTTGGCCTGGAATGCAGTGTTAATGAATCAGTGTATCTGAATAGGGTGTCTTTAAGCAGAAACACACATAAAGAAAGTTATATGTTAATTGGCTGATAAAAATGTGACTAGAGACTCACAGGAACTTAACCATGTGTTACCCATAAGGGCATTGGTTCAGCATTTGCAGCGACTTTCTGAAACATTATTACAGCCCCAAACCAGAATCAACTATATATTTATTTGTTAGAGTATCCATATGTAATTTCCTTGAAGGTTCATACTGTGTCTTTTCATATTATCTGTGTTTGGGGGTGGGTTTGAATAATCCTTGACACAAAGTATCAAATAAATATTTGCCCAATGAATAATATGCAAAAATGCACATGTGCATGAATTAGAATATATGGTCACATTATTTATTGTCGCATGAATATAATTTCAAAAAAAATAGAATAAATTAGGTGATTTTCAATAAACAGAAAGGAGAGCATTATGCTAAGTGAAATAAACCAGGTGGTGAAAGACAAATACCATATGATCTCACCTATAAGTGGAACCTAATCAACAAAAGAAACAAATGAGCAAAATAGAACCAGAGACTTGGAAATAAAGAACAAACTGACAATGACCAGAGGAGAGTGGGGAGGAGGATAATGGGGGAAAGAAGAGAAAGAGGCAAGCAAAAAAACATGAATAGAGGCTCACAGGCATGGACAGGGTGGGGGACTGACTCTGGGAGTGGGGAGATGGGTCAGGGGAGACCAATGGGGAAAATGGTGGGACGACTGTAACTGAACAACAAAAATATTGTAAAAATAAAAAACCCCACTAGGTCCCTAATAAAACAAGGTAAATAAAAATAAAGAAAGAATTAAAGGATTATTTGAGGATTGAGCTGGCTAGGGTCCTGCTGTCCTGATTTCTGTGTCCTTAGGAAGGTGGCCGAGGGAAAATAGAAGAAAAGAAGTCGTAAGATAGGAAGTAGCTTGAGTCAAGAATCCCTGGGCAAGAAGAGCTTTAAAAGACGTGATCAAGGACAGAAAGTTCACAAGGGAGGCTACAGAAGCACACCTTACCTTCCTTTGGATCTGGAGTTAGGGTTTTTCTAGCTTCCCTTCCCTGTCTCACATTTCCTATGCACAAATTTGTTGATGAGTCCATGTCTGCCTAGCACTGAAAGTCCTGCCTCCTGGAAAACCCCTTAATCTGGGACAAACCAAGACAGTCTGGTCATCCTGTTTGCAAACCCCTGTAACTCGAGGCATAATGTATTTCTTAATTTAAGACAGTTACCTTTATTTTGTGTTCATCTTTTTAAATTAAAACTGTAATTGTCGAACTTTAATTACTTGGACAGCACTGTCTGGTACTTGAGGACACAAGGATGAATTTGATATTGCCCTTTTCCTCCAAATAGTTCATACTTTAAGTCGTTTTTATAAATATGTATAAAGTCAGGCTGGAAAGTGACAGCAATAGACACTTCTGATGGAGACTCTTTTTTAAATTAAGGCTTCTTAAGAGCAGTTTTAGGTTTATAATAAGAGTTAGAGGATGGTGCGTAGATTTCCCACATACCCCTGTCCCTCATTATCAATATCAACCATTAGAATGAGACTTTTTTTTACCAAGGATGAACCTACATAAATACATCCTAATTGCCCCAAGTCCACAGTTTCCTCAGGGTTCACAGTGGGGTTGTACACTCTATGGGTTTAAACAAATGTATAATGACATATACCCATCATTGTGTTATAAAGAATATTTTCACTCTAAAAAATTCTCTGTGCTCCACTTATTCTCTTTTTCCCCCCATCACCTCCTAATACTGGCAATCACTGACCTTTTTTGTGTGTGTCCATAGTTTTTGTCTTTTCCATAAAGTCATATAGTTGGAATCACACAATGAGTAGCCTTCACAGATTGGCTTATTCACTTAGTTAAATGCACTAAGATTTTCCCATGTGTTTTCATGTCTTGATGATAGCTCGTTTCTTTTCATTGGTAAATATTATTCCATTGTCTGCATGCATCACAGCTTATTTATTCATTCATCTACTGAAAGACATCTTGGTTGCTCCAAATTTTGGCAATTATGAATACAGCTGCTATGAAAACCAGTGTGCAGGTTTTTGTGAGGACATAAGTCTTCAGTTCTTTTGGGTAAATACCAAGGGGCACAATTATTGCTGGATCATATCATTAAAGTATGTTTAGTTTTGTAAAAAAAAATGGCAAACTGTCTTCCAAATTGGCTGTACCATTTTGCATTCCCACCAGCCATGGATGAGAATTCCTGTTGCTCCTCATCCTCATGAACATTTGTTATCGTCAGTGTTCAGGATTTTGGCCATTCTAACAGGTGTCTAGTAGTATCTCATTGTTGGATTCTTCATACGGCTGAATAATCCAAGTCTGATTCCAGAGGAAGGCGAGATGTAATGGCTATAGCGATTTTTAAGTTGTACTTAGGTAAGACAGGGAAAGAATTAATGAAAGAAAGATCTTCACATTCTGTAAGTGAGAAGCATGCTGAAGAGCAACACACTTGGGCAAACACAGAAGAAAGGTTCTATTTCTTATACCACAGGTTGTCCAGTTCATCAAGGACCTAGAAACCTATGCATCTGAATCATAAGTAAGAAAAATAAATAGGTTTCTTTCATGTATAGCTAACCCTCCCTTATCATTTGATAACTTTTTTCTGGAATGGTTGTGACACTGGAATCAAAAATTCTTCTTAACATAGTGAATAGTTATGAATGCATTCCTTCTGAAAATATAACAATGTACTTGTTGTGAAAGATGGTTAAATTAATTCAAATTTTATCTTGATTTAAAAATAACAGTTTTTACTAATGGTAATATAATTAGATTTTAGGTATATTTTACTAAGTTATCTCCAGTTTGGTAAAATTGTACTTACTGTTTGTTTACTGCATAATTTAGAAGCCCTCCACAGGGACATTCCAAAAGATCTTTGCATGAAAGCACTAGTATAGTCACTCTTCACTCAATACTCAACAGTTACAATCCCACCCTAGTTTTGTTTACTGAGCTAAGTGCTCCCAAAATAGCTTTACCACTGATACTTTCCTCTAAGAAACTAATATGTTTTGTATATTATTAAAATATGTAACATGATTAATAGCAAAACTGCTTATTTATAAAAGGGGCTTCAATCACTGCTATATTCTGAGTATGCAATAGACATATAAACAGTTTCAGATGAAATTTGCAGTTGTGGCAATGAAGGGGAACATTATAGGCCAACTTCGGGTACTTGACTATATTTTGCTGGCTATAATAAAATATTTAAGCAAAATCATCCATTTTATATTGATTCTTATCAGTTTCATATCACTTAATTTGTACTAAAGTGATCTATATGTATTTGGCAAGATAGTCAAATATAAAAATAATAAAACAAAGTGGTTTGGGCAGTTCAGGATTATTTACTTGATTATGACTTCATTAGACAACAAGACAGCTTTTTAGTATGTCCTAGAATAATGAAGAGATAATACAAGTGTGTACAGGTAAGTGTGTTGAACAGTAACCATCTGGGGGTGGTATGCACACATATTCAACATGTGTGATATAGTGGAAAAGCCTGGAAATCAGACTCCTGGGTACAGAGAGTCGATGCTATCAGAGTATGGAAATATCACTTAGATTACCTCCACAAAAATAAAGTTGGGATAGATATGTTCAAATGTGTTTTTGAAATATTTTTTAGAAAATTTTAACAGACTTGGCATTGAAAGAGGGTTGGTTGATCACATAAGTTTGGGTAATACCATTTTTTATATCCTGTCTTGGAAATTCACAGCACCTATTTATAAATGAAGTACTATATAAATTAGTGACATAATTTACCTTTGTGGAGGATAGTATGTTTAACAAGGTTAATGGATCTCAGATCACATTTTTTCACATTAGTTTGAGACATAAAGCTTGATGACTTCCAAATTCTTTCTCATTTTTGAAAGTCCATGATTATATCTCTGAAAGCAATGAAATAACATGCCAGTTAAAAAGAAATCAGTCTTTATTAATCTCATCTAAATTAGGGAGCAATGGCAGAAATAAAGATTTTAGGGCACTTGGCTTTTATCAGACACTGATAAATGCAGAAAGTGTAGACTCCTTATTTTACTTCTAAACCGTATTTTTCTGAGCACCACATCAAAAATTGTTCCTTCCTTTTACTCCACAAGCACTGGGGTCAAGGATCACTGATTAGGATTTTCTGGGTGAGAGGAGGACAGCAGTGGGAAGTATGACATTAATTTGCATTGACTAAATCCTTCCTCAAAACAAGTCAGTAAGTTTGCATGTGGGCCAAGTGGTCATTCTCAAATATGACTTTGTTGCAAAGGCTGGGCTAAGAGGCAGAACACCAGAGGCTTTCCTTACCTAAGTGTCCCGAGAACATCTTGAAGTCTATTTACTATATCATCTGTTTCCTTTTCATTTGGAAGAAAAATTTTTATCTGACAATTTTGGGTTGATGAAATTTTGCAGAGATTAAAACCATTTGCATGTAAAAAAAGAAATATCCTTCATGGAAAATATCTTTTCTTTTCCAGCCTTTAAAAATCACGTACATTTCTCCTGATAAGGAGTGAAATGATTACCTCCCAAACCAACTGCCTTTCTTTTCCTGCCAGTTCCTATCAAAATTAACAACAGGATATAAAAATAAGAAAAAGCTATACCAGTACAGAAAACTGAAGAGAAATATAGTAATAGAAGTAATAGAAGACCTCCCAGAAATTTCAGTCTTTGCTATAGCTAGACAGATGGGGGGATAAGTTTAAGGGATAGCATGGAAAAAAACACTTGGGTTTTTTTTGTATAATATTGCATTTTGGAGGTAGTTCTGACAAAAGCTCAGTAATATCATTCACACAAAATGAAAACCACAAGCGGGAAGTTAAAGTAGATGGGGTCATCAATCTCAAAATGAGATGTTTGGGAACTGTCCCTTGGATTGTGTGGCCAGGCCGGGCGGAATGCAGACACCCACGACTTGCATGTATGCCACAGGACAGCGTCACAAGAGCACGACTTCATGCTGTGACTTTTCTGAGTGTCGCTCTTTTTATTCTCAGATTGAGATATTTGATACTTCACAGTACATTTACAGAAGCCCCATTTTATTTCTCTTTTTTTTTGTAGATTCGAAGATTGCAGGAAGGGCCATGCCCCTATCTGACAGGATCTACCTCATCTTCTGCTTTATTATAAATCAATAGCCTGAGTAAAAAGACCTCTAGGAAGAAGAGTGAGCAAATAGAGAACAATAACCACTTAAACAAAAGGATTCTGCATTGAAAAAGTTGGAGGCCTGGTAGCTAGGCCTAATGTTTCCCACTGAACATAAACAGTTCTTGCAGAATATAAGTAATGCCCAGGCCTGGCCACCTGGTGACCCTGGTGGACCAAACAAAATTACTCCACGATTATATCTAAAACAGCACAGAAAAGAGGATACTTTGCAACTACAAAAATAACAGCCTCTCTGCTGACTAACATAAGGGACAACTGCTTCTTTATCAATGACATTAGCTTGGCTTTAATCCTCTCACCTTCTAGATAAAAATGACTAAAACAATCAGTCACTGAACTGCCACTGCTCCTGACAGCACTGTATCCAAAATGGGCCTCCCCTTTCTCCACCCCTTCTTTGAACCACATAGTCTGAGCCCCAAATACTATAATAAGCTCCTCTCCAAAACTTCTTCAGATAACACTCATCAACAGCAAGGCAAATAAACCTAACACGTGTGTTCTTGGAAATCGTGGCTGGTGGATTTTGACATTAGCTTGAATCATTAGAAGAGGTGATTCAGCATAAATTCAATCAACAAAAACATACAAAAGATAATGAGGAAGATAACATTTTAGATTTCTATTTTTTCTTTTCAAATAGATTCAGGAGAATATAGAGCTCTAAAACTGTTTTAAATGTTATTTGTTCATTTTAGAGAGAGAGGAAGGAAGGGAGAGAGAAACATCGATTTGTTATTTCACTTATTTATGCATTTCATTTGCTGATTCTTGTGTGTGCTCTGGAGGGAGATTGAACCCACAGCCTTGGCATATTGGGATGATTCTCTAATCAACTGAGGTATCGGCTGTGGCAAACTCTAGAACTTGAGCAAACAATTAAGTAAAGAGCAATTTGACCCAAGTGAAGATTTCATGAAGATAAGAAGCAAAATTGATAAATTTAAAAATATGAAGTAACCAGTTACTACTAGATTGGAGGTTGTGTAAAATTAGTTGAGTGAAAGAAAAACAGTAGAATGCAGAGTAAATATGTATATAAGAACACTGAGTGAATGGGTGAACAAGGTTTAAATCCAGCCCACCATCTCTGTGGTTCCATGCCATAGATCTTGCCAAGTGGGAATCCATGTACGGGGAGCATTTTGACGGCCACCTCCCACCCTGCCAAAACAAACCTGTCCGTCCAGAAGACATAAAAATCAGAAGAGGCTAATATCAGACCTAAATAATAGTATAATTCAAGTGAAGTTTTCATAGATTGCACTAGTGCTTCCCATGCAGTGAGACAAGACACATGCATGTGTTCAGAAACCCAAGTGTTCATCCTTTGGACATTCAGTAAGATCTGGATAGGCTGCAACCCTTGGAGTCAATCTTCTTCAGCTTCAAAAAACCACACTTGTTTACCTTCATTTACATATATTTTCTAAGTTTGCCGTGACATGAAAAAGGTGTGGAAGCCTTGAACACCTCTCTTAGTCAATCAGAATTTATCAGTCCCCGTGGCATGAATAACAGCAAAGAGCCCCGCATGCATCCCACATGTCTCTGTATCACAATATCTTTTGCAATGTCCTCTTAATTTTGTTCTCTCTTATTATCATACAACTCTTCCTCAGAACTGCTGGCATCTTTAAATCAATAGAATCACCTCGTTCCAGATGTCTTCATTATTAAATTGAGATATAATAATAATAATAATAATATACCCACTGTGAGTCCATATATGTGAGTAAATGTGTGTTGTCTGTGTGTATTGGGTAAGACAAAAATTTAGCACTAAGAAAAGATAAGTGTGTGGTTGATGTGTGTAGCTCTGGTCAATGCTATTTGTATATTAACTCTGATAGATTTCTTTTTTTAAGTTTCTATTTGTTTGTTTTTAGAGAGAGAAATGGAGGGAGAAGGAGAGGGAGAGAAACATCAATGTGTGGTTGCCGCTTCAGCACCCAAACTGGGGACCTGACCTGCAACTCAGCCATGTGCCCTGACTGGGAATGGGACTGGTCACCCTTTGGTTCACAGTCCAGCACTCAGTCCATGGAGCCACACCAGCCACGTCTCGGGTAAATTTCTTACCACTCAGTCACTTTCATCAGTTGAAAGCCATCAGTTCTTCTGCTGGGGCCATTGCAAGAATCCTCTAGGTTTAAACATTTTTAATAGCTTTTCTTGAAATTTTCTCTTACTTCTTAGTTCCTTGTGTGAGGCCCAACATTTTCAATTTTTTTCTGGAAATCTAACCATTCCACTATCAGTTTTTACTTTGAATGTCTTTTCAACTTCTATAATCTCTGAATACAATTAAAACATTTTTATCTGATTATTCAGGTTAAATCTTTGTAGGTGGTAAAAAAAAAAGAACAAAATCAGTATCAAACAACACAAAACAAAAAGCCAGTAGTGATTTCATAGCTACCTCTCTGACCATCACCATTGTTACCTTTTCTCTTGTTCTCCTTCAGAAACTTTATTTTCCAGCTAATTTCTCATTCTATCCATGATAAAGTCCTGCTCTCTACATTAAAGCCTTCTTTTTCCATCCTCTATCTTTTCCTCCTTCCCCTTCCTGGGGTGTCCAACCTCTGGTCACAGTGGAAGAACAAGACTTGTCTGGGGTCACACATTAAATACAGAAAAACTAATGAAAACCAACGAGCAAAGAAAAGGTTTTAAGTAAATTTATGATTTTGTGTTGGGCCAAATTCATAGCCATCCTGGGCTGCATTTAGCCCTTGGGCCGTGCGTTGGACACCCCTACAAGCAACTTCATCAGTTACTGGATCTGGACTCTGTCTCAAATCCTTAAATGGATCATATTTCCTGAAACGAAATTAAGACACACAGATAAATAATGGCACAACATTTCTAAAATTGTGATGGTGAACCAGTATTGACTCAAGAAACAAACAAGAGAAACACTGTAGATAACTTGAGAAAAAAAAAAAAAGAATGAGTGAATTATAAGGAGTTAATTGTGACAGTGAATCAGGGAACTTAGTAAATTGCCTGGGAGGAGGCAAAAAGCTGCCCGTCCCTACATAAACTTTCATAGCTGGATGTACAGGTCTGTGGTGCCCCATTTTGGGATTCTGTGAATAAAGTGTTATATTCTATTTTTTAACTAAGCCCTACACTAATTGATTGGTTTAATGCTGCTCTGTCTTTTCCATTTTACCCTCTGTGTTCTACCTCCTTTTCACGGGCTGTTGCTCCTACTGTTCAGTTTTCCCTTCTGTTTACGTTATGCCAAGTGGAGTACTTGACGCGTAATAGATGTTCGACTAATATGCTTCACTTTTCTTACATTTTCTGTTTCAGTACACCTTTAACCCAATATTTCTCTGTTCCGTCTGGTCCCTTAAAATGCTTTTTCTCACACTTTACCTTGTGTATAATGTGGCTGACATTGTTCCCAGTTCTGGATTCATATTTGCACCTTACAGGCAACGCAAACCGGAACTATACTTTTAAAATAATGCAGGCCCAGTGATTACATTTCAAAACGGGCATGTTAGGCTCAGTGTTTGGAAAAGCTACTCACAATTCTTCTTCCATGAGAAGTCCCCAAATTAGCCAAGTGTCTTTTCTTCTCCCCTATCTCTTCACTTACTCACTTGTTCAAAGTTTACATTAGGAAGAGAAGACAAGAGAAAAGAGGTAACCATCTCTTTCTTTCTAAGTTTTCCAATTTTACCCCACGTTCCCTTGAGAACTAGGACTCAAAGTCATATAGACATTGTCCTTTTAAGATAAAAGGAGATCCTGTTACCTCACATGGTGAATAAATCATAATAAATCTAAGACACAGAACAAGAGACCAAAGAGCAAGTTTGGGGAATCTGAGGATTAACCAATTGCTCCCTAATGTCAAACCAAGATCCGGTAGAAATAATCATTCTGACATCTGACAGGAGAAGTCAAAGGTCAGGATTTAATGTCGCCACAGTCTGATTTCCCAGCTTCGCTGAGCAGGTGCTTAATAAGGCATGATTATTTGTTTTGTTCAAACAGTTTGGAGCAAAGGAAGATGTAGAGTCACAAAGAAGAATGACTTCCAGCTCTATGATTCTGGTGAGAACCCTGCAACCTTTTTGTTAACGACAATTATGCTGAAGTCATTACTTTGTCAGAGTTGATTTCTCTGCCTTCGAAAAATGGAACACAAACATATCATATTACACGGGGACTACTAATGGCACTGATGAGTCTTCAGTGATTACGAAAGAGAAGAGTTTGAGGTCAGCACAAAGAGCCCTGAATAGTGGGCGATCAGATACAATGTGTCTTACTGCGACCTCCAAGTGAAAAGGTTGTCTAAAATGGGCAGAAATTTCCACACAACCATCACTTACCCATAGGAAAAAAACACTAAGAGCAAGAGAGGATAGGACAGAATTTAGAGAGAGAGAGAAAGAGATCTTTTCACAGTAAATGTAATTAATGCTGACTGTAAGGAGTTTCAATGAATGACAGCTTAAAGCATGACAAGCATAACATCAGGGATTTAAGATACTGGTCAGCAGGCCTGTTTCTCTTCCTTGAAAGTGGTTTACATCAACAAATTTAATATTTTAAACAATTAACAGAGCTCAGGAATCAGAAGAGCTGTCTGGGTTTGAACGTCAGGCGCCTCACTTCCTGAGACACCCTGGCTTGAACATGTGTTCTACCTCTGCGTGTCTCTGTTACTTTTTGAAACGATGGTACACAACTGTGAGAATTAACAGTGACAATCTCCGTGGAATAAATACTTGCTGAAAACTTAACCAGTACTCAAGAACTCTAAGCTCCGTGTCTCCTGGTATCTACCTCGCTTTGTATTTCCCCTCCACCTTGCATCTGTGCCAGCTCGGGGACTCACTTTAAACAACAGCGACACGCAAACAATACAGAAGTGACAAGATGCAAGTCTCAGGTCTGATCCTTAAGACAGCCTGGAAATTACAACTTTTGAGCTCTTGAGGAGTCACGAACACCATGCATCAAGTCTGTCTACCCTGCTGGAGAAACCATGTGAAGAGCACACGTGAAGACACCACGTGGAGAGGGTGTGTGTGAGAGAGAGGTTCTGTGATGACAGGGAAGAAGGGCGAGTCCTGGCCATCCCAGCCTCCCACTCCGTCCAGCCTGCCAGCCCTCCGGCCTGAAGGAGCCAGGCTTGGGATAAGTCCAGTTTGGACGTTGCAGCCTCAGTGGTCCTTTACCAGCATCGGGGTGAGAGACATAAAGCAAAACCAGAAAATGACTGCAAGAGCAAAGACTTATGAAATGTAATAAATTGTTAGCATTTAAAGGCACTAACTTTGGGGGTGGTTTGTTATACAGTAGATAATGGAAATAAGTAGCAAGACAAACAAAAAAAGTAGAGCTTTGTTCGGGCAGGTCTAGATTTCACTTGTTGTGCTGTCCATGATGTCGTTCCCGTAGTTCTGTCAGGCATTTCTAGTACTACTCATAAACACACTACCAAAAATATTTTAGTATGTGTTGTTAATAATGTTTACATACATTACTTATTAAAATGATATTTTAAATATATTGGACTATAAAATAAAATGTATTGTTAATTTAGCCTATTTATTTATTATTACTTTTTTAAATCCTCACCTGAGGACATTTTTTCACTACTTTTGGAGAGAAGGGAGGAGAGAGAGAGGGAGAGGGGGAAAGACTTTGATGTGAAACACAGACATCAACCTAAGTATGTGCCCCGACCAGGAATTGAATCTACATCCTTTTGGTTACAGGATGATGCTCCAACCAAGCAACACTGGCTGGGGCATTTCTTTTTAGTTTTAAACTGTGATTTCTAAAAAAACCCTCAAAATTGTTGATTGATTTGCACTGTATTTTTATTTGACAAGACTGTTATAAAGGATTAAAGGTAGAATTGTTTTAAAGGAGACTATTTCTTAACAGTTTTAGATCTCATAGATCTCACAACCAATTTCCACTATTACTAACTAAATAAATGATATTAATTATATAGCATGAATGTTGTATTTTTACATTACAATGTAAAATTGTAATTACGATTGATGTATTACAATGAACAAATGATTATTGACATATTATTATGAGTTAAAATATATTCTTTATTCAGATTTTCTTAGTTATTACCTATTGTCTCCTGTCTATTCCAGGATTCCATCCAGGGTATTACACCGAGTCATTACATCTTCTCAGGAACTTCTTGGCTGTCATAGTTTCTCAGACAGTCTGTTTCTGATGACTTGCAGTAGTTTGAATGGTAGACCTCAATTTTTTTTCATGTCCTAATTTCTGACTCCTCTAAATAAACTTTTTTTGGAATGTGACTTTTATATATGATTAGGTTAAGGATATTCAGATGAGATCACCCTGGATTATCTGGGTGGACCCACAATCCAATGGTTTGTCCTTAGACAAAGGAGATATTTACAGACAGACGAGGAAGAAGTAGTGTGATCATAGAGGCAGAGACTGGAGTGAGGCATCTGTAAGCACAGGAATGCCCACAACCACCCAGAGCAGGAAGAGCCAAGGGACTGAATGTCTCCTAGAATCTCTGGAGGGAGCATAGTTCTGCCAAAACATTTGGAAATTAAAAAAATGACCTTGACAGTGTTGACAGTACCAGCCAGGTAATTTTCTCAAATGCTTCCTATTGGAATTTGTCTGTTATTTTTCTCATGGTTTAAGTGGGGATATGCATTCTTGGGAGGAAGACCACAGAGATGAAGTGCCATTTTCATCACTCGCACATCACTCGTGTATCAAGTGCACTTACTATCAATATGATTTATCACATGTGATATCTACCTTGATCATCTGGTTAAGGTGGTATTTCTTCACTCTAAGTTACTTTTTTCCCTCTTCCTTTCCACATTCTTTGCTTTAGGAAGAATTTTGACAAGTCATAATAAAATTTGTAATCAAATGCATAGGAAGAGATGTCCATGGGGGCTGCTGAGAGGGAAAAATAGATTCTGAGTGGCTACTATCAAGGAGAAAATATATTAATTAAAACCAAAGGGTAAAAATAGTAGGTCCACATTGAAAAGGAGGAGAAACCTCTACGTCTCAGAAACAAGAAGAAATAAACAAAGGAAAAGTAAAAAGAAATATTGAGTAAGTAATGCAAGGGAAAGTTAAATACCTCATTGATAAAGAGCTCTCCTAAAGAAAATAAAATTCAATTCAATTCAACAAATGTTAAGACTTACTATATACCAAACACTGAACTTGGACTCTAAGGAATCCAAACTGAGCAAGATTTAGTTTCTGTCTTAAGATATTTACCATTTGAAAATGAAGTATATTGTATGAATAAGGTATAAAAATAAATATAGCAATGTAGGAATATTTTAAAGGACAATAGAAAAGTAGCCTTCACATCCATCTGAAACTTAATAAAGTTTCCAAAGATTAGCTGGTATTTGAGAGAAAAACCACTAACCACAAAAACTGACATGGTATTATGACCTAAAAATAATTGTCAAAATAGTTCTCAACTTTGAAGTTTCTGAAATGCTATTTGTCACTAACCCAGAATTGATTAGACCTAAGGATGGAATTCAAGCCAAGAAAAATCATACAAATATAAACCAAAATGAAAAGTATTAATTATATTGAAAACTGAAGGTCCAGACAAGCTCTATATGGAAAAAATGATATGAAAAATTAAAGTATTAAAAGATTGTTTGATGAGCCTTGAATGGAAGAAGGGGGTATTAGTTATTTACATGAGTTCAATGTGAAAAGGCATTAACCTGGCAAGCTTTGCTTCCACGGTTTGTGAAAAATGAAAATAGAAATAGCTATTACATCAAAGGAATAAATGAAGTGAGGCGTGCTCAGCCCAGGGTCTGGAACAAAATAAACTCCCAGGAATTATTAACATTACTATGAGCATTATGATTTGTTTAGCCATTTTAATGTTCACGAATAGATTTATAAGAAAGTATGCACACAAAAAAGCTATAATTCTCTCTGCAGCAGCACGGTGTCCCGTTCTTGATTAGGTGGACAGATTTAAAGACAAGTAGGGGTTGGGGTGGCTGTGGTTTGGAGACTTGGTCTCTATTTATAAGTAAAAAATGGAAGAGAAGGTGTCATAAACTTAAACTAGGGAGGTCCAATACTAACTAAGTCACAGGATTGTCTCAGTGGACTCAGTTAAGCCCCTTAACAACTTCTCTGTTTTATTCTCCCCATCTGTTTTACCAGACTATTGGGAGGATTATTTAGTTAATGTTGAAGACGATATTTATCACTTGCACAAAATGTCTGTTATTTAATGATGAGAGGGCTCTAAATGACACGGTGGGAGTATCACAGGGGCCAGCAACAGCATATTGTCAGCTGAGTCCTTCAGAGGCCCCCAGGACCGAATCTGATACGCAGTTCTGAAAGCATTTGGAATTGTGTTTCAATAATTATTTCTCCCTCTTACTCCCGCAAGCCAATTGACTTCTCTACTTTGTGGGCTTGACAAGCAATTTGTTTTTTATGAAGGTGGAAATTTTGAGTGGTCTCAAAATTGTCCCGAAAATGATTCTTCTAAACAGAAATAACAGTGACACAATGTACTGCAAGGTGATAACCTCTCTCTCTACATATCCGGGAATGTGAATGCTTCACTTGAAGGGCTTCCCCAAGAGCTCTCTTTTTTTCTTGTAGTGAAAGAAACAATCTAAAGGAAATTTTTAGTAACCTGATCCTAAACTGCAGGCTAGGAAGCCCTCAATATATCACATTTAATTGCTTTTTTTTCTATTGGATATACAATACAGAGAAATTCAGAATTTGAAATGATAACTTATGCTGAAATACCTAAAGGAAAAAAGAATTGCCTTTGTGAATCGGGGTTTATAAACAGTCTGCATTTTCCTAATTCCATAAGAGGTAGTGTTCTGACTCAGTGAACATGGAAACACAGCTTTATGTTTGAGCATACCTCTGATTTCCAGTTCGAGAATATTAACTCAGCACCTTGTAATCTGCAACTAAATATGAATTTTCCTATTTCATAAAAGGACCAGAGGATAAAAAAATATTCTAACACACTCTTAACCAGCACACACTGTCAGTCTTACAATAAGGTCTGATAAATAAAATTCCCTAAAAAATGAAACTTCCATATAAGCGGCATTTGTTCTTTCAGGTCAGTAGGGTACCATTTGGTAAATTACCTCTGTTCCTTCCTACCACAGGAGATTGATATTACCTCACATATGTGGGCTAGTAATGCTTACCACACATCAAACTCTTCTGAATTGCTCCAAGGATCATGCCAGGTTTGAATGAGATTAAAAATAATACTGAAAGGTAATTTAGATGTGAGGCCTAATGCTAGATTCATGCTGTTACTTCATCAGGATATTAGCACTCTCCCTTCTATATGTTTGCACAACAGTGACATGAGCTAAGCTCGAATATCCTTCCAGAAATCTGGCCCGAATCCCTCTTTGTGTGGATTTAATTTGCACCCTTCATTGTATTTTTGTGTATTATAGTTGCTTTCACACCAAGTTGGAATTTCAGACATGACTGAAAGGAGCTCTATTTTCATAATTCAAAATTAATTATGCTTTGGCAATGTACATGTAGCTCTCTGGGTGGTAATCCTGGAGTTATTGTTCTCACTTGAAAATCAAAACACTCATTTGTGATCTATATTGAAGATTATCATGTCTACGGAGCATGTGTTTGGCATGACTTCAGAGCATGGTTCCAGTAATTTTTACTGTGCTGCATGTTAATCATATTAATGCGGGAGCTCAATTTCATGTCAGAATCATAAACAGGGCTGGAGTCCCAGGTGCTTGCCAATGTACAGAAGGGTGGCAGTGACGGAGTTGTCCAGGAAGGGTTAGCAGGGGCCCGGAGGTAGCTTTAGGGAAGGTTAAAGTTGAGCCGGTTCCCTAACCTATTTTACATTTTTTGTTTTTTCCCTTCTTTACTATTGCAGGGGCTTATAGTAGATGAATATTTATTTGCATTGGCAATCACTCCTGGAAAAGTTAGGAAGCTTGACCTCTGTGCTCCAGTGTACGTTTCCCAATTCAGCATCCTCCCTTCCTGCTGCCTTCTCCTGAAACTCCTACTCGGTTCTCCTTCCCACCTCTTCTTCCTCTCACCATGCAAATCTGGGCTCTTGCCCAACCACCAAAAATCCTGCATGGATTCCAGCACAATACTCAGGTCTGGATGATGACTCACATGTCAGTGATTATTTTTGAATGGACTGCAGGTTGACCAAAAATTCCGCAGTCATTTGAATCATTGTGTGTGTATGTGTCCAGTTTTCTAGGCAACATTCACATTTTACTCAATGATAGCATCCCTTTAATAATTTGAACCAAAGGTGGAGGTAGATGAATTATGAGGTACCTGCTTGCCTCACAACCTACTTGTAAGAAAGCCAGACCGATCTATTACTTAACATATCATAAGATCCTTCCTCCTATGTGCTTAATTGGATCAGCGATGAACACCTAAGGTGTGACCAACAGATGAACTCTTTGGGGAATTCAGATTTGAGAATCAGAGAGAAAATTAATTAGTTGTGGGGAGCACAACTGAAAAAAAAAAGAGCCCAGTAAAATAATTAATTAAAGGCAGCATTTCTTGATGTTCATTTGTGAGAAGATGAATAAAGGGAGGTCAATCTATAAAGCAAAAAAGAAAATAAAGCAAGTATGTTGAAGAAGACAAAGATGAAAGTCTCTCTTGTAAATCTAGGAGATAGAATAAGTGTATTAATTACTTTGTAATTTGTTTGAGGCCTGGTTTTCATCTTTTGTGTGAGCTTCACAAATATGTATAAAATTCCCTTTCTCTATCTGCCTTTTATGCTTTTTTTCTAGTGTACTCTTGCACTTTCTGTTCCCCTTCCCTCTCTCCCTTCATTTCTCTTACTCTCCTGGTCTCTGAATCTCTCACTCTTTGCCTTGCTCTTTTCTTCCCTCCGTCTTCTCTAGCTCTCCACTCTCCTTGCTTTTACTAATTTCTTTGGACATTCCCTCTCCCTCTTTCTCTCCCTTATATTCTCTATCTCTGTTTCCTACTCTCCATCTCTCTTTAAACTTAAATTTCTCTCATTTATTCTCCTTTCAGTTAAATAGGACAATGAAAAATTTTAAACACCCTGGTAAGGCCAGTTGGGAATTCTAAGTTTATGTACAACTGTATATGTTGTTTGGGGGAATTTCCTCTGTGCCCCTCAAATTACACCCACTTTACCTAAGTGTATATAGGAACAGCATTTGTGGTGATACCTTCTAAAACGCTGGATATTAAAAGCTTGCTGGCCTATTTTGAAAATAGTGTGAACTGTTAGCAGAGTTACGATCTATTTTCAGACGTGAGAATGGAAATTGTGAACCTGAGGAGGCTGGTGGTGTCCCCGCTAAATCATTTGCATGCTGGTAAATGATCTGCTGTTGGGGACTCCGGTTCCTTTCAACAGTATTCCCTGCATATTTCCAACTCTCCAAGCCTTTTCACAATGGCCTCTTCTAAATCATTGAGCAGCAGAGAGACATAAAATGGAGAGCTTTAGAATTAAACCTTTCATGTAGGAATTCACTGACTAGAAGGGAATGTGACTTCTTCCAACTATTCTAACATCTAAGAATACTACAGGAGGAATGAAACATCACATTCTGTATGATGCCGTAGTTTTACACGTAGTCATTTTAATGAGACTCAATTAACACCCACCTTAAAAAAAAGTAATTGGGTTACATAAGCTAAGTTTATTCCCTTGTCTTTATCTAAATCATGTGCTCTGTCCTGTTGTTTCTTTTGGAGTCTAGACAATACTTCAACAATATGCATGAATTTGAGAGTTTATAATGTTACATCCACGTGATAAACTATAACAACAACAAAAAACCCTAACTTTGTGTACACACCGACCAGCTTAGGAAGTAGAACACTCAAATATAAGTCCTTCTGTACCCCCGGTATAATTTTACTCTTTTGTTTTCAATTCATTTACTTCTTTTGGCTCCCTTCCCCTCTGCCACATCCATAGCTCCCTACCTTGGATGCCAGACAAGGGAGAATAGAAGTAAGGAGGGTGTTTATTCTTGCCTTGTTTTCATCTGATTGTTTCCAGTGTTTTACCAGAAAGTATAAAGTTTATGCTAAGTTTTTTTGTTGATGCTTTTTCATCAGAATGAGAAAATTTCCTTAAATTCCTGGTTTACTAAAAGATTTCATCAGGAATGGAATTGCGTCCAATAATTTTTTTTCTTTTTTTTAACTTTATTTATTTATTTAAAATATATTTTATTGATTATGTCATTACAGTTCTATTTCCCCCCTTCATTCCCCTCCACCCTGCACACCCCTCCCCCACCATACCCCCCTTTAGTTTATGACCACGTGTTTCAAGTTCTTTAGATTCTGTATTTCCCATACTATTCTTGCCCTCCCCCCTATCTATTTTCTACCTACCATCCATGCTACTTATTTTCTGTACCTTCTCCCCCCTTCTCCTTCTCCCACTCCCCTGTTGCTAACCCTCCATATGATCTTCATTTCTATGGTTCTGCTCCTGATCTAGCTGTCCTCTTAGCTTGCTTTTGTTTTAGGTGTGGTTCTTAGTAACTGTGAGTTTGCTGTCCTTTCAGTGTTCATCTTTTTTATCTTCTTTTTCTTAGGTAAGTCCCATTAACATTTCATATAATAAGGGCCTGGTGATGATGAACTTCTTGAATTTGATCTTATCTGAGAAGCACTTTATCTGTCCTTCCATTCTAAATGAAAGCTTTGCTGGATAGAGCAATCTTGGATGTAGGTCTTTGGATTTCATGACTTGGAATACTTCTTTCCAGCCCCTTCTTGCCTGTAAGGTCTCTTTTGAGAAATCCACTGACAGTCTGATGGGGACTCCTTTGTAGGTGACTGTGCCCTTATCTCTTGCTGCTTCTAGGATTCTCTCCTTCATTTGAATAATATAATTATTATGTGCCTTGGTATGTTCCAATTTGGCAAAGGAAATAGACTTCCAGGAAATCCAGGAAGCTCAGAGAGTCCCAAAGAAGTTGGACCCAATGATTTTTTTCTACATCTATTGAATGATCATATAATATTTTTCTTTATTCTGCAATCAACACTGTAACTTCTCACTTCTGACCCAAAATTCTCATGAGAAAATCTGGTTGGCTCAGTGTGAGGTGTAAACAGGAATCCAGCCATCTGGAACCCAGGGGAGGAGAGAGGGTAGACACATGTAGACCACTGCCCAGGCTGTGCTTAAAGACCCACATCCCAGGATGTGACACGTCCAATAGCATCTGTGGAGTGGGGGGTGAGGAGCAAGTGATTGCTGCCTCTTACATGCCTTTTTTCTTGGTACCTTAGTTTTACTGTATGTATTTGGTAGTCACTTCTTTCACTAAAGGCAGTTGTTGAGTCACTAAAAGATAAATAAATGCATAATGCCATCAGTATTTACTAAATGTTTGTACTAAGTCACAAAAACCTAGTTTATTATAAGTTACACACATACACACACACAAAGAACTCCAAAAATAGAATCAGTAAACCATGAGAAAGCCATTATTTTTAAATAAAATATTTTTATTTTTGTGTATATTTTGTTCATATTGAAAGGACATATAAGAGTCTTCTTGCCAGATTAAGGCCAAACTGTTAAACTAACTTATAAGTCATTTAATATACTCAGCATACTTAGGAAGTTATCATAAACTGGCAATATTTTATTTCCCATTACATAGCTTTGCACAGTGCCAAGTTTGTTATTAATTTATAAATTATTCTGAAAAAAATTATCATTTAAAAAGTTCTGTGTGACAAAGTAATATGCCTGAATACATCTGTACCTGGATGATAAACACATTAGTGATGTACAATGCGGAAAACGCAGAGGCATTATTCAGGTTTTGGCAGTGTGGAGCAACAAGGAATAATGAAAAGAAAGAACAGCACAACTTGAAAGCCAGTCATTTCAAGGGTTAGTGAGATATTCTAATAATCGAATATTTTCTAAATAAAACCATTGATCAACTATCAATTTAAAATGCTGAGTATGTTTAAAATATGTCTCATTTAATGAAGTAACTTACTGGGAACTTTGCTGTAACTACCAACATTTGAATAATTCACCTCTCATTCACTTTAGTTTGGAAAGCGACTCTCTAATAATACTGCATTATGGCAAGATGGGGGCTGGGAATCTCCGCAATGGGCAACGCTTTGTGTGTACAACCCCCTGCTTAGTGGCAGAGTTATACATTGTTTAGCAGTAAGAATACAGTCTGAGAAATACATTGTTAGGTGGTGTTGTGCATACAGCATGGAGTGCACTTACACCAACTTTGTGTTGTAGCCTCTACAGATTTAGATTATATGGTATAGCCCAGGGCTCCTAGGGTATAGACTTGCATCATATTGCTACACCAAATACAGTGAGTAATTATAACACAATGGTATTTGTGTAATATCTAAATGGTATTTAGATACAAACATACCTAAAAATAGAGAAAGTCCAGTAAAAATACTATATGAAAGATGAAAATGGGACACCTGTACAGGGCGCTTACCATGCATGGGGTTTGTAGGACTGCAGGTCGCTCTGGGTGAGTCAGTGAGTGAGTGGTGAGTGAGTGCAAAGGCCTAGGACACCACTATCCATGGCTGTAGACTTTATAGACACTGTACACTTAGGCTACACGAAGTTTGTAAAAAATTTATTTCTTCAAAATTAAATTAGCCTCAGCTTACTGCAGACTTTAACTTTCTAAACTTTTTAACTATAACCTTTGGCTTAAAATGCAAACACATTGTACAGCTGTATAAAAATATCCTCTTTATATCTTTATTTTATAAGATTTTTTTCTTTTTAAATTATATTTCTTTACTTTTTAAACTTAAAAAAACCTAAGACACAAACACAACAGCCTGGGCTTGCACAGGGTCAGGACTACCAATGTCACTGTTTGCTGCTACCACACCTCATCCCACTGGGAGGTTCCAGGGGCGGTGGCGAGCATGGAGCAGTCATGACCAAGGATGACAATGCCTTCTTCTGGAGTACCTCCCCGGGGACCTGCTTGAGGTTCTTCTTAAAGAGGTGTCACTCCTTTAAGAAATATGTCTGTAGTGGCTTTTGCTGAGTATATTTCTTTTTTTTTAAATCATAGATTTGCTTGTACAAGCAAATAAGACACCATGAACCTTCTTCTCTATTAATGTAAACCACTTGGTGTTGGGGGTCCATGTTTACAAACTATTCAACAACTCGTTGAGGTCTTCAAAACTTCTGCTCAACTCTTTACTATTAATTTTCTTGGGGTTCTTTCTCTTTTTGTTCTTCTACAGTTTCCTTTGCTCTTACCCCCTTTTCAGTGATGCATTCCAGCTCCAGTTTTAACAACTTTGATTGTCAGTTCCTCAGGAACCACCTGCTGCAGCTCCTCAATGTCATGCTCATCCACACCCAAGTTAAACTGTTCGCCATCTCAACCACAGCCTTCTGAATTTTTTTCAACCTACTCATCCTTGGCAAATTGTTTGATGTTATGGATGAATCTCTTGAATGTCTTCTTCCAGATGCTATTCATACACTGCTTGGTGACATCACCCCAAACCCAAGCAAAAATACTTCTGTAATTGCATCGGTGTCTTCTTCAGGTGTAGCACTAGCTTTGACAAAAACCATTGTCAGGTAACAGGCCTTAAAAACTGCTACAATTCCTTTATCCATTGGTTAGATCAAAGAGGTGGTGTTTGGAGGGAGAAGTATCACCTGATGTTGAGATGAAGATCACCAATGAAAGGAGGGTGCCTGGGGGCATTATGAACAACAAGCAACATCCTGAAAAATATGTTATTTTCCAGAACATATTCCTCTATTTCACTGCCACAGCAATTCAGGAGGGCATCATAAAGAGGAGCTGGGCTGTTCATGTCTCCCTATAGGACACTGGCAGTGTGTGCTGAAGGCTCTGGGGCTCTCACTGTGTCAGATGACAAAAGGTCTCGACTTGTACCCTGTAACTTGCCCCCAAGTAAGACTGTAACACTGCCCTTAAAAGCCTTGAAACCTGAGATTGACTTGGCCTCCTTTATGACTGAAAGTCCTTTTTGGAAATCCACTTTCAGAATAAGGAGGTTTCATCCATATTGAATATGGTCTCTGGGTATTAATTTTTTTGTCCACAGTTAGTTTATCTACAGTTTCCAAAATTCTTCAGCGGCATTCACATTAGCACTTGCAGTCATACCACTCACTTCCACGTATATAATGCAGAATGATTCTTGGATCATTTAAAACCACCCAGAGCTAGCGGTAAATGCAACACTGTAGTTGGGTCCAGACACTTTCTTTCAACATCACAAACCTTTTGCCTTGGCCATTGTTGTCAGGGTGCTGAGAGGCATACGCTTCTGTGCCTGGTCTTTAATCCAGAAACTTCAATTCAGAAGCTTTTCCATGTTTGGAATAGGACCCTCTCGAATCTGTGTTAATCTCATTGCCTTCAGTGAAGCAGATCCTGTAACAACATCCACCACTTTGTTCTTGTCTTCACAATCGTAGCTGCTGCGGTGGAATGGGACATGCCTGACTGGCCAGGAGTAACCACCGATTTTCCACCTTCGTAGTTCGTAACCACTTCTGATTTTGTTTCCAATCACTCAACGTCATCTTTTCCTGGTAACATTAACAGTGGATTTTTTATGCTTAGGGGCAATGAAGATCAAATCAACACAAGATTAAATCAAGAGAAAATGATGCAATCAAGAAATTAGGAAAGAACTCATGGACATGGATAAAAATGTGGTGACTGCTTGGGGGAGGGGGTGTATGGGGATTAAATGGTAATGGAAAAAACTATATAATAAAGATTATATATAAAAGCAAATAACTAAAAAAGATTTGGTGAAGCTGCTGCCTTTGTAACATCACATACTATTTTACAGCATATTTTTATAAGTAGAAAGAGTATTATAAAATAATGATAAAAGTATAGTGCAATAAATACATAACCCGATAATGATCATTTATTATCATGATCAAGTAGTATGTATTATACATAATATTATTTACTATACTTTTTTCTTTTTTAATATATTTTATTGATTATGCTATTACAGTTGTCCCATTTTCCCCCCTTCACTCCCTTCCACCCTGCACACCCCCTCCCACCCACGTTCCCCCACTTTAGTTCATGTTCATGGGTCATGCATATAAGTTATTTGGCTTCTACATTTCCCATACTATTCTTACCCTCCCCTGTCTATCTTCTACCTACCATCTATGCTACTTATTCTCTGTAACCTTTCCCTCTCCCTCCCCCTCCCACTCCCCTATTGATACCCCTCCATGTGATCTCCATTTCTATGGTTCTGTTCCTGTTCTAGTTGTTTGCTTAGTTTGTTTTATTTTGTTTTAGGTATGATTGTTAATAATTGGGAGTTTGCTGCCATTTTACTGCACATAATATACTATAATTTTTTATGGCTGACAGTACAGTAGGTTTATTTACATCAGCATTACTACAAACATGTCATGTGTTGCATTGTGATGTTAGAACAGCTACAACATGACTAGGTGATCGGAATTTTTTGGTTCCATTACTATCTGTGGAACCATCGACATATATGCAATTCATCACTGATTGCAATTCATTATGTGGTGCATGACTGGATAAGATATGAAGAAAAGTAATACTTTGGCCAAGCTGGTACTAAACAAACTGAAACTGTTTTTCTATTGAGAAACTGGATATTCAAATTGACACTCTCCAGATCATACATGACAATACCACTATCTCACCATCTGAGCAACCGGCAGCCAAGGCAAATCACAGCCTGTACAGCAATCCGGCCAGGACAGACAGGCTAGCAACTGCCAGCTTCCCTAATTTTTGCCCGGGCTTCCAACTCGGGACCAACTAGGGAAAGTCAGCTGTGCTCCCCAGCCCATCCACATCACATAATCTGCTTCTAAGTTAACGTGCCTCTAGCTTTCCAATGCCCCAGTCCTTCAATTGGAGTATGTATGAAGTCTTCCTCTTTCTTTTCATTGTAAAGCTTCCTACTCTTGTGACTGCATTTGAGTCTCTGTAGAACCCACGAGATGGTGACTGACTTCCTTGTTAGGGCAAGCTCAGAATAAACGGTTTCTGTTTGTTTTCATCCAATGGTCTTCATTTATTTCAAAGTATTTTCTATTTCAGTACATTAAATATTTACTGAAAAAGTTGATAGTAAAAAAAGCTTATTTCAATTTTTAAAATATATGAGACATTTCATGATATCTTTGAAAAACATCCAGGGACAGAGGTAGACTGATCATGTTATAGGAAAATGAAGCGACCAGACACCGAGGGATTCTGGAGTACGAGGTTTATTATTTAACGTGCACGGGCCCAGAGGAGTAAGTCTCCAAATTCTGAGCCCCAAACAAAGGATTCTTGGGGAATATGTAGATTAGGGGGTCTTCCTGTCTACGTGACAAACGTGGGATACAGAAACAGAATGTGATAATTGTTCTATCAGCGGGGTGCCAGTTCCAGTCCTCACTATCCGGCCACCCGCCCTCCCAGACAGCCCCATCATTCTCTCTAGGGCGCCTGGGGCCTGGGCAAATAAAGGTTAAACAGAGGTTTTTCAAAGTTTCCCATATCAATCATATGCATTGCATATAGTGAAACCTCGATTCATGAACTTCATTTGTTCTGAAAAACTGTTGGAGAGGCAATTTGTTTGAAAACAGGCTCCCCTTTGTTTGTTGCCTGAGAGATGCATGACTGATTATACAGGTATCAGCAAGAAAGGGTTCTTGGGCAGAGAACTGAGACCTGACGTTTTGTTAGACAGCAGAGATATTTTTTCCATGAGAACCTGGTCAATAACTGAATTGTTCAAGAAGCAAAGTGTTTGAGAACCGAGGTTTGACTGTCCTTTCAATGATACCAATTAAACTGAAACTCCATCAATGAAGAGAATGGCAATTGAGCATTCACGGACAAGATATCTCAAAACATTTCTGAAAGTCAAGACAAGTCACCTCACGGATTGTGGAGGAGATTACAGCCTGGAGCACAGCAGGGAAGAGCCACAAAAAAGCTTACCAAGGGGTGTTAGTGTCAGAAATGTATTTTTCTCTATAAAAATTAAATGAATTTTGCCAAGGAAACTAGAGGATCTAGTGTTTCAAAACAGCAATGTCTGGGTTTTGCAATTCCCTACAAAAATAACCAACTCTGTCCTCTTACTCTAAAATATCACCAATCAAGGAACTCCAATGAGAAATACAGAGTTCCTAACTGGCATAGCCAATTGAGGAATTCTTCTGAGTAGACCATAGTTCTCCTTACAACAACTAGAAAAAGCTGGTTAAACTACTAAATTCCTATTTCTTTGTAAGATGTCAGAGAGCTGCGGAGGGAAAGAATTCCTGACTGGTCAGGATTCCAGAGACGGGATCGTCATTCGGACTTGAGCTGACAGGCAGCTTGTTTCCTTCCGTGGTGTTTCCTGATGCTGAGGATGATTTTAGGATACATGCTTGACCCAAGCAATGGTCCACTGCAAGGGGAAAGAGGAACCTAGCAAAACTTGGATAGTTAAGGGGCCCCAAACGAAGGCTGGATTTGAGGAAGTCTAAGGTAGCAGAAAGGCCAACAAGCATAGTCCGAGAGGCAGAGCATGATCTTGTTGCAGTTTTACAGTATTTAGGAAACAAAGACCCTCCTGGGGAGAGTCTGAAGGCAAGAGAAGTAAGAGATAACAGCTCTCCAGGAAATGGTGAATTGCCACTGTGTGTCAATAATTGCTTTTCTCTCTGAGGCCTTTCCTGGCTGTGGAGGAAAAGAACGGGCTCAGCCTTGGCAGAATGCTGCTTCTTAGGACAGAGACTTGGACACCAACATTACTGACTAAGCAAGAGGTTTGAAGAGGTCTGGCTCTGCCAGGCCCCACGTGTGAGGACACATGACACAAACATAAAAAGAATGTCAGATTTTAACAATATATGTTGTCAGAAATGAAAGGAACATACACGTATCAGAGTGGAAGCAATATAATTGGATCAGTTTAAATGTATTGATGTCAGTGCATTAAGCAGACATCTTAGATGCAGTGTATTAACTCAAGCAAGGGGAACAGATCTAACAGTTTCCCCAGGTAATCTACACTAAATGAAACCGAAATTGTCAAACCTCCTTGGTATTCTATAGAGGAAGGTATGCTAAAGTTCGTAGAGATTGCATTTCTGTAGATTTTTTTTTATTTTAAGACCTGCTCAGTTATCCTCTTCACATGTTCCCTGGGAGAATCTGGGGGATACCGTCATGATAAATGCATTTTTAGTAACTCAGTGTTGAGCACAGTCCTGAAATCCCGGAAAAGCTCTGTGGAGGACATTTCCCACAAGCTTGGAATACAATCAGAATGCCATTGAACTGCACTCTCTGAATTCACTGTGGATGATACGGACCTGGGATAGCAGAAACCAAGTTGTGAAAATTCATTGCCAGAGAAAAGGTGAGTGTGGTTACTCTAATGGACATCATGGTCAAGGCAGTAATTTAAATAGTTTCACCCACAGAGATTTTTGCCATTGGCTAATTGATCATGGTCTCTCTAGAACTGAAAAAGATGGCAGCCTACAAAAACCTTACTTGATTTATGTATTTAAAAGAGTTCTAAATGTGGTTATGTTAATAGACGTCTGACTTGCGTTACCAACACAGAGAGTAATAATCCTTCAGCCTTTCCCACGCTTGACCCACTTCACAGACTCAGAACCCCGGGAGTGCATGGGAAGCCAGGATCTCTTCAGGAAGGACCCTACCCACTGCCAAAAACACGCTATAAATCTTTCTCATTCTTCAAAGAACTTGTGGCCATTTTTCAGAGTGACTGTGAATTTGGGAAAAAGGAATAAATAAACTCCTCACGGATTACTGGGCACTGACTCTGAACTGATCCAATTCCTGGAGACACCAAGCCCAGGCTTGGTGTCTGAGTCCAGGCTTACGGAAGCTAAGCGATCCATGGAAGTTTGGCTTGGATCCCTCTCAGAGTGGGTCCAGTGAGTTAATAAACTCATCCTATCTTTTTAAATTTATTTTTTTGAATTCTTCGTTGGAATAGATACATTTAGCAAACTGCTAGAAACCTCATAGGTGGGCATTGTGAAACTTGAGTAGCGAATATTCACAGCAACGGGGCAGGGGTGGGGGGTGGAGATGGGACTACTGAGCAGGAAGGCCATCTGGAGGGAACACTGAAAGCCTTCTTACTGTAGGTAACTCTGGGAGGGTGGGTAAGGGAATGGACCCCGAAATTCTGAATTTTCACTTCATTTCCTTTAAATTTGTGTATCATCCTTATGTATGAATTTCTTTTCCATATGCTCTATTACTTTATACAAATTTTAAACATTTTGAAGAAGAGAAACTAAATTCTCTTTTGAAATTCCCCTTAAAAAGTTAATACAGTCAAGAGCTAAAAGCAACCTAGGTGCCCATCAGTAAATGAATGGATCAAAAAATTGTGGTACATGTACACAATGGAATTCTATGCAGCAGAGAGAAAGAAGGATCTCCTACCCTTTGCAACAGTATGGATGGAACTGGAAAGCATTTTGCTGAGTGAAATAAGCCAGGTGTTGAAAGACAAATACCATATGATCTCACCTTTAACAGGAAGCTAAACAACAAAACAAACAAGCAAGCAGAATAAAAACAAAGACACTGAAATAGAGAACTAACAGGCAGTGACCAGAGGGGAGAGGGAAGGGAATTTAAGGGGGAAAAAGGGGGAGGGATTTGGAGGAACAAGTATGAAAGACACAGGGATGAGGACTGTGGGGGGGGGATGGGAGGGAGGTGGGGAGCACGGGGTGGGGGGGGCTGGGATGGGAGAAATAGACAAAAAACTGTACTTGAAAAATAACTAAATAAAATTTTTTAAGAAGTTAATACAGTAATGGTTTAAAAGCATTTTGTTCAACAAATTCCTATAGTAAAAATCGGGGATTCCAATCTTTCAACCCAGAACAGAAGCCTCACTTTTTAACAAATGTAGGTATAACTGAAAACTATTGGCTTGAAACTTTTCTAGACTTATACGAATTCTTATTATTTCTTCAGGTTTCTGATGACATTTGTATTGTGGGGTGATAGCAAAAAGGCCTTTGCGAACATAAAATAGACCCATATTGTCAGTGCTGAGGAAATTAGAGACTGATTAGCTTCCTTATTTTAGAGAGAGCAGGGGCACGAGGAAGGAAGATGAGTTGACTGAGGTGACAAACATTCAGAAGAAAAACCAGGACCCACAATTACTGTTGTTCAGTGCCCCATCAACAAACTATTCACATAGTCAATGACACCTTAATTTTTGGATTAAGAAGACTTGATTACTGGACTTTTCTGATTATCTGTTAAAGTCTTATATGTCAGGGAAGAGGAAAATAAAACCAGAGTAGGTGTACTTTGCTGCAAATGAATATTCACTATTAGTTGAATATAAAAAATGATGGAATAATTTAATTGTTAAAGTTTTTCTTAGAGTACATTTTTATCCCAGGGACAGATAAAGAAGATTACAGGAAATTTTAGGGTGGTAACTTAAAATTTCCAGTGTTGGATGTGAGAAGAGAAGGCAGGACAGGAGCTTAGTTCAGCCAGCAGACAGCAAGTAAGCCTGATCAGATAAACGAGTGGTCAGTTCCAAGGAGGTCAAGTAAGAGCGATAGAGCTTACCAATGACAAAAGGCTGCTAATAAGCCAGGTTCAGAAATGTGCTAAGTGTACCCTGGGGCAACATGTATAAAAGTGAATGATACTTTTATATTTGTCCGCATATATGCAAAATATCTCTGAAAGAATACAGAAGGAACTGATCATAGTTATCTCTGACAGGGAAATGATTAGCTGGGAAGAGGGGAGGAATGAAAAATTTCCAGTATCTATTTGTCTGTTTCCAATTTTGAACCGTGTAAATGTGTTGTCTACTCTAAATTTTAATATTTAAAAGTAAAGTTCCAAATGAAAAAATGATGATGACAAAACTATATACTATTTAATAATACCTTATATTTGTTAGCCCATCATGTGCCAGGCATTTTACATGTATCAATTCATTGAATCCTTTTATAAATCCTATTTCTCAGATTTGGAGAAACTGAAGTTTGGTGTGGTTATCCTTTTTAATTTTCTGACTCTGTGCAAAAGATAGCTAGCATTTACCTTCAATATGAAACTAAAAAAAATAATTATATATCCTGATGAACATCACTGTACCAATTAGTATTACAATTTTCTCAAGCGTTTCTTGGTAAAGATTGCATGTTAGCATAGCTATATTCTAATAGTTAATTGAAACTGACTTGAAAATAGAAACATCATGCAGTGCCCAAGGCACCAGAAAGTCTGAACAGTGGGTCTGGAATCTTATTGACAATAACTGCAGAGTATGGATATCTTCTCCTGAAGCCACAAAACTACCCACAATGTGGACCCAGCCTCATTCTGCCCCTGGTGTCTTTCCTCTCTGCTGCTGCGGATGAGCATCAAAGCCGAGGCCTGGACTATGGTTTGCTGAAAGCCATGTGGAAATCATTTTCCTCGCTGACACTTCGGATTGAATGTAAGCTTAGGTTCACCTTTTGAAGAATCTTTATATCATTTAGTAGGTTATTCAGTATCACACTTTGCAATAGAGAGTAGCCCATATAAATTCTGCACATAATTCAGACATCTGATGTCTGGCTGAGAAGCAAACCAACAACTATGTGAGATCGAACTGGACTCCAACTAGTGTTACGTTTCTAGAATCCTGCTTTATATTTTGTTGAATATCTGAAAGAAGAGTAACAAAGAATTGCTCTTCAAAGGTTGTAAATAATTCCTAAAATGTCAAAATTTATAAATCTTTATTACATAAATATGTAATATATTTATGAATTGCTCAGTGCTTCATCTTTTGTGATAGACATTAATATGTTTATCTCAATAATTTCACACAGGTTTCAGAAGAAGGTCTTTTATATAAATATTATGTTTATGATTTTAATTTCCTGGTCCTCAGTCTACAGTTTCAGAATTGATCCCCTCTGTGCTAAATACTAATTATTTATTTTTAAAAAGACTTCATGGATTGACTTTCTATTTTGTATTCAGATTGTATCTGACTCAACAGCAGCTGCTTATTTAACTTGAAAAGAATTTCAGAGATAGAACTATCTGAATAATTTCCACGTACTACTATAAAAGCTTTATTTTACAGTGTGAGCTAATACATTGCATTCCTAAACTATTTTCAGTGACTTAATATGATTCTAAAGCAATTCATGTTTAGAATTGTGCTTTCACATGTCATTAATGTTGGTAGAAAAACTATAGCTTTCTAATATTAGATACTATCTCCTATAAGTACTTTAACTTAAAAAAACTATAATTTTCAAAAATAAATTAAAATGTTCCAGATACTGAATTTTATTTGAAACACTATATTCTTTGGAATGATGATATCATGTGTTTACCAAATTCCCTGTTTCTAGATTTTTAACTCTTTTATTTTTTGAGCAAGGGAACAGTTGGCTTCTAAATTTTACTCTGACACCTCTCATTTCACGAAAACTACATACCACCTGAAAATAATCTAGCACAGGATTCTACTTCACCAAGTCCAAATGAGATGGAAACATTTAAGTATCTCTTTGGAGGGAAGGAAATGCTATCTTTAATGTGCCTCTCTATATATGTTTCAACCTCATAGTTAAATTATACTATGGTCTCATACCAAGCCCTACTCCTGGTCACACCTCTTATCCCTTTGTTAACCTTTGGGATTTTATGATCTGTTAGGCATAGATACACATCTGTTCAACAGGCCTAAATCATACCTAGCCACCTGCCTAAGTATTTCAAAGGTTACTAGTAAAAATACCTTGAGCATATTAAACAGTGCCTAGCTGCACTGTAAGATGAACACATTTTCTGTTCACCACAACCCTCATGGCCCTGTTTTCAGCAACTCACATGCTTGACACCTGTGGCTAGTTGGTTTTGGACTTGGTGAGGCATAACATCTCAAGTTCAAAGTATGTTGCATCATGTAATAGGAGGAGGGTGAAAATCAACCTTGGGACCATGTAATAAAAATTCTTTAGAAAGCATTTGTGCCCAAGTGTAAATTTAATTTGGAGTAAACTTTATGGGTCCAGGTGATATCATAAGAATCTCAAGATTTTAAAAAGCAATGTACTTATTTAAAAATATCTTGATTTTGTCCCATTTATTTAAAAATCTTATATAAAAGGAACTTATTAATCAGTACAACTGGAAAAACTATCACTTGAATATTTTTTCATTAACATTTTCTAGTTTTTTTCCTTAAATATTCCACCTGAACAATTTGAATTTATGTTAAAAAATAAAAATGCCCTCAAAAATTAATAAATCTGGATTTAATAAAAGGGCAGAGGTAATAGAAGTTTGTCTTTAACTAGAGAAAGTGTTGATATCTGTCAAATGGTATGGGAATAAGAAATTAATCTATAGCTAAGATTAACTTTTTTCCTATGGCAAGCTACTGGATTTAGAAACAGTAAAAAGCCAGAATGTAATATTTATACTCTAATTGATGAGTTCATATTATTATATAATAGAGAGAAACAGTATTCAAATCACACATGAGCCCTGGCTGGTGTAGCTCAGTGGATTGAGCGCGGGCCTGCGAACCAGACAACCACGGTTCGATTCCCAGTCAGGGCACATGCCTGGGTTGTAGGCCAGTTCCCTGCAAGCCAGTTCCCACCAGGGGACACACGAAAGGCAACCATACATTGATGTTTCTCTCCCTCTCTCCTTCCCTTCCCCTCTAAGATAAATAAATAAAATCTTAAAAAAAATCACACATGAAACTGAACTGGGTTTTACTTAAAGAAAAAATGGACCAATAGCTGTAAGCTAAGCTTGGGATTGTGTTGTTTTTGGAAAAGCGTAGTCCTGATAGCCTTTGTTAACTTTTTGGCCACCTTATAAGAGGTACAGAAAGAGACATCAGGGTTTCAATTTGAACAGAAGCAAGGAAAATGCAAATAGGAGTGGCACCGTCCATCGCAATGACAAGTACGGCTTTTTTGTTGTTAAAATCTTAATACAGTGGAACCTTGGTTCTGGAACTTAATTCATTTCAGATGGCTGTTTGAGAAGCAATTTGTTCAAAAACTGACTCATTTTGTCCCCAGGTATTGACAGGAAAAGGTTGTTGGGTTGAGAACTGAAATTTGGTTCTACAACCAAGACATTTTTTTCTGTGAACGACTTGGCGGAGAGGTGAATTGTTCTCCATGAGAGGTGTTTCAGAACTGAGGTTTGACCGTTGTTCTTAAGGGAGTATTCTTTGTAAGCTATGAAGTTTAGAAAAAAAATGGTTTCACAAAATGTCATTGACTCTAGTTACAGAAGTTTTATGCTATCTTGATATAATAAATGATATAAATTGGATTTGAAAATGCAATGCTATTATTAGTATGCAAATATGAACTGTCTTCCTTTCCTGTTTGTTGTTATTGTTTTTTTCTGGAAGAAGACTTCCAGTAGAAAAATCTTCTGATGTAAATTTATTACTAGGAGCTTACCCATGATCTCTTCAAGGGCGGATAAAAGTGGGTTGTGAGTAAGCAAAACCGAGTTTATTCTTATACTATCATTGGTTAATTATTGTGTTATTTTCCATATAAACAACTGGAAACCTACTTTTGCCCAACTTTGTATATACTTAATTTTTAATCGTCTGCAGAATCTTAGCAGATTTTGAGTATGGCTTCCACTACCAGCAAAATACCTGTTCAATGAGCATATTACAAATAATTTTTAATATTTTAAATTTACAGTGCCTTTTTGTGGTCTATTTTTCTAAGAATTCAGGAAAAGCCAAGAAGTTTTTTAAAAGTTTATTGTTGAATGCATGTGAAACCTATTAGCCACGAGCAATTTAACACTCATCACATTGTGTATATTTACAGTAAAAATAACATGTAAGATTTGTGGCTAGAGACAATCCACTGAATGCCCAAAGGCTCCGAAGAATAGAAGATTTCTATTACACTGTAGGTCTATACATGTCTTCGGCAGCTTTAATTTAATTTTACTATTTTTAAAACAATACTAAGGAAAATTGTATCAGAGTAAATAATTTTTAAATAAGATAAAAGCAAAAGATATATTAGCTACTGTAAATTTTCATCAGCTACTACACTTTTCTCTAAAAAAACAAGATGTGACCAAGCATAGGGATTGATATGAGTCTACAGTGTGATTTCTCTAAAAAACAAGATTTTGACTACTCTACCTTTATATATACACCATTATAGGTGGAAAACAAGGACACATGTGGATGCAGATGTCTTCGTGATTCTTTCCTTTTGGCTTAATGGGTGTTCCCCAGCACTGCGATTAAAATATCAGCAAGTAGGATACAATTATGTTGTCAAGGAATCAGCAGTGAACATAAGATTTGTTGTTGCTTCATTACTTCTCATAATTTTTAGTGGCTAGCCCTTCAATACAGGTGTTTGCGGTTTTCAATCACTGAGAGAATCTCTCGGCTTTTCTCCTCTATCAATCAACTTTCACTGACTTGTTGATGCAAGGAGTGCATTTGCCTCAAGCAATTGGCTTAAAAGCACTTGTAATTTAGAGAGGAACGTTTTATGTCGTCTCTGTTAAAACATTACAATGATAAGTTTCTGCAAAATTTATGGATGGAGAGAGGAGCCAACTTAGGGATTCCTGGTGGAAATTACTGGTGTCATGAGAGAATGGAACAGGTAATTTTGCAGTTATCAACAGTTTCAGGAAGGCACATTTCCATTCTTGTTTACCCCTGCATTTGAACTGTGAAGGCCTGTACTGCCGATGACAACCATGATGTAAATTGCAATGTGAACAGCTTGTGTAACCAGTATTTATTTCCTCAGACCACACGAGGCTAAGGATTCAACAGTGTCACAGTAATAATGAAAAGAGTTTAACCCCCACTGCAGGACTGTGAGAATTATAGGTTGCTTCAGATGCCTTCTAGCTCTTTTCTAAGGATTTCCTGTTAGGAAGGGGGTCACAAAGTACTCCCCAAGGTAACTGTTTAGGATTCCATAAAATATATAGTTATAATTTAAGTGTATTCCTCCTCTTCTAAGACTCAGATACAAATTCATGGGAGATGCATTTAAGGTTCATTTAATGACACACTGTTTGGGAGGTGTTTTTTTCTCTTCCATAACTTACCAGATGTTTTGTATTCTCCCCTCCCCTGGAAGGTGTTCTTTCATCAAGTGTCTCAGTTCCACACACGCTGGTCCATGTTGCTGGCCCTTTAGATTTGCTATTGCAGGGCTCCAGATGTTAAAAAAATTTATTGTAAAATATACATAAAACCTACGTCTTAAACCATTTCAAGTATAGAGTTCAGGGGTGTAAAATACATTTACATTGTTGTGCAACCATTACCACTATCCATTTCTAGAATTTTTCAACATCTCAAACTGAAACTTTGTACCCAATAAATAATAATTCCCCATTCCCACTGCCTAACCCCAGCACCTTCCTACTTCCTCTTTGTCTGAATTTGATTACTCCAGGTAATTTATATAAGTGGAATACTACAAAATTTGTCCTGTTGTATATCTTGCCTCTTTCACTTAGCGTAATGCCTTTAATGTCCATCCCTGTTGTTATATATATTAGAATTTTATTCTCTTGTAATACTGGGTAAAAATCTAATATATACATATAAATATATATCTCTATATAATACATTTAATATATACATATATAGTATATGTGTGTATACACATATATATACACACACCACACTTTGTTTATCCATTCATTTGTTATTGAACAGACATTTGGGTTGTTTTTACAATAGCCCTCATGAATAATGCTGTTATGAACACCAAGAGAGGAGAAGCGAGGAAGAGAGAGGGAGGGAGAGAAACATCGATGTGAGAGAGAGACATTGACTGGTTGGCTCTCATACTCTTGTATGCTCCCCAACGTGGAACTGAACCCACAAACTACCATGTGCCCTGATCAGGAAGCAAACTCATGACCTTTTGGTTCACAGAAAGATGCTCCAACCAATGGAGCCACCCTGGCCGGGGCTGTTTAATTTTTTGAGGAACTGGTATACCTTTTTCTCCAGTGGCTGTACCATGTTACATTTCCACCAGCAAAGCAAAAGTGTTCCAATACCTCCACATCCTGACCAATACTTCTTTTCTGGTTTTTGATAGTAGCCATAGTAACAGATATGAAGTGGTATTTCACTGTGGCTTTGATTTGCATTTCCATCATGATTAGTAATAAGCATTTTTTCCTGTGTTTATCTGGCCACCTGATTGCTATTTAAGGTCATGCTATCACAATATAAATTTAGCATGTGCAGAAAGCCATAGATTTAGCTACTGAACTGAAGGCCAAGATAACAAATTCCTGGTTCTTACATTGAAATTCACTTCTAACAAATTTTGGGAATCTTTTTAGGTAGCTAGTGTTACCCTAACATATACTGAAGCTGTTACCATGAAGAAAGAGCAGCCATAAATGAAAACTAATATATGAGCCATAGGCTTAGTGGTTAAGTAACAAAAGGCAAAGAAATAGAACCTTAGACTGGAAAACTGTAGATTTATTATATGCAAAGGCAAATTTTTTGTAGAATTATTTTCTGTGATAGCAGAAATGGAACTAGCAGATTTTGAAGTTACTAAGAATAACTTTATATAACATTTTGACTTGAAAAATGAAACTTATGCCATTAAAGCATATCTATAGTACAAAGATCAAGTCCAGGGTGCTACTATTATGACAGAGTCCCAAGGCATGATCAATTCAAGAATGTGGCTGGCACAACCTTTGTTAGACCTCTGAAAGAATTAAGGTAGTACATCATAGATCCTTTGGGTTGGACCAAAGCAGTCCTGTGAAGATTAGGTGAATGGTTTAAAGGAACTTGATATGTCTAAAACCTTAGTAAATAAACCTAGAGGAAAAGATATGGATTAAGAAAACTTGTGGTTTATGGGATTAACTTCAATCAAAAACATACAATACCTGCAAAATTTTTTGAGAGAGCTCTATTTGCAAAACAATTACTTCAGAATTCAAGATATAAAAATACCTTTAAGACTCTATACAGGCACAAAGTGGGTTTAGAAAGCTGCTCAACCACCAAGATTATGTTTTTCAATGTAACGCAGACACATGAAATAAAAGAAGGACATTTTTTTTGCAGAAAAGCCAAATCCTGGAGAAAATTAGACTGGGGAACCACTCCTATGGTGTAGATCAGGGGTCTGATGAAGAGAGACACCCCACCTAAAAGTATGGCAACCTTGTAACATTTGGCCTCCAGAATTTTAGAAGAAAAGTATGTAGAATAGAGGCCTGTGCAACAGTAGCTGCTCTGTGACTCATTTTTTCGCTTTTAAATGGGAGTGTTTATTGCAATTAACCTCCTGTACTAATGATGTATGGAGGACAGTTTACTTGTATTTTAGGTCATATCCTTTTCAGATGAAAAGGATACTTATCTAGATCTAAGGTAGATGATAAGATCCTAGGGTTCAAATCTGATATTGTGATTGGATGAGAATTTGGGGATTGTGACAGGATAAGTGAATTTTGTGTGGTAGATTGAATATTCTTCCCCCAGTTCTCTACTCTTCTTCTGTCATAGGATCTTTCAAGTGTCTAGGACAAAGAGATGCCATTAATATTGGGCATGGCCACATAGCCGTCTTTGGCTAAAGAAATTTTGGTAAGATATGATGCAAGCAGAGATCTTTAAAGTATGTGTAGGGCTTGGCTTTGCCTCTTGTACTTCACTGTCACATCACAGTAAGAGCATGTCCGGGAACTGCTGGTCCAAAGGCATCTGAGGCTTGTGGGTTGAATGAACCCCAACCTGAAGCCTAAACACAAGCTGAGCTGATATGTAACCTGACAGGAGGACGTCCTAATGAAATTAAAAATCTGTGAGTAAGAAAAATAAATATTCTTTGTTGTTAGCCACTGAGATTTTGCAGTACTTTGTTTCACATTATTATTATGGTACTACCTGACTAATAAAAATATAATTAAACTAAGTGTTTAATATGCAAGAGGTTTCTCTTTTTCAATTTCATCTCAAAATTGCTAATAATGAAATGAAAATCACTGAAGGCAACCTAATGACTTTTGGTATCTTGGTTATATTCTTCTTGAAAACCAATTTTCCATTTCTCCACCCATTCCAAACACTTATTTTATTTTAATATATTAAACATAATTCTTGCAATCTAGTTTCCACAAATTTATTTAGAGTTCATATAAAACATAAATCGTATTATATTGCTCAAAGAGTACAAACTTCCAGCTATAAGATGAGTGGATTTGGGGGATATAAAGTATCACATAGTTTACTTTTCATAAATTATAATTGACTCCCATTTGTTATAATTTTTCATGAAAATATTATGTTTTGAGATCTATAAAGTTGACATATATAGATCCCTTTCCATGACTCTGAATATTGTAGTAGTATTCTAACACATATTTATGTAACACTTGGTTTTCCTATGCCCCTAGTTATGGCTCCCAGATGATCCTCTTCCACAAACAACATTAGGATGAAAGTTCTTGTCTATGTTTTCATATATACATGCATGAAAATTTCTTTATGTTATATATCTGAGGTTGAATATGCTTGGATACCCTGAATTCTGGTAAATTTTTCTACAGAATGACTTTGAGTTTACAGTACTGTCTTTAGTTACTTAAACCTATGTGATTACTTGTGAACTTATATCACTTCTTTTTTCTTTCCTATTGCATTTAATATTTTTTTACCAGCTATTCCCAGGGCAAACTTGAAAACAGATTAAATGACATAGAAAATCTCCTGGTTCTGAACTCTGCTTCTCTTTGTTGTTAGCTGAAGTCCCTTGGAAAACTCTTTGGTCACCCGAATGGTTTCCCCCCATGTTGCAGCGGATGTTTAGCATGAGACCAAAATCCATTAATCTCACTGTTTCTATGGCATCATCAGACTCAAGATTTATGCCATTTCCTGTAAGTCCAAAGTATCCTTAATTATTTAACCTCTATCAGCTTGTTATATTGGAGCTCTCTGATACTTCAATAATAATTTATTTAGAAAAATAATTTCTAAATTTATTTAGAAATTATTTCTAAATAATTTATTTAGAAAAATAAATAAAAATTTATTTATCCTTAAACACATCCAATATCAAGTAATATCTTTCAATTTTGTTGTAGGCTGACTATGTGAATCTTCCCCAGAATTCTTGTGTTTAAGCCTTAATTCCCCAATGTCTTTGGGTGTGGGGCCTTTGCTGATAATTGGGTTTAGATAAAACTCATCATGAGGGTGAGGCCCCCATGATGCAATTACTGTCATACAAAGAGGAAGATGTGGAAATGTAAATTGCTAAAGTCACTCTGTAAAACAGGGTGGAGGCTTCTCAAAAAATTAAAAATAGAACTACCTTGTAATCCAATCATCTCCCTCTGGGTATGATATATCAAAATAAGAGGAAAAGAAGACAAAGGAGAGATATCTGCCCTCCCTGCTGATTTCAGCTTTGTTCACTATAGCCAAAACACAGATACAATCTAAGTGACCATCAGTGAATGAATAAAGCAGCCATCATGTATGTAATGAAATATTATTCATTGATGAGAAAGAAAGAAAGAAAGAAAGAAAGAAAGAAAGAAAGAAAGAAAGAAAGAAAGAAAGAAAGAAAGAAAGAAAGAAAGAAATTATGCTGTCTGTGACTACATGGATGGACTGTGACAAATACTGATAGTATCACTTACATGTGGAATAAAAAAAAGGTGAGTGCATTGAAGGAAAGATTAGAACAGTGGTTACCAGGGGCTGGGAGTCAAGAAAAAGGGGAGATATTGCTCAGAGAGTGCAAACTTCCAGTTATAAGATGAGTGAAATTTGGAAATCTAAAGTACCACAGTGATTTTAGTCATCATTAGTTTACTATAGAATCAAAAGTTGGTAAGAGAGTAGATCTTAAAGTTCTCACCACAAAAGGGTAATGGTGATTTATGGGACATGATGCAGGGGATAGTGCACACTCTTGTGTGATCATTTTGCAATGTGCCAAATCAACACATTGTACACACATTGAACTTGCACAATAATATGCAACATTGTGCCAAACTTACACAATGTTATATGTTATTATATCCCAATAAAGTTAAAGAGAGACTAGAGCTCCCTCTCTCCTCTATGTGAGGACCCAATGAGAAGGCAGCTGCCTGCAAACCAGGAAGAGGTCACCAGGAGCTAAATTGGCAGGTTTGTAACTCTTTTCAGTACCTCTCTTGAATTATTGCTGGTATTCCTCTCCAACACTAAGTATAGCACTGAGGCAAAGAAGTATTCTCACTTCTTTCCAAATTAAAGTAGAAGGGCAACCATACTTTTGCCTTATAACATTATTTTCACCATTTAATAGCATAATGAAGCAACTAACCTAAAAGAAAAGTTCTTACTGAAGTAAACATTTTTAAATTATATTGTCAGTATTATGTATTATTGCCATACAGAAATGAAATTTTTCTAAACAACTTAAAAAGTAAATTTCATAATTCGAGGGGTTTAATTATAAATTTATAGACAATTAAATTCAGTATATAAACTTACATGATAATATTAAATCTTAACAGTAAGTTATTCCTCTTTCTATATACTCATAAGTAGAGAGAAAGAATATGAATTATATTCAAATCAAGAAGAAATAAAAAGTAACTTTTTTTTAAAAAGAGAGAGGGTTCTTTCCCATCTATTTTCTATTTGAAAACTCAAACCAGTGGAGGACTCATAGTTATAGAGTAAATCCAAGTGACAAACTGAATACCACACAGCCAAAGAAGGTAGTTTGTTTGGAGGATTTACCATAGTTGTCACTTACTTTTTTACTGGCGTGTTCACGATGTCAGTTAGGTCAAGGTTCTATTGATACCATTGGAAACAAAACACATTAATAGCTGTGTAAGTATAAACATTGTAAAATTGGATGAAACATTTTTTCTTGTGTTAAAAAAAATCTTTCAAATGGTGTGTTTTTAATCCCAGAATCAATGAAAGAGTTTAGCAGGGAATATAGATTTTTATATTCTGGCAAGAAAAATGTATATGAATTTGATGAAATTCTACAGATGGCAGATTTTGTTCATTTCACAATATACTTTAAACCATTATTTTAAAACATTTAAAACATATGACTTATAAGAGAAGAAAAAATCAAAATTTTAGAAACTTATATGACTATAAATATTTTCCCTTCTGTTGACACATTTCCTGTCTACATTTAAAATATTTCCATTTTTTTTTACCGTAACTTAGCTTTTAAAACAAAATTTCAATGGCCATTATTGCAGTTTACTTGTCTGAGATTTAAATATATTCCAAGGGGAGAACAATAAAATAAGAATTAACTAGCTGCTCAGTAATAAAAATATGTCTAGAAAATATTCTTATTTTGTTTATTACTGATATGGGTGCTGTACTTTGTGAAGTAAGACCCAAAAGCAGTGAGTATCTTTCAATGGAGCAAAAGGTGCCATTGCACTGTAACTACAAGGAAACTTCATCTCTTTACTATGACTTTTTCTCCTTTCTTCCCTTTTGATTCAAACTGGCCTCATCAGTACCCTGACTCACCTGCCTCTCCCTTACATGACCCCTCCCTTCCTCATTCAGGACTTGGTACAAGGAGGTTCTGTGCAGCATCAAATAATATTAGAAACAAATCCTCTGGTCTGGTGACTCCAGAAACAGTTTGGGTCAAACTAGAGATAACTATAAACTAGTCTTCAGTTGTGTTCAAACTCCATGTGCAGAACAGTGGACTGAAGAAGAGACTTTATGGCTGACGTCAGGACCAGGTGCGCTAATCAGTTATCCCCCTACACTAGCACCAGCCAATCAGCAGAGACCAGGACCCTGACCAAGACGCGACTCCTTTAGTCAAAATGATTAATGATTTTCCCCTTATATAATACATTTTCTGGAAGCCATCTGGGAGCCAGGTCTTTGAGTATTAACTCACCTGTCTCTGGCATGGGCCACTTCTGAAAAAATAAACCCTTATTTTTTTACTGCAAGCTCCCATTAATGTCTTGTTGGCACCGGCAAATGGACCCCTTTAGTCTGCTAAAAACCCCTTATGTGTGCTGAAAAACGGATGCCTTTACTCCAGTAACAACACTCAGCACTTTATTAGCAATTTAGAAATTCACATGAACTTTGCTTGTTGTGAAAACATTCAAGGAAGGAATCTTAATCAAAGAATGACTTTTTAAAAAATGTCAATCACCCACTTTATGAGTTGTGTATGTGGGGGGCACAGAATAGAACATTTAGAACAAAAAACACCCAAATAATCAGTAAGAGTTAAAACAAGTTTTCATGGACTTTAATTCCCACATATTTAGCAAGCATTTAATTTAATCAGCATTATAAAAGTCTATGTAAATTTCTTGGACACTGAGAAAGGAAGAATGAGATTTTATTTAAGGTAGAGAGAATCAATTTAGTTGGTACAGTTTGAGAAAAGCTGGGCTTCATTCAAATCAATTTTCCCCAGGCTAAAATAAAAACCCCCTTTCTCTTACAGACTATTATGCCAAATTCTTTGACTTTTATGTCCATTGTGAGACTATTTTCGACATAAGTAGATACTAAAACAATATCATTTGAATCTATTTTGTGTGCAAAAAAAGCTATAGAAATTTCAGAAGAAAAAAAACTATTGAGACACAAATTAGTTTGTAAGAAAACATGAAAAGGACACTTTATCCTGTTGAATATTTTACTTTAAATCTCTGTATAAAATTATTAAATTAACTTTATTTTTAAAAGGAATTATAAAAAGCCTATAAACTTTTTATTCTGAAGGCATCTGTGAATATTTATCAGTGCATCTTACTAGCAAACCCAAGTTAATTTTGAAACAAGAACACTTATTATTATTGTGTATATATTCTGACATCAAAACCTCTCTGTAATGTTTATAGGTAGTAGGCTTACCAATTATGAAATCTTATATTTTCTTTAGGAGTGTTTACTTAGAATTTTCACTTAATAAATAACATTTTTTCTTTACATGCTTACTTTAGATTGGACTGGAAGTTACAGCTATGTGGGAGCTGGAATTAAACATAGAATTCAACATAAATAAAGTTTTATTTGTAGCACTTGACAGTCACCCTCTCCTTACATTTCCCACAGTGCGGAAGATTAGTTTGGAAGACAGGACATGCAGCGTGGGACAAAAGTGGTGTACAGTTATAATACAAATAAATAATACAATGATTAGTAAATAATAATGTAAGAATAAGCTCTAGTTTGCATACTCAAACTGTACACTTACTTTTGCTTCACCCTGTATATGAGTTATAATTACTCTGATGTTGAAGACTGAAGATAATAATCATTAACTTTGGGATTCTGCTCTTTTGGAGGGTGAGAGAAAGCACCTGGATTAGATCCAGATTTTGTTCTCAAGGATGAATTTCATTGTGCATCATTCACCATGGCTACTATTCATTTTCTAGAAGATTCTTTCTTGCTTATTATACTCCATGGGAACGCCTGAAGTGGGCTTCGGGAGTATCTCTTCTGGGTTCTGTAAGAACATCACAGCAAGTGTCCAAGTCCTACAAATTTGGGCACCAATGTTTGTTTTAAGTTTCAAATAATCAAATGACTTTGAAATCCAAGTCTGTGCTTTTTATTAGAATAAATTTTACTCAAAAAATTCCCCAGGCTTTTGGTCTGTCTCTCTTGAGTAACCATGCCAAAAGTTCTTCATTAGAACTAACTCTCAAGCATAAGGTATTTGTTTGCTTCATCTCTCCCATGACTCTCTTGACTTAATGCTGACTACTCTGTAGCTGTCTGAAACAACAGGCTTATGTGGAAGAGGAATCTCCTGAAATTTTGATTGCACACAGGCCAGTGTTTTGACTCTCATGAAGTAACATTACATACAGCTAGCAATAATTCCTTCATGCTATCAATGTTCTTTCTCAAAACTTGCCCAGTGCCTGAAGCTCTTTAGGTACATTTTTTCACTTCCAAGTTACTACAGTTAATTGTCTTGCCAAATATTTTGCTACTATATAATGTGGGTTACCATTTTCTTAGCCTTTTATTGTAGTTCCTTCAAAACTACTACCCAATTGTGAAGTAAGCCATTGGTACACATTTGGATTTTGTTTATGATACCATTCCACTTTTGGTACTTTTTAAAATTGGTCAGCAAACACTGAAATAACTTTGTACAGGAAACCACCCTAAAATTCACTGGCTTATAATAAACATTTATTTATTGCTTATAGTTCTGCAGATGGACTATCTGCTAGGTTTCAGCTCAAGGTTGCAGGTTGGGTCAGGCATTTTATGTGTTCCTATATATCTTTGGACAAGTAACTACTCAAGACATACTATTTTCAGTAACACAAGAGGCCAAACCATAGGATCCAAACACTGAACTTATTTAAGATTATTTTTTTAAGTCATGTTCCCTAATATTCAGTTGTCCCAAGTAAGTTCAATGGGCACAGCACAACACCAATAAAACAAAAATGTACTCTACCCACTCTAATTCATGGCAAAGTCATGTGGTTGAATGACGTAGTAAGGACTTAAACAGTCTAATCTCTATCTATCTATCTATCTATCTATCTATCTATCTATCTATCATCTATCTATCTATCTATCTATCTATCTATCTATCTATCTATCTATACATCTATCATCTATTACCTATCTTGTCTCTATCTCTTTCATGTATAGAAAGCAGTAGATCTACCCCTTAGTTCAAAATAAGATAATGTGATTTAAAAATTAAACACTCATCATAAACAAAGAAGCAGAATAGAAATGACTCATAGATACAGAGAACAATTTGATGGTTGCCAGATGGGAGTGGGATTGAGGGGTGAGTGAAAAGGGTGAAAGGATTAACAAATTGGTTGTTGCAGAATAGTCATGGGGATGTAAAGTGCAGCATAGGGAATATAGGAAAAATATTTCAGTAAGTATGTGTGATGTCACATGGGTATTATTAGATTTATTGGAGTGATCATTTAGTAAGTTATATAATGTCTGCTCACTGGGTTGTACACCTGAAACTCATTTAACAGTGTATCTCAACCATAATTAAAACATAAAAATATATTTAAACTGAATAAAAATTAGCTACATTTGAAGTGGATGATTACAAATCATCCTCGCTGAAATTATTTTTTAAAAATTACTCAAATGTGATAGATGAAAAATCTCTTATTTTATAGCTCATATACATAAAAAGGTATAGTCTGTTAGGAAATTAAGCTATGAGTTTCACAACTCTTTTAACAGATAACACAAGTGAAATTATTATACTTCTTTACATAATAACTTGCAGCTAATTTTAAAATAAAAAATAATTATATGCTCATTCTAAATTATCTTTTAAAGTATAAATAAATTCATATTTTAAAAGGTATGTCTATAACAAATTGAACTGAGGATTTTTCTAGGATTTTATTGAAATTATTACTTCCAATCTAATGAGTGTGAATCAACATAGAAATATTTCTTAGCTATGGGTATTTTCTGTTAATTTCTTAACTGGAAATATCAACAAAATAGTAAGTGCCATTTTTCAATCTAAAAAAACCCACTCATCTATTGGTCATGTTTAATAACTTTGCACCCCTGTATTTATACAATAGTATACACACATTTATAATTATATTATATACATTATATATTATGCATGCATATATAATTTTTATGAAATCACTTTTACTGATAAACTCCAGAAAAAGCAAAGCTTTAACTGAAATCTTTAGATAACTGCCCGAAGAGTCATTTGTTCACTCATTATTTCATAAAGCATTTAATGATGTTGCTATATGGTAGACATGACAATAGTAAGTGTGATAGAAGTTCATAACTACGTTCCATTTTTCTTTTGGTGTGCTTTATTTATTTATAGGAGTTCCTTATATAGAGGAGGAATTATCTTTTTGTTTATGAGGTATTGCAACTAATTTTATCCTTTATCATATGCATCTGTTTAGATGAAGTATTTGATTTTTATGCAATTGAATTTTTTAGTCATAGTTTATCAATGGTTAATTCTGAATTTTAGTCACAGGAAAACTGTATCTTTGAGAATTTGAATAAATTGTACATCTAAAAAAGTCAATGTGAAATTTTGAATGTATTATTTTAGAGTCTCTAAGGAAGATGACTGTGGCATAAAAGCAAAATAAAACAAAATAAATAAAAGCAGAAAGAAATATACCCTTTTGAATTTGTGACTTATCGAAGCAAACAAAAAATGGAAATGTGGAATTATAAAATAATTAGTTATTTTCATACATGAAACATTATTCTACAGAAATCTAGGCCAGAATTATGTTTCTCATTTTATTTCTAATCATAGGCAATTTTTAGAAGTGAGCAGACTAATCTTAAACTTTGGGTTGTAAAATAAACTATGTTTTTGTGAATAAATATAACAGGATGCATAGTCACTTTCATGGAACAAATAGGAAACCTTTTCCTGGATGTGATTTGCCATAGCAAAGCAATTTTGAAATCTGAATCTGTTACACTAATCAGAGATTTTCCTGATGCCGCATCCAGCTTCACCAGGCACCCAGGTGTTAAGCATTCCTCACAGTATAAAGCAGTTGACAAGGTGAAGTTAACCAGACCTTTTGTAGGAGTCAAAAATATGGTTTTCAGCCAAGACAATAAGTGTACTGTCTACATGAGTGACAACCTAAGACATCAGGGGTAGGTAGCCAAAATGAACAGTCACCGCTGGAGTGCTCTGGAGTGCCAGAGAAGGTTTGCTTTAGTATAGGGTTGTGAGTGTGTGTGCATGTACAAGGACACTCGTGTGTGTGCTTGTGCCGAGGGAGTGAGGATGCTTATATGTTTAAATAAAAGAAATATATCACTTTATTTAAAGTTTTGCTGAAAATATGACACTCGTGCAAGGAGGCACATTTTTGTTTCTGACAGTAGCTTGCTTTGCTGTGTTCAACGCACATTCCTTCTGCTCATTAGGAAGCTATGAATAGATCAGTTTATATAGAGAATAACACATAGTTATTTCACTCTAAACATTAAAAAAATGTTTACTGTAGTCGTCTCCCTCGGCCTGTTGTAGCCATGAAGGTGTTCAAAGATCCCGTGCTAATGTAGAAGCGATTCTGTGCCAGTTATGCCATTAAGATGTTGGAGATGCTGCACTATAAAATACTTGGATAGTGGAGAGCCTTGAGAATTTGGAAAAATAATTTCAATAACCAAACATTTATGATTTTATAGTGGAAAAGATAAAGATTGTTTAATGTCAAGAAATGCAGGAAAGAACATTGGAGCAAGATCAGGCATATTTTTATGGAATTCTCCCCCTAATTCATATGATTAAACTCTTTAGATTACTTTAATCTTATAAATCCTTAAATCACTTCCAGGCCACCCCTGTCCACCCTTTCCAAACATTTCTAAACACACTTCTTGTTCCCTCTCTAGCGCTTGTACGCCTGTTGAGCAGTGTAATGGCCGTTCTTGAATTCAGTGTGATCATATTGTTGATATTTAGGGAAAAAGATGAAAGAAAAAGTAAGTGGGGAAATATCTTTGTAACAAGTCCTTTGATATTTTGGTGATTTTTCATGGATGAAAAAAATCACATTCTCAGGCTACCACATTTAAAAGCTAATGTACAGTATTATGGTGGGTTTGAAATTCAGATACAGTAAAACTTCACCTTAACATGATTGAACATCATATCAATTCAGAAATAACTCTTACAAAATGGACTTACTCTTTCCTTAGTTAAAGTGAGATAAACATATTTTATACCCAAGGCAGTATATATAATTATCACTACTGGCTTCCAAGGTTTAGCTATGAGTCCTGCTTCACAAGACTATTATATATTGAATTCATATAAAAGTATACCATATTACTATTATTTAAAAAAGAATACTTATTCATATTGTGAATACTTCAAATGATTGTTTTATATCAAAATAAATAGGGGTCATAATTAAAAAATACAGTATTTATATTTGCTTTACTAGTATTGATTATTATTTTAAGATAAAACAATTATAATAAAATAATGTCAGGGCCAGGATTTTATCTGACCACAATTCAACAAGCCCAAACATATTTATGTTACTATCTCTTCTGCTGACAACTTCATTGATAATCTTATAGTAAGATAATGTATGTCAAAGTGTGGTTACATGTTTATACATCTTTTTATATATTTTGAAGTTAATATTTGCTAAAAAGCATAAAATGATTTGAACACACCTTCCATAGAAACTAAGGAGGATATATATGTTCAGTTTTTAGCAAAGAAAAGAGATCATTAGGGTAGAATGCGGAGCATCTCTTTAAATACTGTATTCCCATGTAATGACTTCATGAAGTAGACTAAGTGCAATTTTGTGAGATATCTCTAAATCTGCTGTCAACACCCTGTTTATTTCTTGGGAAGTATAAAAATTAAGTATTGTAAATTGCTGTAACTCTATTCAATCTGATAATGACTTTGTGAAAGACTTGGCAGCTCAGAAAATAGCTTTTTTTGGGACACTTTGTCTGATAAATGGAAAGACTAACTGGTGAAATATAAAGCCTTCACCGAAGCATTTAAATTATCACTTGTTAGTTTTTTAAAGATTCAACTCAAACATCACTGTGTGTGAAATGTAAAAGATATAATTTTGTTATGCGAGAATATTATTTCTGCCTAAAGAAATAACAACACAAACTTTTAGAAGACCAGGATGTATCCATGGGTAATGCCATTGAAGCCGAAAAGTCAATAATTGTCATTTTTTCCCCCACTTTGGGCACAAACTGCATTTTTCCAATCTTTGCTGTAAATCTTACAGGAAAAAGGGCACTGCCAAATCTTATGATTTAAAAGGATGTGATTATTCAGGACAGATAAAACCCCCAGTAATGACTGCATTTTAATATCTCAAAAACTTATTCTAACATAGCTACTGGAATAGAGGGGATTTGGGGCCACTTCATCACCCAACTCACTGGCCCTCTGAATGGATTTTTACCCTTTTATTCTTAGGTTAGACACTTAAACCAAGTCTTCAACAAGGTGTGTTATTAAGATAAGACTCGAATTCTTTTGAATAGTGGATATTTTCTGAGGCAGCATCTGATCTTACCACCTCATTTTAAAATTTATCTTTGTCTATTTCTTTTTTTAAAAATGATTTTACTTATTTACTTTTAGAGAGAGAAGGAAGGAGGGAGAAAGAGAGGAAGAGAAACATCAGTGTGGGTAAATACATCAATTGGTTGCCTCTTGAGCATCCTCAACTGGGGACCTGGCCTGCAACCCAGGCATGTGCCCTGACTGGGAATTGAACCAGTGACCTTTCAATTTGCAGGCTGGCACTTAATCCACTGAGCCACACCACCCAGGGTTCTTGCTTATTTCTTAATTTGAGAATAAGTTTCTGTGGATAATATTTAAATTTTTAAAAAAGTTAATCTTGATTATATATTTTTCCATTATAAATTACTTCCCTTATAACTCTTTCCCCCCAGCAATCGTCATACTCCTGTCCATATCCATGAGTCCTTTATCCTTTTTGCTCAATCCCTATATCCCCTCACCTCCCCCCAACACTGTCATCTGTTCTCCATCAATGAGTCTGTCTGTCTTTCGCTTGTTAGATCAGTTTGTTCCTTAGATTCCACATAGAAAGATTTAAATTTTTGAACACATTAATTCCTGGTTCCTATATACTATGTCCTCTAAATTATGTTCAAAAACAGAACTAATTTTTCTTTAAGGCACTTTTTCTCTTCCATATTATGTTATAAAATATCTAGAGGAAACGAAGTAGAACTTTCAACATTCAGTGTCAAAATCTCCTCAATTAGCCGCAAGATCATTTATGTTCCTTTTCTGTTTTTCACATTCCTACAGATAAATTCTGCCACTCTTCCCTCTTCCATCAGCACATAACTGGTGCTTTTTCTTCACTGGTCTTCAAATCCCACTCAACAGTGTCCATGAGTCCCTCCCAGCTTGTTATAACCATGTCTTCAATGTCCTTCCACTTCTGCCCACTGCCTGGTGTGAAAGCTAATGTCACATATTTTATTTATTGTCTTCATGCAACTGCTCCACTTCTAGAAACCAAATTTTGTTCATTATTTATTGTTGCATAACGAATTGCCCCAACATCTAATGGCATGCAGTGACAACCATTAGAATCTGATAGAAATGCTATGGATTGGGATTCAGGCAGGCCACAGCAGAGATGATGCAATTGTGGGGCATTTTCTAGAGTGAGACAAATGGCTGGAGATGGCTGGAACAGATTAAGTGGGTCAATAAGTTTGAAGCTTTAGATGTTTTTTCCCCTTTGAGATCTGCTGGACCTGTAATAACTAAGATGATTCATTTACTGACATGTCTGGCAGCTGGGCTTGAGTGACTGCTTCCCAATATGACCTCTTTACCTGGCTGGACTAAGCGTTCTCATAGCATGGTGGTCTTAGGTTTTTAAACTTTTTTTACTTAGCTCTCATGGAAGGTGAACATTCTGAGTCCAATAAAACTAGCCTTGAATTCATGTGTCACTATTTATGCTGCAATCTTTTTTAAAAATAATATTTAATTTATTTATTTTAGAGAGAGGGAAAAGGATAGAGAAAGAGAAGAAAAAAAACTGATATGTGAGAGAAACATGGGTCGACTGCCTCTCACACACCCCCAAATGGGGACCTGGCCCACAACCCAGGTGTGTGTTCTGACCGGAATCAAACTGGAAGCCTTTTGGTCCCCAAGCGGGTGTTCAACCTATTGAGCCACACAATCTAGGACCCATCCCATAATCTTTTGATTATGTAGGTTCAGGGCAGTGTCGAGGGGATTACACAAAGGTATGAATGCCAGAAGGCATGGTTCACCAAGGGGCTATTTTAGAGACTATTACCACAGTGCCTATTACTCAAGCAAAAGAAGTGGCCAGAGGTCAGGCAGAACACAGAAAATGATCAGAGCAATTCTCATAAGCTAGAGTTTAAAATTATAATGGAATTTATGAATCTTACTTTACTTTCACCATTGTGTAATTTTCATATCCTCCCCTTCAGATTTCAACATTCTATTGAGATTTTTTAAAAAAGATTTCATTTATTTATTTTTAGAGAGAAGAGAAGGGAAGGAGAAAGAGAGGGAAGAGAAGGAGAAATCAATGTGCGACTGCTTTTCACACACTCCCTACTGGGGACCTGGCCCACAACCCATTCATGTGTCCTGACTGGGAATTGAACCAGCAGCCCTTTGGTTTGCAGGTCTATGATCAATCTACTGAGCTACACCAGCCAGAGATCTATTGGGATTTTTGTGACAATGTCGGAAAGATCTATGACAATCTCCTACATACTTTTTTCCTTGTCAAACTGAGATAATGTTTTTTTTCCTGAGTCAGTCTTACAATTTCTTCTGATTGTTGTTTCAAAAATGAGTGACGTACACTTCTGAAGAATTTTATTCAATCCCAAGACTTATTTATAATTGTTTTTTTTCTTCAAAATGTTAAATTATGACATTTCATGGAGGCCATGAATAATTACAACTGACTCAACTTGAAATAATATATTTGAGAAATCTTAGCCCACTGAAAAATTTTCTAACCTCAGGCTTAAAAAATGGCTTTTTGGACAACTATAATTGAACAACAATAAAAAAGATTTAAAAAATAGCTTTTTAATATTTGTTAACCCTGAAAAACTGTCAGTTGTCCAAAACCCATTTTGGGAATTCTAAAGAGATAAGTATTGTCTGTATATTAAGACTTAAGCTTTAGAAAGAGTAGAATCACAAGGGACAAATTGTGTGGGACACTGATATTTTGTTAGTAGAAACTCGAAATACTCTTTGAGTATGTCATTATCAGCTGAGATATTCTGGGCACAGCACGGAACACATACTGTGACTAATGATGCTAAGGATGAGAAGAGTGGAACAGTGCATAAAATGGTATTTGAATACACAGACCTTATGTTGCCCATCAAATCTGAGCAGGAATATTGTGTCTAGGAACACGAAACAGACCACTCGTTCACAGGGTCAGGGAACCGGAAAAAAGAAGATAAGATAATGAATTAAGCGGGGAAAAAAGGAGGCAAAACACATAGCACAGATGGCAAATGAAGTATAAGATAAGGGGGAGAAGGGTGGCAATAATTCTCTAGTTACATGGTTTTGTTTTTCACATTTCCAAGCAAGTAAACTAGGATAGATTATTTTAATAGCCTGGTCATAGTTTATTTTCTTTTCCTTTTTTTCCCTCTGTGTACATCAGTTCAAATTATTTCCATATTGGAATAAATGGCACTGATATAGATACAGGTGGGGGAAATGGTCCTCTGCTAGTTTTTCTATTAATTCAAAACAGAAACAATCCTTCTCCATCCACCTTCTCCTTTTCTTCTTAGGGTTTTTTAATATCTTCTTCCAGCATTTCCCAGATTGTCGCAGCGACAGCTGCAAAACACACACTGAATAGAGCATATCCATAGGGAGAAGGAGAGAAAAGTTGGGCTTTGATTGAGCAAGTGGTGTTGAATGTCTGTTTTTTGTAATATCTGTGGACAATTGTCATGTGATCTCATTGTGAATCCCGTAAGTGAGAGAAAGTGCATTGTCTCTTCCTTCCTCCTTTCCTCCCTTCTTTTCTTTCTCTTTCTTTTTTGTTGAGTGCTTTTTTTCCTATTCTTGGCTACCACTGGAGTTGGTTTCTGCAGGGCACAAGGAAGCACCCATTATGCACCATAAATGTTTTCACAGGGAGATTTCTATTTGAACAGAGGTTACATTTAACAAATAAATATAATCCTGGTAATTCTGTTTTTTAAGTTTTATTTCCATTAGGATCGAAGTTTAAAATTGAGTTCTGTAATCTGTTTATTCTTCCTTTAGAGCAAAAGGAGGCATGATTAAAGAGAATTTCCTTTTGATCCTTAATGTTTGACAGATAGTGAATGGTCGGGACCACACAAGATTAGCCAAAGTTGTCGGAAGTAAACTTTTAGAAGGAAAATTATTAAACTGCTTTCCTACAGATATGAATTTTTTGGAACTATTTCCTGAGAATGTTTCACACACTTCTACAGTATTCTTCTAACATGTCCACACCTGGAAATGTATGTGTTTTGCCCAAGGCACTTTGCTAGATAGGTATTTGAAAGGTATCAGAGAGATAAATGAAACCACCTGGAGTCTGTCGCTGCAGTGGCAGCCACGGGCCTTCCCTGGGATGGAGTTATGTTCTCTTTACTGCAGCCGTCAAGCTGCTACTTTGTTCTTTACAGCTCCTCTCAAAACAATATCCATCAAGGTGTCAATTAGGTTTTATAGGTGGCAGCAGCTCCACTTTTATGAAGAGTTGTCATTAAAAATGTGAATAATATTGATTATGCCTCTTTAAATATTTATGAGGGCAAACTGTATGACCCAAATCCTGGAAGAAGACAAAACTGCTCACAAAATCAGGAGGCCCAGGAGAGCAGAACAGAGTACCTCGATGGTGTATAAAACAATCATTTCCTCACCTCAAAATATTATAAATTCAAAGAGAAATTCCAGAAGGGGAGATAATCAATTAAGGAGAATAGAATAAAAATCACTTGAGTGGCTCTGCTGAAATCATTATCATTGTGCAGATGAAACGTCATTTCTCCATAAATAATTCAACAGTGTTTTGAATCCACTTTTACAGTTTCTCCTCTTCAGGTTTTGAGAACTTATAAAAACATATGCAAGTACAACTTGTGAAATGGAAAAGTTTGGAGAATCATGTGTTAAAGATACCCATATATTTCTTCAGAGTGATCAGGAAAGATAACACCATGTTTAAAAGGACTGTTTCTAATGTATTGGAGCCTATCATTTTTTAAAGATTAAAAGCAGTGTTGTATTATTGTTACATTATGTTGTATATATTCATTGTAGAAAAATCGGAAACATAAGCACAAGTTAAAAAGTAAGCTGTGTATGATGACCACATATTTTTATTCGTAGAAACCTTTATTGATATGCTTGAAGAATTGTGTCTATGTTTAGGTCTTCTACATACATGTATACATACTATGTAAGTATAAAATGAAATCAGACTTCCATGTTGTTTTGCAACATGCTAATTTTCATTAACAGTTACTATTTTTGCATCTTAATATCTATCTTATTAATAGATTCGGTCTTCTCCTATTTTACCTAAAGTATCCTTAAGAGTTGGTTTAGCTAAGTCAGGATTCAACTGAGGCTCAAACATTGCATTTTTTATGTTCTTTATGTCTTTTTTAACCTACCACAGTTTATTTTTTGTTGTTTTTGTTGTTTGTTTGGCTTAGCTTTTATTTCAAAGCTTTGTTAAAGAGATTAGACTGGCTTTTCTGCAGAACGATTTGTCTAATTAATTGGTGTATCCTTGAGGTATATTATAACGTATTTTTCTATCCCCTATATTTTCCTCAAACGTGAATGTGGATCTGAAAGACTGATGGATTCACGTTATACTTTTACTCTCCAGAATTTTCTAGATAGTGTTATGGGCTTTGCTATCTATCAGTTCAGTTCATTTATATGCTTGAATGACCATATAAATGCTGAGCTGATCACTAAATCACAGTGATGACTATCAAATGCTCTGATGGCTTCATTGCTCTGTTTGGTCCTTTGGTATTTAACTTGAAATTACATGCGCAATATTTGATAGTACACAAATGTCCAGTTCTTCATTTACTGTCTGCCTAATGGTTTTAACATTGTCATTGGTATTTTGACCTTGCTGCTATTGTTTTCTATCCTGGATGAGTTTAGTCTCAATGCAATCAAATTTACCCAGCCTTTTTTTTATTAAATATTTTTATTGATTATGCCATTACATTTGTTCTATTTCCCCCCCATTCCCCTCCACCCTGAACACCCCTCCCCCACCACTCTCCCCTTTAGTTCATGACAACGTGTCTCAAGTTCTTTAGATTCTGTATTTCCCCTAGTATTCTTACTCTCTCCCCTATCTATTTTCTATCTACTGTCTATGCTACTTATTTTCTGTACCTTTTCCCCCCTTCTTCTCCTCCCACTCCCCTGTTGCTAACCCTCCATGTGGTCTTCATTTCTATGGTTCACTCCTGATCTAGCTGTCCTCTTAATTTGCTTTTGTTTTAGGTGTGGTTGTTGATAACTGTGAGTTTGCTGTCCTTTCACTGTTCATCTTTTTTATCTTCTTTTTCTTAGCTAAGTCCCTTTAACATTTCATGTAATAAGGGCTTGGTGATGATGAACTTCTTGAATTTGGTCTTACCTGAGAAGCACTTTATCTGTCCTTCCATTCTAAATGAAAACTGCTGGATAGAGCAATCTTGGTTGTAGGTCTTCAGATTTCATGACTTGGAATACCTCTTTCCAGCTCCTTCTTGCCTGTAAGGTCTCTTTTGAGAAATCTGCTGACAGTCTGATGGGAACTCCTTTGTAGGTGACTGTCCCCTTAGCTCTTGCTGCTTCTAGGATTCTCTCCTTCATTTTAATTTTGGCTAATGTAATTATGATGTGCCTTGGTGTGTTCCTTCTTGGGTCCAACTTCTTTGGGACTCTCTGAGCTTCCTGGATTTCCTGGAAGTCTATTGCTTTTGCCAGATTGGGAAAGTTCTCTTTTATTATTTGTTCAAATAAGGTTTCCACTCATGACTGTTCCTCTTCCCCTTCTGGTACCCCTATAATTCGAATGTTGGAATGTTTAAAGATGTCCTGGAGGTTCCTAAGACTCTCCTCCTTTTTTTGAATTCTTGTTTCTTCATTCTTTTCTGTTTGGTCAGTTTTTCCTTCCTTCTGGTCTACTCCCTTGATTTGAGTCCCAGTCTCCTTTCTATTACTATTGGCTTCTTGTGCATTACCATTCATTTCAATTAGTTTAGCTTTCATATGTTTCTCTAATTTGTGACTAAAGTCAATGAGTTCTGTGAGGATCCTGATCACCAGTGTTTTGAACTGTGCATCTGAAAGTTTGGCTATTTCTTCATTGCTTAGATTTATTGGCTCTGGGGCTCTGAGTTGTTCTTGAGCCATTTTTTGTCTGTTCGTGCTGTTAAGTATGAGGAGAGAGCCTTAGTTGTTTACCAGGGCGGGGCCACCCAGGTGGCTGGTTTGTGATGCTGTATGTGGGGGTGTGGTCAGAGAGGAAGCACTGGCGCTCCTCTCCGCTCGCCTGTTCTGTCCCACCACTTGCCCCAGCCTGTTTATCCGAGCGGAAGTGTGCGAGCCCACCGCCCTGCGGTCTCAATGCTCGCCTCTTCACTGGTTTATCTGCATGCAAATGCTCCACCGACTGCAGACAGCCAGCGCCCCTTCCCTGTGTCCGCCCGTTGCTAGCCCTCACCTGGGATCCTCGCCTTCGGCTGCTTGTGCACCACCCCGTCGGGGATGTTTTTGGCCAACCCGCTCCGATGCTTGCTTTGCCCCTCTTACTGGTTTAGCTGAGCATTTTGTTGTTTTTGGACTTCGTATTGTCGACTTTCTGTGTGGTTCGGTTGCGTTTATTATTGTTAAAACTTTGTTGTTTTTAGATTTGGTTGTGCGTGGATGCAAGGTGTTTCCATCTACGCCTCCATCTTGGCGGAAGTCCTATCCAGCCTTTTTAATGATACCTGTGTTTTAAGTTTTATTTACAGAGGCTTTCTCTACTGCAAAATTAGGAATGATTTTACTCTGTAATTTATTTTCTCTTTTTAAATATGTAGAACTTCTACCCATTTGCAGTTTATGCTTGTGTATGGTGTGAGGCATGAGGCCAACCTGATCTTGTCCTCCAAACTCTAACCATCTGACCCAATGTCAGTTATTAAAATGTCCACCTTTAGTTTACTGATTTGAAAGGCTGTCTGTAACATACACTAAAATGCCAAATGTGTGTGGTTATATTTCTGTCTTTTTTGTTTCACTTTCTGTCTGTATTTTCTTGTGTCAATACTATTATTTTTGAGGATTTATAATACAGTACAATATTTGATCAGGCTAGTTCTATCTTATTTCTTTTTCAGATATCTTACTGCTGTTTTTACTTATATATATTGTTTTCTACATGAGCATCAGAATCTACTTGTCTATTTCCATAAAAAAATACCTGTTGGTATTTTGTAGAAGTCTATTTTGAGTTCATAAATTATTAAAAATAATGGGCATCTATATGATTTTGGTTCTTTCTATATATATAACAGGATGACAAAGCTTACCTTACATCAAGTCTACTGTTGTGCCCTTCAGGAGTGTGTTAAAGTTTTCTTCATATACGAGTCATTCTTTTCAAAAGGACTAATGTCTGTTTTAAGTTTTATTACTCCCAAACCTATCATTTGGAAAAAGCACACGTTTCTATAACTGAACATTAATACTTCCCCCTGTTTCAATAGACTAGAATACTTTTATAAAATGTCTTAATTTCTTCATTTCCTGCTGTCTCCTTTTTTATGTGTATTTTGTTCTAACACATCATTGCCATTTGTTTTGAATTTATGGTATGTTTGAAAGGAGACTTTCTATTGTTACCTGTGCTGACTCCGCTGTTTTTTCTTTTCTGAAAGACATCTTTATTTTAGACTATGGCTGAGCCATGTTTAAGTGGTCTAAACTTCATTTTGATGTTTTTAATACTTGACAGCTTAACTTGAGAAATCAATATCTTAAAAAGGATATAAATAGATTTTATTCTGAAACAAAAATATCCACCATTTTTAAACCTACATGTAACTCTATAAAAAGGCATTAAGTATGTAGTGGAAAATAAACTTGCTCTGTTATTTTATCTGTTGTTTTTGGAAAATGTGATGCTATTGCTAAAAATTGGGAAATGCATTGTAAAGTACAAGTATGCATATATTAGTAAAAATTAAATTCTATTATGTGGCTTTTAGAAAAATTAATTGTACATATATTAAAATTAACCTTAATATTTTAAATATTGATCCCTTTTAGTGAATCTGAGAAAAGAAATTCTATTCTGGAGGCAAATTATAGACAGAGGAAGTGCTCATATTTTTAGAATTAAAGTAATTCACAAATTGTCTACATTTCCTAGTTCTTTCTAACAATGAAATGATATAGCCTTACTGAGTACTGTAGAAACTAAGCTATTCTAAAGGAGTTCGTAAAAAATGAACCAATACCAAATTAAAAATAGAACAGTAAAGCATAGGCTAAAATAAATTAAAACATTAAAATAAATTAGGTGTGAAATAGCAAAATATTATAGTTGTCAAATAAAGAAGGAATAAAAATATATGGCTTAACTGAGAAAAACTACAAAAGCTAGTCTACCAATTATAGCACTTAGCACACTAAAACAATATGAAAGTTTAAAGTAATTAATGGACAAAGGAAAAACTTTATAGCCAATAATTTTAGAAATATATAAGAAGTCTCATTTTCCCAATTAAGGACCCAATTCTTAGAAAGGTAAATGTTGCTCATATAAAAAAAATCAATCACATTTCAAAGTAAGGATCATACTTTAAGTTATCTGAAAATTTGTCTATATTATTTTTTTACTAAAACATTTTTTGATTTAAATGCTACATATTAATAGTGCTAAATATCATGACAAAGTTTATGCACAAATAACAAATTATATAATAGTTTTTCATGGGAGAAAACTGTATTTTGTACTCTTGAAAAAAGTTTACTTTATTTACTTAAGCCAAGCATTAACACATTGTTGTTAAGTCTTTCCTTAAAATTGTGGTTTGAGAAAGGGCTGTTTTATAAGTTCATCAAATTATAATGAATGAGGTAGGAAAACTGACAACAATGAGTGGCTGAAGCTCAATGAATATAATATTCTAAGCAGAAGATGGAATAGAAGAACAGGAGTATTAATTTACATTTTTCTTGGGTAGAGAAAGAAACACATACATTCAATCACTAGGTTTATGAAGGCATGAGATTTAATATTTTTGGCCAAATTTTGTTGGCACAGGCAGTATTTCATAGCTACAGAATATTTTGCCCCAAAGTTCCTTATATTGACTTTTAAAAAACTTTTACAATTACTAAATTTAAAATATATATTTATTTTTTTTAAATTTAAAAACACTAAAGCATTTCTGTTAATCTTACTTTAATTGTAGCTACTTTATACATTGAAAATTAAAATCAAAGATTCAGATCTGAAAATGAACTTAAAATAGGTCAATACTTGAAAAAAGGGAAAGTGATGGTATCAAATTATAAAAATAGGATTATTTATATCAGAAAAATAAATTATATCAACTGCAGACATTTCTTAGTAATTCTTGATGAATGAGATTTGTGTATTTTTAATTTAGGCTATCTGATTTTACATGATTTTCAAGAGCTCCGAGCTAATTTAAAATCAAGGATTAAAAAATAAGTAAGTAAGTAAATAAATAAATAAATAAACAAATAAAATCAAGAATTAGTTTAAATAATTGGAAATATAAACCTTGCAATAAATTCTGGCAATTACCTAAGGCTATAAATAATGATGAACCATATTGTTATCAACATAAGCTTTATTAATATTAGGGGAATAAAAAAGGTATTATTGATTCCCTTTAAATAGAAAATTGCCAAGAAAAGAGAGGTATGTAGATTATAATTGCTCTAATTCTAAAGAAATCTAAATTCTTTGGGATGCTTAGTGAAGTAAAATGTGGCTTTGATTTAATGTGAAGAAATTCTATTATAACTATGTCTATTAAAGCATAATAGGCATATGGAAATAGCTGGTGACTCAACTGAACTTTATATATAATTCATTTATTGTGTTCCTGTAAAGTGCCAAGATCAAAAGCAGTCTTGATATTGGCTAATCCATGAACTATTACAGTTCTGTGAGGAAAATCCCTTCATTATGTTACTTGGGACTCCTTTGTTATGTTTAATGCATTAAGGCATTATCTTTTCAGATTACAATTCGTTCAGTGGCTAATATGATTAATTTTTATATTCCAGTAAGCCTTCCTCCACCTACATTTTTTTGACCCTGATTATTGTCCTGGACTATTTTAGCTGATGCTAGTTGACTTTCAAAGAACAATAGATTTTCTTTGTTTAACTGGTTTTTATAGAGCTTCAATGCTTATCCAATTCCTTTTAAAGGCTGCTCAGGAATCCTAGGACACTTTTATGTACAATTATGCTGTGACACTAAGTCTCTCTAAACTAGAGTTAGGTATCCAAAATCTAGTTGAAGGAGTATTGAAACATTATACTTTTAACTTAAAATGTTAAGTCTTTAAAGAGATGGGCTATCACTGCTCTAAGAGTATGATTCTGAGAAATTATATTTTCTAATAACAGTAAAAAGTTAAAAGGTAAAATAAAATTTTAAATAACTGTTTGACTTACTGGGGTAAAAACAGAACTCTGATTAGACTTACTACTCTCTAAGAAGCCATTAAACCAAATAAGCTTGTGTGAATATCTTAAAAAAATAATTTAAAAAAATCACGTAAGATACAAAAATAAATAAATCACAGTATATGATTTATCTATAAAAACATGTTACCACATGAAAAAATTTCCCCCAAAGCTCAGGGGCTATCCACTGAGGCTGTGCTATGAGGTCAGTGGTGATGAGCTGCCCAAGTCCATTGGTCCATTTTCTTCTCTTTGGGATTGAAACCATAGTCAAACCTCCGAACTCTCAGCCCCAGGGGCTCGGAAGCACACTGGGTGGGGCTCTGCTATGTGGGGCAGGTTAAAAAAAAGTGTTCTTCAAATGGAAGGGCTGTAAAATTTATTTTAATCAGTAAGATTTTAACTGACGTTATAGAAATAAAATATTGAAGAAATAACTGATGTTGAAGAAATAAAATGATAACATAAAGCATGTATATAATACATGTATTAGTATATGATAGGCTGAGGTAGTTCAATTAATCCTCTTTTGCTCTGAGACTTGAAATATAGCTGAAATTCTGCATCCTTGGTAGTCTCTCAAATATTCTCTCCCCTCCTCCCCTTCTCACTGGCGGGAATAACTGCTCTTACCGCAGATTCCTACCTGAGCTGCTTTTCTTCCTTCTCCAATTCTTCCCATGGCAACTGGAAGGACCTTCAGGGAAATCAGAAAATGTATCTCTCCATTTATCACTCTGAATTAAATTTTTTAATGGCTTCCCATCACCCTTAGAGTTGCCAGTTAAATACAAGATACATGTTTTATGTGTAGTGTAAGTATTGTATTATTGTAGTATTTGTTTGAGGTAAGATATTTTATAATAGAAGTTATTTGTTGTTTATCTAAAATTCCAATCTATATATAAATTTGTAATAAATCTGTATATTTATTTGCTAAATCTGCTTAGGCAAATATTTTTAGTGATTTACAAAACTTATCCACTCTGGGATCTGCCTTTTTTGGCTGGATCCTTATCTTATTAATTTATACCAGCCTGGACTACACTCTTTCTTTCCTCATTGGTTTGCAAATTACAGAATGACCCTAGTAGATCAGGAAACCAATGTAGTGGTCTCTCACTGCATTAAAAAACAAAGAAGAAGAAAAAAATTGAAGCGAAGATTACAATGTATGTCATGTAGTAAAAAATGTTTAATAAGCTCTGAAGTTATATATGTGCTGGGGGTGTCTGTGCTGGAGTCTGCATGTGTGTATTAGGTAATAATAGAAAACTAATTTCTTACTTTCTATCAGAGTCACACATTGTGAAAGCCACTGCCTTCCTTCATTGCCTTTCTTTCTTTTTTCAAACCTTCCAGTGAAACCACTTTCTTGCTTCTGGGCCTTTGCAGTTGTGTGCTCAGCTTGAGATAATTTTCTCTACTGTACTTTGCTCCTTTCCTATATCTAGCTCCTTGTCATTCTTTGACAAGTGTCATCTTAAATGGCACTTTTTATTTCTTTTTTTATTATCATTCAAGCACAGTTGTCTCAATTTTCCCCTAATGACTCCCCTCCATCCTACCCATCCCCACCTCCCACCCTCAATCCTACTCGATCTGGCTTTGTCCATGTGTCTTTCATACATGGTCCTTGACAAATTTTCCCCTTTTTCATCTGTTATCCCTTCTCTCCTCCCTTCTGGTTACTGTCAGTTTGTTGTTTATTTCAATGTCTCTGGTTCTATTTTGCTTGCTTGCTTGTTTTGTTGACTAGGTTCTACTTACAGATGAGATTGTATGATATTTTTCTTTCACTGCCTGACTTACTTCACTTAGTATAATGCTCTAAAGGGGTTTAAAACAATGGCATCGGTTGGATCTAGAGAACCTGTTGGCCTTCCTCTACTGATCTGTGGCAAATACATATATTAAATGTAACACAGTTACATTTAATATATAACAAATAGAACACTGTAATACAACTCTCCCCCCGACACACACATCGATTTTATTTGAATTTAGTATCAAAGAAAAGTTGGTACATTTCTGAGTTGGTTCTAAGTAATATTTAGAGCAAGCAATGGCACCTTTTCTGATTTTATTATCTTTCTATGTTCAACACAGTCAAATAAAATTTAGGAATGGAAATGTGCTTCCTTAACTATTTTGGTTTATCCAATTATTTACATGTTTGTTAAAATGCATAAGTTCCTCACTGTTGAAAACTGACCTTCTGTGGAGTGTTCTGTTTTTAATCCACAAGAAAGATTCGTATCTCTTAGGGTGAAATAATTTGTACAAATCTGCTTTAAGGATCAGAGAAAAACTCTTTTTGAATATGCTTACAAGTACTAAATTGCATTGATTTTATTCCAAGTGACACCAAGAAAAGCCTTTGCATAATGCCACTCTTTCCTATTTATGTTGACTTCTTAAAAATGAGCATGCTTGTCTTCCAGCCACTCACAACAGATGTGCTTAGCATAAAATATCAGTGGATGTTGCAGACTGTAGTTAAGATCTAGTAAAACAGGAATGAAAATTTGCCTTCAAGAGAGCCGTCTGCTATTTTGTCCTTCCTTCAAACCTGTTTCCTATTTTCCTTAGAAGTGAGGGAGAAAGACGAATGAGTTCTCAGTCATGCTTTGGCACAAGCATGGCCTTTGTTTACGAACTTAAAACAAAAAATGTTTAAAATGTTGGTCCTTTTCTTAGAAATCTTCAACAAAACGTTTTTAATTCAAAAGAGTAAAGATAATACAACCCTATTATCTTAAAATTCAGTTTTAAAATTTAGTTGTGTTGGTCACAGAGTTTTCATCCATTAAGCGTCTCTCCTAATATATTTTTCTAAAACTTGCTGCTAATTTAAATAGAAATGGTAAGGTGACCTGAGAAGCATATGAGGTCACCTCTTCTAACTTATGATCCAAAAAACTGTTGCACAAGCCTTTTCAAGATTTATAAGCACTTTTCTAAAATATTACATTTTATAGCACATTAGTATTTCTCTTATCAGCAATTTTGAGAGGTTTTCAAGTTCCTGAGAGCATCTTTGAATTTATTCCAATATTCTGGTATACTTGTGCTAACAATTTGGAGAATATACTGACAATTAATAGGAGCTTATGTTTTGATAGCATTTTGCAATACCTGAAGCACATATTTATTTTTAAATGCTTAATTCTAATTTTTTTCTCAAAGCTTTATAAAATTTTTTGCTTGTTCAAAAAATTAAATTTAATTTTTAAACTAGTTTTTTAAACATCTCTCCAAGACTTGGGATCTTTTCCACTAATGTTTTTAGTAGGATTTCTTTAATTGTGATATAAAATGATAAGCTCTTTATTTAAATCTATTAATCATTAGAAGGCACTATATAGTTTACAAGCAGATAAAATATTGTTTCTTATAGAATTATAAGCCTTTATTTCAAGTAAAACTAATAAAGTTTTGTTTATTTATTAAAGTTAATCATACTATACATTTCTAGAAATACTTTGCAGCTGTGTAAGATAATATCAGCGTGTACCTCATTTTTTTTGTGAAACTGATTAATTTTGTATGGTGACAAACCAACTTGCATGATTATGTGGGGGTCCAGAACTAATCACCCAAGACAGGCCTCTGTGGTATTCAGATTGTTTTGAGTTAAAACCAATAAAGGTTTCAGGCTCAAGAGAAAATTCTGACCCTCCCTTCAACTACCTAGAAGGACTTGAATTAGGGGTCTTCCTCATAATAAGAGATTATCAGCCATAACATTTTACCCACCTAAATGGCGGGGAATTTTGTATTTACTAAACATTTGCTCTTTTTTTCCCTGCAATGACACTTTGAAGCATTACCCCAGGTGCATTACCTCATCCCTAGCTCAGAAGGTCTTATATGCCTCAGCCCCCTTTCTGTCTCTGGACTTCTCTGGCAGGTGGGGCCTCTGACTCTCTCCCATGTGCAGGGTTCCCATACATATGCGTGTATTAAATTCGGTAATTTTCTCTTGCTAATCCATCTCATGTCTATTTGATTATCAGACCAGTCTGAAGAATCTTGAGGTACAGGAAAGTTTGTTCCTCCCCAACGATGACAAACTGAATGCTTGTTCTATATTAATAAACAAATAAAATTTATTCTTTGATTTGATACTACAGAATACATTTTCAAAATTAGTTACTATTCGAAAAGTTGATTCTGATTTGTAGTTGGCCAAAACACTGGATGGCAGAAGAACAGCACGACTCCTGAACAGAGAACACCAGGCAATTACTGGTTTTTCCAGAACTCGACAGTTGCAGGAGTTTAAAGCCAAGTCTTGATGCTTTGCTGAATTAGTCACTCTCTTCTCTCCATATCATCATTGATGTGTCATAACATTTGAGCATCTCACTCTCTCATGGATGAGCACAAACCTGTAATCATAATAATGACTGAAAGTTCAAGAGACTGCACAATTTTTGGTGGTTAGGAGTTGATTTTTCATTGTAAAAATTTTATAAAAGGAAAGTGGTAAGTATTGCTGGAAAAGCTAACATTTAAACCATAAAATGTTATTTTTAAATTCTGAGATTTCATCTATAAAATGAAACATTATTTTTATACTCTCCCAGTACTTAGTCTGAGCTTGTATATTTTGCAACATTTCGATGGTTTTTTAGATGTAAATTTTTGAACATCTTAGCTTTCTTAAATGTGCTTAGTAACAAAACTCAGTAATAAGTAGCTGTTGAGATGAATTTGCATTTCACAGCTTTACTGGAATGTACTGAAATGTGTCCTTCAGTATGTCTGGTCTTAACTATTTATCATGCATGCTTGGATTTTACTTCTTATATTTTTCATTGTGCATACAATAAAACAAATGGGAATTGTTTTCAAAGTATCAGGAAATGTATGCTGATAGCACCTGCATGTCAGTTGTCATTTCATGCTGATGGTTGAATGGATCAAATTTATATATATGGAATTTGGCTTGGCTCTACCAGCTCTGCAAAAGGTCCTGTCTAGTATAACCATGGTGGACATGAGCATGTGCCTGTCAGATCTTCAGCTGATTGAGACCATTATAGAAGTGTGTCTGAGAGCCTACGTGTTGTGCTCTGAAATTCTCATGGCTGTTTGTGCCAACAGGCTTCCCTCAAGCTGTCCTCTGCCAATGACTGGGCATGGCCAGGATATCTAGGCAGAAATGCATTTTTCTGGGAAATGAAAGACCTCTCTGATGAGTAATTTTGGCTTAAGAACTAATCAATCACCTTACCTAACTTTTCATAGAACTGCACAACAATCTGAGTTGCCTCCACCAATGAACTAAGAAGCTAGCTAACCATGTAACTAAAAACTAACTACAACTTTTCTCTCTTCTTTTTCATTCCTTTTTTCTAGACTTATATAATGCCCTAATAACTTCAAATCTCCCCTACCTAATCCTGCTCATTTTCTCTCACAGATTTTTCCCCTATGGATTTTTTCTCATTCAATTCTGTTTTGGTGGCCACTTCTCGGAGGACCTGCAGTACACGATAATTAATTCTTACATTGTGAAGTCTCAAAGGATTATTTCCATGAATATATATGTAACTGAGTGCAGGTTCAGCTACCTAGCACAATGAAAGCCAAACTTGTGAGACAGGTGCCGGTGATAAGAAAAGTGGTTTATTCAAATGACCACAGTGTGAGAAGATGTCAGATTCCTGTCCTCAAAAAACACTTAACATCCCAATGCAGGCAAGGGTTTTTATCAGGAGGAAGAGAAAGCAGAACAAAGAAATCAGGAGGAGGAGTTGTGGTCATGCAGGAAAAGAGAACAGACGTGCAGTCAGCATTCTGGTCAGCTGTGACAAGAATCTTGGTGTTAGTGAGTCCCTATGGTCAGGCCCACCAAGGGCCAGGAGGAATCTGAAGCAGTAGGTTTCTGTAGTATGCTGAAAATAATATTAGTGACTTATCAAGGGCATGACTAACTGGGCCTTTGTCCTAAGGCACACATCGTGCTCCTATGTGGGAAGGATGTGCATGGCATTTGCCTGTAGATTTTGATATGGATCTTTATGGGTACCTGTTTGTTTTTGGTCAGAATTCCTGCAGTTTTGAGGTCAAGCCATTTCTAAGGATCACTTGTGAACTGAAATTGCAGATCCATGTAACGGTATACTAAAAATCTTCTAACATGCAAGCTTTAATTTTTTCCTTTCTTTTTTGAGAGCAAGGAAGGGAGAGAGAGAAACAATATATTGATGTGATTCGTCACCTCCCGTACATGCCTGGCTGAGGGAATCACACATACCCAGACTGAGGGTTGAACTTGCAATCCAGGTATGTGCCCTGGTTGGGAATCAAACTGGAACCTTTTAAGTTACAGCATGACCCACTGACCAACTCAGCCATACTGGCTAGGGCTCAAGCTTTAATTTTAAGAGAAGAAAAAAGTCAGGTTACAGTAACAAAATGGGTTCAACATGCACCAAAATTAATATAGGTAGTATGGCATGGTCCTTCCTTGTTCCATACAGAGCTATTATTTTATTATTGCAATGCAATGCATATTTGCTATAAAATATCTCACAATGTCAGAATTAATTTTATACATTCAAATAATATGGTAATAGATGGTATATTTTAAACTAAAATAAATGCTTTCTATACCTCCATGCCTAAATATATATAAAGAAAATACAATGCTTACCTTCATAAGACATAAATTAGTAATAAGAATAAATTAGTTAATGCTTTATGTGATTTTTTTCAGACTAACTCGAATTAGCATAAAATTAATAGGGGTTAAATATTAACATGTTATATTGAGGATTTATGTGTATTGGTATAATTCAGGACTGTAATTTTATCTTCATGTTTGTATTTTTGTTCTAGAAATTGAGACTATTGCTAGACTATAAATCCCTCAGTAGTCTTGATCACCCTGAGTATAGAGACTATGATTATTTTGCTTTATATTACAAGTGCCAATGAAGGCCAGATTCCAAGTGCATAATGACCATTTTCACACCTTCCTACTCAAGTTGTCCCAGGGACAGCATTATTGGTATCACCTGAGGGCTCGTTAGACCTGCAGGACCTAAGGTTCCCTACAGACTTCACTGATTCCAAATAGGGACTTTATTAAGATCTCTAAGTGGTTCACGTGGGCATTAAAGTGTGAGATGCAGTGATCCAGAAGATTTACTTACTCAATGTTCATGCTTCCTACCTCTGTCTTCCTAAAACAATCCTGGTTGTAATTTGATAGTCTTTTCTGCCTCATAGCTCTTTGACTCAGGGAAAGCTATTAGCATCTTCATCAAGGGTTGATGAAGCCACATTGATCTAAACTAGTGGCAGCCCTTTTCTTTTTGCAAATGATTTGTTTATCCATAGGCCAGTGATATAGGAAGAAAAATCTCCTGGAGGGAACATTTCTGAATAAGGTGTTTTTTATTTCAAAGGTAAAAAAAAAACCGACAACCTTTTAAAAATTTATTTGGATACCTAGCACTGCTTTAGCTTCTTTTCCACTTACCTGATAAGAAAGCCAACAGAGTTCTGGCTGGTGTAGCTCAGTGTGTTGAGTGCGGGCCTGTGAACTGAACAGCCGCGGTTCAATTCCCAGTCAGGGTACATGCCTGGGTTGCGGGCCAGTTCCCAGCAGGGGATGCATGGGAGGCAACCATAAATTGATATTTCTCTCCCTCCTTCCTTTTCCCTCTAAAGATAAATAAATAAAATATTTTAAAAAAGAAAGCCAACAGAAAGAAGGTGAGACCACAAGGCAAAGAAAGAAGCAGCTTTAGAGTCCTTGTCCTATTTTTAGACATAGTTCTCATTATTTGAAACAAAAAACTTATTGACCTCATTTCAATTCAATTACTTTGAGACCTGTTTGAGAATTTGATAAGGGTGTTGTGGATGATGAAAATAATTATTTTACATGAACACAAAGGAAAAATATCTGCCGAGATCAACTTCCCATGATCAACCACAGGCCCACATTTCATAAATAATGAGAAATGTGGTTCTTGGCTGACAGGAATTTCTCCTTTATTCTGTATCAGGAAGAACCTCTCAATGGAATCAGCTTCCGACATTATGTCCTGAATGTTCACACCACCTGATGTAAACAACTGCTGGGCAACCATGGATTTGTCTTTCTATCAACCAACTGAGACCTGTGTGGTCCAATCAGAACTGAACAACTTGAATACTTCATGTATAAAAAACATAAATGAGAACTTGGGTGGGAACTCTCACTATAAAAAATGGCCTCCCCTTTGTCTAGGTGGAACACAATGTAATATGCTACCTGAATTTGTGTCTCCTGGGCTGCAAGTTTTCTTTGCTCAAATAAATGCTTTTGATTCTTTATTAAATTTATATCAATTTATTATTTATTACATTTATATTAATCAAATTTATATTTTTAATTTTGGCTTACACTGGTCAAATTATCCAACTTAAAATTTTGTCTTCCAACTTCCAGTCAAGATGGAGGTATAGGTAAACACAGCTCAACCCCTCACAAAAACACATCAAAATTACAACTAAACCATTGAGCAACCATCACGCAGAATCACCAGAAAGCAAGTTAAATGGAAGTCTGACAATGATGAAATTAAAGAAGCGACATTGATGCATTCGGGTAGGAGAAGTGGAGATGCAGAATGTGGAATGGACTGGTCCCATACCCATGTGTGGTGGCTAAAAATTTAGGAAGGATATCTCAGGAGTGAGAGGTTCCAGCCCCACCCCAGGCCCCCAGCTCAGGGTTCCAGTGCCAAGAAGAGAAGTCCCCATAACTTCTGGCTGTAAATACAAGTGGGGATAGGGTCTGTGGAAGAAACTGCTGGATTCCCAATAAGTCCTTCCTAAAGGACTGACACATAGACTTATTCAAACTTACTCCCTCTGAGCTCCAGCTACCAGGGTAGCAGCTTGAAAGGCACCAGTGGCATACTGGGGGGAACTGATATCTGGCATTAGGGCAAGAGCTGGGGGACAGCATTCTCCCTGACAGCATGGCAGACGAAGGCCATTGTTCCTTTTCTGAACCCTACCCCCTTCACAGAGCCACAGAGTAGGCAGACAGGTGCTACATTTGAGACTGCACTAACATGGTTCATACTGTTTGCCCCACCCTGGTGATTTTTAGAGGCTCTGTTCCACCCAAAATGCAGGGCCACACAAGCAGTTAATGGTGTTTTCCGTATAAATGACTTGTTTTAGTTCATGCTTTCTATCTTCTGAAATCCTCTCAAAGAGGCAACAACCAAACTCAGTGAGACCTTAACCCCCCATGTTCTCCCCCCATACTTCTTGCTAAGTAGCCCTAGGTCCAGCACTAGTAGCAGCCAGCCTAGATTCATAGCTTGGCTTCACCTGGGAATCTCCAAGCCCAGCACAAGTAGCAGCCATCTCAGATTGCTTTGTAGCTCATGCTGGATGGCCTCATGCTGTAGCTTATGCTAACTGACCTTGGCCTGCACCACCTGGGAAACCCTAGAGCCTTGATACACAATGGACAGCTAGAGACCAAGTCAGAGCACTCCCTCTCTGCCTCTGCCAAGCTGGTCCTCCACAGGGGGTGGAGGTTGGTAGTTACTGGTTTCAGCCTGTCCTTGCAGCTGACCTGGGTAAATTGCTCCAATTGACCTGACAACAGCATTCAAGGCTCAACTACAAGAAAAGGGTGTACTTTGCTTGCACAAATGGTGCACCCCATGTACCCAGCTTGGGTAATAGGGGAGGCTGTGCCACTGGACCCTATAGGACACCTACTACATTAGGCCATGCTGCCAAGAAGGGAGTCTTAGCAGTTTATCTAACACATAGAAATGAACACAGGGAGGCTGCCAAAATAAGAAGACAAAGAAACATGGCCCAAATGAAAGCACGATTCAAAAATTCAGAAAAAGAACTAAACAAAATGGAGATAAGCAATCTATCAGATGCAGAGTTCAAAATAATGGTTATAAGGATGCTCAAGAAACTTAGTGAGGACCTCAACATCATAAAAAAGATTCAGTCAGAAATGAAGAATAAATTAATTGAAGTAAAAAACAATTTACAGGAAATCAACAGTTGAGTAGCTGAAGCTGAGAATTAAATCAATGATTTGGAACATAGGGAAACAAGAAACAACCAAGCAAAGCAACAAGAAGAAAAAAGAGTTGCAAAATATTGGAATAGTGTAAGGAACCTCTGGGACAACTTCAAGAATTTCAAATTTGTTTACATCATAGGGATGCCAGAAGGAGAAGAGAAAGAGCAAGAAATTGAAAATCTATTTGAAAAAAATAATGAAAGAAAATTCCTCTAATTTGGAGAAGGAAATAGAGATGCAAGTCCACAAAGCACAGAGAGTCCCAAACTCTCTGGATGCAAACTCTCTCTTGCAAGTTGGATGCAAGGAATTCTACTCCAAGACGCATCATAATTAAAATGCCAACAGTTAAAGATAAAGAGAGAATCTTAAAGGAGCAAGAGAAAAGCGCTTAGCTAGCTACAGGGGTATTCCCATAAGACTGTCAACTAATTTCTCAAAATAAGCTTTGCAGGCTAGAAGGAATTGGCAAGAATTATTCGAAATCATGAAAAGCAAGGACCTACAGCCGAGATTGTTGTACCCAGCAATGCTATCATTTAGAACTGAAGGACAGATAAGGAGCTTCCCAGACTAGAAAAAACTAAAGAAGGTCATCATCATCAAACCAGTGTTACATGAAATGTTAAAGGTAATCATTTAGGAAAAAGAAGCTCAAAATTATGAACAATAAAATGGCAACAAATACATATCTATGAACAATTGACTCTAAAAACAAACTAAGTAAAATGAAGAACAGAGATACAATTATGGATATGGCCAGCATTTTGATGATTGTCAGGTGGAAGGGGAGTTTTGGGAAATGGGTGGAGAGGTGAGAAGATTAAGAAGTATAACCTGGTAGCTACAGAATAGCCATGGGGATGTAAAATACAGTATAGGAAATGGAGTAGCCAAAGAACATATATGCTTGATGCATGGACATTAACAAAAATATTGGAATTGCCTGAGGTAGTTGGCAGTGCTGGGTGGAAGGAGGGCAAAGGGGAAAAAATTGGGACAATTTTTTAATAGCATAATAAAAATATATAATTAAAAAAACTCTGTTTTCCATGCCTATGAGACTCCAGTCTCCCTTATTTTACTTTGACTCATCTGAATACATCTTAAAATCAACTTCTAAAAGCCACTGCTTTCTTTTTGCATTCAGGGTGTTACCTGTTGGCAGCTTGTATTCCCTTGCCACACATTCATCTGAACTATCCCTTCTACACTGCCATGGCTTCAACCACCATACACATGCAGGTGACTTCAAATGTCTGTATTTTATAACCTCAGCTTTACTTTTGATTTTCAGAGTAAACTCATAGTTGTATAGTACTTCCGTTATGGACCAAACACTGAACCAAGAGCTCTAAGGATACAAAATCACTAAATTCCCATAGAAATCCTTTTGATTCCCATAGGCACCCTCTGTATGTCAGACTTAGTGATAGACACTAATAATGTACCTCTGAGTTTAATAAATGAACACTGTATTTTTGGTGCTAGTTTAGAGTGACTATCATGTCACGGTGAATTAATAATTTTTTAATTTAATAGAATAATAAGTTTCCTGGACCTACCTAAATTATCTTTACAGTTATATCTTCAGGCCTCAATCAAAATAGGACCACAAAGACTTTAAGTGAGATTAGATCCCCAGTGTTAAAGAACAAAATTCAACCGAGTAAAGTTGAACATTTAATTGACTTTATTAAGTGGTTCATGAATTGGGCAGCATCTCATCTAGAAAGTGGAAAGACGAAGTTAAAAATGGAAGGTTTTTGTAATAACAAGGGTGGGGTAAGGGAGCTCATAACAAAAGAAAAGGAAGGATTATTTTTAGACGAGGACACCTTCTTTTGGGGGTAAGGGATGGCGAGGGTTTTCATCCTGAGGATTGCCTCTTCTTCCTATGGGATGGTGGAGAGGGCCCACATGGCATATTATCTTATTGGTGTTGATAATAGAATTACAGACTAGTTCATCAAAATTATGTTTCTGTGAGAGGTTAGAACAGCCATTAGATCACATATTAAATCTAGGTCTGGTAGCTTGGTTGCCATTTTGGGCCTGTGGTTTTCTATTTAACACAGAACACAAAACTTGTACTTTATGTACCTCTATACCTTTATATATGTTGCTGCCTTGGCTTGGATGCCACTGTTTGTTTCCCAGCTAATTAATCTTGAAGAATCAATTCACTTCTGGGAAGTTTTCCTTCAAATTTTATTTCCTTTTACCACTACTTTTTTCATCCTTGCTAGGGACATAGGGTTGTTATTCCAATTTGTTCTATCACCAACGTTGGCATATCTTTTGCAATTTACAAGAAATGTGTATGTGGTCATTCATATGGCCAAAATATATCTCATATATGTATTGGTCATCATCCATGTTTCCTGAGTTATTTTCCTGAGTTATAATAGTGATTAAAGCATGTTTTGTCACAGTCTTTGGACTCTAGTTTTCAGTTCCTAAAATAGCTTCAGAGCCATAAAGATGAAATGGACACCTTGATATTCCTCACAAGCCTCTTTCTACCACAACTGAGACTTTGTTAAATGAAGTGACTTTTGGCAGGCACCCAAGCATTGGGGGCTGGTTGCCAGGGGAACCAACCAAACATACAGGATTGGAACTTCAGCCCCACTCTGTTTCCTGGGAAAGACAGAGGGGCTAGAGGTTGAGTCATTCATCAATGGCCAATAAGTTTATCATTATGCTTATATAATAAAGCCTCCATAATAACCCCAAAGGGACAACATTTGGAGAGTTTTCAGGTTGGTGAACACTCGGGCATTCAGGGAGAGTGGTGTGCCTGGAGAGGGCTTGGAAGCTCCCCACTTCCCCCATTACTTGCCTTGTGTACACAACTTGCCCATCTGGCTATTTCTGAGTTATATATTTCTATAATAAACCAGTGATCTGAGTTCTGTGAGCAGCTCTAGCAAATTATTCAAAACTGAGGAAAAGGTCATAGGAACCTATGATTTAAAGTCATTGGGTCGAAAGTACATGTGATGTCTAATGGGGGGATGTGGGGAGGCAGTCTTGTAGGGCTGAAACCTGAATCTGTGGGATCTGATGCTCCACTAAGGTAGACAGTGTCAGCATTGACTTGAATTCCCAGACAGCTGCCTGTGTCAGAGCACTGCTTGGTGGTAGGGGGGAAAACCCCCTCAATCGTAATCAGGACACATTTAAGTTTCTATCACAGCACCAGTCAAGTTCTATAATTGAATTGTGTAATTCTCAATCTTTTACTCTGGTACTTTGTACAGTTTTCAATCTAGCATGTTTTGAGCATGAAAGAAATAATTATTGTTTCAATTGAGCTTAAATTAATCAGTTGATTCCCTTAAGGCAAATCTTACCTCTCTGTGCATGTTGTATAAATTCGACCTCTGTTAGCAGTGTGCAATATGATTTATCAGTGTCCAAAAGTTGGATATAGTACAGATAGTACAAATATGTAAACATGCCACATCACTTCAAGTGCAGAAGGTATTGATTTTAATTACGCAATTGTTTTTTTCATTGCTACTTAATTACTGGATTAGTTGGAAAAGGAGTAGGAAATTTATTCAGAGATACAGGCTTAAATGCATTGAAGGCTTATTTAAATGTTTCCATTGCTCTCTTGTTCCTGAAGAATTTTGAGTCAATGTCACAGTGGAGAAACAGTCATGGCCATGTGCACCAGGACTAGAGTCAAGACACTAAGAAAATTCCATCTTGATTTAACAGGACTGACCTTTTTTACATGAGAAGATTTCTGCTTTTGATTAAGAACAAATTCAAGGGTTATTCAGAGATAATTATGTAAGGCCTAGAGATTTCTCAAGTTCAGATCCTCCTGGGATGTGGGCACTTGAAGCAAAATCTTGAAAAAAATTTTTAAAAATCTAATTCCAAATAATACCTTAGAATAATAATATAGTTCTATTGAGAAGGAATTAAATGTGTATATTTCTTTACATTTATATAGACTTAAAAAACTACCATCATATATATCAACATATACAAAATTATATGTTTAAATAAAAGGGAGTAAACACTTTCTAGTAAAGGGAAAAGAGAATGTATTACAGAATGTTTTGAGTCTATAATATAATGTATAATACAATGAGATCTAGGAAATTTATCAAGATTTTGAACAATTCAAAGACATATTTTCTTGAGAGTTTGTAAATATTAGTAGTACAGTACTGTAGAATAGACAGATTAGATCTGTTGTAAAAAAAGAGATTCCTAGTTTGCCTAAAAAAACATTGCTTTCAAACATGCTTTTCAAAGCATTTACAATGCTTTTTTTTTCATGGTGAAGGATATGGTGACCAGGTCTTCTGCATTATAAGAACAAAATCTTGCTGCCGTTCAATAATATCAGATTCATCAAACTTGAGAAAGATGACTCATGTCTACTAAAATAAAGAGTGACACATATAAGCTACAGTGCCACTTTATTTTCTTACAAGAAACATGTAACTGTCATTGCACATTTCCTTTAGGAAAGCCACATGAGGCGAGTGTTATCAGAGACTTGCTGGTTGGCAGTAGGATCGGAACTGGTGTCTGAGAGGAGGGGACAGAGAAAAGGGGTGGTTACATGATTTATATGTTTAATGCCCACAGGCTAAAATAGACAAATGTATCCATTTTCTCAGTAGATTCATTCTCTCATTCCCTACGAGGGGTGAAGTTCTGGTTCAGGGCAATGTCTTCCTTGCCTAATGATAGATGGCTGCTGCCAAACTCCTCTTTTTCTCTGTATAAAGTTTGGATGAAATTCCTTCCAACTGGCACATCTTTTCCTTCAGCAATGTTAATTGTTTAATCCACTTGCAGTAGATTCTTTTTGTTTGCAAGTTATTCTATCTTTGTATAACAATATCTCTGGCCTGACATATCATGTGTTGAGTTTAGAGTTTATAACTCCCAGTGCAATCCTGTTTCCCTGCTTCTCGATGGGACCTTTCTTGCCCTTCCACGCACTGACTAAAATAGACAAAGAAAGCATGAAACTAGAATTACAGAACCATACACAATACTTTCTTCTCACTAAAATCATTTTATACATTTATATTCCTGTAAACTGTATTTTTACCACCATCACTTTGTATAACAATTGTCAATGAGATAACATTTCAAAAATATTCCCAGTGTCTGTTTTTAATTATGACATTTATTTGGAAATATGGAAAAGCTTACTGGAGGCTTGCATAACAATTCACCTGCTACTGCAGATGTCACCAAAGTACTCAGTGACATCTATAGGGTGATTCTGTATGTGACAGTTAAAGGTTGATTAAAATAACTCTCACATTTAATCAAAGATTACACAAAATACTTTAAATCAAAGATGTTATGTGTGAATTTAAAAATAAATCGCATGGCTTACTTTGTATTTTAGTGAGTTGAATCATTTTGAAGTACATCTCAATGTTGTCTTTACAACCTGCCTCTTTCTAAATAGAAATTCTGACAAACATATTCATAGAAGATAGTCTTTTGAGAACAAAAATCCTGAACGGCAGGCTGTATATGAGGCGGACATTAAATGTTGTGTGTGCATCCCATTTTTATGTATTACATTACTTGCCTTCTTTTATACATATAAGATTTGTGTTTGTGATCTCCCATGAGCCCAATTCTGATTGGAAGCATACAAACCTAATTTTCCTAAAATCAGAAAAATACTATTCAAAATTCTATGGACATAATTTGGGGGGGAATTAAAATGCAAATAAATAAAACACTTAACTTTTTACTATTCCTGATCAAGTAATGTATTGAACTAAACTTATTTTTATTGAATATATTTGACATATATATATATTTGACATGTTGTAAGTTTATATAACACTGTGTAAATTTAAGGTGTACATGTTAGTTTGATATATTTATATATTATAACATGATTGCCATTGTAGTAATATTTAACATGTCTATTACATTACATAAATATCCTTTCTTTTTAGTGATTAGAAAAGTTATATAAAATTTAACAAGTTTAATAATTGAACTACAATACTGTTGTCTGAGTTTGAGGTTGAATTTAAAGATAAAAGCAAGGGGTTTAATTTATATCATATAGTTTTGTGATAAGGTCACTAACCTTCATTTTCAACTCAGGGGGACAAACATGGGCATTAAAACTCAAACCCATCTATATTCTGTGACATTCTTCAGGTTTAAATTTATGCTGAGATTGTATTATTTCTTGAGTTGAAGAGTATAAGAAGTCTTAAATTTAAGAGTCTGGTCTTAGACTTAGAGGTTTGTGTATATGTATGTGTGTGTGTAACTATTATTATCCACTTAAAGCAATGTGGCAAGGCAAAATATGAAAAAATGTTTCAAAAACTATGTTGACAGGCCCTGGCTGGTGTAGCTCAGTGGACTGAGGACAGGCTGTGAACCAAAGGGTTGCAGGTTTCATTCCCAGTCAGGGCACATGCCTGGGTTGTGGGTCAGGTGCCCAGTGGGGACCGCGTGAGAGGCAACCACACATTGATGTTTCTCTTCTGCTCTCCTTCCCTTCCCCTCTCTCTAAAAATAAACAAATAAAACCTTTGAAAAAACTATGTTGAAAAAGGCTGAGCCTTATGAATTTGGCTGGCCCCTTAGGAAGTTCGAAAGTGTATTTAGACAATTCTAAAATATGTTTCTCATATATCTGGTCTTGAGAAAGTTTCTCGATTATATATTTTTTGTTTTCTTATAAATATCTGTTTATAAGAAACATATTCCTAAGGTTGCTGTAAAACATTGGGGAGAATTCTGTTTTGTTTCTTACACACATTGCCTTACTTGAGTTCCTAGATTTTTGTCTTGTAAATTGATTAAACTGGTACATATTTGACCCCAAATTTTGCTTATACTCTACTCACACTGCGTGTGTGTGTGTTTGTGCATAAGACAGAAATATAACTACATATCTATACAATCTCTTTCTGTCTCTCTCTATATATTTATATATATTTCACTTTTGGATATATATATATATATATATATATATATATATATATACTTTCTGGTATATATGTTTAACTAACCAAATACTTATTTTACTACATAAGGCATATTTGAATTTTTGGTGACAAAATTTAACTTAAAATTTTAACTTAAAATTTAAGTTAGTTACTGAATTATCACTTTTATTTCATTTTTTCCTTCAGCAAATAGAATTTTATAAAAGCACTTAAATTTAAAAAACAAACGCTTGTTAGGAAATGTATTTTTATCTCCAGAAATAAGAACTCAATGTCATTGACAAAATTGTGCATGTTTGACATTTATTTAACATTACAGTTTGGGAGATCTGATATTATCAGAGCAAAACGCAACCTAAAAGACTTGTTCAGAACATCTCAGTGAAGACAATATCAATGCTGTGCAGTTCTTAATTTGCATTTTTATTACAATTATTATTATTTTAAGATTTTGTACCAACAGTCATAAAATTTTACACTAACTGCTATAAAAATTAATTAAAGGACAATCATTGCTTAGTTCAAAAAGAGATGTCTATGTTTTGGTGTTTTTAATTTATTAAATCTGTTAGGGAGAACTATAGAGATAGTTTGACACAGGTCTTTGGAGCTCCTACTATAGTTTCTACTCTTACAAGGTCAGATTACAAGAAATAGTTTTAACAGTTAAGCTATTTAGCAAGTTAAAGGAGAAACCAATATTATGACAGTTTGTCAAGCTTTTTCCTAAGGAAAGGTGAGGAAAGTTCTAAAACTGGAAGTATATTAAATTTATTTTCTTGGAGTTTTGTACACTCATTAGCAGCATTTTATGTATATTAAAAATGTAATGTATTTTACAAATAGCTTATGATTTTCATGAATACATTCAACATTTATTGAATGCTTAGTATGTAATGGCCACTGTCTAAGCACTAGGGATAAAGTAGAGAGCAGAGTTAGATAATGGACAAGGCAACATAAAATATGTTAAGTAATGATATGCACTTTGAGAAAATATAGAGCCAGGTAAGGTAGTAAGAGTGAAAGGTGGTTGGGATGCTACAGGAGACAGAATTGTGAGGGAAGCCCACAGTTGGAGTCGGGATGAAGGAATCAAGAGAGGCAAGCAGGGCAGAGTTAGCTAGGCCTCCATCATCCTGGATAAGGAATTGGCCACAGAGGGTCTCAGAGACAATCGTAAGAATAAGACTCTGAACAGTATACTTACACTTAAGCTTTTTACAAAAAAAATTTACTATTAAATCTGTCCTTGACTACTTATTCTATTAAACATTATTAAGGATATAAGACTGTGATGCAATCTAAACTTTAATCTCAGAAAAAATTGAAAAAAATAACTTTTAGTGCTAAGATTGAAGGTAATAGAGATTGTAGCCTCATTATCCTCTTACTTAATGAGCACCCACGTAACGTATCTTGGTTATGACAATTCTAAGTGACACATTTGAAGGGAATGTCAGCTCTGAGGTAAAGGTAGTAAGGGCTGCAATATGAGGACAAGAGATAAGGATTATTAAAACGGCCCAGGGCATGGTTCTGGGTAACACTGCATAATATTAAAATGGTACTACTGTGCTGTTATTACCACTATTGCTACTATTACTACTTTGATGGCTATTACATTGGTATTTTACTTCAATAATAGAAATAAGTGACAAACTATAACTATCACTAGGGTGTACAAATGATGGTCGACCAACTGCTAACCAACAATCAAGCATAGTTTTTGTTTTAAAAAGCTATCAGATAAGACACTTCCTTGCTATTCCCCAAATTGTGAGATTTTCCCACACATATAGCCACTGTCACATGTGAACTCAATAGGTGCATGTAGCTCATTAGGAAATGCCCTCTCAGATCCCCTGTCATTTAAAGTTACCACGATTTAGCCAGTCAGGCCTTCATGGGGTGAAATGAGAGGGATGGAGAGGAGTAAAGTTGGTAAGACAGCTGTTGAGTTTCAAATTTATTTCATTGGCATCTCACTTTTTGTAGTAAAATAAATGAATATTTCAAATTGGTCTTTCAAGAGTTTGGTCTAAGTCCATACTGTTCCCTTTGACAATAGTGCTGACCCCTGCCCCTGTGCCCTGTTTATATTCTGTCCAAGCAGTTTCTTTAATTTCTAGACTCAAGACTGGAATGAACTTTTCCAACAAGGCTTCGTTTATCTCTGTCCTAAGCTAGTTTGGGTGTGTGCTACATCTTTACTTTCCAATTATGTGATTTGAGGTCTAATATCATTTGTTTACATGCTGTCCTGACCCAGTTTGAGGCCTTGAGTAGTAGAGGCCAGTTTCTCTTCTTGAGCAAGTTGAGTCCATACCCACCCTTCTCTTATTGGGCTCTTTTATTTTGGGCCACTCCGCACCTGCTCTAATCTCTGCAGGGCCAGGTACCAGGAATCTAGACACAACATCCCATGTGCCCTGAATGTGCAAAATGATCAGATTAGCCATTCCATAAGGAGCCCACAAAACCTAGCTAACTTTCCCCTGACTGCCACATATAAAATGCCCCCTACAGTTCCAGCTTGCTGTTATTCTGACCCTGATGCAACCTCTTTGTAACTCTGCCTTGCAAGCTTTCTCTTTTTCAGGGATGCAAGTAATGAAGAGTTCTGCCTCGTATTTATCTGAGTGCCACTGTATTATGTCCTACCATGAAAACAATCTTTTATTTTTAGAAGACACATAGCCAGGAGACCACTCTCTGGTCCCTATCAAGAACACAGGGCTAATCTGGGTTTTCTGAGCAAACTACATTGTATCTCCCAGCCTGTTGGAGTCTCCCTGGAGAGATTCCTACTCATTCTTCCATTTCATTAATCATTCCTACCAACAGAACCCACTTGTGATTCCCTTATGAGACTGAATCACATAAAATGCCAATGTTAAATATTCCAAAGATGAAAAAAATTTCCAAAGATGGAAAATGTATCAACTGGATCATGCATACCTTTTATATGAAATGACATGTGAAACATCTAGAGGTGGTAGAGCACTATTCCTCATCTTCCTGTGCTTCTGTATTTTCCACTGCATTCTTCAGTCAAATATGAGTTGGTGGACTGCTTGATTAAAGCCATGACTCTCATTGAATGAGCCATCTTACTGTGTCTCAAAGGTAACACCTGTATGTTGCCAACTCTGAAGTAAGCCAGCAAGGGTCTGTATCCACTAAGGGGGCTTGGTAATGAGGCTTCTGCCCATCTTTGCCTTCTCCTTCAAGACACTGCTGGGAAGGATAATTTGGGACAAAATCTTCTCTCTTCACACATACCTGTTAGTGGTTTTCACCCAGAGACTTGAGTTCAATTCCCAATAAACAACAACCATCATACAACCATAGGTAATCAAGTTTCTGTGAATTAAATGAAAAAAAAAACCCAGCAAGATTTAGCAAGGAATATATATAGCAGAAATTGTGTACTCTCATTAAACCTCTGAAGACAGATTTGGGAAAGATCAACATTAACAGTAGCACAGGGCTAAAAACTTTCCATTTCTGGAAAGGTTAGTGAAAGGAAATTTCATCTCTTGATATGAAATTCAGGTTGGTGATGGCTTGAGGGGGAAGGAGCACAGTGTAAAAGTTCATGCTTAATCTATAGACCAAAACAAATACACCAAGAATTTATTTGTAATCAGAGAACATTGCATCATAAGTGATTTGATGCTGGCTCTCACATTGATAAACTAGTACATTAATTCTATTTTTTCTGCATTCCCACTCTTTAATTCTCCTGGGGGCTTTCCATGATTTGCAGGACAAGATTCAGGATGTTTAGGGAGTTGAATAATGTCTTATCATCATGGCTCTAAACATTTCCTCTAATCTGTAGGAAAATCTTACTTAATAAGAAAACAATGAAATGAGAGAATAGACTTCCTTCTAAGAAAATGAAAGATCGTCCAGAGAATTCAGAAAATATAACATAAGAGTGACTTGGAGCAGAAGAAAGAAGGAGAAACAATATATTTAATGTAAACAGAAACTATACATACACACACACACACACAGTAACTTTTATATTCCAGAGAGAAGTGCCATACGTGGTAATCATATATTTTTCTCAACAAAGCAATTTCAATGGACATTTATACAGTAAGTAATTTTATCATGGAAAGTTGTTCTCCTTTTCTCTTTTATTGGCCAAAATGCCCAGGAGAAGGAATTCTCACTCATATCTGTTTTAGGTAAACAGTTAGGTAACTCCTTGCTTCAGGGACCAACAATTCCCACTAAGATTCCTCTCTGACATCCTGGAAAATGAGAGAGGTGACCTGGCCAAGTCCTTTACAGCAGTTGTGAGATCCTATCAGAAGAGACTAGCCCTGTAGGTATATTCTACATGTGATTGGTAAAATAAGAGGTAAGTAAAAAAAAAGTTATAGGTAATTTCAAGTGTGCAAATAGGAGCATCATAGGTGACAAGAAAGGTAAAGAAGGGTTACCCTAGAAAATAGTTTTTCACTGTGTCATTTGTAATAGTTAATGGTGGGGGGAAGATTGTAGGAGATTAAGAAATAAAAGCATAATATTAGAAATCATGACTAAGTGGGAAGAAATAGAAAAACATTTTGGAATTTTATTCCAATATCGGCCTATGTGTGTGCATGTACATACATGGGAGCACATGCACTTTGTTATTCATACCGTGAGGAAAATGAGGTGGCAGAAGAAAAGGGTATAAAATGCTACTTGGTGGAAAGGTTATGTCAGGGATGAGAATAAAGTGGACTGTGGACATGGGTTGGAATCTCACTCTGGAAAATGAGGTAGAGAACTTATAGTTCAGGTAGACTTCTAATAGAAAGAGAAAGGATCTCCTCAGCAAACCATAATGATTGTTTATAAGTTCAATGATTGACCTTGCAAATTCTTTTCCCAGGTATTGTGTTCCCAAGGTTTCCGACATACATATAGGATTATTTGCCTGTACATGTTCCATCTCTCGCTGTGTTTTGTAGAGCTGAAATACTAAAAACACCACAGGATTTTAAACTAACTGAATGAGGATGGGTTACTAGGACCTGATACCCATGAACTTTGTACTGGCCCATTTTTTTACAATATTTTTATAATCATAATGTATTCTTTAGAAAAGAAAGCCTAACTCACATAGTTGGTTGAGGTTTTAACAAATAAACAATGCAGTCTTAATCATATCATTCCTTTCCTTGAAACCATTTAGTGATTCTTCATGGTTTTTAACAGAATGAAAATCACAAGCCTAGTATAGAGGCTTGGACCCCCTCCCTTATACACATGCTGCACTTTTCCTTTGGAACTTTATGTTCCAGCCCTCAGGTAGTTTGTGTTTCCCCCGCACCCAGAGTGCAACTTGCATATGGCATTACTGCTCTGCCACCTCTGTATCACAATAAACTCCACCTTCCAAGGCCTCCACTCAGCACATACACACTGATGGGCTAATTACCGCTAATCATTCAAGCCTCAATTCGGTCATTTATTTCTTTGAGAAAGCCCTACCTGAACTGCACTCCCAAGACTTTCTTCCATTTACTCTTTCTTGATCATATCCTATTTGAATGATATATTTACTTGTCTGTTGCTTGCAAGCCAGGGACTATGCTTCTTGAGAGCACTTTTTGCTTTTTGTCTTTCTATGACAAGACCTTAACTATGTCTGGCACATAATGACTAGTGAATACTTTTTTCTTATCTCAAACTAATCCTTTATTTTTGAAATGGTAACTGAGGGGGAGAGAAAGATATTTCTTAGTTATTGTTTTTGAAACATTTATTCTATTTTTTCCATCACCATTTAGTTATTCTTTTTAATAGTTTGTGTATAGAAGGTTTTTTTTGCAAATGAGTGATGGGAAATATTTAGTAGCCTTCAGAATGCAAATCAAAACTACTGGTGAGGTAAGTGAAACACAATAAATAAAGCAGTGAGAGATCACTCTTGGTAGCAGCAAACACATTTCTCAAGATGACTTTTTTTAATCTTACAGGTAACATCAAACTCATTTGTATAATAAGCAACTAAAAATTAATCTTCAGAAAATTAGTGTTAAATATGAAACACTTTGCATTTTAAAAGAACCTGTTAATTAAGCCAAGTGAAGACCTTTTTGATAAATCATTAGAAATCTGTCGACAAGAATAGAGAGTTAGAGAATACGAACATAAAATGGTAAGCTTATACTGAACTATATTAGTAGAGACACTGATGTTTACAGAAATGTATTTATTTCAAAGAGGTGCTAAATAACACACTTAGTTTTATTTATTTATTTGTTTGTTTGTTTATTTAAATGATTTCTGCCTTCTCTTTTCATAAATTTTTCAGATTCTATGTCTAACGCAAGAGAAAGTACTGGGTTTCACCAGCTGGAAAATGCATCTCGAGTGACACATTTTTTAGGAGTATGACAGTCATTTTTCAAAGAAAACAACTCTGCAGTCTCTTAAGGCACAAGTTGGCTTATTTTCTATCCCTTCATTGCAGTATAAGGTCATTTTGCACAAAGGCAAATATCAGTCATTTACTTTACAAGCTTTCTACCTACCAATTGACATCAGTGAACTAGTCCACTCTTTATCAAGAAAAGAAAACCATACCTTTGAAAATAATACTTAAACAAAACATTAAGTTTACCTATAGAGACTTATATAGAACATTATTAGTAATCATGACAATATTATGCTTTAATGTTAGCCTGAAGCAACATCTGTCTTCCGTAACTATCTTGAAAACATATATGAAAAAATACCAAATTATGTTTTTAATTACATACATTGTATTTGGAAAAATTAATGTTTTTACCATTCTGAAGACTGAGATATAAAAGTTCCAAATAACATAAATATAATTTATAATTTTTAAACTCTTCAGAATAACACACAAACACATACATAAAATCCACCATGAATTTTGTACTCTTTTTCCTAAATGTAAGATATTTTCATTTACTATATATTGAAAATAATTTAAAACTAACTCAGAAACTATCACAATGAGGATTATACACTTTTTTATTAATTCAAAGAGAAAAACACATTCTATCCTGTTGATAATTAAGATTCATTAGTGAAACTACATCTAAATAGAAATCATTTTTGGTAAGTTGAAGGAAAGTAGAAAAATGCAATCAATAAATAACCCCTTGTTTGAATTAAGTCATTTTTTAGGAATAAATACATTTTAGTTAGAGATAAATTAGCTAAGGCTAACTATAAAGGAGTAAGGTTTTATTTGTAATTTCTCTTAATTACTGTTAAAGAGGTAAATGCTTCTTCCAGCCTGTAGTTTTTACTTATATGCTAATTGATTCTAATTTGGGTAAGTTCCATTAAACTGAAGTTTATCCAATGTTGAAATTCCATTCAATGATTCAAAAATCATTTAAAATTATTTTTTTTATTATGGAAAATTTCAAAAATAGGTTAAAATAGAGAAGACAGTATAATGAACCCTCACTTACCCACCACATATTTTCCACACAAATATTAACTCATGACCTCAATTACTTCAAATATATACCTACCTACTCCTTCCTGTTTGTAATATTGATACAAGTTCCAGACAGTCATTTTATCTAAATTTCAATAAGTAGCTGAAAAAATAGACTCTATTTTTCTTAAATAGAATTGGAATAGTATTACTATATTCAGAATAAGGGGGGCAAGTTATGGGGAATAAGAAGAATAATTGGTAGGCATAAAATAGATAGGGAAGAGGTTAAGACTTGTATAGGAAATGGAGAAGCCAAAGAACTTACATGTACAACCCATGGACATGAACTAAGGTGGGGGAAATGCTGGACTGTGGGAGGGGTGCAGGGCTGAGGGGAATAAAGGGGAGAAAAAATTCAAACAGAACCCTGTAATAGGATAATCAACAAAATATACTTTAAAAAGAATATCCACATTCCTTAAATATCCATCAATTTTTCCTAAATGTCTCATTATATCTTATAGTTTGTATATGTCAGGATACAATTAATATCTCTGATTAAAATCAGGACAATAGATCCAAAATGAAATTGCTTTTGCTAAGTCTCACATCACCAAGCTAAGACTTTTTAAAAAATATAAAGTCTCAATAACACCCACAAGGTGTTACAGCCAGAGGCCTTGAGCCTTTATTTTCCCCTTGCTGGAACCCTGGGTTGCCCCATGTGTCTTGCTCCTCAGTTGTTCCTCCTGGTTTATCCACATGCAAATGTGGGATCACCCTGTCTGCCAGCCACAGCCTTGTCTTGCATCCTCTCTACCCTGTCTGCCCATCTCCTCCCTCCTACCAGTCTGGATGAATGTATCTTTTTTTATAAAGTTTTTTTAAGTTTATTTATTTATCTTTAGAGGGGAAGGGAAGGAGAGAGGAAGAGAAATATCAACGTATGGTTGCCTCCAGTGCATCCCCTGCTGGGATGCATCCCCTGGGCCTGCAACCCAGGCATGTGCCCTGACTGGGAATTGAACTGCTTTCCTTTGGTTTGTAGGCCCGTGATCAATCCACTGAGCTACACCAGCCAGGGCTGAATGTATCTTCTTTACAGAATGTATCTTCTGAACTGTTGGACTCCAATAAAGTTCAATTTTCTGGCAGTCCTATTATTTTTTCTTTTAAAATGTGTTGTCATCCCTCTTTTGGTTTTGTGAGGACGCGAGGTATATCTGTCTATTCCTTATCTTGGCCGGAAGTCCAAAATTGAGGCTTAATAACAGTTTCAGCTATCCCAGAAATGGAATTTTAAAGCAGTCACTAAGGAATCTCCTGAGTAATACTAATTAAGTAATCTGCCAGATAGACCTTTTCTAATGCTTAAAAGAAAGTACCATATTTTCTGACAATTAGACACACTTTCCCCCACAAATTTGGGGGAAAATTGCATCTTATAGGCCGAAAACTATGGTAATTACAAGACAAGATATCATCAGAGACATATAGATGTCATCCCTGTATGCCGCATTGGGTTGCTGTCCTCCCTCTTATGGGTAAATATTTTAAAATTAATACTTTTTCTTCCACTTTCAAATATAAGCAAACATGTTCATGCATATAGTCAGTGGGTGTGTGTACCTGTGTGCATATGCATATACATTCAAATTACCCCCCTTTTCTTTGCTAAGCACTGGAAAAGTATATATATACACTTCTCTTTACTTTGCTGTTTTTCAATTAACAATATACTTATTCTAAATATCATTTCATGGAAATACCTAGAAATTTTGTCCATTCAGTCTATTGCTTCACATTCTCCATAGTGTGAATGTTCCATAGTTTATATTAGCAACTATCTTTGCTTTTTTTCTTTGTTCTTTTTAAATCAACTTTTACCAATGATGCTGGGATGAATAGCCTTGCCTTGGCTCTATCTGTGTATTTTTCAGTACATAAATATAAAACTAGAAAGTGAGAATGCTGAATCAAAGCTCAGATGCACATGCATTTTTTGTTTGTTGTCAAATTCTTTCCATAATAATTTTATTTTATCATACTCTTACTCACTTTTATAGGATACAGTAAGTATGAAATTACAATCTATTCTCTTAGTCTACTCTGTACCTTCATATGATTCTTTCCCCTAGGAATTGAGAGGACTCATTTAAATCATAAACTAAAGATGAATAGGACAATGAAAATTGAATTCCTATTTAAAGATTTAAAGGTTGGTCTAAATAATAAATTGCTCACACTACTAAATTATATGTATACATGTGGCAGAGAGTGCATGTCTGGGAAAGATGCAGCTGGATGAGTTATTATACCATATATATTTCCTCATATACAATTCCAGATGCCATTGTCTTGAATGCATTAAAAGGAATTAATGTGTGCTGAATATGTATTTCATTTCTATTTTGCATTCAAATATGTATTGTTCTTTCTGTATGTGAGTATTCTCTAGTTTTTTCCCTGAGAAAGCTCTCAAAAAGGCTTTACATGAAAATAATGAAAATAGAAAGGAAGCTTTTGCTAAGTGAAACATTTTGAACCTCTTTTCAAACATTTTAAAGATTTCAATCATTTCAAACATTTCAAACTATGTAAAAAAACTCAGTGTTACAAAAAAAAACCACATAGTTCTGTGTTTTTGTTTGTTTACTGGTTAAATTTTCCTTAAAAATAAATGGGTAACTTATTCTTTCTTAGAGAACCTCAGCACCTAGGAATGATTCTATGAATGTTTCATGTTCAACTCTGCAATTGATTATGATAAATAACATATCATCTGTGAAAGGGTAGAAAGAGAGAGGAACAGGCAGGAAAAAAACATCAGGTGAATTTCTTTTCTCAGTTTTCAGCTGCTTGTTCTTGTCACTTTCCCTTTTCAGCCATGCTTGGTTTCATTCCATCCTTACTGTCTTTCCCTTATCATCTTGCATCTACACCTCAGCACACCTTTATCTGGCTCCTACTCTTCTCCGAAAAGCCTCTCCAACTCTTTGAGAGTTCACCTATAAACCCATTTTCACCGGGGGCCACATCAGCCTTGCAATTGCCTTCGAAGGGCCGAAATAATTTTAGGACTGTATAAATGTAACTACTCCTTAACTGTTAAGGAGCTGAAATTACATGCAGCCTTTTGAAGGTGACCACAAGGCTGATGTAGCCCTGGCTGAAAATGAATTTGACATCCTGACCTATAATATTCTATTGACACTCCAATTTTGATCTTAGTAGCTATCACAGCTGCATTGCGCATTGTCGACATCTTCCATTTGAAAACTTACTACTCTAGAACAGGGACAACTGTCCTGCCCTGGTCTCTTCCTCAGTCTCTAGACAGTAAACAGTGGAGCTATCCAGGTCTTTTTTCTCTGATCACTCTTCCTTCATGTACTTTTGGTCTCTTTGTTATTCCTTCAGTCCTCTATCTCACATATACATGCAATTCAAAATAAGCTTGATTACAGAGTTTCTGCAATGTATATCTCATTGTTTTGAGCATCTCTGTTTGGATACCACATAAGCTACTAAAACTCAAAATATTCATCTTTACATTCTTTCTGATCAATATTTCTTATCTCAGTTTATGTCACATTTACTAACATGATTTCAAAACTTCAACTCTAAATATTCAGAATTTCTTTCTCTCTCATTTACCTTTAATAAATCATAGTCTTGATATTTCTCCAGTAAGCCTCATTGCTTCCATGTATTTTCCATGAACCAAATTTAAGCCATTATCATCCTATACCTTGTTCTTTTCAGTAACCACCTGACTGGTTTGCTTGCCTGAAGTCTTGCTGAGATGAAACCTATCATCTAGCTCTGGGTTGAAGGATTCATTTACAATCAAAATTGATCTTGGTACTGGCCTGCTTAAAATATCCATGATGTCTCCAACATGAGCAAGATATAATCCATGTGAACAAGAATCGCTTATCCCTCTAAGCTCGTGGTCTGTGACTACTTGCCTCATGTACCTTACCATTGTTTTATCCAAGGATGGTAGCTCCGTGTCTTCACAAATGTTTCCTCTAGTCAAAACACTCACTTACAGTTCTCTCTTACATGTGAACTTTTACATATGCATCAACTTTCAAACTCATTAACTCCCCCAGAACAATCTTCTTATCATTTTTATACATCTTTAACATTGAACTTCAGTGACTGTCTCTTTCCACAGCTATACTGCAATTGATTTAGTAATGACAATGACATTCTTACGCTCTCAAATTCTAGCAGACTACATGACATAATGTTCAGTAAATGTGGGGTGAAATGGATGGAGAAAGTTGTTTTAAAAATTCTGCACTGAAAATGGAGCAGATAGGTTGGTGGAAAGAAAACCATACAAGGAGAATTAAGTTGATGGCATTGAAAGAATGAGAGAGAGCTAATAAGTAATAATAGGATGGATTAATTTATGTTTAAATTATACTTGCTCTTAACCATTATCTAGTATCTGATTAAGTATCACCATATTTATGCCACGTCATTTCCAAATAATAGGTTGACAGAGTTCTTCCATGAGATGCTTGATTTTGTTTGTCTTAAAATAGAAATTTTTGTATTTACTTTGTCCTATGTGTTATGCCACCTATTAATATTTGCATGCTGTGAAATAGACATTTAAATAATAGTTATGAGCACTATGTTCCCTAATTTATGTATGTGAAAATAGTATTTAAAATTCCATGTGTTTCTTATTATTTAATTAAACTCAAATTTTATTTAGGATATGGAAATATAGGCTATAAATTATAACTATTAAAGTGAATCTAACACTTAAAATTCAAGGTTGATGTATTGCTATAGAAATGATTTCCCATTTCAAAGGGGTAGCTTTCATACTATTTCTGAGATATCAGAGGTTTTTTAATGTCTTAATTAACTGACAAATATTACATATTTCCTTTTTATATTTGATTTATCATTTTTTATTTATTTTACTTTTATAAACTTTAACTTGCTCTCTTAAAAGATCCATAAGAAGAAAATGTGACTACCTTTTATTTATTTATTTATTTATTTTTAAGATTTTATTTATTTATCCTTAGAGGGGAAGGGAAGGAGAGAGGGAGAGAAATGTCAATGTCTGGTTGCCTCTGGTACATCCCCTGCTGGGAACTGGCCTGCATCCCAGGCATGTACCCTGACTGGGAATCGAACTGCGATACTCTGGTTCACAGGCCTGCATTCAATCCACTGAGCTACACCAGCCAGGGCAAAAAATGTGACTACCTTTTAAAAACTAAGGTGAAGGATACAAATTTTGAAAGTTCCTTCTCTCTTCACAGCCTTCTATCTCTTTCACCTTTAACTACCTTTAAAAAAATGTTTTTCCCCAATCTCACTGGAGCATATATGTATTGATTTCTAGAGGGAGAGAAAGGGAGAGAAAGAGACTGAGAAACACTGATGTGTGAGAGAAACATCAACCTGAGAGGGAAATATAGATCAATTGCCTCCCGTATGTGGCAGTTGATCAGGATCAAACCTGCAAACTTTTTGATGTACAGGACAATGCTCTAGCCAACTGAGCCACCCAGCCAGGGCTCACCTTTAAGTATCTTTTAGAGGCTATATTTTGAAATACTTTATCTTATAAATAGAATATAAGTATAGATTAGACTGGAACATGCAAAAACTAAAAGAGAGCTTGTGTTTAATTAGAAATAAGAAAAATATAAGCAGTAGAAAATTCTACCTGAACTGAGTGTTTATTTTCAGCTTGTGAGCCCCTTGACAGCATTCAGTAGCCACAGACAGGTTGAAGAATATCCAGAAATTAATCTGCATCGTAACTTCTTTTTTTTTCTTCTTTTTTAAAGATTTTATTTATTTATCTTAAGAGGGGAAGGGAAGGAGAAAGGGAGAGAAACATCATGTTGGTTGCCTTTCTTCCGGAACCCAGACGGTGGTCTCGTAACTTAAGTGAATTCATACACACTATGGGATTCCAGGCCTTGTTAAGCATACTATATTTCCAATCCAACTTTTTGGTTCATATTTACTAAACTCTTTTTCTCTACATATTGAAATAGGCACAGTTTAGAGAAAAATTGTTCACAAGTTTTATTAAAATATATCTGTATGCAGAGCATTTGCAAATAACTCAGTGCATTTTGTGGCGATCAGCACACTGCCAGGTTCTCCCATCTTTCAGCTCCTCGTTTTGTGGGGCCTAGTGATTGCCAAAGCAAACAATTCTTCTCATGTAAAAGATTAGAAATTCCTATGACAAGTAAACGATAGGAACAGATGACTTCGTCAAAGCAAAACTTTTCAAGTTTAAAGTTCTCAAAAAACAGAAATGTAAATAAAACATCATGTAAATGCTGATTGAAATGTTACATGGTTATTACTTGAGGCATTGCAAGAAAGGAAATCTAAGAAACTTCAGCTTAAATTTGGAAATTAGTTTTATAAATAATATAAATGGCAAAAAAGTATTTCTGGAGAGTCTTGTGGGTAAAAATGTATAACCCTAGTAGAAAAGTATTGAATATATAAATAATTACTTTGTATAAGTTACATATGTTAGTTCACATATATCATATGCTAAAAGTTCCTCTACAGTTATCTTCCTAGATACTTTTATAGGTTTCAATAAATTTAAAACTCATTTTATTAAATTTAAGTATTTATCTTTTTCTTATAGTATGTTTATACTATATTATAGTTTGTTGTTAAACATCAGTTTCTCCACAAGATAACTTCTCTTTGAATAGAAATGTTAGCTCATTACCATATTGCAAGGTACTGTATTTTTTGAAAAAAATTAATGAATATGTAAAAAATCCAACAAAATTATTTATAATGTCTCTTTTAAAGCTTATAAATAGAAATTAGTTTGTAGAAAACAATAAATGAATGAAATATTCAAATAAAGATTCATCTGTTTTGATATTTTTCAGCATCGTCTCAAATTAAGTATTTAATATTTGATACATGTTATCCAAAACATCATACAGATGACACAGACTTAGAACTAATGTCATGAACCATACTATTTCTGGTAGGTAAAGGCTGTATAATTTTTCTTTGTATTTAAAGCAGTGGAAATGGGAATTAAGGAAGGTAAGAAATATCAAGTAAGGACAGCATGCCTCCTCACACAACCAAAAGAAGGACAACGACAACCAGAACTGTCAGAAAATTGAACTGTATGGAAGCCAGACAACCAAGGAGTTAAAAAGAAACATTCATCCAGACTGGTAGGACAGGTAGAAACAGGTATCCAGGTGGAGAGGACTTGAGGCAAGGCAGCATCTGGAGGACTGGATGAGGCAGTGGTTTGCAGACTGAGTGGTCCCACATTTGAGTGCAGTTAAACTGGGAGGAACAACTGGGGAGCAGGAAGGACTACGCAACCCAGGGTTCCAGTGCAGGGAATTAAAGTCTCAAATCCCTGATTGAAAATACCCATGGGGGTTAAGACAGTGGGAGAAACTCCCAGCCTCACAGGAGAGTTCCTTGGAGAAACCTACAGGATCCTAGAACATACACAAGCCCACCCACCTGGGAATCAGCACTAAAAGGACCCAACTTGATTGTGGATAGCAAGGAAAGTGACCGAAAACCCGCAAAGAGTGGAGCAAGTGGCACTATCACCTCTTTGAACTATCCCTCATGTACAGCATCACAAGGAATTGATGTGTGTTGCCCTGCCCTGCTCAACACCTAAGGCTCCACCCCTTACTATGTAACAGGTGCATGGAAATAAACAAACAAAAAATATCCCAAATGAAAGAACAGATCAAAGCTCCAGGAAAAATACAACTAAGTGATGAAGAGACAGCAAAACTATCAGATGCAAAGTCCAAAACACTGGTTCTTAGGATGCTCCAGGAACTCACTGGATACTGCAACAGCATAAAAAGACTTAGGCAGCAATGAAGGTTGCATTATGTGAAGTAAATAAAAATCTACAGGAAACCAACAGTGATGGGAAGGAAACCAGGACTCAAATCAATGGTTTGGAGCAGAAGAAAGAAAGAAACATTCAACCAAAACAGAATGAAGAAATAAGAATCCAAAAAAAAAAAAAGAAGACAGGCTTAGGAACCTCCAGGACATCTTTAAATGTTCCAACATCTAAATCATAGGGGTTCCAGAAGGAGAAGAGAAAGACCAAGAAATTTAAAATTTATTGAAAAAATAATGAAGGAGAACTTCCTTAATCTGGCAAAAGAAATAGACTTTCAGCAAGTCCAGGAAGCTAAGAGTCTCAAAGAAGTTGGACCCAAGCAGGAACATCATACCAAGGTACATCACAATTACATTAGCCAAGTTTAAAGATTAGAAGAGAATCTTAAAAGCAGCAAGAAGAAAGGAGAGAGTTACCTACAAAGGAGTACCCATAAGTCTATCACGTGATTTCTCAAAAAAAAAAACTTGCAGGCAAGAAGGGGCTAGACAGAAGTATTTGAAGTCATGAAAGGCAAGGACTTACATCCAAGATTACTCTATCCAGCAAAGCTATCATTTATAATAGAAGAGCAGATAAAATGCTTCAAAGATAAGGTCAAGTTAAAGGAGTTCATCATAACCCAGCCCTCATTATACGAAATGTTAAAGGGACTTACCTAAGAAAAAGAAGATAGAAATATGAACAGTAAAAGGACAAAAAACACAGTTATTAACAACTGAACCTAAAAAACAAAACAAAATAAAAACAAACTAAGCAAACCACTAGAACAGGAACAGAATCACAGAAATGGAGATCACATGGAGAGTTATCAGTAGGGGAGTGGGTGAGAGAGTGGGAGAGAGAGAGGGGGGGAAAAGGTACAGAGAATAAGTAGCATAAATGGTAGGTAGAAAATAGACAGGGGGAGGTTAAGAATAGCATGGGAAATGTAGAAGCTAGTGAACTTATATGTACAACCCATGGACATGAACTAAAGGGTGGGAATGCAGATGGGAAGGGGGTGTGTAAGGCAGAGGGGCATAAAGGGGGAAAACAGGACAACTGTAATAGTGTAATCAATAAAATATATAAAAAATAAAACATCAGAAATGATATAAGTAACACATTTATGCAAAATTTCTCTATAGATATTCCAACACTAAAAAAAGTATGAGTTCTTAAAGTTAAAACGGGCTTTCATTTAAATCTAAAACCATTGTTTATGTATTTAAAAAATCTATTTGGAGTAGAGTATATTGGATTACCTTTTAATTGAACCCAGCATGAATGCTGCTCTAATCACTAAAAAAAAGTAGTCAAGGACCGTGGTCTGAGTTTTTAATTTTACAACTTACAACCTTAGGAGAAAAAATAAAGCTGTGTTTTTGCTATTTTCTTACATCATGCTCTATTCGACTGCACACAAATCCATAATGATTTAAATTATAGAGGCAGGCAACTGTAACCAGCTTTACCACTTTAGTAATTGTAGATTGATAGCTACAGAGAGATTAAGGCAGTTAAATAAGCAGGTAAATAATATATAAGTATATAATGAATTTTTCCATTAGCATTAATAAACACATTTCAAAAAGCAATAATCACTTTTCAAACTGATGTTAGTTATCCAGTATCTTTGCCTTTAAACAACATTTTAACTGAAAATGTTTCTGTTTCAAATGCAAAGCTATAATTTTAGCTATAATTACAAACACATACACACATTCCAAAAAGTGTACATCTTTAGTTGTCACTAACACTTTATGGCAAAAATTAGTTTTATTTCAAACTTAAGTCCACTGGGAAAGAAGTAAAAGGAATAAATATAAATATTGCCACTTACTATTAAGTTATTTCATCTAATATTATGGCTTTAAAAATAGTTCTTCCTTGTTTGTATCGATTTTGACAAAATCCTTCTCATTGGCCCTAAGATGAACTACACCATATTTAGTTTCGATGTTAGAAAATGGGATGTTTCATATATACAAGTGTTGGGCTCCTTACACATTTGTGTGAAGTTATTTAAATATTTACTGCACATCATGGGCAAGTTGGCTATAGAGCACTTTGTCAGGAAGAAGGTTGTTATAACACAGTTGGAAAGAAATCCACAGTGTCCATGTCCATTAATTCAATATTAAAATATAGACCATTCAAAGGTTAAATTAAATTAAATTATTTAATTATTAAGTAAATTAAATAATTTCAGTCTCTATTATGTTAATTTTTAAGTCAAAGAAAAATTAAAAAGACTAATGGAAGGTATTTTGTCTAGATAGTAATTCCTTTAAATATAAGTAGGCAAATGAAGGTACATCATATTTCTAGGAATGATTTATGTTTATATAACTTATTATAAACATTAGAAAAAGAAAACCTACTAAAGTCTTAATACATTGCCTTACCTAAAAGTAAAATTTTGTTTTAAATAACAATGTGTCTAGTCACTTATTAACAGGTGTTGATCATCTGGGATAATAATTTAGGTGTTATCTACTGAAAATACCCCATCTGTTGAAAGTTTCAGAATATATGGAATAAATTAGCTTTTTCTTTAGCACTCCTGTCACCTTCTATCTTTGTGATACATATAAGTTTTTAAAAAGTTCTTAAAATATTATGTAGTTGGATAAGAAATATAAATTTAGATATGTGGAAATATATACTTTAACACTTTTTTTTCACTTGGGAGACATAATTTTCACAGAGCAACAAAGTAAGCCCGTGTTTATATAGCACTTGAAGAATCTTCCCGACAGTGAACATTCAATTTGGCATCACACGAACCCCCACAGAGGCATGTGAACCTCACATCTTAATACCTCAAACCTTGACAAATTTTTTATGACAACAGCTTTGCTTTAATTTCAAAACATTATTTTATATATGTGTATGTATACACACACATACGGATTCTGAGCGATATCAGAATCTGTACCCTGTCAATGAATTTAGTTCTCATCTCAACATTTATTTATTTATATTATTGTTGTTGTTTTTCAAGTACAGTTGTCTCCATTTTCTCCTCACCATGGCCCCCAGCCCCACCCATCCCTGCCTCCCACCCTCAAACCCACCCCCTTTGGTTTTGTCTGTGTGTCCTTTATGTTCCTTGATGGACCTTCTCCATTTGTTTTGAGTGGTTTTTCAAATGTGAAAAAAAAAACCCAACTTTTGAAGGGAAGAATGGAAAAAAAAAGAGCAATAGTATTTGGGGTGAATAATTTTAAATGTATGCTGCTGATCATATTAAGCATACTTGTGTATATATACATATGTGATACATATTCATATTATTTTTTAATACTACTAAATACATAGATGCTAGTTGTTGATGAACCATATATTATTTATAGATTCTGCTGTTCATCATTGATACTGTTCAACCAGCTAAAAGTTTGGCCAAGAATAGAAAATAATCTATTTCTGCAATGGCATTACTTTTAAAAATAGATTATTTTGCCCTGGCTGGTGTGGCTCAGTGGATTGAATGCTGGCCTGCAAACCAAAAGGTCACTGGTCAATTCCCAGTCAGGGCACATGCCTGGGTTGTGGACTAGGTCCCCAGCAGGGGACACACAAGAGGCAACCACACACTGATGTTTCTCTCCCTCCCTTCCCCTTTCTTTATAAAATAAATAAATAAAATCTTTTAAAAATATACTATTTTAATAAATTTATTAAATGAGAAGAATATGTGACCTATCAAGACTTACCTGGTATTGTATTATAAGTTCTTGAAATCTAGGATCTTCTAAGTACATTCAAGTTTTATTTCCTCTATTGAGTACTCTGTTTATCAGATCAATATATAAAATGTGAACTGTCCTTTAGGAAACACCTGTAATCCTAAAACCTTATAAGATTTGTATACACTTGAACTTGCAGTATTGCAAATGTATGAGATAATTGTTTGTTTGAGTGAATACCAGCGTATTTCTACCTGTGAAGATTGGAAGAAAATGTGTGTACCGGTGCCATTTAAAGAAAAAAAAACATGGTTTTAAATCTTTAAAAAACTATTTATATATCATAAAAAAGCAAAGCTTAAGTTGGTATACCATACTGGTTCAGTGCAAATTCTAGTGTCAGATTTTTTTCTTAATGTATTGATTTGAGAGAGAGAGACTTGGATTTGTTCCACTTATTTATGCATTCATCAGTTGATTCTTCTATATGCCCTGACCGGGGATCGAACCCACAACCTTTGCATATCTGGATGATGCTCTAACCAACTGAGCCACCCAGCCAGGGTTATATCAGCACTTAAGACTAGAAATTTAATTGCTATGTGCTTTGGTTTTCTCATATTTAAACTAAACATGATGGAACCAGCTGTGGACAAGTTGTTACACAATACATATAGGCTAAATGTGTTAATACATGTCAAGTATTTAGAATCATGTTTGGCACATATGCTCAATCACTGTTACTTATAAAGATGATGATGATTGTGGTGATGGCAACCATAATGACAATGATGTTTTAGTTTGAGTACCATCCCCAAAGCAGACACTAAGACAGGCTTGACTGCAAGTACATTACTGAGGGGAAAGTGATCCTAGGAAATATTGCAATGGAATAAGGCAAGTAAGAATACCAGAGAAATAAGATGCTAGAGTGCATTATGCAAATGGGATATGACTGATAGCAACAGGAACCCAATCGTGTTAGGGATGCATGTCATGTGGAACATACCTTAGAATCATCCCATGGGAATGTGGAAGAGGGGAGGGAAAGGAAGAAAGAAAAAGGCTGGGTATTTATTTTCTGGCATCACTACACTGTTGGCTTAAGGTTGTCTCTGAAGGTGTTTATTAGGTTCCCTAATGCTGAAGCAAACTTACACACAGACAAAAGAGACGCAGGTACCTAAAGGAGAACTTTTAGCTTATGGGAAACTGTGTATAGCATTCGTAGTGAGCAGGATGGGTCAAGGAGTGAAGATGCAATGCATTGACATGATTTGCCACAGAATTCTTCCAGTTCACCCAAAACTGTGGAATCAAAACAATGAGGACTTGGGAAAATTCATGCAAAATTTATACCAGAACATAAAGGACATTTTTTCTGATAACTATAGGTTTAGTAAAAATGAGGGACATTTGCATAATTCTAAATTTTGGACATATAACTATATTCTCAGTAAGAGACTTATTATATACTACTTGTTATTTTATAAAGACATTTTTCTTAATGTAGACTCTACTTACTTTGAGATTAAATGTTAAAATGTCCTTATTTTCTTTACTGTCTTGTGACCACTTCTTATAAGAGACTATTCCGTGACATAAAGTGCCCCCAAATAGTGACTTAGTGTTGTTTTTCTAAAAGGCTGAATAAAGAAGTCTCTCTGAGAGCACTAAGAGCTTTGACTTATATGAGGATTTGTTTTCTGTGGTTTCAGTTACTCACTGTCAACCACAGTCCAAAAGTATTAAGTAAAAAATTCCGGAAATAAGCAATTTATAAATATTACATTGTCTGACATTCTGAGTGCCTGCCAGCAGTGTGATGAAATCTCACGCTGTCTCACTGCGGAAGTGAATCATCCTTTGTCCAGTGTCTCCGGGCTGTTAGGCTCCTCACAGGTAAGTTACTCAGTAGACACCTAGGTTTTCAGACCCACTGCTACAGTGCTGCATGCCTGTGTTCAAGTAAGCCTTATTTTTAGCAAATAATGGCCCCCCAAACACAGAAGTAATGATGCCGACAACTCAGATATTACAAAGGGAAGTTGTAAACTGCTCCCCCTAAGTTGAAAAGGTGAAAGTTCTGAATATAATAAGGAAAAAATAATTACATGCTGTGGTTGCTACACCATTCACTTTACATCACCTCATTAGGTAGGCATGGTATCATTTCACATCATCACAAGAAGGGTGAGTACAGTACAATCAGGTATTTTGAGAGAGAATGAGAGACCATTCACATAACTGTGAATTATTTTATTATTGTATATCATTATAATTGTTCTATTTTATTATTAGTTATTGTAGTTAATCTCTTACTATGCCTAATTTAGAAATTAAACTTAATCACAGGTATGTATGTAGAGAAAAAACACGGCTTATATAGGGTTCGGTGCTGTCTGCAGTTTTAGGCATCCTCTGGGGTTTGTCTACCAACATATTTCCCGTGGATAAGGGTGACTTCTGTAATCTCATTTCTTGGTTCATTGTGAAATTTTCTGATTTATGCATACATACAGTGTTTCAGAAAAGTGTTTCTCTTATAAAAAGCAGAATTTGACATCATAGTTTGGATTTTACTATAAACCAACTATCTTCTCTAGGGGTTAATTTCTTTTATAAATGGAGCAAAATAATTACTGGTTTGTAATGTCAGAGTAACTCAAAACAAAATGATTAGACTCTAGATTAGAGTAATATTGCCATATTGAGGGTCAAGACTTTGGAATGCTTTGCGTTTAGGGGAAGAGATATTTAAATTCAGATATACGACAGACACTGTTCATTACATGACTAAATAAAATATTTAGCACAGATACATATCTATATTTTACACTGTACCAGAAATTTATTTAAAAACATAATTGAATTTATAGTAATACTCTATCATGTAGTTTTTAGCAAAGGTAAACCTATATATATCATAGAATGTTTTGAAAGAGCCATTAATTTAAAATTAAAGATATGGGTTTGTCCTCTTTTACTTTAAGATAAATAAAATTAACTTCATTTCTCTGAGGCTACTTATTTATTTGTTTATAATTTCAATGTTTGTAAATAATAATTTATTTTGTGTCTACATAACTAGCATGTATATATTGCTTACAATTATACCCACATATACATATATAAATTACATCACATATGCTGACTATCCTCTGTGACATGATGCATTTCACATTCAGAATTACTAAGGCTATTTCATATGATGAAAAGAAAGAGAATGATGAAGAATGCAAGGTCAATGTTGAGAGTGGGAGACAGGGGAAATGTATTTAGGAAGAGGTACCTGGGACTTTAAAACATTGTCATTATTTTACTTCTTAAACTCTTTGATAGGAAAATGGATGAGTGTTTTATTGTTATTTAAACATTACTTATGCCTCTTTTTATGAAAATGTTTGTCAAATTTTCTTTAAAAAAAGTTCTTGTAAACTGCCAATAATAAATAAGCATTGCACAAGAATTACTAGGGAAGCTTCTCATACTACTGAGAGTTTTTCTGGGAAATGTTCCCTGAATTTGAAGAATTATGTGTTCCTTCTGTTCTTTTTCTCCTTGAAGTTTTCAGTTTAAAATGTGCTGATCAGATAATTGAAAAGGAAAGTACATTTGCTCAGTAAAAGCTCAACTACTAGTAGATTAAACCCCTCATGTATAATTTCTGATTAATACGGAAAGTAATATTTTGTACATGTACCTTTAGAAAAGGTTATAGGTATTTTTCCTCTTTATGCTCTAATGGAACCATTTTTCAGAATACCTAAAAAATCTAAAAGGAGAGTAAATACAATAAATTCAATTTATAAATATAAATGCATATCAAAAGACCTATAGTGAAATTTTAATCTACTTCTTACATGCTACAGAAAAATTCTTACATGATGCTACCAAAATAAAATCTTATTACTATACAGTTAATTTATTATGAATTTTGTTTTTAAAAAACAACATCATTAAAATGGCTAACACATACAGAGTGTATATAATCCAATACTGAAAGGAGAATAAATTTCTAACTAAAACTATTAGATCTTAACATGGAGCTCATTAACAATATACAAATTTGTCATGACCACATACTTTTAAAACAAGGGTTACTGATTTTTATTATTTATGTCTAGTTTTTGAAAAGAAATGCTTTATTTTTGAAGAATTAACTTTGAAAACTTATTTTTCCTATGCAATTAAAAAATTAAATTAGGTAACCTATCATCGTGCAAGCTTTCCAAAACTATGAACTACAAAAGCTTTATAAAAGTGCACCTGAATGTTAATGATTAGAGCTAAGAAAAGAGCAGTCATGAAAGTCACACTGTGCCAAGAATAAATCTTCCTCTGGATGACGACTTGACAGAATTCAGTTTTCCTTCGTCTCAGAAGAGGCCTATAATATGTTAGTAAACTTATATTCTGTGGCGACACACTGCATTGCCACAGATTAACCTAGCATACTTTAGTCTTGAAGGATTTATTACTTTTCGGTTTACTGATCTAAAAGCCAGCAAGAGGACAGATGTGCTGGTGGTCGGGCCTTTTAGAAATACTTCCTATGATATGGAAGTGGGGTGGAACGAATTTTACTTTTTCAGAACCCAAGTCTAGCCCTCAAAAGACACATTTTATAATAAAATTGTGTTATTCTAAACTCTAATGTGCACAAATAGAAATACCATCTTATATCTCTTCTCTCAGCTTCAGACGGTCCCACCGAAGTTCCTTTATGCATAGATCCTGTGACAGCCACTAGACTTCGAGCAGAGCTGTCAGTACTCCCTTAAATCCTGGTTACCTCTTCCTTCACTCTTTTCCTTTCCTCCCTTATTCCTCCCTTTCCATCCGCTTAGAGCCAGATGCTTGAGTCATCCTGTGGGCCAAGAACAATACTCAAGTCTTCAAAAAGCAAAAAAAGAAAAGCTAGTGTCCTGTTCAGCATATATTTCATTTCGTGAGCCCGTCGGTTGTCAACCGTCGGTTGTCGGTTTTGATAATTTAATGTTTGCTTTCTGTGAAGTGAGCACATAGACCTTATAGCTAAATCACAGACTCCCACCAGTATTTCCAGTAGCACAAAACTCAGTACAGACACAGAGAAATTCTAGGCAGGAGGAAATGCAAGAATAAATGCTTTGAAGCAAGAAGATCAAAGGCAGTATAGCCATGCAAATCATTAGAAAGAGTTTAAAGTTTGGTCTAATTGCTCAGGGAAGACAATGAAGCATTTCAAGCAAGGGAATCATGACTTGATTTATAGTTTTAAAAGATTATTCCAGAGGGAAGGGGGCAGAGTGACCTAGAAGACGGTAAACAGGGGATAAATAATGATGGAAAGAGAGCTGACTTGGGGTGGTAAATACGCAATATAATATACAGATGATGTATTATAGAATTGTATATCTATAGTTTTACTAACCAATGTCACCCCAATAAATTCCATTTAAAAATAAAAATAATAATTTTTCATTGGAGTGGGAGAATGAGTTGTAGAGGCAAAAGTAAAAGCTGAAAAAAATCATTTGGAACTTATTGCAGTAATCTGGGAAAGACATATTTTTGAGGTATATCTTGCAAAATTTAATGGTGGGATAACTATGGAAGAAAATAAAATAATAAAGATGACTAATACTTTTCACTTCAACAGCTGAATGGTACCATTAATGAATGAAGGAGCTTGAATAACAACACATGGGAGATTAAAGTGAACACTAAAGAGCTCCTTTTGGGAAATATCAGTTGTGAGATGACTTCATCACCTTAAATGCTCAGTTCAATGTAAACATCTGTCTGAATCTTGCTATGTTTCTTACTATTTTTTGGCTTTCTATATCAAGCTTCTTGGAAAAATATTTCTCTTACTTTCTCTCCCTTTCCCTTTTCCTCCCTCCCTTTCTCTCTCTCAATCATTTACCTCTTATTTATTCCTCAATCTCTTTTCAAAAATTATTTATTTGTTTGTTTGTTTTTAAAGAAAGAGAATGGGAGAAATATCCTTGGGAGAGAGAAACATTGATTGGTTGCTCTCTCATACATGCCCCCAAACCCACAACCTAGGCATGTGCCCTGACTGGGAATTGAACCAGTGACCCCTCACTTTATGGGACAATGCCCAACCAAATGAGCAGCACCAGTCAGGTCATTCCCTAATCTCTTACACTTCAGCTCTGATTGCACTACTCCAGTGTGTGGTTCCTGAAAGAGAACTATTGGTGTCACCTGGAACCTTGTCAAAAAATTATCAGGTTCTACCTGAGATCTGATTCTGAGATAAAATGGGCCCATGAACTTCCCTTTTCATACACCCTCCAGGTGATTCTGAAGTGTGGCAATGGTTGCTCTAGCACATTCCCTAGGTCTCCTTTTCAGATCTGAGGCACTGATCAACTTCTGACAGTTTTGGCAGCCGAGAACTCTTAAGTCAGTCCATCTCAATAGGAGCAACTACCCTCAGCCAAATGAAGTGAAGAGCCATCTGGCTCCAAGATCACCTAAACATACACAATTTTATATATAATTTCATATGTCAATCATACTTTAATAAAGCTTAAAAATTTTCTTTTATATCTGTGGAACTAAACATGAAGCTAAGTTTTTACAGCAGTTGAGAATTTCATATATATATATATATATATATATATATATATATATATATCCATTTGTTTACTAAACATTTTCAACCACATATCCCAACAGCAACTCAAAATAATTAATGCAAATGTATTGATTAGGTATATCCTTTTTGTTTTTCTGAGGCGCTCTGCAAGCAAGTACTGGCGTAAACCCTGGGGCTGAGGCGGCTCGTTTCGGAGTCATCCTCTCTTAGGTCAGGTGTCCTACAGTCACCATCCTACTGCAGGAATGTGAACTCTCCCTTTTATAGTTCAGTGGCCCACAGATGAATACCCCGCAGACTTCCGCCAAGATGGAGACGTAGGTGGAGGAACCACCTTGCCTCTGTGCACAACCAAATCTAAGAACAACTATTTTTACCAACAATCACAACCAAGCCACATGATTAGGTATATCCTACTTATGAAATATTCAAATGCGTCAGCAAATTCAAAATTGAACACTGTCTCTTCCCTTAAACTATAATTTGGTGTGAGTAAGGCCACATAAGTGTAAAGATAAAATTATCTGAACTTGGGTAAAATTTTTCAGGGAATTTAAAACTTATACCTTGTTTCTGGAAGCCTATGTTGATTGGATAAATAGACTTTGAGAGATATTGAGAAAATGGGCAAGTCCTCCCATTGAGGAAAAGAGAGACAGAAGTCCCAGGGAAAAATGCTGAGTTATCTAAAAGACTATCCCTCTGGTTGAATTTGCCATATTCTTCTTAGGGCAGAGTCTAATCTCCTTAGGGTGTTTCAGATAATAACTTCTAGAGTCTGGCCTCTCTGTCTAATTTGCTAGTCTTATATCTTGTCATTCTTGCCACTCAAACTAACTTATGATTTGTTCACTATCATATTTTTCTTATATCTATGTTTCTAGATGCACAAATTATTTGTATTATTTAGACTGCTTTCTGTTTTCCACTTTGATGAAATCATAAAGATTTAGCAAATTGATGATTATTCGGGAAATATGTATCAAGTACCGACTGTCTGCCAGGAAATATTCTGAAGACTTAAGATACTTTAGTAAACACATGTAAGACAAATTCCTGATGTATACAGCTTATTTTCAAGTTAGAGCCTGCAGACAATAAACCCTAAACCTAATAAATTAGTATGCATGCCAGTAGGTAATAACTGGTATAGGATAACAAAACAGGGCTTAATAAAAGAGATTGCGCAATACAAGAAGGTACAAGGAGGCATACTACATTTAAAAAATGGTGGTTCCAGTAGGCATATTGGGAAACTCATTTTTGAGCAAAGACTTCAAGGAAAAACGGGAACTTGCCATGTGCCCTTCTAATGGAATAGTCTTCCAGTCTGAGAAATGAAGCTGTTTAAGAATGCTAAATTGAGAACACACATGATTTGTATGAGGAAGAGAAAACAAGGAGGCATTGTAGTCAAGTAAAGTGAGCAAATAGAAAAGTAAAATATGTTGGAGCCATAGAGCTACCAGGGAGTACTCACTGAGAGTACTGTGTGCCATGGTAAGAACTTTGGCTTTAGGCCCTGAACCAGATGGGTTCACAGGAGAATTCTACAAAGCATTTAAGGAAGAGCTGATCCCTATTCTTCACAGACTATTCCAAAAAATCGAAAAGAATGGAAAACTCCTAAACTCTTTTTATGAAGCCAGCATCATTCTAATTCCAAAACCAGATAGAGACACAACAAAGAAAGAGAACTTCAGGCCAATATCGCTGATGAACATAGATGCTAAAATCCTCAACAAAATATTGGCAAATTGCATCCAACAATATATCAAAAAGATTATACACCATGACCAAGTGGGATTCATCCCAGGGATACAAGGATGGTTCAACATTCACAAATCAGTAAATGTAATACATCACATAAACAAAAGAAAAGACAAAAACCACATGATTGTATCAATAGATGTGGAAAAAGCTTTTGATAAGGTACAACACCCATTTATGATAAAAACACTCAGCAAAATGGGAATAGAGGGAGCATTCCTTAATATAATAAAGGCCGTGTATGAAAGACTGACAGCCAACATCATACTCAATGGGCAAAAACTAAAAGCTTTTCCACTAAGATCAGGAACAAGACAAGGATGTCCACTCTCACCATTTCTATTCAATATAGTATTGGAAGTTTTAGCCACAGCGATCAGGCAAGAAAAATAAATAAAAGGCATCCAAATAGGAAAGGAGGAAGCAAAATTGTCACTGTTTGCAGATGACATGGTAGTGTACATGGAAAACCCTATAGACTCTACCGAAAAACTGCTCGAACAAATTAATGAATTTGGCAAAACAGCGGGTTACAAAGTCAATATCCAGAAATCAGAGGCATTTTTGTATACCAACAACAAAACAGCAGAAGCAGAAATCAAGGAAAAAATCCCATTTGATATAGCAAAAAGAAAAATAAAATATCTGGGAATAAACCTAACCAAGGAGGTAAAAGACCTGTATGCAGAAAACTACACAACACTGAAGAAAGAAATCAAGGAAGACACAAACAAATGGAAACATATACCTTGTTCATGGATTGGAAGAATTAACATTATCAAAATGTCCATACTACCCAAAGCAATATACAGATTCAATGCAATACCTATTAAAGTACTAATGGCATATTTCATAGACATAGAACAAACACTTCAAAAATTTATATGGAACCATAAACAACCCTGAATAGCAGCTGCACTCTTGAGAAAGAAGAAAAAAGTAGGAGAGATCACAATACCTGTTATCAAACTGTATTACAAGGCCGCTGTAATCAAAACAACCTGATACTGGCATAAAAACAGGCACATAGACCAATGGAACAGAACAGAGAGCCCAGAAATCAACCCAACTCTCTACAGTCAATTAATATTCGACAAAGGGGGCAGTAACATAAAATGGAGTAAAGATAGCCTCTTCAACAAATGGTGTTGGGAGAACTGGACAGCTATGTGCAAAAAAATGAAACTTGAGCACAAACTTACACCATACACCAAAATAAATTCAAGATGGATAAAAGACAAATATAAGCTGTGAAACCATTAAAGTCCTAGAGGAGAACATAGGCAGGAAAATCTCAGATATTTCACACAGCAGCATATTTACTGATATGTTCCCTAGAGCAAGGAATATAAAGGAAAGAATAAACAAATGGGATCTCATCAAAATTAAAACCTTTTGCACACCTAAAAAAACCCAGTATTAAATTAGCGAGACAACCAACTGTATGGGAAAATATATTTGCCAATGATACCTCAGACAAAGGTTTAATCTCCAAAATATACAAAGAACTTACACGACTCCACTCTAAGAAGACAACCAACCCAATTAGAAAATGGGAAAAGGACTTGAACAGACACTTCTCCAAGGAGGACATACAGAGGATCCAGAGACATGAAAAGATGCTCAATATTGTTAGCCATCAGAGAGATGCAAATTAAAATAACAATGAGATACCACTTTACACCAGTCAGGATGGCCATCATAAACAAAGCAACGAACAACAAATGTTGGAGAGGTTGTGGGGAAAAGGGGACCCTAGTTCACTGTTGGTGGGATTGCAGGCTGGTGCAACCATTATGGAAAACAGTATGGAATTTTCTCAGAAAAATAAAAATCCACCTGCCTTTTGACCCAACAATTCCACTGCTAGGATTATATCCTAAGAATCCTAAAACATCAATTTCAAACAACCTATGCACCACAATGTTCATAGCAGCGCAATTTACAATAGCCAAGAGTTGGAAGCAACCTAGGTGCCCATCAGTAAATGAATGGATCAAAAAATTGTGGTACATTTACACAATGGAATTCTATGCAGCAGAGAGAAAGAAGGAGCTACTACCCTTTACAACAACATGGATGGAACTGGAAAGCATTATGCTGAGTGAAATAGGCCAGGTGTTGAAAGAAAAAATACTATATGATCTCACCTTTAACAGGAAGCTAAACAACAAAACAAACAAGCAAGCAGAATAAAAACAAAAGACACTGAAATAGAGAATAGGGGCACAGTGATCAGAGGGGGGAGGGAAGGAAATTTAAGGGGAAAAAAGGGGAGGGATTTGGAGGAGCAAATAGGAAGGACACAAGGACAAGAACTAAGGGGGGTGGAAATGGGAGAGAGGTGGGGAGCACAGGGCAGGTCGGGCTGGGATGGGAGAAATAGAAAACTGTACTTGAAAAATAAGTAAATAATTTTTTTTTAAATTCAGAAAAAAAGAAAAGAAAAAAGATATGAATATAACTTCAGTTTTATACTAAAATAAATTTCAAATGGATAAAAGATTTAAAAAAAGGAACTTTGGCTTTAGGATGAAATTGGAGCTATTGAAAGGTATGAGTATAAGAGTAGCATAGTCCAACTTACTTTTTGAAAGGATTCCTTTAGAAGCAGTTTTGAAAAGAGACCATTCAGGGAACAGAGTAGAGCAGGGACCTAGTTAGGCAGCTGTTATGATCATCCATAGGAGGTGGTCATAGTAGAAATATTTAAAAATTGATAGAACCTTGATATATTTCAATGTAGAGCTAGTAAGACTTGCTGATGTACTAGACTTGGAGAAGATGAGAGTCAAGTTTGAGTCCAAATTTTACTACCCAATCACCCAGAGAAATGGAGCTACTATGAGGTAGGAAAGACTATGGGTAGAGCAGGTTATGGCGGAAAGATCCTGAGTGCATTTTTGGTATGTTGAGTTTGATATATACACTAAAGGTGTTGAGGAGATTGTTGAATGTAAGACTATAGATTAAAAAAATGTCTAGACTAGAGATTAAACTTGCAGAGTCATTGCTATAGAGTATTTTTTAAATATGATATTGGCAATTATTAAGACGAGTTAATATAGAGAAGAGAAATATATACTGAGCTAAGATATTCCAATGTTTAAAGTCATGAAAGAAAAAGAAGATTGTGCCAGTAACCCAGTAACCTTAAGAAAAATAGCCAAGGAGGTAGAAAAAATTGAGAAAATTTTGTGAGATAGTAGCCATGTTAAAAAAAAAGGAAAAAAATATTATGGGTGAGGGAATAATCAACTGTGGCAAATTGGGCTGTATGAAATAAGGTTACCTTTTCTATTTCTATATAAAAAAATTCCCACAGACTTTTCTGTGAGATAATTTTCAGGCTTCATGGGTCAGGAATCCAGAATGTTTTAACTGGGTTTTGAGGTCAGGATCTCACAAGGCTCAGCTCAAGGTGTTAGCTGGCTGCGCTCTCACCTGGAGGCTGAGAAATATCTCACAATTTAACTCACGTTGTCTTCAAAATCAAAACTATAAAAATATGTGTAATTTAAGCTTTTAAAGGAAATCCTGAGTTTCTAACAATATGTAAGTTACTCTACTATGTGCTAGGGAGAATGGAATGATCAATTATATTGAGCTATTTTTTTTTCAGAGAACACATAATACTGTAGGTTAGATAAAATGTATAAATGAATTACAATAGAGGTTATCCTAATAAATGTGTAAATTTTAACTTGGGGCATGAATAGTAGATTTGAAGCAGGATGTAATTTTATTTTATATATTTATTAATTCCTACCTGAGGGTATGTTTATTGATTTGAGAGGGAGGGAGAGAGATGTGAGAGAGAAATATCTAAGAGTTGCCTCTTAGATATTCACCCTAATCAGGGATTGAATCCACAACCTAGGTATGTGCCCTGACTGGGAACTGAACCCACAAACTTTTGGTGCATGGGACAGTGCTCCAATCAACTGAGCCACCCAGCCAGGGCTAAAATGTAATTTTTAATTTAAACTCGGATGACACTGGGATTTAACTCCATGAGTAAAAGCAAACAGGCAGTTTCCCTTCCCAGAGCATTATTGCAGTTTGGCTGGAACACAGAGATAATCATAGCTATGACTGGAGATCAGAAGTAAAATCCAGATTTTGTGGAGCCATAGTCTTATGAACTTTTGGGAGACCTTGTAAAAGAAGAATGCAATATCATAAACAAAAAAATGCCTTTGGCCATTTGACTGCCACCCAACTTGATGGGAAGGGGGATGAAAGATACTACTGTCTTAAGTGATTATCATTAAAATACCTTAATTTTGCAAATTTTCTAATAACATATGACCATGTGAACAAAAAACTAGTGTTCTTCCATACTAAGGACCCATGCCCCTGAAATCAAGCTTCATTCACTTCCCGGTAGCCCTGATTGTGCTGGAAGGCACAGAAGAGCTGAAAACATGGCTAAGCAGCTGGTCTTTAGTATTTAAAGGGGAACTGCAGAATAAAGTGTAAATTTTAAATAAGGAATTACCTGAACGATTTGAGCCATGAACTAATTTTATCTAAAGCATCTAAATCACTGATGTGGGAGAAATAAATTTGTTGGGATTTTGTTTTTTGGTGACTTGTCCATAGAAGTTGTTTCATTCTTCATGTAATATTATCCAAGTGAAATTAAGAGACTAAAGGGCAACCATTTATTCATACATATTTTTTTAGATAATTATCAACTCTATGTCTTTAGGAAGAACAGGTCTTTTTAAAATTATTTAAAAACATAAAACATTTAAACCTGGTTTTGGGATTTGTCTTTGAATTGACATGATGAACTATGTAGATATATTTTTCCAGTAAAAGAAAGGAAAATTTATAGTTTTGCTTATTGTTTCTATTCTCTGCCTTACATTGTCCACTTTCTTGATTTTCATTGCAAGTTGAAGTTGGATGAATTACTTCTATGGCTGACACAGAGCACTGATCTAGTTAACATGCTTTTCCTAATCTATAACCTTGCTCCTCAAAGTGTGGTCTGTGGATCTCATTAAAGTTTGAGAAGAACCATCCTATGGGGCCTAGCAAACAGCCTTTCAGGAAGTTCATGGAAACACTTTAAAAATCTTTGTCAAAAACAAATCAATATATTATGTATTACATATATAAATCCAATTAATATGCCTTTATTTGTTCTTTAATGGTGACATCATTACAGTGACATATTACCTAGAGTAATAAAACTGGCAGTCAAAAATGCCTTCTAAGCCCCCCTAATTCCCAGGAATTCTATCCATGAAGACAAAAGGAAAAGAAAGTCCATTCATTTATATGAAAAATGGAATACAGTTTATAAGATCTCTTTTGAGTCTTTCATAAGATTGTGACTGGGTATAAAAAATAATGCTTTGAAATCTAAGAAATTTTACTTATATATTTTATTTTTTATTATCTTATTATTTATTCAGTACTACTGACAAAAATAAGCTGACACTCATTTTTCACTTTATTGTAAAGAATTGTTTCATTTATGTACATAAATTACACTAGCATTTTTGCTAAAATAATAACCAACTATTTGTGAACATCCTCTAAATTGTTTATTTCTGTGTAAATATATTAGAATAATAGATTTGCATAATTGGAATCATGAAGGCCAATTACCTCAACCTCTTACCTAACAGATGAAGCTTTTTCTAGGTGTTATGATGGTGACAAGCAATCCCACAATTTTAGAGGCATAATGCCAACACCCGAGTTGGGGTGTTGTAGGAGGCTTCATTCCTTTCGCCTTCATTTCAGAATCCAAACTGCCATGTTCCCTGCCATCAATTAGATAATTCTGCATAGCACTCTAACATTGCAGTTCTTTAACTTTCAGCTCATACCTGGTGCGTATCAGTGACACTCACATTTCCCTGACCAAGGTGATTCTCATGCAGAGCCTTTCCATGGTGCTAGAAAGAATACTCCTTCCTAGGAAAGGCAGGGAAAGTATATGGAATTTGATGGCTAAACCTCTCACAGGAAAGTGGAGAGCAGATAATTAGGAATGATGTGTTTTTTTCTGTGTCATTAAAGGTTTATATAAGTCATTTAAATTACTGTTTTAAATTGCCCAATGCTGAAACCCATCCAGCATGGGAGAGCACAATATATGCTAAAAACCTATTATTTACCTCTAGTAATAGACTCTCAATCCTCAGTTACTCCAGCCCATGAATGTACTTACTTCATACAAAAATGCAAACTCCAGTCATTGGGAAGAAGAGAAAGCTTATCTGACATATTAATTTTCACTTTTAGTATCCCTGCAACTTTTACCCTTTAGCATTCAATTTTCTCATTCTCTCTTTGAAGGCCAGAAGCTGCCTTTGAGCCCATCTTTCTCTTTATTTCTCTCTCTCTCCCCAGCATGGCTTATTTCTATAGTTCTGAAAGTTTTACATTCTAATACTGTAACCAAAATTCTGTCAAAATATAGAATAATTTCACTTAGAAAACTTAACTCTTCCTCAGTTAAATTGAATATGTCTCATTAAGAATGTGGGTCAGGAATGAGGCTGATGGTGGAAACTGTGGGTTCTGCATTAGGCAGAGGAAGATCCCCTGGAACACACATTCCATCACTTGAATTTTCTGCAGAGGTAACAATCTCAGACTTGTTCATGGATAACTATAAGTCAGAGGGAAGCTAAAACAAAACAAAGCAGAAATCATAACTCTTTATTTCTAACATTATTATCATAATCAAGTAAATAAGGCAATTAATGTTTTCCTGAGTGGATGATACATGAATTAACCAAATAATTTCCTTAATTTTAATTTCCATTTATATTTGCAGATGTGGCCAGATTCTTTAAGTCCAGCCAAAGTTTTTCCAAGGTAAATTTTGTTTTCCGTTATATGATCGTTTGTATTCTGTGGGAAAGACTGTTCAAAGAATGATAATTTATGATGTCAGGGGACTTCCGCCAAGATGGAGGTGTAGGTGGAAACATTGTGCCTTCTCACAAAACCAAGTTTAAAGACAATAAAGTTTTAGTAACAAAAAATGCAGCCAAAACACAGAAAATTGAACTAAAAGGAAGTCCAACAACAAGGAACCATTCAGCCAGACCAGTAATAGGGGCGGGGCCAGCGGCTGGTGGAGCACGGTTGCCCAGGAAAACTCAACCAGACCATCCCAGGCATGCAGGCCACAGTTGGTGGATCCCAGGTGTGGGGTTGCAACAGGCAGACCCAGTGAGGGCACAAGGCGGCAGGCTGACGCGGTCACACATTTGCACACAGATAAAGCATCAAAGGAGCAAGCATTGAGACAGACTGTGTAGGCCCCAGTGGCAGGAGGCAGCAGAGAGGACCGCTATTGCCCCTCTCTGACCCCGCCCCCACATACAGCATCACAAACCAGCCACCTGGGTGGCCACGCCCTGGTGAACATCTAAGGCTCAGCTCCTCATATTTAACAGGCACAAACAGACCAAAACATGGCTCAAGAAGAACTCAAAGTCCCAGAGCCCATAACTCTAAGCGATGAAGAAATAGCCAAACTCTCAGATGCACAGTTCAAAACACTGGTGATCAGGATCCTCACAGAACTGGTTGATTTTAGTCACAAATTAGAGGAACATATGAAGGCTAAACTAATTGAAATGAAGGGAAATGCACAGGAAACCAATAGTGATGGAAAGGAAATGGGGACTCAAATCAAGGGAATGGACCAGAAGGAAGAAAAAAAAAAGACCAAACAGAAAAGAATGAAGAAACAAGAATTCAAAAAAATGAGGAGAGGATTAGGAACTTCCAGGACATCTTTAAATGCTCCAACATCCAAATTATAGGGGTACCAGAAGGGGAAGAGGAACAGCCACAAGTGGAAAACTTATTTGAACAAATAATAAAGGAGAATTTCCCCAATCTGGCAAAGGAAATAGACTTCCAGGAAATCCAGGAAGCTCAGGGAGTCCCAAAGAAGTTGGACCCAAGAAGGAACACACCAAGGCACATCATCATTATATTAGCCAAGATTAAAATGAAGGAGAGTATCCTAGAAGCAGCAAGAGATAAGGGGACAGTCACCTACAAAGGAGTTCCTATCAACTGTTAGCGGATTTCTCAAAGGAGACCTTACAGGCAAGAAGGGGCTGGAAAGAAGTATTCCAAGTCATGAAATCCAAAGACCTACAACCAAGATTGCTCTATCCAGCAAAGCTTTCATTTAGAATGGAAGGACGGATAAAGTGCTTCTCAGATAAGATCAAATTCAAGGAGTTCATCATCACCAAGCCCTTATTATATGAAATGTTAAAGGGACTTAGCTAAGAAAAAGAAGATAAAAAAGATGAACAGTGAAAGGACAGCAAACTCACAGTTATTAAGAACCACACCTAAAACAAAAGCAAACTAAGAGGATAGCTAGATCAGGAGCAGAACCATAGAAATTAAGATCACATGGAGGGTTAGCAACAGGGGAGTGGGAGGAGGAGAAGGGGGAAGAAGGTACAGAAAATAAGTAGCATAGACAGTAGATAGAAAATAGATAGGGGAGAGAGTAAGAATACTAGGGGAAATACAGAATCTAAAGAACTTGAGACACGTGGTCATAAACTAAAGGGGGGATGGTGGGAAGGGGGATGCAGGGTGGAAGGAATTGAGGGGGGAATAGAACAATTGTATGACATAATCAATAAAAATTTAAAAAAATAATTTATGATGTCAATCACTTATAATAAAAACAATGCATTTGTTGAATATTTTTAGAAAGTATAAAAAAAGCTTCAGAAAAAATTATTCACATTCACCTTAACGTCTGTGGATTACAAAATTGTTTTCCATTGTATTATTGGCTACTTAAAGTCTGAAGGAGGTTTCTGTTTGTTTGAGTGGGTAAAGGAGGGAGCTTCCCACCGAATACTGTGTGGCTGTATGAGTTATCACTACTGCTCTAATCAGGGAGCTGTTTCTTCAAATAAACTCTCTTGTCTGAAATATTTTTCCCTGCTTTGCCACATAGTTTAATTGGAAAAACAGTGATCCCTCTTCCATTTTTTTGTAGTAAAATCAGAAAACTTTCATTTGTCCTTCAACGCTTTTTAAAAATATATTTCAATAATTCAAAAGTTTGTAGGCTTAGAGCAGTATGACTTTTTGTCCTTGAAGAAATGTGACCTAATGTATGAATTGAAGAATAAAGCCTATTCTTCCAGGCTGGTATTTTTGTAGAATTAAGTGTTATAGAAATCTGGTCTGACTTTTAAGTCATTCTTTTACCTTACAGATGGCAATAAAATTCGAGTAGCATCCAGAGTGATGCTCTATTGTGTTTCTTAAAAGAGTATTTTATAAATGCAGCACAAATGTACTTACTGAAATGGAAATTCCAGCAGTGCAGGTTTTTCCATATTTAGGGCTTTAAACTTATGTAAGATATAATCATTTAATCATATAATTAGACTATATTGTGAACAAAATAATAGCTCTCTTACCTCTATTTCTAAATAGGAAAATGGTTAAATGCAAATTGAAACCACTTAAAAATGTCTGGATTGCTGGAGGAAATTCATTCTAAGACTAAAAGTTAGACCAGGAATAATAAATTCTGATTATTTTTAAATGCTAAGTTGGGCCCCCAAAGTACAGATCATATAAAGCAACAGATATACTTTTTTTCATGTGGTAGTGGGAGGGACTTCTTTTCTAAATTCTGTAATAACTATCATTAAAAAATGTTTAAAATTTAAACTAAGCTAAGTGCAAATACATGGTTTATCCAATTAATCTTGTTTTACAAGATTATAAAAAAATCTTTAAAGGTATTCTTTTGAATAACTTATTCCCTTCAAATGGCAATTTGTTTTAAATAACTGAATTCCATCTGGAACTGGGGCCTGTGGGGAATAGAAGTTGGGTAAACTGTAGAAGTGTTCATAGGACTTTCTTATAAAATTTTATTTTGTAATCCAATATGGCACAATACTTTCCACTTAGATGGAAATACTGAGGCTTGGGCTATATTCAAAGAGAAATATAACTGAAAAAGTTTTTTCGGAAATTAACATTTTTATTTGATAACTTCCAGTTCTTTTGTTCATTTTGTATGTCATGCATATACATGTGTGCACATGTGTATACATCTCAAAACCAACTAATTAGTTATTTCAGAATTTAAAAATAAATTTTAGTGTGAAAAACTGGTCAGAATAATAAAACTGTGGTTATAAAATATTTATTCCAAACTGATAAGTAAGATATGTTTAGCTCTGTATTTAATTGTAGAACAATTAAATTATATCACCAGAATTTTTATTAAAGTATGAATTGCAAAACATTTGAATGTTTTCCAAGATCAGGTTTAGTACATTGTATGCCAGAAGGCAAAAATATGAAATAAGTTTTCACTTGTTTATTAAGACCTATATTTATTTGAAACTAAAAAAAAATAGATTACTAATTGTGAAGTTGGCCTGTGACTTCCCCCCAAATAGCATGTTTTTAGACCATATAACATTTAAATGACTTTTATTTCTTAGACACTGCTAAAGAAGACATATGTGGAAAAATTCTGTGGTCAAAAGAGTTCTGCTTTTATTATCCCAGCAAAATCAGATCACTCAGATTTTTATGTTTTTTGTTATGCTGCAAATTAACATTTAGATATTTTTAAAAGTTTTAAAATAAAATTTTATGAAACAATGATCTTTTAATGCTCATGAGTACCAATTCGTAGAACATCTCAACTAAAAAAGTATGCTAAAAACATAAGATCAGATTTTAAATCCTTATAGTTGAATCACTGAGGTGTTTCAAAGTTAATTCAATCAAATAACAAATTATTTTATTCACATTTTCCAAATCTATTTATATACATACACACACTGCAGATCATAAGGAAAATAGGATACAATGTCAAAAATTGGCAAATCTTCCTTGGCTGGTGTGACTCAGTGGAGTAAGCACTGGCCTGCCAACCAAAGGGTAGTAGCCAGTTCGATTCCCAGCCAGGGCACATGCTTGGGTTGGGGACCAGGTCCCCAGCAGAGGGTGCACGAGAAACAACCACACATTGATGTTTCTCTCCCTCTCTTTCTCTTTCCCTTCCCCTCTATCTAAAAATAAATAAAATCTTTAAAAAGAAATTGGCAAATCTGAATAAAGGATCTCTGATGTCCTTGTAAATTATTTTTACAACTTCTTGTAAGTTTAAAATGATTTTCACATAAGAAGTTAAAATATTGAAAACATTCAAACTTGTTTCCATTAATTTGTAGCTTAATGCATACTAGTAAAATTTATATATATATATTTGCTGAACACTTTTATATCCATTTACTCCCGTTTAACCACATTCCTTCACATCTAAATTGCCAACTTCAAATAAATAAATTAGAGAATGTCGGTCACTTTGCTCACTTAGTTTTCAAGACACCACATTCTCCTGGGTTCCCTCTCACATCACTGGCTGCTCCTTCTCAGTCTCCTTTTCTGGTTTTTCCTTCTCTCCCTAATGGTCTAAATATTGGAGGGCAGTGTATTTTGTCTTTTCCCACTATCCACCTTTACCTCTATTTCTCATTCACTGACTTGGTGATTTTATTTACGTTCAGATTTTAAATAACAGTGTATGTGCTGACAATTCCCTATTTTCAGATGCATATGTACAACTCACTACTTAGTATCTCCATGGAGATGTCAAAGTGGCATCTCTGACCGGACCTGTCCAAAAATGAACCACTGGCTTCCCCTAAGCCTTCCTGGCCACAGTCCTCTCTATGTTGGCTAATGGCAAGTCACTTTTTTATAGATCTTTTAAGTTAGCTCATTGTGTCATTAGACACGTACATAATTATTTTCAAGACATGTCTGTTTCTATACATTCAATTCAGGGCGCCTTTAATGTGCCAAATTTCTATGAGAGAACAAAACACTTGGGTCATTATTGCCCCTAACCTTGTCTCAACTCAGTATCAAACTCCTTACTCAGTCCTGTCTGGTCTACTTTCAACATGTATTTTCAGATTTTGATGTAGCTACTACTGCCTTTACTACTATATTCCTTTCCCAAACCACCAACATCCAACCTAAATTGTGGCAAAGGCTTCTAACTGGTCTCCTTTTCCTGACTGACTCCTTTCAGGTTACTTTTATTGTTTAAATAGAAATTTCTAAAGCTGTAATATCCCTCAAATGCTGTTCTAGTTATATCTCACACATTTTGATACATTAATATTTGTTATCACTTGGATCAAAGTATCTTCTAATTGCTTTAGTCTTGTTTTTGATAGGACTTAATTAGAACTATATTATTTAATTTTATAAACTTGATGTCTTCAAGATAGCTTAGTGTGACTGATTTTTAAGTTAATTTTTGACTAGATAGTATAGCTTTTAAATTGCAATGGAAATTTATTGAAATTTGTTTTGTGGCTTAAAATATGATCTATCTTGGTGAATAAATCATATTACTTGTAAATGCTGTGTATTCTGCAGTTGATATATGTTTCTGCAAATAGCAATTAAATTAAGGCAGTTGATATAATTGTTCATATGATCTATGTCTTCACTGATTTTATATACTATTTTCTTTTTAGTTCTAAACTTTTAATTTGGTTTTTGTTTATAGTTTCCATTTCTCTGCTGGGAATTTATATTGTTTTAATCATAAAAGCATGGTATTCTTTACTTCATTGAGTGTAATTAAAATAACTCCTTTAAAGTTGACTGATGTTTACTAATTCCATCACTTGAGTGTTTTTTCTTGATGCTGGAACACATCTTCTTAGTCTTACATGTGTTGCATAATTTTGGATTATATTTGAGACATTGTAATTGTTTTATCATGGAGACCTTGGATTCTATAACATTCTTTCAAATGGAATGGACGTTTTGGCTGTAGAAATTAGCTTGAATGGACTCAAACAGCAAACACTATTAATTTGAGTAAATTACTTATAGTCTGCCTGAACCATGCACAGTTCTTGATGCAGGCACAAATTTAGGCAGAGTTTATACCCAGAATGTAGGGAAGCCTGTTCCTAGTTCTACCTCCTCAGGATGATTCTCTCATTTTTCAGTGGTGGACGTGATTGTTCTGAACTCAGACCTCAGGTTCTTTTGTCTAGAAAGAATACATATGGATTTTTTTCTTATGGTTTTTAGCCTAATCTACAAAAAGAGATGACTTACTCTTTTGCAGTGCTGTCTTCCAGGTGTTTACACTACTTCAGAATTGGCCTGTTTTCATTTATGCCCCAAAGCTGACAAAGCTGTCAAGTTCTTGTGTTTCTATCATTTTGTTTTATCCCAAGATTAGGGTGGTTAATTTTGTGAGGGCAGGAGCTCATGTATTATGTCAGCATTGGAACCCCCAAGTCTCTTCTAGAGAAATATTCAAAGTTAACCTGTTAATATTACATCAAATCATATAATTTGTTTTGTACAATCCTCCAGTTGCTTCTCACCTCATTTAAAAATAAAATACAAATTTGTCATCTTGACTTATAAGGCAGTGTCCCTAACCACTTCAGTTGCCAACTTCAACTCTCATTACTTTCCTCTAGTCATATGGCATTCAACCAACACTGTTCTTTGTCTATTATTCACATGTGAACACATTAGACTTACTTATCTCTCAAGACTTTGTATCCGCTCTTTCTTCCTGAAGTATTTTTTCCACCAAATGTTGATCTGGCTTGGCCCTTGGAAATCGTCAAGCCTTTACTTGTGTTACTAGATTGTTTTAAAAATAAACTTGATTTTTTAGAAAACTTTTTGACTTAGAAAAAAATGAAAAGATAGTCCAGAAAGTTAAGTACATTGTACTCAATCCCCCACCTCCACTACTACAATTTTACATTAGTATGGTATATTTGTTACAACTATTGAACCAATTAATACCTTGAAATGAAAGCACATCAAAAAAATTTTGAAATTTTCTTTGTTTTTAACTTTTCTTTTGTGCCCAGAAATCCTATCCAGGACATTATGTGACATTTATTTTTCTCCTTAGGTTCTTCACAGCTGTGACAGGCTCTAAGACTTTCTTTGGTTTTGGTGACTCTGATAGTTTTAAGTAGTACTAACCCTAGGTATTTTGCAGACTGTCCTTCAGTTTAAGTCTGATGTTCTTCTCATGGCTGGCTGGGTTTATGACTTTTGGGAGAATGACAACAGAGGTAGAGTGCCATTTTTCCCACCTCATATCACAGGCACAAACAGTCAACATGACTTGACCATCTGGCTGGGTAGTGCATGTTGGGTTTCTTCACTGTGAAGTTGCTCTTTCAACGTGGTACTTTTTGGAAGGATATTGCTGTGTGCAGGTCTCATTTAAGGAGTGGGGAATTATGTTTCATCTCTTTTAGGAAAGAGTATCTACATGAATTATTTGGAATTCTTGTGCATGAAAGCTTTGTCTCCTGTCCCCTTATTTATTTAGTCATTTACTTTGTCAGTATAAACTCATAGATACTTATTTTATATTTATGTTATAACTCAATAGCACTGTATTTAACTTGCTAAAACTCCTCTAAGTTCAGCAATTGGGAGATCTTTTAGAAGGATGGCCCCTATGTTTCTTTGACATGCTCTCATCACTGTGTGCTTATTTTAATTCTTATTGTTGCATTTTAAAAGAATTTTCTCAATTTCTGAAACTACAAGATGGCTCATCTTATGTATTTCCTGTCTTACTCTTAGAATTATTTATTTCTCCAAAGATTTCTTGTTTCTTATTCCTTTTATTGGAGAATAATGTTAGAAACCAAGATATGAGTTATATATAATTTATTTATATATAATACTATATATATATATATATATATATAATTTTTAACTTCTAGATGCAATTATCTCTTTTATATTAAGGTAAACATAAGTTCATACTGATGTCTTTAACTCTAATACATTATCTCATGGATTATTCTAGCTTTTCTGCTTGTTTATTTATAACTTCCTATCCAATCATCTAGCTTTAACCCAATGCCATACACTTATTTATTTATTTAATGGTTCAATTCCAGTACATATATGTGTGTGTATAGTTTTTTAACCCGTATCTTTATGGGAAACAACTTTATCAATTAGAATACAGTGCTTTTTTTTAGTCTTAAAAACTTTATTTTCAGCATCTGTCAGCATCTGTCTCCCAAATCCCTTCACTGAGGTTGTTTGTGAGACATTAGGTGGTTTTGTCACACTTTATTTCATGCTGAACTCTAACCAGCCTCTTAATTTACTTTTTACTTGCATGCATTAAGGTTCACTCATTATGCTGCAAAATTCAATTTATTTTGACAAATGTGCAATGTTATATATCTACAGTTACTGTACTATAGATAATAGTTTCACTATCCTAAAAAATCCTGTTTTGCATCTAGTTAACATTCCCCTTCCCCTCTGCCCCTCTCTGTCCCCAGCATCTACTGATCTTTTGGGTGTCTAAAGTTTAGCCCTTTCCAGAAATTCATATATTTGGAACCATAGAATATATGTTTTTTGCTTTACTTCTTTAATTTAGAAATAGGTAAAGATAAATCTATTTGTTATATTACTAGATACCTCATTTATTTTTATTGCTAAATAATATTTTATTATGAAGTTGTAGCACAGTTTATTTATTTATGTATTGAAGGACATCTTGGTTGCTTTCAGTTTGAGAAAACTGTAAATAAAGTTCTTATAAACATTCATGTGAATGTGTTTATTTGGATATAAGTTTTAAGTCATTTGGTAATTCAGGAGCACAATTACTTACTCACATATAAGATTGTGTTTAGCTTTGTAGGAAATTGCCAAACTAATTCTCAAAACAGCCGTGCTATTTTTTGTTCTCACAAGTACTGAATGAGTGTTCCTGTTACTCCATGTTTTTGCTAACATTTAAAATGGTCAGATTCTTATATTTTAGCTATTTCAGTTGGTGTGTAATAGTATCTCATTGTTGTTTTAATTTGCAATTTTCTATTGACAGATCATATTAATAATCTTTTCATATGCTTATTACTCATCTGTGTATCATTGTTATTATTTAGCCCTTTTACATATGTTTTAATTGGGTTGTTAGTTTTCTTATTGTTTCATTTTATGTGTTTTTTGGATGTTTTGGATACAAATCCTTTATCAGAAATGCACTTTCCAATTTTTTCTCCTAACATGTCACTTTTCTCTATGTGTGGATCTCATTTATGAAAAATTAAATTTTCTATCAATGCTCATTTTTTCCAAATCAAATGATGTGAATATGTTTGAAATGCATAGAATTAAAGTTTTATTCTATTCTAATGTATAGTGTTTCAAAATATAAGTGGTTAAAAACATACATTGCTCACTTTCTCTTTCAATCAAATAGTTTTCAACCACATGTGTATATGAATATTTGTGTGTATGTGTATTTTAATTGTGCTATGAATGACTTCAGTTGCCTGATGAAAATCAACCAAATCATTGCCCCTTTTATTGCAGATATTCATTAAAAACAAAAAGATTATATAAAAATTAAAATCTAAAACAAGTAACAGATGCATTTCATAAAATATAAATGTAAGCACTAATGTGGTAGCAGTGACTTTAACTCTTACCACTTAGTATGGAAACCATTGTATATCAATGTTAGTATTGTTTTTCAGCCCTGATGTTTCTGTCTGAAAATTGTTATTGTCTGTGAGTTAATTTCAATAATGGCAGTAGAGGAATTATAATCACATTAAATGCTGGTATTTTGATAGTTTCATAAAAAAGAAAAATGAGTCTGAGATGTTTTTGTACTGCTTGGATTTCATCATTCTTTACTAATGTTCACTGAATGAGCTCATTTGAGATAGTTTTGTTTGTAAATTCCATATGTCATCTAGTAAAGCTTAGCTGCTAAAACATGAAGGACAGAAACAGACGGGAATGTTTAATCAAGCACAGTACATACCAGCTGGTCATTGTTGCAAACAATTGCTGAGTGAAATATATGTGGAATTTTTTTGGTGGTCTGAGGATTTTAGAAAGTGATCCACCCATAAGAAATTAATGTGAATTGGGTATAGCTAAGTATATGTAAGGATATATGTGTACTCATACTTGAACAGCATTTCCAGTAGTTTCTGCATAGTGGTGTAATGATTACTGTCATCTAGAGTTGGCCAAAAAGTAAGCTGTTCTATAGGTGAAGCTACCTTCTCTGTAGAGTGGCTGGCTTCTCCCAAGACCCTAGATATTAAGAATTTATATTAGTTTGGATGGAGGGAATAGAGTAGTAATAAAGAAATGGAAGGATGAATAATTTTAGTTTCTTATTTCTATTCTCTAAAACACACATAGAATGTCTGAGAGTAATGTAGAAACCCATACATGATTACACATTGGGATATCAAGGGCATGTTTGCCTCTTAACAGCTGCATAATTTCTTTTAGGCAAAAAGATGATTATCATATTTTAGACTTCAAGAATGGTTATTTTAGTAATTATGATTTTGTGTTTTATAAGACTAAAATTTCTTTGCAATTTTCTATGCAAAAGGATAATAACAGCTTTTACTATCGTGAGCTCAAAAATTGTTGTATAGATTGAATATTTTAGATCCTTATGACAGAAGACTTGTTCTCTGAATATTTAAGTCATCTAGTACATCTAGCTAATATTTGCAACCTCATATGAATAGAAATTACAATATAAGATAGTTAGCTCTGCCTGTGAGGAATAAAAATTGTTAGAGCAGAGTTCAATAGACAACTAGGCAGGACACTTTGGAAAGGGCTCTTCACCTTCCCTCTCCCAATGGAATTGTTCCTCATTAGTATTGGAAATTAATTAATTAAAGTAATTGAGATAATTTTATTCTTCACAGTTTCTAAAACAATCACATATTTTAGCCTTATTTTTCTCTTCCATATGTATTTTAGTGTGTTTAATGCTTCCTTCCACATTTTCCTCCTACTGAACACTACTTTGGGGGTTTATAAGACCTATGATCACACTCCTTTGTTGTGACTTAAGTTGTAAACTTGGTATATATGTATCCTATCTAAATTTTCATTTTTCTCATATGTGAAACAGAGTTTTTTCATGTAAAACTTCCTAGTTAGGAGCCATGCAAGTTAAATAATCCCAGCTGGGCTGTTAACATGGTGAACAAATTAAGTGGTAGCTATTACCAGGAGTATTATGTGTTGGTGATGGTATGTGGCACAGGTAGTCAGTTTTCAGAACACACCCAAGTAAATGAACACCTCCACTTCCACCCCAAACCCAACTAGCACCTTTCCAGCACACAAGTACCATGTTTCATTCTGAAAGGATATAAACATCATTTTGAAGAGCAATGAACTCTAATTTTTCTAGTTTGTCCAGTCATTGAGATAACTGTTAAGTAAGTTGAAGAAAATTAATTGTTTAGAACTATCATTCTTCTTTTTTTAAAAAAATATATTTTTAGAAACATTTGCTTTTTTTCAAGTAGACTTATACTATATAAAACTTATGTTATTTTTGTTAATTGGAAAGGTGGTATTGACTACCATTGATAAGTATTTTATACTTTATTTTATAAAATGCTCACATAAATATGTATAGTAATAAAACTTTTTTGAATCTATTATTAAACCACATTTTTTAGTAAATTGGAAGAAATATTTATGAAAATGTTTTGTGGGCTTTTAGCAGAGATATTATTGCTATTAAATCAGAAAAAGACACCTGAGTGCCTATATAAGGTTAAATATATATTTAATTTATCTCTTTCCATATTTCCTATTTCTGGCAAATAATTTCTTGGCATGGTTCTCTATGAACTCACTAATATCAAATATCTATACATTAAACTTATACTTATGTAATATAAGTATCTTTAATTTTTTAAGGCATAAAAAATCTGGTATGCAATGGTTCTTACTAGTACTTATGTGCATGCTATGATTTAAAGGTAAAGGGCAAGGTCAAAGCAATTGCTGGGACAGTGAAGCATTGAGGATATTACAGAAAAGAACAAAGCAGAGCACAGTAGAACATGGCTCAATGTTAAAGCCTTTGCAGTAGGGCTACTCTCCAGTGCTGTTACAACTAATGTCATATATATATATATGTGTGCATATACACGTGAATACACCTATGTGTGTACCAATATGTATATGTGTTTATGCATAAAATTTAATAAGAACATGATTCTCTTAAGAAATCTTACAAGAAGAAGTTTTCTAAGATTTTTAGTTAAAGTTAAGTTCTTGTAAGAAATTTGTAACTAAATTTTATTAATTTTTATAGTACTAAACAATTTTCTAACACACCTATCATCCTAAGAAAGCCAACAGCCCTGCTATTTATTTCAGTAAACCCAGATATTTATGCAGTAAAGCTCATTGAAGCAAATACATGTTTGAGAGCAAATACATGTTTGAGAGCAATTAGGTCATACTAATGTAAAAATTATTTAGAAAAAGTCTTCAGCATGCTCATTAGTAAAGTAGATAATAAAATAAATCATGTCTTTTAGAATATTTAGATTATATCAAGACCGCCAATGCTAACTACAACTAACATTATCTACTTTTATAGTTGACTTCTTCTTTGTGCCAATGTTTGAAGTTTTATATAATAAAAATACTTTTAATGCACTGTTGAAAATTGATTTAAAACTGTTCCTGTATATCTGTGGTTCTTTCCATAGTAGGTTATGAGGATATGTTTAAAGTATCTCATTACCTTCATTCACTTTTAGTAAGAACTAATATTATTTTGTAGACATAATTAAGATATTCTATGACAAGCATGTTAGTATTAGTCTGGCAGTTGAAAAATATTAATTGAAGTTATTAAATACTGGGTTGTTATTTTGCTCTATATAAAACTATTATTGTCATAGATTGTTTTTTTCTTATTAGAAATACATAGGTCTGAACCATTACCCTGGCATTGTACCTCTAGTAAAATGGTGTTAATTTATTTCCTTGTTATAATAGACATTTAATATTAACTTAATATCAATTTAAACCATGGTACCAAAATAAGCAGTGCTAAAAATATACTGGCTTTATTTGAAAGATGATGAAGTGCAGTGGAGAGAACACAGACTGAATGTCTGTCGTAGGTGTGTATCTAGGTCAGGATCTGTTCAAGCTGGCTATAGAACTTTCAGTGAGATATTTGGCTTTGTGGGGTCTCAGATTCTTAAGCTACAATAAAATTTTAGAAAAATGGGTAAATCTCTTTATATTCTCTAATGCCATCCTTAGTTGAATTACACAGATGAAGACATTTATAAAATAGAAAATGATAGATATCTCTATTATGCAATAAACTGAGTATTAGTTAATGGTTTAACTTATTTTTGATAGAATGGTGTTATTTTTTTAATCTTATAGATATTTAGGAGAATGGAAGGTATAGAAAACAGCATGGTTGGAAAATCATAATGGAACATTTTAGAATATAGATAGTGGTAAAAGACAAAATATATATAAAGAGGGGAAAAACCATACATGAGAGTATGATAATATGGAAAAATGAGACAACGGAGCAAAACTGAAATAAACACCTTTCAAGCCTTTATATTTTTGCTTGGATAAAGAAATACTTCTATTGTCCTATACTCATCACTACCACCACTGGTTTGCAATTTTCACTTGCTGTTCTTCCTCTCAGATGTTGTATCTCCCTTGTTCAAATATATTCATAAAGTTCTTCCTGACACAGTTCCAGAGTTGAATGTAAGTTTTAATTGTAAGTTAGAGGGCTTCAAATGGCATTAATGGGAGGTTCATTAGAAATGTTTTAAGCAATAACCACCATCAAAGGAAGAAAAGAAAGATAATATAGACATAAGTATCAGAAAAATGATAGAATTCATAATCTTTGAATAAAGATAAAACAGGATAGATATAGTGTAAAATTAGTTCATTCCGGCAAATATTTATTTCACACCTATAATGTACAAAATGTCATTTGTTAGGGGTAACAAGGTAAAGGATGGGCCTGGTGTTTAATGAAGCTTAGCTTCATTAAATAAATATTTCCTCAAACAGAACTACTTTTGAAAAAAAATAAAAATAGACAAGTAAAATTCAGAACAGAAGCATTGCTTCTGCCTCTGGGTATATGTGTCTGAGTTCACACATGCATGACAGAGGAGAGGGGAAGAGCTAAGGAGATTGTCTGAGTATTCCAAGTTGTTATTGTGTAAAATAGCATTCTTTGAAGTGCAGAAATTATAATCCTATTTAATTTCCCAGTTGACTGAAGGGCTGCAAGGTAGAGCAAAATATGTCACATTAATTATTTAGTGAAGGAGAGAGAAAGTCCTCAACATTAACTACTCCCTAGGAATAGACATAAGTACCTTCCAGTCCTGACAAGGTTCAAACTTTAGTAAAAACTAAAAAAGAAAGAGAACAATGAAATGTAAAGAAAAATGATGTGTAATAATGCTGGATCTAAATATCACTTTAAAAAACAAATAATACATTACAAAGACACACATACACACACATTGAAAATATGGATGGAACTGGAGAGCGTTATGCTCAATGAAACAAGGCAGGCTGTGAAAGACAAACTCCATAAAATCTCACCTATAAGTGAAACCTAATCAACAAAACAAACAAATGAGCAAAATAGAACCAAAGACATGGACATGAAGAACAAACTGACAGTAACCAGAGGGGCAGAGGAGGGAGATAATGGGGGAAAGCAGGAGAAGGCCCAAGTAAAGGAACATGGATAGGGGACTCATGGGCAAGAACAATGTGGGGGACTGACTGTGGGGGTTGGGGGCGGGGCAGGGGAGAGCAACAGGGAAAAAAGGCAAGACAACTATAATGGAACAATAAGAAAATGAAAAAATAATAAAATAAAAATATGTGGAAGAAAGGATAGATATCAAATTGATGATACTGACTGCTTTAGAATGTGGAGTTAAATGCGTATGGGACACATAATTCTGTATGGACAATGTTTCTGCACATATATCTGTATTATTTTGACAAAGAATGAAACTGTAGCATTTGTATAGAAGAAATAGATTCTGAAAAATACCATATCTTTGTACTATTGACCCACAGCTTATAATAATGTCTACAAAAATTATCTCATTCTTTTCAAACATGGGTTTTGGAATTAAAATATGGCTTATCTTTTTTTCTTATTTGTTTGGACAGTACAGTATTACAGGGAGCTTTGGACAGTGGACCAAGGAGATGCTCTGGAGCAGTTTACCTTAACTTAGCTTTCCACTCTTGGTTAGAGGCTAAGTCAACTAAAATGAATGGCCATCTTTGGCTGCAAAGCCTGATCACAGGGACTGGGTTGGGTCAGGATCAGCTATGAGACAGCACCCTATGGCTGGTACCAAGACATGAAAAATAGACTACTTGACATATTAATTGTTAAAAATACAATAAATATTTATATAAGTTTTACTATAAACATTGTCAACAATATAAGGTCCTAGTAATTATAAGTATTGATTGACAAAAGCTTGTCTTTAAAGAACTTCAGGGAGACATTTTCGTAAACAATCTGTTGTGATAAACTATTATAAAAGTATGCAAAAGCATATGGAATGGCACAGGATCTCTACATGAAATTGCTCAAGGAAGGCTTACATACATGAAATTTGATCTGGAATTTAAAAAAATAAGCACAATTTTTTTAGGTGGATTGGAGCGTGTAGAAAGGCATTTATTATGGGCAGAAGACATTGCTTCTGACAAGCCATAGAGGAATAAAAAATGACAATTTTGGTCAACTGAAAAGCTACATTTTCAGTCACATTATAGGGGGCAAAGCAGGAAGCAGCTGGAGATGTGGCTGAAGATGAAATGTGGGAATTAGGATGTCAATGCTCTGAAAAGATTTGAACTTTCTCCTCTGGGTCATACGCAGCCACAGAACCCTTTAAGCAAGCATATAAGAAGCCAAAAAGCATCCCTGTTCCCTGTTGGGCTTTGTTAACTTTCCATTTTTATATTGAGTCATGTGGTTGTTCCCCCAAGAATCAAGTTTTCTTCTTTAAAAAGGCACATTATTAATTAAAATAGAACCAAAGTTTATTTGCCTAAGAATGAGGGAGGGAAAGTGAATATTCAAAGCAAAGGCTAAACATACAATGAAGAATGAGTCTGGCCCATGCACAGACTGCGGTCAACTGAAGCCATGACTCTTCTTATAATTTTTACTTCTAAACACATCTTTGGGGGGAGAAAATGTCAAAATATTTTATAATCAGTTTAGATAATGAAATGGGCAGCTATTTAAACAAATTAGCACAGAGAACTATGAGAATTTTTGAAGTCATCTTTCTAAAAAAAAGGCTATATATTGGTACTGCTCTATTTATAATTTTTTCATGAATGATCCATTACTTTAGGGGATTAGCTCAGACTTTTACAAATATCATGACACACAAATGCTGTACTTGGTGTTTCCTTTTGAACTGAGTTTTGTGTGGTCCTAGACACAACCAGGGTCACTGGCAGCTAATCCTTGTGTCTCCCAGAGAACAGAATTCCCATTATTGTGGTTTTTCACTGGAAGCAGCTGGGCTACCCTTCCTGGGTTAGTTGGCAGGGTGGGCAGCTGCAGTCCCCGAATCACACAAATCACCAGTGAAGCTTATTTTGATTGCTAACTCCTGCTACAGCGAGGTACTTTTTTTATTTCCCCCCCCGTATGTTGCAGTGGATTCTTCTCATGCACTGCTTCACCCTGCAGAATGTTTGGGCTGCAGGTCCTCTATGTACACGGTAAAGATTCAAGCATTCCCCAACTCTGAAAAAAATTACTCTCTGAGATTTTTTTCCTACAGCTTTGAATGAAAAAAATGTCCTTTATTTTTTTCTTTGTATGAGTTGTATTCATCATTCCCTCCAGGGCAGTTTTGGCATTTTCAACATACATTTCAACATACACTCAAAGTATGCAGTGTGAATATGGGGCCGTTTGAGGCGCGGGGAAGTGTGGATTTCCTATCTGTTAGATCTGACAGGTTTTCCCACACATTCTGGTATGAGCAGCCTAATTTTATTTCTTAAAAATCCTGTTACCATCTAACTGAAAATTTCCACCTTACATAACATTTAGAGCAGCTCAGGTCTTACTTCTTTGCATTTCCACTGGGGGAATGTACACCTTGAATGTGGCTGTGCTCTGCTTTTTTCACCTTCTCGTTTCCCACGACTCATTCTTTTGCTTTTGGTTTCCCAAAGACAATGAGAGCAGCAGGAAGAGAAGGATCATTGGAAGAAAAGATTTATGTTCTAGTATTATTGGATTCAGACTGCTGGTTCCCTTTCCCTGGCAGGTGTTATACTCTGTGTCTGATCTCTTGTAGCTTCCGCCTTTCTCTCGCCCTGGTGTTTCTGAGCACACTCTGTGGAGGTCCCTCATAATCTAATGCAGCCATCCCTCTCAAACCGTGTTCACTCGAGATGGTTTCTACCAGGCTGTGGCCTGTCTCGCCCATTTGGCACACAAGAAATAATGTGCATTTTTGCCTAACTACTTTCTTCTTACCTTGTCAAACCGATAAGCTTCTTCTGCAGTAAAGGATGTACAAGCTCAAAGGGACACATGTTATTCTTTGCCACTCTTCCCTATAGCCTCTCAGCATCTCTGGGCCTTTGGTTTCTGCAGTTTTACAGACATCTAGCTAGCTGAAATAAATGTTCATTTCTGGCAGCTACCTCTGCAACTTCTTTGACTGTTTTCTTTCTACTTCCCTCATTTTGGCCACAGGAGCGGAAATGCCATAGAGATTTTCCAAATAATTCCTAAGGACTCTCTGCAATGCCTCAAATTAGGTCTCATATACTGAGAGATACAACAGTGAGATACATATTAAGCTGTTTTTTTTTGTTTGTTTTAAGTCTGACAGTGGGTATTGGTCACCATATTTCTCAACATTGCCTTTTAGTCAGAATTTGCCTCATTTAAAATCCCAGTAAATTAGTAAAAGTTTAACATATTTTTTCTATGTTTTTTATTTATTGTGTTAGGCTGATAACAGGTCTCAAAGATATGCCCAAAGTTTTAATCCTTATAACCTTTAAATATTACCTTATGTGATAAAGTTGACATACATATGATTAACTTAAGGGTATTGAGATGGGTAGAATAATTTGTATTATCTGGGTAGGGCTTAAATGCCATCAGAAATGTCTTCGTAAGGGGAGAGGAAGAGAGAGCTTAGACTGCACCCTGAGAAGGCTGTGTTAAAGTGGAGGCAAATACTGGAGTTCTAAGGCCACAGCCAGAGGAGGCTAGCGTTCATCCGGCAGCTCCTCCTTGGAGCAGGCAAGGAATGGGGTCTCCTAGAGACTCTGGAGCAAGGGCAGCTGTGCTGAGATTTCAGACTTCTGGCTTCCAGAACTGTGACAGAGTAAATGTGTGTTGTTCTAAACCACCCAGACTATGATAATTTTTTAATGAAAATCTTAGAAAACCAATTTATCTATTAGTATACAGAAAAATCCATTCAGAAATATCAAATCTCATGCTGCTTATGAAAAACATTTAATATTGATGAGCTCACTCTTGTTCTTGACCTAGTTTCTTCACTTGATGAAGATACCACACTCATTTTCTCTACTTTATGGACAATTGTTTTATTTCTTTTTTGCAGATTGATCTTTTTTCCCATACCTTTTAACATGTTAGGGCCCTGGAGCTGTTTTTTGTCTTTGTCTCTAACTGCATCCTTCACTTAATAATCTTTTTTACTTTCATGGTTCTCAAGTTGACGTCTCCAGCTCAGGTCTCTCTCCTGAACTCTGAATCACATTTCTGAATGATTACACACTTTTTCCATTGGGCTGTTCAATAGATATCACTACATGGCATTTGAAAATTATACTTCTGCTCTCCCATTCCCTTCAGAATGGGTCTATCCATAGTCTTTTTTAATTTCAGCTGCGGTGAACTTTATTGCTTAGACCAAAAATTTTAGAATCATACTTTATTGCTCTCTTTCTCTATCATTCAGTATCTAAATATTAGTGAATGCTAGGTTCTTTATTTTAAGAATATATGTGGAATTCAACCATGTGTTATCATCTTCAAGGTTACCGTGCTGATTTACACCCCCTAGATTGTGGCAGTAATCGTCTCTGATTCTACACCTGCTTTCCTAATTGCAAAACTGCTGTCAGAGTAATGGTTAACCTAGGTCAGGATTTCTATTTCCAGAAAGACAGAGCAGACATACTTTATTTAATTCTTCTACTATGTACAACTAAAATTTCTGGACATTATATGTAAAACAAACTTCAGAAGACTCTTAAAGGTAGAGAGAAGTCACACGAAATAGGCATCACAGGACCAAAGAGGTAATTTAGTGGTAAGTTCCTTAGTTTTCTTTTTGCTGCACATATCCCAGACTGCATACTGAAGAAATAAGCAACTCAGAAACGCCATCAGGCACAGAAAAATCAAATAGCCCAAGTAAAACTGGCTTTCTCCACTCAATGGATCAGAAAGCGGTCAGATAGCATGCATGTATTCCAGCCAACAGCACAGAAAAATCTGTGCCCTTGACCACTCCTTTGCCAGCAAAGGCCACCTGGGGATACCAAGGTGGTACCAGAGAAGGCTAAGGGCCAAGCTTGGACACCTGTTTCTGACACGAAGTAATTTGTTCCCCCTCCCCACTCCATGATATCAGTGGGGACTATGTGGCAGCATGGGCCTTGGCTACCACCCAGTGGTAATAGAGCATCCCCCCATCTCTTCACTGGAATACCATCAGAAGAGGACTTATGAAATATCAGGACATTCATGGTCATTTAGCAGTAATAAGATCATTCTCCCTTCCCAACACACGCGCGCGCACACACACACACACACACACACACACACACACACACACACGGTATCAATAAAGAACAGTTGGGGAGGCAGAACCCCATCCAGCAGTAATGAGGATCCCTTCTCCCACCTCATACGTCAGTTGAGGCTGAATTCGGAACCTGGACTTCCTTCCACTCCACCTGGCAGTACTGAGGCAGCAGGCCCCTTCCCCCACTAGACTGGTATCAGCGCTAAAAGACAAGATTTAAGTAATATGCATAGTTTTATAATGCATGTATAGTTTTATAATAGAAAACCTAAAATGTCTGGGTTTTAATAGAAAACTACTCATTATATCAAGAACCAGGAAGATCTCAAACTGAATGAGAAAAGACAACTAACAGACACTACTGAGGTGAAACAGATGTTAGAATGATCTGATAATGATTTTAAAGCACCCATCACAAAAATGCTTAAATGAGCAATTGCTAACACGCTTGAAGCAAATGAAAATAAAATTGGTTCCAGCAAAAACAAAAAACACAACACCCAGAAGATATAAAGAGAAACTAAACGTAAATTTTAGAACTGAAAATACATAATAGCCAATACAAAACTCAAGGAATGAGCTCAAGAGCATGTGGACCAGAAAAAGAAAATGAGTAAACTTCAAGTTAAAACAACAGAAATATAACAACCTGAACAACTGAGGAAAAAAACATTAAAAAATTAAAAGAGCCCCAGAGACATGTGAAACTATGATCAAAGCACTAACATTTGTGTCACTAGTATGACAGACAGGAAGAAAGGATGTATTATACTGGAATAATAAAATTTTAAATAATAATGACTTAAATTTTCTAAAATTTTGCAAAAATGATAAAACTACAGACACCATAGTTTATGCAAATGCAAATGGGTAGGACCAACCAAATCTATGCCAGGAAATATCGTAGTAAAGCTTTGAAGACTAATGAAAAATATAAATGTCTTCAAAGGCCAGACAAAAATAAAACCTTACCTATCACGGAGAAACATTTAAATGACAGCAGATATCTCATCAGAAACAACACAGAAGTCAGTGACACCATATATTTTAAGTGCTGAATAAAAGTTCTTATCAATTCAGAATCCTGTATCCCATGAAAATACTCCTGAGAAATAAGAAGGAAATCAAGATATTATCCCATAAAGAAAACAAAGAGTTTTTTTTTAAGCAGAGCTACTCTGAAAGAATAACTAAAGAAAGTTCTCCAAAGAGGATAAGAATAATAAAAGAAAGAATCTGGAGTATCAAGAAGGAAGAAGAAATACATAAAGAGTAAAAATACTGCTAAATATAATAAATAAATGAAAGCACTTCTTTTGAGCATTCTATGCTTGATAATTTAAGCGATAATTATAACCATCTAATGTAGTTTCAATTTGTATAGGAAAAGTATGACAAATATTAACAGGAAAAGGAGAGAAGGTACATAAACGGAGGCAATGTTTCTATACTTCACTTCAACTAGCAATACACAGTCACTGGTAGACTTTGATAATTTATGTATTATTAGGTAGGAAGAAACTTTCTTTCACCCTTCTAGGTCCTTCTGGCTGATCTTATAGTCAAATTGACATGAGACAGACTAACAAAAGGAATTAACAAAATTTAATCACATACGTGTGTATGGGATCCCCACATACAAAAGAGAATCGGAGACTCCACGTACAGGGAAAGTTCAGAGACAGAAAGTTAAAATGAGGCATAAATAGCATTCTGAGCCAACGATAAAGTCAGGCTTCAAAGGGAGAAAGATCATCCATAGGATGAAAACAAGAGCAGGTATTTGGTAATTAGTTTGACACTATAGATAGGTCATAAAAAGCTCTCTCTGATAATTACTCTCATTATGGGCAAGGACCTAAATTTAAGTTCTTTAAGGGAGAAGTAGAAGTTTCTATTGAGACTGCAGGGTTTTAATTGCCTTCAGCTCAAAATAATTTACATGCCAAAGTGGCACAAGCTGGGGAGGACTGTCCTAAACCCTTTCAATACATATAATACAATTACTCAAGTGACTATTAAAAATGAAATAATTTTTCCGTTCAAACCTTTCCTCTCAAAAAAACTCTGTGAAGAGATACGCTTCAAAAACTATATTTATAATACAACAAAAGCAATTTCTAATGTATTTTCAAGTAACCCACAGTAAGGAAAGAGAAGAAAGCAGATAAATAAAAAACAGAGAGAAAAACAGAGCAAATAAATAGAAAACAAAAACAAAATACAGAATTAGGTTAAACACTGCAATATTTCTTAAAAATTAAGTGATCTAAAATATCAATGAAAAGATACTGATAGGATGGATTTAAGAAAACTGCTAAAACTGTATGTTATCTATGAGAAATTCATTTTAGATGTAATTATACAGGCATCTCTTATTTCATCATGCTTTGATTTATTGCACTCCACAGATACTGCATTTTACATAAATTAAAGGTTTGTGGCAACTCTGTGTCCAGTGAGTCTATTGGCACAATTTTTTTTTCAGTAGCGTTGGTTGCTTTGTGTCTCTCTGTTACTTTGGCAGTTCTTGTAATACCCTAGGCTTTTTCATTACTATTTTATGTAATGATGATCTGTGATCGGTAATCTTTGAAGTCGCTATTGTTATTGTTTTGGTGCTCCACAAACTATGCCCATATAGCATGGCAAACCTAATCGATTAATATGTTTGTTTTGACTGTTACAATGAAAAACCATCTTCCCACTTCTGTCCCTTTTTTTGGCCCTCCCATCCCTGGAAGAAAACTATATATATGGAAGTAAGTTCAGTTAATAAGCCACAATGGCCCCTAAGTGTTCAAGTGACAGGAAGTGTCACTTGAAATCAAAAGCTAGAAATGATCGTACTTAGTGGGGGAGGCATGTCAAAAGCTGAGAGGCTGAGCCCTGGCTGGTATGGCTTAGTGAATTGAGCACAGGCCTGGGGAGCAAAGTGTCATGGGTTCGATTCCCAGTCAGGGCATGTGCCGGGGTTGCAGGCCAGATCCTCAGTAGGGGGTGTGCAAGAGGCAAGCACACATTGATGTTTCTCTCCCTCTCGTTCTCCTTCCCTTCCCCTCTCTAAAAAAAAAAAAAACAAAGCCGAGAGGCTGAAAGCTAGGCCTCTTGCACAAAACAGTTAGCCAAGTTGTGAATGCAAAGGAAATGTTCTTGATGGAAATTAAAAGCGCTACTTTAGTGAACACATGAATGGTAAGAATGTAAAACAGCCTTACTGCTGATATAGAGAAAGTTTTAATGGTCTGGATAGACCATCTAGCCACCCAGACCATCCTATTAAATTAAAATCTACTCCAGAGTAGGTCCTAACTCCCTTCAATTCTATGAAGGCAGAGAAGCTGCTAACAGAGGTTGGTTCATGATTTTTTTTTAAGTTAAATATATGACATAAAATACAGGTGAAGTAGTAAGCGATGATGTAGAAGCAGCAACAAATTATTGAGAAGATCTATCTAAGTAATTAAGGCAGCTACCCTAAACAACAGATTTTCAATGTAGAAAAAACAGCCTTGTGTGGGAAGAAGATGGCATGTAAGACTTCCATAGTTAAGGACAGGTCAACACTTGACGTCGAAGATTCAAAGAACAGGCTGACTCTCCTGTTAGAGGCTAGTTCAGCTGGTGACTTTTAAGATGAAGCCAGGGCTATTTGCCATTCAAAAAGTCTAGGACCTTTAAGAATAATGTTCCATCTCCTTTGCCTGTGATCTACAAAGGGAACAACAGAGTCCGGATGGCAGCACATCTGTTCACAATACGGGTTACTGAATATTTCAAGCCCACTATTGAGACCTACCGTTCAGAAAAAGAGATTCCTTACAAAACGCATTATCTATTGGTAACACACCTAGTAACCTAAAAGCTCTGAGGGAGATGTCTGATGAGCTTCATGCCATTTTTATGTCTGCCAACAGAGCATTGTTCTGCAGTCCATGGACCAAGAAGAAATTTTGACACTAAAGTCTTATCACTCAAGAAATACATTTCATAAGACAATAGCTGGTATGCAATAGCTTTTCTCTGTTGTATCTGAGAATAGTCCATTGGAAATCTTCTAGAAAAGATTCCCCATTCTAGTTACCTTTAAGAACATTTGTGATTCATGGGAAAAGGTAAGAATTTCAACATTAAGAATTTTGGGAGAAGCTGACTCCAATCTTAAGGGATCACTTTTAGAGCTTCAAGACTTCAACGGATCTTCGTAGTAATTTCCTACAATCCCTTCTATTCCTGTGGTATCAGTTGTAATCTCTTCTCTTTCATTTCTGATTGTGTTTATTTGTGTCCTCTTTCTTCTTTTCTTGATGAGCCTACTTAAAGGCTTGTCTATTTTGTTTATCTTCTCAAAGAACCAACTCCTGGATTCACTGATCCTTAGAATTGTGCTTTTAGTCTCTAGTCATTTAATTCTGCTCTGATCTTGGTTATTTCCTTCCTTCTGCTTGCTCTGGGCTGTTTTTGTTGTTGTTCCTGGAGTTCTTGCAGGTGTAGGATTAGGTTGTTTGTTTGAAATGTTTCTATCTTCTTTAGGTAGGCCTGTATTGCTGTAAACTTCCCTCTCAGGACTGCCTTCACTGTGTCCCATAAGTTTTGGGTTGTTGTGAGTTCGTTTTCATTTATTTCCAGAAACATTTTGATTTCTTCCCTAATTTCATTCTTGACCCATTCGTTGTTTATGTCCCCTAGAGCAAGGAATATTTATATAAACAAATGAATAAAGAATAAACAAATGGGATCTCATCAAAATAAAAAAGTTTCTGCGTGGCTAAAGAAAACAGTATTAAATTAAAAAGACAACCAACTATATGGGAAAACATATTGGCCAATGATACCTCAGACAAAGGTTTAATCTCCAAAATATACAAAGAACTTACATGACTCCACTCTAAGAAGACAACCAACCCAATTGAAAAATGGGAAAAGGACTTGAACAGACACTTCCACAAGGAGGACATACAGAGGGTCTAGAGACACATGAATAAATGCTCAATATCGATAGCTATCAGAGAGATGCAAATTAAAATCACAATGAGATACAACTTTACACCAGTCAGAATGGCTATCATAAACAAAGCAACAAACAACAAATGTTGGAGAGGTTGTGGGGAAAAGGGGACCTTAGTTCACTGTTGGTGGGATTGCAGACTGGTACAACCATTATGGAAAACAGTATGAAATTTTCTCAGAAAAATAAAAATCGACCTGCGTTTTTATCCAGCAATTCCACTGCTAGGATTATGTCCTAAGAACCCCAAAACATCAATTTCAAAGAACCTATGCACCACAATGTTCATAGCAGCACGATTTACAATAGCCAAGAGCTGGAAGCAACGTAGGTGCCCATCAGCAAATGAATGGATCCCAAAACTATGGTACATTTGCACAATGGAATTCTATGCAGCAGAGAGAAAGAAGGAGCTACTACCCTTTGCAACAACATGGATGGAACTGGAAAGCATTATGCTGAGTGAAATAAGCCAGGGGTTGAAAGACAAATACCATATGATCTCACCTTTAACAGGAAGCTAAACAGCAAAGCAGACAAGCAAACAAAATAAAAAAAATACACTGAAATAGAGAACGGGGGCAGTGACCAGAGGGGAGAGGGGAGGGAATTTAAGGGGAAAAAATGGGAAGGATTTAGAGGAGCAAGTATAAAGGACACAGGGACAATAACTAAGGGCGGTGGAAATGGGAGGGAGGTGGGGTCCATGGGGGGGGGGTGGGCTGGGATGGGAGAAATAAACAGAAAACTGTACTTGAAAAATAACTAAATAAAAATAAAAAATAAAACATTATTATTTTACTATTAAAAAAACAAAAAAAGAGACTTCAACTGAGAAGTTACAGCAAATGTAGAAATAGCAAGAGAACTAGAATTTAGAAGTGAAGCCTGATTTTGTGACTAAATTGTTGCAATATCATGGTCAAATCTTAATGGATAAGTTGCTTCTTATGAATAAGCAATTGGCTAATGGAGATGAAATCTACTTCCAGGTGAAGATGCTATAAAGATTGTTCAAATGACAATAACATTTTAAAAATATTATAGAAGCTTAGAATGAGAAAACATAGGCAGGGTTTGAGGGGATAGACTCTAATTTTAAAAGAAATTCTACTGTGGGTAAAATGCTATTGAACAGCACCACATGCTACAGCAAATGATCCATGCAAGAGTCAATCAGTGTGGCAAACTTCATTGTCTCATTTTAAGAAGTTCAACAGCTACTGTAGCCTTCAGCCACCACTGTCGTGAACAGTCAGCGGCCATTGGCACCGAGGCACAGCGCTCCACCAGCAAAAAGACTACCACTAGCTAAAGGCTTAAATGATCGCGATTATTTATTAGCAACAAAGTGTTTTTTTAATTGTGGTATGTCCATTGGTTTTTAACACAGTGTTATTGTACTTTAGTATGGTGGAAACATAACTTTATATGCACTAGGAAACCAAAAACTTTGTATGACTTGCTTTATTTGATGTACATTTTATTATGATTGTCTGGAGCTGAGATTTCAGTATCTCCAAGGTATGGCTGTATATGTAGTTTGAAAGTGAAAAGATGGAAAAAGTATACAATGCAAATAATTATCAAAGAAACACTAATTTGAAAAGACATATGCACTCTTATGCTCATTGCAGCATTATTTACAATGGTCAAGGATGGAAGCAACTTATGTTCATCTTCAACTGATGATTGGTTAAAGAAGATGTGGCATATGTCTACAACGGGATATTACTTGGCCATAAAACGGAACAAAATCTTACTATTTGCATCATGGACAGACCTAGAGGGTATAGGGATGAGTAAGGAAACTCAGACAGAGAAAGACAAATGCTATATAAAATAAATAAATGAACAAACAAAATAAATGAACAAACAGAGCAGAAACAGACTGATAGATGGTGGCCAAATGGGAGGAAGTTTGGGGTCTTGGTGCTAAAGGTAAAAGAGGTACAAACTGGTAGTTACAAAAATTGTCGTGGGGATGTAAAGTACAGCACAGGGAATAATATTGCAATAACTATGGATGGTGGGTATTAGACTTACCAGGGGAATGTCTTTGTAAATTATATAATTGTCTAACCACTATGCTATATACCTGAAACTAACACAAAAATATTAAAAGTCAACTGTAATTAACACGTTTTAAAAAAAGCAAGCCAAGCTATACTGATATTATATGAAGTCAATATTAGAGCAAAGAAAATTATCAGAGATTCAAGGCGCAAGTTGGTGGGAGAGTAGGATACATTATGTACCTCTTCCCAGAACCAAATTGGAAATAAAACTATAGTGTGGACTAGACATCCAAAATAAACCAAAGACTATCTAAAAAAAAGCGACTTTTAACCAAGGACTGGAAAAAAACCCACCACGAGCAGTAAGAAGGGTGAGATCATCACAGGGGTCGCCCCGTTCACAAGAACAGTGGGCCGAGGTGACGGCGGGGCTGTGAGAGCTTCCCCTGGAAAGGAAAGCAGCTAGGACCACAAACCAGGCTCCGCAGCACAGAGGGCTGGTGCTGGGACCAGCAGACCATGCAGCATCCAGCGGTGAAAGGTCCCGGGGTCTGTCGCTGCTGGGAAGAGAAGTAACCCACTGGACACAAAACCACTGTTTTTTTCTTAATTCTTAAAGGTGCCAAAGCACCGGCTTTCTGTTTGCAGTCACTCCCCTCAGGCCCCAACGAAAGGAGGGCGCGTGGACTGGAGCTGTGCAAGCAGTGTGGAGCAGGCGGCCCTGAGAAGAGAAGTGGGGGAGTGGCTGTGGGGATTTCTGTGTTGGGGTGTGATATTCCTGGAGTCTACAGGAGCCGTCTTTCCTGAGAAGAGCAAATGCCTCCCAGGGGAAAAGCAATTACTTTATCCTGTGGGATACTGCTCTCCCCACCCTCTGGAACCCTGCTCAACCCATACCGCATCATTAAAAAAAAATTTTAGTGCTTTTTTTGGTCCCGTTTTGTACTTTTTTCCCTCCTGTCCCGCATCTTAACCCCTGTTGAGGGAACAGCAACATACGCAGACTCGGGGGGTGTCAGACATGGGCTGCCGGGTGCAGCCATTCCATACTCTTTCCCGGGAAACAGACTGGCACTTCCCCATCACAGGGTGCCATGGAAACACCCTCCTGGGTTCAGCCAGACCAGAAATCTGGGCTGTGGACCTCTCAGCCATTAGCCTACTAGGGGCCCTGCCTTGCCAAATACAGGGAAAAAGTCCTGAACGGTCTCAGTCTAGTGGTTCAGGGGCAGGGGAACACTCCCACCATCTTCCCTGAAGTCTGAAAACACCTGACATGGGAAATCCATGAGTCCCATCTCCCTCGATTCTGCCAGAAGCCTTTTCAGAAACAGTCCGGTTTGTGACTAGTCTAAGATGGACAGCAGGCTGGCAGGCATTGACAGGCAGAGGTGGATTCTTTGGCTGCCTGGGTCATTTCACTTGGGTCCATTATCAGTACTGGACCAATACTGATAAAACCCAGCTTTGCAGAGCAGCTGGTCCCAACCTGGGCACAGCCAAACCTGGAGGAACCAGCCACAACTGAGCGCTCCTTACAGCTTTGAACAGGCTGCTGAGGTTCAGGCGTGGACAGCACCTGGCACTGCTTTACACAAGCCTCAGGCAACATCAGAGTTGTTTCCAAAGGGAGAGCCCAGCCTGCAAGCACAACTCTGCACAGGCAAATTCCACTTTGTTCTTTACCATTGTTTTCCTTTTAATAGCCTTGTTAGCATTTTTTCTTTTTCTATCTTTATTGCTCAATTCGTCTTCTATATCTCTTATTTTACTCTTACTTTTGATTACCACATTATCCCCTTCTTCTTTTCTTTTTTTGTTATTCTTTTGTTATTCTTTCTCTCTTTTTTTGTTTTGGTCCCTTTTTTTGTTTGTTTTTCTCTTTCAATTCATTACTCATATTAGCTATCTTCCCTTTCTTTCTCCCATAATAGCTTTTCTGGGTTTTGGTCTTCTCTTATTCTCTTTCTTTTTTCCCTTTGTCCCTAATATTTCATTTCTTTCTACTTTTATTACTTTCTTTTGGCATTGATTTTTCTGTTGTTAGCAGTGGGGCGTGGATTCTTTGTTTTGGTTTTGCATTGCTTTGTTCTGCCAGCACTTGCATATAACAGCATATGAGATATGATGAGGTCTGAGCATCTCAGCCAGCTGGAGGGGAGGTGCCTCCAACAAACAATCCAACAACATTCGGGACCCAAATGCAACAGTAAAGCCCATATAACCCTACACAAAGGGCAGTCCTGGAGCATATGGATCAGGAGATAAAAGAGTGTGCACCACTGGGTCACACAGGTCTCCTTCCATATAAGCCCACACCACAAGACAGGGAGTCCAAGCAGGTCAATTAAATACAGAGGAACAAATAAAAAGAGAGAGTTAAAAGGGGGAGACAAAGATACAACCTCCAAATGAAAGAAAAGGACTGCCCTGAAAAGAGCTAATTGAAATTTAATCAAGCAAGTTATCAGACATAGAATTGAAAGTAATGGTTATAAGGATAATAAGGAAACTGAATGAGAAATATACCAGTATGAAAAAGGACATAGAAGCTATGAATAAGAACTAATTGTAGATGAAGAATGCAATATCTAAAATGAAGAATACATTAGAAGAAATTAAAAGCAGGCTAGATGAAGCAGAAGATTGATTGAATCAGTGATTTAGAAGACGAGGTGGAAAAAAAAACCCAGTCGGAGCAACAAAATTTAAAAATGACTTAAAAAAATGGAGATAGTCTAAAAAAAAAGAAAAAGAAACTCAAAGCCCTATAATTGATGACTTCCAGCCAAGATGGAGGTGTAGGTAGACACACTGTGCCTCCTCGAACAACCAAAATAAGGACAACAACAATTCAGAAACAAAGTAACAACCAAAATGGAAAGAAAATTAAACTGCATGGAAGTCCGACAACCAAGAAGTTAAAATAGACACGTTCATCTAGACCAGTAGGCAGTACACAGTAGGGAAGCCCAGTGGAGAGGGGTCACAGCTCAGGAGGTGGTGACACTAGCACACAAGGCACCCCAGGTTCGCGAGGGTGCAAGAGGTGTGCAAGGAGGCACCAGGCAGACCCTGGGCACCCAGTCAGCAGCTGGCAGACCCAGGGAAATGGCAATTGAAAAGCGGGGCACCATGCACAAGGTGGCTGGCTGACTAGGCAGCAGTCCCACATTCCCATGTGGTAACTGGGGAGCTAGACAGATTGCACAACCCAGTCCTAGCGCAAAAGTTTGTTGGAGAGACCCACAGGGTCCTAGAATGTACACAAGCCCACCCATATGGGAATCAGCATCAGAAAGGGCCAATTTGCTTAGGGGAAGCAGTGGAAGAGGCTGAGGTGCAACAGAGAGAGGCGCAAAGTGCCATTTTTCCCTCTCTGACCCTGCCCCCACCCACAGCATTACAACCCAGCAACTTGGGTTGCCCTGCCCCGGGCGAACACCTAAGTAAGGCTCTGTTCCTCATACATAACAGGTGCGAACAGACCAAAACATTATGGCTCAAGAAGAACAGCTCAAAGCCCCAGAGCCAATACTTCTAAGCAACCAAGAGATAGCTAACCTATCAGATGCACAGTTCAAAACACTGGTGATCAGGATGCTCACAGAACTGGTTAATTTTAGTCACAAATTAGATGAAAAAATGAAGGCTAAACTAAGTGAAATGAAGAAAAATGCACAGGGAACCAATAGTGTTGGGAAGGAAACTGGGACTCAAACCAAGAGAGTGGACCAGAGGGAAGAAAGAAACAAACAGAAAAGGATGAAGAAACAAGAATTCAAAAAAATGAGGAGAAGCTTAGGAACCTCCAGGACATCTTTAAACATTCCAACATCCAAATTACAGGGGTACCAGAAGGGGAAGAGGAACAGCCACAAGTGGAAAACTTATTTGAACAAATCATAAAGGAGAACTTCCCCAATCTGGCAAAGGAAATAGACTTCCAGGAAGTCCAGGAAGCTCGGAGAGTCCCAAAGAAGTTGGACCCAAGAAGAGAACACACCAAAGACACATCATAATTATATTAGCCAAGATTCATGAAGGGGACTGGGGTCGGGGATATTCCGTGGCACTTTGGAGGGGGTACACAGAAGCAATAATTGATATTTCTTCCTTCTCCCTTCCTTCCCCTCTAAAGATAAATAAATAAAATCTTTAAAAAAATGAAGGAGAGAATCCTAGAAGCAGCAAGAGATAAGGAGATAATAACCTACAAAGGAGTTCCCATCAGACTGTCAGCTGATTTCTCAAAAGAGACCTTGCAGGCAAGAAGGGGCTGGAAAGAGGTATTCCAAGTCATGAAATCCAAAGACCTACATCCAAGATTGCTCTATCCAGCAAAACTTTCTTTTAGAATGGAAAGGCAGAGAAAGTGCTTCTCAGACAAGATCAAATTCAAGGAGTTCATCATCACCAAGCCCTTATTTTATGAAATGTTAAAGGGACTTATCTAACTAAAAGAAGATGAAAAACATGTATACTAAAATGGCAGCAAACTCACAATTACTAACAAGCACACCTAAAATAAAAACAACCTAAGGAAACAACTAGAACAAGAACAGAAACACAGAAATGGAGATCACATGGAGGGTTAGCAACAGGGGAGTGGCAGGAGGAGAGGGGCGAGTGGTACAGAGACTAAGTAGCATAGATGGCAGGCAAAAAATAGACAGGGGGGAGGGCAAGAATAGTATGGGAAATATAAAAGCTAAAGAACTTAAGACACATAGACATGAACTAAAAGGGGGGAATGTGGGTGGGAGTGGATGTGCAGGGTAGAAGGGAATGAAGGGGGAAATGAGACAACTATAATAACATAATAAAATATATTTCTGGGGGAAAAGCCCTATAATTATTAAGAAAAGTGACTTTTCATTATAAAATAAACCCCCAAATCTTTAATCCCACATAATTTCATTAGAAAAATACAAATATTTAAAGGATATGCCCTTCTGCTCAAAACCCTTAATGTCCCATTTCACTCACAGTGAAAGCTAACTCTTTTTTAAAAGATTCTGTTTATTTATTTTTAGAGAGAGGAGAAGGGAGGGAGAAAGAGAGAGAGAAAGAGAAACACCGGTGTGCAGTTGCCTCTCACATGCCCCCTACTGGGGGCCTGGCCCACAACCCCGCATGTGCCCTGACTGCATATCAAACTTGCGAGCCTTTCATTCACAGGCTGGCACTCAATCCACTGAGCCACATCAGCCAGGGCTGAAAGCCAACTCTTTGTATGACCTACAAGAGTCTCTGTAATCAAGTCCTCGATTACCACTTTGAATTCATCTCCCACTATTTTCCTCACACATCTAACCACAAATATACTCAAAAGGTCCTCTTTGTCCCACAAACACAAGCACACCAGGCCCACTCCCACCACAGCGATGATGTGCCATGCTGGTGGTTCTGTCTGCTATCTGTATTAGTCATGGTGGTCTGTCATAACAAAATACCATGCACTTGGGTGATCTGAAAAACAGAAATTTATTCCTGACTATCTGAAGACTGAGCAGTTCAAAATAAAGGTGCCAGTCTGTTCAGTTGCTGGGGAGAGATCTCTTCCTGACTTGCATACTATCACTTTCTTTTTGTGTCCTCCCATTGCAGAGAGAGGGTGAGCAGGTTCCCTGGTGTCCCTTCTTATAAGAGCATTGATTTAATGGGACCAGCAAATCACTTCATTTAACTTCATTCTTCATTTAGCCCCTTCATGACTTCATTTAACTGTAATCCCCTCTGAAAGGGGTCATCTCCAAATACCATCACATTAGGGGCTCGGGCTTCCATATATAAATTTGGGGGAGACACAAACATTCAGTATGTACTCTTTGCTTCATTTAGAGCTTTACTCAGTTGTAACCGTCTCAATAAGGGCTTCCCAGGTCTTTCCATTTAAGTTTTCAACACCCACCCTTATTCCAACACCCAGACTGTATTTTCCTCCCCAGCTTAACTTTTTTTTTAAAGATTTTATTTATTTATCTTTAGAGAGAAGGATGGAAACATCCATGTGTGGTTGCCTCTCATGAGTCCCCTGCTGGGAACTGGCCTGCAACCCAGGCATGTGCCCTGACAGGGAATCGAACAGCGATCGTCAGCCTAACTTTTTAAAAAATACTCATAATATCTAATATAGCATTGAAGTTACTTTTTGGGGGAGGGTCTCACTTCTTCATTATAATGTCAGCTCCAGGAAGTTAAGATATTTTATATGTGTTTTTACTTTTTACAACACTGTATTGTGACACATAGTAGGCACTCAATACATGTGTTAAGTATATGAAAACCATTAATGATCATATTCCCAGGTTCATCACTTAATAAGTCTAATCATCAAATTTTGGAAGTATAGCATAAGTTAAAAGTAGTTGAATTGAGATTTGAAACATTGTAAATAGTTCTGAAATCTCTCCCTGTGAAATTTAAAAATGTGTAAGAACTTATGTTCTACCATATTCTGCTCTGCTGGTTTGACTGACTGTCTCTCTCTCTCATTTTTGTTTTCTTTTTCAGCTTCATCAACTCAGAGTTCCCTTATGGTTTTACAATACCTTTGATTTTTCTTCTTATATTTAATTATCATTTTCTACTTTTTGAGCATTCTCATAAACTGTTAAATAATCCTAACACTTGTTAATATTTTAAACTTAAGTGGGAAAATAAACTAGGAATCCATTTTTAATTAAATTTTCAGAAATATAATTTATAAATAAATTTATATTCTTAAGTATAAAGTTAATTATTTTGATTTGTTTAAATTTATGAAATAGATGTTTAATATTAAAATAATTGATTTGAAAATATTAATAACTCTATCAAATTTTTATCAAAAGATGTCACCTGCCTAATACTTGTCAACACTTATAAATAAAAATTTCATTTCTTTTCTGAAAAGAGTAGTTTAACTAACGATGACGATTGGAAATATATTTAGTCATGTTTTTATAGAAATATTGCTCTGTAGAGCTTATAAAAACTTACATGAAAACAATAACTATTATTTTTATAGAATTGTGTGGATAAAACTCAGATTAAATCATTAAAATAATTTTATGTCATTTCTATGTTGGAACCAATGAGATCTATCAATTTATTGGACATTTGCATCCTGATTATTTGTGTATATGTATTCTTTCTAAATCATATTTTTAATTAAATTTAAAATTATATAGGTTTTGGTTATATGATTCTATAATATATGAACTGCATATTGTATTGTGTGTTCAACACCCCAAGTCGTCTCCTCTTGTTCATATTCATGCACCAAAATAATTTGAAAGCCACACGTTTTGCACATTATTAAACTCCATACATGGCAAACTCTGATTATTTATTTTCCTGATTACTTGTACTGTGTGAATTCCGTTTAACAGTCCAGGAGCAGTTGTTTGGTTTCTGTTTTAAACTACATATGGTACCAGCCGTAATTAGTATTTGGAAAGGATCAGAAAATAGTTCTAAAGAGTTTTTTTTATAACTTTCTGAATAAACACATTTTACTTATAGGCAGAGAGGCAATTAATTGTACTAGAATTTCATTTTCCTTTTTGAGTAAATTATTTAGTTAATACTTTGATGTGGCCGCAGTTTATAATTATTACATATTCTACTATTATTCTGTTTTCCTATTTAGAATAATGTACCTGTAAAATATAAATTATATATCATACTATCTAACAGATAAATAACTGTTCCCTCTTCTATTAATTATAAATATAAATATAAAGAATAGACTCATTTCTGTTCTTAGATTATTCTCTTTAATTTTATGGATGGAAATAAAATGACAAAGTTTGTTAGCCTGTACTTAGGGGAGACTGATTTTACTACCACTTTGGATAGGACATGGGATTTAGGACTGAATCGAGCAGCATAATTTCATGGTTTTTAAAAATAGGTTTATTAGTTTTAGAGAGAGAAGAAAGAAGGAAGGAGGGAGAGAGGGGAGAGAGAGAGAGAGAGAAACATCAGTTGATTTCCTCCCATATGAATCCTGACCAGGGATCAAACCGGCAACCAGTCTCATAAACCATGGACCCAGGCGATGGCTTCCCCAAAGCTCAGCCAGTCCTGACCCCTTCTCAGAGTCCATCCTTTACTCAGATCCATTTTCTTTCCACCTGCCAGTAATCTGTGGGCAGCCAGCACCTTGAAGTGTCATGCAGAAACAAGTCCCAGCAAGTAGAAATCCCACAGCCCCACTCACCCACTCCTCAGGGGTCAACCTGTGATGACAATTTAGAGCTCTGCGTTGGGTGCTGTTGCTGTTACAGAACCAGCCAGTGCTGTTCCAGAACGTTCTGTGGGGTTCTACTGCTCACGGCCTAAAGACAAAACTCTAGAGTCAGAAGCTTGGTGGAAAAGGAAAGTTGTTTATTTAAAGGCTGTACAGTTTTGAAATACTGGCAGGTTTCTGCCTCCCAGGCCCTGCTCCCTTTAAAACACAAAAAGACTAATAATCCTGCCAGCATCTGCTGGGCCTGATGCATTTCAAAATGTGCTACTTAAAAGTACTGACCTTCGGAGTCTGCATGCACAGGCCTGAGCCCTTCTCTCAGCTCCAGTTTACTTCTCCAGAGATGTTTTTCCTCTGGCTGTCAGCTCACCAGTGTGTTTGTGTGATTGGCCAGGCAGGTCGCTAGCAGTGCAGCAGACACTGTCACCACCTTCTGTGTGGGAGGGACACCCAAGACATTCCCAGACCCTGTGGCCTTTCAGTACCCACCAGTCTCACGACTGGGCTCCCTGAAGCCGATCGGGCTAGCCAGGGATGGGAAAAGGCCCTAGTGTATCACCAAATGCTCTGCTTTAAAACCTCAGCCCAGAAATCCCTGCCAGAGGGATCACTGGGCTTTTTCCCAACGTGTGTCAGTGTCTACAAGTTTTGTTAGCTTCCCAGTGACTTTGACCCTCTTTCAGCTACCATTTTCTGAAAGGGGGCAGTACTTTCCCAGCTGCACATAGGTGCTCAGAATCTGCTTGCCTGGGAAGGGGCATCCAGCCCTCAAAGTCCACGCGGGCTCTAAATGAGCTCCCCCTAGGTATGTCAAGAGCAGCTTGGCTGCCAGGCGCATGTTCACTCAGCCATATTGCCTTTGTTTACCACTGGCCCTAGGGTGTGGGAAGGCTGTCACGGACTTCTGGTTGCAATCCCAGTTCAGAAGGCCTTTGGTGCTTCCCAGCCAGTGCTTTCTGCAACCCTCCGCCTTCTCCGGTGGCCCTTCCCTTCTGGGAAGGCAGGCAACCCTGCCCTGGCCTCCTCCTGGGCAAGTGCAGCCTCAGTGCCAGATCCCCAGCCCCCAGTTTGGGGTCTCCTCTGCTCATTAGTGATTTTGTCTAAAAGTGTTACAAAAGTACTTTCGGTGATTTTGAGAGACTTTGGTTTAGGAATTCCCACTGATAATTATTTACCAAATGCTTCTGGATGTTTTTAATTTATTCTTGACTCAACTAATTTTTAACATGTTACCAAATATAAAACCATAAGTATTTTTAAATCAGCAAGATATTTATTTCATTGTACACGTTTTAGTTTAAAAAGTAATTATTGTCTTATGGATTTAGAGGAAGCATTATATTTACAATAACTATTACAGATAAGTTCCATAAAGTTGCAATTTATAGTTTGGAAGAGAAAGCCAAAATTCCAAATGTGTTTCATAAGGTGTTGACTTTGTGATATATCACTAAGAATGTGTAATTTTTTTTTTGCTTAGCATAATACTTTTTATCTCTGAGAGGAAAAACATTATTGCATACTTTTTACAAAATCCCAAAATGATGACATTTCACTGGAAAATATAAAGGAATTTAAATTCTTGGAATTAACATAAAATGTAGTTTATCTCATCAGTGTTCTCATTCCAAACATAGATGGAAGCTTTCAAGAGACAATGAAGCGGTCACCTCATTTCGAGCATATTGCTTCTATTTTCACATAGCACTCTTTCAACCTGAAAAAAAAAAAAGACACTTTGATAGTAATTGACTGAGAAATAAAGTCAAAGTGTTGCATTACCAAATACTTATTGTTAATATTTGATCAATTCTATAAAGACACAAAAGTAACTATTGAAACACAAAGACAGAAGTATCTTCATATTGTTGCTGGTAATGTTGGCTCTCGGTTCTCGAGTTCTACAAAGTGAGACTTCAGAGCCAAGAACTCTAGTGCAAGAGGAAATTTATTTAGCATGCAAAGCAAAAGTACACTAGAAGAGGAGATTCCAGTGGGCTGCTTAGAGAACTGTCTTGTCCTTTAGAAAGAACATCAGAGAAAGAAGTCAGCCAGCTGGGCCACATGGACACAGGAAACAAGTTAGGCAAAAAAAAGGGCCTGGAGAGACAGGTTTAGGGAGTTAACCTGGGACAAGTGGCTGCAGCCCGCTGCTCCCCTGGTTGTGAGTCTCAGGGGACCCTTATAACTAAGGAAAAGAATGAAAAGATATGTATCTGAAGCAAGAAGGTACCAGCATGCTCTAGAGAGATAATGCACACTGGTTTCTTTGTCTTAAGAGTTTTTGTTTTCTAAGGGCAGGGATTTTAGGGGAGCTTTCTGGAGGTTCTCAAAAGAATATTCATCAGCTTTCCTGGTGTCACTTTCAATATGCTAATAAATTAAGATGAGTGTATTGGTCATTTGCTGGTCAGTTTTACCTTTGAAGGATGTCACTGAAGAGGGTCTGTATACCGAGGTGGGTCTTCCCCAGCACTGTCTGGAATGAATTAAAATACGACCTTGTGATCTATTATCTGGTTTGTAAATTGCTTGGCCAGTTTGGCTGTCTTGGTTTTCCCATTGCACTGGCCAAGGAATTTTCCTAGTTTCTTACTATCCTGCCTCAATATCATAGTTTGTAGTTCTAATTGTATACTTAGAGATATACTTCTCCAATAAAGCCTTATGTTTTTGAAAAATGAACTTTAGCATAGTACATGAAGAAGTACAAATATTTCAAGTGCTCTGCAGTGATGTTTCTAAATGTGTTTCTGTCCTACAAAGTCTAAAAGCAGTATTGTTTCTAAACGATGGATAGTTGCATTCTTGGAAAGACCCTCCTTTGGATAGAAGAGAAACGTTTTGTGGGTGTACATATAACCAGGCCCTGGCTCTATGACACAGTAAAAAGGGGATAAAGATAATGCTGAGATCAACCTCTGCATCTGACACAATTCTCAAAGTATGTTTTATTGTCAATTGCCACCCTCATTGATCACTGTTATCTTTATTCAGACTAACAGTAAATAGAGTAGAATATTTCTGAGAACCTAGCATTTTAGTTTTAAGTCTGAGATGGCAGTATTGAATGGAACAAATTCTAGTTTTAAATAAAGTAAAATTTGAGAGTTTAGTATTCAAGAATATTAGTCTAAGATAGTTCGTAGTTATAGCATTCTTTTTGTTGATGGTTATGTGCTATATGTTATAACACATAAAAATTAAGACCAGTTTTCTTTTTTATTTCTCTGCAAGTAAAAATATGGAGAAGTCCTTTTTGTCATATAATCATTTCTTTCTTTAATATGATATGTACATACAAACTGTATCAGACTTCAGCCACCCACTCCTCCTGAGTGGAGAGAAAAGCTTACATCAGAAAATAGAAATTTTTAATCAGATATCTGATTTGCCACCAATATTGTTACTTCTTGTAAGTTGATTGCTTTTTTTCTCTTGGGAACTCAATAACTTTTTCATATAATTAATTTTCATGTCACTTATTATAAACTGGAAAAATTATTTTCCCACTCTTTCATTAAACAATTTATGTAATATTGATATTTTAATGTGCAAATACATTATACAAATAACTTCTGAGCTTTGCTACATTTCAATGTTGGAGGAATGATTCTCATAGACTACTGTGAAGTAGTTCGTGAAGACATGTCATATATCAAAAAAAATGTTCCAGCAAATTGGAATTTATTAGGAATATGTAATTAAGCCCTAGCCAGGTAGCTCAGTTGGTTGGAGTTTTGTCCTGTACACCAAGGGATTGCGGGTTCTGTTCCTGGTCTGGACACATACCTATGGGGGCCGGTTGGATCCTTAGTCAGGGTGTGTACTCAAGGCAACTGATCAATGTGTCTCTCACATCAATGTTTCTCTCTCTCCCTTCCTCTATCCCTAAAATCAAGAAAACATATCCTTAGATGAGGATTAAACAATTAGAAACATATAATGTAATGTTTTTATTGTAGTTCTCTGGTGAATGAACTTTAATGACAGCACTTTAATGTTTAAATATCTGTGCTTTTTTCCTAAAGTTAATTATCTTTACTGAAAAAGGCATTTATTTCATTACTAGGAAAGCAAAATATCAAAACAGGTTAAAAATCAATCTCCATATAATCTAGTGTTTCTTTCTAGTCAAAAACATTAATTCACTGATACTTCTAAACTTCAATTGTTCTTTCATTCCTCATTTTTTATCTGGGAAATGTTTTGTAATTTTTAAATATTATTCTGAAGCATCATGTTCTTTCTGAAGTTTATGTTACTCTATATGGACAAAATTTACCAGTGTAGTGCCTATGCTTTAATTTCTTTCCTGCATATATGTCTTTCTCCCCAAATCTTGGGTAAGAAAACATTCAAATACATTTTTACAGTTCCTAGCAAACAAAATAGCAGGTATCTAAGTGTTTATCTGAATAATTATAAATGACAAGACACATGTATAAAAATGATTAGTCAGAGGAGCTTATTCAGCAATTGCTTCTATGGTCTATTGCTGAAGTTCTGGGGGCCCAAGCCTGCAGAAGCCTGAATATCAGTTTATTAAGAGTTATTTGGTAATGCATATTTGACAGTAACAAGTAAAGAGAACAATTTGTGTTAAAATCTAAGATATGCTTACTTAAACATTTAGCTAGTCATTTTGTATAAGTAAAGCTAAGGGAATCATAGGCTGACGGACCTTGCATAGCAGGAGTTAGGAATACATATTCAGGGCTTGCACGCCAACTGCATTTTTTCTCCATCGCCAACACCGCTCTGGTGCCTCGACATTGCTCTTGTTCATCCCTCTCTGCAAGAGCTGCTCCTCACTGCTCAATATTTTGCGGGCACAGAAACCCTTTTCTCAGTTTTTCCCCTCTCCTTTCAGTAACATCCAAAATAGTCACCCCACGGTGTCTCAGTAAAACACTAACCCGGTGAGTTCTGAACACAAAACCACAGTTACTGGTCATGTTTTCACCAGCAATAAGATGAGTTTCTCTAATTAAGCAACCTGAAAAGCAGTTCTAAAGATTAGAAAATGCCTTAAAGGCAGGAAATCGCAAACTTTATAAATGTATTTTAGCATATATTTTACAATTATATAATGTATGTATCAAAAATGCTTTATAATACTCGGATTTACCATAATAAGCATATGATTGCATACTATATTATTTATTTGTGTATAATACAAGTTGTCTCATAAATTGCAGATGTGTACCTGTTTTTTTTAGTTAAGTCGCCCTTTCATACTTCTTCGTGATACTCTGTAATATATCAAGATGATGTCATTTAGTTCATATGAAGTTTTTTCTAGATGGATTTCTACTGTGCTTTCTCAGCAGCTTTTTCTGCTTCATTTCCCAAATGATACTGCAGAATTGGTATGTGGGCAATAAAGTCAATTGGTCTTGAAATGGGTCTTCTACCGCAGCTCCCCCCGCCGTCCTGGGATTTCTCTTCTGTTAATGACTACTGAAGTGTCCAGGCAAAAGAAAAGGCAGTCTTTGAGGAGAAAGTATCCTATTTCAAGCCCAGTGAGTCTTAAAATATACGAATGGATGCAATATATTTATGTACATAGGTCATACGCTTGGTTACTCAAAAGTTTCCAAAAAACAGCAATAACAAAACACATGAAAAAGGTAGTTAAGCAATGTTTAACTGACTTAGCCAGACCATCGTAAAGGACATAAACTATATGTGTATTATATCAATGCAATGCAATTTAATCTATCTCAAATAATGTAAAGTTATATTTTAAAATGTGTATTTTGAGAGGACAAGGAATGCTTTCAACATAAAAATAGGAGTCACTGTGCATGCTTGAAAAAGTAAAAGTATGCACATGTTTTTTGGATCTGGATTCATGAACAATAACTGCATCCTATGTTACTGAATATTGTCCTTATTCAAGTAAATGTAATATATGCATTTATTTTCCTCTTCTGCGGGTGACACTTCATTACTAAATGTCTGTGCCTTTTCATTTTTTGTCTCATAATTCAGATTCTTGGCACATGATATTGAATTTTATGGCTAAAACTAAAGTAAATCACGTACAGCTGTCTCCATTTTAGGTGATCTTTTATGCTTATTCTAGCAGCGTGACTATTGTATAACTCAGTGTTACTGAATGGTTGGGTTTGAACAATTCTGGACTAATTATACAGATTTGTAACCATTTTCATTTCTTGGTTACTTTCATGAATGTTCTCTCAATGTGGTTGAAAACTTGCACATGCTATTTACTCAAGCCTTGGTTCAAAAACCACAATGGTATTAATGGTAATATACTCTAAAGTATTTTAGGTCCAAGGTCAACCAAATACAGGACATGAGCCAAATCCAGCCCATAGCCTGGTCTGGTATATCTTCCAAGCCAAGGAAGGTTTTGTGTTTGTAAATGGTCATTGAAGAAGAACAACGTGAGAGAGTAAGTGGCCTACAAGGCCTAAAATATTTTGTTTCTTGCCCTTCTTTTATAGTTAATGTTTGACAACCCCTGTTTTTGGATTGTCTCACCATGGTTATTCACTGCTTTTACAGTAGTATGCTGTGAATATCCATTTTATTTGATAAGATCCCAACACAAAAATATAACATTATTATTAAAGGGAAAATAAATATTTTAAAAGCAAAGCCTTTAATATTTGCACGACTTGCTTAATTAAAAATAAAATATATTACTATTAATGTTATCCCAAGTAAGGAAAATAATTTTTAAGAGATGATAGTTGAACTCATTTTAAAGTACATGTTCAATGCTGAGTGAACAACTACATAACACAGTAAAAAGTTCCTGTGAATAAACTATGTGTTACTGAAGCTATTCATGAGACTAATCATATTACAAAAATTTTATCGTGACATACATAATACTATTTTGATATGTAAGAATGTTAATGCAGTTATATAGCTGCAGATATAATAAACATAACTCTTAAAAAACTACAGTATAAAGAAACTATCAAAAGCTTCATGTTTAAATTTAGTGATGTCTAGCCCTAAGAATAGAAGCATAAGATACAAATAATAAATACATTAAAAGATACTTATTAATAATGCTCAGGAGTAGATTAAAAACTTAATTTTATAGAATTTTCTATATACTCTTCTGAGAACTTTTCACTCTATTTCTCTCCGACTGAATTTGCTTCATAATCGGACTCAAGATTCTATTAACCAAAATCATCCCTACTTTCACTGAAATATTTATTTAATTTATATTAAAGATAACAACATGAGTTTCTGTTTATAATTATTAAAATAAATTAATCCAACACAGGTGCAACAATCAGAAATATTCTAGTCATAGATTTCAGATAATTTTTTTACGTAAATAAACACTGACTTAAAAAAAAGAAATGTAATGAAACAACTTACATTTAAGTCCTCCCAATATAATAACTACCTTCTAATATTATTGCACATATTTATATAGTCCCAGGAAGCAGGTACTGTTATTAGGGTCTTTTTACAGATTAAAATTGGAGGACCTTATTCAGTGTCAAACAGATACCAGGTATGAATCCAAAGTCTGAACCCCTAATGCCAGACACTAGATTCTGTATGTCCAGCCATTATACCCTGCTTTCCAGGTTACCCCTTGTACCATTCTGTTGTATGGAACACAACCTGGGCTAAGTTTGAAGAGCTAAGAAACATGCAAAAGTTGAGAGAGTGAGTGAGAAAGGTTCACAGGGAAACCATAATCATGCAGTGGGTATCTTTTGTGTTTGTAGAAGTTAAAATACTTCCGAGTTGATTATACAGTTAAAAATAACTATAAAATTTATACAATTGATAGAACAATATACAGTTACTGACCTAAGCCTGACAATCTTCAGATCATTTCGATCTGTAGTGCACAGGCTGCTGCTTGCCGCCACTGAGCATGGGCATGGCTGGATTTTTCTCACTGTCACTTGGTCTCAAACTTGGCCACACACTGGAATTAACTGGGATGTTTTAGAGTTACTAGTGCCTCAGTTTTATACCCAGAGAGTCTGACTTAATTAACATTGAATGGGGACTGAGCAATAGGAGTTTTTAGAAGTCCCACTGGGTTATTCTGGTGTATTGAAATTCTTGGAAACAATTGTACTAACTACTCCTGATGGCTATATTCCTCATGTATTCATGCCCTCTCACAGCAGCTGGTACCCAGGGATTTGATCCACACAGTGAAGGTAAGGGGAGAGGCCAAAGTTTGATTAACCTTTGTGGTTCTAAAGAGTATTTCTCAAATTGTGGTTCCTGAACTGGTATCATTGGCATAGGCCATGAATGAACTCATCATGCAAGTATCAAGACCCAATCCAGACTCATTGATTCAGAAGCTGAAAAGGTGGGGTCTCCATTGGTGCTGATGCACGTTTAAGTTTGAGAGGTATTTAAACCCACAGAACAACAGAAGGAATTTGTATACTTTGCTTCCTTTTCATCTGGGAATTAAACTATACTACATAATTCATATTCTAAAGGAATATATAATTTTTATATTCACAGTACACTCCAGTTCCTACAGACTCAATTTCATGGTAAGTTTTGATCTATTTATTTTATTAGTCATGTTAATATAGGATATGTATATCCTATATATATATATATATACCTATATGTATTATTTACACCCACCCTATATATGTATCTATACATATAGATACATAGATAGATACATATGTATCTATCTATCTATCTCTATGTATACACACATGTGTGTGTTATGCTATAATTTTTTAAAAATATGTTTTATATTTGCTGGTGTAAATATTGAAAGTATTAGGCTTTTTACTTTTTAGCTGTGAGGTTGTTTCAATTTACATGAAATTAGTAGGACTCAGGCATAATCTGTGTCTAAAAATCTACAGAGAAGTGCATAGTTTCCAGTCCATCTATAACAGTGTCCATAAATAAGATGAGGGCATCTATAATTTATATGGACTTATTCATATATGTGGATAGATACTACGATGTATGCTATACACACATATTACATATTGTATTTATTTAAAAATTTTTAATTCTCACCTGAAGACAATTTTTACTGATTTTAGAGAGAGAGGAAGGTAGAAAAAAAGGGAGAAACACTGATGTGAGAGAAACATCAATTGACTGTCTCTTGCTCCTCCCCCGACAAAGGATCAAACCTGGGTGTGAACTTGCAATCTTTCAGTCTGTGGGATGATGCTCTAAGCAATTGAGCTCACTGTTCTTGTACTTATTTTCATTGGCATGTGGGAAACCTTATGCAGATACATAGTCTCATTTGGTGGGGTTACTAGAGACAAGCTACTTTAAGAGTGTGGGGCTTAGGGTCCTCCAGGCACTTGTTTATATTCAGGATTGCTTATATTTACTAACTGAGTTTAAGCACTTCCCTAAACAGTGCACTTCTGGCTGAATTTTGTTCCTTTATACTCCAGATTCTTCATGTATAAAACAGAGATAATGACACCTATTTTATGGGACTACCATGATATCGATATTATGACACAGTATACAATAAGTAAGGTCCTAAACTCAGTGGGCCTTAACACTGAATAAATATTAGTTATTTTATTTCCATTGTAAAGTAAAAAGATTCATTTACACAACAGCACACTTTTTCTTTTTAAGAGTATGTGCTTTCAATATAGTTTAGATGTTACATGAAAATCATCTTATTTTGCTTTTCTAGCATTTTCATATCTTTACCATTTACATTAAAATTTTTGTAGTGGAAATTTTTCAGACCTAAAGGATGACTGTGAAGGTTAATAAAGGGATCAACATAGTGGACTATTGTTCATTGTAAATGAACTGGAACTTTGATAAAATACGACTGGCTACAGCATGAAATTTAGTATAATCCTATTGATTGGTGCTCGTTACCGAAGAACCAGAAGGTTCTTGTTATACTACGTATCTCTATCTCAGTTGCTTGGCAAAGACCCAGTGAATCATGTTTTAATGAAGTCCATCTTTGGGAGAAGAATGGAACAATATATGATTCTTCTTCACTTTTACAGAACTCATGAGGTAATTCTGCTAAATAAATGGTGTATAGGCATTGATAGGGTGGCATCACATGTCAGGGAAGCAAAATAATTCAGATTAGTATGCAGACAAAAATCTAGAAGATTGAATCTTCAAAGAACTGAGAATGTAAACCATCTGATAAGAATTGAATTATTGAATTTGGTTGAATTTAAAGTAGCTCACTGTTTTTCCAGACTATATTTTGTCTATAAAATGATTAAGCTCAATGATTTCAAAATTTAAATACAATTGAAAGATTCTAACATTCTAATGTAAATCTCTAAATTGTGTTGAAAACCTTACATTATTTAAAACGTCATCTTTTGAATGTATTGTATAGTTGTAGATTATAACTATACTATAAACCATTCGAGATTAGATGTCATGTGTTATACATTTTATATTTCAGTTGCTAGCATAGTGCTTGTCATAAAGCAGAGACTCTGTCCATGATTTTAAAATGCATAGTAAGAGCAGCATTTGCAGGCACTGATGATCCATCACAAGGTGGACAATTGACAATTACTCACATTGCTTTTGTTTAAAGAGATAGTAATTCCTAGTCCTGGTGTTTTCTTCCATGTGGAGGAATGTCTAGTAGGATAACCTTTTTAACCTCTCTCTACTCCCATTTGTGCCTTCCTTCCTAAGAGACAAGGAGTGACTCAACCAACCGGTGACTCTGGGCGTAGGAACTGGGCTTGCTTTGCCAGCCACTTTCTTGCTCACCTCACTTTGGGATCCACTTTTCAGTGTAGAACTGGAGTTCTGGTCTGCCCCTGGCCATGTGGTAAATTTGGAGGTAAAAGCCTGTAGGGAGAAACCTGTGGTTCTATAGGTCTGCCTGTGACTGTGTTTATGAATCTGTCTAATTCTTGGGTGCAGATGAGGAGACCAACACCTAAGGATTAGGATGTTGCATGCCATAATAAAGCATGATCTCTGTCTGCACCATCAATAATAAAGCTGGTCTTCTAATTTCCCTTCTCCTATTCCTCTTACCCTACTTGTTTCAGAATTCAAAAGAGGAGAGCAGTGTCACACACTGACCTTCCTTGAACCGTAATAGCCTTATACATATAGAACTTGTGTAGTGGAAACATCACTGACACAAAAGGCTGGGATGGGGGTGGAAGGTGTGCAAGTAATTACTGTTCACTGGGCTGGAGCTCATAGCAACACACCTGGGCAAACCTGCTACTAAAAATACAAGTGTAACACATTTGAGAACTCCTAAAACACGGGTTGTAGAAATATCATGGTGCTGGCAAATACTAGCAATGTGGCGTTCATATGACAGAATTCCAGAGCAGCACTAATTTTCCGTGAATACAATGGTCCCCTCTGCTGAGGGGAATTTGTTCTGACTCCCAGTGGATATCTGAAACATCAGATACTACCAAACCCTTCGTATACATTTGTTCCTATATATGCATACCTAAAATAAAGTTTAATTTCTATATCAGGCACAGTAAGAGATTAACAACAATAACTAAGAATAGAATAGATTGATTATAACAATATATTAGGATAAAAATTTGTAAATATGGTCTTTCTGTGTATCTCTCAAAATATCTTCTTTTACTATGCTCATTTCTTCACTTAAAGGAAGCACTAAACAGATTCTATCTAAATTTGATCTACCCAAATTTCTAGCATCATTACTCTTGTGTTTTGGCACCATTTTTAAGTAAAATAAGGGTTACTTGAACACAATCTGACAACCAAGATGGCTATTAAATGACTGATTGCTGTAGACTTGCTGGACCAAGGGATTAATTCACATCCTTGGTTGGGTGGAGCAGAATGCTGCAAGATTTCGTTATGCTACTAAGAACAGTATGCAATTTAAAATGTATGAGTTGTCTCTTTTCAGAATTTTTAAGTCTCATAAAAGGGTTGGGAGGAGAAGGGCTGCAGATAACCCTATCACGTGGCTGGCTTTTTTACGAGAATATTCCTGGATTCTTCCTAGTTTAACCTTTTTGCATTTGGGATTAGAACCATTACCTAGAAAACAGGCTTGCATGGATCTGGGTGGGAGACATTTACCTTCCCCACTCACAACAGATATTCCTGACTTAGCATCCTTTTTTGACCCTTGTGACCAGTTTGTAGGGTTTGGTATTCTTTTTTTTTTCAGGCGCTGCTTTCCACTTTTTTCTGCAATAACAGTATAAGAAGTGTCAGAGGGACTATGTGTTTGCTCTAGTGGCAAAAGAAAAGGTAGTAGACTGTACCACATTATCTAAGTCAATTAAGGACACAGTAGGTTTTGGGGGTCTATCTCTGAAACCTAAGCCACAAGACATCATGAAAAGTATAGCTTCTGTGGGGAAATTCCTTCTGTGTTCTAATAAACCAATTTACAAAGAAATTTTAGAAACACACCCCTTTACAATTGCAGATGACCTATATTTCAAAGGTTTTAAATAGCTCCGCACACAATTTACATCCACTTTGGAGCTTTCTGTTCATCTTCAGTTCATGAAACATAATGATCATGTCTAAGTGGATGACTTTGATTTGGAGATTACTGGGCACACAGTTAACCTGGTTTTTCCTGTGAATTTTTCCCACACACCTTGTGCTTTAATGTGTATCTCAACATCAGTATCACAGTTCTCATATCAATGTTTGAAAGCCCACTTTTCAAAACATGCTACCTTTGTTAAAGAGTGATTTGTACTTTGCTTTATAGAAAAATAAACTTAAGAAAAGCTTTACCGAAATGTTAATACTAACCCACAATGGGAATTGCATTTGAATGCATGTAACTTTGCACCACTTCTAAAAAGCAAAGTCTGCCAGTTCTTTAGCCTCTGGGCAGGCCTTGAGGGAGCCGCTCTGAAACAGAGTAAGCCCCTGCCACCTTCTTTTCTTTTCTTTTTAATGGATAATGCTATTGGGTCTTTTGTACAACAGTTTGAGTTTGAGATGAAAGACAGCAACAGTAAAGAAGAAAAGTATTGCTTTGTGATTAAAATAAAAACAGATACATTTTTACTGAGTAACGAATGAATGGTTTTATCTCTGGCAAGACTGAAGTAGAATGTTTTTCTAGAATGTCATGAGATTTAGTCTAATGTAAGAATCTCAGAATCTGAATGGGGATTGTCTTAATTACAAACCTATTGGAAGTTTTCTCTGCAACACATTCTTGTGGTTATGATAAACTACAGCCACTCGGGCGTGTTTGAAGTTTATGGAGTGTGACCTCTTTATGAGGTTGTATATAAACAAGTTACATATCCCCATAGGAAGACACAAGGGTAATTAATTTAAGCAACAATTTGAGTACTGAGTACTTATAAAATAATCATCTTTTTATGGATGCAACACTTAATTATTAAACAAAGCTATTTAATAAATTAGATTTACATAAATAATAAATTAGCTATGTCACTAACTAAGCTACTGTCATTAATAAAATTAAGTATGCCACGAAAGTTAAATACTTCTATTAATCAATTTATTTTTAATGTCAAAATCATTTAAATACTAGGTAGGATAATTGATAGATCATTTAGTACCAAGCAACTGGATTAAACACGTTGATTTTTTTCATATATGCCTCAGAAATTTTTTTCTAAATTTTATTTTGAAAGTTATAAAACTACAGAGAAGTTGAAAAAAGTATACAATGACAACCCTTTATACATGTGATTGATGAAATTACAGTGATTTCACCATTTTGCAATGTTTGTTTTATCTCATTATACAAACACACACACAAAGACACACGTACACTCAAAGACACAGACACACATGCTTGCATTTAGGTCTCTATATATTTAAAGTTAATTTTGGTGGTTGCATTGGAAAGAGTCATGTTAACTTTTCTATATATTATCTGCTTATTATAGGACATGTTGAAACAATATTGTTCATCTGATTGTGTTATTTTGCCACCTTTGTTAAAAACACATTAGTGACATTCGTGTAGGGTAATTTCTGGACTTTCTATCTTGTCTCATTTATTAGTATGTCTACCTTTATGATTCATACCATGCTATATTGATCACTGCAGTTTTTTAAAGTAAATCTTGAGATCCAATAGTACACTAACTTCTAACTATTCTAACCATTCTTTTTTATTTTTCTATTTTTATTTTTAAATAGACTTTAGTTATTTATTTTTAGAGAGAGGTGAAGGGAGGGAGAAAGAGAGGGAGAGAAACATCAGTGTGTGGTTGCCTCTCATGTGGCCCCACTGGGGACCTGTGCTGCATCCCAGGCATGTGCCCTGACTGGGAATCGAACTGATGACTCTTTGGTTCCCAGGCTGGTGCTCAATCCACTGAGCCACACCAGCCAAAGTAACTATTCTTTTTAAATATTGTTTTGGCAACCCCATGTCCATTATTTTTCCATATAAATTTTAAGCTTATCTTTTTAACTTCTATAAACTCATTTTTTGAGATTATGTTTGGATTTATGTAAAATCTGTAATATAAATCACATTAGAGAAAATCAGTACTGTAATAATGTTTCATTTTCTAATTCATTAACAATTGTTTATCTCTTTAATTACTTAGGTAATCTTTAATTTTCCCTGGAATATTTTGTAGTGTTTATAGCAGAGATCTCATACATATTTTTGTTATATGTAACTTTTTGTTTTTATGATTTCTGTTATTAATAATACACTTGTTTTAAATTTTATTTTAATTGTTTATTCTAGTATACATTTGGTAATTCTAATTTAGTAATACAAGTTATTGTTGCATATTGATCTGATCTTGTATTACAAAAATGCTAAATTCACTTATTAGTTTTAGTAGTTCTTTTGGAACATTAGAGTTTACTTTAATAATTCCATCAGGCAAAAAGACAGTTTTATTCTTTCTTCCCCAATTTTTCTGCTTTTATTTACATATTTTCTCTCATGACTTATTTCATTTGCTAGGAATCCAGGACAATGTGGAATATATATGATGAGAGTAGAATCCTTACTTAGTTTCAGATCTCAGGCAAAAAACATTCAGTTATTCACCACTAACTCTAATAAATGTAGATCTTTCTCAGACATGTTAAGAAAGTATTTTTTAGTCCTAGTTTTCTAAGGATTTTTATCCAATAGTATTAAATTTTCTGAAATGATTTTTTTCATTCATAGAGATGCTTATGTATTTATCATGCATTCATTTTCTTTATTCTATCAATATGTAGAATTACATTGATTTTTTAAATGTTAAACTTACATTCTTGGAATAAAATACACTTGTTCAAGACATATTATTTTTCTGTAGATTGCTGCATTAAATTTCACAATATTTTGATAGGGAGTTTTGCATCTATTTCATGAGGGATATTGTTCTATAGTTTTCTGTTTATTAACTGTTAAAAAAAAATGTTCATGGCCAGCCCTGGCTGGTGTAGCTCAGTGGATTGAGCACGGGCCTGTGAACCAGATGATGATGGTTCGATTCCCAGTCAGGGCACATGCCTGGGTTGCAGGCCAGTTTCCAGTGGGGGACACATGAGAGGCAACCATACATTGATATTTCTCTCCCTCTCTCCTTCCCTTCCCCTCTAAAAATAAATGAATAAAATCTTTTAAAACTTTTTTCATGGCCAAAAGCTTTTCTGAAAGAAAGAGCTTATTGAGCAAAATGGCATCCAGAAAAGAACCGGGTTGTGGGTACGCGGTCTGAAACACCAGCGAATGAACTACGTAGAAAAGTCAAACGTGCTGTCCTGGAGTTGGCAGATTTTTTAAATGAAAACAGTTGGGGAAGAAGGTGTAAGTTGTTTTGAAATACTTATGTTTGCCACAGATAAAAGGGGTGGGAGAGGTAAAGTGGGGCTAGTTCTGGGAGAGGTTTGTAGTCCGCAAGGAAGAAGTGTTTGTTCCCTGAGATCGGTTGTGGGCCACAGTCCAGAAAGTTCATGCATAAGTGAGAAACAGAGGCGCCGGTGATGGGTGGCACCTGGCTATTCTCTTTAGATAATCACAGAAATAGCCACCGGTACGTTAATTCAAAGTTCCAACATGCACTCAGAAACGTAAGCAGTCTTTTGCTAGTTTTGTCCTGCAACTGTTAACTGGCTAAACTTACTTATCTCTTCATTCCACCCCCTGGCTTTCCTGTAATTTAATTTAGGGCATCTCAGATTTTTTTCTTGTTATAACTCTATCTTTCTCTAGTATTTTTTAAACTTTATTTATTTTTAGAGAGAGGTGAAGGGAGGGAGAAAGAGAGGGAGAGAAACATCATCGAGTGGTTGCCTCTCATGTGGTCCCCACTGGGGACCTGGCCTGCAACCCAGGTGTGTGCCCTGACTGGGAATCGAACCAGAGACCCTTTAGTTTGCAGCCCATGCTTAACCCGCCAGTCAGGGCTCTTTCTGTAGTATTTTGAGTCAGGAACTAAATTCATTTTTATTGACACAATAGGAAAATTCATTGCTCCAAATATTTATCAGTGCCTTACTTGTATTCCATAAAGTTTAACATACAGTGTTCTGATTTTTTATCTTTTGAGAAATTCTGCATTTTGTTTTGTGTATTCATTTTACCCAAAAGGTATAACATAGAGTGAAAAAAATTTCAAGATGGGCAGGGCTTATTTTATTTTATATTCGAATATTAAAAGTTTTTTTAGTGTACCATAATGACAAAATCCTGTATGTGTGTTTTACTTCACTGAGACCAATTTTTGTGTTTCATGTGCTCTTGCCAATATAGTCCATCTTTTATTATTAGGATTTAAAGTTTATGTTTTCATCATGTCATTTAGGATTTCAATGTATATAACTGTATCCACTGGACCTGAACTGGACTGAAAATGTATTAAATATCTATTTTTAGTGTGCTTTTGTGTCACTCTTCATGCATTTTTTACAGTTTCTACTCTAGAAAAGTGTTGACTATATATTGTTTGATGAATAGAACCTCATATATCTTCACTGTGAATTCTAATCTTCAGTATTTGAAACCTGTTATTACACTTAATCCTCTAGAGTCTGAATTCTGTTTTGTTCAATGTAATTATTTTATTTGCTTTTGCTGTCTTACTGTATTCAGTAACTGAGTTACATCTACTTATATTGACTAGTACGAATCAAGCTTACTCAAATACAAGGGAAAATAAGATTTATAATATATTTTGTAATAAATAAATTGATAGCTCACCTTATACTCAAGCATAGTACTGTAAATAGAGTCTTCCATTTCACAGTCTAGAGTCTCATACTTCATTCTTTCCCTTCAATAGTCAATCCATGCTCCTGGTGATGAGTGCTGCTGTTGCCTCCAAAATTTCTTTTTTTTTATTTTTTTAAAATTTTTTATTGATTATGCTGTTACAGTTGTTTAATTCCCCCCTTCATTCCCCTCCACCCTACCCCCCATCCCCACCATTACCCCTCCTTTAGTTTATAACCATGTGTCTCTAGATCTTTAGATTCTATATTTCCCATGCTATTCTTGCCCCCCATCTATTTTCTATCTACTGTCTATGCTACTTATTTTCTGCACCTTCTCCCCTCTTCTCCACCTCCCACTCCCCTGTTGCTAACCCTCCTTGAGATCTTCATTTCTATGGTTCCACTCCTGATCTAGCTGTCCTTTTAGTTTGCATTTGTTTTAGGTGTGATTGTTAATAACTGTGAGTTTGTTGTCCTTTCACTTTTCATGTTTCTTTAACTTCTTTTCTGTTAGACACAGACGGTGGTAACTCAGCAAATGTTTTTGTACCTCTCACTACATGGATCTTGTATGAACTTCGGGATATGTACTCAGGAGTAAGATCATTGGGTCATAGGTCATATTTATATTTAATTTCAACCAGAGCTTCTACAATTAAAACACTTCTCAGTTTGACTTGGCCACTTAGACTCTCATTGCAGTACTCTATGCTTCCCCTCTCTCCTCTTCTTTCTAAGAGTTGTATTATTCATATTTTTGACTTTTGTCTTTCTGAGGAACGTAAATTTGTATCTTATTATTAGAAGTAAAAATTATTCGAAGAGACATGATTTTTTACTATTTAAATTTTTATATGAAATTATTATTATTTTTTAGTTTCTATTAGCTTGACAGCACGCCTGCGTTATTTTCTTTACTCATTGTTGGTTGCTTAAATACCAAATGTAATTTAAATGTCCTAGTTATAAAGGTACTGTAATAGAATTGGAAAACAAGCCATTTTAATAGAGCCAGGAAAACAAAGCAATTTGGTATATCGCTTTTTGTATAAACAGCTATACCTAGAGCTGCCATTAGAATTCCCTAACATGTGAATACGTCAAAGGTTATTATCTGTTGCAGATTTGATGGGCTGCAGTAGAATTATAGCAAATGATCCTTATAGATCTTTAAACTTGATCAATTGCAATATAATTGTCAAGGCAGTATAGCAATTAATTTTCATTAAGCTAGGAGGTAATTAATACTGTTGTTAGTGAAATAGCTATTAAGTTGTGGTTTAAGAGATTTAATAGTTTTTTTACAATTAAAAACTTTTGCCTAATTGACTGATTTTATTGGGCAAGAGAGCTGTTTTAAAGTTATTGATCTCCCTTAAAGTTGACATAATGCCATACAAATAAGTAAAAATAACTTTGGGTGCGTGTGTTGTGTGTGATGGGTAGCTGTACTCAATAGTATTAGTATCAACATCTATTTAATTAGAAATAAAAATATATATACTACCTTCAAATCTGTAATTTTCATTTCCTAAATTAGTGGCACTTAAATAAGAGTGGGTGCAGAAGTAAAAAAGCTTGTTAAGATAAAATTTGGGAGATTTCATCCCTATAATAGTTATTTACAAGTGATCATCAGGATTCAGAAATACCTTTAATATAGAATAGCAGGTGATTCTATGGGTGTTTTTCTAAGTGTACTACTACCCTAGGTTTATTCATCTATGTTTTTGTCTGAAAAACCCAAAATTCCATATTGTACATGCTTTACAACCTACTTTTATTATTTAATCAAGACTTGTGATACTTTCAAGGCCAATCAATATACTTATATAACACTGCCAATTAATGAATAACATAAATCCTAATGCTATATGGATTTCAAGTGCATACAGAGTACTTCATTCAATAATATTTTGTCATTGATAAATAAAATTAATCTCTAGGGCTTAGGATCATCTTATAATCATACTTTTTCTTTTGAAGTTAGGGGATTTCTAGAGAATCAGTTATTACAAATACATACATAAATCTTATAATAAAATAAATACATGCAATAATAAATCATCATTTTCTCTTTTTTCTTAATTTTATTTAGTTATTTTTCAAGTACAGTTTTTTGTCTATTTCTCCCATCCCAGCCACCCCCGCCCCTTGTGCTCCCCACCTCCCTCCCATTTCCACCCCCCTTAGTTCACGCCCCTGTGTCCTTCCTATTTGTTCCTCCAAATCCCTCCCCTTTTTTCCCCTTAAATTCTCTCCCCTGTCCCCTCTGGTCACTGTCCCCTTGCTCTCTATTTCAGTGCCTTTGTTTTTTTTTCTGCTTACTTGTTTGTTTTGTTGTTTAGCTTCCTGTTAAAGGTGAGATCATATGGTATTTGCCTTTCACACTTGGCCTATTTCACTCAGCATAATGCTTTCCAGTTCCATCCATGTTTTTGCAAAAGGTAGTAGCTCCCTCTTTCTCTTTGCTGCATAGAATTCCATGGTATATATGTACCACAATTTTTTGATCCATTCATTTACTGACAGGCACCTAGGTTGCTTCCAACTCTTGGCTATTGTAAATTGTGCTGCTATGAACATTGTGGTGCATGGGTTCTTTGACACTGATGTTTCAGGATTCTTAGGATATAATCCTAGTAGTGGAATTGCTGGGTCAAAAGGCAGGTCGATTTTTATTTTTCTGAGAAGATTCCCTACTGTTTTTCATAATGGTTGTACCAGTCTGCAATCCTAAATCATCATTATTTTTTTGAGAGCTCCCATAATCTTCTGTCTTAAGCAGTATTTGACAGCATTCAAATTTGTTCAGAATGTAAAAAGCAAATATTTTCCCCATATTTTTGAATACATTAAAACACAAAAGTAATGCACCGTTAATGGATCCCAAACCTTAAATAGATCTTGGTTCTTCATTTTGCCTTCTTCTAGAGAGCTATAAATTCATTCTTCACTTCTTTCTTTTGCAATTCAGAGGGGCTAGAAGGGCAACTATTTTGATTTTTTGTTAGCAAAAGTGAAACAATTTGAAGGTCTAGAGAAAAAGTGAACTTTTTTGCTCATTATTTTCCCCCACTATTACATCTATCTTACTTATTACTTCACAAGGTAACTTTATGATACGTACATAATGATCACTTGAAGAGCAGGGCATATATATTTGATAACTGACATAAGTAAAATCTTTATATTTCAATGGTTTAGTTTTTCACACCAAAACACAAACAACCAAATGAAAAGGCAATCTATGGAACTGGGGAAAATATTTGGAAACCACACATTCTATAAGGGGTTAATATCCCAAATACACAGGAATCTCCTACAACTCAATAGCACACACACACACACACACACACACACACACACACACAGAGAGTTTAAAAATAGGCAAAGGGCCTGACTGGATATTTTGTCCAAAGAAGACATACATTATGGTTACAGGTAAATTAAAAGGTGCTCAATATCACTAATCATCAGGCAAATGCAAATCAAAATTATAGGGAGATATCACTCACATCCTTTAGGATGTCTATTATCAAAATACAAAGGTAACAAATGCTGGTGAGCCTGGGGAGTGAAGGGTTATTGTTTCACTGTTGGTGGAGATGGATATCAGTGCAGCCACTATGGGCAACAGTATGGAAGTTCCTAAAAGAACTCAAAATAGAACTACCATATGATTCTGCAATTCCGCTTTGGGGCGCAGACCCAAAAGAAATGAAATCAGGATCTCAAAGAGATATCTTCATTTCCATGTTCATAGCAGAATTATTCACAGTAACCAAGATACGGAAACAACCTAAGTGATCATTGACAGATTAGTAAAGATCCTGACATGCACACCAGAATATTATTAAGCCTAACTAGAAGAAAATCCTGCTTTTTGTGACAATGTGGATGCACGAAGAGGACATTAAACTAAGTAATATAAGTCAGACAAAGACAGGTTGTATATGGTATCACATTTATGTGGAATCTTTAAAAAGGTCAGGCATATAGAAAGAGTCCAATAGTGGTTGTCAGGGACTGGGGGTGGGGAAAATAGAAAGAAGATGGTAAAAAGATACACACTTTTAGTTATAAAATGAATCAGGTCTGAGGATCTGATGTATAACATGGTGATTGTTGTTGATGATAACACATTATATAACTGAACATTTTTAAGAGAATAGGTTTTAAGTCTTTTATCAAAAGTATTTTCTTCCTGGATGCTGGTTGACTATGTACATTTATATCTAAAATAAATATAATCATTATAATAATATATTAATTTGAATCTGTGATGAAATATTTTAATAATATCTAGGATATTTAACTATGAAGTTAGTTTACAAAGTACTTTTACCTGGAAACTTTCCTATATAAATAAAAACTAGAAAACAAGGTTGAAAAGTACCCTTGTGGATGAATACCAAATTATTAATTTGCTACATTTTAAAGTACAATAACATTTATTAAACCTTATTAAATTATATCTGATATAAAATTATATCTTAGTATATGTAAAATATAAAACCTATAATTTCAACTAAGTGCATGCTAAAATGGGCAATTTATAATATTTAAAATTGAAGTTATGAATGTATATTTTATCCATCTACTTATTTTTATTCTTTATGATGAAAAATTGATGTTTTACAATATATAAAAAGGCTATTACAGAAACATACACAGAGATGAATGTAAACAGTCTTGTCATTGAGATTCATTAATATTCTAGCTTGAGTTTATAATTAAATTTGATCCTTCTACTTCCTAATTTATAGGAGAGAACATATATTTTTACTATTAAGTGAAAGAAAGCATTCCATTAATTTAAAAATGTATTCAGTGTATTAAAACATTAATTTAATAAAATTGGTTTGGCATAGAGAGGATCATTAAAGGGCATTTATGTCACATACCTATTTGTTGCATATCTCCTCTCCTTTTTCTCAATCCTTTGTCTGTAGAGGCCTCGAAGGTAAAGAATTAGCTTTATTTATTTATTTATTATCACTGGTGCCTGAGTAGTTAGTATCTGGTTCTGTCCAGGCAATCAAGAATTGTTAGTTTAAATGTATCTTAGGAATGCTTTTAAAGCAGTTACGACACATTGTTTTTGTGACTATTTTCTCTATTGACTTTCAATAAAACCTGAGAACATAACACTAAAATGTGTATTGTTGAAAGTGTTTTATGTTGCAAGGGGAGTTAATGACTTCCAGGTACCCAAGTTTCAGGTTATATAACTTGCTTGAGGAATAGAATTCCAAATACCTAGACAAATGAGATGATGGAATGTTCTTAGATAATATCCTTTTAGATATTAATTCTCTAAAACGGACTTTAATAGAGTTTTGACAGCAAGCTATGCAAGGTTAGTCTTGGTGATGAAAACATGAAGTGCATATTATTGGCCATAATGCTTGCAAATAATTCACATACTTTATATATGAGAAGGGGAAATCAAAGCTAAGTGTTTACAAAGAAAGTAAAGATGGGGTGAAAGTGTTTACAAGGGTCTTGAGTAGAAACAACATTATATTTATGAAAAGAGTTCAGGTTTAGCTCTAGCACTGAAAGAATTTTGCCTAAGGCCAGAGTGGAATGAAATGAGCAGCGTAGAAATAATTTCTGCCGTAGCCCTAAGCATGATAGAGCCTCAGGAATGTAGGTTCATTGGTAGGGGATTGGTCAAAGTAAATATACAGAAACTTGGAAGGTTGCCACTTGCTTAGAAGCCATTTTCATTTCCACGAAAAGGAGCTAGCCAAAGTCGGGTAGGGCACCGAGGATTCAAACATTGTTGGAAAGTCAAGGAAGGATTCCAGATCTACAGGAAAAGGACCACCAATGTGGTATCATAAAAACTCAAGCCTGGGGACTGGACAGAAATGCAATGTATTCTGCTGGGAGCTGTTCTGCCTGGTTTCAGGAGTTGTAACTGCCCCCCATGGATAAAGCTGAGTGAGTGAACTTTGGGGTGTGAGCCACGAAGGAGACAAAGCTTATCTACCTGGAAGTGCTGTTGCTTCTGCTTCATCCATCGCTGGCCCCTAATGTTTGGTCGGTTAGTCAATGATGGGTACGACCCCTCAGAAGTGGGGCAACCTAAGCCAGACACGCTCTCTTGGGAGGCCCTCAAGGAAGGACTCGGGGGGCTACAGAAAAGAGGTGGTGATGGACCCTCACCCCTTGGCTATTCTGACATAGCCTGAGTCCCCACATCCTCTGGGAGAAGTGCTTCCTGGCTCTAATCCACTTAAGAGTAAAAGCCTATGACTAGGAAGGTGGTGCAACCCTTTGCCAGCTAGTGCAGGTTCTGGGGTGATCCAGTATAAGAAAGAATTTGTAAAGTCCTGTTAAACCTGCTTTGTTAAGAGTGCTTGAGTTCATATGATAAGGGTTCGAGCAGGAAATGAGTATGTCTCCCAAAGTTTCTGCAATCCCCTTACTTGACAGATACTGACTGAAATTAAGCCCTCAGATTTCTTTGAAATGTTATCTACTATTTGATCCTTGCCTCCGGACATTGATTGATGAGCTTTACTTGTATTTCTCGGTATTACAAACCTAACCTAATAAAAGCCATTGAGGAAGGGGTTCTTGGTTCTTCTCCTGTGAGAGACTGACCACTTTTCCTCCCCAAGCAGATCATGTCTTGGTAGTGTTATTTTCATCCATGGCGGACAGGGGGACTTGCGGGCAAAGTTTCCCTCACAGTATACAAGGACTATTTAAAGACTATTCGGCATCTAGGACTCACTGAATCCCAAAGAGAATTGGGGTTAAGATATTGTAGAAATTGTGGCAGGGGCAGGGGTAGATGCCAACAAGTCAGAGGCTATTGTCAAGCATTTGCTTCTCTCACAGGCTAGCAGACATGGGGAGGATCTGAGTATATAGTTGGAGGCACAAAAGAATATAGGTTTCAGAGCAAAAGAAACAAAGATAAAAAACACATAACCAATTTAACATTGGAAAATGCAAAGATGTTTTCCCTGTTGTCCTATTTGGTTATAAGAGAACATCTTACCGTTTCTGAGAATTTGTCTGAGTTGAGCTATATCTGCCTGATGAGCCTGTCAGTTGGAGGTCCTGAAACACACCCCAGGTAAGTAAGTGAGTAGTCTTACTGTATGGTGTAATTTAGTATTGTTAATTAGAAGTGTGATTTCTTATTATGGAACTGTGCAGATTGTCACTGGAATATGATTTGCTGTTTTACAGTAGTAGTGTTATCATTTAAGGAAGAAAATTAACTTCTTTAAAAATGTAATGACATTAAAAAATAAAGCAATGTTTTTGGAAAAAACTTTGCAAATATGCAATGGAGACAAAAATATACAGTGTATCAATCTTTCATCTTTGTTCCTTGCTACTCCCAAGAAAGAACATTATTTTTTATTGGAAAAAATAAAAGTACTGAATTGGACTAAGGTGTAAAAGAGACATAAAGCAAAGAGAGGGATTCAGAGAAGGAACCGTGGACCGAAAAGGCCATGTGCTAACCCTGACAAACTCACTGGAGGGCTGCGTGGCAGCCTTGCAAACTCGAGACCTAAAGAAACCGCAGAGGGTGGTGTGCAGTTAAAAACTTTCTAACCAAAAGCAGGTCATGGTGGGTAGTCATGTCCTAGGCTGGAATCTTCCCTGACAAAAGTCAATCTTAATTAAGCCTGTTTATTTTTGTTGTTTTTGTTTTGTTGTTTTTGAATCTACAATAATAGATCTTTGGAACTGCAATTCCTTTTTCCAGATCCCTCAAAGCATGGGCTCCAGAATCCCCTCATTGTTATTGACTGTTAACTATCCTGTACCCACTGGTGTATAAGAACTACGTGTCTATCATCTGCTTTTTATCCAATCTCAAAGATTTTCTTGCCTTGCTTTCTCCCACCTCCCTAATCTGTCACCAGTGGATTTTATACAGCCCACTTACAACTTCTCTTTTGGTTGTACTGTATGAAATAGGTGCAAAATTTCTATTTTCTAGCACATTTCTAACCATTGAGGTTGTTCTTCCAAGCAATTGTCATCAGTTTGGCTCAAATAAACTCACAAAAATTCTCTACAGGTTTAATTTCTTATAATTGACAGAAAAAAGACAGAATCTGCTGTATAACTTAAGAAAGAGTGTTTTTTTTAATTAAAAAAACCTAAGAAGCAGATGTCAGAAATGCAGAAAAAAGAGATGGACAGAAGAAGAGGATTATATGGATTTTCGCTGTCAGCTATTACTTGTGTCCCTTTTGATATTCATCAGAACACTTGTAGAAATTTAAAATATAATAATGTGTTCTTGGCTGCTGGACTGAAGTAAATTGCAGACATTTTCACTTTGGGAACACTTTATCAGTCTGTTAAAATGTACAATTCTTCCTACTTATAAAAGGCTGTAGGCTTTCTATCCAGATTATAGAAATATTTTAAAGATATTCTTCTGTATTTGAAAGAGCAAGGTACACTGCTGATTTCCACCCTTAAATTTGAATTAGTGGCAGTTGGGAGATGATACTTGCTTTCTCTGATTTTTATATATTTAAGATGCTTAGGTTTGAAAGAGGACCAACGAATCTCGTGAATCTAATTAAAAAGGCTCGGTACGTGGGTCAATTATGAACAATTTGATCAATTTATCTATCATTAATAAATCAGTTCTGTTTTTAGCTCCAATCTCATTTTAAGAAGTGTTCACTCTCATTTTAAGAAAAAGCTGAACAAAGTGAACATTACTGATTTTCTTAGACCTGTTGGAGAAGTGCATTTGCAGGGCACACTGCCACCCACAGATCTGAAGATATGATTATAGATAGACACTCAGTGCCTGAGTCTGTTTACTCAGAGCAAAGCTGTTGGAGACACAAAATGGTAGAAAGATTAAAAAATTAATTTTGAGGATTTTCTAAAACCTGAGGGTAGATGAGCTTAACACTTAGAAAGTCTTTTCAAGTGTTCATAGATATACCACATGTTAAGACACAAAACAAGTCTCAATAAATTTAAGAAGATGGAAATCATATCAAGCATCTTCTCTGACCATAATGTTATGAATCTAGAAATCAATTATAAGAAGAAAACAGAAAAATAGATGAAGACATGGAAGCTAAATAACATGGTATTAAACAATGGATGGGTCAACAGTGAGACCAAGGAAGAAATCAAGATACCTTGATGAAAGAAAATGAGAATACAACAATCTAAAATCTGTGGGACACAAAGAAAGTAGTTCTAAGAAAAAAATTCATAGCATTACAGGCATATCTCAAGAAACAAACCAAAAAAAGTCTAAAATAAACAATCTGAATTTATCCATTTCTGGATAAAAGGAACAAATTTCTAGAAATATACAATCTTTTAAAATTAAATTAGGAAGAATTGGAGAACTGAATTGACAGATTGCATCCAATGAAATTGAAGCAGTAATCAAAAAACTCCCAAGAAACAGCAGCCCTGGACCAATGGCTTCACAGACGAATTTTACCAAACATTCCAGGAAGAGCACAAACCTCTCCTGAAACTATTCCAAAAGATTCAGGAAGAGGGAAGACTCTCAAATTCACTTTATGTGAAGAGCATTATCCTAATTTAAAACCTAGATAAAGAAACAAAGAAAGAAAAGAAAACTATAGAAAGAAACTATGGTTTCTAAAGAAAACTATAGTTTTCTTACAAAGAAAAACAAAACTATAGACCAAAAGTCCTGATTAACATAGATGCTAAAACCCTCAAACAATACTAGCAAACTGAATACAGCAATACGCCAAAAAGACTATACATCATGATGAAGGGAAATATTTTTTTTCAGGAATGCAAGGTTGGTACAACATTCACGAATCAATAAATGTGATATACCACATAAACAAAATGAAGGATAAAAGCCACATGATAATATCAACAGATGCAGAGAAAGCATTTGATAAAATCCAGCACCATTTATGATTAAAAATTCTCAGCAAAGTGGGAATAGAGGGAGCATACCTAAACATAATAAACTCATATATGACTGCCAGCATCATACTCAATGGGCAAAAGCTACAAGCATTCCCCTTAAGACTGGGAACAAAGCAGGGATGTCTACTTTCACCTCCTTATTCAACATAGTATATGAAGTCCTACCTATAACAATCAGATAAGAAAAAGAAATAAAAGGCATCCAAATTGGAAAGAAAGAGGTAAATCTGTTATTATTTGCTGAAGACATTATACTAGGGTGCACAGAGAACCCTAAAAATTCTATCAAGAAACTGCTAGCACTAATAATTCAGTAAATTATCAGGGTACAAAATTAATATTAAAAATCAGTTTCATTTCTTAAATTTAATATTAAAAATAATGAACTATCAGGAAAGGAAACTAAGAGACAATTCTATTTACAACTGCTTAAAAAAGAATAAAATACTTAGAAGTAAATCTAACCAAGGATATAAGACCTGTACTCAGAAAACTATAAGACACTGAGGAAAAAAATTAAGAAGATACAAATAAATAGAAGCACATACCATGTTCATGGATAGGAACAACTGACATCATTAAAATGTCCATACCACCCAAAGCAATCTATGGATTCAATGGAATTCCTGTTAAGATACCAAAGACTTATTTCACAGAACTAGAACAAACATTTCAAAAACTTATATGGAACCACAGAAGGCCCCAGATAGCAGCAGCAATCATGAGAAAGAAAAATAAAGTTGGAGGAATCATGCTGCCTAATATCAAACTTTAGCATAAGGCCATAGTCACGAAGAAGGCATGGCACTGGCATGAAAAACAGACACAGATCAATGAAACAGAATAGAGTCCAGAAATAAAATTATGCCTTTATAGTCAATTAATATTTGACAGAAGAAGCAAGCACATACAATGGGCTCAAAAGATAGTTTATTCAATCAATGTCATTAAAAAAATTGGACAGATACATGCAGATACATGAAACCAGACCACCTTCTTATGTCACACACAAAAATGCATTTAAATTGGGTCAAAGAATTTAAGTTTTAAACTCAATACCTTAAAAATCCTAAAAGAAAATATAGGCAGTAAAATCTTGGACATTGCTTGTAGCAATACTTTTTTTTGATATATCTCCACTGGCAAGGGAAACAAAAGAAAACAAATAAACAAATGGGACTACATCAAAATAAAAAGTTTTTGAAAACAAAAGAAACCATCAACAAAATAAAAAGACAGCCCACCTACTGGGAAACTATATTGGCTGACATATCTGATAATGGGTTTATATCCAAAATTTGTAAGGAACTTCTAAAACTCAACTCCAAAAAAAACCCCACCAAATAATCCAATTAAAAAGTGAGCAAAGGATCTGATTAACATTTCTCCAAAGAGGACCTACACTAGGTCAATAAGCATATGACAAGATGCTCAACATCACTAATCACCAGAGAAATGCAAATAAAAACCACAGTGAGATATACCTTACATACACCTCACAGAGTAGCTTTCTCAATAAATCAACAAACAACAAATGCTGGCAAGGTTGTGGAGAAAGAGGAAACTCCTTTGGACCTTTGGTAGGAATACAGCCACTGTGGAAAGCAGTATGGAGATACCTCAAAAAATTAAAAGTGGAACTGCCTTATGATCCAGCAATCCTACTTCTGGGAATTTTGCTGAAAAACCAGAAACACTAATTTGAAAGAATATAAGCACCCCTTTTTTCATTGCAGCCTTATTTACATTCGGGAAGGTCTGGAAGCAGCCAGAGTGTCCATCAGTAGATAATTTGATAAAACAACCATGGTAGTACATATATACAATGGAATGCTATTCAGCCATAAAAAAAGAAGAAAAATTTATCCTTGTGACAGCATGGAAGAACCTAGAGAACATTATGCTAAGTGAAATAAGCCAGTCAGAGAAAGACAAATGCCTTATCATTTCACTCATATGTGGAATGTAATGAATAAATCTAACTAACAAAGCAAAATAGAGACAGACTCAGAGGTAAAAATCAGGCTGACATCTCTTTGGAGGGATTCAAGGGTGGAGGGAGTGAGAAAAATAGAAAAAGGACTAATGGACATGGGCAACAGTGTGATGATTGTAGGCAGGATGGGGAAATATGGAAAATGACATAATTTTTAAAAGTAAAAGAGAGAGATGGAGCAAAAGAAAGATGGAAAGAAAGGAAATAATAATCGCTGTGGAATACGCTCAGAGCATCCTCTACAAAAAGTCCTGCCCTGCAGAAGACACTGGCAGTGGTTCATCCTACACTGCTGGAGGAAGAACATGTCCCTAGTTTCATGCCCCTTTAGCTTGATGTCTTATCTAAATGTATGAAGGATGCTCACGGTCACTGTGACTGTCATAGGCCAGGGACACAGACCCGCTAAAGGGCAGATTGTTTTTAAAGATTTTATTTATTTATTTTTAGAGAGATGGGAAGGAAGAGAGAAAGAGAGGTAGAGAAACATCAGTGTGTGGTTGCCTTTCATGTGCCCCAACCTGGAACCTGGCCTGCAACCCAAGCATGTGCCCTGACTGAGAATAAAACCCATGAACCCTTGGTTTGCAGGCTGGCACTCAATCCACTGAGCCACACTAACCAGGGCAAAAGGACAGACTTAAACTTAAGATTATAGAATACTTACCTCCCCCATGTCTTATATCCACCACACTAACAGCACTCTAGTAAAATTACAGAGGGTATCCTTGGCTGGTGTGGCTCAGTGGATTGAGCTCTGGCGTGTGAACCAAAGGGTTATCAATTTGATTCCCAGTCAGGATACATGCCTGGGTTGCTGGCCAGGTCCCCAGTGTGGGGCCTGTGAGAGGCAACCACACATTAATGTTTCTCTCCCTCTCTTTCTTCCTCTCTTTCTCTCTCTCTATAAAATAAGTAAATGAAATACTTTTTAAAAAAGATTATAAGTATTTAAAATAATGAAATAACAGAAGGTTATAGCTAAAAGAGCTATAAGATACAGATGACTTCTTATGATGGGTTCTTAAGGAATCCCAAGGACAAAGGAGATGACAAAAACAAGAACAGCAGAGAAATCTGTGGCCTCCATCACCTACAGCTATAACATACAGTGAACATACCTAAATCTTAGCCATGAAAATTCACTTTAAAGTCCTACTTGCCTTAACTCTTATTGCCCAGTACATTCCATAGGGCTTTCCCCAACAAATGATAAGCATGGTTTAAAAAAAGAAAAAAAAACAGTCTGTAATAACAAAGCATGTATCAGAACCAGATTTATGTGTGAAACAGATGTTGGGATTATCAGACAGGGGATTTAAAATAACTTTGATGAATATTTCAGAATTCTAATGGGAAATGTAGACAATCTACAAGAACACATTGTTGAATACTCAGAGAAAGAATCAGAAAATATACTAAAAATCAGAAACATACTAATGGAAAAAAAGAACGCCTTTGATGGACCCATCAGTAACTCAGCATGCTGAGAAAAGAAGCAGCGAACTTGAAATGAGGTCAATGCAAACTTCCCAAACTGGAATGCAAAGGAGAAAAAAAAAAAGAATGGAAAACAAAAACAGATTAGAACATCTAAAACTATGGGACAATTTCAAAAGATCAAACGTAGATAATTGGAATATCAGAAGAGAGGAGGAAGCAAATGAAACATTTGAAAAATAATAGCAGAAGAATTTTCAATTGAATGACATTAGCCAAACACCAGATCCTAGAACCTCAGAGAACACAAAACAGAATATTTTTTTAAAAATCTACACTTAGACATATCATATTCAAACTAAAAAAAAAAAAGAGAGAAAAATCTTTTAAAAAAGTCTAAGGAGTAAAACACCTTATCTATCTATCTATCTATCTATCTATCTATCTATCTATCTATCTATCTATCTATCATCTATCTATCTATCTGTTTATTTAATTGTTTGTGGTATTAGAGTTGTTCCTGCCTTTCTGGTTTTCCCCTTTCCCTCCTCCACCCAGTCCCACCCTCCCCCTTTGCTAGGTCAATACCCATATTATTGTCTGTGTCCATGGGCCATGCATAAATGTTCTTTGGTTAATCTTTCACCATCTTTATTCCCCCCACACCCAGCACCTGTCAGTCTGTTCCATATATTTGTGCTTCTGTTTCTATTTTGTTCTTTAGTTTATTGTGTCCATTAGATTCCGTATATAAGCAAAATGTTTGTTTTTCTCTGACTGGCTTATTTCACTTAGTATAATATGCTTCAGGTTACCGTGCTGTTGGAAAAGGTAACAGTTTCTTTCTTTCTTTTTATTTTTGGCTGCTCCACTGTATTCCTTTTGACCCATTGATTCCACTTCTGGGAATATATTCTAAGGATCCCGAAACATTAATACAAAAAATATATATGCACCCCTATGTTCATAACAGTGCTATTTACAATAGCCAAGATCTAGAAATAGTTTAAGTGCTGGTGAGTATATGAGTGGATAAAAAAGCTGTAGTACATTTATACAATGGAAAACTCTGCATCAGTAAAAAGGAAGAAACTCTTTTGTGATAGCATTGATGGACCTGGGGAATATTGCACTAAGTGAAATAAGCCAGTCAGTAAAACACAAGACACCTTATATTTAGTAGAAAAAGAATAATAGTTGCAGTGAACTACTCAGAAATCATGCAAATAAAAAGAGAGGGTAGTGAAATATTCCCTCTTCAACTCACTACCGAAAAAAGAAAAAAAACCCCACACCTAGAATATTCATCACCAGCAGACCTTCATGAAAGAAATGTGAAAATAAGTTCTTCAAGGAGAAGAAAAATGTTATAGGTCTGATATACAATTGGAAAGAAAAAATGTCAAAGAAGAAATCTATGCAATGAAAGGAAGACTGTGAAAAAGGAATAAATGAAGTTAAGGGCAAATATTTATATTTTTATTTCTGTTAATTTATCTAAGACATAGCGGCTTAAAGATCATCTACACGATGAGAATGTTAACAATGTCATGAGAGAGAAAAGGAAGAAATTAGGAATACTCTGTTAACATATTTGAAAGGGGACTTGGATTTGTTAAAATACATATGTTACCTTCTGTAAAGAAACCATTGAATTTTTATATAAGACAGAGGTATGTGTGATGCTAAGAGGAGAGATAAAAGGGAATGATGTCAGTTGATCAATTTAAACAACATAATTACACATGGTAAAATATCAATATCATTGTTATCAATAATACTTTAACCGTGCATGGCCTTAATGTGGCAATTAATTGACAGGTTTGTCATTGTGAACTTAAAAAAATAAAACAAAGCCCGATTTTATGTTTTCTACTAGGAAACCACTTCAAAGACTCAAACCTAAGTTAAAAGTAAGAGAATAGAGAAAGATTACACTAGTCAAAAGAAAGCTAGAATATTTATATTATTTTCAAACAACACAAAATTCTATTAAACTAAAAGAACCATGAGATACTCCACACCTATTCAAATGACTGGAATCCAAAACACTGACTATATTAAATGCTGAAGTAGATGCAGAACAATAGAAACTCCCATTACTGGTGGGAATGCAAAATGACACCATCAATTTGAGATACAACTTGGCAGTTTTTTACCATATAATCCAGCAATTATGCTCCTTCGTATTTACCCAAATGGACCGAAAACTTACATTTACACAAAAATCTGTACACCAATGTTTGTAGCTGCCTTTTTTATAATCACCAAAAATTTGAAGTAATCAAGTAATCAATAGGCGACCGCATAAAAAAGTTTTGTAGGTTCAGAGAGTGAACTATGATTCAAAGGTGGTGTTGTATCTTTTATATAGATTAAAATACTCAATTCTGTGTCTGTATCTATTATTTTATTTGCTGTCGTATGAAACACATTCTTTTACTCCATATTCCTCTGCTGTCCTCAAAATGTTTTCATAAGCTATCATACATCGGCATGTTCATACTGAGTGACTACCAAATGCTGAAGTGATGATTCGAGTGGCCTGCGTGAGCACAGTGATTAAGGATGGAAAAAAACATCTTGGTGGACACATGAATTTTACATGCAAACCGTGTTTATTTTAACAGAACACCAAGCCAAGAGCCACATAGCTGATGAGAGGTAGATTCTCTTCTATTTACTTGACACGTTTGATTTAGATTTAAATTTACTGTAACTATAATCCACTGTGTAAATTAATAGCAGCACTGTACAAACATTAGGCTTAAACTAGTTTTTATTATAATTCATTTTGTTCCTGTTTCTGCTCTGAACATTTAATGAAATATTTGTTTTTACTTCATGCATGACCATGCCGTTTGAAAGTGTTCAGATTTATTATTTTATGTGGTTTGTTCTTATTTTACTGACATACTTGCCTGTGTAAGTTTTTTTATGTTCTGTAAAAGAATCCATTCACATTTAATTTATTTTCTTGCTTTTGACCAATTTTACTGATATAGTTACTGTTCCTTTCTCTACTACATTTTTAAAAAACTTATTTGCTTTACAATTTGGTTTTCTTTTCTGTTGCCTGTATTTACTGTAAATGATACTAATAAATTTACAATGCTACAGATAAGAAACTTCCATTGTCAGTATATTCATCTTTTTTGTATTTGTTATATATCATATTTAATAATAATATATTCTTCTTTTATGTATGTCATATACTTTTGCTCAAGATTATTAGATACTATCACATTCTTAGAAGTTACATAGAGAAGTAAAGCACATGATACATTAACAGAAAAATGTTTAGAATTTTCAAAAATACTTCAAATTTTCTTTTAGTAATTGTGTGATGAAATAATCCTGCACACACACACACCAATTTTTTTAAAGATGGGATTCATTTATATCGTGGCATGCTTTACCAGAAGGCAAATACGACAAATAATGAAATATACTGATTGCTGCTAAAAATTTGTTCTTATTATTTTATTGTTGTATTCCTAGATTTGCTGATGTTTAGTGCTACGGTGGGGATGTGCTGCAGTAATCTCTTGACCACTTTTTTTGTATCCAGTATAATCACACTCCTATTTGGCTGGGTTCCATTGATCTAAGTGTTCATAAGCCTTTTTTACAAGATGAAAAATGAGTCATTAGCCTTCTGTGGAAATAGATGATTCTGACAAAGCTGGAATCAGGTTCACGTAAAGGTGACAGTATGAACATGTTTTCTCTTTATATAGATGCCTGTGTTGGATACACAGGCGACCCTAGGAGAGAGAATTAAGAAGCCCCATTGTGTTTTGAAACCATTAGTGTTCTAAGTTTATCTTATCCCAGATTTTTATGTAAAACACAACAGCAGATTTTACATCAGTGCATGTATTTTAATGCTATGTGTTTGTGTTTTCTAAATAAAAGTGAGAGGATGGAAGTTGAAGCTTCATGGTATTCGTTATTTGGAGGGTAGAGCATCTTTGTAGTCAGAATGAGCTGGGGAAGCTGGTGTATACACGGTTTTGACAAAGAACACTTTCTATTAAGATAAATTACATTTATTTTTGCAAGATGATCTACTGGCATAACTCATATTGAACATATTAAAACAGCAACATAAGGTTCTGTTATTTATTTTCTAACGAGACTATCTGCTAACTAACACAGTTCTTTTATATTTTTCTCAGTCATTGTGCATATTTGATTTCCAGTTAATTCCCCACATATAGATTTATCTGCAAAACCTAAATCATGTCAGAAATTTTACATCTTATTAAGGACAACTTTTTTTCTTACAAACCTTTATGGGGGCAGGTGTAAGACATCTTTCTCATAGAGGATCTGAAGTACTTGCACTTTTTGCATCTCCAGATTCGTAGTTTTCTCTGTGAAGCAGCTGCTCTACCAATGATGTCACAACTGGGAGTGAAAAATCATAAAACTGTAAGTCAGGACATAATATAACAAATTTAAATAGCAAAATATTATTATATCTTAGAGACTTGTGTTTTGGATTAATTACCATATCTTCCAATTAATCCATTCTTTGCAACTTTATTTTTTACCATATGAACTAGGAAAATATCTTAATTCACGTTATTTAAACTGTGATTCTTAGCTATTATTCCATTACTACATTATGTACCAGGGATCAGTTAATGTTTCTGTAAAACGCTACATGGTGAATATTTTAGGTGTTGCAGACCAGTCTTTGTTGTCATTACTGACTCTGTCATTGTAGCATATAAGCATCCCTGGACAAGGAACAAATGACTGTGGTTATGCTCCAAGAAAACATTTATGGACACTGAAATGTAAACTGTATAAGATTTTTATATGTCATAAATAATTACTTTTTCCATCATTTTAAAATGTGAAGATAATTCTTAGCTTTCAGCCTGCACAAAAACAAGCAGAAAGCTGAATTTGACCCATGAGCTGTCATTTGTCCATTCAGACAACTGTAGTTCCTCTAGGAATGCAGAAGTTATGCTTGTTCACCTCTAGATCTCTTTTGAACTGTATTCTTAAAGAGCCACAGATGTGATAAGATCATCACTGCACTGGTTGCATCCAGCCAAGTTTATACAACAAACCAACCCTGCTCTAAATAGCAGTTATACCTGGCAAAATTATTTTCTGTTCCCAGAGGGTTACCAAAGATCTTAGTGAGATTTACATGCTCTCTGAATGAAGAAATGCAGAAAGACGATACTCTTGTGTTTAGTCTCCTCAGGAAACTTGGTTGTTTATGACAGTTGTCCAGAATTCACTAACGGAGAGCTAAGGTTGAGTTGAGAAAAACTTGGCACTATTCATTCATTTACTGTATTTAGGAAAAAATCCAATTATGCATGCATAGATCTTACGCTCTCAGAAAATAGTGTTTGTTGTTTTGTTATGCTGGTTCTTATAAAGAAATATGGAATTTCACCTTTAAATAAGAAAAACATCTGATGTTTGCTTTGATATTTATAGAGACTTTTGTGTTACAAAGCGTTAACCTTTTAAAGTATGCAGTAGTCAGTTTCTTGCAAGAGAAAAAAATCACAGACTCTCCTTAAGGGATTTGAGAGAAATCACATAACAGTGGAAAGAACTCAGTAATTAGAGTAACAAGTAACAAGTCAGTAACAAGTCAGACATAGTTTAGGCGTCAGCCTGGTTTCTTACTGGCTTCTAAAGCTATGCCACTTCCCCAATCCCGTTTCCTCATCTGTAATATAAAGACAGTATTTGTAAAATGTAAGGTAACTGTGAGGATTGAAAAGAACATCTATAAAGTCTTTCAATCGTTCACAGCTATCATAATAATTTTAGAATTATTTTATAGTAGAAATATGTTTCTAGGAAAATATTTTATAGACCTATTTTACAGAGAAGTACTGATCTGTAAAGTTGGGGGAATAACGTATTTTTTCAACTTTATTTCATTTTTTGAATGCTCTTACTGTATAAATAATCCAGAGGAACATAATGTTTAATAAACAGAATATAAAAAAAAAATTAAGCTCTGGCTGGTGTAGCTCAGTGGATTGAGTGCAGGCCTGCAAACCAAAGAGCTGCTGGTTTGATTCCCAGTCAGGGCACATGCCTGGGTTACAGGCCAAGTCCCCAGCAGGGGGTGCACGAGGGGTAACCACACATTGATGTTTCTCTCCCTTTCTCCCTCCCTTTCCCTTACAATAAACGAATACATCTTAAAAAATTAATATCCCATTAGTAATATGACTGTATCAGGGTAATCATGTGAATATGACAAATTATTTTAACGTATTTTTGATATATCATTCAATATATATTTAAGAGTTTATGGTCATATATTCATAGGCTTATGTAAATATTAAAACATACTTAAACAACTCATGGTGATTTGGGTTTCCATAAGATATTATAATAATGAGAAGGTACGTCTCTGTGACAACCTGCAAAGCAGTAGAGTGGAAATGAGTCCTGTGTGGTTAGAATACATCAAACTTCAGAAATGTATTAAAGTTATCAGTAATTCTGAATATATATAATTCTTTAATAGCACTGTTTTGATTATCTTCCAAACGTTGTTTGTAAAACACATTTCTGTTTCAATAATATTTACATTCCAAGGTTATGAGTTATTCGAAGGAGTTTAAAGTCTTTATGAAATATTCTGTTCAGTAGTAAAGCTGATTCAGTCTCAAGTACAGAATAAGTGCAAATCTGGACTAAATTACTATGTTTTCATCTCTCGGTATCTATAGCATCTAGTAGCACTGATGTTTTTCCTCCAATGATCATTGAAACATATGTCTTGGCATTGTATTTATGTGCCCCATGGCCTAGCTTTTAATAGCCTAAGGAGTTCTTCGTTTTAATTGGGGTAAATTTTTATTATGGTGTTATTATATATGAGAGGTATATAGGCCAACATTTCTTTGTTAATTTGGAAATATTTTTATTGTTTTTTAATTACAGTTGTCCCCATTTTCCCCACATTACTGTCCCATCCTACTCACACTGACTTCCCACATTCAATCACCCTCCTCATTGTCTGTGTCTATGGGCCCTTTACACATGTTCTTTGATAACCAACATTTTAACATTTTTCTAGAAAGCAATGATCATTTATAAATATTTTAGAAATTGCTCAGCCTAGAAATAGCAATTGCTCAAGAATAAAACACTGACACTCAGAACAACAGAATTCAGGATCAACTATTCAAGTTGAGGTTTGTTTACTTTTGATAACATATCCTCTTTTTAAAATAAAAAGATCAAAACAATTTACTGGGCAATCAAATATTTTTTTTCTCCAAACAACTTTTTGATGAGTTAAGTGTAAATGAATAAGACACACATGGAAAGAATTTTCCTTACAACACACCCTGCTTTAATGACAAAAGTGTTTATGAGAACACATTTTGTTTTTTAAAAATTTGAAAAATATTTTGAGAAATAGTTCAGCAATTCTGAATGTGGTCTATTCATCTTTTCCCGGTACAATACACATCAAAAGAAAATCTTGAAAACAATAACAACTCTAGGGCATGTTTAATCAGGATGATATTCCTAAATCTGATGTTTATCAAGTCTCCCTCAACCAGAACAGGACAGTATTGCCTAGAAGTGGGCAAGGTTGAGAGGAAAAAAAATGGTTCTAGCAGTTAGAAAGATAAAATAAAAAGATTTTGTGATCATCACACAAACTGTCATTATTATTAAAGTGGATCTCAGTCCCCTATTCATCGATCCAATCCAATCTACAATGAGCTTGTTTCTTTGAGTCCTTGAAGGGCGTCAGTAAATAGCACCCCTCTTCCCGACATAGTTTTAGAAGGAACCAAGAAACTAACAAGAGAACCAAGAGGAAGAGAAGCAAAACGACACTAATATTGCTAGTAAGATACATCTGGACATTAGAGAAAAATGGGCTTTCCACACCTCACCTTCCAGTGGAGGGAATGAAACAAGTCACCTTGGGAAACTGCAGCTGCAGTCTGCTCTCTTTCTCTGACTAGTTAATTAGGGAGAAAAAGCAAAAAGAGATCAAATGTAACGGCTCAGAATTTTTGATAAATATGTTTTCTAAAGGGAAACAAGGTAAATGAATATGTATTCATTTGCTAAGGCTGCCTCAAGGTGACTCACACAACAGAAATGTATGTTTTCACAGTTCTGGAGACTAGACGTTTGAGAACACTGTGTTGGTAGCCATGGTTCTTTCTAAAGGCCGTGTGGGAAGAATTCCTTCTAGGTCTCTCTGCTTGGCTTGGAGATGGCAGCTTTCTCCTTGTGTCTTCAAATTGTCTTCCTCCTGCACATGTCTGTGTCCAAATTACCCCTTCTTATAAGGACACCGGTCATATTGGATAAAGCCCACCTTAGTGGCCTCATTTTCACTTAATCACTTCTGTCAAGATTCTCCATAGTCACATTCTAAGGTGAGTAGGGGCACAATTCAGCCCACAATTACTAATGAAGACATCATTTCACCTACACTGAAATTCTTTTAGCAACAACCTGGGCTGTCTATAACTCAAACAAGGGTAGTTCCTTCAGAACCCAGAAATTTTGTTTATTCGGAATCTTTTTGAGCCCTATTTTGAAAAGTCACAGATTTAATAAGACATACAAGATTAACACAGCACAAGCTGTACACCACCAAGTTTATACAACAAACCAGTTCTGCTCTATCTAAATAGCAGTTATTCCTGGCAACATTATTTCTTATTCCCAGAGGGTTACCAAAGATGATAGTGAGATTTACGCATTCTCCGAATGAAGAAATGCAGATAGAGAAAACTCTTGTGTTTAGTCTCCTCAGGAAGCTTGGCTATTTAGGACAATTGTCCAGTATTTACTAACTCAGGTCTAAGTGTGAGTTGAGAAAACCTTGGCACTACTCATTTAATTTATCTAGGAAAAAATCCATTTACTCAAACATAAATCTTCAGCTCTGAGAAAATAGTGTTTTGTCATGTGGTTCAGCAATTTAAAGCTGTGGCAGCCACAGTCAGAGCGTCTTATCTGTGGTTTCTTTCTTTACTTACAAAATTTCCAAAATCTCTTAATCACCATTTTCCCTTTCTTATGAAGAAGAATCTTCTTTAGTGCCCTGGAGTGGTTAATGACTTCAATTACCTTGCAAATTTAAAAGTAGCAAATAACGCTTTGCTTGCTAACACCCAAAAGACTTACAGATTGGTCGTTTTTCCCCCTATAATTGAATCCTTGCCTCGGCTGCATCTGCTTTCTCAGGGTGCTGTGGCCTATTCCTGGCACACAGATGTTAAATATTTTCAAGGTCAAGGTGTGGTATTCTTCTGTACTCTGAGCTTGCCTGCACCTGCTAAAATCATGTTTAAGGGTTAAACTAAATGATTATTTAAAGTTCTTTTCTTTAGGAATGTTTTATTCAAAATTAAATACCATAATATAGCCTTCCTTTGTACTAAAAATTCATTTTACTTCAATCATTAATATTTTTATTTAAAATTATTAAATTGCTTTAAAGAAGATTTTATTTTTATTTATTTTCAGAGCGGGCAACAGAGGAAGAAAGAGAGGGAGAGAAACATCAATATGTGGTTGCCTCTTACATACCCCCTATTGGGAACCTGGCCCACAACCCAGGCATGTGCTGTGACTGGGAATCAAACTGGTGACCCTTTTGTTTGCAGGCTGGTACTCAATTTACTGAGCCATACCAGCCAGTGGTAAATTGCCTTTTAATAAGTGCTTTAAATTCTTCTATCTGATAACCTGATGTCTAACTAAAAAAAATGGAAATCTATTGAAGAGCTCTTTGATGTTTGTAATTTATAGCCTAAAATTTCTTCATAATAAGTCTATACATCTTATGGGCTACAGAATGTAGATTTATTACACATCAGTTATATCAGAAAAACTTCTGGCATCACTGAAGACAGGATTCTGGGATGATATCTTTCTGGACATCTGTTGCTCTTCCTGTGCCCGTAAACTTCAATCTATCTGCTAATCTAGACCTAAGCTGCTGCTGGTGCTGACAGCAGTTGAGTGAGAATGAAACCTTTGGTTTTCTGATAGGCTAGTCAATAGCTTAGGTACCACATTGCACAGCCCTGAAGTGAAAGTAGATTGTGGTAGGTTTACGGATGCTCATGGGAATGGTCCCTATCAGTGATCTTTGAGTTAATTCTTTCAAACCTACTCAAAGTTCTCCTTGGTACTTGCCCTGCATTTGCTTGACTTGACATGTACATTTTGTGAGTTGTCTTCCTTGATGTGAGATGGATTTCACCCTGACTCAGATCCTTTTTTTTTTTTTTTTGAGTGATACATCCCACATAGCGGAATTCATTAAGGTAAAATAGTTGAGCTTTGAAGACCATTATAATTTTGAATTTGCATCCAATGTTCTACTTGCAAGAATTTTTTGGACTAAATTTCTTAATTAAAGACCAATTATATTAATGATATATATATATATATATATATATATATATATATATATACAAGGTCTGTCCAGAAGGTATCCAGCCATGTACTATGAAAAATAGAGACATTTATTGAAGAAGATACAAAAAACTTTGATGCCTCAGTCCCCTTCAAAGTAGGCACCTTGGCCTCACACAGTTCTCCCAGTCTCCATCAGCTACCCTGTTGTATTTCCTGAATCTCATTGCCAATCTTAAATCTCTTCACTTTCAAAGGTAATTTTAGTTTGGGGAAAAACCAGAAGTTGAAGAGTGCCAAATCTGGGCTAGAGAGGGGCTGAGTCACCTGGGTAATTAAATTTTTCACCAAAAGCTTTGTATGAAATGTGATGCACGAATAAGCACATTGTTGTGATGAAGCTGCCAATCACCAGTTGCCCATAGCTGAGGCACTCTGAGTCATTCAAATAGTTTCCATGGAGGAATATTCAAACTTAACCTAATTTGATGCAGATCTGTTGCTCTACGTGCTCATTTTGAATGCAATGGCCACTCAGTATACACCCTTCCTTGACAGCATCTATTGAACCCGCTGACTAGTACAGTGAAGTCATCATTGTTCATGCATGGGCATTCTAGTCCACTTTCTTCAGTTGCCTGGTTACACTGATGTCACACAAACTGTTCTCATTATATTAACAATGGCTGGACTTTTTCTGGACAGACCTCGTAGCCCATCTCTAAAGCTAAAACAGTAACAATTTGGTTTTTCTGTCCTACTTTGATTTGCTTTAAAAAGTGTCTGCTGTGAAAAAATTGCTCACTATTTGAGTGAATAGAGCCTTTATTGCCATCACTACTTGCCAAACTGATTAGATAATTTTTGCTGGTGATAGGTAAAGTATAGAAAGGAATGTCAGGTTCATATCTTGTTATTTATGTTTGTATTTTTTCTGTAGAAAATGCTCCCTAATATTTCTATTATTTTTATTGTATTAGTTTTATTATTTTAAAATACATAGATGATATTTTAAAATTCTCACCATAATATTTAATCTTTAACCATTTCACATGAACCTTATTCTGTGATGAAATTGTTAAATTTGAGAATGAATTAAACACCTTCAACATTTCTAAAGCTCCTTTAAAGCATAGTGACTTAGCTAAGGTGTAAAATGACTCTGTTAAGCTCAAGATAGCTTTCGAATACTCTGGCAGGTTTCTTTGGAGGTAATTAATATTTAAAAATCGCAAATATAAATTCTTAGTAATGTACATGTCCACAATATATGTTACTCTCTTAAACCTAGTAGTTGGATAGAGTTGGGTTATTTTGGATATTGTTTTTCTCTCCTGCTAAGAGTTTCTATTTATTTTGAAACAGTATAATTAGACACCATACATTTTTATTTAAAGTTAACATAAGCTTTAAGGATATAATTAGAGGGGGGAAGTATATTTACATTGCTTGTGCACAATTTTATTAAGATCTATTAAGAAGTCTGGAAGTCCATTAAAAACAGAACTAAAATCGATATCAGTAGGTACTATGATGTTATTTAGATAAATTCTATACCCTTACTTACTTTATATGGATAAAACATAAACATATTAAAAACATTCTTATAATAATAAGCTTGGAATCCTTGTGAAAGTGGTGGGAGGCTTTTTTATTATTAAACATGTAAACTTGTCACAAAGTGACAAGTATTGTCAGTGTATTGGTATACTAATACATTGGTATACCTACTAAGGCTATAAATAAATATATAGAACAAAAGTACAACTGGAAAATCATATACCATCTGTTAGGTAAGAAAAAGTACAATTTTGAAGCATGAAATTCTTGAATGTACATCCCATGTCTATTTAGCATGCTTTCGATAGCAATTGCTAAGAAGTAAATACTATCCTCAGTGTATAAGGCATCTCGATGAGAAAATTACACGAGAACTTAACGTGATAACATTTTCCCATAAAGTCGACCTCTTCCACGTGGTGTTACCTTTACTTAGCAGCTGTTGTCACCAACAAGCAAGTCCTTGTCGCCCACCCTCTACTTTGGCTTTGCGTGACTGACTGTCAGAGCAAATCTGTTTTCAGTGCAGCTTCCATCCCAGCTTTTCCCCGGAGCTTTAATAGTCAAAATGTATCTGGAATTTAGAAGAAATTCAACTACAGCTGAGTTGTTCTAGCAGTGAAACACGAAAACATGTCATAGTTTGGGAATTTCTTAGGAATATATAATATACAAATTGTGCAAACCGCTCCCCCACCTTTGTACCTCTTGGCATCCCTGTCATTGACCCAACATGAAGTATGACAAGTAGTAAAAGCTAACTGGGAGCAAGACTCATCTCTGTTGTTTTAATTTGATAACCTTTCCCCAAGTCTAGTATATAAAAAAATTGCACACTAATATTTAGGTTCTGGCTTTACATACTGAACACATGCTTGTAACTAGGATCCAGATGAAGAAACAGAATATTATCAGTTATTCATGAGCCCCTTTGTAATTTCTTGCAGTGATTAATACCCCAGAAGGAATCATTATCCTGACATCAAACAGCAGAGATTTGTTTCACCTGATTTTGTACTTCATATAAATGGAATTGCACCACATGCACTGTTTTGACTACTTTCTTTTATTCAATAATGTATTTGTGAGATTCATCCATATGGTCACATGCAGATATAATTATCCCTATTGTTTAATGTATTCTTTGTGTATTTATCAAAGTTGCTAGATTCAATATCATTATACAAAATAGAAAATTAAAGAACAATACAATTTACAATGACACCAAACAATTCATTTTAGGGATATCTAACAAAATATGTAAAAAAAAACCCTCCACACTGAAAACTACAAAACATTATTGAGACATTTTAAGACCTAAATAAAAGGGAAAAATTTATTTCAGAGAAATAGAAAACTCAGTATTGCATAAATATCAATTCTTTTTTTTTTAGATTTTTAAATTTATTTATCTTTAGAGGGGAAGGGAAGGAGAGAGGGAGAGAAATATCAATGTATGGTTGCTTCTCGTTCATCCCCTGCTGGGAACTGGCCCACAACCCAGGCACGTGCCCTGACTGGGAATAGAACTGCAATCGTATGGTTCACAGGCCCGCGCTCAATCCACTGAGCTACACCAGCCAGGGCAATATCAATTCTTTTAACATTAATCTATACTTACAAATTTAATAAAATAAATATTTTTGCATAAATTAACAAGCTGATTCTAAAATAAATACAGAGACTTAAAAGGCAATGAATTAAAATGTATTTTTCAAGAAATGATTGCAAGTAAGCATGTACAACAATTTAGGAGAGAGATGATGAAGGTCTAAGCATAAGATGGTGGCCTGAAGGGGACAGGAGGGACAGATGGCAAAGGCGAGTAGGTATTGAGCAGACTCGGCAAAATACAGGATAGAAAAGGTAAAGGAGAGAAAGTGATGATTGATGACTTAGTGCTTTTTTGACTATGGAAGCTGAGTAGGTTGGAGATACCTTGAGTCAAAATAGAGGACACTCACCTCAAAATTTGCAGGGATGATGAAATGAATAAATTTAGCCATGACACTAATAGTGGTTGCAAGTAGAAAAAGGAAATTCAGAAGAGATTTAAAAAATGTTATTGAATTTGAGATGTCTTTAAGATCATGAGTTAGAAATTTATATTTAGTGGCTACATAGAGAGTCCCAAAGCAGCCTTACCTAGTGATTTGGACTTCAGAGTCATCGGAGTCCCTCAGTCTCTCACTGTTCTAATTCCTACTGTTCCTTCTCTAGTTCAGACTCACCCCATGATTTACTCTAAATTCCAGTCCATCTTTTGTGATGCCATCGGGCGTGACTTCTGTCCATTCAGAACAAACTGTGCCCCTACTTCATAAACCACTTGACCATTACATATTTTGTCTAAAATTGCATTCACATAACCATGTCTGTAAATCCCTGGCATCAAGACTTACCTGATCTTTTCAACTGAATTTCTTACTACTTCTGTATCCATGGTCCTTATTCTTCCAAATGTAATCATCCATGTTTGCCAAAAATGACCTGAATTTAACAGTCTCCATGTCATGCTGTTTCCTTCCCTGGAAATGTCTTCTTTTGTGTTTCTGTAGGTGTAATCCATCCAGCCTCCGGCACCATTTTCTTAGCAAATGGATGCACACCTGTGAGGTAGACTGTATTACTAATCATAACACATAGTTGTTTCATTCATCCTTTGAAACCCTGTCAGCTTGCCTTTTTGTATTATTTTTAAATTTATGTTGGTCTATATAAAAAGTATTCTCTTGATTTCACATGAAAGTCCCATTTTACAAATGACTAAACTGAAATTTAAGGACTCCGGGTGATTGATTGCATGACCACAAAGCTAATGCTTGGAAAGCACTTGGACTTCACAGTAGTCTGGCTCCAAATCCTGAACTTCTCTTCCAAGTTCTTCTTGTAACACCTGCATGCACTCTTGTGATTAAGTCATTTGGTTATCTCATCCAATTAGCCTAGAATCTCCTTCTGGGTATTCTTCTCCTTGTGATGCCTCATTTATCTCTGTGTTCTTGGAAATGTTTAACATGATGTCTGAAATATACATGTATATATATTTTTGTTCAGTACATTTTCTGTTAGAGAATGTGGAAGAGATTTTGCAAATAAACACTAAATATTTTAAGAGATACACTTTAAACTTTGCCAACAAAAATGAGACTGCTATCAGAAAAAAATCAGTTTTTGTATTTTAATTAATGAGAAAAAACTGTTTTCTTTTTTAATAAAATAGTTCAAGTGACTTTCCCTAGCATTGAACTAATGTTAATGTTATCCTTTTGATAGAGTGAATAATAGTAGTAATAGGGACATTGGAATGTTTACTTATATGACTGAAATCTTTAATTGGTTACACTGAAAATCATGTACCTGGGAATGTACAACTGATGCTAGAATTAAAACATAGTAATATAGTAAAGAAAAACAAAATTCCAGTAAATTAGAAGATGGTATCAACTTCACTCTGCATCAACAAATCTATTTCTTTTTATTTACATAGAGTATGACCTACTCTAGGTATATGTTTTTACATTCTAATTTCTGCTTTATTGTCCTTTTAAATAATATTGACCTCAATCATAAAGTTTTACCTTAATACCATTCCAGACTAAGTTTCTTACACTTCTGAGACATAATTATATATGTTAATTTGATTTCAAAGGCATATTTTAAGTGTATGAAATTTTGTATTATCTGAATATAGCACATATATCTGATGTAACACAGGTGATCCAGTTTTGCTCGTGTTCTTGTTATGTCACGGCTAATCTGGACTTAGATGTGAGCCATCACTAATGGCTGGTGATCTGGAGCTTGGGTGGCCCTGTTCATAGACCAGAAATATTTTGGTGACTTAGTCTACCACTGATTAGGCTGTGATTTTTCCACCTGCAGGGTAAGAAGGCATATGCTAACACTTCATTCATCAATGGCCTAGACTTCCAATTTAATAAAGAACAAACTAACAGTGACCAGAGTGGAAGGGAGGGGGATAACAGGGGAAAGAAGAGGAAGAGTCAACTCAAAGGATATATATAAAGTACCCATGGACAAAGACTATGGGGAGGGGAGGGAGTGAAGGTTGGGTAGGGCAGGGGAGAGTAATGAAGGAAAATGGGGAAAACTGTATTTGAACAATAAAAAAAAACTTTAAAGAGCACAAAAATAAAAATAAAAGTACTCTGGAAATACAAGAAATTAAGATAATTTAGTAAGGTAAAACTTTTCAGTTTATACACCGCACACAACCATTTCCTCCCAGAGTCCCTGCTCTTCCCTGTACCACTGCCTAGGACTTCTCCTCCCCTACCTGGTCTGATTCAACCTTGGGCATCTTCCAGTCTCAGATTCATGCTGGCCCAGAATCAGCAACCCATTCTGTCTTCCTGGGTCAACTCTGAGTGCAGAGGAAGTTTCCCCATCTTCCTCCCACCCAAAGAGTACCTCAGTTCTAGTCCTAGATGGGGCACTTTCCCATTGTTCATCCTGCCCCAGAGGAGAACTCATCTTTAAAATGATCACTAATACTACTTAAAGTTCTAAGGAAATTACTTTGTAACATTGAGGTTTGGTTTTTTCATATGGAAAAAAAATCTCTTTAAAAATTGTAAATAACCACGTAGGCATTGGGACCAAATGATAAAAAGTAATGGGAAAGATCTAAGCGAAGTACACATGTTTGAGTTATTTTAAAATGTTGCCCAACTAAATAATATTAGGACTGGAGGAAAAAGATATGTTAAGTTGCTCAGAAGACCTTCTACTTCAATTCAAACTGAACTTTACATCTGTCCTAGGCACAGTTAGGTCAGCATACCATTTGCAGTTCTATGTGGAAGGGCATTTTATTTTTATGAATAAAAAGGAGGTTAGGAAAAGTAGATTGGGCAAACAGGATGCTATTGGAGTAGGCTTTACAAAAAAGTATGAGTTCATCTTTGTATATGATTCTTTCCCTGTCTTCTCACTGTGCTCATGAATGAGCTGATTTTGAAACCAGTTGAAATTCTCTGAACAATTGATAATGATGGTGATGTTGGTGACAATTTATCTCTCTGAAATATACCAGTGTGAAAAGGACAACTTTAAATTATGAAGTATTTATAACACACCCTAAATGGATTATAGTTCCCATTTAGGATGGTTGCCTGATTATTCAAAATTCCAAAGTATTTTTGATTTAAGACGATCACTCATGCAACATTCTTTAAATTAATTTTTGATCTTTCCCACATAAATCAGGAAGATCCATCAAGAAGTTTTCATTTCTATGATGACAAAAAATTATTTAAAAAGTCATGATTAAAGATTAAAATAGTCATAGAGCATGCTAATTTGATTCTAGAAAATGTTCTTTATTTTACCTTGTGAATATAAAATATGTTTAATGCAACAGAAAATATTACTTATGTTCTCTGATGTTAGGACTGGCTGCAACACTTTTATAAAAATATTTTTATTGTATTATTTCCATTGCCATTTAACTCACTATACCCTTTAGTCCCCTGTAATAACCACACTGTTGTCCATGACCATAAGTCCCCTTTCATTTTTTCTCTATCCCTCCACTCCCTAACCTCCCCCGCCCAATAGCTGTCATCCTGCTCTCTGTGAGTCTTCCTTTATTTTGCATGTTAGTTCAGTTTGTTCATTAGATTCCACGTATAAGTGAAATCATGTGGCATTTGTCTTTCTCTGACTGGCTTATTTCATTTAGTTTAATAATGTACTCCACATCCATCTATGCTATCGCAAAGGGTAAAATTTTCTTCTTTTTTGTAGCCGAGTAGTATTCCACTCTGTAAATGTTCCGTAGTTGTTTTATCTGCTCATCTACTAATGGGCACTTGGGCTATTTCCATATCTTGGCAATTGTAAATAATGCCACAATGAACATAGGGGTGATTATGTTCTTTTGATTTAGTATTTTGCGTTTTTTGGATATATTCCCAGAAGTGGGATTGCTGGGTTAAAAGGTAGATCCATTTTAAATATTTTGAGGTATCTCCATACTGCTTTCCACAGTGGCTGCAACAATCTGTGTTCCCATCAACAGTGCACCAGGGTTCCCTTTTCTCCACACCCTTGTCAACACTTGTTTGTTGATTTACTGATGATGGCCATCCTGACGCATGTGAGGTTATATCTCATTGTGGTTTTAATTTTTATTTATCTGATGCTTAGTGACATTAAGGATCTTTTCATATGTCTATTGGCCATCTTTATGTCTTCTTTGGAGAAGTGCCTATTCAAGTCCTTTACCCATTTTTAATTGCATTGTTTATTATTATAGTGTTGAGTTTTGTAAGTTCTTTATACATTTTGCATATTAACACCTTCTTAGATTTATTGGTTAATGTGTTCTTCCATTCAGTGGGTTGTCTTTTATTTTGTTGATGGTCTCCTTTGCTGTGCAAAAAGTTTTCAGTTTGATATATTCTCCTTTGTTTATTTTGTCTTTTATCTCCCTTCCCTGGGGAGATTTATCAGATAAAATATTGCTACTATCAATGTCCAAGATTTTACTACCTATATTTTATCTAGGGTTTTTATGGTTTTGAGTCTAATATTTAAGCCTTTAATCCATCTTGAATTCATTCTTGTGTGTAGTATGAGAAGGTGGTCTAGTTTTATTTTTCTGCACACATCTGTCTAATTTTCCTAATACTATTTATTGAAGAAACTCTCTCTTTTAGCCCATTGGCTGCATCACTTTTAAAATAGGGGTGAACTATAAAATCTTTCAATATAATTAAGAGAAAAGTAGATAATGTGTGGTTTACTCAAGATTTCATTATTTGTGTATCCAAATTTCCTGACCCCACACAAATCTTTGTATAGTGGCTAATCTTGTTTTCTAATACTAATTCCCCTTTAAAGAAACCAGAACTCCTTGGATGAACCTCTGATTTTAGGAGAAGAAAATATACAATAAGATCCCGTTGCAGCTGCTTGTATTGCCAGAAAGTAAGACAGTGAAAAATATATAAGGTATGTATATATATATGCACATGCATGTACATACATGATGTATGGCATAGGGACACGGAAGTTACCTTAAAGAATCCCCAGTGGTCATAGCAGGAAGAATTTTAAAAAAAGAAACAAATAAGAAAAAAGAAAAAAGAAACCTTCTCTTAAAAAAAGAAAAAAAAACTGAAATAGAGAACAGGGGGACAGCAACCAGAGGGAAGAGGGGAGGGAATTTAAGGGGAAAAATGGGAGAGATTTAGAGGAACAAGTATAAAGGACACAAGGACAAGAACTAAGGGGGGTGGAAATGGGAGGGAGGTGGGGTGCATGGGGGAGGGCTGGGCTGGGCTGGGAGAAATAAACAGAAAACTGTACTTGAAAAATAACTAAATAAAAATTTAAAAAATAATAAAAATAAAATAAAAAGAAAGTATTAGACTATAATTCAAATGTAAAATTAATATCCTCATGTCCACACTGATATAAATTAATGAATGATTGTATAAATATGTGAAAGAGAATAAAAAATCTCCTACGTAGAAGAATTCTAGAGAATATATGTAGCTATTCTGCTCTCAGGTAGCTGTAGCACGGTTTCCTCCCTTCCAGGGGTGGGCTGCACATGGTGATTTCCTTCGAAAGAGCAAAACATGGAAAGGGAGGGGAAAGAGTGACTACAGAACAGAAACCTAACCAGCACTATTCAGCCAGGTGGTCAAGGTCAAGGTCAGTGATAAGTCCTGTGGCTAGTATATACCTTTAATGTGGTTTGATGAAAATGATGATTTACCACTACAGTCCTCCTTTCCAAACCTATAACCTCAGTCTGATCATGAGAAGAACATTAGACATATTCCAGTTGAGGTACATTCTATAAAATACCTACCCTGTACCCCTAAAAATTATCAAAGTCAGAAAAACAAGGAAAGTCTGAGAAAATGTTACAGCCAAGAAGAGCCTAAGAAGACATGACAACTGAACCTAATATGGTTTTTATAAAAGAGATTCAGAAACAGAGAAAGGGCCCTAGATTAAAAACTAAGAAATCTGAATATGAGCTTTAGCTAATAATAATGTATCAAGATTGCCTCATCATTTGTAATGCATGTTCTATGCCAATTTAAGAAGTAAAGAATAGGAGAAACTTCATGTGGAGTACATAGAAACTTTCTGTATTATCTTTGTAATTTTTATAAATCTAAAACAATTATAAAATAACAAGTTTATTAAAAATAATAAGAAGAATGTTAGAGAAGTCAGTACATTAAATCAAATTATGCTTATATAGATTTGATGATGTTTGTGTTAATCTGTCTCAGTCTGAGTTTGTGTTGGAACTTGTTTAGCCATTGCAAGGAGAGAACATTAAAGAACTTTCTCGTAGTTTATTTTACTTGGAGCCAATTACCATAGAGTTCAGAACTTATTTGAAAACAAATCAGTACTGCACAATTCCACACTGCAGACAGTTAAGGATAAGTGGTGAGTTGGCATATTTAAACCTCAACACAATGTGCATTGGTGCTTACGGGGTAAGAGATGATAATCTGGATGGGGCAGGAATGTTCTCCAGATGTTCAGTTTAATTTCCACCTTGCATTAAAAAAATCACCGTATGGTCCAAGCAAGTACAAAGGCTAACAACATAGGTCAGAGTATTATTTTTACTTTACCTAGAGGTAATCTTTAGTGATTAGTGCCTCGTGGATTTTACTATGCTATGAAAGCAGCTGTTAAAGAAATGCTGAAGTCACTAAGAAGTGCATGCAGTTTCAAGAGACTTGCATAGTTCATGTGCTTTCTACTTCTAAAGCTTTATATATACATCCATATGTGTGTATGCATAATTATGTGTACATATGCATACATTTTCTATAAACAGTAAATTTGCACATGTGTCCATTAACTTTTTTTTACATTTTAAACACAGAATTATGAAGAATGGCGCTACCAGTTTAAAGATTGGAAAAATCTTCATCACTTTGTGTCTCTTTTAAAATACTTCATTTGAGCCAGCTATTTGTCATTATTTTGTCATTTAAAACAATCATGATGCTAAAACAGAAGTCTCTCTTAAATCAATTCCTCTAGTAGCCCCAACCCCCCAAAAAACATCAAAGTAGCTAAATGAGGCAAGAGGCCTGGATTTCCAGTGATGTGGAGGGAGAAAATAGCCTTTCCACCTTTAAGAATAACATATGCTGTAACTTGAAGGAAAAAAAGGTCTCAAGAGGTATCCTAGTACAGTGTCCTATAATGAAACTCAGATGCAGTTTTGACCCTTGCACTCTAACTTCCCTTAAGATACTTGAAAGGAGAGTGGATTGAAGACATTTAAAAGTTTAACCTGTGTTGGTTGCTTTGGAAGATGAACTTCCCCCTCCCCCCGAGAGGGGCATGTATCAGTCAGTCATTTCAGGGGAAGTCGTTTTTTAAGACACCCCAGGTCAGTGATAGTGTTCGAAGTGTTGGAAATATGTTTTGTGAACATGTGAAAATGACTGAAGTGATATTAACAAGAAAGTCATGCATGAAATTGCAAAGAAAAAATTAGTATCGTCCTAGCTTGTATGGCTCAGTGGAATGAGTGCCAGGATGCAAATCAAAGGGTCACCAGTTCAATTCCCAGTTTAGGGCACTTGCCTGGGTTGCAGGCCTGGTCCCCAGTAAGGGGACGTGTGAGAAGCAACCACACACTGATGTTTCTATCCCTCCCTTCCCCTCTCTAAAATAAATAAATAAAATCTTAAAAAAGAGAGAGAAGAAATAATTGGTATAAATTATCTGGGCAATTTAGATGAAATATATATTCTAATTGCTGATTTGTTATAAATCCTTAGTGATTTTGTCAGATTTATGAACAAATTCAAAGAAAAAATTAATTGAAGTTCTAAAATATGTGAACTCAACAGTCAATTCAGTTCCTTCTTCATGCAGGTGACCACTTACTGTCAAAATTACATAGATTGTTCTATCTTCCTTCCCACTGGTCTTGTGCCCTTGAACAGGTACCCGAGTATGTGGACATATGCAAACACTTTGAAGGTTTTGTATCAAAGGACACAGATGCTTTTTATGCGAAGCCCTGATTTTTACATTATGGATCACTAAAATTGACACTAACAGCAGTCATATGTCCAATTCTTTGCATCAGCATGAGCAAAAAGCACATCCAACAATGGTAAATTTTCTTAACCTCTCAGGAAGTACAACTGGCTTCACCGTGAGAGAGTGGTTGTGTGAGTCAAAAACATAAAAATGCCAGTCATAAATAAAGGTGAAAAGTCCTCATCTGCACTGGGGTAAAATAACACTGCATTCCTGAGATACTGACTAGGAACCAGCAATTTCTTTAGAGATTTGTTTGGTCCGAGCGTAGAGAGAAAATAACTGAATAATTTACTATCACATCACCTCAAATCACAACCTTGAACATAAAGGGAGAAAATCTACTTTTAAATCAATTTTGCAATGACGTGTAACTAAAACTTTGAAGGAAAAAGTTATCTTTGGCAAAATTTATATCTCTGAAGATAAATGCATATTATATTTTAGAGGTGATATTTTTATCATATACATATGTATTTTCTCATAACATTAGAGTTTAAAATGTCAGGTCTTTTAGAAAGATTGTTCTTCAACCCAGTACAAATGACAATCAGCACAAAATGCAGCTGTAGGCTTTGTTTTCATTTATCTGGGTACTGACAATTACTTTTTCAATGGTATTTAAAGAATTATAACATTTGATTACTGATCAGTATCTTACGACCCTGAAACTGAAACTAATTATAACTGAAAATTTAAAACCTCATTTTACAATTGGTCATATCTTTGAACTAAAGATCTGAACATAATATTCACTCCTAACTCTGCTTGACCACAGAAATTAAAAATCATTGAAATTAAAACACAGAAGTGCAGAGCAATTGTTTGGTTGTTTTTACAGCAGAAAAATTGCAGGTCTAGCATTGGAAAGAACTCCAGACTGCTCCTGGCTGAGGAAAGATCACTTTCGTATTCCTGCTGTTTTCTTATCTGTCAAATGCATTGAATCACACTCACCTTGTTCTTCTGTATGTCATTTAGCTTAACAAAGTAATGGCTCTAAAGTGCTTTGAAAATATAAATCTGTATATAATTAATAAAACTTTATTACAGCCTTGGGATAAGTTCAGGGATGGGGGGTTAAAGAGTAGTGACTTGGCCTCTAGTATTGCACAGACTTCAAAGAGTGGAGTCTCTTAACTAGGTATTTCTTAGATTGGTATAAAATCTTCTTGGGATAGAACTAGAAGAATTTTATTACATATTTTAAGATGACATAGGCAATTATGATTGAATCATACTGTTGAAATCTATTTTAGCCTATACTATTATTATAATTAAAGCCACAGGACACCCTTTGTTCTTTTTTTAATAGTTATATACTCAATCACATATTATTTTATATGAATGTACATTCTTGAACTAAGACATGTTTAATGACACAGGTAAGAAAAACAGCTAAAAATATGGTTTCCGGCTTCAAGAATCTTTCAAAAACCTCATAAGGGGTCTTTTCTTAGTATATAATTGGATATACTAAATATTTTAGGGTTATAAAAAAGGATTGTTTTTGAATTACATAGTACAGTGAGATGGTTTCTGACATTGATATGGCAAGGGAAGATGGAATATTTAGGAGAAAAAAGGACCTGGGTATTGTTATTAATGACCTAGAAGTAGATTAGCCTTGAAATAGGTTAGACTTCGAAATGCAAAGACATTCAAGGCAGGAAGATAGGTGAGCAGAAGAACACAAAACATGTGGGGGGGCTCCATCTGCAGGGCCCCCCTGGCTACCATGGCTGAGAATAAGTCCACCAAGACATGATCTGCTTGAGGAGGAAAGGTGGCCTATCTCTCAGAGAAGAAGGTCCAGGAGCCTTTTCCTCAATGGGCTTCTACTGGGTTCATCTTGCACAGCAATACAGGTAAAGCTCATTAATCATTGTCAGGCAGTAAGGATCAAACAATAGATAGCATACAAAAAACTATGAGAGCCTATTTTGAGTCAGCATCAGATAGCTAAATGGCCTTAAAACTTTGGAGAACAAACTCTTTTCCAGCTCAGATTCTTATGATTTAATTGAGAGCATTCTTAACAAAACAGGTTTCACAGGAGTTTATGTATTCTTTCTCAGGCCTGATCACCCTGGGAACCCGCCCTTTCTAGCACAGGGCTGCACTGCCCTCAGGCTTAAGTCAAACAATGGAAGTAAGGCAGCCAAGAGATTAGGAGACTTCTTGCGGACAGAATGAGGACTCAGGCTATGTCAAAGCTGAGAGGTGAGGGTGCATCACTCCTTTTCTGTAGCCCCAAGTCCTTCCCTGGGGCCTCCCTCTGATCGTGCCTATATTAGGCCATTCACCCCTTGGGGATTCATACCAGTCATTGGCTAACTGATCAAGCACTGAAGGCCAGTTATGGAAAAAGGAGAAGCAGTGCTCCTGCCAGGGAGATAAGCTTTGTCTCCTTAGTGGCTTATGGTCCAAAGGTTGCTCACTTAACCTTAGCCATTGGGGGGGGGGGTTACAGCTTCTGAAACCAGGCAGGGCAGTTCCCAACAAAAACAGTAAAGTAAATGGTTTAGGAGTTTGGGATGTGTCAAACTGGGTAGGAGGAGAAGGTTTTAAAGATAGGTTGGCCCTGGTTTATGTAGGGTCTTGAATGACAGGTTAAAATGCATGAGCCCTATTTAGTGGAGATTGTGAACTACTTCTTAAAGTCAAATAAACATTTTTATAAGTTGTTTTAAATAGTAAGAAAAATAGACATTTTATTCAAGATGAGATTATATATAATTGATTTAGAAATGTCCTTCCTGCCAGTGGTTAGGAAAACAAATGATATGATAGTCAATTTGACAATAGATTTGACAGCACAATGATGATCTTCAGACTAAAGCTACATTAGTTTGAAAGTTTGGAAGGGCAACAACTATTCTCAAAGGTAATGGAAAGTTAATTTTAACAGCACAGCAACATGTTACTTATTATATTTATAAGACAACAAATTTATACAGATTGGGTCTAAATTATAAATACTACCGATATTTCTATAGATATAGACACTGCCAGTGTCTCTATAGATCTTAAATTTTAGAGTACTTTCTTTAGATCCTTCTGAGCTTGAGAAGTGTTAACGTCTATTGTTGTTCAAGAGATAATAGAATTTAAAAAGCAAACATTTCCCTTCCATGATTCATAATTTTTTGTTAGACAACTCATAATAGCAAGAACTTCCCCTCGGGGAAATTCCTTTAGAAGCAATATTTAAATGAGTTGGGAAGCACCCTAGAAACAATTTGTTCCAGACTTCTTGTTTGTTGATGAAAAAAAGAAAAAGTCGAACATGTACAATGACTTGCCCAAGCCACACACACACACACACACACACACACACACAAACTGGTTATCATATAGACCTTTTTTCTCAATTCAGTGGTTTTATAATTTTTGTAATTGTAAAATGTTATATTGCAATGTTCTAATTGTATAGTGTTATATTTTCTTCTCTATTTTTTGAGAAGTAAGGTGTTTTATTTCTTTCTAAAGCAACTTTTCAAGAGTAGCTTGAACAGTACTGGTATAAACCTTATGGTGTGGAGCAAGCATCATCCCATACATTTCTTTTCTGTAATTTATTTATTTTTTTCCTTTTTATTGAATTTACTGGGGTGACACTGATTAACACAACTATACAGGTTGCAGGTGTACAATTGTATAACACATCATCTGTACACTGTATCATGTGCTCACCACCCCAAGTCAAGTCTCCTTCCATCACCACTTATTTCCCCTATATCTGCTTCCACCTGACCCCATGCCGCCAACCTCCTGGAATCACCACAGTGTTGTCTATGTCCGTGCCTTTTTTCTCTTTTTTTCCTTTGTTTCTCAATATTTTCCCACACCCCCACCCAGGCCCCTCCAAAGCCCCCTTGTTAGGTTGTTGTCTATCTCTGAATCTTTCTCTATTTTACTTGTTAGTTCTTGTTTATTAGATTTCACATATGAGTGAAATCATATAGTACTTTTCTTACTCTGACTGTCTTTTTTCAGTCAGCATAATGCTCTCCAGCTCCATCCATGCTGTTGCAAAGGGTAAGATTTCCTTCTTCTCCATGGCCAAGTAATATTCCATTGTGTAAATCTACCACAACTTTTTTTTTTATCCTCACTTAAGGGTATTTTTCATTACTTTTAGAGAGAGAGAGGAAGGGAAAGAGAGAAACACTGATGCAAGAGAGAAGCACCAATTGATTAGTTCTTGTCCATACCCTGACTGGGAATTGAACCTGCAACCTTTCAGTTATGGGATGACGCTCCAACCGACTGAGCCACACTGGCCCCAGCCCACAGCTTTTTTATCCACTGATTTACTAGTAGGCCCTTTTGCTGCTTTCTAAATCTTGGCTATGTAAATAATGCTGCAATGAAGATGGAGAAGTGTATTTTCTTTCAAATTAGTATTTCAGATTCTTTGAATATATTGCCAGAAGTGGAATAGTTGGGTCAAAAAGCAGTTCCATTTTTAACTTTTGAGGTAATACCATATTGCTTTCCACAGTGGCTGCAACAATCTGCATTCCCGCAAACAGTGCACAAGGGTTCCCCTTTCTCCACATCCTCACCAACACTTGCTGTTCATTGGTATATTGATGATAGCCATTCTGTCAGGTGTGAGGTTACATCTCATCGTGGTTTTAATTTGCATCTCTCTGATGATTAGTGATGTCCAGCATCTTTTCACATGTCTATTTGCCATCTATATGTCTTCTTTGGAGAAGTATCTATTCAGATTCTTTGCCTGTTTTTTAACTGGATTTGTTTTGGTGTCAAGTTTTATAATTTCTTTATAAATTTTGAATATTAATTCCTTATTAGATGTAATGAACTATTTGAGAGAGAAACTAAGGGGGAAAATCGCATTCACAATTGCTTCAAAGAGAAAAAAATACCTAAGAATAAATTTTACCAAGGTTATAAAATACCTGTATTTGGCCCTGGCTGGTGTAGCTCAGTGGATTGAGCGCAGGCCTGCGAACCAGACAATTGCGGTTCGATTCCCAGTCAGGGCACATGCCTGGGTTGCAGACCAGTTCCCTGCAGGCCAGTTCCCAGCAGGGGACGCAGGAAAGGCAACCATGCATTGATGTTTCTCTCCCTCTCTCCTTCCCTTCCCCTCTAAAGATAAATAAATAAAATATTTGAAAAAAAAGACCTGTATTTGGAAAAATTTAAGATACTGAAGAAAGATATCAAAGAAGATACAAATATGTGGATATACATACTGTGTCTTATAGATAAGAAAAACTGATATAATTAAAATGTCCATACCACCCAAAGCAATCTATAGATTCAATGCAATTCTTGTCAAGATTCCAAAGGTATTTCACAGAAGTAGAACAAATATTACAAAAATTTATATGGAACCACAAAAGACCCTGAATAGACACAGCAATCTTGATAATGAAGAATAAAGTTGGAAGAATCACACTTCCTGATATCAAAACATAATAGAAGGCCATAGTAACCAAGATGAGATGGTACTGTCATAAACACAGACACATATATCAATGAAACAGAACAGAGAGCCCAGGAATAAACTCACACCTTTATAATGAATTAATATTTGATGAAGGAGACAAAGCCATAATATGGGGTAAAGATAGTCTATTTAGCAAATGATGTTTGGGAATATTAGGAAAGTACATGCAAAATATGAAACCAGACTGCCTTCTTATACCATACACAAGAACAAACTCAAAATGGATAAAAGACTTAAATGTTAGACTCCAAACCATGAAAATCTTAGAAAAAACATAGGCAGTAAAATATTAAACATTTCTCATAGAAATATTTTTTGACATATCTCCTTGGACAAGGGAAACGAGAAAAATTGACAAGTGAAACTACATCAGCAAAATGTTTTTGCATGACAAAGGAAACATTCACAAAAAGACAACTCGCTGAATGGGAGAACATATATTTTCACAGAAGATTTTAGTCAACACTCTGAAGGCTGGGCTTTGTTTTAGGTTAAACCAAGTGTGGTCTTTTCCTCTAATTCTTAATTGATTTGAAAACTGGCTTTATTAATAATGCTGGTATAACTGCTTACAAATATTGTACTTTTAGGATTTCATCTCTAAAATAAAGCAGCAATTACTTTGCAACTTTCAAGTAGGTAGTCAAAAAGATACTTTTCTACATTAACTTATGTTTATACTTATGAATTATTCATTTCCTGAATATATAACAAATAGCAGTTAATGGATGCACACATATGATTTATAACTATGTACATACATATATGCATGCATATATATTTAACCATATTTAGAATCTTTAGTAACTAGCCGATTTTATTATTCCATTTGAATTATGGATTTCATCAAAGGAAGGCTAATAAGAAATAGTCATTCATTGTTAACAGAAAGGATCAGTCTCAGAATTTCAAAATCAAGACTTTGGGAAATAACAGGGTGAAGTTGGTATTTGATGATAATGGTATGTGGTTTTGTAATATGTAGTTATACAAATACCATCAGTCTTAAATTTTCTTACTGATTTTATTTAGTTGTGATTGATTCATTTTTATAGATTGTTCATTAATTACTTTTTTCTAATTATTTTGCTAGAATGGCATGTTATAGCCTTAAGTGCATAATTCAACTTGTTACTCAATTGTTCTTTAGGTTTTTGTAGCTATTTAATTATATCACAAAATTCTGTAGCCCAATAAACACATACTGAATTGAAGGGTGGAAACATGTTTTACTTCATTAACTCCACTAGATAAAATGTGATCATAACTGAGCTCTGATGGTTATTGGTTACAAAGACTTAGGTAAAAATTTGGGAGAAGAGGGGATGATTACATATACAAAAAAATTCTGAATATGTCATATAGTTTTGCTTTTTAATTTTTTTCTCCTCTTCCTACTCTTTTTTTTCTTTTTTTATTTGTTGTTGTGATATATTATTGCATTTGTTTTTCTGAGTGGATTATTATAATAACTGTAAACAGGAAGGCTAGGCCAGGATTTACATGATTTCCAGGGATCAGTGCTAAATGAAAATGCATAACACCTTATTAAAGAATTGTTAAGGATTTTAAGATGTGACAGCAGGGCATGGCAACAAGCATGGGGCCCTTCTCAGCAGCTTTGACAGTTTAAGTATGACTATGAAGCCAGGCCTTGCTACAGTGTGCAAGGCAGAAATACAAATGTCCTGCTTCATCTTCTTCTGAATTCCTCCAATTCCTCCCCTGGCAATTATCCCCCCAGGAAAGAAGTCTGTAGGTTGCTTCATTTCTACACTTCACCTATGGGCAGGAGCTAAACATGCGAATGAAATCATTAGTTAGTGTTTGTACTAGTTTCTTATTGCTTCCATAGTATCGTAGTACTGTGAATGTACTAACTTAGGACAACAATTTTTTTGTCTTACTATTTTAGATGTCAGGAATTTGAAATGGGTTTCACTGGGAATTTAGGGGTCAATAGGGCCCTCCGGAAGAGTCTGTCTCCTTGCCTTGTCTACCTTGTAGGGGCTGCCTGCATTCATTGCCTTGTGAATGCTTCCTGCACCTTCAGAGCATCTTTAAAGCTACATCATGTCAGAGTAACACTCTGCTTTCTCATCACATAACTTCTCTACCTTTTTTTAAAAACCTTGTGATCACGTTCGGCCACCTTTATAATGCAGGCTAATAAGCGCATCTTGAGGTCCTTAACTTAGCTCTGTGTACCAAGTCCCTTTTGTCGTGTAAAGTAACATATGCACAAGTACAAAAGATCAGAGTGGTGACATCTTTGAGGGGACTATTAGTCTTCCTACCACAGTATTTTTTTCTTTTTACTAATTACAGTAATTCTGTGGGTGATGTTATATATTCATCTCAAAATTCCTTTTTTAAAAATATTTTATTTATTTATTTTTAGAGACAGGGGAAGGGAAGGAGAGGGAGGGGGAGAGAAACATCAATGTGTGGTTGCCCCTTATGTGCCCCGCACTGGGGACCTGGACTGCAACCCAGGCAAGTGCCCTGACTGGGAATCGAACTGGTGACCCTTTGGTTCACAGGCTGGTGCTCAGTCCACTGAGACATATCGGCCAGCCAGGGCTCAAAATTTCTTTTTTTTAATTTTTATTTATTTTTTAATTAATTTTATTTAGTTATTTTTCAAGTACAGTTTTTTGTCTATTTTTCCCATCCCAGCCTCCCCCGCCCCTTGCTCCCCACCTCCCTCCCATTTCCACCCCCCTTAGTTCTCGTCCCTGTGTCCTTCCTATTTGTTCCTCCAAATCCCTCCCCCTTTTTCTTGATTTAAAAATTGTCTAAATAATTAATTTCCTTAGATTTCTTTTTTTTCTATTTAACTTTTTAAAAATTTTTATTTTATTGATTATGCCATTACAGTTGTTCTATTCCCCCCTTGATTCCCCTCCACCCTGCACACCCCTCCCCCACCATTCCCCCCCTTTAGTTTATGACCACCTATCTCAAGTTCTTTAGATTCTGTATTTCCCCTACTATTCTTACCCTCCCCCCATCTATTTTCTACCTACCGTCTATGCTACTTATTTTCTGTACCTTCTCCCCCCCTTCTCCTCCTCCCACTCTCCTGTTGCTAACCCTCCATGAGATCTTCATTTCTATGGTTGTGCTCCTGATCTAGCTGTCCTTTCAGCTTGCTTTTGTTTTACGTGTGGTTGTTAATAACTGTGAGTTTGCTGTCCTTTCACTGTTCATCTTTTTTATCTTCTTTTTCTTAGGTAAGTTCCCTTAACATTTCATATAATAAGGGCTTGGAGATGATGAACTCCTTGAATTTGATCTTATCTGAGAAGCACTTTATCTGCCCTTCCATTCTAAATGAAAGTTTTGCTGGATAGAGCAATCTTGGTTGTAGGTCTCTGGATTTCATGACTTGGAATACCTCTTTCCAGCCCCTTCTTGCCTGTAAGGTCTCTTTTGAGAAATCAGCTGACAGTCTAATGGGGACTCCTTTGTAGGTGACTGTCCCCTTATCTCTTGCTGCTTCTAGGATTCTCTCTTTCATTTTAATCTTGGCTAATGTAATGATGATGTGCCTTGGTGTGTTTCTTCTTGGGTCCAACTTCTTTTGGGACTCTCTAGCTTCCTGGATTTCCTGGAAGTCTATTTTCTTTGCCATATTGGGGAAGTTCTCCTTTATTATTTGTTCAAATAAGTTGTCCACTCATCGCTCTTCCACTCCTCTTCCCCTTCTGGTACCCCTACAATTTGGATGTTGAAACGTTTAAAGATGTCCTGGAGGTTCCTAAGCTTGAATTCTTGTTTCTTCATTTTTTTCTGTTTGGTCATTTTTTTCTTCCCTCTGGTCTATTCCATTGATTTGAGTACCAGTTTCTTTTCCATCACTATTGGTTCCCTGTGCATTTCCCTTCATTTCACTTAGTTTAGCCTTCATTTGTTCCTCTAATTTGTGTCTAAAATCAACCACTTGTTTGAGCATCCTGATCACCAGTGTTCTGAACTGTGCATTTGATAGGTTGGCTATCTCTTGGTCGCTTAGAAGTATTGGCTCTGGGGCTTTTGAGCTGTTCTTCTTGAGCCATAATGTTTTGATGTGTTCATGCCTGTTATATATGAAGAATGGAGCCTTTGGTGTTCACCAGGGTGGGGCCACCCAGGTCGCTGGTTTGTGGGGGCAGGGTCAGGGAGGGGCAATGACTTTTGTTCTGTTCTTTCTCAGATTTCAGTCCCTTCTGCTGCTTCCCACAAGCAAATTGGGCTCTTCTGGTGCTGGTTAGACTTCTGGCCAAGATGGAGGCATAAATGAAAACATTGTGCCTCCTCGCACAACCAAGTTTAAAGACAACCAAGTTTTAGTAACAAAAACATAACCAAAACACACAAAGTTGAACTATACTGAAGTCAGACAACAATGAACCATTCAGCCAGACAGGTAAGAGGGGCGGAGTCAGTGGCGGAGCAGGGTCAGGCAGAAAAGATCAGCGGACCCATCCAGGATCTCAGGAGCACAGGAGCGCAGGAGTGCAGGCAGGGGTTGGCAGATCTCAGGCATGGGGTGGTGGCAGGCAGACCCAGTGAGGGCACAAGGCGGCTGGCTGACCACGGTCACACTTTTGCACGCAGATAAACCAGATAAAGGAGCGAGCAGTGAGACAGACAGCGCAAACCAGGGCCCCAGCACTGGGAAATAAAGCCTAAAAGCACCAATTGGAAAAACTTTTGTGGTCGAGGTGTCAGGAGAAGCTCTCAGGCTCACAGAGAGTTCATTGGAGAGACCCACAGGGTCCTGGAGGGTGCACAAGCCCACACACCCGGGAACCAGTGCCTTTTATCTTAAGAAAGATCTAACAGCTAATGTTTATGAGCATAGACATTCTTTCTATATAATATGGACAATCACTGTCTTTATAAATACTCGCACACACACAAATTTATAAGTTCATATTTTGTTACAATCTCAAACATTATTAAATGTTCTCTATAACTTCATTTATGAATAATTGCTTTGTTCTCATAGATTCAGATTTTCTAATCCTTTAGTGAATTGTAAGTCGTGGTACTTCTTACAAATAAAAGGTTAGTAATATAAAAGACTTGGGATCAGCTACATTTTCACTGTTTATTATACACACACCCCAGTAATTGGAATTATAGAAAATTTAGAGTACACATTAAACATTTCTGGGGAAAACTCAAGCAGCAGACATAAATTCATAAAACAAGATATGCATCAGCTCATGAGCAGGGTGGTCTGTGAATTTGGTGTTCATCTGGAAAGTCTCTTTGGGAAACCTGTGTTCTGAGCAAAGTTTTAATGGAGTGAGAGGATTTGCCGGGGTAAATAAAAGAAGGTAGTCTCATAGCAACTGAATGGCAGAAGCAGGAACTCCAGGACAGTAAGCAAGAACACTGTGGAGGAAAAGCAAGCATGTATACTTATGCTTGCAAAAAAACAGCTCGTGTAGCTGCCAGATAAGAGGAGTCTTGTTAAAGGCAGACATGAGAAGGATCCATGAGTCTGTGTTTAAGCAATTGGGTTTAATCTTCAAGGTAACATTATTATCTCATATAAATTTACTATTTTTTCATATTTAAAGTATGAATCAGCCTCAAAGATCTAAAAAGAAAATTGCATTATGAAGTCCAGTATGCAATTTGGGTGAAAAGATTCAAAACAAGTTGGGGGGAGAAAAGTGAACAGTCTAGGAGATCAGACTGTTGCAATATTGCCAGTACAGCATAACTAGTGCTGGGATGAATGGTGGAGGCAAGAGGGAGAAAGGCAGATCCAGTTATTACTATACACATACACATACAATGGCTGCATGAGTTACATTTCATGTGTCCTGGTGCATTGAAAATCATATCAAGTATCTAAACATATGCAAAGATAGCAATAATGCTAGTTAGCTTTCATTAAGTATTTCTAATATTCCAGACACTGTCATTGGACTTTTCTATTAATTTAATCCTTACAATAACAGTGTGGTATTCCATAATTCTTATTTAGATATGAGGAAGTCATTATGACATTTAAATGATTTGCCAAAATGACCAGAAAATAGATTAGCATAGGATTTAATGCCTAGTTTTGAACTCCAAAACCTACACTTTCCAGTATACCCCAAGACCCTGGAATTTGGGCTAAAATACCTTAGCCCAAAAGGTATTTGTATGCCAACATCTATTTGTTTGCCAACAACTAATTTGATATTAGAATAATTACATCTTAGCCTTAAAAAAATCAGAAATCTCATTTAATCCAAAATTCCATTCATTGTGGGACTCGTCATTGCAACCACTATAGAAAATGGTCACTTAACTCTTCTTGAACACTTGTGATGGGTACCTTATCAGTTATAACTTAAAGTTTTGTGTGGTCAACTGGCTGGGAAGTTTTTTCTTATTTTGAAGTGAAACCTGTGTTTCTATAACCTTCACTCCTTAGCCATGACTTTGCCTTCTGGGATCAATTGTATCCCTCTTCCACTGACAGCCCTTGAAAGTGTCTAAAAATAGAAATCACAAGTATATTCCAAGTGAAACATCCTCAGTTTACTAAATCAACAAAGAAAGGATTCATATCCTTCACCGCCTTGGTGTATTTTTTATGCTGCTTAGTATAAGCAAGCAGCATAAGACAGCCTATTTAAGACAAGCAGCCTATTTAAGACAATACGCTGTCATATTTTTTCATTTACCTGGGTCCAGAATAGAACCTACAAAACATTTTGATCAACTTCCAAGCTTTCTCAGCTTTCTCTACAGTAGCACTAATTAACAAGACCAGTGCTCTTCAGTCAATACCTTACACATTCCACAACCAAAATAGATAACTGACTTCTGATAAAACAAGACCTTAGTTCCAGCGGCAATGTGAACACCTGGGAGGCTGGAACTCTGGAAATCTGAGAATCGTGCAGGCACTTAATCATTGTTTACACTTCATATCTTTAGTGCTCAGCTGTGAAGGCCCAGCCAGTGTGACCTGATGACGGATTTTCCAGTAAAACTTCGGCGACATAAACCAGGGCAAATCGGATATGCTTCACAAGAGCCTTCTCACCAGCTGTCAGTGAGCCACACAGCCCTGCAGGTGCCCAGTAGGAGGCTCTCCTGTGGTTGCCTTTTTGACTACTCAAGAGTGTTTGCTTAAACATTTCAGAAAGTAATAGGTGAATGGGGTCTGTAGTTGAAATTATGGGTCAAATTCCAGGCTTGCAGTTTGCACATAGCAGCCAGAGAAAAATAAATTACTGGGCTTTCAAGTATAGACATAAAATGCATCATGATGTGATTGAAAGTTAAGCTCTATTTTGTAAGTTAACATAAGTAAAAAAAATATTGTTAAAGCAAAGTTTAAATTGCTATAACTTTTTTTGTCAAATAATAAGAAAAGGAAATAATGGAGAGGTGGCTATTGAAGGCATATCGGAGGGTGTGAACCCTCATCCTCAAGTCCTGGAGGATGATGACTTAATGTTGTCACCCGACCCTCATTCGTGATATGTGAGTTATTTTTAAAAATAAAACATTTAAGAGAATTTTCTTATAGAAGAAATACATTTATTTGAAACTCACTTTTAGGGTGAAATTTTATAGGAAAAATTATACCTACATGTCTTATAAAATGTATTTTTAATCATATAGATGTGACTTCTGAATTTTGCTTGTGTATATTAAAAATAAACATGTTACATAGATATCTGTTTATTGATATATATGTGTGTTTGTATGTATATATATTTATAGATAAGGAATGGAGTGATATTCATTTTAGGTATTACATAGATAATGTGCATATTTTAATGTATATGTATATTTTAGCATATTGATTTATCATGAGTTAGTAATTTAAATCAATACTTTCTCATTATAAATAATAATTAATATTTGATAATAATAATTTATAAATGTACTACATATTGTTAATGTATTTATAACATACTTTAGGTACTAATGAACTGTAAGAAAGATACTATCGTTAACTAGAAATTAATATTTCCCCAGAAATCTAAAACTGGTATTGAACTTTGTTGCATAAATCATTCATAATCAAATAAATCCGTTAGTAAAATGTCTTATTCTATTGCAATTTATATATTTAATTTTCTTTCACAAATATCACCTCATTGAATACTCTCATTAACATTTAACCTTCAGACAGCTTATGGTGATTATTTTTCCTAATCACCGTAACGAAGATAATGATTTCTGTGGTGGTTCAGATTAGTAGTTAATGGTAGAGACAGTATACAAATTCAGTTTTTCTGCTCCCCAACCTGATCACTTATTTGTCAAAGAAAGCAGCTCCTACATGTTCAATGATATATACAATATAATCTTAGCTTTGCAGTCAGTAAATCATTGGTAAAACTGTAACATTTTAAGAAATAACCCATATCTTTCCAAATATCTAAGAATGAATGCTGTAGCAGGTTTTCTCTGGCATTTCTGTTTTTTTCTTTTTAAAATTATTTTATTGTTGTTCAATTACAGTTGTCTGCATCTCTCCCCCAGCACTCCCCCATACCCCAGCAAATCTCTGGCATTTCTATCCAAATACATTTTGTGTAATTTTATGTGGAACCAAGAGAGTAAGAGAAAAAGAACTCTTGCTGAAGAGTCTTTATTTTGAAACAAAATAACTTGCTCTTATATTTTAACAAAAAATGTTTTCTTCTAGATTATCCATAAGCATTAGGTAGAAAAATAACTCTGGTTGATTTTTTTCTGACTAATCTTATGACTCAAGTGAAACCATTCAGAAACTATAACACACTCCATATGCTTGGCTTTTTGAAGTGTGCTTAGTACTCCATTTAGGATTCTCCATTACTCTTCTTGGTCTGATTTTGGATAACATGCAGGTTCCCTTCAGAGAACTGACCTGGCGCCAACACACAATGGATTAATTCCATAATAAATTATGGGGGCTATAAAGCTTTCTAGACCAGTTTGCCTCTTAAGTAACAATCTTTTATGTCACCTTATAAAACTGAACTTACGTTTTATTTGTAAGTCATTCTGGGCATAATAAACTGTTTGAATTTGGGCACTTAGTTTTGGATCTTAGCACATTCTTTCTTGGTGCATTATTTTATGATGGTTCTGGAGCTACTTATTAGCTGAAGCACCTGAAAGTTCCTGGAGGATACTAACATCTAGCTGAAATGATATCACACTTAAAGGTGCATGGAAATATAGACTCCATATAACTCTGAACTCCAGCTGCTTCTCATCTATTTCTAGTTCTCAGAGCCCACCATTTGCCATCCAGTGTTGTAATAAGATCACATTGCTTCAGTTTTGTGTGCTCTTATATTGCCTAGAATATGCACTAAGGCCCTTTATAAGATAGCTGTTAGGGTAGGAAAGCTCTCTTAGGCAAATAAGCAAAGATATGGATGATTTGATCCTATCTGGATGAAAGCTGGGGGCAAAGATGCCCAGAACAATAGCTCTTATGCTTTTGGATAAATTGTTGCACTTTTAAAAAACCCTTATTGTTACCTAAACACAACTGCGTGGGATTATCCGAACCATTCCAGGGAATTTTATTTTGCTTATTTTTGAATGCTCTTAGGTCCCATCACCAGAGTTAGTAGTACTTATTATAGAAATTCATAAAAGGAAATCAAAGTGAATATTTAGTTCCTCCTCTCTCTGCTTTATGTGGGTGAATTCTTTTAAAAGAGAGCTGGAGATACTGTGCTTGAATATTGTGTTTTTTTAAATTTTTGAATATTGTCTTAATTTATCCCAAATGGTAGGCCTTTTGACCTAACATTAAATCAGTAAATTTAAAAGAAATTGTGTAAATTCCTGAGAAAGATTTTATAAATTATATGAGCTATGCATGAGCTCAAGGTAGAAATGGCCTATTTCTAATGGAAGACTACTACTTTTACTCTCTAATGCAGTATGGAAGATGAAAAAGAAATAAAATTAAAAAAACAAGTAAGTCATCTAGAATTCAAAATTCATGTCTACCACTATGGAATTAGCTTAAGTCAACCTCTCTTTTGGGGAAATGGATATTCATTCAAAACAAAAGAAAATATTTTCTTAGTGCATAGTAATGTTTTTCTAATTTAAAATAAGTATAAATATAAAATGGTACTTCTGTCCTTAAGAAATACTGTCTACATTTTTTATATTATGTCTATCCTGCCTCCTGGTTCTTGTGAAGATCAAATAAAAATGTACGTCAATATGCCTCAAAATCTGTAAAGTGTTATGTAAATGGAAAGAATAAAGATATTAATACAAAATTTAGGTCAATAAGCTCATATTATTTAGAGTTTTAATATTCACTGATTTTGTCCCACTTCATACTAGTGGTGAGGATGAGCAGAAACCAGCTTATATTCAGCGCATTCCCATCACTCTAAATGCAGGTAGGCTGCCGGAACTGGTCGTGCAATAACACTAGTTAGGCTTGTTCCATAGTGAGCCTTAGTGGGGCAAATCTTGTGGTTTTAGTCTTTTACACTCGATTTACAATTAGTAAGTTTCTATAAACTATCAGAAAACATATTAGTTTCCAAGGCCATCATTAGAAATTACTTAGAAACTCATAGTTTACAACAACAGACATTTATTCTGGGACAGTTTTGGAAGCTTAGAGTCAAAAACCAAGATGTTGGCAAGCTTCGAAGAATTTCAAGGCTCCAAGGAGGGGTCTTTGCTTGCCACTTCTAGATTCCGATGGCTGCCAAAAATCCTTGACCATCCTTGGCTTGTAGCAGCACATCTCAAGTCTCTGCCTTTGTTTTCACAGAACCTTCTACTTGTGTCCAAATATCTTCTTTTTCATCATTTTCTAATTAATGTTTAAATACAGTTCTTTATATAAGGATACCCAACATTGGATTTAGGGCCCACTCTAATATGGAATGAATTCCTATTGACTTGAATATATCTGCAAAGACCTTATTTCTCAATGAGACTGCATTCACAGGTAATGGGATTTAGAACTTTAACATATCTTTTGGGGAGCATGGACACAATTCAACCCATAGGAAGTCATAAGGTCCAGTTTTTTAATGTGCCTTTAGATAGAAGTAGCAATGTAGGGAATTTGAAGATCCTGCTCCGAGAAGTGCATTTGAAATATACTTTGTATGACTGTAGAATTGAATTTCATATTTAATTTAAATTAAAATAGCCATTTAGCTAGTGGCTTATATACTGCACATCATAGTTCTACCAGCTATTCACATATTTAGATGGATGTGACTGTGCTGTGAAATATTGCACTCTTTACATCTCCAGAAGGTTTCTGTGAAGTAATGTTTATAAACTGCAAAACAAAATTAGTTAGAAAAAACAGTCTGTCTTTATTCACATCAGTGTTAAATTTCTTTTCTGAACTGACACGATTTTAAATTGGGTGAGATAAGAGGAGAAATAATGAATAATTGTGCTATATCAAAAATCATTAAGGAATAAAATTTGTTCTGGAACAATTACCATGCATTTTATAGCTCATTTAACTAACTGCTCATTATCCCATGAAATGGAAGAGCATTTTGGTGCTCAATTCCATCTAGGTGACTAAAGGTCGCTGAGACCCCTTGGAAAGGCAAGGGAAACTGATAATTTCCTAACAGATAAATGCTCACACCTAACTTTCTATTTATTATTCATAAAGTATAAATATTTCTGTTTAATTTTTGGCAAATTAATTAGTTAATTTATTTAGAGGGGAAGGGAGGGAGAAAGAATGGGGAACATCAGAAACATCGATGTGAGAGAGAAACAGCCATCAGTTGCCCACTGAAAATTATGATGGTTATCATTAAGTCTATGAACCCAAATATATGTAGTTTATGTAATAAAAAATAAGATGTTATTGTAAAGAAAGGTAGTGTGCACTAAATTACCTCATTTAATTTAATACCTTTATTTCTAAATTTGTATGTACTATGGGATAGGCCTATATCCTCACAGATTTATGGTTTCTAATAAACCAGCAACCCTTCAGAGGGAACTCAGTCAGCTTTCAGAAAGAGAAGGAGGAGTGAACTAATTATTGGAAACTCCAATGACATGGAGTTCCATGTCTAAAATGTTTAATTTTTTTCTTGAATAAATTTATAGGTGAGACAATACAGTTTCCCACTAAAAAAAGAAAGCCTAAAATGCTTTAAAAACCCTACTTGACTTTTAATCCTTCTTTAAAAGAACATTTTGATTGGTTAAGTGTAAATGAATCAGAAACATATGGATTAACTCTCTTTAAAGTATTTATAACCACAAATAAGAAAGGAAACCAAATATAGTAGTTGGTAAAATATACTTTGGGCTTTCCATACAATACTTATTTGAAAATAACTTGAGTTACCATCAATAAACAGGGTTGAATTATCTCTCTAAAATTACTTTCAATGTGGTAAAAATGTCTGTGAAATTTTTCTTAAAATTAAATTTATTGGTGTGATATTGGTTAACAAAATTGTATGGGTTTCAAGTGCACAGTTCTATAGTACATCATTTGTATATTGCATTATGCGTTTGCCACCCAGTGTCAAACTGCCTTCCGTCACCATACATTTGACTCTCTTTTGAGAAATTCTTAGTGCTCTCTGCCTGGATAGAAAAATTTCAAATTGCCAGCAGTATTTAACCATAAATGAGTATAACAGTTATGGGGAAATAAATTATATAACTTTTTCTTGATTATTTGTCACATTTACTTTGTCTATAATAATGCTGCTACAATAAGATTTGTAATGAAGAAAATGATATCGATAAGATTTAGAGTATATGTTATTTTTTTAACAGAGAAAAAAACAAAATTTTGGAAGTAATGAAAACATGACTTTCTGCTGTTAAGCATTTTGTACAATTGCATATAGAATCAAGAATTTGCATTTTATTAATCTATAATGTATTTACATTGTAGTAAATAATTATTAGGTTTTATAAAATTGACATGCATTTGGATATTTGAACAATCCAGTTCAGCATAGAATTACAGAGGGGTAAATGCTTAAATATGAAAACTATTAGTATTTTTTAATAGTTGAACATATTCCAATTGATACTGGAAATGGCAGTTTTGGTGTTATCTACTTTTTAAGTCATGTAAATTAGTATTTTATGCATAATACTTTTTACCATGCATTTGAGTATGAAAAGAGACATCAAAATAAACACAGAATTATTGTCAGGGTGAGTTTCCTTTTTTGTTTCTTTTCCTTTTCTGTTTAGATAAGATATAGTGTCCCAGGTATTTTTAGGACATTAATTGGAAGGAGTAATAATACCTCCAGCAGTCACTGAGCATCTGCTTTTTGTCAGGAACTGACTGCGCTGTCAGCTTCATGTATCTTTTTGCTGGTAATTACATTTTCTAATTTCTTACTTCATTAAACAAATCTAATATTCCTTTACACTGTGAAGATAGACTGACATAAAATCATAAACATTGCTGGATTTAATTTTTAATCAGAATTTAAAGTGTTTTTTTAGTTCAGTGGTTTCTGTCTCAATCTTCTGATGATCAAAGCTATTTGATCATTAAACACACTCGTGTGTTTCCCGTGTGATCTGGCATTGCTGCTTCTATCTTCACACAGCTGTCCTGTGATCCAGGTAACCAAAATCACAGAGCTTCTGTGGAATCTACTTTTGTAAAATATAAAATTCAGAAAACACCCATGAGCAAGCTATTGAATAAAAAAGTATAAATGCATAAGCACTGGAGACAAAATTGTGTTTAACTGGAGACTCTTAAGAGTCTCGTTTCAAGGTTCTGCTTCCTTGCAACCTATATGTCTATCTACATAACATTTGATATATGTATATATTTATTTATATATAATGTGTACATGCATATACATGATGTAATATTACTCTGCAATTAAAATACACAACATGGCTGATCCATGGATATACAACATGGATCAACATTATGCTAGGTGAAATAAGTCGGACGGAGAAATACAAATGCTGTATGATTTTATTTATATGCACAATCTAAAAAAAAAACAAATGAATGAACATACATAAAAAACAGAGTGAGACTTATAGACACAGGAAGCAAACTGTTGCCACAGGGAAGGAAGGTGGGGATGTGGGTGAAAAAGGTGAAGGGAACTAAGAGGTGCACATTTTCAGTTATAAAATAAATAAGTCTCAGAGGTGTAATGTGGAGGATAGGGAATATAGTAAATAATACTGTAATAACTTTGTACAAAGACAAAAGATTACAAGGTTTATCTTGGTGAAAAGATTATAAGGCGTGTACATGGTAAATAATTATGTAGTGCACTGGAAACTAATATAATATTATATATAAACTGGACTTTAAGAAAAACAAATCAAAAAATTTAATCTGTTGTGAAAATAGTGTTTCCAAACTAATTTTAGTTATAATAATATGTTGCCTTTAATATAATAAAATATTTAATGTTTTATGCCTTTGCACTATATCAACATGTTAAAAATCAGTAATTTCATAGATGTTTAAAAAATTAATCTCATTCAATAGAATGGCTTATTTATGCAGTTGACACATTCCTGGATCTGTGCTGAATTAATATCTGAGTAAAGTGATTGCTCACCATCCAGTTGCCCATCCTCCAGAGTGACTGAAGTCAGTGATCCAATAATATTAAGGCCTTTTTAAATAATGAGTTTTTCAGCTCCTTTTGATTCAACAGCTATTGCATTTTTAGTCTATTTTTAAATAAATGTGTGAATTCTGTTTAAAAGATGCTCTGCTTATCTTTTATTTGAACATTTGCCTTGGTAAATAAAAGAAATAAGACAAGAAATAAGGAATGAAAGTTAATATATACTAGTAATTTAAAATTGAATAAGTGGACACCAGATCCAGAACTCTTATTCAAACTACTAAGAACTCTTAAAACTCGGGAAGAAAACAAACAACCTGATTTTAAAAAATGGGCCAAAGACCTTAACAGATATTTTACCAAAGGCACATAAATGACAAATGAGCCTATGAAAAACTGATTTATGTCATATGTCACTGGAGATACGCAAAATAAAACAACTAGATATCACTACATAGCTATTGGAATGACCTGAATCCAGAACACTATTAACATTGAATGCTGGAGAGGGTGCAGAACGATAGAAGCTCCCATTCATTGTTGGGAGTTGTCTTACTTTGGAAGACAGTTTGGCATTTTCTTATATACCAAAACAGATTCTTATTTTTATGATCCAGCAACCTCACTAGTTGGTATATACCCGCAGGAGTTAAAAACATTGTTCACACAAAAACCTGCACGTGGATGTTTATACATTTTTATTTATAATTGCAAAGACTTGTAAGCAATCAAAATGTTCTTCAGTAGGTGAATGGATAAATAAACTCTGGTACAGCCAGACAATGGAATATTATTCAGCACTAAAGATAAATACACTATCAAGCCATGAAAGGACAGGGAGGAAATTTAAATGCATATTACTAACTGAAAGAAGCCAATCTGTAACGGCAGCATACTGTATGATTTCAACTACAGGCAAACCTTTGTTCTTGAATGTCTCCCATCTCGAACAATTGGCTTCTCAATCAGCTTCCGTGAGTGAATTCAATTTGAGAACACAGGTTCCACATATATGACATTCAAGAAAAGGCAATTTACAAAAACAATGGAGAGATCAGTTGCTAGAGGTTGGGGTGGGAGAGGAGATGAATAGACAGAGCACAGATAACTTTTAAGGATTTGAAAATACTATGTATGATATTGTAATGATGAATATATGTCTTTATAATTTTGTCCAAACCCATAGAATTTATAATACCAAGCATGAACCATAAGATAAATCATGAACTTTGGGTGACATATCAATGTAGGTTCATCCTTAGTTACCACTCTGGTTGGAAATTAGATCCTGAAGAAGGCTATGCATATGAGGGAGCAGAGAGTATAAAGGGAATTTCTGTACCTTCACCTCATTTTTGCTATGAAATTAAAACTTCTCTAAAAATAGTCTCCATAAAAATTAAATAAGGTTGTATTGGACCAGCTGTAGTTGACTGACTAATGAAAATAAAGTATTGAAATCTTCCATATCTTTTCTATTGATTTAAAAAATGCAGTGCTTGTCTCAATGGTTGTGATCTAATTTATTAGGTAGGGCTAGGTTAGTGAAGATAAGAACCTTACATCTTTTTTTGCTTAGTGAACCGACCTTTTAACACCATCAGAATTTTAGCATACCACTTAGAATATATGCCATTTGTGATATGGTGTTAGTTAACATGGTGGCCAAGACTTTATGGGTGTGGCAACCACAGGGAGTTGCCAAAATTGACTGAGATTGTTTCTCTTCTTTGATGTAAACATGAGCTAATATTCAATAAATGAATATATACAGACATAAAAATTATTAATGGCTACGCAAAATAGTCATGCTGTTAAATCAGTTCACATCATTTATCATAACAATAATACATTCATCCAATAATTTTCAGAGCTGACCACATTTAATTCTTACATGTAATCTCTGATCACTGGGGGAAGTATAATTTCTATATCATTATTAGGAAATCTGAAATTCTAACAGAAGAAAGAACATTCTCCTTAATAGTGTCAGGTCTTTTCTAGTAAAATCATAAGTAAATTATTCAGTTTAAATAATTTATTTATTTATTAGAGTAAAATTTATTTAGTATTTTATAATGAATGGGTCTGAAAATAATCTGTAAGACATTAAAATCTTATAAAACTGTTTAATTTTGATAGACTTGTTTCTGTGGTTTACTAATTAGTGACTATAGCTATAAAACATAAAACATTATTCTTTTTTGTTTGTTTGTTTTAAAGATTTAAAAAAATTTATTTATCTTTAGAGGGAAAGGGAAGGAGAGAAATATGTGTATGGTTGTCTCTTGTATATCCCCTACTGGGAACTGGCCTGCAACCCAGGCATGTGCCCTGACTGGGAATTGAACCACGATCCTCTGGTTCACAGGCCTGTACTCAATCCACTGAGCTACATCAGCCAGGGCATAAAACATTATTCTTTATTTTCTTCATAATCTACCTAGGTAGGTTTTTTTTTCTTTCCCAGAATAATTTGGAGAGGTTTATGTTGATCGTATTATGTTCTTCATTATTTTTAAAGGACAAATATTCCTTACCTTTGAAATAGCTAATTTTTAAAAATCTTGTTCCTTTTTATGTTTCTTCTTAGATGTTATGCTGTCACTTTGATTAAGTAGGTAAACAAGTACAGTTTCTCAGGTGCCTGTGATCTTACTTTAATCGAGTCCGAATATGACAACTTTTTGATTGTGCTTTCCCAACATTGAGTACTAAATATAGAAAAAGTAATATAAAAGTTTCAGAGGTTTCATGACTCAAACAGAAAAATCACAGTGTTTTTGTTCTTTCATGTTATAGGAGACATTAGAAATAATTAGGTTTGTTTGATATATTACTATTGTAAGAGTTTTGTGGGAAAATTTTTCAAATTTAAAGTAAAATATCTGAGATTTTCTTGCCAATGTTCTCCTCTAGGACTTTAATGGTTTCACAACAACAAACAACAAATGTTGGAGAGGTTGTGGGAAAAAGGGGCCCCTAGTTCACTGTTGGTGGGATTGCAGACTGGTACAACCACTATAGAAAACAGAATGGAATTGCCTCAGAAAACTAAAAATGGACCTTCCTTTTGACCCAGCAATTCCACTGCTGGGATTATATACTAAGAACCCTAAAACACCAATCCGAAAGAACCTATGCACCCCAATGTTCATAGCAGCACAATTTACAATAGCCAAGAGTTGGAAGCAACATAGGTGCCCATCAGTAAATGATGGATCAAAAAATTGTGGTACATATACACAATGGAATTCTATGCAGTAGAAAAAAAGCAGGAGCTCCTACCCTTTGCAACAGCATGGATGGAACTGGAAAGCATTATGCTGAGTGAAATGAGCCAGGCAGTGAAAGACAAATACCATATGATCTCACTTTTAACAGGAACCTAAACAAAAAAACAAACAAGCAATCAAAATAAAAATAATGACACTGAAATAGAGAACAGGGGGACAGCAACCAGAGGGGAGAGGGGAGGGAATTTTAGGGGGAAAAGGGGAAGGATTTATAGGAACTAGTATAAAGGACACATGGACAACAACTAAGGGGGGGTGGAATGGGAGGGAGGTGAGGAGTAAGGTGGGGGGTGAGCTGGGATGGGAGTAAAAGAATAGTCTACTTGAAGAATTAAGTAAATGAAATAAATAAATAATAAATAAATAAATAAATAAATAAATAAATAAAGTAGCTTGCCCTAGGTTAACTTTGTATAAGTAAAATATTATTAATATGTATATTTTAGAAATTTTATGCTTTAAAAGAAATTTCCAGAAATATAAAAACACCCACACTGTCCATGTGTTTTTACTTTCAGAGAACACACTGACTAAAACCCAAATCCAAGGAATAGTCTTCTGTTTTTCTGTATTTATTTATATTCTTTTTTCTGATGATATTAAATACAATAGTACAATGTGTTAATTCATAATGTCAGTTGTTATATAAAATATTTACTTAGCCACAACCTACTGCTTTAATCTGAATGTAGCACCTTCTAGGCCTTTATAATCTTTGCTGTATATGTAACAGAAACAATACAATTTTTATGTATTAGTATTATTATAATTCCTTGTCAGACCTTTCAGGCTGGAAAATTATCAGTGATAAGTTAACGACAACCATTAAATCCTTGTCATCTACAGGTAATTTTAGTTTCATTCTGATACTCACCTGAAAGCTCTACCATGTGCTACACACACTACACGACAGAATTTCTATCTTACACACACACACACAAAAATGACCATCTCAGAGCCTTGTGGAACAGGACTATAAAAGCTGCCTCATACTATTAAGACTTTAAAGAAGTCTCATTGCATACAAGCTTCAGTGTGATGCCATGGCTATAGATTTTTGAACTTGTATCTCTTAAATAACTTTTTGACTTTAGCAGTGGACTGAGGCAGGATTTCCAGAACACACACACACACACACACACACACACACACACACACACAACCTAGAAGCAGACAGCTTCAAGAAAGCAAACTGCTGAACCAAGACGTATTAAGACAAAGATTAATTATGTAATACTGAGTTAACTCATGAGTGAAATTTTATTATGGGTATCATCTATTTGCATAATGTTGATATTGTCTTAATGTTCTCTTTTCCAGTTCAATGCAAAAGACCTTAGTCCTTCTTCTTACACTTTTCTACCAATTAGTAAACTCTGCTTTAGTGACATGAAATAAACATTTTTTAAAGATTTTTAACTTGTTTATTTTTAGACTAAAGGATAGGGAGAAAAAAAGAGAGGGAGAGAAACATCACTGTGTGGTTGCCTCTTGTACGCCCCATACTGGGACCCTGGACTTGCTGAGATTGAACCTGCGACCTTTTGTTTCAAAGGTCAACACTCAATCCATTGAGCCACACCAGCCAGGCCTACAACATTTTTACTGATATCAGATTCTCACTGATTCCTCCAGAATTCAGAAAACTTTACAAAGTCATGTTTCATGTCAATATAGTCTTTGCATAGATGCACAAATTTTTTTCCTTTTTACCAGAATATTTTTGAGAAAATTGGAACAAAGGTTGGCTGTACTCATGAAGTCAATGCCTACAAAGTCCTCCAAAAATACCTGGCCTGTTTTCAAACTTACTCTGTTCCAGCATTTCAGGTCATCATTAGTAAAGGTCATTTCCTTGTAGACCAGGAACCTAAGTAAATTTGGGAAATCTTATAAATAGAGGAATTTACCCAAATGTATAGGTACAGCAGGTAACGTCTAGTTGGAGAAATCATGTGAATTTGATTTGCTAGATTCTGCACAGTAATTAAGAAAGACTACTCAAAGTCCATTCAGAAATTTTTCACTAGGAATTCTTCAGACAGTATTAATCCTGTGACTTCAGCAATGGTTAAGACTGGATATATCTAGCTTTGGTAAGCAAACTGTGTGGTAAATTAAGATTCCTGCATGTATGTAAATAATCATACCAAATGTAGTGATCATGTTACAGAACAAGGCCAAGGGGGGTACAATATATTATTCCCAAAAGGACCCCTTAAGAGATTTGCATTGTCCACCCCAGAAGAAAGATGTCTTTCAATGCCAGAGATTTGTGAAAAGGAAAGGAAATGTTTATTTAAAGCTATACTGATTTAAAGTACTGACCTAATGTCTTCATTAAAATATCAAAAGTTCTTTAGGACACTCACAGATGCACAAAGTCCTTCCTTCTCCCTCTGCCCTAAACTGGGGTACCATAATCTCAGGAAAAGAAGTAGATGTCCATGATTCAGGCTCTTGGCACCATCAGCTGTGTCACCATCCAGGCAGGATCTCCAATTAATCCAAAGTTATATGGCACCTTCTCATGGCCCACCAACAAAAGTCCTTGCACTCTTCTTCTTCCAGGCAAATTCTCTCCTACTTCTTAAGCCATGTTGACAAAGGGAGCACCCCAAAGCTGTGGGGTCCCTCCATCAAAGCTGCAGGGGTCCCCACTCTGGCCAAAGCTGCGTGGTTCTCCTCTCAATGGCTGCCGTGTCTGGGTTCAAATCCCCGCACCAATCTTCTTCTGCACCTCCATTTCTAACTCCTCCTACAATTAGTTACACCTGCCAACATTCCTGTATTATTCCAGGTTTACTGGGCTGCCATTGTGAGTCTGGGCAGGCATGCCCCATGGTGTGGAGCCAATCTTCTCCCAGCTCTCATGCAGGTGCTGTAACCAGGGGAAACTGCCCCCTAGTTACATCTTGGGGGGAAGTCACTTCCATCCCTCTGGCTCAAGGAATGACCACAGCTATTTAACATATCTATGCAACCAGTTAAAGGTTATAGATACGTTAAATGACCATGCCAGAGGTTCGCTGCAAATCTGTTGCTGTACAAAACAGCTCTGCATTTTCCTGCTCCATGTGAACCTTCCCCCTACTCATACCTGTGGGGGGAAGGAGTGAGGACATCCTATATACCTTTCTAATATTTCCTGGACACTTTGAGTTCTGGACCCCATTCCAAATCCCTATTTTCCCCCTACTCAGCTGTACCCTGTTTCAATCAGGCCAAGCATGTTATGTAATAAAAATATTCTAAATGTAAACCTAATCCACTACCACACCGAAAGTTTCAGCATCACAAAAATCAATAGTTAAGATGGACGTCTACCCTGGTTTGATGTTGATCTCACTGAATTCTCCATAACTTCCTTGGGCTGGGGTTTCCAATACTGGAAAGCAAAACATTAGATGATTTAGAACAAAAACAATTGTCCTTTTGCTTTTGGAGGGCCCTTGTTTGTCACCATTATTTAGAATTACAAAACCTTAGAAAAACCACAAAGTGGGGAATGGTTTCAGCAGCTAAAATATGTTCAAAGGATTTTTAGTGACAAGTTACAACCTCTATATTGACCATGGCTCTAATTATATAAATATATATGTACATATAAACCCATTTTCTGACCACAAACTTCAGCTTGCTTGGTCAGCTTCTCCCACAGCTAATAATCCACCTCACTGGTGTGCGTGATCCCTCAACCTGCTCCAGTGCTCCCTGTCCGTTAGGGTCTTGCTACCTTCACTTTGTTATCAAGCTTGGATTCACTATATTTAAATACCTAACCACACATGACAAAATTCCAATTCCTAAGCTCTTAAATCAAAACATTTGCTTTCTCCATGTTATCAAACACAGCAGGGGAAATTGAACAGCCCATTAAAAAAACCATCAAAGTAAACAGTGTTATCAACCTTAACAGGGTCCTCAGCACCTACAAAAACATTTTGATATTTTTCTATTCACTTCTATCTTGCAATTTCCGAGAATAACCCACCTGCCTCTGTTGTTCTCAGCTGATAATCTGAAATTACAGAGGAAAAATTGCTCCTCCTACTACATAGGCCCTTTCCCCACATTCCCGGGGGATCACATCTCATCCCACTTTTTCACTTTATCTTTTTTTTAGTAATCTACTTCTTCCTTCCACTGAAAATTTTGCTGTATTGTTACCGAACAAGAGGTCCGAGGGAGGGGCAATACAATATTTCAGGCCACCTAGGCATGCCCAAAACTGCTATACAACAGGGGCCCCTCCCAAAAACAAAATACTAATATCTGCTGGGCTCTTCTGTCTGCTGCCAATTGGAAAGACATCTCTCAGTGCCAGAGATTTGTGAAAAGGAAACAAAATGTTTATTTAATGCTATTTAGGCCTAATGCCACCACTAAAATATCAAAGTCCTTTAGGGTATACACCTACACCCACACAGCTCTCCCTTCTCCCCCTGTCCCAACTCCGGGTACCGTGAATCAGGAAAAGAGCACACGTCTGTGTTGCAGGCCACTGGCACTATCAGCTGTGTCACTGTGCAGGATCTCGAGTTAATCCAAAGTACTGTGGTACCCTCTCATGGTCCACTGGCAAGTCTTTTGTACCCAGTTCCAGTCCAAGTTTCTCTTGCTTTTCAGGCCCCGCGGCCAAAGGCGGCACCCCAAAGCTGTGTGAGCCTCTTCTACCGAAGCTGCAGGGGTTCACACTCCACCAAAAGCATGTGGCTTTCTTCTTCACCTGGCTGCAGAGTTCTCCATTCTGGCAAAGCTGCATGGTTTTCCCTTTCACCTGGGCAGTTATCCCGTCATGTCCTGGAGCCAGTCTTTTCCAAGCTCTCACCCAGGCACTCCTCACTCCGGAGTGCAGACCCTTGTTACATCCTCCTGAGTCCCCTCTACTACCTCCCCCCCTCCAAACTTGGCCACTACTATTTAACATATCTATGAAACCAGTTAAAGGTTATAGATATGTTAAATAATTATTCCAGAGGTTAGCTGCAAAACTATTGCTATGCAAAACAGCTCTCAATGGCTCTGCTCCATTTGTCCCTTCCCCCTGGGGGGGTGTTTGAGGACATCTTATATGTCTCTCCAATATTCCTATACACTTTGAATTCTGGACACCATTCCAAATCTTTTTTGCCCCCCCAGGGCTGCACCCTGTATCAGTATCATTAGATTTACTTTCCTCCTTTTACCTTCTATTTACTCCTCAACCCATTTCAAGTATCCCTTGCCCCAAATCTCAGATTTTTCCATAAAAGCTTGATATGTTTATCAATATTCCCATAGAAATTCATTACCTTACTTGCCTCTCAACTACCTCCATCTTGGAACATTCCTCTCCTTGCCCTCTCATATACTAAACTCTACTAGTTTTAGTTCTACCTTTCTTTTTTAATCCTCACCCACGCGTATGTTTATTGATTTTAGAAACAGAGAGGAAGGGAGGGAGATGGATGGAGACAAAGAGAGAGAGAGATTGAGATTGGTGGATGACACTCTGACCGCCTAGTCAGTGCTATTTCTACCTTTCTTGAAGTTTCTTGTCTTCTCTTTGCTTTTGGGAGAGTCTGGCACCTTAGAGCTCAAGCTTACATCTTCTCTTAATCACTTTTACTCTTTCCTTATGTTTTCCAGTTTCAATGGCTCTACTGGTCCTCTATGTGCTGAACACTCCTAAGTTTCTGTCATCAACCCAGTTCTCTTCTGAGTTTCAGAATGGGTATACAACTGCCTCATGTACATCTGCACTTGTGTAGTACCTCACACGTAATGTGTTTAAAAACTAAGTCATAATGTTACCATCCTAACGGGATCTTCCTCTAAAATTTCTCAGAAAACATTTTATGTTATTGTTATACCTCCCTCTACCTTCCTCACAAATGCGAACCACCAAGTACTCCTAAATCTGTAGAATATCCTTATTTATAACTTACTAAATATTTATTAATTTCAATGCAAATATTTAGCAAAGGAACATATGTAAGAAAGCTTCAAAATTTTAACAGATTACCACCACATTAGGGAAAAACAATAATATCACTTAAACAAAGGCATGTGACAAATAGATTGAAATTTATCATATTCTGTAATTACATATCTTGTGAAATGGTGGAATTTCTCCACTTGGAGCTCTTTTAAAGCATTGTAGATAGCCATGTATCTTGACTTGTTTACAGGAGGTTCTATTTTAAGGCAGGAAAAAGGAATTACCTTCCAATCTCTTTTTGAAGACTATAATTCTTTAGGTTTTGAAAACCTTTTAATAGACACTTCTTTCTGTAAGTTCCAACTTTCAAAAATAATTTCCCCTGCATACCCTTATGTGTTTTCTACTTTCTAATACAAGATTTTGATGAAAATTCTCTGTAATTGTGATTTGTTAGAATCTATTTTTTTAAATCTATGTAACTTGCTTTATATAAAATAAGTCAGTGAATATTACTGAGGATTCCAAAATGTATAGTGGAATAAAATGCAGGAGTTAGGACATTGAAGAGTAAAGAAACAGTTGGAGTTATGTGATAAAAAGCAGAATTAGTTCCTGTTCAAACACCACACAATTTTTGCATTATCCCTAAGACATATTAGACTTTTGATTATGCATTATAATTGTTTCTTTCTGTGAAATTGCATTTTAATCTTATCCACTTAAATTTTAATAATCCTGGGATCTAAGTTTTGTTTTATTTAAGTGTAGCTCAAAGATCTGTATGGCACTATTCCGGAAAAACATTTAATAACTCATTTACTGTGCTTCTAATTAGTGGCAAGTATCTTACTAAATAGCTTACAAACCTGTTTTTTTCATTTAATCTCATTTTTAATTATGAGGATCTTGTAAGACTGATGTCAAGAACCCAGAGTTAATAAATTTATCAAGATTTTAAAACTAAAAAGCATCAAAGCAGTACTTGAAACAAATGCCTTTAACTTCCAATTGTGAATACAGTTAATTCCCTAGATAGTAATTTTTATTTTCTTACTCTTATCTGTGCTTTATCACTGTACGTTTGGTTATGTAATATCGAATTTTTCAATAAATAAAAGTTCCCATATGTAAGGGAGGGTATGATATAGCATTATTCTACCCTAACAATGTTGAATTCCCAAGCAATCAGTTGCAATAAGGTTTTGAAGTTCAACTTAAACCTAAAATTGTATTTTTCTTGCATTCCCTGATAGTAGTATAGTAAAATATACAGCTAAAGAATAAACCACCCATTGTTTTATAAAAGACTTTTTTTTTGTTTGAGTTTGGCCTTGGGCAAATTGTGTCATCACTACACTAGGAATTAAGCTGTCTGTGATGACAATTACTTGTGCAATTTCCTGAAATCCCAGACTAGAGCCGAGACATCGCCCATGATTAAAGACAGCACAATGGAAATATAGAACTTTGTGAAATATGGAATACATCTACTGCAAAAATGATAGGGCTTTTCCCTTAGAACACGTAATAAAGAATTCATAGAGAAGACCTTTTAAATTTAAGAACGCCTGCCTATTCCCTAGGGATTAAATATCTTCTTTTTCATAGTTTTTCATGTTTCTAGACTGTATGTAAAACTATATCAGTCCAAAGTCTGCTCCAAATAAAATATTATACTTCTAACTGTGTTTCAGTTCTGCGTATCTTGATTAGATTTTCTTTTTTGATCAAAGTCCCGAGTTTCACATTTGAAATATTAAAGCACTTTCACACTTGTTTTTTATTCTCAATTCAAACAGGTGAAGAGAAAAAAAATCTTTACAAGAGTGTTTCCCAGAGTCTGGGAGAGCTAATCTGCAAGATCTTGAATCTCTGGAAAACAGATTGGTTTAACCATAAAAAGAAAATGAATCTTAGATGTTTTCTGATAACCTGCAGCTCAGCTCCCTGATCAGCACATCCTTTTTGTGAAAAGACCAGGCGCATCTGCATTATTATTACACAGATTGGGAGATAATTAACCTGATTGTCATTTAGCTTTTTGAAACAGTAAGTATACAATCTTGGATATCAAAGCTTTTGGATCCCTTGTGCAAATTACAGTGGCAGTAATGTAGTCACTTTAATAAGCGGTTCTTTTTTTTTCTGTTCCAAATCCAAAGGCTACCATCCAGTCTGTAAAATGATCCTAATTTATTACGTTTGAGTTATCTTTTTGAAGGCAGTCAGAATACAGAGTCCCATACGGAAACAATCTTTATTTTCCATTGGCTGCATATGTTGCATGTCTAATGAAATGCATTTCACATATTTATTTTAAGTATGTGATAGAATTACAACATCGACAACTTTCATGATCTTTAAAAAATGTGATGCATTTTAAACAGATGGTGATGCTGAGCTCTGTCATAGAAACACTTAAATAAAAAGTATTGAATTTTGTAAATATAAATATATGGATTAAATACATGCTATTAGTTTAAATATCAAAAATATTTTATATTGAACAAACATAGTTTTGAGATACTTGGATTTTTTTGTTTGTTTTATTCAATTACCTTTGTTAATACAACAGTTAAGTTGTTGATCTTCTGCATGTAAGTTCACGGTTGATTATCTGTCTGTCTATAGGCAGATTGGTTGAGAAAGATTTCTCTAAATAAAGCAGTAACACAATAATTGAAACATACATTGTACTATACTTAATGTTTTCTCCAATTTCTTCCAAAACTGAAAGTTCTCCCTTATTATCCCCAAATTTTCTAAATTAATGTTATTTATGTTATTTCATGAAGCTCCCATTTTAAGTACATTCATGTACCATGTGGTGTCTCTAAATTATAGCAACAATAATAGTATTACTAACCAGGAAATCAGAAATTACTCCAGTTAATGACAGATTCCTGAGTGCCCATTTTGAACTGAAAGCAGAATGCTTAGGAAAATTAAAACTAAAAAGTTCCCTCCTTTGATACAATACTAAAAACACATTTACAACTAAAATTTTCAATGAGGAAGATAACAGACTGTGTATAGAGATCCTACAAATATTCAATATTTTAATGTGGTTTCTAAGAGTTTAACATTTTGTTAAGGACTTGATATAATTGTAGGTAGCCTGGATAGTTTCCATTTCAGGTGAAATATGCATGTATACCATGTAAAATGAAGCCTAATACTTAAAATATTTTAAGGAGAAGGAGAAATAAGTTACTACTAATTTTTTAAACTTTTCCCTTTGAAATGAAAAGTGCTCCTAAAACACTTGTGCTTTAGGTCAATTGTTGTTTTACTGTTTCCTTCATATTCTATATCACCCACTTTGTGAATGGAAGTTGAAGATGGGAATAAATGTGAAGCATATCTTAGCCTTGTGCTGCTTTGAGGAAAGAATGGTATATTTAGACAGGTGTTCTTAATTTGGGCTCCATTGACACCTAGGGGTTCCAGGAAAGGACTTGGGGGGGTCATGAACTCCCTGAAATTGTATGCAAGGTATCATGTATTTGTGCATATATATTCTTTTTTTATAGGAAGAAACTCCAACTTCATCTTACGCCTACAAAAAGTTCAGAACTACTGCACTGTAGCAAGATCTTCAACATTTCTTCCTGGAGGTCTTTGAGCTTAGTTTAAATGATACCCACCACTAAGTACACATCTGTTCCATCTGTTGAATTACTTTGGTTGCAATCAACAGACATAGTCTTTGGCTGGCTTTCGCATACTTGTGAATTTATTGTAAACACGTGAAAGAGATAAAAAAGCCTAAAGGAATAATGAAGAACCAAATTTGGAAGAAGCTAGAACTGGGGCAGAGTCAAGGATCTAAGTGGAGGAAGTTAATTGGTGGTTTTGTCAGGTAGTAACTTCTGAGAATAATCAGCAGCGGAACTGTCTTTTTTGTGTTGACTATACTCAAGATTTCAAATTCAAGGACAGAGTTCATTTGTCTTATGCCTTGGTTTTTAAAGACATGACATCTTGTTAGAAGTTTAACAATGACTTTACAAAATTAACTAGGCAATTTCTCTAAAGGATACTGAAAGGGTATTCTTAGAAGGAAAGGGAGTTTCCTACTATAGTCTGATAATTTTATGCCTATTTCTCTTATCTGCCACCACATTTCCCAGACAGAGCCTAAAACAAATTGATAAAGAGTCAATGAAATAAACTGTATTGCTGGAAATCCCACTAGACAATGATCCTAACTTGCTTATTTCTCATTTTCTCCCTAGATTATAACACAGAGCCTGACATATAATAGTTGTATAAAACATATTTGTTGAGTGAATAAAATTATAGCACCTTACATTAACGATGTACCTGTTAACACCAGAAAACATTAGACACAGAATATATGCTTTTTAAAATTCTCATAAACATGGAAATTTTATTATCATCCTCATTTTACAGAATCAAAAAGGGTGAGTTATAATTTCAGTTTTTTACAAGTCTGTCAGATTCCAAAGCTGCAACATGCTATATTTTTGTCACTCAAACAATTGCTATTGTAAGCGCTAACTTTTCTCTAGCTACTCAATCCCCACTACAAAATGTCTAGAGTTTTTAAAATGCAACTTTTTACCTTTCTGGACTTCAGAAAGCATTTAATTTACATAATAATCTTAGGTTTATTTTGAGCTTCATGTCTGGAAGGCAAAACCCATGTGCACTTAATTTGTTTTGTACTTGTGGGCTTCACATGCTTTCCTCTTGTTGTTACAGAACAGAGGTCCGAGAGGGGGGCAATATTTGGCCCACCTAGGGATGCCAAAAACTGCTACAGATCAACAGGGGCCCCTCCCAAGGACGGAATACTAATATCTACTGGGCTCTTCTGTCCGCCGCCAATTGAAAAGACATCTCTCAATACCAGAGATTTGTGAAAAGGAAACAAAATGTTTATTTAATGCTATTTAGGCCTAATGCCTCCACTAAAATATCAAAGTCTTTTAGGGTATACACATACACACACACATACAGCTCCCTTCTCCCATCTCCGGGTACCGTAAATCAGAAAAAGAACACACGTTTGTGTTTTAGGCCCCTGGCACTGTCAGCTGTGTCGCCGTGCAGGCAGGATCTCTCTCTAGTTAATCCAAAGTCATGTGGCACCCTTTCATGGTCCACTGGCAAGAATTCTTTGTACCAAGTTGCAGCCAAAGTCTCTCCTGTTTTCCAGGCCATGCGGCCAAAAGGGGCACCCCAAAGCCATGTGGGCCTCTTCTACCAAAGCTGCAGGGGTCTGCACTCCACTAAAACCATGTGTCTTTCTTCTTCACCTGGCTGCAGGGATCTCCATTCTGGCAAAGCTGCGTGGTTTTCCCTTTCACCTGGGAAATAGGGGGTCTACACTCTGCCAAAACCACATGGCTCCCCCATCAATGGCTGCTGCCATCGTTAGTCTGGGCAGTTATCACCCCATGTCCTGGAGCCGATCTTCTCCAAACTCCCACGCAGGCGCTGTAAGTTGGGGGACCTGCCCCTCAGTTACATCTTGGGGGAAGTGACTTCATCCCCCTAGCTCCAAGCCTGGCCACAGCCATTTAACATATTCAAGTGACCCACCAAAGACTATAGATATGTTAAATGACCATGCCATGGATTAGCTGCAAGGCTGTGGCTGTACAAAACAGCCCCGCATGTTGCTGCTCCATGTATCTGTTCCCCCAACTCACACCTGTGGGGGGAAGCGGTGAGGACATCTTATATGTCTCTCCAATATTCCTATACACTTTGAATTCTGGACATCATTCCAAATCTTTTTTATCCCCTCCTTGGCTGCAAACTGTATCATTGGTCATCTAAATAAAAGTTTAATAAGTAATATTGATGATGATGCAATTTTTATGTTTATCTGAACCATCGCGCACTCCAGAGAAAAATCATTTTGTTATCAACGGACATTTATGATCATCTGAATTTGCTGCCTAGTTCTTTTCTAAACTGTTCTAGTTGCTATGTGAATCCTACTTAAGAAATGCCATTTAAAATATTAATAAGAAGCTAGTGGTCTTGGGATAGCAGTGTGGAAAGTACCTGCTAGGTTTTAGAAGCCTTGCTTCCAGTCTCATTTGCATTACTGACTCAATTTCCTTGATTGATAATAATGTTTTGATACAATTGTCAGCTCCTCCTTTAGCTTATATAGAGAGAGGTTAGCAAGAAGAAGCTGTAGGGGAGATCAATAGTAATGGAAAAATACAACAAAAAATTAAGAAGAATAGAAAAAAAAGCCTCGCTGGTTTTTAAAAAAATGCTTGATGATTTTACTTCAAAACTTTGGATGGCTAGAGAGGAATTAAAAACAAAGGGGCTTTTGAGGACAGATTGCTGTAAGTCTTAGAAAGGAGTGTAATGGCGTGTAGGTTTAACAGGGCTTAGACTGAGAGGCCCCAAGCTTCCTTCCCTACCAAGCCTAGCTTGGGGGCTGGGAAAGCAGCAGCACAGGGATTGAGTTATTTTGCATATTAATAACAGCAGGCTAGCTTCACAACCTGCTCAGAGACAAGAAGATATGCATAACGTTGACTCATGATGTAGCTGGGAGGCAGCTCCTCCATCACAGAGCCAGTGGGAGAGCTTGGACAGGATTCTCTCCAGACCGTGGGCCACACCTGCCACAGAGAACACAGGAATGCTAGCAGGTGTAGCTGATTGTGGGAGGAGTCGGGAATAGAGTTAGAGAGACAGATCCTCCCCAGGATTTAAACCCAGCCCCTGCAGCCACACTTGGGCTTAACCATGTGGTTTGGGACTAGAAAGGGGGCTTTCTTCACCCTGTAGTTTAGAAAGCAGAAAAGCAAGATGTAGCAGCCATGCAGAGCTCTCTCTTTTAGAGGTATGAAAGAATGCAGAAGGACTCCCACTGGCCCACCATGAGGACGAGGTTTTGGATGAAGAATGGGAGTTTAGCTGATTTATGGACTTCTATTCCTTTTCCTGAGATATGGTACCCCTGACTGGCCTGATCTGGTAAGGGGAGGTGAGACTGTATGTGTGTTTGTGGGTGTTTTAAATGGACTTGGGGATTTAATGGTTACATTCCACCATCACTCTACACCTGTATAACTTTTGAGTAACCTTTCCTTTTTACCAAACTCTGGCACTGAAAGACACAGTTCTTAACATGGTGGTGGGCAAAGAAGAACCATAGCAAAAAAAAAAAAAAAAAGGACCCTGGGAGAGGGGGATTGTTTCTGTAACTAGTGGATTGGTTAAAAATTTGTATAATGAGGATTGAGACACCTAAATCTCACCTGCTACCCAGATCAGCCACACAACCGTCCTTCCCTAGTAGTTTGGATCCGTCCTTCCCCAGTAGTTTGGATCTGTCCTTCCCCAGTAGTTTGGATATTTCCATGCTGGGGCATCTCATTTAAGAAGGAACAAGTAATGGTGAAGGCAAGGCTGAGATGCTGAACTGAAAATAGGTGATTGGCTATACACAGCAGCTAAAACTCACTTTCACTGCTCTGTCCCTGTAATGTTTGTGCCAGGAACATACCCACAGGATAACCAGGGAAAATTTCCTGGGGAAACTCATTCTTTTTTAAAAAATCAGATATATGGATAGTTGAAAGACAAACAAAATACTAGACACTCTTTTATAGGAAATCTTTCTGGTCAGCAAGCCTTGTCCAGGGACATAAATCATCAGCTCAGTTTGTACTGCCTCACTGAGCATAGTTATGAGTTACAGAAAATTTTATGGATGCTTCTAATGTGAAAATCAGAGATTATGTATTTAAAAAACAATAGAAAATAAAAAGATTGCAAAGAAGAATAAAACTTCAAATATCTTCAGAAAAACATAAATCAAAACCAATGCAACAGAGTAGTAGACATTCCAGAGAACAAGTACCAGTCCTCAAATTTTTAAAAAAAAATTATAATTAGGAAAAAATCACAGATAACAAATATCTCAGAAAATAAGATAAATAGATATGTATTTAACTGTTTTAAATATTCTATTAATATGACACCTATAAAGAGAACAGACTGGAGAAAAATAAGAAGGAAATTCCTACTACTGGGTGCTGTGAGTTAAGTTGTGACCCACTGAATATGTAACAGTACATGAAAAAAATCATCCTAAAGCATCATAGTGAAAGTCAAACCCAAGGAACAATAAGAAAGAAATAAAGAAACAAAAATGAAGAAAAGGTGGGGGGGAATATTTAAAAAAGCATCATTATTCTAAGTGGAAAATCTGGAAGCCAAAAATACAAGGGAAGAGCACCCTCAAAATTCTCAGGGAAAGTAATTTTAATCAACAGAGTCATTCATTAATTGAATGTGAAGGAAGAATTCAGATATGCAAATTATCCAAAGCAAAATTCTGTGCCTCAATTCCCAAGTTTTAATCCAAAGATTCATGTTGAACTTGACTCAAATTACTTAAACTCTGATTGTTTCAACATCTGTAAAGTAAAGAAAATGAAAGTATGGACCTCTGCTTTAGAGAAATAAAGATATGATCAAGTAGGGAATAAATGTATAAATTGAAGCATATGATCAACAGAGGTTCTTATGATTCTGATTTTATTGGAAATTAAGTTTTTATACAGAATACCGACCAGCCATCACCCTCCCTCAAATCAATAACATGTACTTCTGATGAGATCAGGTGGGTTCAGGGTGGTATGGCCATAGACCTATGTAACACACACTTCTGAATTTGGATACATAGTCCTCCCTATCCTAATCACTGTTAAGGGTAATGACTCTCTTTGAATGTTCTAAAAACCACTCTACAGGGTAACTGTAGGATCAATATTTATTTTCCCTTATACTTCCTAATACATTGACAGAAATACACAATAGATAATGTCATACTTTTGGCAAAATTCCTTCTAGACTTTGTGTTATATTTTTAAAATAGAAATCTTAAATATTTAAAATTTGAACTTTTAATGTTTATTTTGGATTGAGTTACTTGAGAATACATTGAATGATATGCAAAACAATGTGTAAATTCAATTTTCACAATATATTAACTGTTGCAGGAGCCAAAACCTCTATTTTAAGTATCAGTTTGGAGAAATGCATGGTAAAATAAGTAAGAACAGAGAATCCAAATATTTTTCTGAAAGCTTTCCATATCTAATATATAAAATTACTTAGAGAATCAGCAATGAAAGATGTTTTTATGAGCACCTTTGAAATACTTACCAATTATACTTTAAGTGCTTGGTCGGTAACTGAATTTATGCTTTGATTTTAGAATGACCTCACTTCTCATATCACACCAATGATAAAGAAAATGTCCCCAAATGTTTCTTTTTACTTTTTAACCCATTCTCTCTTTCATAATAAGGCAAGTTTTAATTCACAGATGTGAAATAATTTTCAAATGAAACTAAATAATTCAACCTTTTATCAGGATTGTGCTAGATGGGAGCAGATATAAACTGATTTTATGATAGCGAGCCATGGTTATATGAACTTATATTTAATGGATTCATACAAAAACCACTTATCCAATGGCTTTTTTGCCCTAGGCTCTTTGCTATGTGTTGGAGATACAGCAGCAAGAAAGAAAGACAATGTCTACCCTCTTGGAGTTTATCCAAGTGAGTAATGATTACAAAGTAACTTAACAGGATATACTGTGTGAAGATACAATCATGGGAAGCAGAGGGTGTTGTGGGAACACATGAGAGGTATTCAAATTTACAATTGGATATTTGAGAGTTGATTAGAAACTACTTTCAGAAGAAACATAAAATGAAAAAAGGGGATGATAAAAATGGGTAGGAGTTACCCATGTGAGGGTTGGGTGGGAGAGAAGAGGGGACAGCAATGGAGAAACTGTTCTACTGTAGGAGACCAAATGGGCAAAGCTAAGCTCACACCTAATGTCTGGATTCCTGGCAATTATTTCATATGGCTAAAAATTGGAGCCTCAGACTGGGTTGCCAGGTCTTTGAGAAGAGCAAGCTGGAGAAATTCTGAGAAACCAAATCAGCAATTTCAAATATTTTTCATTGAAGAACTTGGATTTTATGTGGAGTATTTTATGAAGATGAACAACATCATTAAATTTTAGAGTATAAAATATATTTCTAATTGTATTGTGCAGAATATTGTGACAATAAAAACAGGAAAGTATAAAAGATTTAAGAAATAATCTAGGTGAAAAGACAATGCATGAAATAAAGTAGTGGCAATGGGGATGGAGTTGAGGATGAAGAGATTAGTCAAAGATGTAATGCAGTTATTTAGTGCCTGATCCAAAATGAAGAGGTAGGCTTAACACTTGGAAGAACAGAGAAACTCAAAGAAAGAACACTTATGAGAAGGACTGGTTTTATGATGGAGGACAATATACCCACATTTGAAGATGCTGATTTATCAAATATTTTAAAAGAGTATGTTAGCTTTTGAGCATCTTGGACTTTCAACTCCCTTTTGAATTTAGGTGAAAAGTAAAGTCATACGATTTGTGAGATTGCTCAATTAATGAACATAGTGTAGAAAATGAAGAAGTCATGAACAGAACACTAATTTGTACCAACTTTCAAAAGAAAGCTTAAAAAGGAAATGTGTATCTGAAGGAAAAGTAGTAGGGTGCTATCATAGAAGTCATATAAGAAATTTGGGAGATGATCAGATGTGTAAATGATGTTGTGGACTCAAGTAAAGTAATCTTTTTAAAAGTTGAATTGGTATAGCAATATCGAACTTGCTAAAAATGACAAGGAAAGGAAGAACTTTTGTTTTGAAGACAGTGAGTGAATAAGAGATAAGGAAGTGGAAGCATAAGTTTGAAGGAGGGTTATGCAAAGGAGGCAAGAGATAAAGCAATCACTGAGAGAGAATATAGAGCTGGATTTTTTTTAACCTGGATTCTCCTTGGTTATTTGGTTTGTTCATCAGTTGGATATTTTTTTAAATTGAAGTATTTGGGATTATTTAAAAAGGAAGCTGAAAATGTGAGAAACTGCTGATTAATGAAATAGAGATATGGCAGAGTGGGACTCAGTTAAGACTCTATGTCATTGCTACTTATGGAGATTATTGTAGGAAGTGTTTTTAAGCTTATTCCACTGCAAATTGAAGCATCAGAGGAAGTGCTGCTATTCAGAGTTGGTATTTTATAATTTTTATATTAACAAATAACCGTAAAAAGCCTTAATTCTATTCCCGACTCTGCCATTTTGTCACATTAGCCAAGTTACTTCAAATTTCTGCATCTCAGTATCTTCATCTGTATAAAGTCTATGAAAGGTTTGCAGACCTTTCCCACAGAATAAGGATGGGCTTTGCCCAACCCTGCATGTGTCCACCCACACATCCGACATAATCCTCTAAGATCAGATGAAAGACATAATCAAATAATGTGTTTGCTTAATAATATATAAAATATTACTAAAGTTGTTTTTAAATATTGTATAACAAATGAGATTTAGGATTAATGTTTCAGTTTCTTAAGGAAGTCTGCTTCTTCTCAAACTGATTATGATGTTATTTGAAATTATTAGGTAATAAATGACTAGGATAAGTCCCCTAATTTATAGGAACATATGTCTTGATATGCTTCAGAAGGAAAATATTCTGTTAACAGTTTCAAGCTTTGCATTTTTATAAAAATTATGAAGCAATCAAACATTATTCTAATCAGACAATTTCCAAATATGGGAGTTAGTTTTTCTTCCATGTGGAACTTCATCACTAGACCATATCTTACTGTTTGGCACTGAGATGGGTAAGGAGAAAGAATTTGCAAATGCATTTTCCATTCCTTTTAATGGGAGTTATAACTACTCATGAGAGAGCAAATCTCTCTGCAATATTTATTCATGATTTGGTACAGAGGCCATTGTAAAACGTTCTTCAAACTCCATTGGGTTATATGGCAAAATATGCCATTTTTATTAATCAAGCCTAAATATTTACTGTCAACTAAATTACCTATTTTGTGTATTATGGCTTTATTTTTCAAATAAAATATGTTAGATATAAAATATCTAAATTTCTTTCACTTTAAAGTAATTGTATAAAAAAGAAATAGAATGCTATGCATTGTTAAAACAGAAGCAGTTAGACAAACTATAAAGACATTTATTTTTATCATAGTTAGTATACCTAACTTTTAGAAATAATAATATATGGTAAATTTAAAAATGTAAACAGTAGTTTTATGTCATAAATTTATTTACAATGAAAATGGTGTGTTTAGGTCTGTAGACTGTGGCCTACAAGATATGTTTCTATACTGAGACATGAAAAATCTATTACTTTTTCTACTTTTGAGGTCTATTTATAGAAATATGGCCACAAAATGTATGGCAGAATCATCAGTGTCAAATGTGTTGTACAGTGTTATTGTAATGGTTAAAAACATTAACAACCATTGCAATAGTTATTATTGCTTAATGATCAGAACATCTCTATGAATTCAGCACTACTTTACCTCATTAGCATTTAAAGATGCTAACATTGTATGAACTCATGGTCACATAACTAACATGTGGCAGGCCATGAATTAAGTTCAGGGACTATGGGCAATGGGGAGCTTTGGAACTGTGCCTTTTTAAGGCTCTTACCCATTCCCTTGTCATCTCTCACTATTTATGTAGAGGTCTACCTCCCTTACAGGTTTTGGTATTACCAGCTTCTCTTTTGAATATACTACCTCTCTCTCCCACTCTTCACACTCTGCTTAACACTAACCTAGATCTAGCCTATGAGTTTCAGATGAACAAAACCAGAGTAATTCTGAGAATGTCCACTTGATTGGCGAGTTTGATGGTCCAACATTCAAATCCCTACATTTAAAGCAGAAAATTTCAGATTCATTTTCAGATCTACTGTTCCTGCACATAAAAAATCAGTAAAAGGCAGCAACTTGTTCCCTGCATTCACTATCCCCAATTACAAATTCTGAAAACTTAATTTTCTGAGTATTTTCTTAATCGATCTTTCCCTTTCTTATATGACTTTACTTGGACTTTTGCCCAGGATATAGTCTTTCACAATAGATTATATCTAATGCTACTTTACTTCTCTTTTTTCAATCTTGTCTTGCCCCTATCCAGTCCATCACCCACAGTACTATAAGAATAATTTTTAACAAGTGCATATCTAATGGTATTTCTTCAACATTGAATGTACAGTAAAAGCTTCCAATTACTTTCCAATTCAACCTACTTCCATCAGGATTCTTTTAGAGAAGCCAATAGGAAAGACACATAATAAGAAACTTATTATAGTGATTTGCTTTTACACAATAGTATGAGGTGCTTAAAGAGCTTATGTGTAGCTGTCTCATCGGTGCCTAGCACTAGGTCAAAGTCAGCAGAGTAGCCAGTCCTAAACATGACTATGGTGGAACTTCTGACAATGTTACTAACTGCATGGTTTCTTCACTAGAACAGATAATATTATAGAACAAGGACTGCATGTTTAATCTTTGTACATTTAAAACTTATTATAAGACTGGACACACAGTAGGTGTTCAATAAATGTTATTGCTTGACTAAAGGAAAGTCATCTTTTTAAAAAATATTTTACTTATTTCTTTTTAGAGAGAGGGGAAGGAGAAAGAGTGGTAGAGAAACATCAATGTGTGGTTGCCTCTCATGTGTCCCCTACTGGGAACCTGGCCTGCAACCCAGGTGTGTGCCCTGACTGGGAATTGAACTGGCAACCCTTTGCTTCACAGGCCTGCACTCAATCCAGCCAAGGCAGGAAAGTCATCTTTAAGTGTATGCTCAGAATTGCTTTCAATTGCTAGAGTCTCAGTAAGTTCTCTTAAGAGACTCAAATTAAAGTGATAAATGCAGTCAAAGCTTTTTTAACTGTGCATTGAACTTATAATCGAAGAAATACAATATGTCAAACTGTATAAGGTCATGTTTGTACCAAATCTATTTTTATTTGAACAGATTTTTAATTGAAACTTTATCATAAATAAATAGATTAAACATAATATCACTTCTAATTCTTATGCTAATACAATAATAATAATATCTTGTAGATATTATAAGGGATGGTAAATGAGCATTCATTTTAATTTTATTAAAATCAAATAATATTATCTTCTGGAAAATTATCCTGAAAATATGCTTTTTAAGATAAAATTAATAACAAGACTGAACACGTTACTGCTGTGATGTGAAATGTGTCATGATTCCAAGGTGAAATGTTACCTAACATAGGGATGGATCCCAAATCTACATCTCTGGGTTCTTTCTCTTATTAACTGGTAGTTTTTATTAAATAAACCACTTACTGTTTTAAAGAACTTTATAAAAATCCCTGCCTCTACTTTTCTGCAGTGGTGTTTTTTGGCTAGAAGGAACTGGACTTATTTTTCAGAATGGTTATCCAGGGACCAGATACACAAAGCCAAGTTCAGGAACATTTTGGGATGGGCTGTGTACTAACCAGCTGACTGGGCTTGGGAACTGAGGTTCATGGGGCCATATGTTTACAGCTGATGTTTCCTGAGTGCCTACAATCAAGCCAGAAGCAGCTGAACATAGCCATGATTCAACAACAACAGCAACAGAACTAGTCAGAGACAAAATCCAGGACTCAGAACCATAGATTGCTGGGTCAGGAATTTGGAAATATGCAGAAACTCTGATCTGAGTTGGAACAAACCAAGTAATGACACAGGCACTGAGAGGCATGGGTGATTTATAAAGTGAGTAATTTTTAAGGCAATTGTTGCAAGCGTAAGTGTATGGGCGTGTCAGACTGACTGGAAGTTTGAGACAGATGAAAATGCTTTTAACTATAGTCAACCTACCATTCACTTATTTCCATTAGATTGGATTAACAGCAGGTCTCTGCTTTTTAAAGATAAAGGATTCCATCACTCCTATCCTTTTCTCCAACATTCTATACATTACAACTGAATTGATTTTTAATTTTGGCTGAATACAGCATCTCTCTATAATGAAGCTCTTACCTTGCATTTTTAAAATTCAATCAGTAGAGACTAGTCAGTGTCATTATTTTCTGACTTACCATAACACTATTATTACAATATCACAATTTTTTTTCTGAATGTAGACTTTAAAATTAGGTTATTTATTTTTGGATGATCACCAAATGTTACTTTGGATTTCAGGTATACACTGTGAGGTGTCACCAGAGTTTTAGTGAATATTTCTCCCCTGTCGGTCTCATTAAAGGATTTCTCAAACATCTTTTGCACAGGTTTCTCCTCATTCTTGCAGACTTTAAAAAGTCTCTCCTTGGTCTGTTGCTTGTTAAACTGGTTATCCCAGTTTCCTTTGAAATACATGGCTTTCATGGGAACCAGACAAGTAACCTGAGTAATTGAACTGGAGACAGCAGCTCTGTAATTTTACCTTCCGTCTTGTTAGCTACTGAGGTGTTTATGTGTTTTCTAGCCCCTGCTGTAGCTTTGAAGAAGTGGAGCTCTTCCATCGGTGCTTCGCAGAATTTGTGGCAGGGATCTTTGAAAGATGAGTTGAAATCATATGGCTTTTCTGCAAAGATCCCTTTGGGAGTTCTAAGCAAGGACTACACACCTGTCCTAACTTTGGTGAGAAGTGATTGGAAATCTTCACCTCGCCACCACTTTGACTTTAAGAAAGTTCCTGAAAAGTCTGAGCCACTGAGTTTCCCTTTGCCCCCTTGAATGAAGACCATGGTCAAGGCAGAGGAGTTGCTCATGAGCGAGAAAAACATGGTTTTTGAGTTGTATTCACCCAGCTTTTTCAAAAGATGTAAGGCAGAAGCGACATTTACTTCCACCAGAGTATCCCTGATGCTGAGTCCCAGAGCATGGGCGATTCAGCAGGAGTGAGTGCACCAGGGGAGGATGGTATAATTTTGTGTATAAAACCAACTCGTGCTTAATTATCTTTGCAGACATCTTTATTGTTCTCTAATAGAAATATCACCGTAAACTGATATAGATTTGCCTTAAAAGAAGATTCTAAAGATTTATTAAATGAAGTTACTGAAATAAATTTTAAAAAGTTATGTGTTTTTCCTATGAAATAAATAATTCTTTGGAAATCACTGAGGCTGTATTGGAATCTGAACTTTGCCAAAATATCTGGGATATGTTTGCTATGTAGAGTTAAACACAGAAAAGAAAGAAAGAAAGAAAAGTATTTTAGTATTGTTTTATGTTGAAGAAATTAACTGTTATTTATTTGTTCATTCACTACAAAAAAAAATCTATCCTGAATTAAAAACAAATGAATTGTCAAGATAACAGGAGAGAGTGTGAGATAGAAGAGAAACTGAGAACAACATTAGCAGAATTAGGTGTCAGACAACTTGGTCTAAGTCCCAATTCTGCAACACATGTAATGATCTTTTCAATTATAAAACTCAGGTTTGGGTCAAATGGTCCCTACAGATCCTTTAAGAGCCTTAGTAGCACTCAGGCTAAAATTATTTAAATTGAAAACAGTTTTATAATTCTTATTTAAATGTGGAGAAAATAAGCAAAGATACAGATATTTTACATAAAAATTTGCCTGGGAGACAAAATTCACTGGAAGTTTGTAAAAATATTTTAGTTAACTATAAGGCATTGTGCACCAAAGAAATTTGGTTTAGTGACCATCTGTCACACCTCACTGCTCCCTGGCCCCAGTGCTGTGTAATTGTTTTAGAATTGACTCAGGAAAGATCACCACCTAGTGTATTATCCATATCACTTCCTGTAGCACCGGGGTTTTTCTTGGAATGTTTCCATCCAAATGCAGATCATACCTGACCCTGATCTGTTTGCAAGTACTGGTATGGACATAGCCTGGGGTGTAGTGGCAATGGGCCACCAATATGTAAAGCATTTTTTTTCTGGTAGTTAAGTAGAGGGTGATTTAATCACTGGACTGATCACTAACATGTAACCAATGGGATTTCTTGAAAAACAGAATTTCCTTAATAGTTGCCTGGTAAATGAACTTACCAGTTTCCAATTAGGATTGATTTTTGCCAGAAAGCCTAAACACTCAAGCTCCCCAAAGTTTTTTTAAATGTGCTATGATAGACTGGAAAATTACAAATTGTTCAAATTCAGTGTACAGGAAGTACAAGTAAAGGAAAAAATGATGACCAGAATAAAGGAAGTACGTTAAATCAAATTTGGTAAATTGTGCTTATTATTCCTGTAATATTGCTGATGTTTTGAGAGAGAGAAGCACATGTTTTGGAGAGAAATCTGTAATTTTATGGGAAGTATTTTTAATATTTTTCATGTATTTTAACTATTTATCTGCTTAGCTATATTTTCATGAGGCTTGATAAGGTGCAGAGAATGTGTACCTTATTAACTAAAAATAATTGATACTTGACACACAACCTTCTTTAAAATGATATATTTAAATTAATTTGTGACTTCGCTAAAATTTTTAATGATTGTGTAAAAGATGTAGTTGTGTGCAGCTTTCAGATATTTAGCATTCTCTTTTTATGAAGGAATAATTAGAAAAAAACTAAAAAAAAAAAAAAGCATCCTGATTCAGTTTATTTTCTTAGGGATCAGGGCATCTTCCTCTGCTACCTTTTGGCTACATGACGGGAAATGGAGAAACCAAAGGACTCATATGTACAACCCATGGACATGAACTAAGGGGAGAAGGAATGTTCGAGGGAGGGGACTGCAGGATGAGGGGTAGAAAGGGCAGAAAAAATGAGACAACTGTAACAGCATAACCAATAAAACATTATTTAAAAAAAGAACTCTAGCAGGACAGAACATCATCAACACCTTTCACTGAAAGACCTCCAAGAACACACTGAGTTTATTACTTGTTGCAGCAAGGAGAACACTATGGGACAAGGCCCAACTACACAATGAAGGGCAAGCTGCCTAATTCAAAGTCTACTGATTTCAATTTAAATAGTACCTAGAACAATGCCTTTATAGTGACATTTTTAAGAGACTTGCATTTAACCAAACAACCACACCTACACAAGTTGATACTTAAAATTAATCCTCACAATGGCTAATCAGGTAATCATGGAGTCTCTCAGTAAGAGGGTGTTAAAAAGAATCTGTTGTTGAAATCTTGGCACTTTGGAGCATGATTTGTTGGAGGATTTATGGAAGCAGCAGGGGTGGGGTGGTGCTGTAAATTGGATGCTGGGAAAAAGTGAGATAACTTAAGGATTTTTATGATTGGTATCTCAATACATTTTATTTGTAGAAAGAAGAGACTAGAATGAGAATAATGCTTTGATTGGTAAATAAGAGTGAAAAGTCACTCTTTTTTAGCCAGTATGAGAAGATATTTGGTATTTTTGCGGCAGGCACAGTGATCTTGTTTTTGACTGGACTTAGACAAAAATAATGAACCGGCCTTGTTTTGTCTCAGTTTATCATGGACTCAGAGTAACCTAGCCTGAGGCTGGTCTTCTATGGGATTATTTTTGCTCAGTAGAAGACCTGCATGGCCTAGTTGTATTAGGTCTGATTCTGAAGGTCAGAGGCTGTTTGTTTTTTTTTTTTTCTTTTTCTTTCCTTTCTTAATAGCAATATGGCTCTTTCTGCTCTTTACTTCTAATTACCTGGGAGAAGTTGTTTTGTTTTGTTTGCTGGATTCTCAAAATCGACATATGAGAGTAGGAATATTTTGTATGTTATATGGAACCTGGTAAATGAGGGAAATGTTTTGGTTTACATCTTCACCTTCTCTCTGCATTCCTTCATCCAAAGCTGCCTTCTACGTATAGTCTGTCATTGTGTATCCCTACCAGTAGCAGTGCAAATAAGTCAATAACCATAATGCTTAATTGAGTAGATACAACTTTTTATGTAGTAGATGCATTATTTGTTGCTAACTTAGCTTCATGGATACTCCCTTTAAGTGTTTTTACACTCAAACAAAAATTCCCTTCCATCTATGGCTCCCAGTTTAAATCTGCCAACTGAAGGAACCCCAGTGTGACTGCAACGCAGAAGAGACACAACTGGACAGTCACACCCTAGAGGTGACTGCCCATCCACAGGGGGTTCTCAGCATGTACTTGAGAATGACGCACTTTGCTGCAGCATGATGAGGGAATTAGTTGGTGCTTTTCAGGTATTCTTGAGAACTGCAGTAGTTTTTCTGTAAGACTTTAAGAAGTACCTACTTTTTGTCCTTCAAGCCAGAGGAAATTCTTTAATATGGAATTTAGTGGGGAAAAACTGAACAGAGAAAACAAAATATGCAGGAAAAAGTAAACTTCAAAAGAGACATCTTTAATATTTTTAGAGAGATTTTGTCTCTTCACTCATGAGTGGCCCAGCTTTGCAGCCCCGTTAGAAAGGCAGGTGAGTGCCAGGGAGGGAAGAGACCAGTGCATGATTCTAGGTCTGTGAGGACAGATGAAATGCACACTAGGCTTAAGTGGAACCAAGAAAAGAATGCATAAGATAGAGCCCCTTACCATGCATCAGTTGTCATAGCCAGCAGATCCACTGTGCAGCCCATGTGGGAGACCCAGCTACACAGAACCCACTTCATGCGCTCCTCTGTGGGTCTGAAACACAGAAAGCTGGGGATATTCCCCACATGCGCTGAAGAAGAACAAAGGAGTTTCATATTGAGTATGAAACAGGGATATTCCCCCACACGGTGATAAGCCTAGCACAGACTGTGAAGTTCTTTTATCTCTTAAGGAAGTGTTCCAGGTCCCAGACCCATTCTTGTGTGGCCAAGTGGAGATCAAAAGACTGTGCAAACCAGACTACTGTTTAAAAGGAACGTTCAGATAAGAAAAGAGAGTAAGAGGGACATTTTAAAAGGCCAACATCCAAATAATGAGTTCCGGAATAAAAGAAGAAAGGAAATCATCAAATAAGCCTTTTAAGATCATTTTCAGTAAACTAAAGGGATTGTCTTCAGATTTAAAAAGCTCATCAATTGCCAGCACAGTGAATGAAAGTATATTCTTGAGAACTACAGTAGTTTTTTTGTAAGACTGTAAGAACTACCTACTTTAAGAACTACCTCCACCAATGCATAGCATGGTAAAAATTTTAAAATAGCTGGGAACAAATAGACAATCCTATATACCTCCAAAGGGAGAAAGAGTCACACCTATACAAAATGATCAAGAATCAGCACGGCTTCTGACTTCTCAGTGGCAAACAGGGAGCAAGTGGAAAATGAAGAAATAAATACAGTATTAAGGAAACTACATATACACATAATATTATATGTACACATTAATTAGATGTCTGATATTATATATATTTATATAGTTTATAAATGTATAGGTATGTATTTAATGAAATGCCCAACACAGAACACTTAAAGAAGTATACAATTAATTGAATTCTAAAACTCAAATATATGCTTATTTTAAATCAATGCATTTCTCAAATAAAATATTTATTATACATTAGTATCATTCTCAAATAAAATGACGATGGAGCATGTGAGCAGAATATGGAAGATATAGTGGAAGCTGATATTTTCTAAGGGAAATTATTATATATGCTACATCTATTCTATGGAAATTTATTATAGTCTTGAAGCTTTAGAGTTGTCCCAAAATTTACATCAAAGAAAGCTGAAAAAGTGATTAAAATTAATATTGTTAAAATGTTTTTAAAACTGCTTGAATTCTTTAAAACAGTTTTCCAAAACGACTTTCTCAGACTGTTTTACATTATTCTGTAGTCAAACTATTCCTCACAGATGATACACATTGGCATCTGAGACTGCTTGTACGTATGTCATAGTAATTCTTAGGTGACAAACTCCTTTACTTGATGCCAGGCAGAGTAATTATCACTCAATATTAATACTTATCACTATTAATAACTTGTAGATTGCTCCAAACCAATGTAAAAAATGAAATCCTTTTGGGGAAAGAAAGAGAGATGTATAAACATTGACTTCTTTAATAAACATTTTGCACCCAGAGATTTCTTATAGTTAAACTTGCCCTGGCTTACACAAAAGAGGACTGTCTAGATTCTAAGTTCCTATCAAATTCAGGATATTACAAGTATATTTTTCTTTACAAAAAAAGTCTGTTGTGTTTGCTCTAGTTTGGACACTTGAAAGGCTTATTTTATTTTTTATTACATGTTTGTTCAGGCTTCATTGCTTTGAAAAAATTATCTCTGCTTTTAGGATTTACAGTTAATAAACCAAATGCCCAGAGCAAACCATAAAATCAATCACTGCGAAGATCAAGAAAAATATATTTCCTGCTCTAGATTGTTAGTTTAGATCCAAACATGGAGTATGTGAATCATAACATTGGAAATGCCATATATTTCTTGCAGGAACATCTTTAAGTAAATCTGAGGCCTGGGCAGGGAGTCTTTCTTGCAGAAAGTATATAATAAGGTTTCCTTCTCTCTTCCCTCTATGGGGAGCAAATACTCTCTAAAAACACTTGAAGTCCAAATACCCACTCACAGTACTTAGCACAGAGCAAATGACACAAACAGAGAACAGCCACAACCAAGCATAGAGAGGGAAAAAAAAAACCTCTTGTATCCAGACAGAATATGGAATTTACTTACTGAATCCCCAGGTTAATGGTGTTAATGGAAACTGTTATAGTGCAAGTCTTACAAATCTGGTCATATCATTGCTGCATCTTAAGAGAGTTTCAAAATCTTTTCATTTAAAAATGTAATAGAAAAATCCCCCCAAATATTTGCTAGTAGGCAGCATGAACAGCAGAATCTTGTTAAGGCACCAATGGTGTGGGGGAATTGACGGGGTCCGCGAGGTCTGTATGCCCCTTCTTACCTCTGCAAGTTTTACTCTGACAGATGTGGAACCTACTAAGTTAGATATTGAAGTGTGTCGGGTATATTTTCCCCTTGATTCTGCCCACTTCTGCCTCCTCCTGCTGTTACTCTCCCCGTCTCCTTGAAAATCATGGGTCCACAGAGCTTTTGCACTTCTGAACAGGGACAGTCTGTGATTTTTGACACTTGCTAATCCTGCACAGGCTGCGATATGTGAAAAGAGACATTACCATCCCTAAAATGAAGATTCCCTGCAATCCCCACTCAAACTTTTAAACACTCCTCTTTTTTCTCCCCAGCAAACAGATTTGATCAAGTTTTACAATGGTTTTTTGTGTTATCCTCTTGTATCAGACTCCAAAGAACAATAGCCAAAACCCAAAGGAATGTATCATATTGTTCTCTGTATTACAGCAGCCTCATCTCCGAGACTTTCAGCTGTCTGATGTCAGAGATTTTACCATTTTCATCCTTATATGCCCCTTATTATCTCCAACAGTGTTTTGGGACTAGTAAGCACCCAGATAGATATATATATGAAATTAATGTGAATTTAAAATAATGAAATAATATTACCACAGAGATTTTAGAGGAAGCAATGATCTTTTGACATCTGTCATATAGATGCATTTTGATAATTTTCAGACTATTCTTTGGCTGCTTTACTGGGCAATTGCCGACTGTCAGAATAGGCAAATGCGGTGTCTGATCTGCTTTGGTGATTAATTCACGGAAGCTTCCACGTGCCTATAAGTCCTCTCGCTACATTTTGCCCCACTGTGCCTGTCAGCCCTGATTTTCTCCTTGACCTCATCCTGCTTCTTTGTTCCTTTTTTATGAAGTGCATGAACTGCTTTCTGTACTCATTCTTTGTGGTGTTCCATTTATTTGCTTCTGGGAAATCCTGTGTTCATATGGCATCAGCAAAAAAAAAAAAAAAAGCACAATGAGGCAGACCGCATGATATATAGTTCTAAATAGTTCTGCAGTTAATGACATGTCTTATGTGAAGCGTTCAACGTTATATTGTGTCATTTGTGAGGGCACGATCTCATGGGAAATTGCCACTCTGAACAACAGTTAATAAATATGAGATCAGTGTTGGCTTCTGCCATAGAACTACCATCCCTTCAGGGTATCTGTTAACAGATTCGCTTTGGAGGACACTGTGAGAAGCACTGTGGAGGGAACCATTGCCTAAGCGGAGTTTGTCCTTGTTTTCCTTGGGAAAGAAGGATTTCCAGGAAGTTTGATAAGATTGCCATTTCCTGTTTCACTGTCATGACGAATTTAGGGAGATACCATCCCGGATGCAGGTGTCCAGGTCAAAGGGAATAAAAGGGAAGTTCAAAAGCACTCCTCCCACAGTTGCTGATCTTATATCTCTGTTAGTTTCTCATGGGAAGTTCTGTGTGAGCATATGCTGGAAATTAGTCAAAGCCCAAATTTCATGCAACATAAATGAAATAAGAAAAAAAAAAAGAAAGTGTCTTTCAAAAAAGTACTGAATACTGTCAAAAAAGTATTTAATACCATATTAAAATACTATAATGTTTATTTAAAATATGTTGAATGGAGAGATGTCATGTTAAGTATTCTGTGCACACATAGACACACATACACACACAAGTGAGAGCCGAAGGAAACTTGGAGGTGATACATATGTTTTCTATCTTGATTGTAATAATGGTTTCTTGGGGGTGTGTCCAAACTCATCATTATATAAATGAAATGTGTGCAGCCTCTCTGTATACCAATTACAATTTGGTAAAATTATTTCTCAGCATTTATAAAGAAATGCAGAACAAAACTTTAGTTTTTAAATATTGATCTTTGAAATAATTTCAAACTTACTGAAAAGAAGCAAGAATGATGCAAAGAACACCTGTGCACCATAAATCCATAGCATCTTTTAAAGTTTTATTTCAATCAAATCCTTTATAATGAAAGCATCCAAGCCAAGGTTATACATGGACCCAATTTTCATATCTTTCTAGTCAGCTTCATTCAGGAATTTTCTCAATCTTTGTTTGATTTCATGACCTTCATAGTTTTCTAGACTGCAGAACTGTCACTTTGCACAATATTTGGCCTGTGGGAGCCTTTAGAACTGACTTATGGATCCTTTCATAATACTTCCATTTTTCTTTGAGTTCTTTACTATCCCAACAAGACATTTCTTGCTTATATTATACTTTTTCGGGGGTTCTTAGCCCTGAAATTAGCTATTTCTCTCTCAGTCTCAGGTTTTTCTTAGTGAAGATTGGTATTTAGAAGTTGAGAAGTCAAATGAACACTAGGTATGTTCATTATTAGTGTAGTGTTATAGCTCTGGCAGGTGTGGCTCAGTGGACTGAGTGCTGGCCTGCAAACCACAGGGTCACCGGTTCCATTCCTAGTCAGGGCACATGCCTGGGTTGCGGGCCAGGTCCCCAGTTGGGGGCACATAAGAGGCAACTGCATATTGGTGTTACTCTCCCTCTCTTTCTTCCTCCTTTCCCCTCTCTCTAAAAATAAAAAATAAATAAATAAAATATTTAAAAAATTTATAGTGCAGTGTTACAATGCTGAAGCCTTCTAATACTGGTACCTTCATTTTCTGTCAGTGAGAGACTTAGTCCTTTTATCTTTAATATAGTTATATATTTGATAAATCCCCCGTGCATGGTTAATCTTCCAAGACTATAAGGCTGCCCGAACCACTGTACTCACTGCCTTATTTTACATAAACCCTATGCTTGTCATCATTATTATTTCTGCCTAATGTCTTAGAGGAGAAAGAGGTGAGGTAAGGTGAGTAAATGATTAAATACAGGAGAGGAGAGGAGAGAAGAAACAATGTTAATATGACATCTACTTTTATACTACATATTAAAAAGCTATAAAAATGTCATTGTCTCTTATATGTCCAAGAAACATGTTATCAAAACTCCACCATTTTTCTGTAAATACAGCTTTCCATGATCCCATTATCTACCACTGGCAAAGTCTCAGAAATAATGACACATTCACTAGTCATTAAAGACACATGAGGAGCACACGCTTGGGTCTGATCAGTCAGTGAACTAAATATAAAAGGAATGCTTTATAAAGTGCCATTTAGATTCCAGTGTAATAGAGATGTAATGCATATGTCAAGTTATTGAGTTGTCAACTTAAATAGAAGCCAGTGTGCCATCCAGTAATTATTGCTATTTAGGCCTAAGGCATTAGTGCTAATATTAGCATGTGAGTGTTAAGTATGCAGAATACAAAAGGGAAAAGACGAGATTATATGAAGTAAACCCTAAAGAGCTCATTATGTTACCAAAGACCACAATCTATCCTTTAAATATGTGCAGATATTTTAAAACTGGGAAAATTCTTATAAGAATATAATCACCACTTTGGGGGAAAATAGACAACCAGGTGCAAAAATTTACCTGTAATTTCAGAAAAAAATTAGCAAATTATCATTATTCTACATAGGTAAATTGCTTGTGAAAATCATCAGAAGTCTATTTGAAATTAAATTTGATGATTCTCAATCTAGTTGCAATGATTTATTAACTGATATTTGAGAGGATGTTTTTTTGAAAAAAACCCTGGAATAGAGCTTTATACTTAACTAGTATTTAAAACCTAAAATTTAGCCCTATAGAACTCTCCTGCAGCTCTACACCTGCAAATCAAGGTCATGTTTTTTGTACATTATGTACATTTTTATATGTAGAATATATGCAGAATAAATGCATACTGCAAATACATACTGCAGAATATATGCAATATGTATATATGCAGAATAAAGATAAGGTCTCTCTTAAAAGTAGTGCAATTTAAAAGCACTGTGCATTCGTAAGGTTACTGCTTCAAAATGATTCAAACCTGCTCTTTGTAAGTGTATTTTACATATTAGAAGTCCATGAAAGGGAAAGAGAATTAAGAAACACACAGTCTGGCATCCCTTTCTTGCCCATTCCTGAAAACTGTTAAGTAATAAAGGATCCATGTGAAGATTAAGATAAAATCAAGCAGGACCAACACTGTCTTTCCTAATTCCCTATGCAGACAACAGAGTCAGCAGAAAAGACTGGACTCTTTCCAGGTCCTTTTAAAGCACACACTCTCCAAAGCAGAAAGCATCTTGACATAAACAGGCACTCACACACACACATCAGCACCCCAACCCGGCCTGAATTTTCTACTGGTGAATTAAAATCACACAGTGCAGAGTCGTATTCTTTTAAAGGAGAGATTCTATGTATCGAACAGTAAGCAACACAAGACGAAGAACAAGAAGACAGACCCAGACTGGAAGCAGTCAGATGCTGTTAGACTTCCTCCTTGGACATTATCCATGTTAGTGTGCTGTCTCTATCAGCTCACATTCTTTCCTTCCTTCAAGGTTCAACTCAGACATTTTCTCCTCCAGGAGACCTCACCTTTCTGCACCTCCCAAGGTCACACTAAACACCTTTTTTTTTGTTTTAAAATAGCATTTTGAGTATATGCTTCTTTGGGAATGTCTATCACTTTCAATTCAATGCATGTCTCTTTCACTAGACTATAAATTCCACCAGTGCTTAGTCAGCACTTTGTTTGACTCCCCAATGCCTAGCACATGAACAATGGTGAGACTGAAGATCAGATTTAAGGCTATAGCTGTTCTCCTGGTCTTTATTGTAAAAAGGCCAAGTTTAGCTAGTTTCTTGTCCTTAGAGAAGTAGGAGGAAATTAAAATCTACCTTCATTTTTATTGCCTTCCCTCCTATTCTTACATGAAAACACTAAACCACATAAAAAGGACAAAAGAAGTTGTAACTACAAGTTTGAACTTAATTGGGGAGTGTAATTTGGAGAGATTTTTAAAGCCAAAAAAACAGAAATTTTCCTCAGGCAATCTCTCCCTACTGATTTCCTGGTATTTAAAAGTATTTGTGTAGCAATTGATACATTTGTTCATTCCGCACCATTAAAAAGATGGTTAAGATAAGCAAGATTAAAATGAAAATAACTTTGGATAAATAGCCAGGTTATGGTTACTTCTATGTGATGTAAACTTGTGTGGTAGTATGTGAGTTCTAGTTTGGACAGGGAAGATGAAGTTAAAGTGCATCCGAGTTTTTAAAGAAAGAAATGTTTTCACAAAGAAGCAGTTAGGGTGAGGTCAGAGATGCTTTCGCCTGGTCATGTTTCATCTTAGCTGAGTCAGGACAAAGCAGCATTATGGTCAGAGATATTTCTTAGTTTTCATTAGTTCTCAGTACTAGAGTCCATGAGGGCTGGAGAAAGTAGATTTTAAATCCATTACAGTGATAGAATGCCTACGATTTTTATATTATTTTTTCTAATCTTATTTTATCCCACTGTTATGCAACATTTTCTGTAATTGAAAACACAGAAGTACAAATTAATAGTCATTAATAGATACTCTTTGTTTTAAGGTTTATTTCAGATAGATTATATTTTAAAGAGAAAATATTTGTATATTTTCTTACTATACTCAGGTTCTTAAGTAGAAATTAGGGGAGATATTAGTCAATTTTATAAATTTCTATTAAAGAATTAGGGCCATAACCTAGTAATCAGGAATAAATTAATAAAATTTGGATTTGGTTAGCTAGGTAGAATTTAGTAAATGACATCCATTTGTTTTTATTTATATACATATTTGACAAATAGTTAGGGAGCATCTGTTTTTTTTTTTGTTTTTTTTTTTTTCCCTGGCCTAGTGTGGGTTTTTTTCTCGTTTGTTTTTACTTTTTAGGAGAGGTGTTAATACCAAGCACTGTGCTAAGGTTTCAACACCCCATTGTCTTTTTTAATTGAATTTATTGGGGTGACATTGGTTAATAAAAACTAAACAGGATTCAAGTGTACAACTCTATAACACATCATCTGCATGCTGCATTGTGTACCCCCCACCCAAAGTCAAGTCTCTTTCTGTGGCCTTTTATACCCGCTTTTTCCTCTGGCAATCACCTCCACCTCTCCCATCCCCCTTCTCTCTGGCAATCACCACACAGTTGTCTGTGCCTTTTTTTGTCTGTTTGCTTTGCTTAATCCCTTCACTTAGCCCTTCAACCCACCACCCCTCTGACAACTGTCACTCTGTTCTCTGTATCTATCAATCTGCTTTTATTTTGTTTGTTAGTTTATTTAATTAGATTCCTCATATAAATAAAATCATATGGTTCTTGTCTTTCTCTGGCTGGCTTATATCACTTAGCATAATACTCATCTATCCATACTGTCTCAAAAGGTGAGATTTCCCTCTTTTTATGGCCTACTAGTGTTCCATTGTGTAAGTGTACCGTAGCTTTATTACGTACTCATTGACTGATGGGCATTTGGGCTGCCTCCAAATCTTGGCTATTGGAAATAATACTGCAGTGAACATAGGGGTGCACGTGTCATTTCAAATCACTGCTTCTAGTTTCTTCAAATATATTCCTAGAAGTGGGATTGCTGGGTCAAAAGGGAGTGAGTTCAATTGTTAACTTTTCAAGGGAACTCTATACTGTTTTCCATAGTAGCTGCTCCAGTGTGCATTGCCACCAATAGTGCACGAGGGCTCCCTTTTCTCCACCAGCCTTGTCAACACATGTTATCTGTTGGTTTTTTTATTATAGCCATTCTGAGAAGTATGAAGAGATATTTCAATGTGGTTTTGATGTTCATTTCTCTAATGATTATTGACATTGAGTATCTTTTCATACGTCTGTTGTCTACCTATATGTCCTCTGGAAAAGTGTCTATTCAGGTCCTCTGTTCATTTTTCAATTGGATTGTTTGTTTTCATGGTGTTGAGTTGTATAATTTTTTTATATATTTCAGAAATTAACCCTGTATCAGATATAACATTGACAAATGTGTTCTTTCACTCAGTGGGTTGTGTTTTCATTTTGTTGATGGTTTCCTTTGCTGTTGAAAAGCTTTTGAGTTTGACGTAATCCAATTTGTTTCTTTTTTTCCCTTTGTCCGAAGCGGTATATCAGAGAAAATATCACTACAAGAAATGTGTGAGATTTTACTGTCTGTGTAATGCTCTAAGATTTTTATTATTTCATGATTTACAGTTGTCTTTGTGTGTGTGTGTGTGTGTGTGTGTGTGTGTGTGTGCGTGTGTGTGTGTGTGATAAGAATCTGAGTGGCTTTTGGCTACACTTTTATCCCAGGTGGTACCACTAGCACTGTTAACAAATAGAACTAACAGTGCGGTAGCTACACAGGTTCATCAAGAGGTCATTCAGGTTCAAAGAGGTCATTAACAAACATTATAGGTAATTTGTGGTATAGCTGGTTGAGAGATTTCAAGTAGCTAACTTTTCTTTTGAGAAGTAAAAAAGCAATCATCAAGTAAGAGCAGACCTTCAGTTCATTCAGAAGTCAGCATCCAGGGTGAATGAGTTCTTTGTGGGACTGGACATCACTCCCATCCTCTGATACTCACCTACTCTCTTCTCAAAGAAGTTGGTCTTCCCCTCCAGTGAAATGTTCTCCATGAAGTCAAGCAGGTTTTCTGCTCAGAAAGCCTTGCTGAAACTCAGCTCCAGGAGGAGTCTATTGGCCACAAATTCTACGTACTTCTTCATCAAAGCACAATTAATCCTAATGAGCTTCACTGGCAAGGACTCCCTGAGGAACTCCTGTTCTGTCCTGATGGCATTGATGATGATCTCCTTCACTCTGCTCTGAAGGTTTGTTTAGTAGGTGTTTGAACATCAGGCAGGCAAAGTCACAGTGCAAGCCCTCATCTCTGCTAATAAATTCACTGGAAAATTTGAGGCCGGGCATCATCCCTCGTGCCTTGACCCAGAATATTGATACAAAAGATCCAGAAAAGAAGATTCCTTCCACTGCAGCAACAGCCACAACACATTCTCTATAGGCGGCCTCTTTGTCCGGATCCAGGGCTGGGCCCAGTCTGTCTTCTTTTTGAAACAAAGCCTCATCTCGATGGCATTGAAGAGGAAGCCCCTCTCCTTAGAATCTTTAATGTAAGTGTCAATAAGGAGGCTGTACATCTCAGAATGTATGTTTTCCACAGTGATCTGGAAGTCATAGAAGCAGTGGGCTTCCATGATCTAAACCTCTTGGCTAAATTGCTCCACCAAGTTTTCATTCACGATGCCATCGCTCGCTGCAAAGAATGCCAGAATGTGCAAAATGAAGTACCTCTCCTAGGGCTTCAGGGCCTCCCAGTGCAGCAGGTCCTTGGAAAGAACCACCTCCTCCGCTGTCCAAAAGGAAGCCTCGGCCTTTTTGTACACTTGCCAGATGCCATGGTACTCGATAGGGAAGATGACAAAGCGGCTGCTGTTGTCTCTCAGCAGTGGTTCATCCTGCCTGCCGAGAGCTGGCGCCTTCATTTTTGGCTCACCTGGCTCCTGGAAGATCCTGCAGGCAGTCTTGCTGGCCAGCATGTGGGTGTCACTGAGGGCCGGCGGTGTGTTCTCCTTGTCTGCCAGGCTGAGCCCCTTGAGTGTTGAGAGCTGCAGCTGCTGTGGGTCCGGTAGAATGGTGAGTAGGCAGCAGACAGAAAGCGTGGCTGTGGGGCGGGTGGGTCCTCCTGGTGAGGCTATGGCAGCAGGTCACATTTAAGTCTCTCAGCCATTTGAGTTTATTCCTGTGTATGGTATCTGAAGGTGGTGCAGTTTTCTTTCTTTTTTGCATGCATCTTTCCAATTTTCCCAATACCATTACCGAATAAACTGTTTTCACCCCACTGTAAGATCTTGTCTGCTTTGTCAAATGTTAATTGGCCGTAAAAGCATGGGTTTATTTCTGGGCTCTCTGTTCTGATTCATTGATCTATACATCTGTTTTGATACCAGTACTATGATATTTTGATTAATATGGCCTTGTAGTACATGGTAGTGTGATTTTGTCCCTTTGCAGGTATGCTGAGGCTGTTCTGGGTATTTGTGATTCCATATCAATTTTTGGAATATTTTTTTTCTAGTTCTGTAAATATGCCATTGGAATTTTAATAGAAATTGCATTGAAATATAGGTTGCTTTGGATGTAATGGACATTTTAATGATGTTAATTCTCCCCATCTGTGAACACAGTATATGTTTCTACTTATTTATAGCTTCCTCGATTTCTTTCTTCAGTGTTCTATAATTTTCCAAGTACAGATCTTTTACCTACTTAGTTAAATTTATTCTTAGTTACCTTACTTTTTGTTGTTGCTATTGTCAATGGGATTGTTTTCTTAGTTTCAATTTCTGGTAGTTCACTGTTTCTGTGAAAAATGCCACCAATTTCTAGATATTAATTTTGTAACCTGATACTTTACTGAATTCATTGATCAAATCTAGTAGTTTTTTTTAGTGGAGTCCTTTGGCATTGCTATATACAGTATTGTGTCATCTGCAAATAATGAAAATTTTACTTCTTTACAATTTGAATGCCTTTTATTTCTTCTTCTAGTCTGACTGGTGTGGCTAGGACTTCCAGTACTATTTTGAATAAGAGCTGGGAAGTGGACATCCCTATCTTGTCAATGATCTTAAGAGAAGCACTTTCAGTTTTTACCCATTGAGTATGATGTTGGCTGTGGGTTTGTCATGTATGGTCTTTGTTATACTGAGGTATGATCTCTATATTCCCACTTTGATGAGGTCTTTTATCATGAGTGGGTTGTGGATTTCATCAAATTCTTTTTCTGCATCTATTGATATGACCATGTGATTTTTATCCTTCATCTTTATATGGCAAAAAACCTTTAATAATTTGTGAGTATTGTACCAGCCTTGCCTGTAGGAGACCATTCTGTGTGGCATGGGCCCAGCTCCCACTCAGAGATGCACAGGACCCACCCACGCCCATGGATAGGTTCTCCTGCGGGGAATCAGGCCTGCAATGTGCCTAGGCCACTTTGAGTCTTGCTTTTTGCTAAAAACACCCTCACCCAGATTTGTGGCAAACATTTACTGTAAAATAACTTCCTAAAATCCACGCTAAACCTTCCAAGAATGAGTATAACAGGTTCAACCACTTTTGCGTTTTCATTTGCAAATATCGCTCTTCTGTGATGTGACTAGTGACATTGGCTCCTTTGTTTTCTGTAAAAGGTAACCACCTAAAGCGAACCCGTGCATAGTAAATGAGGACCATCTTGAAATGTGCCGAGAAACCCAATAAAGGCCGGTCATGGGAGGGCTGCAGGTTTTGCTCTCCTTGAGAGAGAAGCCGTGTTGTCCCTTTCCTTCCACCAGACTTTGTAGTCCCTGGGAATGTCTCATTTCATTCATAATGACGTGGACACTGGGGGCCAGTGTCCAAGTCACTTGCCTCCCTAGATTAAATTCCCCTTGATTGTTATACATGATTTTTTTTATGTATTGCAGGATTCAGATTGCTAATATTTTGTTGAAGATTTTACATTTATGTTCCTCCTGGATATTGGCCTATAATTGTTTTTTTTTTAGTATCTTTATCTGATTATTTAATCAGGATAATAATGGTCTTATAAAAAGTGCTTGGGAGTCTTTTCTTGAATTTTTTGGAACAGTTTAAAAAGTGTAGTTGTAGTTCTTTTTGGAATGTTTGGTAAATTTGCCTCTGAATCCATCTAGTCTAGAACTTTGTTTTATGGTTGACTTTTGATTACTATTTCTTTCTTTTTTTTAATTGTCCAATTAGAATTGTCCCAATTTTATGCCATTGCTCCCCACAAACTCCCCTCCCCAATCCCACAGGCAATCATCACACTGTTGTCCGTGTCCATGGGTGATTTATACTTGTTCATTAACTAGTTCCTTCCCTTTCTTTCCCCCCTTATCCCCCTCTCCTCTGGTCCCTGTCAGTTTGTCCCTTGTTTCCATGCCTCTGCTTCTATATTGCTCTTCATTTGTTTGTTTATTAGGTTCCTATTATAAGTGAGATCATATGATGTTTGCCTTTCACCAGTGGCTTATTTCACTTAGCACAATACTTTCCAGTTCCATCCATGCTGTCACGAGGGGTAAGAGTTTTCTTGTTGGTCTATGTATATTTCCTGATTATTTCTGATTCAGTTTTGTAAGGTTGTATGTTTCTAAGAATTTATCCATTTTATCCAGTTGTCCAATTTGTTGGCATAAAGTTGTTCATAATATTTTTTATAATCCTTTCTATTCATTTGGTATCGGTTGTTATTTCTTCTTTTTCCTTTCTGATATTATTTATTTGGATTCTCTCATTTTGGGGGGGATGAGTCTGGTTGAAGGTTTGTCAGTCTTGTTTATCTTTTCAAAAACCAGCTTTTAGTTTCATTTATCTTTTTTTATCTCTATGTAGTGTATTTCTGCTCTAATCCCTAGTATTTCTCCTTCCTTCTACTTACCCAGGGCTTGGTTTATTGTTCTTTCTCTACTTCTTTTAGGCGTAGGATTAGATTGTTTATTTGGGAGTTTTCTTTTTTCTTTCTTCATTTTTTTTAATGTACATTTAAAAATTTTTTTTTTATTTAATTATTTTTCAAGTACAGTTTTCTGTTTATTTCTCCCATTTCATTTTTTTTTTGTGGGGCTGACATGCTATGAATTTCCTTCTTAGGACTGCCTTTGCTGTCCTGCTCATAGACCTTGGGTTTTCTGGGGGTTTTTGTTTGTTTCAAGATAACTTGATTTCTTCCTTGATCTCATTGTTGACTCATTTGTAGTTTAGTAACATGTTATTTAGCCTCTGTGTATTTGAGGGTTTTTTAGTTTTTTCATTCTAATCATTGTAATTGATTTCTAGCTTCTTATTATTGTGGTTGGAAAAGATGCTTGATATGGTTTCAATCCTTTTGAATTTATTAAGACTTATCTTGTGTCTTATCATGTGGTTTATCTTAGAGAACGATCTATGTGTAATTGAAAAGAATGTATATTCTAATGCTTTAGGGTAAAATGTTCTGTAAATATTAATTAAATCCATCTGTGCCAGTGTGTTGTTTAAGGTTCGTTTTGTTGATTTTTTTGGAAGATCTATTTATTGATGTTAGTGGCGTGTTAAAATTCCCTACTATGATTATATAACTGTTGATTTCTCCCTTTATATTCATCAAGATTTTTTAAAGTATATTTCAAGGACGAGAGGCAGGGATGGGTGGGGTGAAATAGAAACAATTGTACTTGAACAACAACAAAAAAACAACAACAGGCACAGGGAACTTCTTTTGTAGCTTTGAAGCTACAAAAGAAACAATTAGCATAACATTTACTTTAGAAAGAATATTATTAGAGTTTCATTCAAAAACCAAAGAAAAAAAGGCATCATATGAGAATCATGGATTCAAATCCCAGCTCTCCCACTTAATATGGGGAAAAAAACACTTTACTTCTCTTAGCTTTTTCCTTTCCTTAACTTTGTTTTTTTAGCATCCATAAAGTGAAGACAATACTTAACTCACAGTTGTTGACAGAAATAAAAATGTATAAAGAAAAAAAGGATTTTCTTTATGTATTTAGGTGCTCTTATGTTGGGTGCATGTATGTTTACAAGGGTTATAACCTCTTGTTGAATTGATCCCTTTAGTAGTTATGTTCTGTCCTTCTTTGTCTCTTGTTATGGCCCTTATTTTGAAGACTATTTTGTCTGATATAAGTATTGCTGCACCATCTTTTTTGTTTTTTTGTTTTCATTTGCATTAAATATCTTTCTTCATGTCTTTACTTTCAGTCTGTGTGTATCTTTTGTTCTGAGGTGGGTATTTTATAGACAGCATACCTGTGGGTCTTGTTTTCTTATCCATTCACCTACCTTATATCTTTTTGATTGGAGCATTTAAAATAATTGTCAGGTATTATTGTCATGTTATTTTTTTATACCTATAGACCTATCTTTCTTTCATTTTTTTTCTTAATCTTAATGAAGACCCTTTAACATTCCTTGTAATACTGGTTTTATTGTAATATACTTCTCTAGCCTTTTTTTCCCACTGGGAAGTTCTTTATTTAACTTTCAGTTTTAAATGATAGCCTTGCTTGGTAGAGCAATCTTCATTTTAGGTTCTTTCTTTTCATCACTTTGAATATTTTATGCCAATTCTTAATAGTCAGAAGAGTTTCTATTGAGAAATCAGCTGACAGTTTTATATAGAACATTTATTTTTTGTAGGTAGCTAACTGTCTTTCTCTTGCTGCTCTTTAAATTCTGTTTATCTTTAACCTGTACCTTTAATTATGATGTGTCTCAATGTGGGCTTCTTTGGGTTCATCTCTTATCCTTCTGATAACCCAGTGATAGATGTTGTTATACTTGATGTTGTCCCAGAGGTTCCTTAGACTTTTCTCATTTTTTAAATTTCTTCTTTTTTCTCTGTTTGGGCGCTTTCTATTGTTAACTTGTCCTCGAAATTCCTGATTCGATCATCTACTTTATCTAATCTGCTGTTGATTCCTTCTAGCGTATTCTTCCTTTTAAATATTGTATTCTTTATTTTTGACTGCTGACTGACTACAAGGATAGACTTAGGTCACCATGCAGAGTCACTGTGCGGTGTCTGGCCCCCAAGGCAGAATTGTTTCAGGCAGGCTCTGGTGCCTGCTGGAAGCCCCCTCTGGATGTGTGGTATATGTGGCTAGTCGGGTTGAGCTCTGGTGTGGCCTCAAGCCCAGCACTGGTTGTGTTGTTTCTGGGTCCACCCGGGTCAGATTCTGGTGTGGGCTGATGTGAGCTATTGTATGTAACTGGCCGTGGGCTATCTGTCTGAAGCGACCACACTATTAACTGTTTGTGGCTGTAATTACTGGGCCTGAGTGTTCATGGGAGGAGCCAAGCCACACATAAGGGTTAGCTTTCTCAAGCTCTAAGGTGGGGCAGTTCAATAAAAAGTCCAAGGCTCTCTGAGGTTTATCTTTCTTTACCTGTCAGTTACTGCATCACCTCCTGAGATTTCCTGGTCTTCCTCAGAGCCTTCCAAAACATGACAGCGGAGTGAACCTAGACTGGCCACAACCCACAGACCTCTCCACAAGGCATGAGTTTGGTGGTGTGGGGGGACTGGGGTCAGGAGGATGGGCTTCATGTGTCTCCTGAATGGGGGCAACTCAGTCAGGCACTCGGTGGGAGGAAAGTGGTTCCTACTCCAGAACCATATCACTCAGTCCCCTACCTTAGCTCCCCAGAAGGAGTCCTCTGCAGGTTCTGGTTGGGTGGAGCCAGCCGTCCCCACTGCAGAAGCAAGCTTCATAGTCCAGAGCCACCAAGACTCAGGACTTGGGAGGACAGATCAAAAGAGTCTTTCACTGAGAATGGTGCTGACTGAGCCTGTGGGAGGGGGACAAGCAAGTCCCCTACATCCTTGCTCTACAGCTGCACAACTCCAACCCAATGTCTGCCTGAGACCAGGACAACAGCCTCCAAGGGAGACATGCTCTGAAGGCCCAGCTCTGAGCAGCACTCCCTTCTCCCTACAGAACTGAGCAGCACAGAGCCACCAGGACTTGGGAGGACAGATCAAAGGCTATCCATCTGAGGATGGTACTGGCTGAGCCTACAAAATGGGGACTAGATTGGCCCCCATTCCAAGCCATACAATTCACTGAGCTTTCCCAGAAAAAGAGCAAACCAATATCCCCATTGAGTGCAACGACTGACCTTTCTGCAGGATTTGAGTTTGGCAGGGTGTTGCCAGTAGTTGGAGTTCTGGGTTAATGCATTCCCCAAGGTGGTGCTCTAAGAATAGGAGTGCTGGGCCCTCAGAAGATGGCAGCTAAGTGGGGTATAGGATAGGGACCCAGCATAGGGAGTCTGTGGCTGACCCTCCAGAGCTATCCTTGAGGCCATGCCATTAAGATCTTCTTTTTATGACTCCCAAATGCCCTGAGTTGCCTTTGTTCTACCAGAGCCCCAAGTGAGATCAAGATCCTGTGCATTGGCCCTTTAAGAGGGCACCTGGGTTTCTAATAGACTTCTTCCTCTTCCAGGCAGACAACAGTCCCTGCTGATTTTCACTGCCAGATGCTATGCAGTCTCCACTTCCTGGCTATGGCGCTCTGGGTTGGGATCCCAGTGGGGAATTGAGAACCCATGTTCTTCAGTGGGGACTGCTTTGTAGCTGAGTTATCCTTCTGGCTTCCCAGTCACAACACGTGATTTCAGGAGCCAGCTCTCTCCATGTCTCTGCCCTTCTTACCAGTCTCTACGTGGCTCTTCTGTAATTTCTTAGTTATTATACTCCTGTCCGGCTGTCCTTCAGTTGGTTATTCAAGTTGATTTTTCTATAATTTATCTATAAGTCTATTAGCACTGGGAAGATGTGAATATAGCTTTCACTTACTCCACAGCCATTGGAAATTTTTTTTATTTTTGTAGTTTTGTGTACTAAGTTTTGAAATCTGATAGCATATTCTCCAAATTTGTTTTTTTCTTTTTCAAAATAGTTTTGGCTACTCTCAGGTACTCTAAATCTCCATAAAAAATTTTGGATCTAGTTTGCTATTTTCTACAAAAGAAAAAAAAACTACTGAGATTTTGATAAGTATCATACTATACCTTTAGTATACTGATCTATAGAAAAGGAAGCTAAATCTGTGAACAAATTTTGCCTTTTATGGTTTTATTAAAATTTTTTTGTTAAAGATAAAAATATATCTTGTGAATCTAAAAATTTAATTATAAACAATTTAATAAAGAGATGCTCAATGGTTTTATCTTTTGACTTGTAAAACTCTAAAATTTTACTTATCTCTCTATGTATCCAACCTTATATCAGAAATAGAACACAGTATCATTCAAAGAACACTGATCTGAATTATATCTTAATCTTAATTCTGCTACTCTTCTTCTACAAGTTGAGCAATTTTTCTGGGCCCTAGCTTTACCATCTTAAATAAGGCCTTTTTGTTTTAATATTTTATGAAAAATAATATATCATGCTAATTTTTTCAGAACGGTTCTATCACTTCTGTTGAAGAGCACAATAAGCCACATTGGCCCAGTTGCTATCATTGTATTTTGTGTATGTGTACTTCAAGAAATCCTTAACATGGGAGCCAAGCAATGTTTTCTGTGGTATAAATTATTGCATCAACAGAGTTGAAGATGATACATCCTAGATAGGTAGGTAGACAGATGGATAGATGATAAATAGATAAATGATAGATAGATAAAAGAAGAGGCTGCTTTGACTTGTGCTTCATTAAAACAATATTTACCTCTGTTTTCATTTTATATGAGGTTTAAATATTTCAATTGTACTCAATTCTAATTTTGCTTATTTGTTTCTTATACTAGTTTTAGAAAAAAAGCATTTAATTGGAATCTAAAACTTAAATTAGTTTTTTTTTGCCATAGAATTACCAAACTGACAACTAAACAACAGCAAAATGAAAACAACATTTAATTTTATAACATCTAACTCACCTAAAATGTCATGATGTGATATAATACAAAAAGCAGGAGACCAACTGCTGGAGCTTTTGGCTCAATTCATGAATTTTCTGCTTACTAGATTTATTTATTTAAGAAAAACAATGAACTTCTGGGAACTTGGATTCCTCATTTGTAAAGTTTGCTATGGCTCTTCCAGTTCTATAGATGCAATAGGATTTCCATAAGAATATAATTAGATATCATGGGAAAGCAATTTCAAAAGTTATGGAGATACTCTACAACTTATTACCCAAATGACTGGACAAGTTTCTTAATAACTTTGTGCATCTGTTTCTTAATCTGAACGTGAGAGTAAATAATATATGTTGCCTTAGAATGTGCGGCATGAAAAGAGCTTAAAAAACAGTCTGGCATAATGCTAACATTCAATAAGCATTAGCTACTTTTACTAAAAGTAATGATAATAGATATAAACATTATAATAACATATAGACTAAAAATAATACTGGACTACCTGGGAAAATGACTGAATTTTATGTTCAACTACATTAAAATTAGTTGATGAATTTGAGGCAAATGTTTTAACCTTTCCAGGACTGAATATAATCATGTGCCAGACAAGGATAATAAACAGAATGATCTCTGAAATTTAGAGAATATGCTATTGTTACAGGGATTTAGTGTATTAATATTAATCACATCTTAATAAATAAACAAACACATTTTAGTCTTTTCTCAGCTTTCCACAATTGCCAAATTTATTTAATTGTGTATATATATTTATTTATAACATAATTATACATATCCACACATACACATGTACATACACACAGTACTATTCTGTTTCAAAAAAGAGAAAATATTAATCTAGTGAATTATACTTAAGCCATTTCTTTGTTTTTGATTAATATGTTTTCCTGTTGAAAATATCTTTGAAAAGTAATACTTAACCTCATAATAATTGTATAACATGTCACCTAGGCATTCCAGTAGCACAAATAATTCAAATAGAAAATTTTTTTATAAGGCTGTAAAGTTGAGCAAAACCCTCATCTTCAAAGACAAGTAAACTTATATACAAAGGTATTTATCACCATTACTAATTTTCCCCTTATTATATAAGCTGAAAACCATGGAATAAAAACCATCAATTACTTAAACCCTCAGTCTCTAATTTAAAAAGGCTTCTGAGGAGTCTTAGGTAACAATGGAAGGTGCCTGCTGTGACAGATGCAATGAATCAAACGATTACAGTGACTCTGTGTGGGGAAGCAAACTCTGAAAATGGTCGTGTATGGACCTACAGTAAAAGTGAGGCTTCTAATATTTATTATTTTATTTCAGATATAAAGGCAGGTGTCATTGAAAAGTTGAAACAATATTCAGGTCTATGCAACCACATTCTAATCACATTTAACAAATGACAAAAGCAGTCATTATCTGGAGTTTTTTACCTGATGGCTTTATACCTTCAGGGGACAGGAGATAAATGAAGAAAAGCTGACACCTTCAGATGTTGTCTTGATTAGTGTTGACATTTTTCCTTGGAATTTGACAGCTGTTAATGAATTTCACTTAAACATTGAAACAGAGGATCAAAAAATGCCTTTTAAACAAAATTTTGCTAAAAGGGATATCGAGTCACATCTATCACAAGCAGTAATGAAAAGCAAACCTAATTTACAAGATTCCAAGTCACCACTACCATGTAACTCATGTAATTTTACATTTTAAGTACAACTGCTCAAAATCAGAGATTATAAAAAATACACTAAATTAAATTGAAGCATTTCCTATATAGACACATCGTTCAGAGGGGCATTCTAGTCAACATTTTGACTGAAAATCTAAAGGTATAGAGTATGGCCTGAAATAATTTTTATACAAATTGCCTTTATTCCTAAATCATCTCTAAATAAAGATATTGCTTTAATATGACATTTTTAAAGATAATGTGGTTTAAGGGAAGATTGCTTGGATCCATTTTCTTTTTAACCTCAAATTATCTTGTGTTCTGAAGAGCACGTGATCATTACATGACTTTGTCTCCTGGCACAGAAATACCTGATTTCCTTATATTCTGTACAGAAAATAAAACAAAAATGAAATACATGAAAATGTTATTATAATTTAAGGCAAAGTTTATTAATAGATAATAACTACATATGTACCAGGTTGTAGTTTGAAAAGCACATTTCTCATCTAGATAAGATCTGAAGGGGGGAGTTGAAATGTTCTCATAAACGTGCAAGACAAGGTCATCTGCTGAGTGGAACGAGAGGAGCCCATGCTCAGAAAAGGAGACTCAAGAAGGAAGTTCTGAAGCAGCTTGGGTGGAGGTGTGTTCAATAAAGGTTACAAGAAGAAAAAAATTGATGAGTGGAAGTGCTGTTCTATTGAAAGTAAAGAAGTTCAATGTGTAGTGAGCCAACAAGAGTTGGAGATTAAGAGCACATGGCAGAAAGCAGAGGCCATGAGGGAGTTTCAGGTTACCAATAATATGCATTTAACTCTTGCTATCCTCAGCTCAGAAATGAATGGAATTCAGTATGAGTAACTGATGGGGATGGAGAAATGCCCTATTTTTCTCACTCTTTAGTATCAATGTGAATCACTGTTGTCCTTGTTTGTTCAGAAGGAATTGATGTGTTAAGACCATGAATAAGACCTCGCAATAATTCTGCAGCCATTTCAAGCTCTGCTACAATACAATGAGCCTTTCTTTATGTTATTTTTTTCTGGAATGTGCTGATAAACTGGAAAAAAATGAAAGAAAAGAAGATAATTTTGAGATGTATTAGGACAGTTTCTGAAAGCCAATCTGATAATCAGTCAGCCTAGACACCAGGAATAATGGGAAACTTTCTGGGAAGACATGATTGCTGTAGAAAATATCCAGATGGATTATTCTAAATTGGCAAGTGAGGGTGGGGAACTTTGCTTTATTTAAAAGAAGCAAGCAGTGTTGGGCTCCTGTATGAGGCCTTTCAAAAGGGTTCTGTATGCCCCACTTCTCTTCTTTTTGGAGAATGAGGGCAGTCAGTACTCAACAAGGTGAAATTATAGATGAGGAAAGGTGTGGTCTACAGAGCTGAATACTAATCCTCCAGACTTTGATTATTCTTGTGGATCTTGTTGGTGTTATCTCATGTTAATGCCAAGCACTGTGCTAAACACTTCGTGTGGTTTAGTTCATTTAATACTCACAGCAACCCTATGTATGAGGTGGGTACTATTGTAATCCTCAGCATCAGAGATGCTAGGCAACTTTTCCTATATCACATAGCTAATACATAATGGAACTTAAATTTGACTTTAGGCAGTAATCAGTATTTGGATATAATTTGCAATCCAATTGACACTAGTGTATTTTGCACCCATAACTGGAATTCACACAGAATCATAATTGATACTGCATATGCATTATTCAGTTATCCTCATTTATTAACTTCAGAATCCAGAATTCTGTCTGCAACTGTCCAGGGACTGCATGGCATCCAGACAACTGGTCAGCCACAGAAGTTTCTTTCTTCTACCCTTTCTTTTTTCTGGAAGTTTTCTTAATAAAAACAAAAAGGATTAGGTGAAAGACTGAAGCCATGCCCTTTATGCATGTACATGTTTATGTTTATGTGTGTTTTTGTATTATCAATCATTCACATATAGCCTTAGCCACATGATTTTTGCTATTATTCTATAACTCTATACTTTACAGGAAGAAATTGGTGAAAAACTAGTAATTTAAGGCAAAAAAACCCCCAACCCTGCCCCCATTTTTGCCTTGTTCATCCTCATTTGTAGTCAGCTTTGGCATCATCAATTCATCACATTTTGTGACCTTTGTTGGTCCAGATGGTAGTTATTAATGCTGAAAAGTAAATATATCCGTGTCTGCACCTTTCTGACATTCAGTAGGGTGTTGTCCCCTTGTGGTTGAGAAGGGATCTGTAACTGGTCCTGATTAAATATGATTAAAAAGGATGTGTATCACTTTCAAATTTAAGTTTAATAACTTGCTTTGCCACATCCTTTTTTGCCAGTCTCTTTCTGCCATCAATCCAATAAGTCTCTTTTTGCTGGGGAGGACCGCAACAATACGAAACTGAATATCTCGTGAATCAAGGGGAAGAGAGGCTTGTTTGTGAGTGAGACATCAGTGTCTGTGGTTTTGAGCCTTTAAAATTTAGGGATTGTTTGTTATTTTAACATAACTTAGTATATACTGACTCATATGATCAATATATAACACAGATATATGCAGGATCACATCAGATTTTTTGAAGTACTAGTTGCAGGAACTCCTTAGTTTCTTTCTACAGTGTTCACAGTTTCTGTGTTTATGTGTCCTATCAGCCTCACTAATGATGTCTTTCTACTCACAATCCCATGGATTCTTACAGTCTAAGAAGACTCATACTTGCATTTCAAACTGCCCCAAATGGATTACTGAACTATTTGAAAAGGCCTGTCTTACCTCTGTTGTAGTGATAAGAAGGAAGTTGTAAATTTTAAATGCTGCCCCTACTATTTAAAAAGATTTTAATTATTTCTGTTTATGGCAACAAACGTCAGTACAGTCAAGGTGTGTTGTAAAGGCATTGATATTGTACTCCATAAAGAAGTGTTTCATGAGCATACCATGTTCGGTAAGTAAATGACCATAATTAATTACAATGAAAACTAGGAAATGCAACCCAGGGAAAAAATAACCAATCTCTGCCATAATATTTAAGGAATTATTATTACTTTGATTATTACTGTATTTCATCCAATCCAAAATTTACATTATTAAAAAAGTTTTTGCCAATTTTGGAATCAAGATGCAGCCTAACATTTGCATATGAATTTGCATTTTGGTTTAATTGCCAACATCTTTTTCATTCTTAACAGTACATTCCTTTTACAATGGATTTTACAGTTGATAATATATTTTTCAGTAACATGGTAATATCTCAGCAGCTTCCCAAGAAAAATTGTTTTTAAATAGTGATGGCATATATTTGATAAGTACCAACATGCTATTAAATCTGACCATTTAAAAATATTAATTTTTCCCTGTCTGGGTTGCTCATGGTTGCAGCATTGTCCTCATACTCTAAGGTTGTGGGTTCAGTGCCCAGTTAGGGCATGTACCTAGGATTCAGGTTTATTCCCTGGTCAGGGAACATACAGGAAGGCAACTAACTGACCAACATCTCTCTCTCTCTCTCTCCCTTCCTCTCTCTATAAAATCAGTAAACATATCTTTAGGTAAGAATTAAAAAATAAGTTAATTAAAATGCTAATCTTGCTAAGTGATACAAGAGGGATTTTTATACTTTTCCTACTATTTCTCAGTGGAAGTTACTATTAACATGTGCTAAAATAACAGCAAGTTAGTACATAGAAGAGTTGAATCATAAAAATTAAAATACTGAGCAACTTTAAAGAAGAATATAATCATATATATCCATAAAATGCTATACTTTGTTTTTGAACATGCCTACAACTCTTTTATTTGGGGGCAGACAAGATATTTTTGTCCCATATAAAAAAAGGGAGAGTATAAAACTTGTGATACTATGGAACCTTTAGTATAATATTTTTTTAATTTTAATTTTATTTTTTCAGTTTTTCTTATACTTTATTATTTTGTTTCTTTTTTTATTGTTGTTCAAGTACAATTGTCTCCATTTTCCCCCTACCACTTCCCCCTCACCCCAGCCATTCCCACTTCCCACCCTTGATCCTACCCCACCTTTGGTTTTATCCATGTTTCCTTCATAGATGTTCCTGAAAACCCTTTCCCCTTTTCTCCCATTATCTCCTCCCACCTCCCCTCTGGTTACTGTCAGTTTGCTCTTTATTTCCATGTCCTGGTTCTATTTTGCCTGCTTGTTTTGTTGATTAGGTTCCACTTGTAAGTGAGATCATATGGTATTTGTCTTTCACCACCTGGATTATTTCACTTAGCATCATGTTCTTCAAGTATACTTGATCGATCTACATTTCTTAAAAAAAATAATTTTATCACCTTGTGTAAATCAAGCATGTAGTATGGGTGAGAATATGATAGTTAAGTATATATCTTATAAGTGGTCTTGTGATTAAATGTAGTCCTGCTGAGAAACTTAAAATCTAACCATATTAGTCACATCATTTGGAAGATGCCCAAACAATGAGGAATCAAGCATAACCCATCCAAAATAGTAATGGCTTTAGCCCATTTTTGATGTATGGTTTTTGCGTGCACCATTATTTAAGCATATATGAAAAATAGTTTTAAAAAATCTAAATATGAGAATAGAAATGCAGGTTGACACTAACAACTCCTCATATTATTATGATGAGGAAAATGATATATGTAATAAAGTAAAGAAAGTATACTCCAGCTCATTTCTTGAAAAAACTTGTTTATTCTAACTTCAAACATAACAGACCATATTTGCTAATGGAATACTACAAAGTTTTCATTCATGAAACATTAACAAAAAAACATTGTTTTTATATTTTTATTATTGCATAGAACTTTATTTCTCCACTATTTTTCATAAAACACACTTTTGTCTTAAATTGTATCTCAGAAAATCTATACTACTTTATGCAAAAATGCTTGAGAATGTAAGCAATGTCATTTACCACCATCTTTATGCATTAAGAAATAGTGCAAACTTGGATATCAATGAAGATATAAAGTGTTTACAATAGTTTATACTTTTTACCCCTTAAAAAGACCTTCAGAATTTCTGGTTGAAACAATGACTGGTAAAACTTTAAAAATATGTTTTCTATTTCTAGACCATCTCATCTTCAATCATATATATATATAATATATAATGTATATTATATAATGTATGTGACACATATACATTAATTAGCTTTACTTTCAAAACAACCTTTTAGTGAGTTATTATAAAATTTATTTATTGTTAATGTATTTCTCTGTAAAAATATGAAGTCACAAAGTGAGACAGTTCAGTTTATTTATTTAAATGTCACCTTTATATGAACAAAATACCTATTTTTTGACATTCTACTGATCCTGGAAATGGATAATTAAAAATAAATTAATTCAATTTTCTTCTCATTGAAAATCCAGATTTCCAGAATTGGCTGATTTAGAAAGGCATTTACCCTCTGAATAAACTAGAGGTGAATTGTCCGTGGTCTGAGATACAACCGAGAACTAGCTACCTCTGCAAACTTCCAATTTAGCACTTTTCATTATTAAAATTCTCTGTTTTGTAGTCAGTCTCCCTCAGTAGACTCTTAAGTTCACTGAAAGTGTTTCTGATGCCTGACATAAAATAGTCACTCAAATGTTTATTGAACTGAATATAAGCTAAGTGAGTAGAATTGTAATTAGAACGTTGAATGAACTGTTTGGGGACACATCACATGCTTTTGTTTATGAATGACAACTTTTGTTTTAGAAACTGAGAAAAATCTGGTGTGTTAAGTATGCTGTGCATGGACTGGTTTCACTTAACATATAATTCTTCATACTGCAGGAAACAGAAACTATATTACACTTTAAAATATCTCACACTTGGGTTCTGATCTTCTTAATTTGTATAGCAACATTGGAAGTTTCCAGGGCTCAGGCGAGATTTAAAATTAAAGTTCCAGAGTCAAAAGATATTTAAAAGATAATTGAGGTTGTTTCCAGTCATACTAAGCAAAATTAAATCTCTGATCTAAGTTTTGCACACAGTATGCCATCATAAAAATAGCAAACATTCTTTCCATGATTCTGGGTGATTTTGACTAGTTACTTAAACTTACTTTTTTTCTTAAATATTAAATAAAAGAAAAGTAAAATCTTTCTCTTCCTATTAGCCGTAAAAATGGAATGAGAAAATAAATTCAAGACAGTGATTGGAAAAAATGGAAAACTTTAGCTCAAATATACCAGCTATAAACACTATTCCTGAAAATAAGCAGTTTCCAGTATCCTCTGTAACACACAGCTTTCATATTTCTGAGCTCTTTATTGTAAATAGTTATTAGAGTAGTCAAGAATATTAAAAATACTTTTGTATCATCTATGTTTAAGGGAGAGTTTAAGGTTTTTAAGAGAACTATAAAGTCATTATAATTTAGAAGAACTATATTCAAATGTGTCTTTTTAAAAATTTCCTGTCTTAAGGAAGTTTCCATAAAACCTAATTCCATAATACAAATTCACGTATAGTTTTATGTGTTTCTAGATGCTATCAACCAAGAATATAATTAGTGCCTAATATAGTATATAAGAAAAAAATAACCTCACTGGTACTCAGTTTGAACAATTTAATCAAAAGCAATACTGTTAATAATTTTGAACAATGATAAAAGTTTTTACTATATGTATCTTTAATGTACTCAGTGATAATTAAAAAATAAATGCAGAGCTATTGTTAATAAATAGATTAAGATTCCACGAATACAGTTTTTAACAGAATGTGGAGAGAAGCAAATATAATTCCATATATGGGATCCGTTCTTTTCAACTACTCTGGTTGGGTTCTCTGTGTGTGTTTTGGCACTCTATGCCGGAAGACGTGTCACAGATTTCAGTTCCAGCTCATCTCCACTTATTATCACTAGACTTGTCAACCTTTTGAAATGACCTCCTCATGCATACCATGTAACATAAGGGAGGAATGCACTGGGGCAGCTCAAAAGCTGCCACCTCAAAGAGCTGGTTTCAATTTCTACTCAACTCTTCCTGCCACATCCCTACATTAAACCTCCTCTGAGTCTATTGCCTTAACCCACTCAGTACATGGTCCATTTCTGTTTCTCATGGGTCATTTGGAGGGGTGTGTGCTATTGTGAAATATGCTCTGTGTTCTCTGTAGCTGTCAGCACTTTGCTCCTTTTCTGCTTATATGCGATAGGAAGCAAGTTGAGCTTTAAACTTGAATTAACTGCATAGAATACACTTCAATATTAGCTTAAAATTACAGATTCAATACAATATTCCTATGTCATTACTATTCACACACACACACACACTTCTATTGTTAGGGGAAATCTTTTCTTCTTAATACTTCTCTCTTAAAACACAGAACCTCAACATTTTAAAAGAAGAAATTTCCCATTTGCTGATCAGGCCCCCAGTGATGCAGGCAGCTTGATCTGTTGTTTCGCTGAATCTGACGATTTCTTTCCCTCTCCTACATGTTAGAGGTTCTGTATTTTGTTTTAATGAAACATGACTTTTATTATAGCTTCTTTACCAAATTCTACAGGCCTTGTCTTCAAAACACATCCAGTAGATAAAGCTACATAAAGTGCCTGGCATACAGTAGCTGATCAATAAATATTTGCAGACAGGCCAGCATCCTCATCCCCTCTACTATTTCCCTTTACATCAGTTTACTGCATTGGTCTCCTACCTTCTTTTTTTTTTCCACATTTTAAAAATTTATATAGTTATTTTTCAAGTACAGTTTTCTTTTGTCTATTTCTCCCATCCCCGCCCCCCCCCGCCCGGTCTCCCCCCTCCCTCCCATTCCCCCCCCCCACAGTCCTCATCCCTGTGTCTTTCATACTTGTTATTCAAAATCCCTCCCCCTTTTTCCCCTTAAATTCCCTTCCCTCTCCCCTCTGGTGGCTGCCCTCTTGTTCTCTATTTTAGTGTCTTTGTTTTTATTCTATTTGCTTGTTTATTTTGTTATTTAGCTTCCTGTTAAAGGTGGTCTCCTACCTTCTTTCATGGCTTCAGAATAGTCCCTCTAAATTCGATTCTCAAAACAGTAGCCATAGTGATTCTTTGGTAGTGAAGTTGGATCTTGTCACTCTTTTGTCCAGAAGCTTCTAGTAATTTCTCATCTCAGAGCAAAGCCAAACTCCATACAACCAACAAAGTGTGTACAAGTTTAGTCTCCTGTTACCTATCTAACCTCTTTTTTGGAGGTTAGATAAAAAATATTTTATCATTGTTCAATTACAGTTGTCTGCATTTTCTTCTCACCAGTCCCCACACCTCAGCCACACCCACCTCCCTCCCTTGCTTCCACACTCCCCCCTAGGTTTTGTCCATGTGTCCTTTACAGTAGTTCCTGAACTCCTGTAACCTCTTCTTTTATACTCTGCTTTGTCATCTGTTTCTTTACTCTGTGTCAGCTCTTGGCTACTTTGATGCTATGGTCCTAATTCTTTACTGCTGCTCTTCAGTGTGAAGCACGGTCAGAAAATTTGCTACCTTCAGTTTAAGCATAGCTTGCTCCCTTACCTTCATCAGATCTTTGTGTAAGTGAGATTTCACAGAGAAGTTTTCCCTCATAGATTAGAAATATTTACTCTTTCCTCATCTCACCTCTACAAGTGGTATATACTTTGCCATGCAAATTGCTAATGGGATATTGCACAGATTATGCCTTCTTGAAAACCATGTGCAATACTAGCCCTGCCCGTTCACACCTTTGCTGTGCAGGTGAGAAGAATAAGTGCGAGCTGGTCCAGAGGTCCTAGGAAGAGAATGAGAAACATCTGGAACAGAGCCAAGCCCTGCCTAGCCCAGCCTAGAACACCACTGTATAGCTGGTTCCCAGATTTGTGAGCTACAACAATGTATATGTTTGTATATCTCTGAGGCTTTTGTGGTTGATATTACTTAGCACTCAGGTGGACAATAGCTAAGTGATACACCATCTATGATAACCCTGTTTAAAATTGAATGTGCACAAGATATAAATCTCAGAGTGAACAGATGTCTTTGCTTCATACCATCAATAAAATTCTGTTTAATTTATTTACCACTTAAAAATTTAGTGCATTTGGGGAGGGGCAAAAATGCACCCTATGTTACATGAGAATTGATGATGTTGCATGATGTTCCATGAGAATTGAGAGTGCTTACATGGCTTGCTCATACCCTTGTGACCAATCAGAACACTGACAGCAGATGCTTCGCTTATAACTTCTCATTCATCTTAGTTTTTTTTCGCAGTACTTGATTCTTGAAGCTGCCTGACCATTTTCCAGAATAGATTCATTTTATAAGCTTGAGTCAGGAATTTTAGCATTTTAGAATAAACAAATGCACACAGATTGCTTCTGCAGAACAGGCTTTGGGCCCAGAAACTAGACTACTATAACCATTCTCTTGCCATTCTTAGTTATTTCAGAGCTTAATAAAATAAGCTCTTTGCAGGCATTCCATGCATTTCTCTGTCTCTCGTTCACCAGCCCCTGTCCACAATTCTCCTGGGTATTCTTTTTAGAACTTAAAATTTAAACATGAATATAAAAAGAATTTGCAACATGAGATTTAGCTGTGTGTGCAGCATTTTATTTATATATCTTTTACATATGGTTGAGAGAGTTCATAGCTTTTTATTGATAGCCTGTTATAGCCCTAAGTGAATCATTCAGGAAGTTCAGGTCTTGTATTTCACTCATGTGGGTCTCTGAATTTACTCCTTATATCCTGAATCATTTAAATTAAGAGGCTTTATGATTATTGCTCCAATGGCCTGCTACATTTTCATTGATTAAAAAAAGCCTTCATTGTTAAAAATATCCCATTCATACATTCACATATTTGTTTGATTAACAAGGAAATATCTGATGTACTTAAGCCTTTTTACATTCATGATTACTAAGCATAATAAAATTCTATTTTTATTTGTATTCTCACTCTCTTTGTCTAAGGAAGTTAAAATGAAATTGCTTTAATTTGAATATACAAGTATATAGACTATTTTTGGTACAGGTACCTATTATATACAAAACTAAACAATCTATTATACAACATTTAGCTAATAGCTTATTTAATATATTTCACTAAAAACACAAACAGAAAATTATGATGTGGTTTAAATAAAAAAATCATTACAACTTGTTTCAAATTGCTAGGAAAGTCAAGTTTTATATTAAAGCACGTGTTCTTGTTTATCTGGACAACATAAAGTATATATTTTACTGCCTGTGAAAACTCTTCCTCAGCTATTTTCTTTGGTCAATATTGAAGTTTCTTTGAGCGGTTAATATTTATGAATGTATTAGTACATTTGCATATCATTCATGAAGGAAATAGCTATCATTTAGTTCTACTTGTTTTTTGCTAGATTTTTTCAACTCTTGATAAGTTTGTCTTCACATTAAGGAGCACGCCAATACAGAAACATGCTTGGTGCTGCATACTAACTTGAAAATGAATAACGGTCCTCACCGTCTTGGAATCTATAGGTATTGTCTTTAGTGAAAGGCAATATGCCATTTAATAAATCATCATATCAACAGTTTCTCTGCCATGTACCACACTGTGGGACAGCTCAATAGCTAATATTTCTCTCCTACAAGCTACTACGCTAACTAACTAGGTCGTGCTATCAATCTCAGTTTCCAGCCCTATTAATATACACACACAGAAGTACAAAGATCATTGATCTAGCTCTCCTATATATTTTTTAGCCCTGTGTGTGCTTTAGCAAACTGTATTTGTTTAAATACAATCAATCACATTTAAACATAAAAAATTATACATTTTACCACTTTGAGATGTGTGATATTTTTTATTACTGATATACAATATCATTTAGTCCTAATCACATATGAAAATATAGTAGATAAGTGATCAGTTAATGATTATGATAAGATGGCAATTAGAATAATCTGAGCAAGTGTTTTTAATAATACAGAATTGCTAAGAGGCACCTGCTCAATCATCTTTTATTTGTATACCCAAGGGGACACTTTGAACTTTATGTGCCTCGATTTCTTTCCTTTACAATGGAATATCAGTACCTTATAGGGTTGTGCAGATGGTCAACTAGAATAATGCACAAGAGCATGAAGTGTAATGCAAAAATATTATAAGTGTTATAATATGAACTAAATGGATAAGATGGATGTGAACTAAACTGGGTAAGTGGCTTTAGCCTTTGATAAATAAGAACTATAAGTCCAAGAATCTCTATTTGTTGAGAATCTATATGAAAAGCAAGATTTCATTTTTGTCTACATCATAAACAACTCAAAATATTTGAATTTTAGGTATAGGAATGTATATCTGCCTTATTTGAGATTTCACAATATTAACATATATGTCTTGGGGTGTTCAGTGATGCAAGCAGTACTTTACTGTATTATCTGTGGACTCCCAGTACTTCAGAAGAATAATAGCAGAGGACCTGAGAATTGATATGCTAATAAATCATTTAATATTTCTAGAGCAATATGATGTCTTAAGTCATAAAGTGCCTTTTCTCAAAAATGTGCAGTTAATTGTCACATAATTTGGATTGGCTGGGTTATGTTATAGAAAGAAGTAGCCCCAAATACTAGTGGTTTAATTCCCTGAGTAGTAGTAGAGAGAGGAGAGTCTAGAGATGCACTGTGATCCTTCAGGAACCCACAGTGATGGAAGCTCCACCTTAACACAGGATTTCATATCATCAAATCAGGTAAAGGGAGCGCAGCAATTTACACACATGTTCTTAAAGCTTCTGCTCAGAAGCAAAGCGTGCTGCTTAGGGTCATGATTTATTAGATAAGGTGGGTCACATTGTCAGGCTTAATGTTGCCAAAAAGGGTAAAAAAGTGCCCTATCAAAAGTGAAGAAAGAAGAGAAAATAGTTTTTAATAGCCCTAATCACCACAGTTACTATTTAGTACTATATTCGAATTCTTAATTATTTTATTATTAGTATTTTTAAATCAATAGATATTAAATGGATAACTATATTATGTGAGCATTTGCAAAACAAAGATCTTCAAGTGATTTTTTTTCAGAAAGGCTACATATTAGTAAGACATTAGTGTGCTTTATAAACATAAGAAATTGTTATTCTAATGTGTCCAAGAGAAAGTTGGTACGCAGCTTTGTGGCTCCAGATTCTTGGATTTTAAATGATTAAGAATGATTATATTTAAGAAATTTGGCTTATTTAATTACATTTATAGTGGTTGATTCATAAGTCAAGCTAGTTCAGTAATTAATAACAATTAAGAACTGAGGTCAATGTAATCTTACTGAAAAGCATATTCAGTCTTATTAGACAAAATATGCAATGTACTAACTTGTAATTAGAGGATTGCTTAGAGATTATGGAAACAAAATATGGCATGTTTAATTGTGTCCATGGCCAAAAATTGTGTGTGTGTGTCTATATATGTGTGTGTGTGTGTGTGTGTGTGTGTATATATATATATATATATATATATGCATCCTGTTATGATAACCAGATTTGCTTCACACTACAGAAATATGTCTAGATCCAGACTGTACAATTAGGTTCCTGGGTCAAGGTGTCCACTCCACTAGAGATTTTGTTTTTAGGACTTCAGAATAAAAAATGGGCATGCCAATTTTGATCAGTTAACAATTTTACCTTTAGTCATAATTCAGCATTAATCCCAGCCATAGTTTTCTGAGTTCATGTCCAGTCCCCTGGAATTAATATTTACCTAAGTGTTGTAACACATGTCTCCTGTTGTTTCAGACCTGGAGGTACCACTATTGCTATCACTGTAATACCTATTACGTACTAATTCCTAGTGTCTGCTCTGCGTTAGAATATTTACATGATTTATATCATTAAATTCTCCCAATAAATAGGTGATGGAAGATTGTTATTTTTATTTTAGAGGTGAAAAATTCAAAATTAGAAATATCAATTGATTTTGCCCCTTACTAACCTAACGAGAATTTGGCAAAGCTGCAGCAGTTTAAATAACAATCTATAACTGTGGTACCAAACCATATTAATTCCAATATATTTTACTGGCTCAACTCCATTTTATTTATTCTGAATTTCATTAAAGAATAAATTGGATTTACATTGTTGTCACAATCCACATACCTCTCTCACATTGCACAATGAACAACAGAAGACCAAACAGCTGAGATGGCAGTGTGATAATTTGAAGGAAGAGCAAAAAGCAAGACAATGGAATTGTCTGTACTTTGCCCTCATTCATTCCTTAGGTTTTGGCTTGTAGAATGGTTTCTTCCTTGGAGCATCATTTTGTCATTTGAGGGTTTCCATGTTCTCCAGCAGAAATTCTGTCATCTTCATTGAGCGAGTCAGGTGCACACAGATCCAAGTGTCATCACTGATGTAAATGTAACTGTGGTAATCACATGTATGTTCTAAAAGAGAAATCCAAATCTCTTTTAGTCCTGGCTAAATCTACTCACTATGAAGGAAAACCTATCTACTACAACACTGAAAAAATAAGGAAGTCATTATCACTGCCATCTTTCACTTCCATCCTTTTTCAGAAAAGCCGTAACTCAATCAGGGAATAAAGTTACATATGCAGTGCAATCGAATCACTAGCATGCTGTATGTAGGATATGGATGATGGCCAAATATGAAAGAAAAACCAGAATTATTAACTCTCCCCAGTGATTATTTGATTAACATTTGTTAACAATCTCTGTGTTGTTGAGCAACATACAATCCCCTATTCATCATTCTAACTCCATGCATGGTAAGTCAGTAAATCAGTGGCAGTTGGACTCGATCTTCATGCAAACCGAAGTCCCTAGATTTTTAATATTAAAACACATGTCTCCTTGGTACAGGAGGAGGAAATGATCCCACCTACATGATACATCAAACATGCTCAGCATCTAAGTTTATAGAGAAAATAAAGGGTAAGTGTGGTAAAGATTTTTTCTGGAGAAGATGCAACTTGATAGGCATTTGTAAATATATGTGACCTATAGGCTTAGTAACAAATATTGCCAATAAATTGCAAACTTAAAAAAAAAAACATTAAAATATCCAAGACAAAGTTAGATCCAAACATGGATCTCCAAAAGAAAAGGGAGGGTACAGAGGGTATTACTTATTTTTTTAGCTGAGTTTTGTATCACTGACTATCCAATCCACAACTGCAGTAAATGGGCAAAACCTATATTTCCATCTAGTCACCACTATTTTAAAAACATATGGTACCCACAATAATGGGGGGAAATCCAATAAAATAATTATAAAATAAATTTGATAAACATCTGAGCTCTATAATTCTAGAATTATTATGAATATATCAGTACATATAAAGCTTATCCTTTACAGTTATGAAAAAAGACCTAGAATGCATTGACTAATACCAGATGTTTTGAAGAACTCTATCTGTAAAATTACTAATATTCTCATGCATATTATACCTTTGTTCAATGGCTGTTAACCTATTAATACAAAGGTCTGGTAGATAAAAAATAACTTTAAAAAACAGCAGTGTAGTTTGCATTGCCTTAGTCCACTTTTTATTATGTGGCCTATTCCTGTTTAATGTTAATAACAGCTGTGGCTTTCACCTCTCCCACCATAGCGGGAATTTCCTTTCATGTGTCATGTTGTTGTCAAGTTTTCATCACCATTATCTTCTTCAGTATTCCCCACAGATGGGTAGTACTCTAATCCTTGAAAAGGACTCAGTCTGATTGTTCGGATATAGACAGTTTTTAACATTTTAATTTCAGAGTGAATTATGTTGCCAGATTTGCAATATGCCTGCTGGGTGAGTTAGGGTGTGTCACAAACCTTTTTTATGTTTCAGGATCCAGTGCCGTAAAATAGACATTGGTATTGATTTGTTCTCTGGGAAATGTGATACATCTGTGTAAAATATTATTCAATTGATTTGTTACATGAAAAGTTACATCTCTCCTTAAAAAAAACACATACTTCCTCAGAGAAAGGGAGGTTTCCATGGTTGTGGGATATTTTCTTACTGTTGCCTTAAAAATGGCTTTTAAATATGCTCCCATTACTTTCATGAGTGTTTCCTAAACTCCTATCATGCGAGTGTTTTCTAAAATTTGGGGTCATTAAAATATTTACTATTCTGTTCACTAAGAAGAAGAAAAGACAATACGCAAACAAAAATAAGACATGGTCCAAATTCTCAAGACAGTTTATAGCAGAGATGAAATGCGAGTCTGATAAGAAAATAGTGCAAAATTGTGTATAGTTATTAGATTAACTATAGTACAATGTACGGCCTGGATCACTGATGCAAATATAGAGTGCTACATGATGACTTAGGTAAAGGGTTTTAACTACAGGAAAAACAGGGAAGAGTAACCTGTGGAAGGCAAACCTGTAGTGGTTTATATGGTGAATCACAAATTTGTTATTGAGCTTCCCAGGAGACAGTCAGGATGGGAGCATCATGGGCATTAAAGTAAAATTTAGAAGAGGTAAAATAATGATATAACACAAATATAAAATGAACATATGTTAAAAATTTTCCTGAATTCACTACAAGATAAAAGTAGGAGATATTAAAATCATTCAAAAACCAAAGGACACTTGAGAAGTGTGTGTGTTTAGTATGCACTCTATAGTATAAATTATAAAAATTTATATAATTATGTAAATAAATGTGTTAAATCTGGATTAGAAGCAAAACTGGTTAATGTATTATAGGGCAATGAATTTATGTACATTTTGGACTTGTCTGTGCTACTGTGCAAAAAAATAAGAAAATTTTACTAAATATACAAATTTTGATCGATTTTAAACAAATATTTTAACTAAATAGATTCCCCTAGAAAATTCTTAGGTGGCTTCAACACTACTTAGTATTGAAAGAACATGTAGTTTATGTTTTGACCTTTTTTCAGCTTTGTTAATTTTTTAATTGTGTTAATTCTTTAAAAAATGCTAACATTTGTGGTCTTCTATGTTTCTAGCAGTTTGTTCATTTATTTATATGTGTGTATTCACTTAAAAATCTTACATTGTATTCTTGTTCACATCCTTATTTTGTTTTTATTTTTCCAGCTTTACTGAGGTATAATTTACAAATACAATTTGTATACATTTGCATACAATGTGATGGTTTGACATATGTATATAATACAAAATGACTACCACAATTAAATTAAGCTAATTAACACATCCATGACATAGTTGCCATTTTGTTTTGGTGTGTAAGTACACTGAAGATTGACTCTCCTAACAAATTTTAAGCCTACAAAATGATATTAAGTATTGTCACCATGCAGCGTATTAGATCCCTGTAACTACTTATAACTGAAAGCTTGTACTCACTGACTGACCTCTTCCCATTGTCTCAGCTACTGATGACTATCGTTCTACTCTCTGGTTCTTTGAGTTTGACTTTTTTTAGAGTCTACCTATATTTGAGATCATACAGCATTTGTTTTACTCTCTCTATCTTATTTCACTTAGTATAATACACTCCAGATTAATCCATGTTACCACAAATAGCAGGGACCATTTTTATGACTCATTGTTACTCTGTGTGTATTCACATACCACATACTTTTGCCATTCACAGTTCGACAAACCCTCAGGTTGTCTCCATATTTTGACTGTTGTGAATAATGTTACAGTGAACATGGGAGTAAAGATTTCTCTTCAAGGTCCTGATTTAATTTATAGCAATAGATTGTGTTGCAGGATCAAACGTTAGTTCTATGTTTGATTTATTTAAGTAACCTCTAAATTGTTTTTCATAGTGGCTGTACCAATCTACATTCTCACCAGAATTTTTCTCCCATCTTTTTGATGATGGTCATTCTATCAGGTGTGAGGTAATATAACCTTATGTTTTGATTTGTATTTCCCTTGTTATGAGTGATCTCATACACCTTCTACTGTACCCATTGGCCAACTGCATATTTTCTTTGGAAAAATGTCTATTCTTTTCCCCATTTTAAATTATTTGGGTCTTTCTTTACTATTGAGTTTTATGAGCTCCTTACAGTTTTTGAATATTTACCTCTTTTTAGAGATATGATTTGCAAAGATTTTCTCCCAATCTATAGATTACCTCTTCATTTTGTGGGTTGTGCCTTTTGCTGGGCAGACATGTTTGAGTTTGCTGTAGTCCAGCTTCTTTACTTTGCTTTCATTTCCTATATTTTTTAGTTGTCATATCCAAAATAAGAAAAAATATTGACAAGACCAATATTAAGGATATTTCCCCTATGTTTTCTTCTAAGAGTCTTATAGTTTCAGGTTTTATGTTTAAATATTTATTCCATTTTGAATTGATTTTCTAAATATACCTTAAGATAAGTGTTCAATGTAATCTTTTGCATGTAGTTTCCCCAACATTGTTCATTTGAGAGACTATTCTTTCCCCATTGTATGTTCTTAAAACCCTTGCAATAGATTAATTGACCATGTGTCTGTGGGTTCATGTCTATGTTTTGTATCCCGTTCTATTGGTCAGTGTATTTGTTTGTATGACAGTATCATACTATTTTGATTATGGTACCTTTGTAATATAGTTAGAAATTAGGAAATGTAACACATCTTCTTTGTTCTTATTTCTTAGGATTTCTTTGACAATTTAGATCTTTCATTGTTGTATTCATATGGGAATGTTCATTTCTCTGAAATATGCTATTGGAATTTTGAAAGTAATTGTGTTGAATTTATAGGTCATTTTGTGTAGTGTGGACATTTTTAATAATATGTTTCAACTAATTTAACAACACAGAATATCTTTTCATTTATTTCTGTCTTTCTCATTTTATTTCATTATTGTCTTATGGTTTTCAGTATATGAATCTTTTACTTGCTTGGTTAAATTTATTTCTCAGTAATTTATTACTTTTTATGCTATTATGAATAAAATTGTTTTCTTAATTTTTTCAAATAGTTTGCTGTTAGTATATGGAAACAGAATGTGCAATTCTCATATATTGATTTTTGTATTCTGTAACTTTAATAAACTTTTAGTTCTAATGGTATTTTTGGTGTAGTGTTTAGGGTAGGGGTGTCAAACTCATTTTCATGCTGATCTGGGGGCCACATCAGCCTCGTGGTTGACTTCAAGGGACTGAATGTAATTTTAGGGCTGTGTAAATGTAATTACTCCTTAACTAGGGGCAAGGAGCTTGGTGTTGCCGCTGGGTAGGTATAAACAAGGTACCCAGCTGGATTCAGCCTGCAGGCCTGTGCTTTAGGGTTTTTCTACATCTAATATATTATTATTATTATTATTATTATTATTATTATTATTTGGCTGCCTTTTTTATTGCCTAATTGCTCTTGCTTGGACTTCTAATATTACATTGAATAGAAGTAATTTAGTGGGCACCCTTGTCATAGTCCTGATTTTAGAGGAAAAGCTTTCAGCTTTTAGTCAGTGAGTATTGTTTCAGCTTTGGGCTTTTCTTGTATGGTCTTTAATATACTGAGTTATATTCTTTCTATACTTAATTTGCTGAGAGTTTTGGTCATGAAGCATGTTTTCATTATGAAAAATTTTTATAAAATGCTCATTTCTGCGTCTACTAAGATAATGATATGCTTTGTGTCCTTCATTTTTTTAATGCTGTATACCACATTAAATTTTTTGTGGATGATAAACCATCTTTGCACCCCTAGAATAAATACCATTTGGTCATGGTGCATGATCCTTTTAATATTCTGAGGAGTTAAGTTTGCTAATATTTTTAACATGTTTGCATCCATGTTCATCAGTGTATTAACTTATCATTTATTTTTGTGTAATTTCTTTATTTAGCTTTGTTATAAGGGTAATGCTGACTAAATTTATTTGGAAGTGTTTCCCCTTCCTCTTCTATTTCTGAATGAGTTTGAAAGTTATCAGCATTAATTCTTCTATAAATGTTTGATAAATTGTACTCGTGAAACCATCTGGTCTTCAGTTTTACTTTTTTGAAAGTTTTTTTTTTATTTATTACTGATTAAATCCCCTTACTTGTTACTGGTCCATTCAGATTCTGTAACCCTTTATGACTTAGTCATGGTAAGTTAAAATGATCAATAGCCATAGGTTATTTAATTAATTAATTTATTTTTTTAAAATTTTATTTAGTTACTTTTCAAGTACATTTTTTTCTCTTCCCCCCCCCCCCCCGCCCGGTCTCCCCCTCCCTCCCATTCCCCCCCCAGTCCTCATCTCTGTGTCTTTCATACTTGTTCCTCAAAATCCCTCCCCCTTTTTCCCCTTAAGTTCCCTTCCCTCTCCCCTCTGGTCGCTGCCCACTTGTTCTCTATTTCAGCGTCTTTGTTTTTATTCTGTTTGCTTGTTTGTTTTATTCTTTAGCTTCCTGTCAAAGGTGAGATCATATGGTATTTGTCCTTCAATGCCTGGCCTATTTCACTCAGCATAATGCTTTCCAGTTCCATCCATGTTGTTGCAAAAGGTAGTAGTTCCTTCTTTCTCTCTGCTGCATAAAATTCCATGGTGTATATGTACCACAATTTTTGGATCCATTCATTTACTGATGGGCACCTAGGTTGCTTCCAACTCTTGGCTATTGTAAATTGTGCTGCTATGAACATTGTGGTGCATAGGTTCTTTGAAATTGATGTTTTAGGATTCTTGGGGTATAATCCTAGCAGTGGAATTGCTGGGTCAAAAGGCAGGTCAATTTTTATTTTTCTGAGAAAATTCCATACTGTTTTCCATAATGGTTGTACCAGTCTACAATCCCACCAACAGTGAACTAAGGTCCCCTTTTCCCCACACCCTCTCCAACATTTGTTGTTTGTTGCTTTGTCTATTATAGCCATCCTGACTGGTGTAAAGTGGTATCTCATTGTGGTTTTAATTTGCATCTCTCTGATAGCTAACGATATTGAGCATCTCTTCATGTGTCTCTGGATATTCTGTATGTCCTCTTTAGAGAAGTGTCTGTTCAAGTCCTTTTCCCATTTTTTAATTGGGTTCGATGTCTTCCTAGAGTGGAGTCGTGTAAGTTCTTTGTATATTTTGGAGATTAAAACTTTGTCTGAGGTATCATTGGCAAATATGTTTTCCCATACAGTTGGTTGTCTTTTTAATTTAATACTGTTTTCTTTAGCCATGCAGAAGCTTTTTATTTTGATGAGATCCCATTTGTTTATTCTTTCCTTTATATTTCTTGCTCTAGGGGACATATCCGTAAAAATGTTGCTGCGTGGAATATCTGAGATTTTCTTGCCAATGTTCTCCTCTAGGACTTTAATGGTGTCATGGCTTATATTTAAGTCTTTTATCCACCTTGAATTTATTTTGGTGTATGGTGTAAGTTGGTGCTCAAGTTTCATTTTTTTTGCACGTAGCTGTCCAGTTCTCCCAACACCATTTGCTGAAGAGGCTATCTTTACTCCATTTTATGTTACTGCCCCCTTTGTCGAATATTAATTGACTGTAGAGGGTTGGGTTGATTTCTGGGCTCTCTGTTCTGTTCCATTGGTCTATGTGCCTGTTTTTATGCCAGTACCAGGCTGTTTTGATTACAGTGGCCTTGTAATACAGTTAGGTTATTTAATTTAATTGTTTGTAGTAGTATTTGTATTTCTGTGGTATCAGTTGTGATGGCTTGTTTTTCATTTAGAGTTTTGAGTTCTTTCTCTTTTTCCCTTGGTTAGTGTACTTAAAGTTTGTCAATTCTCTTTATCTTTTTTTAAAAAAATGGCTCTTTCATTGAGTTTTTCTATTTTTTCTAATCTCTATTTCATTTATTTCAGCTCTTTATTATTTTCTTCCTTATTTTATCTTTGGGTTAAATTTATTCTTTTTCTAGTTCCTTGAGGTAAGAAAATTAGCTTGTTTATTTATTTTTTTCTTAATGTGAAAATTTATTGCTATAACCTTCCCTGTTAGAACTTCTTTTGCTGTACTGCATATTTTTTTTAGTATGCTATGTTTCCATTTTTGTTTGTTTCAGGATACTTTTCATTTTCTTTTGATTTCATTGATCATTTGCTTGTTCAGGAGTATGTTGTTTAATTTTCATGTATTTATAAATATTTTTAAATTTTCATCCTGAAATTGATTTCTAATTTCATACCACTGTGGTTGAAAAATATACTCGATGTGATTACAATACTCTTTAATTTATTAAAATGTGCTTTGTGATACAACATGTCATCTACCCTACAGATTGTCCTGTGTCTGAATGAAATGTTCTCCACATCTGTTGTGTCCTTTGTTTATAGTATAATTTAAATATGATACTTCCTTATTGATTTTGTGACTAGATGATCCACACAGTATTGAAAGTGGAATATTAAAGTCTCCCACTATGAAGTTATTGCTGTCTATTTCTTCCTTCAGTTCTAATCTTTTATTTAAATACATAGGTGATATAAGTAGAGCCTCTCCTTCTTTCTTTTGTTCACCGTGTGCATGGAATATCTTTGCCTATATCTTCCATTTTACCTTATGTTTATCTTAAAGTTAATTTGAGTCTCTTGTGGTCAGCATATTGTTGGATCATGCTTTTTTATGTGTTTATTTTTTAGGGCTGTTTTAAGTCTACAACAGAATTGATGGGGAGGTACAGAGATTTCCCATATATCCCATGCCCACACACATGAGTAGCCTCCCCCATTATCAGCATCATTCACCAGAATGGTACTTTTTTTTATAATGAACCTACCTTCACATATCATAATCATTCATAGTCAATTACTCTTAATTTAATGAAGGATTCATTCATGGTCTTATGCCTTCTCTGAGTTTGGGCAAATGTATAATGACACACATCAATCATTGTAATATAGAGAATGTTTTCATTGCTCTAATAATCCCTTGTGCTCCATTTATTTCTCTTCACCCTACCTCAACTTTGCTCTCCTTCAATATTGTGTTGGCCAAACTGGGTCTTTTGCCTTTCCAGGTGAATTTCAGAGCTATTTTATCAATATTCATAAAATAACTTGCTAGAATTTTGATTAAGATTATATTAAATCTATAGATTGAGGTGGGGAGAATGGATATCTTAACAAGATTGAGTCATCCTATACATGAACATGGAATATTTCTACTTTTAAGTAGTTCTTCTTTAACTTTGTTCATCAGAGTTTTCTAGTTTTCCTCACATAAATCTTATATATGAGGTATGTTTCTGGCTAGGTTCTCAGGCAGGCAAGACTTTCCCCTGATATTGGCTGGCAGGAGCTAGAACCAAATGACGGAGCCATTTAAGGTTCTGCTAAGAGTTTGGCTGGCTTGCTTCCAGGGACAGTAGTGGGCATGTCTCCTAATGGAACTATAAGTCCACAGGACTGCTTGCAGACTATGGCTGGAGTACAGGGCCATTTCAGGATCTTCGAAATGCAAAGGGGAATATCTCCCCTTGGGTATCTGGTAACTAGCACTGCTTGTAGACTATAGTTGGGAAGGGCTAGAGCCCAGTTACAGGGCCATTTCAGAATCCATATTGGACCAAATTGGTCAGCTGGGAGCTGGGATTCAAATGTAGACAGGTTTGCCTCCAGGGGCTCCTGGACGGCAGCAAAAGAGGCTAGAGCCAGGTTACAGGCCACTGTAGGGTCCACAGCTAGGATTATCTTCTGTGGGCTTCTAATTTAAGACCCCCAAACTTGCAACTCTTTCAGATGTCTGGGATTATGATGATAGGGGCAGGACTGAAGTCAGAGTAGGCTGTAGTTTATTTTCCTCTGTATGGGGATGTGTTCAGGTCCATATGCATGACTACCATTGGTGAGTCAACCACCAGGGCATGGCCTTGCCCTCTCAAAATGGTTCTTGACTTGGATTCCACTGATGTTTCATAATTTCTTACCCAGATTCCAGAGCTCTCACAAAAGCACTTCTGTGTGTGGATAGATGCAAATTATTGTTGCTGTGGTGGACTATGTCAGGGGAAACTTTTATTCTACATTCTTACTGGTATCACTGCTCACATCCTTATTTTATAGATAAAGAAGTTGAGGCAGAAACAGGTTAAATAACTTCCAAAATATCACAATAGTACAGCTGGGAGCTGGGATTCAAATGTAGACAGTTTGGCTTCAGAGCCTGTTTCTTTAACCACTTGGATGTAGTGTGAATTATACTTTAAAGAATAGCTTTTCCTACCTATTCATGCAGAGGGGAAAGAGGACACAATGAATGACAATAGATAGTGCTTTTTACAGCATTCTTCCTGTGACATCTATGTAGAGTTTCACGTAGCTGTTTGTAAAAGTAATGGTTGGTATGTAACAAAGACATACTAACAAAGTGTAGTTTAATAAAATCAGTCCTTAGGGAATCAAAACAATGTTTACAAGTATGCAGGCTTAGTACAGATGTCCTGAACTCACATGGTCTTCAGAAGCTAAGCAGGTCAGATGAGTGGAACAGGCTCTGGGGATGAGAGGAAACTTCAGGAAACTGGGGGGTAGTATGTATGTAGTTCAAGTGGGGTGCTGCCATGTGTATATGCGGGTACCCTGTGGTGAGGTATCAATTTTTTCAGAGAAGTCTCAATTTTAATATAAAATATCCCAATTTTAGTTATAAATTATCTATATATAAATTATAATGTATAAATTATAATTTATCTGTATGTGCTATAATTTAAATCTCAATTATATATACACAGAGAAAAGTTACAGAACTCATCTTTATATTTATATGTATATATATATATGAAAAACTTTTACTTTCCAGGTTTTATGAATAAATTCTATATTCTTCAAGCAAACCTTTATAAATACCATTTGCTACAAATACATTTTTGATATCAGAAATTCTAGGTTATACTCTCTAGTAATAAAAGTAGAGGATAAATACTATGTATTGCTGATCTAGGGAATAGTCTTGATTTAATGGTAAAATTGATAGCTTCTTAAGTAAATCAGGTGATCAAAGCAACACTCACACTATGAATAAAAAAGCTGTTCAAAGAGTATTTTGTGAGATCTTACCAAAGTCTTCCTCCAAAAGGAGTTCAAGGATAATAACCAAGATGAACAAATAGATAAAAGTGGTCTTGAAATTGTCTCACAGTGTTTGACTGAAGTAATGGTACCTTAGAACACTTCAAAGCTTTTAGTCCTAATGTCTTTACATGCATAAAAATACATCATGTACATTAAATGTCTAATATTTTACAACTCCTAAGATAAACTCATTTTAACATGTACTACCAGATGATAACAACAAAAACTACAAAAAGAAAACAGCAAATTTCACTTGATACATTGGAATATTTGATATAAACCATGTTGAAGACTTATTAGTTGGTTGTATTAATAGTTGTATTTAAGTATTTTTGGACAATATACATTATAATGCCCAAATATACCAATACTATTATGACCCCTTACCCAGTTTCACTTATCCACAGTTGATGTAGTCCAAAAATGAAATTCCAGAAGCTCCTGGTTTAAATTGTACACCATTCTGAGTAGCATGATGAAATCTTGCACCATCCCCTTTCATCCTGCCTGAGATTTAAATCATTGCTTTGTCCAGTGTACTCATACTGTAAATGTTTCCCACCCATTAGTCACTTAGTAACCTCTGGGTTCTCAGCTCTACTGGCACCATGTCATAGTGCTTGTGTTCAAGAAATCCTTATGTTACTAAGTAATGGCACATTTACACAACCCGTATTCTAGTATATCCTAATTGTCTATTATATTATTAGTTATTGTTGCTACTCTCTTGCTGTGTTTCACTGATAAATCAAACTTAATCGTAGGCATGTATGTACAGGAAAAACCAGCATTATAGAAGTGTGGAGGCTTCAGTGCTCGCCACACTTTCAGGCATCCAGGAGGGTCTTGGAACTTATCCCCCACTGGGGATAGAGAGAGCCCACGGTAGTCTGTATGACCATTTATTTACAAAACAGGGATGACAACACTTCACTGATTTTTTTTCTCCTCACCTGAGGATGATTTTCATTGTTTTAAGAGACAGAGGAAGGGAAAGAGAGAAATATCAACATGGAAGAGAAACATCAATTGGTTGCCGTCTGTACACATTGGGAGCAGGGATTATATGCACCCAGACAAGGGATTGAACTCACAACTGAGGTATGTGACCTGACCAGGAATCAAACCCACAACCTTTCAGTTATGGGACAATACTCTAACCAACCAGCCAAGACTAAAGTACTTACTAAGCACTGTGGGGTTCGAACCTGCAAACCTAAGATTAAGAGTTTCATGCTGTAGTGACTGAGCTAGTCAAATGCTTTCATTGGGTCTTTGAGGACTGAATGAAATTCATTATGTAAAGTAACGGACATTTTATACCTACTGAGTTAAGGTATTTTCCTGACCCTCTGCTAACTACTCACTAGATTCCTTTAAGCATGCTCCATCAGATGTGTGATCAGAACCCATTTATCTTTTATAGTGCTATGTCTTGTTGGTTGTTCTGAATTCTTATATCTGTCCCACTGGCTTACCTTGCTATCTGGTTCTTTTGCACTTGATAATGCGTGTGCTTTGATTTCTGGTACCTGTGGGTTTTCTTAATCCTCACTGCTCTGATTTTATCTTGATTCTAGTTTCTCAGTACATCCTTCTTACATATGAGGTTAATAGTAAAACGTCAATAACTTAGAAATAATTTTTAAAACTACCTCAATGTACTGAGCACATTGATAAATAATACATGGGAGAAAATTGAGACGTGTATAGCACTCTTTGTTTCAAGAATTAGAGTATTATAGTATGAAACTGTGGACACCATTTTGGTGGGGCTGTAGGCTAGGCACTTTAAAGGACAAAAATATGCAGAGAGATGAACAGAAATCAAAGAGATAGTAATAAAGACCACCTATAATGACATCCTAAATAACATGACAGATGCTATGATGGAATGGGACTTCAGGGAGGAAAGACTAACCCAGAGTAGAGCAAGACAAAGGGATTTGTGGTTGAATGTTTGACTTGGACCATGAAAGTAAAATGGTGATCTTATGGAAATGGTAAAATTTGCACCTGAACAACAAGTTGAAGTAGGAGTACATATAATAAATATGGGAAAAACGGGTGATAATTCTGTTTCATTCATTTTTTTATTCATTCAGTCAGTCAACACATATTTATTAAATGAGCCTTATCCCAGGCACTGTTCTAAGTGTTAGTTACTCATCAGGAAAAAAAAAACACCCGATATAGTGTAAATGTGGAACAGAGAGAGAGTGGCCACTGGTGAGAAACACTGGTGGATATGAAATGTTAGGGCTGTATAACCAAGCAAATAAGCCTGGCCTTTTTCCACCATCCCTGTTCATGCTGGCTCCCTCGCTTATTTATTGCTACTCCATGTACAAATCCTTCTTAGGGAAGCCTTCCAAATTCAGTCATATTCTTCTGCTCTCACCACGCTTTATGGCTATCTTTAAAAGTTATAGCATTTGTTATTTTACATATTTTATGGGAATGTTTTTTACATGTTTCCTTCCTCAACTATAATTTTCATGAGAGTAAAGACAATCTGTTTTTGCTTCCTGAGCCCCAAACTAAGAGATCATTCAGTTAACCTTTATAAATTTTCCAAAGCTCAGGCCTTTTATTAAAAAAAAGGCAAACAGCAGTTATCATAGTCTCTTTAATTAAAGTGTTTAAGTCTTTTAGCTCTAGGCAATTTATATTTTAGGCCAAAATTAATTAGTTGCTTTAGTAAAATGTAACTAGTAAAGGTAATTGGTAAAATGGCCTTTTTTTTCAGATTTTTAAGATGAATGAAAAATAAGCAGAAGTAGTAAATAGTTCAATTTTAAAACTGAGGAAATGGATAAAGTTCAAAAATACCTAAGCCATCAGAGAATTCTTGACTGAGTTCCTAAGCATATGGTTTATGTGCTCGTAGGAATGTTGGGAATGCTAGAAGCCAGCATGAATTCACAAGGCACAAGTTATGTCAAACAAGCCTAATTTCCTTTTTGACTGTGTTATTAGAGTCCTAGATCAAATGATTGCTGAAGACATAGGCCATAATAGCTGTCAAAAATCTCTCACAATATGCTCGGAGACAAGGAAGAGAAATGTGTTTGGATTATAGAAAAGGTAAGTGATCATGAAGCAGGAGATAGAATAGGAAGGAGGGAGTCTCTGGAATCTGGGATCAGGCTGTCCATACCAGCTGAGCCCCTCATCCCATTTATCAAGAAGGTTGCTCCCTGATAGCCTTTGGCATCTCTGGCTCTCTGACAATGCCTGGCAGAAAGCCGCTCCTGTGCCTAAGGACCCCAAATGACCAATGTTTTGCATTTCCCCTATTGTAGTATAATTATAATGTCATGTAATTTCAACTCCTTAACAGTTAAGGTGTAGTTACATTTATACAGCCCTAAAATTATTTCGGCCCTTTGAAGGCAACCTTAGGGCTGATGTGGCCCTGATGTGGCCCCCAGTAAAAATGAGTTTGACAGCCCTGACCTAGAGCCTGGATCCCACCTCAATATGCAACAACTGGATAACTGGGAAAATGTATATGGGTAGACTCCAAACTGAATAAAGGTTTTTACATAAAGTTGGTATGTGTTTAGTTGTGCATGGCTCAACATTTTTACCAAGATGAAAAAGAAAAAAAATAGAAGGCAATTTTAATTTCATTTGGAAATGAAAAGCAATGTTAGAGATAGTTTCTATAATGTCAGCACAATCAAGATGGACCCAGTGTGTATGTTCAGTAACAGGAAATGCAAAAACCCATATTTATGTTATACTAACATATATTCTTTTGTATGGAAATATAAGTTGAACAGTTTTGTTTGAGATCACTTCACATTGAAAAGACTTGCTGATTTTAATTTGTCGTAGGCTCATGGTGTACGTACAGAGAAATCAGGAGGCAATAAAAGCAGCAAAGAGAGTAGTTAAGAGTCTGGGCTCCAAAATGAACTGAGTTAAGTCTCAATCTTCTGCTTCAGTCATGATGGAGTAGCAAACACAAGACTTAACCTCCTGCTGCAAATAACTAGCGCACATGAGAAAACATATGAAGCAATGCTTTTAAAACTTTGAAGAAAAGGCAGCACTAATTTGGTCTCTATGAAAAATGAAACAATGCAGATTATGAAACTTACAACCTCCCTGGCTTTCTTCTTAGAACCAATGTCTAAACTGTAGGTGCAGAGTAGGGGAATTAAGCATAACCCACGAGTATCACTGAGGTGAGCTGATGAAGTTTGGAGTTTGGAGAGTCTGATATGGCTGTGAATTGTAAGGTGGATTTGTGAGGAGAAATATATACAGAAAAGGGGCTTTTGAAATCTGTTTTTGGACTTCTTTGAGCTACTATTATCCCGCTTATATGGAGACCAATATTTTGCAAGGTGAATTAAAAAATGACAGAGGATTTGTACCAGAAATATTTCCAGTGTGCACAAAGCATAGGGAGACACCTGAGTGCTCTTAAGTGGATGTTGAAACCCTCGGAGATGACTCAGATTGTTCAGTGGGACCCAGAGGAACCATCCTTAAGAGCTGAGATGACTGTGAGTTATTGGTTGAGATGGAATGAAGATTATACTGAGCTGTTTTAAAGAAATCTAAAAACAGGTCTTCAGAGGATGAAACTCACTAGAAAATAACTTAGTGTCTGTCCCAACAAAGCTTATCTCCAAAAAGAAAGACTACAAAATTTAAATAATTGGTATAGTAAAGCAGTTTCTAGTACCCTATCCCAAATTACTAGATTTCAAAAAAGGAGAAAAATGTAATTTATAATAAAAGCAGACACAAAGGTAATAATAGAATGATAAGACAAAGATGATAAAATAGGCATTATAAATAGATAAGTATTTAAAGAGAAACTAATAAAATGAGATGTTAAAGATGTAAAAAACAACTACATTGTATTTTTAATTATGAAAAATATCTTCTAAAACTGAAAAATATTGTATAGAAATAATATTATATTAAATGCTATAGAAAACAAATATCAATGGCCATAAAGACAGAGGACTGGAATCTTTCTAAAATGAAACACAGATAAAAGACTGGAAAAAAACTCTAATTATAAGTGGGATATTATTAAGCTACCTATTAAACACATAACTATAGTACACAGTGTTAAGAAAGCAGCAGAAAAGAATATTTGTAAAAATCATGGCTAATATTTTTCTGAAAGTGATGACAATTATGAATTCAAAATCCAAGAATCTCAATCAATTTAAAGCTAATAAACACATTAACACAGAGATATCCCAAGCATAACAATCCAATCACAAACTGAATACATGAATTAAAAACCAATTAGAATTTAAATGAGAAAAACCCAAATTCAAAATTATACTTGAGGGGGGATGCTGGGAAGATGGCGACGGAGTAAGATGGAGCGGATACTAGCTCCTGTACTCATGGGTGAAAATCCTGGCAGATCTATGGAAAAACAGCACAATAAACCATCGGTTACCCAGCATTTATGAAATTAAAAGACCAGAGATTGTGACCGACGCTGAAACACCAGACGGCGGCAGAGTCAGCTACCGGAGCTGGGTCTCACGCGGCCCCTGTACTGCCGCCAGAGCAACAGGCCTGGGAGCCGGGGGCCTCAGGTACGGAAGCCGGACACTCCAAGCCCCTGTGACGGTCCTGGGAGACAGAGGAGTCAGGAACCAGAGCGGGGACACCCTTGTGCCGATGCCATAGCTACTAGCCTGGGCAACGGAAGGGTCAGTTGCAGGAGCTGGGACACCAAAGGCCCCTGTGACGCCGCCATAGAGACAGGCCTAGACCCTGAGGAGCCAGCTACGGGAGCCGGGAAGCTCTCAAATCCTGTACCGCTGCCATAGCGACGGAACTGGACGCCGGGGAGTCAGGTACGGAAGCCGGGACTCTCCAAACCCCTGTGACGCAGCTGAGGAGACAGCTACGGGAGCCGGGAAGCTCTCAAATCCTGTGCCGCTGCCATAGCGACGGGACTGGACGCCGGGGAGTCAGGTACGGAAGCCGGGACTCTCCAAACCCCTGTGACGCAGTTGAGGAGCCAGCTACGGGAGCCGGGAAGCTCTCAAATCCTGTGCCGCTGCCATAGCGACGGGACTGGACGTCGGGGAGTCAGGTACGGAAGCCTGGACACTCAAAACCCCTGAGACAGCCCGGGGTGGCAGAGGATCCCTCTACGGGAACTGGGAGGGTCACAACCCCTGTGCTGCTGCCATAGCAAGGAGATTGGACACTGGGGAATCAGGTACGGGAGTTGGGACTTTCTAAGCCTCTGTGCCACTGCCATAGAGACAGGACTAGACGCCGGGGAGTCAGGTACGGAAACCGGGACACTCAAGCCCCCTGTGACGGCCCTGGGCGGCAGAGAGAGCCAGATACGGGAGCCAGGACATTCCCAGCCTCTGTGCCACTGCCCTAGTAACGGGCCTGGGTGCTTGAGGAGGCGGCTACTAGAGCCGGGACATTCAGCAGTGGTAGGCGACCAACGCAGAGACCAGTGCGAGGACCAGCGTGAGTGTAGGTGGAGACGAAGAACATCAAGAAACTTCAAGGAGTCTGTACCACTGAACTTCACAAGGAACATACCACAGAAGTTTACACCATAAAACCAGTGTTTCAGAACAGATCAATTTTGGAAGCAGAGACTAACAAGAAGAGTCTCAAACAATGGGAAGACAAAGAAACAATCCCCAAATGAAAGAAAAAGCAGAAACTTCAGAAAGAATGTTAGATGAAATAGACGCTGATCAACTATCAGACAGTGAATTCAAAGCACTGGTTATTACGAAGTTCAAAGAGCTCAAAGAGCTCACAGTGAGCTACCAGAAACTACAGGGAAATTATAATGATCTCTCTGCAAACTACAGCAACATCAAAAAGGAAATGGAAACCATCAGCAAGAGACAAGAGGAAATGAAGAATACAATTTCCGAATTGAAGTACACAGTAGAAAGTTTCCAAAGTAGGATAGATGAAGCGGAGGATAGGATTAGTGAGTTGGAGGACAGGGTAGAAAGCATCTCACAGAAAGAGCAAGAAAATGAAAAGAGGCTCAGAAAGAATGAAGAGGGATTAAGAGAAATGCAAGACAATATGAAACGTAATAATATACGAATAATAGGAATACCAGAAGGAGAAGAAGAAGAACAAGGGATAGAAAACGTATTTGAACGAGTAATGAGAGAAAATTTTCCTAATTTGATAAGAGAAAAAGTCTCACAAATCCAGGAATCACAGAGAGTCCCAATCAAGAGGAACCCAAGGAGGCCCACCTCAAGACACATCATCATCAAAATGGCAAAATTCCAAGACAAAGAGAGAATCTTAAAGGCAGCAAGGGAGAAAAAAGAAATAACATACAAGGGAGCCCCAATAAGGTTAGCTACCGACTTCTCAATGGAAACACTTCAAGCAAGAAGAGAATGGCAAGAAATATTTCAAGTAATGAGAACCAGAGGCCTACAACCAAGGCTACTTTACCCAGCAAGGCTCTCAATCAAGATAGAAGGCCAAATAAAGAGCTTCCAAGACAAAAGAAGTCTAAAAGAATATGCCTCCACCAAACCAGCTCTACAAGAAATACTAAAAGGACTGCTTTAAGGGAAGGAAGGATAAGAGGGAGACAGAGAGGAACACAGGTACAAAAATGGCAATGAATAAGTACCTATCAATAATAACCTTAAACGTAAATGGATTAAATTCTCCAATCAAAAGACACAGAATAGCTCAATGGATAAGAAAGCATGACCCACACATATGCTGCCTACAAGAGACTCACCTCAGGACAAAAGACCATCACAGACTAAAAGTGAAAGGCTGGAAACAAGTTTTCCAAGCAAACGGACAAGAAAAAAAGCTGGGGTAGCAATTCTCATATCAGACAAAATAGACTTCAAAAAAAAGGCTGTAAAGAGAGACCCAGAAGGTCATTTCATTATACTCAAGGGAAGAATCCACCAAGAAGACATTAACATTGTAAACATATATGCACCAAACATAGGGGCACCCAAATATATCAAGAAAATCTTAGAGGACTTCAAGAAAGATATTGACAGCAACACAATCATAGTAGGGGATTTGAACACCCCACTATCAAAAATGGACAGATCTTCCAAACAAATTATCAAAAAAGATATTGTGGCATTAAACAACACCCTAGATGAAATGGACTTAACTGATATATATAGAGCCCTTCATCCCAAAGAAGCTAAATACACATTCTTTTCAAATGTACATGGAACATTCTCAAAGATAGACCACATGATAGGACACAAAAGGAGCCTCAACAAATTCAAGAAAATTGAAATCATACCAAGCATCTTCTCTGACCACAAGGCACTGAAATTAGAAACCAACCCCAAAGAAAAAAACCCAAAGCACCCAAAAACATGGAGACTGAATGGTATGCTATTAAACAATGAATGGGTCAAGAATGAAATTAGGGAAGAAATCAAAACATTTCTGGAAACAAATGAAAATGATCGCACAACAACCCAAAACTTATGGGACACAGCGAAGGCAGTCCTGAGAGGGAAGTTTATAGCAATACAGGCCTACCTAAAGAATATAGAAACATTTCAAACAAACAACCTAACCATACGCCTGCAAGAACTTGAGGAACAACAACAAAGACAGCCTAGAGCAAGCAGAAGGAAGGAAATAACCAAGATTAGAGCAGAATTAAATGACATAGAAACTAAAAGCACAATTTTAAGGATCAATGAATCCAGGAGTTGGTTCTTTGAGAAGATAAACAAAATAGACAAGCCTTTAAGTAGGCTCATCAAGAAAAGAAGAGAGAGGACACAAATAAACACAATCAGAAATGAAAAAGAAGAGATTACAACTGATACCACAGAAATAGAAGAGATTGTAAGAAATTACTATGAAGAACTGTATGCCAAGAAATTTGAAAACCTAGGGGAAATGGACACATTTCTAGAAAAATACAATCTTCCAAAACTCAGTGAAAAAGAAGCAGAAAATCTAAATTCACCAATAACAGCAAAAGAAATTGAAGCAGTAATCAAAAAACTCCCATCACACAAAAGCCCCGGACCAGATGGTTTCACAGGAGAATTCTACAAAGCATTTAAGGAAGAGCTAACCCCTATTCTCCACAGACTATTTCAAAAAATTCAGAAGAATGGAAAACTCCCAAATTCTTTTTATGAAGCCAGCATCATCTTAATTCCAAAACCAGATAGAGACACAACAAAGAAAGAAAACTTCAGGCCAATATCGCTGATGAACATAGATGCTAAAATCCTCAACAAAATATTGGCAAATCGCATCCAACAACATATCAAAAAGATCATACACCATGATCAAGTAGGATTCATCCCAGGAATGCAAGGATGGTTCAATATTCGCAAATCAGTAAATGTAATACATCATATAAACAAAAGCAAAGACAAAAATCACATGATCATATCAATAGATGCAGAAAAAGCTTTCGATAAGGTACAACACCCATTCATGATAAAAACACTCAGCAAAGTGGGAATACAAGGAGCATTTCTCAAAATAATAAAGGCCATATATGAGAGACCTACAGCCAATATCATACTCAACGGGAAAAAACTAAAAGCTTTTCCACTAAGATCAGGAACAAGACAAGGTTGTCCACTTTCACCACTTCTATTTAATATAGTATTGGAAGTTTTAGCCACAGCGATCAGGCAAGAAAAGGAAATAAAAGGCATCCAAATAGGAAAGGAGGAAACAAAACTGTCACTGTTTGCAGATGACATGATAGTGTACATGGAAAATCCTATAGACTCTACCCAAAAAACTCCTCAAACTAATTGATGAGTTTGGCAAAACAGCTGGTTATAAAGTCAATATCCAGAAATCAAAGGCATTTTTGTATACCAACAGTGAATCAGCAGAAGCAGAAATAAAGAGAAAAATCCCATTTGATATAGCAAAAAGAAAAATAAAATATCTGGGAATAAACCTAACCAAGGAGGTAAAAAACCTGTATGCAGAAAACTACACAGCCCTGAAGAACGAAATCAAGGAAGACACAAACAAATGGAAACATATACCTTGTTCATGGATTGGAAGAATTAACATTATCAAAATGTCCATACTACCCAAAGCAATATACAGATTCAATGCAATACCTATTAAAGTACCAATGGCATATTTCACAGACATAGAACAAACACTTCGAAAATTTATATGGAACCATAAACGAGCTCGAATAGCAGCTGCTCTTTTGAGAAAGAAGAACAAAGTAGGGGGATCACAATACCTGATATCAAACTGTATTACAAGGCCACTGTAATCAAAACAGCCTGGTACTGGCATAAAAACAGGCACATAGACCAATGGAACAGAACAGAGAGCCCAGAAATCAACCCAACTCTCTATAGTCAATTAATATTCGACAAAGGGGGCAGTAACATAAAATGGAGTAAAGATAGCCTCTTCAACAAATGGTGTTGGGAGAACTGGACAGCTACATGCAAAAAAATGAAACTTGAGCACAGACTTACACCATACACCAAAATAAATTCAAGGTGGATAAAAGACTTAAATGTAAGTCATAACACCATTAAAGTCCTAGAGGAGAACATTGGCAAGAAAATCTCAGATATTTCACGCAGCAACTTCTTTACTGATATGTCCCCTAGAGCAAGGAATGTAAAGGAAAGAATAAACAAATGGGATCTCATCAAAATAAAAAGCTTCTGCATGGCTAAAGAAAACAGTATTAAATTAGCAAGACAACCAACTGTATGGGAAAACATATTTGCCAATGATATCTCAGACAAAGGTTTAATCTCTAAAATATACAAAGAACTTACAAGACTCCGCTCTAAGAAGACACCCAACCCAATTAGAAAATGGGAAAAGGACTTGAACAAACACTTCTCCAAGGAGGACATACAGAACATTCAGAGACACATGAAGAGATGCTCAATATCATTAGCTATCAGAGAGATGCAAATTAAAACCACAATGAGATACCACTTTACACCAGTCAGGATGGCTATCATAAACAAAGCAACAAACAACAAATGTTGGAGGGGTTGTGGGGAAACGGGGTCCTTAGTTCACTGTTGGTGGGAGTGCAGACTGGTACAACCATTATGGAAAACAGTATGGATTTTTCTCAGAAAAATAAAAATCGACCTGCCTTTTGACCCAGCAATTCCACTGCTAGGATTATATCCTAAGAATCCTAAAACATCAATATCAAAGAACCTATGCACCACAATGTTCATAGCAGCACAATTTACAATAGCCAAGAGTTGGAAGCAACCTAGGTGCCCATCAGTAAATGAATGGATCCAAAAATTGTGGTACATATACACAATGGAATTCTATGCTGCAGAGAGAAAGAAGGAGCTACTACCCTTTGCAACAACATGGATGGAACTGGAAAGCATTATGCTGAGTGAAATAGGCCAGGTGCTGAAAGACAAATACCATATGATCTCACCTTTAACAGGAAGCTAAACAACAAAACAAACAAGTAAGCAGGAAAAAAAAACCCCAAAAAACAAAGACACTGAAATAGAGAACAAGGGGATAGTGACCAGAGGGGGAGAAGGAAGGGAAGTTAAGGGGAAAAAGGGGGGAGGGATTTGGAGGAACAAATAGGAAGGACACAGGGACGAGAACTAAGGGGGGGAGGGAAATGGGAGGGGGGTGGGGAGCAAGGGGCAGGGGAGGCTGGGATGGGAAAAATAGACAAAAAACTGTACTTGAAAAATAACTAAATAAAATTTAAAAAAAAAATTATACTTGAAGATTTCTATTTTCCTCTTTGAGTAACAAATAGAAAAATAAGATAGAAGGATATAGAAGACGTGAACAGTGGTATCAACCAATATGTACTTGATATTTAGAGAACTCCCGAGAACAGAAGAATAAATGTATTTTGAATGTATACGTGTAACATTATCCAAGATAAATTCTCTGTTGGCCAGATCTCAACAAATTTAATAAGAAATCATAGATATATCATCTGACCACACAGTAATTAATTATAATTTAATAATGGAAAGATATCTCAAAAATTTCTGAATATTCACTAATTAAAAAAATAACATTTCTAGCTAACCCAAAAATTTGCGTAATAGAAGCAAAATTTCTTCTATTGCAAAAATGTGCAATAAAAGAATGCATAATGCAAATTGAAAAAGGAATGTTTAAAAGTAAGAATAGTGTGATGGTTCATTTCATGTCATTTTGGCTAAGCCAGGGTTCCCAGATATTTGGTCAAACATTATTCTTTTTTTTTTAATATTTTATTTATTTATCTTTAGAGGGGAAGGGAAGGAGAGAGGGAGAGAAACATCAATGTATGGTTGCCCTTCGTGCGTCCCCTGCTGGGAACTGGCCTGTAGGGAACTGGTCTGCAACCTAGGCATGTGCCCTGACTGGGAACCGAACCGCGATTGTCTGGTTCGCAGGCCCGCACTCAATCCACTGAGCCACACCAGCCAGGGCTGGTCAAACATTATTCTTAATGTTTATGTGAAGGCATTATTTTAGGTGAGATTAACATTTAAATTAGGAGACTTCAAGTAAATCAGATTACACTCCACAGTATGGATGGGCCTCATTCAATCAATGGAATGCCTTAACTGGAAAAGGCTTACCTCTCCCTAAGAGCAGAGAATTCTGCCAGGAGACTGTCTTAGAACTCAAACTACAGTACGAACTCCTCCCTGAGTCTCCATTCGGCCTGCATTGCAGATTCTGAACATGCCAAGCACCCACAATTATGTGACTTGTGTTTATATATGTCCTACAAGAGTCTTAACTAATATGTATAGCATATCAAAATTCATAATACAGAGGATGTATTAAAGGGAAATTTGTAGTTTTAAATTCTTACAAAGAGAAATATAAAACTCCAGAACTAAGTTACCACTTAAAAAAGCTAAAACAAATGGAGTGAAGCCACATGTGAATACAAATAAGAATAATAAATGTAAAGGCAGGAATAGAGAGTGATAAACAATAGAGAAACATTTTTAAATGTCACAAGATTAATATTTTAAAAGATCAATAAAATTAGAAAATTTCTAACCAGACTGATCAATAAAATTAGAACAAGAAAACACAAATTACTATACCAGGAACAGAAGAGGGAACATTATTAGAAATTCTGTTAAAAAAATAATAAGAACATAATATATGTCAATATATTCAACTTCGATAAAATGGACAAGAAAGTTGACTTAAGAAGAAATAAAGTTTGAATATCTCTAACTATTGCAGAAATTGATGGCTTAATTAAAAACCTTCACACATAGAATATTCTGGGCCCAGTGTCTTTATTGGTAAATTTTATTATACATTCATGAAAGAAATAATACTGTTACTCTAACATGCTTTTCAAAAATATAGTAGAAATCATTCAACTCATTTTATGAAGCCAGAATTACTCCAATAAAATAATAATATTACAAAAAATAAAATTACAGTTAAATGTCTTTTATAAACATTAAAACTAATATCTTTATTAAAACATAAAATGGTATTCAGCAGTAAAGTAGAAAAATTTTATCTAGACTTAATTTCAGCAATGTTTGATTTAGTATTAAAAAATTAATCATGTAATTCACCATATCAACAGAACTATGGAGAAAAATAATGCATTTATCTTAAAGGATGCAGTAAAAGAATTTGACATTTCAACAACCACTCATATACAATGGAATACTGTGCAGCAGAAAGAAAGAAGGAGCTCCTACCCTTCACAAGAGCATGAATGGATCTAGAGAGCATTATGCTAAGTAAAATAAACTAGGCAGTGAAAGACAAATATCATATGATCTCATATATAAGTAGAACCTAATCAATAAAGCAGACAAGCAAGTAAGATATAATCAGAGACATTGAAGTAAAGAACAAATTGACAGTAACCAGAGGGGAGGGGGAGCGGTAAAGGAGGAGAGAATAAAGGGCCATCAAAGAACATGTATAAAGGACACATGGACTGAGCCCAAGGGGGGTTTGATTAAGGGTGGGAGGTGGGGATGGGTGGGGTGGAGATAGTGGTGGGGGAAAAATGGAAATAACTGTACTTGAACAACAATAAAAAATTACAAAACAAATAAAACTCTCAGCAAAAAAGAAATAGAAAAGAACTTTCTCAACCTCATAAGGTCACCTTCAAATATTTACAGCTAAAATCAGTTTTAATGGTGAAAGTCTGAATTCTTGACAACTAAGGTAGTGAACAAGGCAAGGCAAGTGCCCACAATCAACATTTCTGTTTAACATTGTTCTATAGCTTATAACCACTGTAAGAAGAAAATAAAATAAACATAATACTTATAAATTTAAAATAAAAACCCTGTATTTAGCCATCATATCCATAGAAAATACTACTGAAGGTTAGTTTAAAAAAAAGCAAACAGATATACCTAAAGTCAAAGTTTAGCAAACATAATATAGAATGTGAATATGCAAAGAAGTAATCTCCATATACTAGAAATGAACACTTGACAATTGAAATGAAGAAAACAACATCATTTACTATAGCACAAAACTAAAATACTTGGGCATAAAGTTACAGAATATGTGTTCTCTGTTCAGTGACAACCACAAAATATTGCTGAAGAAAATTAAAGATTTCTAGAGAGATTCATGCCATAGTTATAGAATGGAAGTCTAATATTTTTCAGATATTTTAATTATTCTCAAAATTATTCTGTGCATTAAATTTAATATTGATACCAATAAATATTTCTGCAGATGTTTTTTGTAAATGACAGTCTGACATTAAAATCTATGTGAAAATCTAAAAGATGTGAAATAACTAAACCATTTTTGGAATAAGTTAAATATTTTTATTAACTGATTTTAATATTTATTGTAAAGCTACAATAATTATATACTATGATATTGATGTAAAGATAGTTCTATAAAACAGTAGAACATTATAGAAATTCTAGAAATAAAGCCACATATATATGTCTAATTTGATTTTCAAGAAAGATTCCTAGGTGATCCAATGGGGTAAGAAGAATCTTCTCAACAAAAATTGCTGAAAGAAGTGGAAATCCAAACTGCAAATAAAATAAAATATTCTTGATAGTTACTTAACTTGAAAGAGTTGATAACCCTAAATGCATGACTCAAGTTATAAAACTTCTAAAAGATGGCAATAAGAGAAAAAATCTTCATAAACATGCAGTAGACAAGTACATCTTAGATTAGACACAAGAAGCACAAACCACAAGAGGAAAAAATACCCATTTTACTAGAATTGAAAAATTTTGTTCTTTTAGAGGGGTTCTGAGTTCACAGCTTGGTAGAATATTGGAAATATATATGTATATATGCATATATGAGGTCTGTCCAGGAGGTATCCAACCAGGTACTATGAAAAATAAAGACATTTATTGAAGAAGATACAAGAAACATTATACCTAGGATAATGATGCCTCAGTCTCCCTCAAATTAGTCACCTTGAGACCTCACACAGTTCTCCCAATCACCATTAGCTGCCCCACTGTATTTTCCTGAATCTCAAAGACAGTCCGACACTTCTTCCCTTTCAAAGGTGATTTTAGTTTTGGGAAAAGCCAGAAGTTTTCAGGGTGCCAAATCTGGGCTGTAGGAGGAGTGAGTCATCTGGGTGAGTTGGTGTTTTGCCAAAAAAACTTTGCAGGAGACATGATGCATGAGCAGGTGCATAGTCATGATGAAGCTGCCAATCACCAGTTGCCCGTAGCTGGGGCCTTCTGAACCATCCAAATAGTGTCCTCTGAGGAATGTTCAAGCTTAAGGCAAAATCTGATGCAGATTCATTGCTTTATTCACTCAATCATTTCAAATGCAATGGCCACACAATAGACATGCTCGCCCACTCAACAGTGCCTACCACCCCCACTGACTAGTACAGTGAAGTCATCATTGTTCACACATGTGCATTTTGGTTCACTCTCCTTGGCTGCCAGGTTACATCAATGTTGCACAGACTATTCTCATTATATTAACAATTGCTGGACATTTTCCAGACAGACCTTATATGTCTGATATCCTTTTATATCCAAAAAAATACAGAATTTAATAGTAAAAAAAAGCCTACCCAATTAAAATTTTGGCAAAAAATGCCTTGGCTCAGTGGTTGACACATTGTTTCATAACTAAAAGTTCACAGGTTCGATTCTGGTCAGAGCATATGCCTGGGTTACATGATTGGTCCCTGTCTGAACACATATGAGGGGGCAGATTGATGTTTCTCTCAAGTTGATGTCTCTCTCTCCCTCCCCTCATACCCCTTTTCCAAACCAATAAACATGTTCTGGGGGAAAGAAGGATAAAAATAAATTTAGCAAAAAAATATTTGAACTCAAACTTTATTGAGGAAGAAATACAATACAAATAGCACAAGCACATGAAAAAAATTTCAACATCATTATTGAAAAGAAAATTCAAAATACTTGTAGTGTGTTATAAAGTTAAGAATACAATTTCATGTGACCAAGCAATATTACTTCTGATTACCTAAGAAAACTGAATATATATATATATATTTCCATGCAAACACTTGACATAAATATTCACAACAGCTTTGTAATAACAGCCAAAACTAGAAAGTAACCCAAAGGTTTATCAGTACATAAATGGCAAAAAAACCTTAGATATTGATAAAAAGAGAAATATTAGCATAAAAATACATTATACTGATTTGTATATCAGCTAGTATAAACAATTTAATAGTCATGATATATAATAGAAACAATATACTGACATGCATAACATAATGGATGGATATTAAAAATATTGTATGGAGGGATATACAAGGCGGAAACATTAATGAGGTGGAATTTTATTTATATTAAAGAATGCAACATGGAACTACAGTGACAGAATACAATTTAGTGACTATTTGAGCCTAGGAATGGGGTAAAATCAGTTGAAAAGGTATCCAATATAATTTCTTAAAATGATGAAAATGGTTTATATCTTGATTTATGAGTGGTTACGTAGGCATGTGTATTTGTCAAAACACATTAAAATGTGCTTTATTGATGGATGCATTTGCATGTAAATTATACCGTGAACTTTTTTCAAGCAACAAACAAACACATTCTATATACAGATCTCAACTAGAGCCCTGGAGTCATGCAGCTCAGGTCTGAATCTTAGCTCTGCCATTAACTTCAGGAAAGTTTATTCTTTGAACTTCTGTTCTTTCATATGCAAGGCAGAGTTGATTATGTACCCTAACTCTTAGGAAAATAATAGGAATAAAAAAAACACGGTAGGTAAAATACATAGAATAATGACTGACAAATAAATATGGGTATATATGTTTACTACATGATGGTTTATACTTTGAAGGAATTAGACATCCCTAAATTACCTTCCAACATATTTGTAGTAAGTTTAGCACCTCAGATTTAGGGTTGCATAAAAATTGACTGCACTCTAGAGCAGTGGTTCCCAATCTGTTCTGCATCAGGGACTAGTTTTGTGGAAGATATTTTTTCCAGTGATGGTGGGTGGGGGAGGCGGGAGGCGGAGCTCAGGCATAATGCAGGTGAAGCTCCGTGCTCACCGGCCAGCTGTTCACCTCCCGTTGTGCAGTTGTGCAGCCGGTTCCTAAGAGCCAAGGGCTGGGGACCCCTGCTCTAGAGTTTTATTTGTGTGCATTTTGAGACTTTAATATTATTAAAGTATCTGAGACATCAATCTAGGGAGCCCCTTTCAGCAGATCCACAGAGGTGCAAATTACTTTTCTGCACAGTTGGGAATGTGACTGTGATGAGATGGGAGCTTTCCCAATTGTAGCAGAGTTAGCCACAAAAGTTAATAATGCTATGTGTTAGGAGGCTACAGTTGTAGGATACAGTAAATCTATAGTAAGTGTAATCAAAGAGCCTGCCCAGAGAAATCAAGGTAGCCTTATATAATTGGACGGGCTATACTGAATTAAAAATCAAGAAATGGGCTAATAAACTCTTACTGACTCAGAATAAACTAAAAATGATTCAGTCTCTAATTTGCCTATTAGGCATGAAGAAAACTTTTTGCAGTGGAATGTTGAAGGAACTATGACCCATTCTGCATGTGTAATTTCTGATCTCAAACATTTAAAGATAGTCATTTTACCTATGCAGTATGAAGAACTAGACAGTTCTGTGATATCTCTGCTTGGAAACTGATGATTACTTTTGGATGGCCTTTTATTTAGGTACATTTGGCTCAAACATTCTTCAGATTTTGTTATTGTGAAGCAGCTGTCTTCATACTTTAGTGCTATGATTAAATCTAATCTTTTACTTACATTTATGATCAGATAACAATTTCAGAATATATTTCTAAATGGAAATATAATTAAATTAGAATGTATTTGCATGTGATCACACTTTATATCTATTCTATTTTCAGAAGAAAATCAGAAGTTTTTTCTTGATAAAAGAAAAATAATTACAATATTGAGACTTTTGAGTTCTTATGTAAAAATAATTAATTTATAACTGGTGAGACAAATATTCTGGAACTCCCTCATATTTAATAGTCACATGCTATTTATTCAATGTGATTAGAGCTAGAATTCTCCATGTTACAATCTATTATGTACTAACATTTCCTCAAAATACAGGTTTTGCAGAGAGATGAGGATATATTGTGAGATTTATTATTTTTTAAACTCAATACAATATGGGAGGTCAATAATCAATAATCTGTTGCTGATTAAAAAACTAGTAAAATTATGTCATGAAATAATAAAAATTTACAAAGAGAATAAACTTTCTAAGTGCTTATTTTCTTACTTTAAAATGACTTTTGCATGTATAATATTTTTCTGTAAATATTATTTTAAATTATATTGGTAGTAATATAATCCTACTAAATATAAGAATAATTTTTTAATTTCTTTTATAATCCTTAAACAAAATTGAGTAATAATGGCTAGTTTATTATTAATCATTAAACATATTAATCATACTAGTGCATATGTAATATCTTTTATTTTTTCTTTTATGTTTTTTCTGTATTCTTTCTTTTTGTTTTTGTTTAAGTACAGTTGTCTCCATTTCTCCCCCCGCACAACTCCCCTTCCCCACCCATTCCCACCTCCCATCCTCAATCCTACCCTCCTTGGAATATGTCTTTTAAAACCATAGTCATAAACATGAAAACACATTAGTAAGATGCAAAAACTCTTTAGAAAAATAAAAGAACTGTCATACTAAAAAGTGTCAAAGATCAAGGATCTTCCCAAAGATCTTGGGAAGAGTAAAGACATGCTAAAATGAATGTATCTGATGATACCTGAGAATAATTAGACCCTTATGAGGTTCTTTAGATTTGATATAGCATATTCAGTTTATATATTTTATATCCAGGGAATCTGATATTATTTATATAATTCATTATCCACTTATATGTCTAATGCTTTCTGCAAACTATAAATATCTTTGTCCTTGCATTGAATGTATTATTTTGTTCCCCCTACCTTGTTCTCTAGGTTTTTTTTATATGACCCAGAATTTCTATGGTTCTTTTTCCCTCTAGGATTCAAAATATAAAAAGTGTTTGAAGAGCAATTTCACATACAAGTTTGAATCTTTAAATGAGTGATGTAGTTGAGTTTGAAAATAGTAATCATGTATTTATTCATCAACCACTAAGGGAGGCACAAATGTAACAGGTAGTGTACTAGGGGCTGAGATACCACATTAAGAACCAATGAATTACTGTAATTGAAAAATAATTTAAAAATAAATTAATTACTTAAAAAAAGAAACAAAACAAAAAAAGAACCAATGAATTACTTATGTGATAGATTTTGCTTGGAAGGCTATCAGAAAAAAATTAAATGCGTTCAAGAGAAATAAGTTTCTGAAAAATGTTTATATAACAACTATCCATGAATCATAATTTTACAAAGTTCTGATTTAATTTGGATCTACTTGATAGAAATGTTAAGCTGTTATGACCATAAGGAAAAATTGTTTTTATAAAGAAAATCTAAATAAATTATCCTGATTCCATAATAAAAATCATATTAAAATAGTGTAAAATTTTGCAGTTATAAACAATGCATAAAAACTCTAGTTTTTATTTCATGATTGTTTGAGTTATTATAGCTGCATTTCTAATTTCTAGTAATAAGGAAAATAGCATACAGCTTAAAATATTTGAGGAATTTTGTTTTATACTATTTATTTTTAGAAAAGTTAATGCTTCATATAAGACATTGTATATTATTTTCCTCTCTCTTACTTTTTTTTTTTTTTGAGAAATTCTGGTTGCTTTCATCACAACTCTTGGTCTTGCAACTCTTTTCAGACATATAAAATAAGAGAATACACTTGGGGGGAAAAGGAATTTCTCAAGACTCCCAAATGTTTCACATATTGGGTTACAGTGTATATATATATATACTCTTAACTTCCTTTTCTGAGGAATAGGTATGAAGTAAGCAGGATGATTTTACTCTAAATTTATGTTACAAGAATCTAATCATCATGGCAAATTGTTAATGACTAATAGCTCTCTAACCTGCCTTGTGTCTATACAGCCACAGGATCAGGTTAAGTTCACTGAGAATTTCATGGTTTTAGCATTTAATATTAAAGTTGGCAGTGAAATATGAATTTTCAAAAGCCACTTTTGGACTGAAGAAAACACACATCATAAGAGACCTTCTGTCTTTAATTTTAATTCATTCCATATCACCAGAACATAAGCATTTCAAGTGTTTCTCAAGAATTTTCTGTTGAGGGGAGAAACATTGGGGTTAAAAATTAGTGTAAATATCTTTCTAGTGAAACAGTGTGCTTGAAGAAAATCACTGGAGATTAGCTGGATGATTCTGACTTGTGACAAGGGGCGATCTTGACAGGAATATGATGACCTACCATCTCAAAACATCTTTAATAAGAAAAATATGTGCTTGATATCTAGGGAGAGAATGCAGCATTAGAACAGGAGTTATAAATCCAAAAAAAATCTGCTAACTTTTTCTTCTTTAGGGTCAACTAAGACATCTTAACTACTATAATTTCTGGAGTGCCCCAAACAACACAGAGGCATGCGTTGAAAGTAGCAAGAGCTCTAAAAATAGAATCTCATTCCTTGGTAATTTTTAACAATGTGTTTTAATGTCAAGTTGTGTTCCTTGTTATCTGTAGAATTCTTCCACTGGAGTGTCTGTGTTTGTTATTTGGACTTAGTGGGGCTGACCTCTGCAGACAAGGATTGGGGGGGATTGAAAATCTGACTAAGGAGAGCAGACATGCTCACTGAGCCAGGAATCCAATCGGAAGTAGTGACTACCATTGTAACTTGATTTATAATAGACTTAACTGCAAGAAAGAGTATACACATTTCTTATTAATTTTAAGAAGAAATGTTAGTCTAGTACAGAGTTTCCCACACAGTTAATTGCCTTGTGATATGTAACAAAATTTATAATTTTCATTATGCTGGGCAATTCAAACAATTATTTGAGCATTTAATTAATATAAGTATTGCATTTTTATGAATCAGCAATTTTTTGTTGTTGTTTAAGAAGAAAGATTCCTAAAGATGTCATCTGTTTAAACTAGTAGTAGGTTATCATTGAGGCTATTTATTTATTTGTTTATCTACTTAAATGTCATTGTTTAGACAGATTCCTTAGTGAGTACTCTTTAACTCTGCTTGAATACCAAGTTTCATTACTGGGAATCCGTTAAATGTGCAGTGAGTTGAATGAGATCCAGTTTGCAGAATGATTACAAAGATGTGGTTGCTTTGAATCAAGAGAAGACTTTTACAAGTTGCAAATGTTTTCTGACTTCTTTTTGACTCATTAAAGCTTTTTTTTTTTTGCATACAGCCAAATGTTTCTTTCCCAAGTGCTCATACAAAACTGAAGAAAAAAAGGCAACTGGGTGAAGTACTTGCCTTGGGATAACTCTGAAGTTAACTTTTATTCTTTTAGTAGAAATCCATTTGCATTATCATCCACTTTCCTTAACAACCATCATCTATTCTTCAACACATGCACACACACTTTTACATAAAATTCAGATGATTATGTATCATTTATTTTTACGCAAAAACATATTTGTTAGATTATAAGTTTTAAAAGGTATTAAAGTTAGTAAGGTTCCAGGTGTGGTTCTTAATAACTGTGAGTTTGCTGTCCTTTCACTGTTCATCTTTTTTTATCTTATTTTTCTTAGGTAAGTCCCTTTAACATTTCATATAATAAGGGCTTGGTGATGATAGGGGGGAGGGCAAGAATAGTATCAGAAATATAGAATCTAAAGAACTTGAGACATGTGGTCATAAACTAAAGAGGGGAATGGTGAGGGAGGGAGTGGGCAGGGTGGAGAGGAATGAAGGGGGGAAATAGAACAACTGTAATGGCATAATTAATAAAATATATTTAAAAAGAAAAAATAAAAAATAAAGTTAGTAAGGTTCCCACCTCTATTCATTACTGTAAATTATAAACTTTGGCAAATCTACCAAACAATTATATAAAGAAAGTCTTAAAAGAATCAAAATTGCTTAACAGTAAAATTTCTGGCAATTATGCAAAGAAAAATGCACTTTTGGTTTCTCAATGGGTTTTTGGAGAATAGCCTATTATAAATCTCAAGATATGGCGTGCAATAAATGCAGTAATCTCTCTAATTGCTATTTTTCTCTACCAGAGCAATAAAACAGCAATCCCAAGTACAACAAATGGGAGTTGTTAATTATGAAACTAATCTCACAAGTACATTTCACCAATATAGAAAAATATGGAAAATATGTAATATTAAGTGATTAGTTAAAAGATAGAAAGTCTTTTAGGACTTCAGTAGTTTTGTATACCAAATATTCACAAGTGATCTACTCCCTAGAAAGATATAGAAATATGTTGTTATATATGTATAAGGTCTTTCATGTCACATAGTGGACACATAGTAGTATAGGCAACTTAATTTGAAAAGAATACATATATCTTAGTTTGGAAAATTAGAAATATCTAAACAATGATAAGGTTTGTCACTGTTCTTGTATGATACTGATGCTGTTGGTCCTTGACCATGAGCACATGCTCTGAATTATTTTTCTGATACGTGTTGAGTCCCTTTGCAAAAAAAAAAAACCCACAGATTTTCTTGGCCAGAAAAAGGCATTCTTTGACCAGAAATAACTGCCATGATTTCAACAACTGAATCAACTGAACAACGGAAAAAAATATGTAAAAATTCAGCAGTTCCCAAATTTCTTACATAGAAGTTGAAGCTTCACTAGCCTCGAGGGACGGGTGTGAGGGACTGGTGGCAATCCAGGTTTATCTGCACCAACAATGACATTAGTACTTATTCCTAGATTTTCAGCCTTTCTTTACAGGAAGCTGTGATATTTCCAGTAATGCCAGGTATCAGAGAGTTTTAAAAACTAACAATATTAACTATGAGTAGTAAAGGTTTCACATAGCTCTATGAGTATTAGGTAGAAAAATGAGATCATTAAGGATAAAATGATCAAATATATGGAAGCAGGAAGTCATGGCCGAAATCACTTGTCTCCAGGAAATACTCCATAGTATTATTTATGTTTCCGTATCCCAAGACATTAAAATCTGTTTGGGAAAGAAAAAGAAACACACATGAAAACACAACAAAAGATGGCACATCTCTTTGTATATGTCTTTAGAGATGTTGTGAATAGAAATAAAAAGAAACTAGCAGATTAAAAAGATGTTTTCAAATAAGGGACTCATTTAGTTAGTGCTTCCTTTGCTGTATGAATCTCTGATTCTATTGATACATCATTTATCTGTCCATTAATTCACTAAATATTTATTTAGTTCTGGATTTGTGCCAGGCAGAGTGTGGGTACATTGGGTCCTTAGGTTGACAAGACACAATCTCTGACCACAAGAAGTACATGATAAAAAAAGAGAGATAGACAAGCAGATTCCTAACTTTGCAGTAGAGGGTGAACAATGCAACCATGGAAGCTTATACTAAGTAAAGAAATAGCAGAGAAGAAGAGGCTACTTCCTTCATTGTACTAAGTCCAGAAAGGATATATACCGCTCTATAACACTAAAACAAATGTGCTCATAAAGAAAATTGTAGGATTATCAATTTAATAAGATGCAATTACTAGGAGAGAGAACCCTTAAAATTCTCTCAGTGAAGTCAACAGTGATTTTTCAGAAAAATAATTATCTGTTGGTTTTAAAAAATGTGTTGAGACACTAATGAAAATGACAAGGAAAAGTCAAAGAGGATGATGAATGAAGAACCTTGATTATTAATGTTTCAGTTATCTCTGGTTGTATAACAAACTAACCCAAACCTTAGTGATTTAAAACAACTATACACTCATTATTGTCCATGATGCTGTGGGTTGGCAGTCTGGACATTTCTCCTACTGAGGTTACCTAGCATCAGTCATCCAGCTGCAGTTACCTGGAAGCTTGATAGGGTTGGAGGGTTTAACATGACCTCAGTAGTAGCATTTAGTGTTGGCTGTCATCCATCTGGGTTGCCCCAATTCTCATCCACATGGCCTTCTATCCCCCAGCAGTCTGTGCTTTCCCACAGCAGGTAGTTTGGAGGTTTCAAATGAGCACATATGGAATCTGTAACATCTCTTAATTACTAAGATCTGAAATTTGAACAGTGTTAATTCTGCCACATCCTGTGGGACAAAGCAAATTACAAAACTAGCTTTAATTCAAGAGGAAAGCCAAGTAGACAAATGAGAAATGTGATTTCATAATGATTCAAGGCAACATTATATGGAAATTTTCTCAAATAAGTTACAATTTTAAAAGTTAAGGAAGGATAGACCAGTGGTTCTAGGAGAAGTAAAAGCAAGAGAAAGAATAAACTGTTTTAAAGAAAAGATTTAGAAACACTGCCACTGGCAAACAGAGGAGCCACAATATATCTAGAAAGTGGTTGAAGGAATGAATGAGATAGGGGATTACATAAAAGTGAAAGACACAGTCTGATCAAAGTTGAAGTTTAATTTACTCCCAAGATTTGGAGAAAGTTCACAAGCAAAGGACTGGGGTTTGAGATTGAACTGAGTGAGACAGAAAATCACATTCTTTGTCTCGCTTGCTATCAGATGGCAGTAGTCTTGGGCTAACAATGAATATTGTGTGAGGTTCCCCAGAGTACTGATGTCTGTGGTTTGTCTCCCCTTTGAGTCACTGTGCCATGTTATAGTTGTGGCATCAGCTAGCTCTTCATTATCAACAAATGGTGTAATTAATAAAAATAGTCTAGGATTTAGATAAGTAACATACACAGCAATGTTTAAAGAACAAAAGTTTAATAATGTTTTAAGGAAATGCTTATATCTAGAATCAAAAAAGAAGCCATAGAATAATAATAAGATTAAAAAGCAATGAAAAAATAGGCAACAGATTTACATAGTCACCAAAGAAGATACTTAAATGTCCAATAAGCATCTAGATATATTTGTTATCATTTGGCATTAGAGAAATTAAAATTAAAATCACATGGAGATACCATTTCATACCCATTATCATGGCTAAAATAAAAAGGCAAATAACACATATTGTTGAGGATTGGAGAAATAGGGACTCTCATACTTTGCTGATGGGAAGGTAAAATTGCAAACTACCTTGGAAACAGTTTGGCAGTTTCTTAAAAGTTAAACATAAATGTACCATAAATCCAGTATATTTCATCCCTAGGTATCTACACAAGAGAAATAAAAACACATTTCCACACAAAAGACTTGGTCATTGAAGCAATCATAGGAGCATTATTAATAATAGTCAAAAAACTTAAATGTCCATTACCAATGAAGAAGTAGACAAAATGTTGTACATCTATAAAATTGAAAACTAGTCATCAGTAAAAAGGAACTAGCTGCTGATAAACACTACAATATGATTGAAATTCAAACACATACTCATGGAAATGTTAGTCATAAGAGACCACATGTTGTATGATTTTGTTTATAGTGAATGAAAAGTCAATTATGATGATGTCTATATAAATCAACAAATATACTAAATAGTAATTTAATTGTATTCTTGAAAATATACCTCAAAGTGGAAAAAAGAACCCATTTTATTAAACACCCAATTCTGAGTTGGACCACCAGAACGGTCAAGACTAACAACTGGTAAATAGCTCATGAGCCTGGAAGTTGGAATATGAGATTCTTGGTGCTGACTTCTCCTTGCCAAAAAAGAAAGTCATGCTTGTAAGTGCCTTAATATTTCTGAACCCCAGTGGTTTAATCTATTTCAAAAGTAGACTGGATTTTAGGTGACTTCTAAAAGTCCCAGTTAACCATAAAATTCCATGAGAATAATAATTTTAAAAACTTACAGAAAGCATACATAAAATCATAGCATAGAGTGGTCAAATCTGAAGCTATATTTTCCATATATTCACTAATTTTTTTCTCTTAAGCAGTATTGTGATTTTAAGACATCCCTGGATATGTAATTTTTAATTCATTAGTCCAGTTATATTTTATTGAAAAAATATATAGTACAAATGTGGTGGAAATAAAAAAATGAAAATACATAATTACACCTTATAATAATCTTTCATTGTCAAAATAGGTAGAAGTTATAAATGATATAACTCGAAGAAGAATGTAAAAAGCAATGACTTATATAAGATGTACAAAGAAAACACTAGAGTATTTCGGGGCAGGAGAGATTGCTTGTGACTGAACGATAAGAAAAGGCTTTATGTAGAAAATGTAATTTGAAACAAAGACACTGAAATAGGTAACAGGGGGACAGCGACCAGAGGGGAAAGGGGAGGGGATTTAAGGGGAAAAGGGGGAGGGATTTAGAGGAACAAGTATAAAGGACACAGGGACAATAACTAAGGGAGGTGGAAATGGGAGGGAGGTGGGGAGCACGGGTTGGGGGTGGGCTTGGATGGGAGAAATAGACAGAAAACTGTACTTGGAAAATAATTAAATAAAAAAAAAGAAAATGTAATTTGAGTGAAACCTTGAAAAAGAGGTAAAACTCAAATATGTGAAAATATGAAGACATTATATTCAATGAAAAAAAGTACATGAGTAAAGTCAGAGAAAGTATTACAACTTGGTTGTATAGAAATAAAAAAAAACTGATATAAAGTTAGATAGCAAGTTTAAGCCAACCTATGGAAAATTTTGAATGTCAGGTGGCCTTTCAATGGTTGTTGAGGGGTAATTCTCACCAATTGTTGTTTTTTTTTAACTAGAACTTTATTATCTTAGACCAGTTTAGGATTTATATTAAAATTGAGGGGAAGGTATAGACATTTCCCATATACCGTATGTCCCTACACATGAATGGCCTTTCCCCATTAGCAACATCTCTTGCCAGAATGGTACATTATTTACCATGGATGAACTTACACTGGCACATCATAATACCCCAAAGTCTATAGTTAACATCCAGGTTTATTCTTGTTGCTGTACATTCTATAGATTTAGACAAATGTATAATGATGTGTATTCATCATTATACTATTATACAATATACTTTCACTACTCTAAAAATCCTTTTTGTATCTTCCCCCTCTTTTATTTAACTCTGCCTTTTCTCAAACCCTGTACACCACTGATTTTTCTACTCTCTCCAAAGTTTTGCCTTTTCCAAAATGTCATATATTTGAAAACATACAGTATGTGGCCTTTTCAGGTTGGCTTCTTTTTCTTAGTGATATGCATTTAAGTCTCCTCCATGTCTTATGATTTGGTAGTTCATTGCTCTTTGGTGCTGAATAATACTCCATTTTCTGGATGTGTCATAGTTTTTGTGTCTATTAACCTACTGAGAGACATCTTCATTGCTTCTAAGTTTTGGCAACTGTAAATAAAATGTGTAGTTTTTTTATGGACATGAGTTTTCAGCTCCTTTGTTTAAATACCAAGGAGTGTGACTGCTGGTTCCTATGATAAGAGTATGTTTAATTTGGGAAGGAGACAACAAACTGTCTTCCAAAGTGAATATACTATTTTGCATTTCCACCAGCAATAAGAGCTCCTTTTGTTCCACATCCTTGTGAACATTTGGTGTTCTCAGCATTCTAGATTTTGGCCATTCTAATAGGTATGTAATAGTATCTTTTTGTTGTTTTAATACTGGGTTTATTTGCATTTACTTGCTGTCATATCATGTGGAGTATCTTTTTATATGCTCATTTGTCATCTGTATATTTTCTTAGAGAAGGTATTTGTTAAGGTCTTTGGACCTTTTTGATTTGGGTTGTTTGTTTTTTTATTATTGGCTTTTAAGAGTTCTCTGTATATTCTAGATGACAGTCCTATATCAGATGTGTCTCTAGCCACCATTTTATCCAAGTCTGTAGCCTCTTTTCAAATTTTCTTCACATTGTCTTTTGCAAAATAGAATTTTTTAATTTTAATAAGTTCCCACTTAGCACTCATTTCTTTCAAGGATTGTGCCTTTGATGGTATATCTAAAAAGTTATCACCATACCCAAGGTTATTCTCAGTTTGTCCTGTATTATCTTCTGTGAGTTTTATAATTTCGCATTTTACATATTGATCTGTAATCTACTTCGCATTAATTTTTATGAGTAGTGTAAGTTCTATATCTAGATTCATTGTGTGTATATGTCCAGTTATTCCAGTATCATTTGTTAAAACACTATCTTTGCTTTATTGAATTGCCTTTGCTCTATTTTCTATATTTATGAAGGTTTATCTCTGATATCTCCATTTTGTGCCATGAAGTTATGTATCTATTTTCGTACCCATTCCATACTGTCTTGATTACTATAACTTTACAGTAAGACTTGAAGTTGTGTAGTGTTGGTCTTCCAATTTTGGTCTTCACCTTTAACACTTTGGTGGCTGTTAGATCTTTTGCCTTTAGACACAAGTTTTAGAATCAGTTTGTTAATATTGATCAAATAACTTATGAGATTTTGATTAGGATAGCATTCAATCTGTAGATCAAGTGGAGAGGAGCTCACATCTAGACTATATTGAATCTTCCTATTCATGAACATGGACTATATTTCCATTTATTAATTTTAAAATGTTTCAGTTTAATTAAGTTTATAATTGAGTTTAATAATTTAATTTTTAAGTTATCTTTCGCTTTTTTATTAGAGTTTTGTAGTTTTCTGGTACATATTTTGTTAGATCCACTGACTTTTGAGCATCAGAATAATTTTATCAGAGGTTGTCTTTAAAATATTAAGCCAATTGTTCTAAAAATGGTAAATTTGAAGTTGTGAAGCAGTTGGGATGTGATAATGAAGATGTGAACTTGATTAAATTTAGTGAGAACAAAGAATATAAGACAGATGTAACTGATGTTTCAGTAGTAGATATAATAGCACTTCTGATTGGTCATACAAGACCAAAAAAGAGGCCAAGTAATCATGGGCAATGTTCTAAATTCTTCAGCTATTGTTTCATTCAATCCTTCAAAGCATTTAATAGATTAGAAAACAGCACAGAAGATAATCCAAAGCTCATGTCTGCGACATGCTCATGGTGAAGTTTGCTGAAATCAAGCAACTCAGCACATATACCACTGTGACAGTGTCCTCCTCCAAGTTGTGACTTGAACCTTCGATACTGGGAATATTGTACTTCTGTTCACATAAGTAGGTACACTGTATAAGAAAAGTTAATCTTGGATGGATTAAGAAAAATAAAGTTTAGATAACTTGTTTTGTTTTCCGTTACTATGTGTATGTCTGTGTCTGTTTTGTCAGTCCAGTGCTTATAAATAATGTTGGGAAACATAAAATTTACACATAAGCTATAAATTTTTGTCTTTTTACTTTTTATTATATTGTATCGATTATGCTATTATAGTTGTCCCCATTTCCCCCCTTTATGTCCCCTCTACCCAATACCCTTCATTCCCTCCAGCAATTCCCTACCTTCAGTTAATGTCCCTGGGTCATGTGTACATGTTCTTTGGCTACTCCATTTCCCATACTTTTCTTAACATCCCTCTATTTTGTACCTACCAATTTGTCCTCCCTAATCCCTGCAACTTTCCTCCTATTCTCTCCTTTTCCCCTCCCAGCTGGTAATACTCCAAATGATCTTCATATCTATAATTCTGTTTCTTTTTTGCTTATTTGCTTAGTTTGTTTCTTAGATTCAGTTTTTTAAAGATTTTTACTTATTTATATTTTTACAGAGAGGGGAAGGGAAGGAGAAATACAGATAGAGAAACATCAATGTGTGGTTGTCCCTCACATGCCCCCCAACTGGGGGCCTGGCCCACAACCCGGGCATGTGACCTGACTGGGAATCGAACCAGCGACCCTTTGGTTCACAGTCCCATGCTCAATTCACTGAGCTACAACAGCCAGGGCTGGATTCAATTTTTGGTAGTTTTGAATTTATTTTCATTTTAATGTTCATAGTTTTGCTCTTCTTTTTCTTAAATAAGTCCCTTTAACATTTCATATAATAATGGCTTGGTGATGATGAACTCTAGCTTTATCTTGTCTGGGAAGCACTTTATCTGCCCTTCAATTCTAAATGATAGCTTTGCTGGATAGAATAAACTAGACTGTAGGTGATTGCTTCTCATCACCTGGAATGCTTCTTGCCAGACCCTTCTGGTCTTCAGAGTTTCTTTTGAGAAATCAGCTGACCGTTTTATGAAAACTCCTGTGTAGATAAATATCTACTTTCATCTCTCTGCTTTTAAAGGTTCTCTCTTTGTCTTTAACCTTTGGCATTTTAATTATGATGTGTCTTGGTGTGGTCCTCTTTGGGTCCATCTTGTTTGGGACTCAGTGTGCTTCACGGACTTATATGTCTATTTCCTTCACCAAATTAGGGAATTTTACCTTCATTATTTTTTCAAACAAGTTTTCAATTTCCTGTTCTTTCTCTTCTCCTTCCAGCACCCCTGATTCAAATGTTGACACTTTTGAAGATGTCCCAGAGGCTCCTTTGCCTATTCTTGCTATTTTGGGGTTCTTTTTTTCTTCTTGCTGTTCTGGGTGAATATTTCTTTCTCCTTATGTTCCAAATCTTTCATGTGAATGTCAGCTTCATCCACTCTACTGTTGGTTCCCTATACATTATTCTTTATTTTACTTAGTGTACCTTCATTTCTGCCTGGGTATTTTTTATGCTGTTGAAGTACTCACTGAGTTCCTTGAGCATCCTGATAACCAGTGTTTTGAACTATGTGTCCGATAGGTTGCTTATCTCCATTTCATTTAGTTCTTCTGGATTTTTGTTCTGTTCTTTCATATGGGCCTTATTTATTTGTCTCTTCATTTTGTCAGTCATCTGTGTTTGTTTCTCTGTATCTGGCAGAGCTGCATTGACTCCCAGTTTTAGTAGCATGGCCTTTTGTAGAAAGCACACTAGTAATCAGATGGAGTTGAGCCTTAAGTAATTGGCAGGGCAGGGCAACCTGTGTGTCACTGCCCTGTGGCTCGGTGTGGGGATGACTCAGAATAGGGGCAATGCTACTACTGCCTGGCCTCTGGTGTTTGTCTGGGAGGAATTCCTCCCCTGGCACTCACTGTAATGCCAAACACTTCAATTTCTCTTCATATGCCATTGGTGCCCTTCCAGCAGTTGCCCTAGTACAGAAGCTTAGAAGGAATGAGTTTGTGTAAGTCCTAAGTGCACTGTAGATCCTTTAAGACAAGACTCCTGACAATCCTGAAATTTCTTCTACCACCTCAACACTACTGTGTCTTACACCCAAAAGTTATGGGGACCTGCCTTCCTGTCACTGGAACCCTGGTCTGGGTGGCCTAGTGTGGGGCTGGGATCCTTTGCTACTGAGATATTGCTTCCAATTTTTATCCACCATACATGGGTATGGGACCATCTGTTCAATGCCTCCATGTGTCCATGGCTCATTATTAAACACCAAATAATGTTTAATTTTTTAGTGAAATTATGGATATGTGTTTTTATTTCATTTTGGGCTTCCTGGATTTTCCAACAATCTGACATATATTACTTTAGCTATTTTTTTCAAAGGACTTTAAAATAAAAACTTCAACTATTATATCCAATGTAATTAATAAATGACTGATGAACTGCATGACTCAACAATTGTTGAAGTGCTCTGTCACTTCCAGAGCTATTTTGCTTCTAGCTAGAACTGAGACATGTTATCTCCCAGAGTTATACTTCCTGGCCCTCCTTTCCTGTGTTAACCCACTTCATAGAACTGATTTTACCTTAATCACATTTTTGCAATTATTAAATACTTCACTGTAGCAAGGATTTCTTGTCTACCCAATATCCATTTTTTTAAAGATTTTATTTATTTATCTTTTTAAAATTTTTATTTAGTTATTTTTCAAGTACAGTTTTCTGTCTATTTCTCCCATCCCAGCCCACCCCGCCCCGTGCTCCACACCTCCCTCTCATATTCACCCCCCTTAGTTCTTGTCCCTGTGTCCTTCATACCTGTTCCTCCAAATCCCTCCCCTTTTTCTCCCTTAAATTCCCTTCCCTCTCCCCTCTGGCCACTGTCCCCTTGTTCTCTATTTCAGTGTCTTTTGTTTTTATTCTGCTTGCTTGTTTGTTTTGTTGTTTAGCTTCCTGTCAAAGGTGAGATCATATGGTATTTGTCCTTCAATGCCTGGCCTATTTCACTCAGCATAATGCTTTCCAGTTCTATCCATGTTGTTGCAAAGGGTAGTAGCTCCTTCTTTCTCTCTGCTGCATAGAATTCCATTGTGTAAATGTACCACAGCTTTTTGATCCACTCATTTACTGATGGGCACCTAGGTTGTTTCCAACTCTTGGCTATTGTAAATTGTTCTGCTATGAACATGGTGGTGCATAGGTTCTTTGAAATTGATGTTTTAGGATTCTTAGGATATAATCCTAGCAGTGGAATTGCTGGGTCAAAAGGCAGGTCGATTTTTATTTTTCTGAGAAAATTGCATACTGTTTTCCATAATGGTTGTACCAGTCTGCAATCCCACCAACAGTGAACTAAGGACCCCTTTTCCTCACACCCTCTCCAACATTTGTTGTTTGTCGCATTGTTTATGATGGCCATCCTGACTGGTGTAAAGTGGTATCTCATTGTGGTTTTAATTTGCATCTCTCTGATAGCTAATGATATTGAGCATCTCTTCATGTGTCTCTGGATATTCTGTATGTCTTCCTTGGAGAAGTGTCTGTGCAAGTCCTTTTCCCATTTTTTAATTGGGTTAGATGTCTTCTTAGAGTGGAGTCGTGTGACTTCTTTGTATATTTTGGAGATTAAACCTTTGTCTGAGGTATCATTGGCAAATATGTTTTCCCATATAGTTGGTTGTCTTTTTTTGATTTAATACTGTTTTCTTTAGCCACACAGAAGCTTTTTATTTTGGTGAGATCCCATTTGTTTATTCTTTCCTTTATATTCCTTGCTCTAGGGGACATATCGGTAAAAATGTTGCTGCGTGGAATATCTGAGATTTTCTTGCCAATGTTCTCTAGGACTTTAATGGTGTCACGGCTTATAGTTAAGTCTTTTATGCATCTTGAATTTATTTTGGTGTATGGTGTAAGTTGGTGCTCAAGTTTCATTTTTTTGCACGTAGCTGTCCAGTTCTCCCAACATCATTTGTTGAAGAGGCTATATTTACTCCATTTTATGTTATTGCCCCCTTTGTTGAATATTAATTGACTGTAGAGGGTTGGGTTGATTTCTGGGCTCTCTGTTCCGTTCCATTGGTCTATGTGCCTGTTTTTATGCCACTACCAGGCTGTTTTAATTACAGTGGCCTTGTAATGTAGTTTGATATCAGGTATTATGATCCCTCCTACTTTGTTCTTCTTTCTCAAAAGAGTAGCTGCTGTTCGGGGTCATTTATGGTTCCATATAAATTTTTGAAGTGTTTGTTCTATGTCTGTGAAATATGCCATTGGTACTTTAATAGGTATTGCATTGAATCTGTATATTGCTTTGGGTAGTATAGACATTTTGATGATGTTAATTCTTCCAATCCATGAACACGGTATATGTTTCCATTTGTTTGTGTCTTCCCTGATTTCTTCAGTGCTGTGTAGTTTTCTGCATACAGGTCTTTTACCTCCTTGGTTAGGTTTATTCCCAGATATTTTATTTTTCTTTTTGCTATATCGAATGGGATTTTTTCTTGATTTCTGCTTCTGCTGATTCATTGTTTGTATACAAAAATGCCTTTCATTTCTGGATATTGACTTTGTATCCTGCTGTTTTGCCAAATTAATTAATTAGTTTGAGCAGTTTTTTGGTAGAGTCTATAGGATTTTCCATGTACACTATCATGTCATCTGCAAACAGTGACAGTTTTGTTTCCTCCTTTCCTATTTGATTGCCTTTTATTTCCTTTTCCTGCCTGATCGCTGTGGCCAAAACTTCCAAAACTATATTGAATAGAAGTGGTGAAAGTGGACAGTCTTGTCTTATTTTGATCTTAGTGGCAAAGCTTTTAGTTTTTGCCCATTGAGTATGATATTGGCTGTAGGTCTCTCATATATGGCCTTTATTATATTGAGGAATGCTCCCTCTATTCCCACTTTGCTGAGTGTTTTTATCATAAATGGGTGTTGTACCTTATCAAAAGCTTTTTTTTGCATCTATTGAAATGATCATGTGCTTTTTGTCTTTGCTTTTGTTTATGTGATGAATTACATTTACTGATTTGCGAATGTTGAACCATCCTTGCATCCCTGGGATGAATCCCACTTGGTCATGGTGTATGATCTTTTTGATATATTGTTGGATGCAATTTGCTAATATTTTGTTGAGGATTTTAGCATCTATGTACATCAGCGATATTGGCCTAAAGTTTTCTTTCTTTGTTGTATCTCTATCTGGTTTTGGAATTAGGATGATGCTGGCTTCATAAAAGGAGTTTGGGAGTTTTTCATCCTTTTGGATTTTTTGGAATAGTCTGTGAAGAATAGGGGTTAGCTCTTCCTTAAATACTTTGTAGAATCCTCCTGTGAACCCATCTGGTCTAGGGCTTTTGTGTGATGGGAGTTTTTTTGATTACTGCTTCAATTACTTTTGCTGTTATTGGTCTATTCAGGTTTTCTACTTCTTTTTCATTGAGTTTTGGGAGATTATATTTTTCTAGAAATGTGTCCATTTCCCCTAGGTTTTCAAGTTTCTTGGCATACAGTTCTTCATAGTAATTTCTTACAATCCCTTCTATTTCTGTGGTATCAGTTGTAATCTCTCCTCTTTCATTTCTGATTGTGTCCATTCCCTTCTTTTCTTGATGAGCCTACTTAAAGGCTTGTCTATTTTGTTTATCTTTTCAAAGAGCCAACTCCTGGATTCATTGATCCTTAGAATTGTGCTTTTAATCTCTATGTCATTTAGTTCTGCTCTGATCTTGGTTATTTCCTTCCTTCTTCTTGCTCTGGGCTGTTTTTGTTGTTGTTCCTGGAGTTCTTGCAGGCATAGAGTAAGGTTGTTTGTTTGAAATGTTTCTATCTTCTTTAGGTAGGCCTGTATTGCTATAAACTTCCCTCTCAGGGCTGCCTTCGCTGTGTCCCATAAGTTTGGGGTTGTTGTGAGATCGTTTTCATTTGTTTCCAGAAACTTTTTGATTTCTTCCCTAATTTCATTCTTGACCCATTTGTTGTTTAATAGCATACCATTCAGTCTCCATGATTTTGGGTGTTTTGGGTTTTTTCCTTTGGGGTTGCTTTCCAGTTTCAGTCCCTTGTGGTCAGAGAAAAGTCTCGGTATGATTTCAATATTCTTGAATTTGTTGAGGCTCGTTTTGTGTCCTATCATGTGGTCTATCTTTGAGAATGTTCCATGTGCATTTGAAAAGAATGTGTATTTAGCTTCTTTGGGATGAAGGGCTCTGTATATATCAGTTAGGTCCATTTCATCAAGGGTGTTTAATGCCGGAATGTCTTTGTTGATATTTTGTTTGGAAGATCTGTCCATTTTTGATAGTGGGGTGTTAAAATCCCCCACTATAATTGTGTTGCTGTCTATATCTTTCTTGAATCCCTTTAAGATTTTCTTTATATATTTGGGTGCTCCTATGTTGGGTGCATATATATTTACGATGTTAATGTCTTCTTGGTGGATTCTTCCCTTGAGTATTATGAAGTGACCTTCTGGGTCTCTCTTTATGGCTCTTTTTTTGAAGCCTATTTTGTCTGATATGAGAATTGCTACCCCAGTTTTTTTTCTTGTCCATTTGCTTGGAAAATTTCTTGTCCATTTGCTTGTACCTGTTATTTTGTACCTTACGTTTAAGGTTATTATTGATAGGTACCATTTTTGTACCTGTGTTCCTCTCTGTCTTTCTCTTTTCCTTCCTTTCCTTAAAGCAGTTCTTTTAGTATTTCTTGTAGAGCTGGCTTGGTGGCAGCATATTCTTTTAGACTTCTTTTGTCTTGGAACCTCTTTAAATGGCCTTCTATCTTGATTGAGAGCCTTGCTGGGTAAAGTAGCCTTGGTTGTAGGCCTCTGGTTCTCATTATTTGTAATATTTCTTGCCATTCTCTTCTTGCTTGGAGTGTTTCCATTGAGAAGTCAGCAGCTAACCTTATTGGGGCTCCCTTGTATGTTACTCCTTTTTTCTCCCTTGCTGCCTTTAAGATTCTCTCTCTGTCTTGGAATTTTGCCATTTTAATGATAATGTGTCTTGAGGTAGGCCTCCTTGGGTTCCTCTTGATTGGGACTCTGTGTGATTCCTGGATTTGTGTGACTTTTTCTCTCATCAAATTAGGGAAATTTTCTCTCATTTCTCTTTCAAATATGTTTTCTATCCCTTGTTTTATCTTCTTCTCCTTCTGGTATTCCTATTATTCAGATATTATTACATTTTATATTGTCTTGCATTTCTCTTAATCCCTCTTCATTCTTTCTGAGCCTCTTTTCTCTTTCCTGTTCTTCCTGTGAGATGCTTTCTACTTTTTCCTCCAACTCACGAATCTGATCTTCTGTCTCATCTACCCTATTTTTAATGCTTTCTACTGTGTTTTTCAAATCAGAAACTGTATTCTTCATTTCCTCTTGGCTCTTGCTGATAATTTCCATTTCCTTTTTCATGTTGATATAGTTTGCAGTGAGATCATTATAGCTCCCCTGTAGTTTCTGGTAGCTCATTGTGAGCTCTTTGAACTTCCTGATAACCAGTGCTTTGAATTCAGTATCTCATAGTTGACTTGCCTCTATTTCATCTAACATTCTTTCTGAGGGTTCCTCCTTTCCTTTCATTTGGGGATTATTTCTTTGTCTTCCCATTGTTTGTGAGACTCTTCTTGTTAGCCTCAGCTTCTTAGATTAATCTATTTTGACATCCTGGGTTTATGTTGTGAACTTCTGTGATGGAATGCCTGTGAATTTCAGTGGTGCAGTCTCTTTTGGTTATCCTGTCATTCTCTGCTTCCACCTACTCAAACATGCAGCAACTTTTTGCTTCTCTCCTACAGCAAAGTAGAATTTGTCTCTCTGACTCTACTATTGGGAGGCCTCTTCTATGGGTCCAGCTTTGGTCTTTTCATATTTTCAAGTTGATTGTGACTCTTGTGGGTAAAAAAAAGAAAAGACAAGGAAAGAAATAAAAGGAAGAGAAAAAAAGTGTAGGGGAATGGGAGTAAGAGCAATAAGTTTAGAAGAAAAGAAGAAGGAATAAAACAGAAAATCTGAGAAAAGAGGACAAAAGTATAAAAAGATGAAACTAATAAAATTTAAAAGAAATAACAGATTACTTTTAAAAAGCAAAAAGATAAAGAAAAGGAATGGAAAATAAGAAAAGTAAAAAAAGAATAAAAATAAAATAAAGTATAATAAAGAGAAAGAAAAAAACCAAAAACAACAACAAAAAAGGAAATGTCACTTGTTGGTTTCAAACTAGCTGAACTGCTTTTTCTGGCTGCAGTTGGCTGGGGGTGGATTGTTGTGATTTTTCTGCCAGCCCTCACTCAGGAGCCAGACACTTGGCGCCTCTCCCCCAGCTCCCTACAATGGGGAACTAGGACTTCCTCACAGTGCTCCCCTCCTAGGGGTTACCGCCATGGGCTGGTTTGTGGTGTTTGCAAGCACCTGCGCCTGCCTAGTTGCCTGGTTCCCTCGGGATTGAGCACAGACCTGCCCCCATTCTGTGGGGAAGCTCTAGGCCCTCTGCCCAATCTCCGGTTCGCTGCCAAGCTGGGTGTGGAGCAGACCAGGCTGTTGTGTCTATTGGATTCAGAGCCCCACACTGTACCTCTCAGTTCTCCTGGGCTGGAAACCACAGAGTCCTCGATTGGGGCCCTTTGTCCTCAGCACCCTCTCCACAAACTCTATCAAACAAGTCTCTCCTGGCACCCCACCTTGCTTGGCCAGAAAGGGAGGGAATTGAGGGTCTCAGCTCTTTCCCCAGGACCCCTCAGTGCTCGGTGCTTCCAGATAGTCCGAGGGGGATGGACTGGAAGCTGGGAGCCAATCTGAGGACTGGGTGCTGACCTAGACTCTGTGTGCACGTCATGGCACACTGCGTGGTGTGTACTGATCCCCCGAACTGTGTGTGGGCTGAGATCCCTTCTGCTCCTGTGTTTGTCTGGGTCCCCTGGCCAACCTTGGCCAAGAAATCCTAGGGATGTAGCAGCTTGGGGAACTCCTCTGGGTGTTGAATGCTGTCCCAGGTGCCGTCAGGCACTCACTCAGACACACTGCGCGCCAGGCGCTGGACCCGCCAACTGTGCTTAGGCTGAAATCCCTTCCACTCCTCTTTGCCTTGGCCACTTGGCCGCCCTGGCTGAAAAATCCCAGGGAGGGAGCCTTCCGGGCGCTGAATGTTGGCCCAGGCGCTGTTGGGCACTCGCTGCAGGGCGCTGGTCCGCTAACCATGCACCGGCGGAGATCCCTGCTGTTCCTCTTTGCTCTGTCCCCAAGACTACTGTACCGCTGCTGTCTCCCTACCATCTGGTTCCTCTGTGACTGTTGAGGTTTCTGGTCCCTTATTTTCATATATGCGTGGCAACTGCTGGCTTGCTGGCTTCTCCTCCTCCGATCGGACAGGTTTCTCTCCCTTTTGTACTAGGAACTGGTACCTGCTCCGTCCTAGTCCATCACCATCTTGAAAGCCCCAAGTAGCACAATCCCAATATCCATTCTTTTATAATTTTTTTAAAACAGAACTTTGATTTTTGTCTGGAGTGGCAGTGTCCCCAATTTAAAAAAATAAAAATAAAAAAGTGAGGCAAAACGACCATGAAACTATGCATCCAGGCCTCCCTTGAACATAAAGTGCTTGTGTCGCAGAGTTGTTCCACGTGCCATGTGTGGGACCACTGGGTAGGAACTTGTCCTGAGCTTGTCCTTGTTAAAGAGCATTCAGACACAATGGTCACATGCTCTATTATGCCATTTTATTTATTCCTTATTTCGATATGAGACTTAGATAGGCCTGGTGATGCAGTGGACATATTATTTTATTTACTTTGAAAATCATTGTTAGGACTTAATGCATTTATTTTGCTGTGCATTTTAGATTAATTTAATAATACTTCTATAGGTTATACTTATATTTGGCCATAATAATCTGCCTCCTATGTATATATAAGGATTTATTAACCACAAAATATACTCCAAGTGATAGAATAATATCAACACTTAATGACATTTTTGTTATTTACATTAAAAAGCTACAGAGTGCCAACAAAGATTTCATTTGATCATAGTGAATGTTGAGATATTTATTTAAAAATAAGAATTAAGCATCTACCTTAGTTTCTTCAGAATGATATTTTGATTCATAATGATGACTTTTCATAATATTCAAGGAGGAGGGTAAGTAATAATAATAACAGTAAGACATAAATAATAAGTATAATTTATTGAGTACTTGGTGTGTGAACTTTAAGCTGAACACATTAAGTCTACTATATTGTTTCATTCTTAGACTAACTTTTATAAAGGAGTCATCTCTATTTCCTTATTTCATTGAAGGACAGAGGCACACATATACTAAACAACTTGGCTAAAGTTCACACAACTAGGAAATACAGAAGCCAGAATCTGACAAAATTCTACTGACCAAAATTTGCTAAAGGTATGAACTATTATGTTCTTCTCCTATCATGTTTTCATTCCCCTAGGTTAGATGATATTCTTCCAGTTTATCTAAATGCTGTCAACTTATCTGTATATAATTCAAAACAAAGTGAGTTTAGTAACATACTCTTAATTTTCACTCTTTTCCTTAGCATTTTGCCCAGTAAGAGATCATCACTGTCCTTACTGAAGATAATCTAGCCCAGAGAGAATATTTTTTGTTCTTCATCTCAATATACATGAGTCTAATGATAGTATTTAAGACCTAAAGAAGAACAGAGGGCAATGGACACTATAGTGAATTTTACACATTTAAATGAAATTGCTTAGCAATATTTCATTTGAAGTGTAATCTTTTGACTTCTAAAATTTACCAGGTTTCTGGCTGTTCAGCTTGTCATCACCTCATCTTTTTATAGCCTTTCTTATCAACAGTTAAAAAGAATTGAGCCTAGGTTTGAAGTTAATACTCTAAATTTCCTTAACAGACATGCATTCCATAAAAATTGGATAGTAATGCAATAATAAGAAAGAATATATACAATTTATTTAGGGATAGCGGTGTGATTATCTTTCTAATTAGAGTCTGACTTGCATTAGTTCCACCTTGAGACCAGGCATTACTATGACTTACTTTCCTGAAATGCAGAAAAAACAAAGAGCTATGGTGTAATCAATAATAGTAATATTGAGTTTCTTAAACACAGTATGCAATTACAGAAAACACATATAATTATAGCTGCTGCAATGAAGAATCAGATAAAATCATGAAACTCTGAATTATTTTCTGTATGAATTTAGCACGTTGTTTTCTACCTAAATTCACTAGGAACTTGCTTGCAATAAAAGCTGTTTTTGCAGAATTTCATAATCAGCACTTTGGCATTCCACATCTGTGTAGAAAAGTCTACCCAGGGCATTTCTTGAGCATGAGATACATGATTAGGCACTGATAGACACATGGCATTTAGTAATACCGTCAAAATATTTTAGACTACACAATGGCAACAGATGTCTTAAGTTCTAACAACTAATCATAAAGTAAATTAACCAACATAAAAAAATCCACATCTGGAATCCTAGAAATGGAAGAACTTAGTCATATACCATTCAATATTCTATCAAATTTCTGTTAATTTGTGAAAAGCTGTGCTGGATATTTTTATGTAAATGAGGCCAAATATACATTTTACTCTATGATCTCCAAAGCCGTTTCCTATAGAAAGCATTTTGTTAGGTTCTGAAGCGCTCCTTCCCAGGCTTCAGATAACTCAAGTTCTTTGAAATAATTATCTTATTAAAGCAATATGTTCAAAGTGAGCAACGCAAGTCCACAGGGAACACTGCTGAGAAAGTAATGGTCTGCTGGTAAGTTGATGGACTAAATGAATGGTGCCAGCCGATCTGGAAAGAGGACTGACAGCAGCTTAATTTGTAATGTATTTCATATGTAGAACATGTTCAGAAAGGAACCTAAGTATTAGAATTGTGCATTGGCTAATTAAACTCTTTGCAAATCGTGGCATTGCAACCGTGAATTACACTGAGGTCATTAGCCTCTAATCATTGGGAATATTCTTAGCCATATATGAAAAATAATCATAAAGGCAGATAGATTTACATAGACTATATATTCAGTTTGTTTTTACTTAGAATATTGAGTTAATTTAGGGCTCCCACAATTCATTTCCAGGGGAGGTGGAGCTTTTAGTTTTGGGCTTTATTTTTTAATACTGAAAAAGAGTTAAGGATTTGAAAGCCTTTCAAGTGATTCTAATTTTTTATAATGCCATTAAGAATAAGTAAAATACTATATTTTAATAAAGATCATAACTAAATCACTCCAAATGAGGAGTTTCAGTACACAAAATCAACTTTAGACAAGATTGTAGTCTCAGTAATTTAAAACTGCATTTAAAACTCAGCATTTAAAACTACTGAGTCCTAGCATTTAAAACTACTTATGACAGGAATTTCTGGCCAAGGTGGAGGCATAGGTAGATGCACTTTGCTTCCTCGCACAAGCAAACAAAGGACAACAACAAATAAAAAATAAAAAAATCACCAGAATTACCAGAAGATCAAATTGTATGGAACGTTAACAACTAAGGAGTTAAGGAAGAAACATTCATTCAGACCAGAAGGAGAGGCAGAGATAGACAGCTGAAACATAAAGGAGGAGCTGCAAAGCAGCAACTGGTGGACAGGGAGGTCCCACATTTGCCTGCAGATAACCAGGAAGAACAACTGGGGAGGCAGACAGACCATGTAACCCCGGGTTCCAGTGTGGGGAAATAGAGCCTCAAAACCTCTGGTGGTAAAAACCTGTGGGGTTAGTGGTGGCAGGAGTACTCCCAGATTCACTGGAGAGTCCCTTGGAGAGACCCACAGGGACCTAGAATGTACACAAGCCAACACTCCCAGGAATCAGCACCAGAAGGACCCTGTGTGTAGCAGGGGAAGTGACTGAAAGCCAGCTGAGAGATGAGTAACCAGCACTGTTTCCCCTGGGACCACTCCCTGCCTTAAACAGAGTCACAATGCAGCTACATGGGTAGCCCTGCCATGGGGAATACCTAAGGCTCTGCCCCTAATAACATAGCAGCTGCAGTGAGACAAAAAATTATGGCTCAAATGAAAGAACAAATCAGAGCTCCAAAAACCGAACAGAGTGAAGAAAACCTAGCCAACCTATCAGATGCAGAGTTCAAACACTGGTAATCAGGATGCTCACAGAAATAATTGAGTATGGTCAATTATTTGAGTAATGTCAATTACTCAATTGAGTAATGTCCCCTTGCAGGCAAAAAGGGGCTAGAAAGAAGTATCAAAGTCATGAAAGGCAAGGACCTACATCCAAGATGACTCTATCCAGCAAAGCTATTATTTAGGGCAGATACAGTGCTTCCCAGGTAAGGTCAAGTTAAAAGAGTTCATCATAATCAATCCCTTATTATATGAAATGTTAAAGGGACTTATCTAAGAAAAAGATTACCAAAAAGATGTAGAACAGTAAAATGACAACAAACTTACAACTATCAGTAATTGAACCTAAAAAATAAAAACAAAACAAGGTAAGTAAACAACTAGAACAGGAGCAGAATCACAGAAATGGAGATCACATGCAGCGTTATCAGTGAAGAGTGGGGGGCAGAGAATGGGGGAAAAGGTACAGGGAATAAGAAGCATAAATGGTAGGTACAAAATAGACAGGGGGAGGTTAAGAATAGTACGGGAACTGGAGAAGAATTTATATGTACAAACCATGGACATGAACTGGGGTGTGGAAGGATGCTGGTTGGATGGGGGTTGCAGGGTGAAGGGGAATAAACGGGAGAAAAAAATAGGAGAACTATGATAATATAATCAATAAACTAAAACAATAAAATAAAAACTATGTTTTCATTTTGGGGGCAACTCTAACTGAAAACGTTTAGGCTTATATTCGTTACTCATTGTAAATCAGGAAAGTAAAGATGAGTGTTATCTCTCTTTAAAATTTTCTTTTGTACATACAATGATTATTCATCTGTCATAAATTGCTTCTCTGGTGAAATTATTATTTAATACAGCAAATAGAAAAAGAAAGCTGTAGTTATTAGTATACAATTTGCAAGTTACTTTTCATCCTGGGTGATTTTAAAGTGCCTTTAAACTGTGAACTCAAATTTAACACTGGATTGTTGCAGTGATTTTTATCTTTTGAATTTAAATATAGCAAAAAAGAATTTTCAGCTCACACAGAACAAAATACAACAGTGAGATGTTATAATTTTGTGATGCCCGGAGTTTATCCCCACTGTGCTATTGAACTTTTATTTAGACAGGGGAGGTACATGCATGAAAAACACTGCTGCTTTAAAATTCCGGTTTCAGCTTTACTGCTAGTACGAACTTTAAATGTGCAGATATGCAGGTCTTCATAAATTGAAATTGTCTGGAACGTGAACGTTAGCACAGAAAACGCACCTTATGAAATGCCTCCACTGAAAGACAGATTTTATTTTCCTGAAGACTAATTCATGATTAAACATTGCCTCCGAATACAGACAGTTCAACATCATAGAATAAAAGAAAGCTTCTTCTGTGAGAACAGACATAAATAATATTCAAGTGGTATTTTTTTCTGACATATTTTAGGAGGAAAAAAAAGAAAAAGCAAGAAATTGAGATAATCCCAAACTATTAGGCATGGGAACTTCATAGTCTGCAGGATCAGAGAGGTTTTAATGGTCCCCTGATACTATTAATCCCTCCTGTAATTTTCATAAACTTGTCAAGTACTGCACTTTACCTCTCTTACATCAATGACATTAAACCTGAATGATGTTCAGATTTTTATCTCATCACACTAATAAAAAGCTGTGTCACAAGGGTTACTTAATAAAAATGAATGGGAGATTTTACTAGAGATAGGGGAGTTGCCAGATCAAAGCCTATTCGTTTATGAATGTTATTAACTCTTGATAAAATAAGTTGCTATGTGATGGCATGTTTATTTCAGAGGTAGGGGTGAAAAGATAATGTTTTTAATTAAAGATAATAAAAACTTTCTGCCAGCAGGTGGGCAGTAGGGGTGGGGGTTTGTGACTAGCAGCTGGACATTATTAAATATATATTAACTTGAGCACCTCATTGGTGATTCTTTAATAAAACCATCTGATTTTTTCCCCTTTTATTAGTAGTGTGGAAGGGTCACACATTTGCACTCACATGGACAAAAAAGATGTAGCTTTTAAATTTTTTTCTGAAGTTGTTGTAATCTTTCTCACAAACCACCCACTTTGTAGTTAATAGGGATGCATGAACTTGTCCATAAGAGTAACTTAGTTATTCTCAGCTAAGCTGTCAGTCAACGTAAAGTTCCAGTCCTTGAGGCATCGTTTCTCCCTTTCTCTTCTCCTTCCAAGATGCCTGTGGTAAGAGGGTTTCCAGTCCTCAGGGGTTTGGGGAAGGTAAGGTTTGATCTGACAGGTTCTACACTCATCTCTACTGTCTAGTCTGACTCTGAATGTCAAAGCTGACTATGGACTTGTTTATTCCTTTTTATTATGCTGTAGTACCAACAGTCCTCTGCAAAGCAAATTATGCAACCAGAACTATATTGTCTCCATCATATGTTACCATTCCAAGCTTTGTGCAGTTGTTGCCAACTATGTTTTTCAGTTTTATTTCCACACCATGCTAGAAAAATATGTCCATCATATAAATTAGTCCAGTACACTTTTAAGAGACCAAAACTCAAAATAATTTAAAGTAAAAAAAAAGATTAATTTTTCAGGTCAAATGATCAAACCCCCGGGTTGGGCAGAGGTCTCATTGACGACCAGCCCCAAGGATGAAAAATCTTAGATGCCCTTTGTCTCTTCTCTGCTGGCGCTGCTCTCAGTGTGCTGATCTTATGCTTCTGATAATTTGCGATGAGTTTTAAAAAAATCTCTCCCCTGGTTAGCTGTGAAGATGTGGTATTCTTAACAGACTTTGTACAGGGCCAAATACAGTATTTGGAATATAGTATTAGAGAAGCACTTCATTGGTTCACCGTAAGCCATTCGCCTGTGTTTGGGCAGATAGGCAGTTTCCAATGCAGGCCATACAAGAATCACAATCTTTGAAGAATCATGTCACAGGGGAAAAAGTAGGAAAAGGTGTTGAAATGGATGTCAAAATATAGCATAGTCCCAAGTGCAAGTAATTAATCATTTTATTGTCAGTATCTTTAGTAGAATGTAGCTATTTTCCCTAATTTCTTTCAGAATCTTTGAAATTAAACAGGCATATACTTTAGTATCAGCACTCTTTTGTTAGTTTTTAATAAAATGTCACATGACTGACATTCTTCAGTCTTAAAATAAACATGACTTGGCCCTGTTTACTCCTCACAGCTTATCTCTACTACTTTGTAGATTCTTTTTTCTGTTTCTAAAAACATGCCAGTTTCTTTCCTGTCTAAAGTCTTTTGACCATGTTTTTCAACTTTTCATGACATTTGTCCTCCCCTGGTTAGTTCCTTCTCATCTTTCATATCTAAGCTAAAATATTCCCCAAAGAGACCAACTGCTACCACCTTAGTTATAATCTTTATCTGTAGATTTTATCTGTAGATTTTTTTACATTATTCATCTTTTCCATGGGACAGTGTAATTGACAAGTACCAGGACCATACCTCTGATCTACCATTCAATCCCCTGAGGTTCCCATCAAGCCAGATACATGGTAAGCTCTAAAAAGCCATTTATCAACTTAATAGTTTATTGTTAAATTTGACACTTTTACCTTAATTTGTTGCAGAACTTTCTGTGATCAACCCTCTCCTCCTTTGACTTCTGTACCAGTGATCTCCCTGGCTCCAACTCAATTTGTCTTTTCTTTTCCTTAAAAAAAAACAACAGGCTTCTGGAAATCTCTAGTTTCTTAAACTATGTACACTGACAAATCTGATTTTTCTCTTGTCTTTTAATTTGTTTTTAATTTTTCAATTACTGTTGACATACATTATATTAGTTTCATGTGTACAACCAAGTGATTAGACATTTATATAACCTATGACATGATCACCCTGATAAATCTAGTAACAATCCGGCACCATACATAGTTATTATAACATTATTGGCCATACTCCCCACACTGTACTTTCATCCTCATAACTATTCTGTAACTACCAATTTGTACTTCTTAATCACATTACCCTTTTCACCCATCCCTCGCTCCCTCCCTTCTTGCATCCCTCAAAATGTTCTCTGTATCTATCAGTCTGTTTTTGTTCTGCTTCTTATTTATGGTTTTAACTATTTCTCATAAGCTTATGGGTTACAAATATCTGTTTTTAATTCTCCTGATCAGCAGAATAATTCTCTGTTGCCTGTTGACTCTCTCATTTGAATATTGGCAAATGGAATCAGCCTTCTCCCACCCAAAACAAATTCACCACCTTTTCCATTTTGTTGAAAGTGAATGCCAGGTAAGAACATGGATTTTGGGAAACTTCTGGTCAAATTGGTGATGTATGTAAAAGTGGTAATTGCATCATCCCACAACCATATCCAAATAATTACTGAACTACAGAACAATCATTGAGAACCACCTGCAATTTAGCTAAACAGAAAACCTACAACTAGGAATTTTTTAAAAAGCCACATCAAGACTGGTGGGAAGGGCAGAGATCTGGACTGACCTGGTCCCACAACTACATGTGGTGGATAAAAATTGGGAAGGGTATCTTGGCTGCTGAGGTCACCTCTAAGGACTAAGGGTCCCAGCCCCACATCAGGCCCTTCAGCGTGGAGTTCCAGTGCCTGGAAGACAAGTTAAACAAAGCTAGAAGGCAGGTACCATTTCTGAGTCTCCATCAACCTTGATCATACAGTTTTCCCTGTCCTAGTAATTCCATGTGACCCCACCACACCCAACTTGTGTGCCCACCCAAGCTGTTTCCAGTGGCTTTTTTATACAAATGACCTGTCTTGGCTTATGCTTCAGACTTTCCTAAAATCTCTCAAACAATCAGCATCTGGCCTCCATGTACCTTTCACTAAGTGGTCCCAGGCCCAGTACTAGTGGCAGCTGGTCTTGTTTCACACCTCCAAGCCCAGCACAAGTAGCAGCCATCTACAGATGGCTCTATAGCTGCTGCCAGGTGCTCCAGGAAGAACACACATGAAGCTGACCTTGGCCTGCACTTCCTGTGATGCCCAAGAGCCAGCACACCCAGTGGAGAGCTGCAGATCACATCAAAGCAACACCCAACCACATCTACGAGCAACCCAACAAGATGCAAACTCAGCAGGCACAGAGCCTTGCTGAATGACATCCTGCTCTGCATAGCTAGTCCCCCATGATGGCCAATGGTCACTAGAAGTCCTTGAAACTGATCAGCCTAGGGGTAAAACCACCCCACTAGCATGCCAACAGCAATCAAGTCTCAACTACCACAAAAGCATGTACAGAACCCACACAGGAAGGCACACCTGCAGTGCCCAGCTTGAGCTATCAGGAAGGCTGTGCCCCCGGACCACACTGAATACCTACTACATAAAGCAATTCTACCAAGCCTGGGAGAAATAGCAGCTCTACGTAATTTACAGAAACAAACATAGGGCAGGCTGCTGAAATGAGACAAACAAACATGTCTCAAATTAAAGAACAGAACAAAACTACAAAAAAAGAACTAAACAAAATGGAGACAAGAATTCTATAGTTGCAGAGTTTAAAACACTGTTTATAAGGATGCTCAAGAAACTTAGTGAGAACATCAACAGCATTAAAAAGGACCAGTCAGAAATAAAGGGTGCCCTAGAAATGAACAATAATTTAGAAAGAATCAACTATAGAATAGATGAATTAAAGAATCAAAACTGATTTTAATAAAAGGAAGAAGAAAGCACCCAATCAGAACAACAAAAATAAAAATAAATTAAAAATAAATAGGTAAATCAGTGTAAGGAGCTTCTGGGAAAACTTCAAGTATACAAGCATTCTCATTATTAGGGTTATTAGAAGTGCAGAAAGAAAGCAAGAAATTGAAAACCTATTTGAGAAAATAGTGACAGAAAACTCTAATCTGGTGAAAGAAATAGACATACAAGTCCATGAAGTGCAAAGAGTTCAAAACAAGATGAACCCAAAGAGGCCCACACCAAGACACATCATAATTAATGGTAAATGTTAAACACAAACAGGGAATCTTAAACACAGCAAGAGAAAGTGTTATCTGTAAGGAAGCTACCATAAGACTGTCAGCTGCTTTCTAAACAGAAACTTTGCAGGCCGGAAGGGATTGGCAAAAAAAATATTCAAAGTGATGAAAAGCAAGGACCTACAACTAAGATTATACAACTAAGCTATCATTTAGAATCAAAGGCCAGATAAAGAGCTTCCCAGACAAGAAAAAGCTAAAACAGTTCATCACCTCTAAACCAGTATTACATATATTAAAGTGTCTTTTTTAAAAAGAAGAAAAAAGTTTAAAATATGAACAATAATATGGCAATAAATACATATCCAGTGATTTAATCTAAAAAGCAAAATAAACAAGCAGAGCAGAAACAGACTCACAGACACAGAAAACATTTTGATGACTGCCATATAGGAGAAAGGCTGGGGAGAATAATTGAAAAAAGTGAAGGGATTAAAAGTACAAATTGGTAGTTACAGAATAGTCATAGAGATATGGAGTACAATATAGGAAATATAGTAAATAATATTTTAATAACTGTGTGGTGTCAAATGGGTACAAGATATTTTGGGATAATCATTCAGTAAGTTATATAATGTCTAATCACTGGGGTGTACACCTGTAACTGATCTAATATTGTATGTCAACTGTAATTAAAACATAAAAAATGATTTAAATAAAGAAAAACAAAAAACAAACCAAAGGAAGAAACCAAAAAAGGCAATGCCAAGAGGCCAGAGACCCACAGCAAAAGCTAGAGATGTCATCCAACAGTCTCACTCTATTTCACCATTTACTCTTTATTCCTGTATTCCCATATTCTGGCACCAAAATTCATTATTAATTTCACCCTCCATATAATTCTAAAACATCCTGTATATACGAAAGTCTCTAACTTGTTTCTGTATTTCGTAGTTTTGCCCATGACCATCGATAGAGTATACTGCCACCAAAGTGGATTTCTAATTATTAAGTTGCCTTTCACATGGTTTAAATAGATCATTTCTTCCTCTTTTCTTTAGAATATTCCACGTTTAAATATGTCAAATCCTTTCTAACCTAAAATCCAGAAAACCATAAACATACCTAGTATTAAAATTGTACCAAATCATTTTTAATCTCTTAAATACTGTAAGTTCTTTCATTTCCCTGTTCCTTTACACATTTTTTTTTGCAAATTTGCTAATCTAAAAATTACTCATCCAGATTCTGTTATGAGTTACTTTCCCATAAAAGCTTAACCTGACTTTGACATTTCAAAATGACTTTGTTTTCTCTTCTCTTTCCTGTTTCTTAGTCTTGTATGCACAGACCTATTATGGCATTAATCACACTATATCATAATCATTAATTTGAATTTATGTATTCTCTGCACTAATGATTATTTGGTTAAAATTAGAGCTAGCATTTGTTTCAATTCTAGGTTATCACTCACATTCTTTGATAAAATGGGTTTGTTGGGTGTAAAGGAAAAGAACTCATTCAAAGAAATTCAAGCAAAAAAAAAAAGGAGGCTTAATATTAATAAGACCTAAATATACGAGAACAAGTCCAGCCAATGTTAATATAAGAACAGTTTAGCAACATTGATGTAACCTGGCAGCCAAGGAAAGTGGACTGGGATGCACATGCATGAGCAATGATAACTTCACTGTGCTAGTCAGTGGGGATGGTAGATGCTATTCAGTAAGCATGTGTACTGTGTGGCTTTCACATTCAAAATGACTGAGCAACTGGAGCAACAAATCTGCATCAGATTTTGTGTTAAGCTTGAACATTCGTCCACGGAAACTATTCAGATGATTCAGAAGGCTTTCAGGGATGATGCAATGAATGAAGCACAAATACAAGTGTGGCACAGATGCTTCAAAGATAGTCAAGAATCAGTTGACAATGATTCACATTCTGGAAGGCTGAAACAAGCAGTACACCTAAAAATGTTGAACGTGTATGGGCAACAATCAACAAAGATCAGTGACTGACAATATGAGAACTAGAAGCTGATCTGTTGATCCCCAAAACAACTGTGTCTGAGACTTTGACACAGGATGTTGGCATGAAAGGTCGTGGCAAAATTCATTCCTTGGTTCCTGCTACCAGAGCAGAAGGAACATTGTGCTGCAGTTGTTAATGATGTAATTGAAACCACTACCAATGAACCAGATTTTCTCAAGAAGGTCATAATCAGAGATGAATTGTGGGTCTATGGCTATGACCCAGAAATGGAGATACGTCATCCCAGAAGTCTCCCGGTTCATCACACCTGAAGAAGGTGTGGCGGAGTCACAGCAAGATCAAAACCATGTTAACCATATGTTTTGATTGGAAAGGTATTGCCCATCATGAGTACACTCCTCCAGGCCAAAAAGGCTGCAGCTATGGGCAACTGGTATTGGCAGCTTCATTAGAACAACATGCCTGTTCACGCATCACATATCCTGCAGAGTTGTTTTTGTAAAACATCAAATTACCCAGGTGACTCTCAGATTTGGTGCCCTGAAACTTCTGCCTTTTTTTCAAAACTAAAATCGCTATTGAAAGGGAAGAGATTTCAGACCATCAGTGAGATTCAGGAAAATATAATGGAGCAGCTGATGGCAATTCCAACAAAGGATTTTACAGAGCATTTCTGAACAGTGGAAGAGATGCTGGGAGAACTGTGTGAGGTGCTACAGTGCCTACTTTGAAGGGGACTGATGCATCACTGTCCTGTGTACAATTTTCTTGTATCTTCTTTAATAAACATTTCTATTTTTCACAGTGTATAGCTGGATACAAAATTCATATATTCAGTAATTCTACCAAGGAAAACCTGCATCAAATTCCTCACTCCCAAGACTAGAGGAAGCCCAAACTGTGCCAAAAACCTTGGTATGGGGAAATGATGGAGAGGACAAATATTCTTATGGCCCCAGCTGACCCTGATTCCTTGAAGGAAGTTATCACATTGATGCAAACTTGAAATCCCACTTCTCCATTGCCCCCTCCCTGACACACACACAAAAAGAGATACACCACCTATCTCACATAAACTTGTTCACAACTTTAAAGTCACAAGTTTAGTGTGTATTACTAAGGTACCAGGGGAGAGATTATATTATAGGGCAAAACAAATTTACACTCTGTTTGAAATTTCCATTGTTGAAAAATCTCTTTAAAAATCTCCTTTATCAGAAATATTTTTCTTGGCCCTTTTTGCTGTTCTGTAATATTTAACCTCTTTCCACTTGCTCTTCTCTTCACCACGTCTTTGGGTTTTCCCAAGAGTTCCAAATTCCTCTTATTTTATTAACCAGAACACATCAGTTCAATACAGCTCACATTTTTAAACTTGTAACCCCAACCCCAAGAGGCCATTTTTGTATTTTGCCAGAGAACAGTTCCCAACTCTTGCACCTTATAGACAGTAACCTTGGGCAAGTTACTGAAGGTCTCTGCACCTTGGTTTTCTCATCTGCATAATAGAGATAATGGTAGTAATTACCTCATGTTTGTCTGGATGATTAAATTACTCAATATGTGTAATCTTAAACAAGGCCCTGGCAGAGAGAGGGGCTTAATAAATGTTAATCATTGTAATTGTTGTTTTTGTGATTATTTACTCTTCTTGGAAACCTCTGTGGTTATAGACATTTTGCTCTGTTTGTTGTTGTTCTTCTTTTCCTCCTCCTCTCTCTCTCTCCCATCCCTTCTCCATACCCCCCTTCTCTTGTACCCTTTTCTTTGCTGGTAAATAAAGCTAATATGAAATCTCACAAAACTCAAGTACAGCTAGAATAGTTGGGCCTGTGAGAACAAGAGAGCATAAAATGATTATTTTTTTCTTTGTGCCCTGTTAATGACTTTGTCCTATTTTTTTAAATATATGCTTTATTAGTCTTTTGGTACATGACAAATGACACACATAATGACCATCCCAAAATAATGATCTAGGAACCAGTTATACACAGGGGTGGGTAGAAGTAGGTTTATAGTTGTTACTATCCAAAACACAGAGTTTATTCTTGTATTATTATTAATTAATTATTGTAGTATTTATTTGCACTACAACGGTAAACCTATATTTGCCCTATTTGCTTGTTAATTCAGTTTGTTCCTTAGATTCCACGTATGAGTGAAATCATATTGTATTTGTCTTTCTCTGGCTATTTCATTTAGCATAATTGGCCTCTTTTAAAAACCCTACCTCTATACACGTGTGCACTGGGCTTACGGGACATATCTCATTTATCTTTTATTTCTACTATTAAGTACAATCTAGTCCCGTAAAATATTCAGTAGATGTTTATTGAGAGAATCAAATGCTTATTTGTCTTCTGCTGAATTTCACTCACTAGCAAATTTTGTTAAAGTAACAGTCTAGGGTTCATGTTAACAATAAACTGAACTATCCTTAGATATTTAAATTGTTTCCTAGTGATTGATACAATAAACTAGTTATGGCTTAAAGAGAAAACTAAAAATGCAATCAAGGATGAAGGTGGTTGTTAAAAGGACTAGAGGAAGAAAGGGAAATAAACATTTTATCAACTTCTCACAACTAAACCCATTTTATTGAAATGCAAGGTACTTAATTTTACCATTATCTGAATTGTAATAAAATAATAACCAGAAGAAATAGAAAAGAGAGAATCTTTAAATATACATATAACTTTTTAGTCTTCATTCTCAGTCACACTTGTTACCAACTAAAAGTAAAGCCAGATCTTAATTATTAGAGTGTATTGGTAGGTAAATAAATGATTGGCAGCTTCGAGGGAAACAGAATCTTTCCTGCAGGAAATGAATGTCATTTCATCTTAATTTTTTTCATTTTAATTTTAAAACAAATAGCTTAATTGAAAAGATTCTTAGTGTGTTAGAAAAAAATGATCTCTCATTACCTATTTCTTGTTTCTTAGACCATTACTAAAGGAAGATTTGATGATCAAAACCTAGTTAATAATCTTTCAATTCATCTACCTTCAAAAATGTTTACATATTCAGGCAAAGTGCTCAAATATTAGTTTCTCTAAATGCACACAACCATTTATTTTTCCTGTTTTTAGAAAAGTTTTCCAAAAATATATCGACTACTAACTTTCATAAAACACCATGTATTAAATATTTCTTTGATATTCCAGATGAAAATAATCATCCATCATCACACTGTGCAACACACATCTGCACAACCCTCTGAACTTCTGGTTCGTACACAGACAGCTGCTCCATAGCAGAAACTGGGAGGTTGCTGTCAGCCTGCCTCCTGGGGAGCCCCTTCCAGGTGCTTCAGCTTACTCAGATACCTGGAACACTGATATCTAGATACACTGATATCTAGGCTTACTCAGATATGCCTAGAAACCCAAGGGACTGAGTTTGTCAGGTTACTGAGGTGTTTTCCAAGTCTCTCTTAACATATGTTTGCAAGGGCTCCAGTGTGAAAGCATTGGGCCCTCTGTCATAGAAAATGAAATGGTCGTTGACTTTACTCCAGGATTCAAATTTCTATAACAATGAAACCACTGGGTCACAGTACTGTGCCTGAGTGTGTGTGTGTGTGTGTATACACACTTATACATATACATTTGTTATATATGTTAGGTAACTATTATTAAACTAAAACAAATTTTTGTTTATTCATTCAATATATTATAAATCTATTAATCAGATATTTATATATTATATATGTATACAAAGTAATATGTATATAGGTTGTACATATATAGATAGATAGGCCTTTCTGAACATTATTTTGGTTGTTAGAAATCCTTTATATTGTTTCTCATAACTTATAAAGCACTCCTAAATGATACAAGTACAAAATAAACAAATACTTTTGCTCTCCTTCTACATTTTTTTCCTAAATGACTCCCAGAAGTTGTTCAGGAGAATTATCACACGTTATGCTGAAACTAGGTGAAAAAAATCAAAGAACTAGTTAACTTTTGTTTAATAAACTTTAATAGAAATGTATATTACACATAGATTATTATGCATAAATTATTATTTTGTGCCTAACACAAAACAAGCATTGAGGTGAGCAAGTTTACCAAATGAGTTACGTTTGACTTGAGTATTCTCAGTACTAGTCGCTGTCTCCCTCTCTTCCATCCATCATCAGAGTGCAGAGTGTCCAGCAGTGCACACGGAAGACTTCCTGGAAATGTGCTGTGCTTGACACCGAGCCTACTCTTCTCATCAAAATATATCTTACCAATGCTCTAGGCTCTTGGTGCCAAGCTCTCTGCACTCCAAGATTATTTTCTTATTTTTTAAAAATATTTTATTTATTTATTTTTTAGAGAGAGGGGAAGGGAAGGAGAAAGAGTGGGAGAGAAACATCATTGTGTGGTTGCCTCTCACACACCCCCTAATGGGGACCTGGTGCAACCCAGGCATATGCCCTGACTGGGAATTGAACCGGTGACCCTTTGCTTCACAGGCCCGTGCTCAATCCACTGACCTACACCAGACAGGGCCAATATTATTTTCTTGTTAAAATATTCTGTTTTTCCATCTCTAGACAAATATAAAGATAAAAATAGCTTAGCCATGGAATGGTATACTTTCCAGAATCACTATTAGGTGGTCAAAAAGAAATATCCAATGCAAAGCAATGCCATCCTTTGTTTATGACACCCGAAAGAGATGGCGGCAGGTGCAGCATCATTTCCAGAGATACTTACGTGCACGCTATGTTATTTTTCTCTCCTATGGTTCCCCCCCACCCCTAGAAGATGAGATTTTTAAAAATTCGACCAATCCTCCAACATATATATACTCTTGTTACTTCCCTCACTAAAAATTTAATTGGTGTTTCTTCTTTTCTGTCCTATTTTGTTGATCTCTTTCTCCTTCAAGGGTGCTTTCTCCCCCTTAAAAGACTATCCTCAATCTCTTTCTTGCTACAGTCTCTTTTCAATCTGTAGGCCTGTTCAGACAGCTACATGATCTCCCTCTCTAGTGCGTGGAGTTGGGTGCTAAATTCTGACTCTGCACCGGAGTGCTTACTTGGCACTTCCGCCGGTTATCTCTAGCCCCCATTAAGTCACCACCAGCCTATGTTTGCTAAATTACCATTTTTCAAACACCTATACTCTGAATTCTCCTCTGCTTTCACCTCCTAATAGTCAGTTACTAATTTTTATATATATGGTCTACTAAATAAAGTTGACATTTACTCCATTTCCTCTATTGATATGCGTAGCAATTTATTAAAGATTCACTAGGTGCCATCTAAACTTTTACACTTTATTCTTAATCCCTCTATCAGTTTTCAGACCTCTTTCTCTTAAAGTAAGATGAACAATGTATCAGGTTGATATTATTATGCAAAGTTAGCATTGGGCAAACAGACTTAAAAAAATAAAGAAGAAAGATGTACTTGCGGATGAGAGCATGCTGTATTTGCATGATGCCCAAATCTTTAGAATATCATTCACTGACATTATCAATATAAGTAAACTCTAATTGGTCAAACAGGCCTATTTTTCGTATCATACACTCTCATTTTAGAATGTATGTCAGGCCATATGTTCTCAAATTTGTCTTTGTTTATAATATTGACAATATCTATAGTACGCTTTCTGTCTTTTAAAACCCTGTTAGTTTAAAACTATCTGAAATAGAACTTACATTATGAAGCTTTTTAAAATTGTACCCATTTAAGCTTACTTGCTCCCTGAATATCGAGAGAATTTTAGCCCCAAATCATTGTTAAGAATTTTTATTTTACTTTGTGCAGTGCATGTTTAACTTTCCTCAATGATTGCCTATACAATTATCAATGTAAATAGTTCTGTTATCAATGTATAATCTCACATGGCTCAGTCATTTTTGTCCTCTATTATCTCCAAAAAGGTAAATAAGAGACAAGGATATAAGAAACTGGTGAGAAGTGTTGGAAAACCATATTCCAGTTTACCCAAGTTTCAAATTCTATTTTATACAAAGTTAACGCAGTTTATTTTAAATAAGCACAGTGCCTAAAAATATAAAAGCTTTTCTTGTTTTTTATTATTATTTAAAAGTTTTTACATTATAATTGTATAAAATGAATTATAAATTTGGGTAGCTAAGATATCAAAACAGACTTCCGTCTATTTTTTTAGACACTTTCCTATCCATGGAAAAAATTTCTTACTCATTTCTGGTGTGAGAAAACATGTTATATTATTCCAGTTTTTTAAAATTGTCAAGTTTTGTTTTGTGGCCCAAGCTATGATCTATGTTGGTATATGTTCTGTGGGTACTTGAAAGACTGAGTATTTTGCTGTGGTTGAAGGACTGTTCTCTAAAGTCACTTGGATCCTGTTCACTAACAGTGTTGTGCTTTTCTGTGCCCTTGCTGATCTTCTGGTTAGTTGTTCTATCAATTATTGAGAGAAGGGGGTACCGTTCCCCACTGTACTGTGGGTTTGTCTATTTCTCCTCTGACTTCTATCAGTTTAGCTTTGCATATTTTGAATGCTTTTTTTTATGCATACACATTTATGATTACTACAGATTGGTCCTTTTATCATTACACAATGTCTCTTATTATCTCTGGCCATTTTCTTTTAAATCTACCTCATCAGATATTAATATGCTATTTTTCTTTTTTTAAACCATATGATATAATAGTTTTACTTATTTTCACAGGGTAACTATCCCCATAATTGTAATCAATTATTATTGTTAATATTACATGTAATTACAAATGATTGTATTGATATAAATGCTAGCATATAAGTGCTATTTTAGGTATAATTAAATAATAAAGTTATTTATTAAAATAGCGCTCCCGTGGACGTCGTATTGCATGGGTGGTCACAGCCGTCTCATTAGCCTTCTTTACTGCTACATATTTCACTGCTGTCACCGGAAAGTGTCATCTCTTTGTAACCCAGGAGTACCATTATTATACTCATGGGGACCAGTGTCCAAGTCGAAGGGAATAAGAAAATGAATACCTTATCTTGAACCCCCTACAACGTGAGCCAAAGTGACTGAATTACTCAAACAATTTCAACTCCCCCATGCCCTGCCAACCAATAATCTTGTGCAAAAAGGCTGATACTTCAGCAAGGGGGACAGATGTCCCAGGGAAGGCTGGTCTACTCTCCTACATGCAAACCTGATTCCTCCCATGTAAACTGGGAAGCCTCTGAGGCAGGCCCCCAAGACTTCCTGCCTCCTTTCCCTGCAGCTCCCTAAAAGTCCTGGACTATGAGTTGCTAGGAAGGAGGCAAAAAGATAATTGTGGCTAGAATCTCAAAACAGGAATTAAAATAAGGCTGGGTGGACGTGTTAGGGAAAGACTGGCCAGTTTGGAGGGAAAAGGGAGAGTTGTGTCGGAGAGAAAATCAGAGCTGTGTCAGAGAGCGGTTCACATTTGGGCTTCTCTGGGTTGTGGGCCCAGTGTTTCTCTGCTGCTCATGGCTCTGGTGCAGCAGAAAGCCGGGGTTGTGGAGGAAAACACCCACAGTATCTGTGTGGCACTCCTAGGAGCTAATTAAAACCCTACTTACACCAGGCCTGGAGTTCTTTAAATGACACAACCATTACCATGACAGAAGTCTCCAAAGATATCTAGTGCCAAAAAACATTAAAAAAGAAAAAAGGAACAAAAAGAAAGGAAAAAGGGAAAAAGAAAAGAAAAAAATTAAGAAATTTGGACATAAGGGGAGGAAAACTTTTATGTATACCTTACAGAACTATCAGTTTATACTCTTCAAAGATATAACTATTGGAACTGTCGCCCTGGTTCAAGGATTATATTGTTATTATTGTCATAAAAATAATTCATATTTAACACATTTTATAACTCTACCAATTGTTAGAAACCTCAGACATTTCAGATCTATTTTCTTGACTAATGCCACTTACATGGGAAACTTGGTTACGATCCAGTCTACAAGGATTCATTATACTTCTACTTACTTACTCCTATTTTATTCTCATAATAACATATTTTAGAGAGTACAGGGCAACTTAATTATGCCCTACTATCTGGACATTTCTTCTACTTTTTGAGTCACTACTCAAAGTGTATCAGAAGACCTGAGGTATTTATAATTAATTGTTTTATATGACTTAATGATTCTTTTGATGATACACTAATCAAAGAAATGATTTTGGGGGTAGTCACTAAAATAAACTAAATAATTGAGCTCAAAACTCATGTCAAGACATCCATGGAATTTAGTTTTATTTTGTTTTTGATGTCTTGGCTAGAGATTGCACCAGTTCCTCTTCCTCAAGAGGCGATTAAGTTTGCATCCCAAACACATCTCTTATTGGGCTTTCATATTCCAGTCCACTTGGCACCCACCCTAATTGCCCAGGTCCAGGTACCCGGTAGCTACATACAGACCCTATTCCCCAGAGCTTATGAAATCATTCAAGATAACCATGTACAGAGAGCTCGTGAAACATAGCTAGTCCCATCCCGCTTTCCATACATAAAATGTGCTCTGTAACTCCAGCTCTCTGCTTCCCTGAGCCTAAGCACTACCCCCTGGGTGACCCTGTATGACAATGTCTTCCTATTTGGAGCTACCAGTAATGAAACTCTGCCTTTCATTTCTTTGAGTGTCAAGTGTTGTGTACTGCCATCAAAAGAATCATTAAGTCATATAAAACAATTAATTATAAATACGTCAGGTCTTCTGATACACTATGATGTTGTTAGATTATTTTTATCAAAATTAATATAATTAATAAAAGCTAAACTGTGAACACTGGGAAATCCATGCTTTTATTTATCAGTCCTTACTCATATTGCCACAAAAATACTTTTATATTTTTTCAGTTAAAAGATATTACATATTTTTGCATGGTTATTATACACAGAGTATCAATGGTGTTTGAGTTAATATAACAATTAGGACATGGTGAATGGAAAGAAAAAATATGTTTCAGAATTTTTTAAAAGAGTTTATTTATTTCTAGAGAGAGAGGAAGGGAGGAAGAAAACATCAATGTGTGGTTGCCTCTCACATGGCCCCCACTGGTTACCTGGCCCGCAACCCAGGCATGTGCCCTGACTGGGAATTGAACCAGTGGACCTCCGGATCATAGCCCATGTTCAATCCACTGAGCCATACCAGCCAGGGCTGTTTCAGAATATTTTTAATGACTGTTTATAGATTATATATTTTTTCTCTAAACTATAATCTAGCCTTAAAACTATAACATATAGTTTCCAAATAATTATCTAACTAAAACTGCCAACTAATTAACAATGTGACTATGCTGTGGTCCACGTGGCTCAGTTGGCTGGAGTGTCATCCTGTGAACCAAAAGGCAGTGGGTCACTGATCAGGGCACATGCATAGGTTATGAGTTCAATCCTTGATTGGGTTTGAGGCATGTACAGGAGGCAAGGCAACCAATCAGTGTTTCCTTCTCACATTGATGTCTCCCTCTCTCTCTCTTTTCCTTCCTATTTCTGTAAAAATCAGTGAATGTATCCTTGGTGAGGATTAAGAATAATAACAATATCACTTAAGTTGTGGAAGATTTTAGGAAATCTACAAATCAGAAGTTAACTCACTGTGATAGTAAAGTAAATCAAATTTGGCACTAAAATTTTTTCTTAATGACTTGTTTGAAAATTAAACAACAGTTAATAAAAATACTATATCTACATATATAATATATAGTACCATATGAAAACAGAGTAGAAGGGGTAGAAGAGAAAGAAAATATATATAAAACTAAAAAGTATGAAGCTATAGAATTATATTATGTTTCATTTCAGTAACTTAAAAAATCAGAAAACTTCAACTTTTAATTTTTTTTAAGTTAACACTTAAAATGGGGTTTGACCTCATTTTTAAAGGCATAGAGATGAGGAAAAATATATAGCTTAAACCCAGGGAGAAAGTCTCACCCTGTAAATACACACCACAAAGCCACTGCAAAGCTCTGAAAATTATAGGGTTTTGGAGGGCCCCAGTGTTCTGTGTAGTGAAGTTTTAATAGACACTAGTAAGGCATTTTGGCAGAATGACAATTCCATTGGAATAGTGGCTAATAAGCCCTCTACTTCCAGTAACATTTTATTTGTAAACTCCTGTCTTTCAGAGTCAGGCAGATGCCTTTGTTTAAATTTGACAGCAACAAGCTAAATTTGAAATATGTACAAAGATGTAGATTTTAACATGTCCTGTTACTTTCTTATAGGCAATATCTTTATATACATAAAAGCATTACAGAAAGTGTTTAAAAATAAAGTTGGCTACTTTAGAGGGAAAATTTAATAAAAGAAAGCATAGAGAGCTTCAACTATTGCATTTGTATATTGATTTAAGTTCTCTGGGTTATGTGCAAAACAGCTTCCTTTGCGTCAACACAATTTATTATGTTATACCAGTATTTTATTAACGTTTCTCTTAGAAATCTCTGTGACATCTTTTGCTGCACATGCACCTTTGTGTAAATGAATCTTATTTATGTAAAAAGGACCTAGACCACGGATAAGCAGACAGTCCTCAAGCCAAATCTGCTGTGACGACTACCTCTGTAAATAAAGTTTTATTAGAACACAGTCATACCCATTCAGTTACTAACTGTTCAGAGTTGCTGCTGCACAACAGCCACAGAGCTGTGCAGTTGCTACAGAGAACATGTAACCTGCAAAGACGGAGATGTTTACTTGGACACACAGACAATACATCACACACAATGTTTGCCAAAGGCCATCCAACATTCTGCAATGGTGAAAATGTTCTGTGGGATTTGTGCTCTTCAAAACCGTGGCCTCTGGCCACCTGTAGTTATTGAACAAGTGTGCTTACAATGCTTCAGGAACTTTTATTTATTTTAATAACTTATTTTAATTTTAAATTTTGTTGATATTAACTTTTTTAATCTGTACACACACATCCATACTTTTTTCTCTCTTTTATAATTGAATTTACTGAGGTGGAATTAACTGATAAAACCTCCAGGTTTCAAGTGTGCTGCTCTATAACACATCATCAGCATACTGTACTGTGTGCTCACCACCCAGAGGCAGGTTTCTTGCTGCCGCCATTTATTCCCCTTTGCTCTCTTTCACCTTCCCTCCCCCTTTCTTTCTGACAATCACTGTGCTGTTGTGTGTGTGTGTTTTTATTTTTTCTTAATCCCTTCACCTTTTCACCCAGCCTCCCAAACACTCTCCCCTCCGACAGCTGTCGCTCTGTTCTAAGTATCTTTGAGTCTGTTTCTATTTTGTTTGTTAATTTCATTCATCAGATTCCACGTGTGAGTGAAATCGTATGGTATTTGTCTTACTCTCTGACAAGTCTATTTTACATGGCATAATATTCTCTAGGTCCATCCATGCTGTTGCAGAAGGTAAGATTTCCTTCTCTTTATGGCCAACTTGTATTCCTTTGTGTAAATGTACCACAGCAAGTTTTATCTACTCATCTACTGAGGGGCATTTGGGCTATTTCCAAATCTTGGTTATATTAAATAACACTGCAGTGAAAAAGGGGTGCACTTATTCTTTCAAGTCAGTGTTTCAGTTTCTTCAGATGTATACCCAGAAGTAGAATCACTGGGTCATAGGCAGTTCCATCTTTAATTTTTTGAGGTAACTCTGTACTGGTTTGCCCACAGTGGCTGCACCAGTCAGCATTCCCAACGACACCGCACAAGGGTTCACTTTTCTCTATATCCATGCCAACACTTGTCATTCGTGGGTCTATTGATGATAGTCATTTTGACAGGTATGAGGTAATATCTCATTGTGGTTTTGATTTGCAGTTCTCTGATGATTTCATCAAGCATCTTTTCTTTTTTTTTTCTTCAGTTTTTAAAAAGGTTTTCTTTATTTACTTTTATAGAGAAGGGAAGGGAGGGAGAAAGAGAGGAAGAGAAAGGTCGATGTGTGAGAATTATATCAATTCATTGCCTCTCACATGTCCCAACTGGGGACCTGGCCTGCAACTCGGGCATGTGCCTTGACTGAGAATTGAACCAGTGATCTTGTGGTTCACAGGCCGGCACTCAATCTACTGAGCCACACAAGCCAGGGCTTGCATCTTTTCATGTGTATTGGCCATCTGTATGTTCCCTTTGGAGAAATGTTTATTTGGATCCTTTGTTTTTTTTTATTGGGTTGTTTATTTTTTTTTGGTGTTGAGTTGTTTGGCTTATTTATAAATTTTGAAAATTACCTCCTTGCCAGATATATCACTGGCAACTATGTTCTCCCATTCAGTGGGTTGTCTTTTCATTTTGTTAATGGTTTCCTTTGCTGTGACAAAGCTTTTTAGTCGATGTAATCCCACTTGTTCAATTTTTCTTTTGCTTCCCTTGCATGAGCAGATATATCAGAAAACTATTGCTATGAGAAATGTATTAGATTTTACCGCCTATTTTTTTCTGGGATTTTTATGGTTTTGCAACTCACATTTATATGTTTAATCTACTTTGAGTTTATTCTTGTGTAGGTTGTAAGAAAGTGGTCTAGTTTCACTTTTTGCATGTATTTGTTTAATTTTCCCAACACCATTTATTGAATAGACTATCTTTACACAGTTGCATGTTCCTATTTTCTTTGTCAAATATTAATTGACCACAAAGACACAGTTTTATTAATGGGCTCTCTATTCTAATCCAGTGATTCATGTGTCTGTTTTATACCAGTACCACATGGTTTCAATTACTATGGCTTTGTGGTATAGTTTGATATCAGGTAGTATGATACCTCTAACTTTGCTCTTTCTCAGAATTGCTGTTGCTATTTGGGGTCTTTTGTGGTTTCACATAATTTTTTGGAGTATTGGTTTTACTTCTGTGAGATATGCCATTGGGATTTTAATAGGAATTGCATTGAATCTAGAGATTGCTTTAGGTAATATGAATATTTAATGATATTAATTCTTCCAATTCATGAGCATGGTATATGCTTCATCTTATAAGTATCTTTCTTATTTATTTAGTATTCTATAATTTTCTAAGTGCAGGTATTTTACCTCCTTGGTTACACTTATTCCTAGGTATCTTATTTTTTTATGGTGAAATTGTAAATGGGATTGCTTTTTTAGTTTCTCTTTCTGATATTTCATTATTTGTGTATAAAAATGCCATCAATTTCTAGATATTTATTTTGTATTCTGCTATTTTAATGAATTAATTTATCAAATCTAGTAGGTTTTTGGTAGTCTTTAGTTTTTTTTAATATTATTGATTTTAGAGAGAGAGATCAGTTTATTGTTTCATTTATTTATGCATTCATTGGCTGATTCTTGTATGAGCCCTGACTTATGATCAAATTCATAATCTTGGCATATTGGGATGATGCTCTAATCAAGTGAGCTATCCAACCCAGGCCTTTAATGTTTTCTACATATAATATCATGTCATCTGTATATAATGACAGTTATACTTTTTTTTTCAATTTAGGTGCTTTTTATTTCTTTTATTTTGACTGATTGCTATGGCTAGCACTTTCAGTACTATGTTGAAATAAGAGTGGTGAAAGTGGATATCCCTGTTTTGTTCCTGATCTTAAGGGTAATGCTTGTAGTTTTTAGCAATTGACTGTGATGTTGGCTGAGGGTTAGTCATATATGGCCTTTATTATGTTGAGGTATGTTCCCTCTATTCCCATTTTGCTGAGAATTTTTACTGTACATGGGCCCTAGATTTTATCAAATGTTTTTCTGTATTTGTTTATAGGATCTTGGAATTTTTATACACCGCTTTGTTCATGCAGCATAACACACAACAACCCCAAATCTATGGGACACAGCAAAAGCAGTCCTATTTTAATAAAATTTAATGGCCATGTTTTACTTTGGTTATTTCGAAAAAGCCTAATTTACCAAATTGGTACATATAGGTAACTTTCAGATGCATTACTTAAGATTATTAGTGCTGATACAATGAATCCGTTAATGTTTGTAAGTCTGTTTGTTAATGCTGGATATATCTAGTGAATTTTTTATGGCTTTTTCTGAAGACTACTTTATACCCTTCCTCTTTCTTAAACCTCTACATCCCTCTTCCTTCCTCCACCTTAGTTCAGCTTCTGATCTCACCTTCTAATTCACTGAGAAAATAAAACGAAAGGGTGGCAGCATGGTCATTTTACCACTGTCAGATTTACAAAATAAATCTTCCATCTGCACTCAGATTTTCAGTTTCCCTCTTGCAACATCTATACTGATCCATATAATTTGCTTATTTATTTTAATCTTTCCAGAGCACTCTAACTTATAACAGTAGCACAATTTATCCAATTTCTTATCAAGATGAATTTTTTTGATACTTAGCTGTGTACATCTAGTAAAGCTGTCACAAGTTTCTCTAAGGTACATTCCTAGAAGTGAGATTTTTGTATTATAGTAAATTACAGCAATTTTACTATATATTGCCAAAGTGGTCTTTAAAATGATTGTGCTTATTTGTACTAGCAGAGAACACAAGTTTTCCCAAATCCTTGCTAAATATGACATTGTGGCATTTTTATTTTTAACAAATTTCGATGTAGCAAATGGTATCTTATTATTGTTTTGTATTATTGTAATTATTTCATTTATTTATTATTGCAATCAGTATTTTTTTATATATCACTAAGGTCAAATGTGTTTCCATTTATGTAATGTTAGTTCTTTCATTTCAGCATATTCCTTTGGTACATATCTAAAATATCTACATCCTTTTTGATAACATTTATTCCTTTTTCGCTGTTGTATTATTATACACACTGCTCTGGTGAAAACACACATATGCCTAGTAATCTGTACTCTGGCTATCCGAATATTTGTTACAATTTCCAAAACTCACTATGGCATTAAGGACATGAACCCCAGTCCAGAGTACAGAATGCACCATAGTCATGGCTCGGTTGTTCATTGGATAGGATCATGCCTTAGAGCTGTTCTTTGAGCATATCATGAATTAACACACTCATCTTCTCAACACTTGTTCTGAGGGTGTAGCCCTTCCTGGCCCCCAGCATTTCCCTTTTGATCTCCTGAACTACTTCACACTTTCTCCTCTCTCTTCAAATTGTCAACACTTTCCTCCCTGTTTCAGTCTCACCAATGCCCTTGCACATAAAATCACTGATAAAAATGAAGCAAACCTATCTACAAAACTACTTGTGTCTATACTTGTATGTCAGTTCTTTCTCCTTCTTCTCATGCATGAAACACCACTGCTGATTTGGAGATGAACCCCTCCACAGCTTTGCTAGATCTGGTCATTAAAGGCTTTGCTTTCTAGTGTATCCATTTTGTTTCTGCTACACAACAAAGTTTTACTCCTTTGTGGATTATTCCCCTCAACCCGCAATTGTATTTTAAAAAGCTTTCCCTGGCTAACACCTAATTATTCTATTTCTTTTTATGGAAACATTCTGAAGTAATTATAAATTTTCTTTTTTTCTTCAGCTTTCTCTCTTTGTTTATCTTAATATTGAACTAAAATTTATCTTGCTGTGATTACTAATTATCACAAAATTTCTAACTTCTCCACCTCTAACTTATTTGACTTTGTAGCAACTACGAAGTCAAATTAATTTTCATCTACTCTCAAATTCTCCAATTGGCCCCTAAATTTTACTACCTCTTTATTAGCTACTTTTTCATAATCTTTGTAGCTCACTTCTTCTCTTCCGTATCTCTAAATTATCTCATACCTGAGGCTCATTTATGGTCCCTTCCTCTTCTCTAACTGCATACAATTCCTATACAATATTTTATTGTCTCATGTCTTTAAATACCATCTATATTTTTCTTCCAAATGTATATCTCTAGCTTTAACTTCTTGTTTTGATTCCAGGCCTCTGTATCCAATTGACTACTTGATAGCATTTAGTAGCAGGTATGGAAGCATTTGGCATACCTGCTATAACTTAATGCTTCCATTGAACTTTATAGTGGGCATGTCAAACTATGTCCAAAGTAGAACTTAGTTCCCCCAACTATTGTCCCATTCTGCTTTTCTTCCTTGTATCAGTAAATGGTACCGTCATTTGCTCAATATATTAAGTCAAAGGTCTAGCTGCCATTCTCAATTTTTTTCTTTTATAGCCATAATGTTGAACTCTATTTATTATGTACAGTCAATGAGGCAAGTACTTTGTTTATCTGCAAAATCAAAAATTATGGTTGTACACAGTAGTTGCTCATCAAACATCTTTTGAATAATGAATGACTGAGGCCATAAAATATGCAAATTTGCTCTCAAATTATAAACAGCTTTCAGGAAAAAAGTATGATTTAGCATTGCTTTTATATGCTTATATAAAATGCTTTAGAAATAGTCAACTGAGTTTATGATTATGTTTGAAATTGATATTCCACTGGCATAGTGGTTATTTATATACTTGACTTTTCCAGGTGTGTCATTTTTGGCTTTCCTTCCTGGGTAGACTTTCTGATATTTTATTCTATTTCCACACCTCTTAATCCAAATGTTTAATTTAATAATAATTAGCTATTTGGGAAAAAACATAGTCCCTAGGGACATTCAAGGGTAGATAGCAAAAGAGAAAAGCACAACCAATTATCTGGGATGGATTTATAGTACTCCTGACAGCACAGGTTAAACAAATACTTAACAAATTCAAAACAGAGCACTTTCAATTCTTCATGAGAACTCTTGAGTTTGATGTATGCCTGGTTATATAACATAGAGGAGTAGTTAGTTGATTTGATGTGGACTCTAAATTATTCTATGCAAATGTAAAGAATAAAAGGAGAATACACTTATTTGAAACATATTTTGATGGGTCACAAAAATCTTTCAAATATTGATGTTTGAGATTTTACTTAAAATATGTTTCAGTAATGTGGTGGATATCTGTTATTTTAATCTTTCTGGCATCTTTGCATCTTTTTTTCTCTAAGAAAGGAAGCTCTCTCCCACCTTCTAAAGCCTATAATCACCTGACTTCACTTCCTCAATTTCATGTGTATGTAAAAGAAAAAGATTTGGTAATTTCCTTAGTAAACACTGATGTAAATCTTGGGAAGGAATCCTCTCCCCTTTCCTTTAGCATTGCTAACTAGGTGTAAGCATGATCCAAACTATGTCTGATGAGAGCAAGAAGACATACTTCCTGAGCAGGAAACCATCAAGGAGTAAAACTGAGGGGAGGCAGAGGGCACAAAAAGAGTCATATTTTATATTGCTTGCATTTCTAGATCTAGCAATGTGTAAATGATTCTTAGATTTTTATGTTTCTGAGCCAGTATATTTTAGTATTTATAATTTTTTTCACTGTAACCAAAAATGTGCTTCCAATACAAGTAGAGATAGAATTTATTTATATGATTATTTTTTAAAGATTTTATTTATTTATTTTTAGAGAGGGGGGAAGGGAAGGGGGTAAGAAAGGGAGAGAAACGTCAGTGTGTGATTGTCTCCTATGTGCCCCCTACTGAGAACCTGGCCTGCAACCCAGGCATGTGCCCTGACTGGGAATCCAACCAGTGACCCTCTGCTTCACAGACCCATGCTCAATCCACTGAGCTCATTTAAATGCATTAAAATCACTTCAATATACTCAAGTATTAATAAACAGAAAATATTAGAATCTAGAACATTTAGGTTTTACCTGAAAGGACTAAATAGCAAATTTTGTCAAAAAGTAACTAGTAAATGCATGTTCTAAATGTAATTCTGACATGGCTGACTCACTAAGAAGTGCAGAATTAGGTAACTGACTAAATTATTCAATGCGTGTGATTTTCTTTGTCCTATTGCTGTTGCTTTTTATTCTTCTTTGTGGATCCCCCATCCTCAGTTAATTGTTTTTTTGTTGTTGTTATTCTGTATCCTCTCTGTGTGCTATTTCATCCACATAAATGATTTCATCCTTAATCCATATGCTGGTGACTCCCAAATCTGTATCTTCTTGATTTTCAGGTTTCTGTACTCAACTACCTCAGGATACCTTCTCTTACAAAGGAAAAAAAAGTATATTATTGTTCCATTTTTCTTAGTCTCATGTGAAATTGTAATTAATATCACTGGATAAATATCAAGAGAGAAGAAATATGAGAAAGTAACAGCTTTAAAACCTGTAAGTGTACAAAATGATGCAGCTAAATAGCAACTCAGAAGAGTTTGGGCATGTGCATTAACTCTTCCCCTGGGTCATTTGCTGATCTACTTATGCTGGATAATTAAGTCAAACACTAATGGAACAGGCCTTGAGTGGCATGACCAGCTCCTCTTCTCACTATTTTTCTAGTCCTGAAGGGGCCACCTAAATTAATGGGGACTATACTCAAATTCTGAGAGTTGTCATTGATTTCCCACTGTCCCACTTTCTTAAAATATAAGTATACTTGAGTATGTTAAGTTGGTTAGGGTATGGGTTCTAGAGATGGTACCTGTGTAAAAATTCTTTGTTCTACTGCTTACGTGGGCTACATGACCAGGTACACTATTTTCCCACCTTTCTTTTTTTCAGCTATAAAATGATTATAATATTGATGCTTAAGTATCAGTGTTAAAGTGTTAAAATACATTAAGAGCTGAGATAGGAAATGCCATATTAGGTACAATGCAAGTATTTCATGTTATACTTATTTTTCAGATTTGAATTATGAAAATGTAATACAGGTGTTATTTAAGAAAAAATAAAAGCAAATTAAAACATGCATAAAAGGAAATTAAATCACTAATTTAATATAGTCAGTAAATGGATGAGTAATTTTTAAATTTATACCAGTTGGGAACCAAAATGAGTTATATAATGCTAAAACTACTTATTGCTATGTGTATCTTTTATGTAACTCATAAAAGTTTTACATAATTAAGCAGTTTAGAATTATTATTCCACCAAGGACAACCTAATTAATACCTTCACATTTCCATATTCCTACTTCTCTGCTATTTGAAAATTGGTCTAAAGTAGTGGTGAATATGCCAGTTTTTTAAAATGTAATCAAGTAGGACAAAGGTTGCCAGCTGTCCTGAACTCTTTAAAGGAGATTAGTTGCTCCATATCTTGTAAATCAATTCAAGGTAAAATTTGCCTTTGGAAGAGGAGGAAATTTTTCATCTCATATCAACTTACTGAATCAAATATTGATAATAATACTTAGTAACTTACAGTAAATTTAAAAACAATACTTTATTTTAAAATAATAAAATCACATTTTAGAATATTATAAAATATTAGCTTTTGGAAATACATATATTTTAGGGCATAATGATTTAATTGGATAAATCTATAAGAATATGTAGTGAATATTGGAATCTGCATCTGGGTCAAGAGTGATCTTTCCTAGAGACAGAGCTGAAGACATCTGTGACTATAGAAATGCCCAGAAAATCTGGCTGGAACAACTGTAATGGCATAATCAATAAAAATAAATAATTTAAAGAAATAGTAACACTTTGAACAAAAGAGGAAATCAAAGCTTTGTTAAGCCTGAAGCCTAACCAAATTTGGGATTCTCCCTTTGGAAAAAAACAAACAAATAAAAAACTATAAACACAACATTGAATGTTAAAGGATTCTTGAAGGGAAAAAATACAAACAAAATGTAAATATTTATATGCCTCACTTTTTACATTCTAAGTCAAAAGTTTACCCATTTATAAACTTTTAGAATTGTTACTGTAGGTAGCAGCTAGGAATGAGTAGCCAGAGGAGAAATAAAGAGCCCCCACCATTACACTCTAACAAAGAACTTCAAACAGGAGACTGGAAACGAAAGGGAGACCTGTCTGACTCATCGGCCTAGCAGTTCTGAGCCCGGTTCAATAAGAGTGCCATTCTGAACATCACAAACAAAACGAGGATAGCACAAGAGGAGGGGAGCCCTTGCAAGTCTGCGTGTATCATCTCTACTAGCTGGGAGAAGAGAGCATTTGTGACTGGATGAATTCCAGGGTCTAGAGAAGGGGAAGGGGAGGAACCTAGAAGCTAGCTGAGGTATACAGCCTCTGAACCCCAATAGTCATCACACTCAGATTAGCTGGGTGCCCGCTTGTCGTCAGGTGCTCAAGTGTACAGAACAAACTTACTAACAACTTTATTTCCTCTATGCATAGGGAATTAGTAAAACTAGTTATGTGGGACATTCAGACTAGTCGGGGGCCTGCTTGCAGCTTTGTACTTGTATGTGCTTCATAAATAAGTTTGCTGTCTCATTTCTGCTATATGTGTTTGTCTCTCATATGAATTTGTCTCTTGCAAGCAAGACAAGAACCAAGGAGAGGCAAGGGGTCCTCTGACTCACGTCTCCCTGGTACTAGAATAATGAACTATTTACCTTTACTTGTGCATCTATAAGTGCTAGAAGATACAATAATAAATATGTTAAACTATTCAATGCTAAGAGTTCCTTTCACTTTTTATGTAAGTTACTGAAATAAAAATAAAATAAATCTCAGATCAAGAAGTAATGCTATGGGCAAGTTTCATATAGAAGCTCCAAGAGAACATAACAAAATGTTTTTTTCCCTGAATCAAAATGTATCACCCACATGAAACCCTAAAACACACCTTAATTCCTAAGTCAAATAATAAAGTACATCAAATATCACTGTATTCTCTTTAGTCTTCTTTATAATCTAGGTAAACAATGATTGATTCTAATGAACAGGGGAAGTGTTATTTCAGAATGAAGGTGAACATGTTGATAATTCCATTAAACTCAAATGATATAATTAACTTAAATTCAGAAAATTGAAAAGGTTGGTTGGCCCAGGGGAGCTGGTTTTTTATAATCAGACCTTTCACCTCCAGGTTACCAGTTTGAATCCAAACCAGATAAAAAGAGACTGAAAATTGTTAACACATGATGTTGCTTGATGGCTTATAGGAAATTGGTTGGTGGTCTCAACTTAATCCCATGGACAAGCATTAAAAAGGCCATCAGAGGCTGTGGTAATTTATCTCTTTACAACCAGGCTTAAAAGAAGCAAAGAGATTGCTTGCAAAAAAATATTTCAGTGGCAAAATACATTGGTTAAATATATTCAGAAAGGACAAAGTATTTCAAAAGAAAATTTTAATAAATCTTTTATAAATGATGCCTGAACCATACACACTCTTAAAATTATTTCAGTAAATAATCTATTCATTTCAAAGCAGAAAATGATCCTTTGAATTTGTCAGTATTTGGGAATCAATTGGGGATGGGACACAGCAATGGATATTTGGGCAGAATAATCACAAAATATTTGGCATGTCCATGTATAGGTGTGTTTATAAATGAATAGATTATCACAATATGTATTACTTTTTTCTCAAAATAGTCAGCATAAAGTTAAACTCATACATCTCTAAATATAATAATTTTAAGTTCAAGAGGAGTATTTTATAATGCACACCTGTATGATAAAGAAGTTTGACATTCTGTAAACTAAATTTTGGTTCTATAAATGAAAATAAAATTTAAAATATAACATATTTAAAATATTTGTATAACATGTATTTAATGTGCTATATAAGCATATAAGATGTTTATATAACATATATTTAAAATATAACGTATATATCCTAAAATTTAAATATAACATATACTTGAACTAGAATTTAAATTTAAGTACATTTAGTTAAAGTGAAACTACAGAATATAAAAATCTCAGACTGGATGCATTCTTTGTCACTTCCTAGACTTTCTGTCTCTCTTATATGATAATTGAATTTTCTTTTTTAATTTGTGGACATTTTTTCTCTACTTCAATATACTTAGGCTTGGAAAAATAACTTTTTATCAAACTTTAAATTCCATTTTGAGGTTGAGTGAGGAGTCTTCAGTGTATTGCATTAAAAATACAGCCCTGGTTGGTGTGGGTACTAGCCTGTGAACCAAAGGGTTGCTGGTTTGATTCCCAGTCAGGGCACATGCCTGGGTTATGGGGCTAGGTCCCTGGTAAAGGGTGAGTGAGAGGCAACCACACATTGATGTTTCTCTCCCTCTTTCTCCTTTCCTTCCTCTCTCTCTAAAAATAAATAAATAAAAATTTTAAGAAAGAAAAAAATTATATATACCAATTTTATTTATCAATAGGTCTTAATTTTGCCTTCAGTGGTGATATCTACAAAGTATATAGTCTTTTTCCAAATTGATATTTTAAATAGACCCTACCTTTCAGGCATATTTGGCTATTGCATAGCTAAGGATTGTTAGAACAGCAATACAACCCCTGGCTTGGCACCTCCTCCAAGTCCTGTGGTTTTAGTCATGATAATATAGTGTCTTTACACTGCTGATGACAAAGAGAACAATGATTTTAAGATGAAAGAAATAGTTAAGCCCTGGCTGGCGTAGCTCAGTGGATTGAGTGCGGGCCTGGGAAACAAAAGGATCGCAGTTCCATTCCCAGTCAGGATACATGCCTGGGATGCAGGCCAGTTCCCAACAGGGGACACATGAGAGGCAACCATAACCATGCATTGATATTTCTCTCCCTCTCTCCTTCTCTTCCCCTCTAAAAATAAATAAATAAAAAAATTAAATTAAATTAAATTAAAAAATAGTTAAAAACATGCTGCATAAATACCACTGTGAAGACACAGTGGCAGAGTTTTAAGGGGACTAAGCTTGCATAGATGGCTGTTTAGGAGACATCAGAAGTCTAGGCGGGACCCTGAACTCCAAGATCAGGTAGGAGTCATGTATAGATCGCATGGCTGGCTGGGTGCCTCAGGGTCAGACATGGAGAGGAAGCCAAGCTCACTCCAACATTCACCATGACGGGTGATGGCCAGTCTGTGCACCAAAAGGTTGCCAGTTCTGTCGTGCATGGGCATTTCTCTCCTCTTCTCGTCATTCTGAAAATAAATAAAGAATTTATTTCAGAATTTCAAAGAAAGAAAGAAAGAAAGAAAGAAAGAAAGAAAGAAAGAAAGAAAGAAAGAAAGAAAGAAAGAAAGAAAGAAAGAAAGAAGAGAGAGAGAGAGAGAGAGAGAAAGAAAGAAAGAAAGAAAGAAAGAAAGAAAGAAAGAAAGAAAGAAAGAAAGAAAGAATCTTTTTTAAAAAAAACTATCTCCCAAAATTCTAGTTTATCATATTAGGAAAATGACATAAATTAGGGTCACCAGAGGAAGTGCAGATTGCCTATTTTGTAAGTTTTTTCCCCATTACCTAAGGTGGGGAGAGATTTTTTTCAGCTTTATGGGGGAATTATTGATTGATAAAATTGTAAGATATCTATAGAGTGCAATGTAATGATTTAATAAGCATTTGCATTGTGAAAAGTTTCCCTCCATTGAGTTCATTAACACATCCATCACCACTCATATTTATGTTCCCCTTTTTTTGTGAAGGCATCAATATTCTACTGTCCTTGAAAATTTTGATTGCACAGTACAGTGTTATCAACTATATCATCATGTGGTACATTAGGTCCTCAGATCACTGTGAAAGTTTGCACACTCGTATCATTTTATCAACCTTTTCTTACATCTTCTTTAGCAATCACTCTTCTAATCTGTTTCTATGAGTTTGACTTTTGAAGTAAGGTCACATATTAAGTAAGGTGTCAGACAGCTGCTATTGCATTTTAATAAATCTAAAGCTTCAAATAATTAGAATAAAGTCTCCAAGGTGAAATTCCAAGAAACATTGAATCTATTATCATGAATATACAGTTAATTAAAAAAATAACTCAGTATTCCATGCATGAAACAACAATGGATTTAATAATTTTGAATTTTTTTACAAAATTATTCTACCAGGAATATTTGTTTTGTGGCCAAGAATTTATAATTTGCTAATAATCATGGAGATTTATTGAAGATGTTTAAATACCTCAGTGGGTATTTGGATTATATATGATCATATATAAAACTTTAAGGATGATGGGACAAATTAAGAAATTGAGGTCCACAGAGATTGAGATTCATCCACACATATGTAGCTAGTAAATGGAAAAGATAGAAATCTAACCCAGAAAGGTAAAGTAGATCAGATCCGAAACATTTTGTAAAATGTTTTTTTGAAACATTTTTGAACCCACAGGTTCATGCCGTAAGTCACAGAGCGTGAGGTTTTCATATGAAGTCTCATGTCTGTCAAAAGACTCTCACCCTGCTTTCCTTTGTAATAAATACCCTTCAAAAGATCAAAGCATTTTTGGTATCAAACAACATAACATAATTGATGGTTTTCTTTATTGAACAAAAAGCCTATATCCATGGGGTCAAAGTTCTGTGCTTTAGGAAAAGCCTACAACCTGAGACATATGTAACTGTACTGAGCAGGTCAGTGCATGCGGAAGTTATACTTGACAATAGGCACGATTCTACCATTGGAATTTTTTTCTGTACAGAGTAGGATTTAGGTCCTAATCATTTGCATGACAAATCAAAATATGCTCCTTACATGTTATTTAAAGTCACACAGGAACCAAAAGCTATCTCTGATGAGTGAAACAAGCGTGGTAGGAATAATAGAGGGTGGTGAGGGCTATAGCAGACTTAGTTACCACACTAGCACTTGATTCTAGCCATGTGGGAATGTAAACACCATGTTGCCAGATCTTTTTTTTTCCTCCCAAGATCAGTATAAAATTCACAGTTTTTGGTTTTGGTTTTGTTTTAGATAGAGGTAGATGGGGTAGAAAATACACTGGCTTTGCCTCTTAACGACACATACACTTTACAAACATTTTAATTAGCTCAAGAAAATAAAACTAAATGGCCTCTAATCCAGAGCCCTTCAAGTTTTAATCTCCATTCTAACAATATCAAATATTTTTGAGATGATGGAAGATATAACAATTAATGCAAAATAGGTAGATTTTTTTCTAAATAACTTAAATCCTATGGAAAAAATGCTGAATACTGCTAAGACTCCAAAAGAAATAGTCTCTGTACAAAGAAGGCTTACTTAGTCCTATTCTATGAGTAAATTCAATATATATTATAAAATAATGAGTTTGATAAATATTGATTTTCTACATGCTTTTTTCTTCCCATTTGGTTGCCATATAGGATCTTGCCTGTAGCAGTTCATGTCAATAGCACTGGGAGAACCCCTGCTTCCTGGATGAAATGTGGAGCTTGGGGACAAAGACTGAAATCTGGGCTTCCACCCTGACAGGGGAGTGCTGTGGCTTGGATAACGAGAAGGAGGTTAAGATTCAGAGTCAAGGAAAGAAAGCTGAATTATCAATTACAAAAGAAGACAAGTTATCAGGCTGAGCTTGGAAACACAGAAATTAGGGTTATATGGTAAAAAAAGATGCAGCAAAATGAAAGTGAGACTGAACTATAGTAGCTTGTGTCAGATCGCTTAGTGCAGATGAGACACAGTGGAGGTCTGAGGGAGGAGGAGGGAGGGAGAAGCTGGGGCTCAGTCTCAGAGGCTGGGAGAATTTATAGGCAGATCCTCAAACAACAGCAGAGTATCTGGAAGGCTTGCGTACCTGGCAGGAGATAGTGGTGAATACCCGACTGAGTCTGGTTCACATTACAGCGTGTATGTCAGCTTGCACACTTCGATCCCTGGCCAAGAAGGACAGTCAGGCCTCAAATAGAGGTTAACACATGGCAAAATTTTTATACCTTCTCTTAATAGTAGGTTCTAAGGAACAGATAACACATCTACAAACTGAAACCTAGTTCAAAGGCCAGGAGCTGTTTTCTGTCTTCCTACTCTTACTTTCTAGTCTACTTTATCATCAGTATATTTGGTCTCTAAGGACCCTTTAAATAAGATACAGCACGTCCTTTTAATGATAGCCTTGAAAACAATACGGTCAGAGTCCAGTCTGTGGAACTGTTTCATGATTCTTGTTTAAAAACACATACCAATTTTGAGCAAGAACTTTATTTAACTGAATGATCTGGTTAAATTTCTAACATATTGTGACAAATCTAGTTTCACCATTGTCTGAAGATATTGCATGAACTTCTGCTATGTATTCTGTGTCATTATTAGATTCTGGGATGAGGGAGCTATACATTGCATTAGCGCTTTCTGATCTCTAGATCAAGAGAGAAATAGACCTGAAGACAAATGATTATAATAGCGTGATGAGGCAATATTAATATAGATAGGTAATAAATGCTATGCAGATACTGAGAAGCAAGCTGATACTTACCTAAAAATTGGGAGAAGCTTCACACTTCCATTTAAAAATAATAAGCCTCTAAACTCTTCCTCTATATTTCCCTTTTCTCTACCTACCAACCATATTTACCTGATTCATAATTTGATAATTGATGAATTATGCTGAACTTTGTTGCATTGATTTGCGGTGGAGGCCATAATAAAGTATGATCAACTGAATGGCTTAAATGAGAGAAATTTATTTTTATTGTTTCACAGTCCAGAAGGCTGACAATCTGAGATCAGGGTATCCATCCCCAGGGCCATGTTCTTTCTGAAGGCTCTAGGGAACTCCAGCACCTATTCTAAGCCTCTCTCCAAGTTTTTAGTGGTCTCTTTACTTGTGAGAGCATAATTCCTGTCTTCACAGGGCATTTTCCCTATGTGCATGCTTCTGTGTCCAAATTCCCCCCTTTTATAAGGATACCAGTCATACTGGAGTTTGGGTCCACCCTACTCTGGTATGATCTCATCTTACCTAATTACGCCTGCAACAACGTTATTATCAAACAAGGCCATATTATGAGGTACTAAGTACTTATGAATTTTGGGGCAACATGATAAACTGAAAACATTTGTCTCAATCCTGTTTATTTGATAAAAGTCCTGAGTTTCTCTAAGAATGGGATGCTCTGAATCTGAATTTAGGTGCAATTGTTACCAGATGCTACAGACTCAGGTGCCCTGCCTGTGCACTGCAGGCATTTGAGAGACATTGGTATTGAGGTCTGCAAGAGATCTGGAGATTTGAATGATCTGTGCAAGAGAAATGGGTGATTATAAGGCACTCTGAGATTCAGGTTGAGAGAAAATTTCCCTAGTTACAGCAAAGTATGTATTGGATTTAGACTGCTCTTTTTTTCAAAGTAGCTTTTAGGGTTTGCTGAAAGATTTGTATGCTTTTCAGTTATAATAGTAATTTGGCAGTTCTTCCATGGTTTCTTGCCAAAAAGAATCTGTGGAAATACAAAACTATTTGGTTATATATATTCAATTTGGAAGGCGTAAGAATAGGTTCACCATCTCTTAGTTTGCTGTTTCTGCCATTAGGCATTACATTGAAATGGTCAGAAAAGTGAGAGAGGCACATTGTTTTATTTGTATAAAGAAGGATAAACTATGGTTACTCTATGCAAGTGTTGGTAGATTACTGAAGAATGATTGGCGTATGTTAATAAGAAACCTATGTTTCATTGTGATTGATTTACCTTATTGAAGTTTAGGACATAAGCTTTGCATTACAGCAGAAGCCTGTTTTAGAGCATGGGGGTGGGGGAGAGCTGATAAACGGAGAAATGTGTTATTCCTGCTACTTTGATACAGTGGCACATTTTAAGAGGTGGCATAATCAATGCGTTGTTAAAAATGTAAGCCATGGACTTTGTCAATGTTAGATAATCATGATTTTTTAAAAAATAACAACAGTATTTTGGTATATAGAGAGTGTTGGTATGGCTTCTAACACTTCTGACTTATTGATCCCAGAGTAAAAGATGAGAAATTAACAATCTGCAGCAACACTGGAATAATCAAGTTTGAGATTTTCATAGAAACTTTTATATGGAAGGAACACTTATAAATATTCAAATTTTCAAAGAAAATTTAAGGAAATAAAAGGGTGATTTGCTAGAAAACTTCTACAGAAAAAAAGGTAGGAAATTAAAATCCATAGAAATAGCATAGAATCTGCTCAGTGATGCAGGATTAGAGATTCATGAACCCTGACACAAATAAAATAAGTTCAGGAAAGATGTTTTGTTTGGGAAGAAAGACAAGGGATAAAATCCTGGAACACTGACTTCTACTGATAATGTTTAACACACACACAAAAAACACAAAGTTTTTTATAAAACAAACAAAAATAATCCCTATGAAATAAGTATGTCATAACTGCAAAATCCACTGGAGATTCGTTTGGTCTATTAGATTATGTTGGGAATGAAGTTAACCAAAGAGACTGCAAAGAATGTGAAGGGACTGAATGGGTGCTTTGTGCCTGGCAGTCCCTCCAAGATGATGAAGAAGTATCTATCCTGGAGTTACTTTGTACAGAGAAGGAAGGTAAAGAACTGTCAAAGAAATCAAAACAAAGACCTGATTGAAAAAATATGAAAAATTAAGTGGCCATAAATCACTAAGTTCAAATGGTCTCCATCTAAAACTTCTGAAGAAGTTAAAGAACCATGTAGCTAAGCTACCACCAAAAATGTATCAACACCTTCCATCAAAGAGGGGGGTGATAAATGCCCATCCATCCCTAAGAATAGTCCAGTGTTACTTGTAAGATTAGGTTTTAATAAAAACATGGTGTTGTCTAGAATTATTCTTGCCTTAAGAAAGAATATTTTTCCCATTATGTAAACTCTGTACTTTAGTTAATTCCTTGTAAGTTAGTTTGTTTCTAGAGGATATTTCTCCACAGATTAGCTTTCTTCTCTGTTTTAATTTTCTTTTGTGGTGGTTGCTGTTGTTTATTTCTGAGCGTGTTCCTCTGTGAATTTGCCACCCTAAGTGTTACTGAACACTACCTACTAGACACACACTGATGTGTTACCAAGGAGAGGACCATAATCCAGCCTGAAATTAGTCATGGCAGCGTTTGTTGGTTGTCAACTAGGTCTGGTCGATAAGCAATAACTTTATTGTTACAACATGTGGTGGGATTTTATATACTAAGCACCATGCTGAGAAGAGCACAATAAAACCTGCTCGGTAAACTCGATTTCCCAAAGCAACGCATGCATCTATGTTGCCTGAGAATTTTCTCACATTTTGGGATGGTCGTTATTTTTAAGTTAGAGCAATTCCATGATGCCCAAATTAACACAAATTAATAAATGGCTTATGAGCATGTCAGAGTTTCTGGTGATAAATTTGGGACCTGCCACTAAAGACCAGACATTGATTGCACAACAGACTGCAGCTCTCTGTTTAATTCTTAGCAGGTGGGCGCAGGCCAGGCCTTCCCGTCTTGCATTACCAATGAACCTTGAACACGACCTCTCCAAGGGAAGGACGGGAATTCATTCGCCATGTTTACTTTGTACTGAAACGCTTTATAGATGAAGACCCCTAACTGTGCTGAATTGTTCTTAGTTAAGAGTGTGAGATGTGTGGCGTGACTGGTATTTTTGACAGTCTCAGCATTTTGAGAAGCTCAGCTAATTTTATCGATGTTTCACACGAGCTTGTTCTTCAAGTGTAGTGAGGGCTTTGGAGCTGGCTGAGAAGTTACATACGACTTTAGCCCAGTTCCAAAGCCATCACTAGTTACTTGTAAAGAACAAGCTCATGCGAAATATCTATGAAATCAAATGAGCTTTTTAATAGATTTTCACAAAGGACCGCATTACTTTAATGCCAATTTACTCTTTTTATTTTTTGCTAAGTGTTAAGGAGGGAAGGCATTTAAGGGAGCATCTTCTTACTGACACATTCTTGGAACTGCCCGTATGAGTCAGGACTGCACCTCTTCATCTCAAGTGTTTAATCCCAGCCACCTACAAGTCAGCGTTTATTTCTGCTTTACTGAATGGGATAATTATCCAGGGGCAATTCCAGGCATTTATGTTTCCCTTCTCTCTTTCAGAGATCTTGTCTCTCTTTCCAAATTATGGCATGATTCCTGAACATATGCATTTGTCCTCCAGAAGAAAAAATCTTGTACGAGCAGAAGACTGCATTAGATGGTGAGAAAGAACAGTACTTCAGAGGGTTGTCAGAGGCCTCTGTTTGAGGAGGCCTCTGGCTGTCAGTCTTTTTAAATCATCAACATTTAAAAAATCGAGCAAAAACTATCAACTCTCTCATGAGGTAAATATACATTGAAACATTCTGCAATGCGGGTTTATGTGGTTCATAAACTTACAATAACCATCTCCAGATTAAAGACCCTGGAACAGCTAGTCCATTGAGTACAAAAGGCTATTAATCGGAACCTTCAATCTACAGCTTTCGTCCTTACTGTGCTTCAGGGATATTGCCTAGTCACATTAAATATATTGCCTATGTTTCCATTAAATGGAAGTAGAAGATATTGTTCATTGTTGGGAACCACTCTGCCTGGTTTCAGGAATTGTCACTGCCTCCCATGGCTAAGTGAGTGACCTCCTGAGTGCGAGCCACAGAAGACAAAGCTTGTCTCTGGCAGCAAGTGCTGCTTCCGCTTCTTCCCCTGCCCCCAAAGCACGGTCAATGTCCATGGCGGGTACGACCGCTCAGAGAGGGACAACCTAGGCCAGACACGATCACTTGGGAGGTGATCATGGAAGTATTTGGGGGGCTGTAACAAAGAGGGAATGATGGACCCTCACACGCCAGCTATTCTGACATAGCCTGAGTCCCCATTTCCTCTGGGAGAAGCACTTCCTAGTTCTAATCCTCTTAAGCCTGAAAACTTGTGATGAGGAAGGCAGTGCAGCCCTGTGCTGGGAAGGGCGGGTACCCAGGGCAAATCAGGCATAAGAAAGTATACGTAAAAATCCTGTGAAACCTGCCTTGTTTAGAATGCCCTCATTTAAATGATAAGGCTTCAAGCAAGAAGTTTGCTCCTCAAAGTTTTATGGCTTGTTAGTTATCTGACCCTGACTGAGAATAAGCCCTCATAGTTTTTTGAATGCTCTATTGTTTGATTCTTACCTGTATTCTTGTGCAAACTAACCCAATAAAAGCCCCTTGAGCAGGGGGCTTTTGGCCCTTCCCTTTTGAGGGATCGGCCACCTTTCCTCCCCAAGCAGGTCATGTCTTGGTAGTGTTTACTTTCACTGGAAGGGGGAAGGGGTGGAGGAGAACATATTGCTGTTCTAAGGACATTTCTCCTGCTTCTATGCTATGAATTTCAACTTAATCACAGGCCAGCCTCGGCTGCAAGCTCTATACAAAGTGCCCTGTGCCTATCTAAAAACTGGCGTTCCATTTCTAAGGAAAAAGACAATGTACATTCAGGGACAATTAGCATTGTTGTCACAAAAACTAAGCAAGTCATTTTTTTAAAATCAGGGTTAACTAGATCCATATAAAGAAAATATAGTTACTTCATGATTTACTGATACATAAGAGCAGTCCTTAGTTTCCTCAGCAGTCATTAATCTCTCTAATAACTTAATAACTCTGTGAACTTTTGACCTATACCTTTTCCATTATTCCCTTCATTTATTATATAAAACTGAAATATTTCATTTTTCAGGAAAATTTCCTTAAATTTCTCAACTTATTTAGGTACTTATTCCTGTAATTTTATACAGGAATATCATATTCCATATCATATTCTAATCTTAGCACACATGACACCATAATCATTCGTTACATGCCTATATCCCTTATTAGAATATTCCTTGAGGGCAGACATTACATCTGACATGTTTTTGTAACCTCAGCCCCTAGCACATTCCTGGAACAGAGTACATTCAATCACTGCTTGCTAAAAACAAAGAAAAATGAATGGACTACCTGAGGTAATTTATATGTAGTAGTATATAGAACATTGGCAATTGATGCATATATATTAGAAATCAACTATTAGGTACATTGCATATATTTGTTTAAGGTATCCAAGTAATATAACAGATACTTGAATTATTTCTCTAGTAGAATGTAGTCAAAAGAATAAGTGGACTAAAAAATACACTCTTTTCCTCCTCCCTTTTCTGTCTGCTGATCAGGAAGTAAAGAAACTAAGAATCTTGAGCTATGATTTCAGTATATCTTATATGAAGGGTAGTATTAAAATCCTGCCTTCTTCATAGCAGGGAGAATGGACAACAAATCTCTCAGTTTTCAGCTTCTTTCTTATTCCGGGCCAACTTGAAGGATATGCTCAGAACTCATTGATAAAGGAAAGAAACTGACATTCTTCTGACCTGACACCAGAAATGAAGTATTGCCTCACAGAGAGAAGCCTTGTGCATTGTAAGGCAGTTAAAAGTATTTTCCAACTCTAGGTTAGAATTATACTATCTCTGAAAATGAGTGTTTGCTTGGGGGAGGCAGGAGAGTATGTGTGCACATGTGTTAGTTCTACCATTATTACCTAGGCAAGTTTCTCCTGGGTTCATGACACACATTGACTGGGGTGTATGGAATAACTTAGGTGTGACAGGGACTGCACATTTAGTTCATATTCCCTGAACAATGGACCCATGGCATTGACCAACTAGGCTCAGGAGGACAACATGCACAGAAAGGTCTGGTGGAAACTCCTGCACACACACTTTTCTTTGCCAATTTACTCCTTCTCTCTGCTCAATTGGTGACCTTGAGCTCACTTATGAAAATGCTTCCCAAACTTCTCCACAGTTCCTAGGTGGGGTTGGCGCTAAGCAGTCCTCACTTACTGTATTTTGCTGTGTATAGTGCATGCTTTGTGTCCAAAATTTTGATGGAAAAATAAGGATGTGCATTATGCATGGGTTTAATGATTATATACCATGGGTATAGTAATGGGTATAATAATTAATCCCATGTATAATGGGCACAAAAACATGAGTGTGCATTTTACACACCAATATGTGGTAGTCCATCCTGCACTTCCCTGTAGGTGTGGATAATTATCCTACACTGCCTTCCTCCCTCTTCCCTAGGTTTAGGGTTTTGCACTACTGCAAACCTAAGAAGGCCCAGCCCTGTGGCTCCCGTGGTTGTCACACTGTTCTAGCCCATACCTCTCTTCTTACTTCTAGAGCTTCTTCTTTCTCTCAGCCTCAGGAATCCTTCTTGTGTTTCAGCTCTACTTTATACACAATTCCTAATCCTCATACTGCTAATTCAGTCTTTGATGTCCTGACTCCAGTTATAGACGTTGTAAGTATATAATATTATTTTGGTTGCATTGGACAGACAACTCCAATGCTCAGTTGCATTTCAGTCATCTTTATACTTAAAATGATACTATTGTCAAAAATTGCTTTGAAATTTAAATAATTACTTATAGATAAAGCAGTTAATAGGTAGCTGGACACATAGTAGGCAAAAAGATGCAGGTGTTATTTGATGTGTACTAGTTAATGATGACTACAGGGGTTTCTTAGATTCTGCATGACTAAGAAGCCAAGTTCCTGATATCTAATAATGAAACTCTTAAGTCGTTAAATACTATTTCTCTGTTTATTTTATTATTTCATTTTTTTATATTCACTTCATGATATAAACTCATTTTTGTTTAGCAAAAAGATGGTTACTTTCTTGAGATGTTGCTTTTGGTATTTAGTTCATTGCACTAAAATTTTGTGATCAACCTCTCTGTATGCAATAACTTTAAGTGTTGTTAAGTGACATTTTTTATTTAGGTATTTGGTTTGCTAAAACTTCTCTAGGCTTTACATTATTATTGTCAAATTGCTCCTGGATTACCTGATAATGAATTAAATAATACATAGTATTTAACATATTTATTAAAGGCCAACTCAAGTTTGAATATCATGAGTAAAACAAACAAGGTCACTGCTTTTACTGAGTTTATAATTCAGTCAAAGTAAAATATGTTCAAAAATATAATGCAGCTCTTGGAAAATGACAATGCAAACACACCATTTGAGCCAACCCTCCAGCAATTCAAATACATAACCATATAGATAAAATAGATAATCGTACACATCACCATAATAGATTTAAAAAATTGTGAAGAAAAGCGCAACAAATAATAATGAAAAAAGAGAAGTATCTCCATGCTGAGGAAATTGAAAAGAAGTAGAATAAAATGATGAGAATTGAAGCTGATTGTCCGTTGGATTCTGGATCTAGAAGCAGTCAGAAGCTACTAGGAAGTCAACTTCTGTGGGGTAGAATACACTAAATGTGTCCGGGGTATATACCGGGAAAAGAGCCAACTCACTGCTGGAAGCCAGTGGTTGGAATGGGGATTTCTACTTGGCACAGGAAAGAAGGAAAACAACTCCTGGTGCTGGGGCTCTGCCTAGTATGAAGCAATTTGCTTCAGGAAGGAGGATACAGTCCAAACTTCCAAGCAGAAACTGAGACAAAATTTCCATGGTTGGTTTCTTGGATCATTGAACTACTCTACAGTGTAAATCCCTCAGATTTTCAAAATAAGACTTGATTATGGACTGAGGTCCCAGGGACCTGGTAGCACAATATCTATACCACCAAGAAAATGACAGGGAGGGAGGTACAGAGAGAGGGAGAACCTAGAACTCAAAATACCAAAACATATGAATAAATCTAACACTACCAAAAAACTTAAGAACAACAATAATTACAAGATCCCAGAGGAAATTAAAATAAGAAAATAATCAAAACATATTTACCATTACTCCTCTTGGGATTCTAAAAATTATAACAAAAATATTATTTAAAATATATTAAATCAAATAAAGAAAAAATGAAACTGATATAGATGAATATAAACAATTTAGAAGTCTTGGAAATGATAGTAATTGTTTTTAAAAGAACAAAAATCATATAAAATCTGGATTGACTTCGAATAGGTATAGTAAATTCTAAGTAAAAGGTAGTAAGAAATTAACACAAAATAAAGCTTAGAAACAAGGATATAAAATAGATTAAAGACTCATAAAAGCAATAAATAGATTAAGATGACAAAATAAATTTAAGAATAACTTAAGAGGATCAAATGTAGAACATTAAAGAACAAATGTTTAATAGGAGAGTGATTGGGAATAACATATATGACAATAGAGTTAGACCCGCAACCTCTGTATCAAACCGCCCGAGAATCTAATTTAAAACCTCTGCTGAAACTGGCCCAGAATGATTGTAACTTAATTGACTTATTTCATGTATTTAGCAAGTTTGATTAGGAAAATAAACATTTGCACAAAACAACTAACAGATTTGTAGTAAGAGATACAGAAATGATTAAAATATAGTGTATAACATGTTGTGTAATAAGGTAATGTAAACTATGATTTAAAAACCAATACATTAAAAACTTGAATTGAATAGACAATATTCTAAAATGTATATTCACTACCCACATTTTCTCATGGTAAGTAATAAACTTGCATAAGCCAGTGAGCATTTTGAAAGTATAGTGATTCAGTAAATGTTTATCCCTCAAAAAATAATAAATGATTTTAAAGGATATTTTAAAACCTTCAAGAAATAAGCAATGGCTAACTTCTGCAAACTGTTTCAGACAACAGAAAAAAATTTATTCTGGAAGTCTCATTTCAGTGGAATCATGAAATACACAGTCAGTCACTTGTGTCTGGTTTCTTTCCTACAGCACAATATTTTGAAGGACCGTCCATGTTGTAGCACCTGTCAGAACTTCATTTCAATTTACGGTTGAACAATATTTAATTGTGTGGATCCACTACACTTTGTCATTCATCAGTTGATGGTCATTTAGGTTGTTACCATGTTTTGGCCCTCCAGGATATTTTATGTAGCATTTATAAAGGCTATATAAGAAAACAATATAAATTTATTTATAATAAGAAAATAATATACATTTACTTATTTATGATTTATTTTTAAAATCTTAATAAAAGATTTTAAAATAAAATTCAGCAAGGTTGAAAATACATCTTTTTTCTATTTTTAAATTAAATTTATAGAGATGATATTGGTTAATAAAATCCTATAGGTTTCAAGTGTCAATTTTATGACAAACCATCTGTATATTGCATTGCATGCCCATCACCCAAAGCCAAATATTCTTCTCTCACCAAATATTTTGATCATATTGGATTTAACCCCAAGGATACATACATATAAAACTTCATACCCTCTATTAATAGTGCACACTACATTATTTTAAAGGAAAAAGATGATTATCGCAAAGATGCAAAGTTGTTTTTAATTCAATATTTTTAGCAAAGAATTAAATGAAACAAAAAGCTTTTTATAATATTTTCATGGAATATGTTATAAAATTTTATTGCAGTACATAAAAATAGCTTATAAAATGGAGAAATAAGACATGTGTGTTGTTTGATAATAAACCTTGATATTACCAACAATTCTAATTTCTCTATGTATCTAGTGTAATTTCTATCACAATCTTTTCAGGGGTTTTTATTGACCTTGTCAAGAAATAACAATTTTATATGGAAGATTAAGTAACTAGGATATCAAATTTTAAGATAATATTTTAAATGAGAGTTGGTAGAAAAAGCTTTTTAAAAATAATTAATATAAACTAATTGAAATGAAGGGAAATATACAGAAAACCAATAGTAATGGAAAGGAAACTGGGACTCAAATCAAAGGAGTGGACCAGAAGAAGGAAAAAAATGACCAAACAGAAAAGGATGAAGAAACATGAATTCAAAAAAATGAGGACAGGCTTAGGAACCTCCAGGACATCTTTAAACACTCCAAAATCCAAATTATAGGGGTGCCAGAAGGGGAAGAGGAACAGCCAAGAGTGGAAATCTTATCTGAACAAATAGTAAAGGAGAATTTCCCCAATCTGGCAAAGGCAATAGACTTCCAGGAAATCCAGGAATCTCTGAATCCTGGGACTCAGAGAGTCCCAAAGAAGTTGGACCCAAGAAGGAACACACCAAGGCACATCATCATTGCATTAGCCAAGATTAAAATGAAGGAGAGAATCCTAGAAGCAGCAAGAGATAAGGGGACAGTCACCTACAAAGGAGTTCCCATCAGACTGTCAGCTGATTTCCCAGAAGAGACCTCACAGGCAAGAAGGGGCTGGAAAGAAGTATTCCAAGTCATGAAATCCAAAGACCTACAGCCAAGATTGCTCTATCCAGCAAAGCTTTCATTTAGAATGGAAAGGCAGATAAAGTGCTTCTCAGATAAGATCAAATTCAAGGAGTTCATCATCACCAAGCCCTCATTATATGAAATGTTAAAGGGACTTATCTAAGAAAAAGAAAATAAAAAAGATGAACAGTGAAAGGACAGCAAACTCACAGTTATTAACAACCACACCTAAAACAAAAGGAAATTAAGAGGACAGCTAGATCAGGAGTGAACCATAGAAATGAAGATCACATGGAGGGTTAGCAACAGGGGAGTGGGAGGAGGAGAAGGGGGAAGAAGGTACAGAAAATAAGTAGCATAGACAGACGGTAGGTAGAAAATAGGGGGGAGGGCAAGAATACTATGGGAAATTCAGAATCTAAAGAACTTGAGACACGTGGTCATAAACTAAAGTGGAGGGAATGGTGGGGGAGGGGGTGTGCAGGGTGGAGGGGAATGAAGGAGGGAAATAGAACAACTGTAATGGCATAATCAATAAAATTTTAAAAAATAATAAAAATAAAATTTCTAAATTAAAAAAATTGATAATCTCATTACCCTAAAATTAAATATTTCTGCAAAACAAAACACTGTAAAGCAAATTAGAAGTATGTTGAATTTAAAACAATATACAAACTAGGAGGAAATATTTTTAACATATATTACTCTTCCAGAATGTAATAATGAAAAATAAATAAAAACAAATAGCTGGAACAGGAAATAAAAAATACTATCAAGGCAAGTCACAAAACAAGAATAAGGAAATATTTGGGGGCAGTAAAGATAAGAAAATGTTTTCTAAGAAATCAGTAAGACGAAGATTGTAACTACTCATTTCATACTCATCAGACTGCCCATTGTTAACAAAGTCTAAGCAAACCCAAAAGCTGCATACACTGCTAGAATAGTTTAAAAGAGGTACACTATAAAGTGATTACCTGATAAAGGTAATACTTTTTTCCTATCACAATATTTGAGAAAATTAGAATATTCAGGAGAGTTGATTTCTATTGTCTATATACACTTGTGTACTTATTATGCCCTGCATTTGTGTTTGTTTGAACAATTTTATTGTAAAATAAATAAATACCAAGAACAAAGTAAATAAGTGCCAAGAAAGAAAAAGAAATTGGATTGACAAGACAGAATAACAGAAGAGATATAATTTATATTGTTTGGTTAGAACAGTTCTCTCTAACATCTTATCTTTTAAACTGAGATTTTGTTTAAAGAGTGATTTCCAGAAGTACAGTTGGGAGAAGAGCCCTGTAGACAAAGAAAAGGGCAGATCTTATAGCTCTGAGATAAGAAAGAGTTGGACATTTCTAGAGACAGAAAGAAAGCCAGGTTGGCTTAAGTGCAGAGAAAGATGAAATGGACCTGAGTAAAGGTGACCGTAGCAAAGGGGCAGTCATTTTATTCAAGAGCAATAGGAAACTAATCCAGTACTTTAAATAAGGACACACCAAAATCAGGTTTGTTTTACATTTTTATTCTATTATGAGAAGACTAGATGAAAGAGAGCAAGAAGAGATGAGGAGACACTAAACTGAAGCTTGTTGCTATTATCCAGGTAAGGATGAGTGGAACTGTAGACAGGGAGAAGTGGACCAATGTAAGACATGGTTGGAAGTAGAATCATCTGGACTTTGTGACAGACAGCTCGTTGAGAGTGAAGCACAGGAAGTTTTTGAAGTGTGGCTCTCAGACTTCTGACTCAGGCCAGTACTGTTTTGACTAGAGGGGAAAAAACTGGAGAAAAAACAGGGCACCAAAAGAGGTGGAGAGATCAAGAATTTAGATACCAAAGCAGACAGATATTTTTACATGTCCTCAAAACAGTTATAAATCAAGTAAAGAACAAAATGTATTTCTCAGTCCAATGAAATATACTCATTACTTTCTTAGTATTCTTTAAAGTGGGATTATTTAGTTCTTACTTTTCAAGACCATTCTCTTATAGTACTTGAGTTTCTTTTGTGTATTGAGTTTCAAATAATTTTGATCTTCTTTAGTTGTAATTTTTCAAGTCCACTTATCAAAATTCTAACATTATGTATGTTATTGACTGAATATCCTATAAAATATTGTGGTTTTGACTCAAAAATATTAAAAATCTATTGCTTATAATAATATACATAAGACTGAATTTTTTCAGGTGTTTCTATATAGAGAAAAGAGGTTTCTATATGTGACATGTAATTGGCTATATGACATCCAAGAAGAAAAACATCATAATTTTTAAATATATTTAATCACATATTTTTCATATGATATCTATTGAGGACAGATTGATTTTAAACTCAATACTTTGCTCTTTTAATGCTATGACAAAGCTCCTAATCCCCCAAAATAGATAAAACAATAACAATTGAATAAAATTATCTGTTATTTCTTGAGCATTTACCATGTAATAGACACTGTACAAAGTAATTTATAACCTTCACAACAACCCGTATGCTAAGTATTATTATTCTGTTTTAAGCAGATAGGGAGGTATTATAGAGGCAAAGTAAACCAAATAATGTATTTTCTAAAATAAGCACTAAACATTTCTATTAGAATGAAATTGTCTGCTTGTAATTCTACATGCTAGAGAGTTAGGCCTTTCGTAACCTTGAATTCGAAAGAAGAGTGTCAGTTTGTAATAGAACACACAGGTCTGGCTGCCAGCTGCTTCAAAGGCCAATACTCAAGAGGCAGGTGCTGATATCAAAGAAAGTGTTTTTATTCAGATGCCAGTGACCTGGAAGATGGGAGACTCATCTCAAAACCCATCTCCACATCTCAGAGGAGGCAGAAGTTTTTGTGACAAGGGAGGAGGGAATGGAACAAAGAGATTAAGGGAGGTGGTTGGAAAGTTCTTTTTGTACAGACTAGCACAGACCATTCAGATAAGGCAAGTGGTGGTCCACAAGCATCACCCCAGTTTAGTGATTTTGGTATCTCCCAGTGCTGGGATACCTTGGAGGTCAGGGTTCCTGTCTTTCGAAGTTAGTTCCTAGGATGCTTATACAAACATGCTTGTTCATCTACAAGCTATATATTAATCAGAGTCAGTACTTACAGAAACAGTGCCAAAAGAATGGGGGGGGTTTACAATTCTCTGCTATTACAAATGGACACAGGCTTCCAGATCTGGGTTAGCAGGTGATTATTATCTGGCTTCACATTCTTATAAAGGCAGTTACATTTTCTCACCCATGCAGATTATTGACTACTGACTTCAGATTCAGGGAAGGAAGTCTATTTTAGGTGTCATGACAATTGCACCACGATCATAGTTTTATTTCCCAAAACCAGACTATTGGTCTTAATGGAAGAAGGTACTAACCACATTAAAATACCCTAAGGTTGTTTCAGAAATCTTGCAAGAAAAAATACAGGGCAAAATATTTAACATACATTTTTTTCCTTAAGAAAATAGGATTGTTCTTATAGAAGATATCCCCCCTTTAAAGCAGTATATACTTGTAAAATTATACATTCTTTTATCTAATATACTAAAACCAAAAATATATTTTGTTTAATAAATTGTTGTCTATTCTATCCATATTAGGCAGATATTGACAAAAATATCCAGTTGAAAAGATGTTGATTCTAATATCCATACAAGTTAAAAGCACAGCAAAAAGTAAATGGTGTATTAGTTCTTAAGCAAATTACTGAATTTATTTGCATGTATTTTTGTAAAATATACTTCACTTTATCACAGTCAAAGAATATAATGGATATCCAAATATTTTTATTTCAAAGTTTAAGCCATACTACTAATTATTTACCTCCAATTTGTGAAAATCTCAGTACATAGAGCCCTGCACACAGAGAGGACTGCATTTCGATCTTTTCCATGTGAGATTCACTTTGGGATCTATAGATCCGCCAGAGGAAGATGTGCTTTAGCTGAAGAAACATTTAACATTGATTTCTCTAACAAACACAGGGCATCTGTTGTCCGAAATTTGTCATAGTTTATGTCTTTTTTTCTAATCCAGTCAATGTTTCAAACTAACTATGAGTTAGATTACATTCAATAATATCCAAACAATAAAAATAATCTTATTTGATAGCATTAATTGACCCATATGCCTGCTCAGTTTAAATGTGTTATTGCACCCCCATATATAAGATAAAATACAAGTGCTGTTTAAAGACTACATCGCTAGCAATAAAATCAATACATTTCCAAATACAGAAATCATTTTTAAACCTCTCTCAAGAGTAGTATCAGTTGAAAAGTATTTACTATCTTCAACTAAATCCCTTGAATTCTTTCTTCAGTGATACAAAGTTTCCACTATGCTTCTCCCATGTCTGTTTTGGAATTCATTTTACCTGTCAGCGTCCAGAAAACCTTTTTTTTTACTTTGCTTTTTTTGTTAGCTTTTATAGATAAATATTTTTTCATTTGCTCAAGAAGAATCTACAGACCACACAGAGCTAACATATTTTTCTGCATAGGTATTCCTTTTAATCTTTACCTTGTAGCTCATATCAAAGCTGTAATTGTTTGCTAGCCAGCAAAACGTAATGGCTCCCTCTGGTCAAAAGCTGTCAACAGCAATCTATCCAACAGTGGGGGCATTGCCTTAAATAGAAAAGCATCGCATATGGTCGTATTCCTTGGTGAGCTACAAACAAGGCAGGGCTTACCATTTGCAAATACAAAATCATTACTAGCCCACATAGTAAGACTGGAGCACTAACATATTATTAATAGAGTCTAGCATGGCATTACTAGAGAATATCACTTCTTGATTCATTGCTGTCCTATAGGTGAAAGACAAACCAAACACTAACACTGAGGGCTTTTTTTTCCTTTTCTTTCCTTGATTTGGCAATGTGGCAATAAGTCTGTTTCTTAGATGTTAGATCATGATTTATTAGGTGCCCAAAAGTAAACCCTTACTCCACAATGTATAAAGAAAACAGGCCTCAAATGATCAGTCCAGATTTCCTGCTAAGTATAAAGACTGCTAAATTCATTAGGGAATCCAACAAAGAAAACACTGCAATATTAAGAAAAAAGAATTGTCTCCAAATGCTTGTAAAGTGTTGTTTAGGAAATTCTGAGATGAGTAATTTGTTTAACATTTATGTTATCACAATGGTATTGTGTAATCCTACTGACACAGTCCAGTATAATGACTCGAACCACCAAAACTACTATTTTGCCTCATGCTGAGTTTTCCACCCAGGCTAATTAGAATTCTTGTCTTCTTAAAACATTTGTACTCATGGCATTCCAATATTTTCCACTCGTGGTCCAGCCTCTCGGATATTTCTAAATCAGAATGCATCAGACACCCTGCTGCTAGCTTCACTTACCTCTTTATCCCTTCTGCCTTCTCCCAAATGCCAGACTTTTCTTGGTCATCCTTCAGAATAAACTGCAAGAAAGAGTTCTTATTACCTCAGTTCTGAGACATCTGAATTTAAGTAGGGTTAAAACAAAATATTCACCAAGTAGTTTTTATGCCAGAGCCTTCCCTCCACCAACCAGTTTTATATATTATATAATGCATGAGAGGGAACCCCCCCAAAACTCAAACTTATTTATTAAAAATTGTGTATTTAATCTTCCATGTTTAGATTTTAGACACTTTCAAGGTGCTCTCCACTTGATGCAATACATCTATCGAGAGGTGTTTCTATTGCTCAAAACAGTTTTTGAACTCACTGATTTTGATGCTTTTTAGTGAGTCTGCTATTTTTTGTTTTACGTCTTCCACATTGGCAAAATGTTTCCCTTTGAGGATTTTTTTTTGTCCAAACAAAAAAATCTGAACACTCAGCATGGCGTGGACAGTTGCACTTATAAATCACTTATCATGAAATGGGCATACATTGAGTTTTCAAAAAAAAATTCACTCAAGCTCAATGCAACATCTCACAACAATGGCAGCTGGTACACTGATACAGATGGGATCTCACCTAGTGGGGGAAGCCTATCCTACAAAGGGCCTGCCCTCCAGAAGATAATTCTGTTTTGGCGGGACTTCCCTCCTATATGTTGGTGTGAGAATTATTCTGAAGTGAGAAGTCAAATTCCTCATATTCATAAGCCTATACTGAACTTGGTGTAGTGCATACGTATGTATATAATCTTAATCTAAAGGAATAATTATTTGGGTGTAGGCTTTAGGTAATACATTGGAGAGAAAATAAACAGCCTAGGTCAGGTAGAAGAGGGACTATTTATTACTCATTTGTTTACACTGAACTTGATGAAAAGCAGGCTGCTTATGTAAAACCAGGGGAGTTGCACTGCCCTGCGGCCTATTATGAGGAAAATAATAATGCAACTCTAAAAGCTTTCATGAAAAAAGTACATGGCATATAATTTCACTCATTTCTTTCTAATGAAAATACTAGCTTGACTGGTAGGAAATTCACCCACCGATATGAATTTCAGACAACTCATTACATGCCGCCATGTTCTTTCATGGAGAGGTCCAAAAATTCACGCACAACTCTCCCTCAGAGATGAGTACACGTAACTGATGACAAGTTTTATTGGAATCTGCCATTGGTTCAATCACACTAATTCATCTCACAGCTGAATGAAATGCAGGAGAAGCCTTCAGTTTAAATTCAAACATCTGAGACTGACTTTGGTTTAATGAAAGCATGACAACATATTTGGTATTTTTGTCTACTTCCCTGACACGTAAGTCCAAGGTTCAGTGAACTGGTAGTATGTTTTGTTCATTAAAACATCTCAAGCATTTCTAAGATGTCTGGAGTTTGGCAAACTCCAAAGTTACCTTGCCAAGCACATTTTCCATTAGAATTTACACGCATGTGTATTTTCAAGGAAACAGTCTGAGTGTTTCTGATTAAATAGAGCTATTAAATGAGCAAATGGCCCCTTGAATACACTATGATAAGTCACTGAACTTATTTTTAGGGAAAAATGAAAAAGAAAAATTCTTATTTTCCAATGGGTCAAAAATTGATTCAGAGATTTGAATGCTGTCTAAGCCTTAAATCAAAATATTAAGTATTAGGGTTGAATAAAATATATTCTTGCCAAGCATAATATCCCTGTAACATTCTATTCCCTTTGCTATTTCTATAATTTATATCTCATCTGACAACACACACTTTTGGTACTTTGACATGTGCATGTCATTTTACTACCAATGTTTTCCTAATTGCCTTTTATTTTAAGTCATCTAAGTTGATAGTAATTAGGAAATGTTCACAGAGAAGGGTAAAAGTCAGCTTGCTGAAAAACATAACAAAAATTAAGTGGCATTGTTCTATCTTCTCCTAAGCCCTAATATATAGATGTTATGAAAAATGTTAACTATCATGTAAAATAATATATAAGTATGCATAACTATAATGTAGTATTGTAAGCAGTACATTGAAGCACAAATCCTATCATATTAATAGTGATGATAATATTAACTAAAGTTCATTTCATTTATCTTGCTCTTTATGAGTCTACTTGCCACTATTGTAGTAAGCTAAGTACCAGGTCTCAGTAAAAATGCTGACCTTTTAAGCTTGAGAATCTTTTTGTGTGGAGGACCTGATATCTGGATCAAATCAGGTTTAGCAAAGTAGTGACAGATTCCAGCTGAAAGCAAACATACAGGCTTCCAGAAGATGAAGGAAAACAGTTATATAGACAAAGTTGAAGTGTTAGCTTCTAAATTTTTTTTTAAAGAAAGGTTTTATTTATTTATTTATAGAGAGGGGAAGGGGAAGAGAGAGGGAAAGAAACATCAATGCGAGGTTGCCTCTCGAGTGCCCCCTACTGGGGACCTGGCCTGCAATGCAGTGCCCCAACTAGGAATTGCATCAGCGATTCACAGACCAGCACTCAATCCCCTGAATTACATACCAGCCAGGGCAAAAATTATTTTCTTGAAACGTTTTAGCGTCTGTCCTATAAACATTTTTTTTTTACTTTGAGAGAGGCACTGTATGTGATGTTGTTATAAGAGAGACTATTATAACAGAATTTATAATAGTACCTATCAAAGTGGGAGTCATGTTCCCTTGCAAAACACACTTTCCAAGAAAGAGAAGCAAGCATGGGCAGTATTAAGGATATCACTTTCCACCTCCAATTTTCAATTGCAGTCTTCAACTCTGCTAAAGTTAATTTGCCTGAGAACACACTTGCAGTTAAGATGTTGTTCCCTCTTTTCTTACCACATCTCCCACCACTCTCTCCCACTTACTCTGGCACATCTTGAATTTTGCTCTGGTGCATTTGACTCTATGTGTAAAAATTCCCAGTGCACCAAACAACAACAACAACAAAACACTGAAACAAACCATTGCCAGAGAAACCTCTTTTCACTTCAAACACTTTTATGAACATTAAGAAATTTGATAGGTTTTGGTAAAGCCTGTATTTAGATTTCCCAAAGGCTGAGGATGTGCATGATTTTGATTACTAAGCAACAAATGCTTTTATAATTCAAGTGGTTTCCAATGTTTGCTCTCAACAAAATTGAAGGAGGACCTAACTGAGTTGTGAGCTAATAAATTATTAAAAGTAATTTTGGTAAAAGATCGCAATATAATTTTGCCATGCAACACAGAAGGGGTTTAAATAATTGGGTAATATATCTATGCTAGAATTCCTTTCTTATGCACCCATTTATTTTTTGAAATGTGAAATATATTGCTTATTGTTGACATTTATTAAAATGATAAAAGGTATAATTGAGGCTGAACACTGGATGATTCTAGAAACAAGTTATATTAATCCATGTATGCATAAAATAATTAGAGAAAGCACCCATTTATTTCATTAAAAGATGATTAAAATTTTGTTGAATAATTAGTTATCAAAACATGGTTATACTGATTAGTGTGCACTAGTAATAATTCTAATAAAACTAAGAAAAATGTTTTTTAAAATTTGAGTTTATAATCACCAGTTCTTTTTCAAATTATACACATATTTTTGTTGAATATGGGTTTATTCTTACATTTTCTTTGCTTGCCTAGAATAAATAAAGAAACAGTAAAGAGGAAAATTGTTTGGATGATATATGTGTCTTTAAAATGTCTTCTGATCAGATGATATGGAATGATTTGCTCAGATTATTTAGACCCTTGTTTTAATAATGGAATATTTTTAAATGTAAAAGTAGGTGTAGGCAACAAAAGCAAAAATAACAAATGAAATTGAAAAATCAGTCAAAATATTTTTGTACCATGAATGAAATCATCAACAAAACAGAATGTTTCCAAATGATATCATCTAATAAAAGATTAATACTCAAAATATATAAAGAACTCATACAATTTAACATTAAAAATTGATGAAAAATGGGTGGAGGACCTGAATAACCCCTCCAGAAACATGAAAAGATGCTCAGCACCAATAATCATCAGGGAAACACAAATCAAACCCACAATGAGATACTACCTCATATCTGTTAGAGTAACTATTATCAAAAAGACAATAAAGAATAAATGTTGAGAGGATATGCAGAATAAGAAACCCTAGTGTCCTGTTGGCAGGATTATAAACTTGTGCAGCAGCTAAGAAAAACAGTATCAAGAGTCCTAAAACAATTAACCATAGAACTACCTAATGACACAGCAATTCCACTCCTGGGTATGTATCTAACAAATTGAAAACAATAATTTGAAGAGACCTATGAACCTTAGCTATTTATAATAGCCAAGATGTAGAAGCAACTTAAATATCCATTGATGGATGGATAAAAAAAGATGTGGTACATAGACACAATGGAATATTACTCAGCCATGAAACAAATGAAGTCATGCCAATTGGGACATCATAGATGGACTTTGAGAGTATTATGCTAATTAAAATAAGTCAGACAAATAAAAACAAGTACCATATGATTTCACTTACATGTGTAATCTGAAAAACAAAACAAATGAACAAATAAAACAGAAGAGAAACAAACTCGTAGATACAGAGAACGGATGGCAGACAGGAGATGGGCAGGGGTGGGTGAAGAGGTGAAGGGACTAAGAGGTACAAACTGCCAGTTATACAGTAAGTCACACAGATATAATATAGGGGACAGGAAACACAGTAACATTGAATAATGATAAATGGTTAACATGGTGACCTCTTTTGCAAAGTATATAAATGTTGAATCACTATGTTGTACACCTGAAATAAATATCACATTATATGTCAACTATAATTTAAATGTTTTTAAAAACTAAAAGTATATAAAAATATAAAGTTAAGAATGATTGTGATTATAATCCCAGTTACTTTGATAAATTTTCAATCATTTTTATCTTCTATTGTATGCTATTCTTACAAAAATGTAATGATATATCTTAAAGAAACAATCCTAATTTCATTTTTATATCTCAAAAATATACAATGAAGAGATCATCTGTGTGGTTAATACAGTGGATAATTTTATTATAATTAATAGTAAGTCAATCAAATAATTTGTAAGTTCTGCTGTGATATAAAATAAAGTATATCATTTCATTGATGACTATTCTAGTCAAAATATTTCTTTTGAATCTATCAAATTTTTACACTTAACTTAGAGGTTACTGAAAATATGGTACAAATAGATAAATAAAATAAATAAGGAAGGAGTTCCAGTCAAGATGGTGGTGGAGGTAAACACAGTCCATGAATCTCCTCACAACCACGTCAAAATTACAGCTAAACTACAGAAAAACCATGATTCAAAAATCACCTGAAATCTAGCTAAACAGAAGTTCTATACCTAAGAATGTAAAGAAGAAGCCTCATTGGGTCTGGTGGGAGGATCAGAGACAAATGGGCTCATCTCATAACCCCATGTGGCAGATAAAAACCAGCAGGGATTTATCAGCTGTGGAGGTCCCTCCTGAGAAACCACACTAAGCCCTGAAACCCAGTGGGAGGAAGAGAAGCCCCCATAGCTTCTTGCAGTAAAAAACCAGCGGAGATTGTGGCTGAGTTAGATGGTGGGCTTCTGAAGTCTCAGCCATTTATTCTCAAGGGCCCCTGAGCAGAGCTACACAGACTCACTCCCTCTGAGTTCCAGCATTGGGGCAACAGCTGGAAATGCTACAGGGACATGAGTGAGGAAATGAATGGTCTGGCTTTCAGGTGAGAGCTGGAGGGCCAACTTTCTCCTAGGAAGAAGTGGTAGCAGAAGCTATTGTTCCTTTTTCTGAGCCCTCCCCCAATATCTAACTTCCCATGAATGTGCCATCACTGTTTACCATGCCCTGGCGTGCCTTACCCTGGTGATTCCATGACCCTCACCACCTATCTTGTGAACCCACCCAAGTCGTTTCCAGTGGTTTTTCTATACAAATGGCACCTCATGACTCCTGTTTAGAACTTTCCTCAAATCTGTCAAACAAGCTGTCGCTGGCATCGGCATACCCTGTACTTCTTGTTAAGTAGCCCTTGTTAAGTAGCAGAAGCCAGCCTCGGTTCACAGCTTGACCTCTCCTGGGTGCAACCAGGCCCAGCAGAAGTGGAAACTATTTGCATATGGCTTTGCAGCTTATGGCAGGTGGCCCTAGGCAGGGCACAGGTGGTGGCTGACTTTGGCCTGTACCTCCTGGGAGGCCCCAGAGTCACTGCACCCAGTAGATAACTTCAGACTATGCCAAAGCACCACTCCACCAGTGATACACCAAGAGGCAGACTCAGCAGTCCCTAGAGCCCAACTGAAGTGAGTCCACATCTATGGGATCAGCTCCTGAACAGTAGCTTCTCTACTGTGGCCCCAGCAGGTCCTTGCAGTAGATCAGCCTAAGGGTCAAATTTTCCCATTGAGGTGCCAGTAGTAATCAAGATTCAACTACAGTGGGAGGGTGAACACAGCCCACATGGAAAGAGACATCTGTAGCACTAGCTTGGGAGAAAAGGGAGGTTTTGTTACTTGGCCCTGCAGTGCACCTACTATATGAGGCCACACTACCAACACCAGAGACATAGTAGCTCTACCTAATAGATAGAAACAAAGACAGAGAACCAGACAAATAAAGAAACAAGTCCCAAATGAAAGAACAGGAGAAATATTCTTTTAAAAAGAGCTAAGTGAAACAGAGGCAAGCAAACTACCAGATACAGAGTTCAAAACAATGGTTATAGGGATTCAGAAAGAACATAGTGAGAACTTCAACAGCATAAAAATAAATAAATAAATGAAACATAGAAATCATTTAAAAAAGACCCAGTCAGAAATAAAGACTACACTGACTGAAATAAAAAATATATTATAGAGAAATAACAATAGAGGATCGAATAAGTGATTTTGAAGCAAAGAGCTCCAATAAAGAGGAACCCGAAGATACCCACACCAAGACATAATTAAAATGACAAAGTTTAAAGACAAAAGGAGAATCTTAAAGGCAGCGATAGAAAAGTGGTTAATCATCTACAAGGAAGCGCCCAGGAGACAATTGGCTGGTTTCTAAAAAAAAAACCAGCAGGCCAAAAGGGATTGATGAGAAACATTTAAAGTGTTAAAAAGCAGGGACCTACAACCAAGTTTACTCTCCCCAGCAAAATGATCATTTAGAATTGAAGTACAGATAAAGAGCTAGCCAGACAAGAAAAACCTAAGGGGGTTCATCATTACAAAAACAATATTAAAAGAAATATTAAAGGGTCTTCTTTAAGAAGAAGAAAGAAAAATTAAAAATATGCATAATAAAATGACAATAAATACATATTAATCAATAAGTAGTTTAAATATAAATAGTTCAAATGCTCCAATCAAAAGACAAATGGGGGTTGAATGGATAACAAAACAAGACCCTTACATATGCTGTCTACAAGAGACCCACTTCAGTTTGATAAGACACACAGAATGAAAGCAAAGGGATGGAAAAAGATATTTCATGAAAATGTAAAAAAACAAAGGAAAGGCCATTGTACCACACAAAATCAACTTTAAACAAAGGATATAACAAGAGACAAAGAAGGACCCAGCAATTCCACTTCCGGATATTTATTCAAAGAAGCCCAAAACACTAAATCTAAAAGGCACATATACTCATGTGTTCATTTCAGCATTATTTGAGATAGCCAAGATATGGAAACAACCTAAGTGTCCAACATTAGATGAATGGATAAAGAAGAAGAGCTAAATATATACAATGGAATATGTCTCAGCCATAAAAAAGGACAAAATCTTGCCACATGCAAAGACATGGACGGACCTAGAGGGTATTGTACTGATTGAAATAAGTCTGACAGAGGAAGACAAATGCCATATAATTTCACTTATACGTAGAATATAAAATATAAAATAAATGAACAAGCAGAAAAGAAACAGGCTCATAGATGCAGAGAACATCTTGATGGTTTCCAGATGGGAGAAAGGGTTGTAAGATGGTTGAAAATGGTAGAGGAATTAATAAGTACAAATTGGTAGTTACAGAATAGTAACAGGAATATTAAGTACAGCATAAGAAATATAGTCCATAATGTTGAAATATTGTAACTATGCATGGCATCAGATGGGTATTAGATTTATTGAGAAATATGAATATGCTGAAAGACATTGACAGGAAACAAGCAGACAACATCAGAATGCAGGACATTCTTTTGGACAATGTTTTATTCACATCAGCAAGTTAGTGTCAATTAAATTATCTCATAACAGAAAATTTGGAAATAGCCCAAAGTAAGACTATAAATTTGGTACAAGATAAAAATGGCATCTCAAATTAGTTAGAAGAAAATGCAAAATTTTAACTCAAGATTGCGTAATGAGAGCTATGTAGAGATAATAAATTTGGATCCAGTTCTCATATCATATGACAGTATAACTTCTAAATGAGTTAGAGATTTTTTAAAAATCATATAACTGCTGGAAGAAAACATAGGTAAATTTTACTATAAATCTAGAATGGATAAAATTGTCCATATTATGATTCAATTTATAGACAAAAATCTAGAATGGATAAAATTGTCCATATTATGATTCAATTTATAGACAAAATAATAAAAAACAGAAAAACATTGATCAACATGTTTAAAAATGTTTTAAAAAAAAGAGTGTACACATACACACAAATGCTCCACCACTGCAAAATAGAAAAGACAAATGACAAACTGGAAAATTGTAATTTGATGATAAATAAAATATAGTAAGTTAAATATATTAAGATCTTCTAAAAATAAAGAAAAAAAGCCCTGGCATAATGAAAAAGTGGGCAGAGCTGCATAAAACTCAAAGAGAATAGAAAGGTAGATGCTTTGGAAAATATGAAAAAATGTTCTGCTTTGCTCATAATAAGAAATGGCAATTAAAACTACACTGGGATCCCATTTGTCACATATTGGATTGGCTAAAGTCCAAAAGTTTGGCAATGTCCTCTGTGGGTAACGATGAATAAAACATTCTCCAGTATTAGTAATGGAAATGCAAAATGTTAAAACTACTCATGAATGATATTTAGTAATCTCCAGGAGCATCTATTCATTTGCACCAACACCCAGTAATCCTACTTCTGAGAATACTTCCCAAAGCTACACTTACAAAAATATGAAAGATAAAGCATGCACAGGCTATCTATGGAAGCATTATTTCAATAACAAACTGACAAAAAAACAAATGTACATCGATATGGGTAATACTAATATGAGAAAAGAAATATGTCTAAAAGCAACTATGAATTTTTCTCCAATATAGGTTGTTAAATAAAGAAAGTTAAGTGAAGAAAAATGGGTTAAAATATAAACATGTGTTGACTTCTGATATATACATATGTTAAGAGCTGGAAAATAATTTTAAAATCAGAAAACATGGATGGATACTTTTGAGAATAAAAGAAGAAGATAAAGAACACAGAAATAAGATCAGATTGCTCTGAATATGCTTTGTTTTGTAGGTTTTATTCTGGAACCATGTAAATATTCTGCATAAATATAAAACCAAGTATATTTAAAATGGGACAAATAGTAATTCCTTAAGCCTGAAAGTAAACTGAAACAAATTAAACTATGTATTAAGTTGGTGGTATAAAAACAGAGTAAAGTTATTTCAGGGGCCTTTAAAACACAATAATTTGATTTTACACCCTGTACATAAAGAGCAAGGACAAAAAATATATATATATGTATATGTATATATATATATATATATTGTTCTCAGTAGATATTTTGTTAGTAATCACAATGATACTGTTAGTTTGACACTCACAGATAGACATGCAAATGCATATAAAATCTATATATATACACATATGTATATTTTCATACATATATTTATACACATATAATACATATATTATCATGTTTTTTAAAAGTACCTATTTTGTGGAAATACAACTGAATTTTATGGATGAAATGATATGATAATATCAAGAATGAGATTTACTTCAAATAATTTGGTTTTGTTCAGAGAAACGAAGTATGTCTTTGTGGATACAATGAAAACAGGATTGGACTGAGTTAATTAATGAAATTAGCTGATGAATACATGGGGAGTTATCTGTTTCCCTATGTCATAAATGTTAGACATCATTGGTGATACAAAGCTTATAAAAACATGGAGAGGTAGGCAAACATGATAGATTAAAAAAGGTTTAAGAAATATCAAAGTGAAAAGCAATATAAGATATTTATTTTCTAATTGTGTACAACGAGTATTTACTGTCTGAATAAGAATAGAAATTTAGCCCTTGCTGCTGTGGTTCAATTGGTTGGAGCATTGTCTAGTACACCAAAAAGTTGGGGGTTCGATTCCCATCACAGCACATACCTAGGTTGCCGGCTGTCATGGCAAGTACAGAAGGCAACCAATGGACATTTCCCTCTTACATTGATGTCTTCTCTCTCTATTCCCTTTCCTCTTGCTCTGAAATTAATAAACATTTTTAAAACAATAGAAATGTATTTCATTTAAGAAATAAAAGAAGATATTTTTCTACCCTTGAGTCAGTGATATTTCTACTCTAACTGAATGTATAATGTGGCTATAATCTTTAAAATTATTCCTCATTTTTAGGTACAACTTCTTCGGGACTCTCTGAACTTCCTGGCCTTTCTGGAGGTATATTTCCTTTGCCAGATTGAGGAAGTTTTTCTTCATTATTTATTCAAATAAGTTTTCAATTTCTTGCTCTTCTTCTTCTCCTTCTGGTGCCCCCATGTTTTGGATGTTGGAACATTTTAAGATGTCCCAGAGGTTCCTAAGCCTCTTCTCATTTTTTAATCCTTGTCTCTTCATTCTGTTCAAGTTGAATGCTCATTTCTTCCTTCTGTTCCAAATAGTTTATTTGAGTCCCAGTTTCATTCTCTTTATGTTTGGTTCCCTGTATATTTTGCTTTATTTCACTTTTCATAGCCTTCATTTTTTCCTCTATTTTTTTACCATACTCAACCATTCCATTATTCAAGATTAAAGACATGGAAAGAATCTTAAAGCAGCAAGAGAAAAGAAGAAAGTTACCCACAAAGAAGTTCCCATAAGACTGTCAGCTGATTTTTCAAAAGAAACCTTATAGAAGGGGCTGGAAAGAAATATTCCAAGTCATGAAAGACAAGGAACTGCATCCAAGGTTACTCTGTCCAGCAAAGATTTCATTTAAGGAAGATAAAGTGCTTCCCAGATAAGGTCAAGTTAAAGGAGTTCATCATCCCCATTTCCTTATTATAGGAAATGTTAAAGGAACTTGCTTATCTGAGAAAAATGATCAAATATATGAACAGTAAAATAAGAACAAACTCACAGCTATCAACAACTGAACAAAAAAAAAGAGAGAAACTAAGCAAACAGCTAGAACAGGAACAGGATCATAGAAATGAAGATCTCATGGAGGGTTATCAGTGGGGAGAGGGAGTAGGATAATGTGGGGAAAAGTACAGGGAATAAGAAGTGTAAATTGTAGGTACAAAATAGACAGGAGGAGGTTAAAAATAGTATAGGAAATGGAGAAGCCAAAGAACTTATATGTACAACCCAGAGACTAAAGGGAGGAAATGCTGGTTAGAGAAGGGGGTGCAGGGCAGATGGGAATAAAGGGGAAAATAAAATATGGACGTAAGTCAGCATATGTTTTATGGAGGGAAATACATTTCTAAATCTTAAAAAATTGAAAAAGAAAATTATTTCTCATTTTTTATTTTATTTGAGAATGTCAATACTCTATTTTTAAAAGGATCATTTAGAAGCATAATATAACTCTAACTATTAAAACTAAAGTTTTTACTACTTGTTCTTTAATAATTTTAAATATCTAAAATTTTTCAAATCATTCTTCATTTAAAGACAAGAATGGGAGTGTTGAATATGGAAAGCGAGGGTGGGTAAGGCAGGGGAGAGTAACGGGGGAAAGTGGGGACAACTGTAATTAAACAACAAAAAAGTTTTTTTAAAGAGAAAGGAAAAAAAAGAGACTGATTTTCCTGAAGTTAGTTTATCTTCTACCACTTGCCACTTAAAAGCGATCCTTGCTATTTGGTCACTTAATTATTTTTATGGGGGATACCCAGTAGTAAAAATGAGACTTTATTTCTGCTTCTACTTATCATAACAAAATAGAAAATACATTTTTATCTTGTATGTCAGTAGTAAAAAGATTTCTAGCATTGCCAATTGAATTTTATCTGTCCAGCAAAGATTTCACTTACAATGGAAGGGCAGATAAAGTGCTTCTCAGATAAGATCAAATTCAAGGAATTCATAATCAATAAGCCCTTATTATAGGGAATGTTAAAGAAACTTATCTAAGAAATAGAAGATAAAAAAGATGAACAGTGAAAGGACAGCAAACTCACAGTTATTAACAACCACACCTAAAACAAAAGCAAACTAAGAGGACAGCTAGATCAGGAGCAGAACCACAGAAATAGAGATCACATGGAGGGTTAGCCACAGGGGAGTGGGAGAAGGAGAAGGGGAGAGAAGGTACAGAAAATAAGTAGCATAGACAGTAGATAGAAAATAGATGGGGGGCAAGAATAGCATGGGAAATATAGAATCTAAAGAACTTGAGACACGTGGTCATAAACTAAAGTGGGGGGAATGGTGGGGAAGGGGTGTGCAGGGTGGAGGGGAATGGAGGGGGGAAATAGAACAACTGTAATGGCATAATTAATAAATATATTTAAAATAAAAATAAAATAAAAGTATTTTTACACAATTGTTACCATTCACTGATCCTGATCATACATTGCCTTATAACTCCTCTGTGTTTTGTAAGCTAACTGATAAAGTATGAGAATAGTGATGGGAATCTTGTATGGTCCAGTGACATAAGCATCAAGAGAAAGGTACCTTTCTGAGGAGAAAGAGAAAGTGTCCTTCCCTTCCTATAATTCCTGCTTTGGATATTTTTCTTTTATGAATTTTATTTATAATTTTTATACCTATAATGTTTTACCCTCCTCTTTCATAGCCTTCTTTGGAAATCTTTCTGAACTATAATCAAGGTGAAAATATGTATTTATTTATATATATATAATTTATATATATTCGTATATTAAATAGGAGATAGTTACTGATATCCCTGTAAGCATAATTATAAAAAGAATTTTAAGTATCAGTACTCAGGTAGACAGATGATATATCTTCAGTCTGAAAAAGAGTGATAATAATTTCTTTTCCCATTTTTCACCTTGGTAAACAATGGCTCCTGGTTCTTCTGGGGCTAGCAGCCTTCACTGTTAGCAGTTGTAACTTCAGGATATGTTATGGGGAATTCATTCTGTTTGGGGCTTCAGCATACTTGGAAACTATTAGGTTTGGGTATTGTGATTAAGGTAAAAGTCAGTTTGGTCATAACTTTTTCATAGAGACTTTGAGAGCCCAGGTTTACTACTTACTAAATGTTTCTAAAATGAAGTGTGTGTTATTTATAAGAATAACATCTTAGAAAAAAAGTGTGATCCTTATAAAAGTGATGCAAGTGATTTTAATAAAGGGGCTACAAAAATGGGAAGCTATAATCTTCTCCCCCTTTCCATTCTGACCCCATCTGTTATAAATGAATAAAAACACAAGTTGGGACACTTTAAACTCAGTAGTAGTTTAAGGTTATAAGCAAATAAAAACTAGAAGGAGAGTTAGAAGTTAAGCAAACCTATGTACTTGAAGATACAAGTATCTCTAGGTAATTAGAGTGAGAGAAATGGTGAGTTTAAGCTAGCAAATTAAATAAGGTCTACTCCAGTATTCCCATTCATTTTTTACTTTGGAGTCAGTCTGACAAGAAATCATCTTGGGATTGGGTTAAATCTAAACTAAAAGATGGTATAAAAATTTTCATAAAGCTAAATTTATTTCACTTAATGACCATTATTCTTTGTTTAAGAAACCTTTCTACATGGTGCTATTGTTGTTAACCTGTCCTTTCTTTTGTGAAATCACTATAGTAGAGGTTGTACTGCTGTCGTTTCTAACCTTATGTTTTACTTCTTATTTTTCCAGAACACAAAAGTTAGTAATGCTCTACAGATTAATAGTTATTTTTGAAATTGTACTGAAAATGAAATGGAGAGATCAGGGAGTCACAGAATTGGTACAATGTACCCAAGACAGAAATGTTCATCCAAAATGACACTTGTGTATGGACTCTCTGTCATACGTGTGAGGTCAGTTGAGGTCCGTTGACTAAGATGTGAAGTATAAGACATTAATGATTGAATAACTTAACTTTGAGAAACTCAATAACAGTAAAGAAGTGTACTTGATATCTGTCTCATGCGTTAAGTCTTCTGTGCTACCCCCACGCAGGTCAGGACTCACCCTCTGTGCCACCAGATCATCTTCACAGGGAGCACACGCTCCTCAAAAACAGCCCGGCTCAGAGTGGACCTTTATCAGCTCAAGTGTTAGCACAGCTTTATCTTACTCATTCTGCCTAATCAGGCTCTTGGTTACAATTACTATAGGTTCCCTATGTCTCATTGCATTTGGTAAAGAAGAAACTGGCCCCGTGTAGTTACTCCGGACTCTCTTTGAGTGACTTGCTTCTTGACAAAATATTAAAAGTCAGGCTGAATGGTTCAGAAGGTGAACTAGGATCTGGTTACTAAATTCCAACCAAAGGCTCTTTCCCCATTGACGTAAGGTAATGAACACATGCACACACTTTGCATTGCGTTGTGGAGAATCATGTAGCATCACAGCTCTTAAAGGAGCCCTTATTAAATATATTGCATGAATTTAATAATTAGAATGAGAGAGAGCTGTAGGCTATAAACAGTATTATTACTTTAATAAATGATCAGAAAATTCCTCCAGGAAGGTATTGCCACCGTTGAGCAAACTACCTGGAGGGGCCATTTGATGTGTGAAAGTCAGCATTTGTGTATAGGCCTAGATGAGAGAAACTGGCCAAAAATAAAAGAAAAATAAGTAGTAAATTTTCTGCTAAAAAATATAAAGGTGTGTGGGATATTGTGAATTCAAAGAAGAGATGACTCCGAAGTCCCAGGAGAAGTAAAAAGTGTGAATGGTTTTTAGTTGTAGAACCACATTATTTTTTTAAGAGGGATGTCCACTGTACCTTTGAAGTGGTCCAAGTTTCAGAGGTGCAGGCCGCTCTTCACGCACCAATATGGTAGAGGCTGCTACTCAAGGACCAGGCAGAAGAGGGACTGTGCACCTTTGTGTGTTATGTGAGAGGAGAGAGAGGAACAGCCACAGGTGAAAAGACTTAAGGGACATGGAGAATTTGGTGAGAAAAGGTAAAGAGGAACCAGAGACAGCCAGGCAAAGGTCAGGTTCCTCACAAAAGCCAGGGGATGCTTGTAGCAGCTGGGAACCCTCCTATGTAGAGTGGTGTTCAGACTTAATTATTATTTGTATCAAAAAGCATGAGGTAACCATAACAACCTGGTCAATTTAAGATAATCTAGGTCACTGTATATAAATGTCCCTAATATAAGACACAAAATTAATGTTGGATTAGCATCAGAAGGATACGGATACAGCAAGGTAAAGTCCTGGGCCTGAAAGGGTCAGGGGAACAATAGAACATGTTGTCAATATCAGGAACAGAGTACTTATTAGTGAATAGCAATGTGGAAATCTAGTGGTCTCTGCAGTGCTTCTCAGCATTCTGTAAGTACCATGGCACACGGAAGATGATGTTTTTTGTTTGTATCACAGGCTAGGGTAAACAGAAGAGGTTTGTCATGACTACAGATACACTCCTTAGATATCTTAGGCTCCACCAAACTGCTACCAGAATATTTAAGCACTCTAACACCTGTATTCCATGTACCAGTGAAAAAAACAAAATAAAGTGTTCCTGGAGCAGTTTCAGCTCACTCTCAATGTGACCACATTTTAGCATCTCATGTCTTTGAGAAACCAGCTGGGACTTAGATAGCTCTGTATAAGAGATATTTTTACCCTTGCCATTGTGGGTATGGCTCAGTGGATTGAGGGCTGGACTGTGAACCAAAGAGTAGCTGGTTGGATTCCCAATCCCGGCACAGGCCTGGACTGTGGTCCACGTCCCAGTTGTGGGCATGCAAGAGGCAATCACACACTGATGTTTCTCTTCCTCTTTTTCTCCCTCTCTTTCACTCTCTCTAAAAACAAAAAGATACTTTTACCCAATAGCATAGACACACTGAGTTGGCGTTTAAGATTAGGAAAGAAAGAATAACCTTCTAATAAGGAATGTTACTGGTTTTTAAGTTAAACTACTAACTTATTAATATGTTAAGTTATTCTCAACCCTATGAATACAGCAGCACCTGCTTTGATGGGGTTGAAAAACTATGCACAAGTGAATAAATAAAATCATTTCTGAGGATGACAAACCCTTGGAAGAAAGAAAAGCAGAGAAGAGTATGCAGAGATGCCTGAGATTGGGAGGCTGCTTCAGACTGGGCCATCAGGACAAGCTCGCCCTGCATGCTGCAAATAACTCACATGCTTATCTGGGGAATTATATTCCAGCTCTGGTTACAGCAAGCTCTGAAAGCAGAAATAAACTCAGCATATTTGCTGAATAGAAAAGAGGTTAATATGGGTAGCACTTAGTGAGATGAGGAATGAGTGGTTAGAGATGAGATAAGACAGACAGCTGGAGTCCTGTCCACCCAAGAGTTGTAGTCAAATTTTGAAGGTTTTTTCAATCCCAAATTAGAGGGTTGGAAATTGGTAAATCAGCATGATATGATTTACATCTCTAAATGATTACTTTGTGTGGGAAATGTATTGCAGAAGGAGTCAGGGAGACTGGTTAGACTAGAGTTGTAGCAAATTAAATACAACATGATAGCTTGGACCAGAGTGGGTGAACACAAATGAAGTGAATTGATTAAATTCTAGCTATATGTTAGAGAAAGAATCTCCCAGAATTAGAAATTGGAAATTGTTAGAATCTGAGTTTATTATATTCTCTTAATTTTATCACAAAAGACGGATGTATGAAACCAGAATGTTAAATTTTTAAGAAGGAATACAGGTACAGCCTTAATCTTACCTCTTTAAATAGTCTGTATCTATAAGCAAAACAAAACAAACAAAACAAAATTGTACAGTCCGGTCACAATGTCATCTGTTCATATAGGAATCCTTTTTTCTAAGTAGACATTTTTTCTTTCTGATTCATTTAGAATGTGAATCCTTATGACTGATTTATAGCTCAATTCTCAGAACATGGTATTCTCATTATAGACATACCCAATAGAACATATTCCTGGTTAATATATCTTAGTGAGTGCTTCTTATTTTCAATAAACAAACATCTATCTCTTATATTATGTTTTCACTTGAAAATAATAATAGAGAAAATAGTGCTCACCTCCTTCAATAAAACATGGCAACCAATGACAATAACAACAAAAAAAGGCATTCAAGAAAAGTCTTGAGTTACATTCCAAATACAGTTGGTAGAACTCAGAATCTCATATACATGTATTAAAGAATGTTCTGAGAGACATAAGGGGAACATTGCTGGAACAAAGAGTGATGATGCTATGGAAAATAAAGCTAATATTTTTTGGTAGCTATATTAGATGTTTTGTGATAAGGAAATAATGTTTTAGGTATTTGATATCCTTACATGGCAGTGTATTTCTTACACAGAAGTGTTTTTACTGTGTTGTAGTTAAAATATATTGGGCAAGGATTTGATTTAACCTATAGCCCATTATAGTGTTTTCCAATTTAAAATAATAGAAATTGAGTCCTGTATTAAGCTGAATAACATCCCCCTAATGTATTAGGTTCTATTAGCTGGGACAAGTAAATGTTACCTGATATGAAAAAAGGTCTTAGTAAATGTGATTCAGTTAATGATTTTCATTTCAGGAGATTATTCTGAATTATCTGGGTAAACTTGAACTGGAATCATGTGTATCCTTATAAGAAGAGGGCAGGCAGATAGAACGTAGGCCCAAAGAGGAGAAGGCTATATCAGTGATGATGACAATCAGAAGCTGGAAGAGACAAGAAAAAGATTCTTCCCCAGAACATCCAGAGGGAGTGCGAATCTACCAATTCTCGTTGTCACCCAGTAATACTGATTTCTGTCTTACGGGCTCCAGAACTATGTGAGAATAAATGACAATTTTTCTAAGCCATCAAGTTTGTGGAAATTTGTTACAGCAAACACACGCAAGTAATACAGGTCCCCAGTTAGTATTTTCATAAATAATCTGAATGTTCAGAAATGGACTTTTGATGTGAAATTAAAGATGTCGTGTGTATCTTTCCTTCGTTTCTTGAGTAGAAGCCTTCTTTTCTAACATAAAATATGTATGTTTTTGTGTATATTTTATGTACCTTCCATTGTGATAACCTCTAACCACAACCGCTTACTCTCATTAAAAATGAACTGATAGTGCCACTTTGTCCTGCTGTGCCCACTTGCTTAAGCCTTTGATCTGGCATTTTTCCAGGCTTCTCCTTGTTCCTCCCCCATTATCAATAACTACCTGAAACTACCTGCCTACCCGGCTGGAGGTGGAAATTTTTATATATTAAAGGTCAGAGTTTTAAGTGACATTGAAAAAGAAGTAAAGTCACAAATGACCTATGATAATTTTAAATCATCTATAGTGTCAATTATGTTTTCTAACCACAAGACTTTATGAGAATAGTCCCTATTGCAGAAACGTAGTGCTAAAGAATAATTTTCAAAAAGTTAAAAGTATGATTTTTATATAAATATAAAATGAATGCATATCAAAGATATTATTGAGTCTCAGTGTTTCCCCCATCACCTCCTGGCTGCGTTGGGCCCTTTTTTGGCTCTCACTGGTTTGGAAAATGTTCTGGAATGCAGCTCCGCACTCCATCTGGCTTGGGCCTGTCCAAATGTACCTCTGCTAGCACCTTCTCTCACTCTAGTGATTCCTCACAGAACATTTGCTACATCTAGGGGTTATCTTTTCTACCTGGTGCAGATCTTTTCTCAAACACATTTGATTTGTGTTGCTATAGACAGGAGTTATTTGTGCTGCTTTCGGGCAAGAATTATTTACAGCGCTATCAGTTTTCTACCAGTTAACCTCACCCCTACAGAGCTGTAAAACAGCCTGGTCAATAGAAAAATCACACCCTTATAGAATCAGATAATCTCTGGAGGGTCAATTAGACAACACCCAGCACTTGATGGAAAGGAGACTCAGTAATCTCCACAGTAAATACTCTCAAGCAGTATTGACTGACATGCGCCCCCTCTGATTAAATATTGACTTGATATTATCACTCATTCCTATCACCACTCCTGGTCTGTTTGTTTCTGGCTATTTATACTGGCCCACCTTCATTATTGGAAGAGTTCCAGAACTATCCACACCTCAAAGTGCAGGCCCAGCCTCTTACCGGGTCTAGTTAGAGTAATCTGTTCTGGGCTCAGTTCAGACACCTACACCATTCCTGACTTAATTGTCCTCTCCTCTACATAACAGTCAGTAGGAAACCCCACTCCCACACACTATGGTATGCCTTTCTCAATGGACCCGACAAGGCAGTCACCTGACAAGGCAGTCACCAAGAGCACAGTCTCCTGCCGTAGCATTAGCAGTGCAGCTCAGAAGTATGCACAGTACTCCAGCGAGAGTCAGCATGTGATGAATTCTCTGTAGAGTGCTTCATTATCAAGGGAACCCTCCTGAGTTCCATTCCATTAGAAAGCGGCAAAGAAAGCTAACATTGATATTTTGAATGACAGGAGAGTATATGTGAACTCCCCTCAGGCGCGGTACTATCGTGAAGTACCATAGGTTAAAAAAGAGTAATTTTGTTTCATGATCATGGTTAGAGAGGATCAGGATATGTAGATCATACCCTAATGGGAAGAAGAAATACTCAATATAGCTCTCAAGAAGACAATGCTTTTGCCAAAAAAGTGATTGATTACCCTAAATTATAGACTGAAATTAATTTCTTTTTAAAAGATTGTATTTATTTATTTTTAGAGAGGGGAAGGGAGGGAGAAAGAGAGGAAGAGAAATGTCAATGTGTGGTTGCCTTTCACATGGCCTGCACTGGGTTCCTGGCCTGCAACCCAGGCATGTGCCCTGACTGGGAATCAAACCTGCGACCCTTTGGTTCGCAGCTCACACTCAATCCACTAAACTATGCCAGCCAGGGCTAATTTATCTTTATGAGTAACAATTAATATCCAAACTGACATTACCACTTTTTCTTGCCAGGTGATGTTGGGTAAGTTATATAATCTTACTCTAGTAGATTCATCTTAAAAATGGACATTTATTCCCAGGATTAGATGATATATATACAGTTGAACAGAATCTAGAATTTTGCAGATAGATATTAGTTACTGCTGCTATTACTTTTCCTACTACTACCACTATTGTAGCAAATATTATTTCATTGCATAATGTTTAGTATTAGTCACACTTATTGAAATAGTGGAATCATTTATAGAATAGAACCTAATTAAGCATATTTGCTTTATCTCAAAAATAATGTGTCAGAGCAACTAAAAAATACAACACTTCACTATTCAATAAACAAACAAGAAATGACAAAATTCTTCACACAGAATTTAAGTTACACAATGAAGCTGTCACATTCATGCTTTGCTGGCACCCATGCTAGTGTGTAAACAACCGGAAATATTAAGAAGTCTGTTGAAAATTATAATTTTTTCTACTATAAGCTCTGTAAAAGTAAACATTTGCCTGAAAACAATAAATAATAACTAAAATGAGATATCTCAATTTGTTGAGTACCATGGAAGGAACAATTTGGTAAAGAGAGTTTAAAAGCATTTCATTTGTTTGACTTTTTTTTTCTTTTTTCAATGTCTTAATCAGTGTCCTAGTACTGTTATTCAGGGCAGGAAAATTGTACCAAGGGACAAAATAGATGTAAAAATTATTAAAATAATTAGATCATTTAATAATTTCAGTGAATAATTATATGCTATTTGAGAACATTCTTCATCTGGTTTCTAGCCCATTAGTAATGACCTACTTTTGTTACTCCCCTTCGCCCCTCTGCTTCTTTCACTTTGGCTCACATGGGCTTATGCATACAACACTGGCAAAAGTACCTTCTCTTCACACTTTTCATGCTATCTCTGCAGAATTTTTAAAAATTTGAACATCAATATTTTTTATGTTTACATATTAAGTAAAAAAGTTTTACCATTTAATTTTTTTAATTTCTATTTTTTATTAAACTTAAAACTCGTCTGAGCTCCCTCAGTTGCCTCTGACTTGTACACGGAATTTTGTCATTGACTCTGTTATACTGGATTCAGAATTTCAATTTTTACCAAAGCCATTGCAACAGAAAGAAAGGATAAATACACAAATGTGATATGATTTCTTATACTGACACAGCTTTTAAAATTAATTTTGAATTTAAATTTTGATTTTGCTAACTACGTTGACATTTAAAATTATTAGACTTGCTTTTTCTTTTTACGGGTTCCTAGTGATAAGTGACATTAAATGTGTACCTCAACAAAGTTCTACCTATTCAGCACCTGGAGAGGAAAAATACTAATTACTCTCTAGAAGGATTGTATGGTAGCCTACTAAATGAGGAGGTTTAATTTACAGTTATCATGTTGCTACTGACTTTTAGTTAATAATTATGTATATTTAGTTATGTATATTATTTCATTTCATCTCATTCAGTTATATAAATTAGATAATTATGCTTATTTCAGAAATGAGAAATTCATTGCCATTGCTAAGTCTGAATTCAGATCTGTGCTGGTTTTATTCCTTCAAGATATTTCCTATTATGAAGTCTGGAATAAAGATGTATAAATAGAACAAATCAATCATCTTTCAAAAGCCACAAAAAATAAGGAATATGTGAATAGAGCAAAATGCCTAATTGATGATTTCTAGTATTAACTATCAAGTAGTAATAATCCAGATGTTCAAATAAAATATAAACTTAAATGGAATGCTAAATCTCACCAATGCTTCCTGCTATGTCTAACTAATAGGCCAATAAAACAGTTCAAAAGACAATATGGGGCAGATCCATGAGTTTTAGTTATTTATTTGTTCATTTATTTATTTATACTTTCAATAATCTATATAAAAACATCATGCTAATGTTCTTGACAATTTTTTAAAATTTATTTAGTTATTTTTCAAGTACAGTTTTTTTTTTGACAATTTCTAAAGGAGTCAAAACACATACTCACCCCCCACACACACACATTAGCTCACAGTTGGTTACCCATGAAATGATGAGTATGGAAACTCATCTTCAAATCTCATTCTTTTTTTAAGCATTTTTTGAGTTTAATTATTGTTCAAGTGCAGTTCTGTCTTTTACTCCCATCCCAGCCCACCCCCCCCAGTGCTCCCCACCTCCCTCCCATTTCCACCCCCCTTAGGTTTTGTCCATGTGTCCTTTATACTTGTTGCTGTGAATCCTTGTTGCTGTGAATCCTTCAAATCTCATTCTTTTGCACATGTTATCAACAGTTCCCTTTTCTTAGAAGAATTCATAATGTCAACTATGGAAGCACCAATTAGGAATTCCTGTGAGAAATTGGAAGTCCCAACTTCATAGAACTACTCAAATTGCTTCAGCATCTGTGAAGTGTTGGCAGACTACAGCCTTCCCTGACCAGGACCCTGTATTGTGTCAACACCTCCTTTTTTCATCAGTGTTGAGACTGCTTGTTTATGCTTTCAGTACTCTCCACACACATCACTGTGGGCAGGACAGTCTCATTTTATATACTTATAATCGTGCCTCTCAGTGATGCCTCAACTCATGTTTGAGTGAAAGAATGAATGTGTGAAGGAATATGTTGCACTTCATGTGCCTAAAATCTTCAAATGTAGGTTATATCTACAAAAATTAGGTAACAACAAAAGTCTTCCTCTCTTCTATTTCTCTTTTGTATGAGTTTTAGAGAAATATGTTCAGAAGAACAAATGAGTCTGCAGTTTTCAACCTTGGCTACCAAAAGAATCACCCCCATGACAAGTATAGCAGAATTTCTTGGGATAGGACCTGGTTTTTGTCTCTTAAAGCTCTCCAGGATATTTCAATGAGAAATATTTGTTGACACTGTGGTTCCGTTCTGGCAATGAAGAAAACGAGTATGGAAGTCATGGGAACACAAATTGGATACTGATGAAAAACCCAGTGGAGGTGTCTGCACAGATACAAGCAGGAGGCCACCAAGCTAAAACTGAGATTTACATATTTTTCATGATATTGATTTCTTCTCTTTTCCCTTCTCTTTATATTCAAAGATCCGACACTCATCTTCCTCAGTGGAATTAGATGATAATCAAATTGAAATGTAATTAGTGTAATTATGATTTAAGTTTGAAGCTAATAAAATATTATAAATAATAAGTTACAATTAAAACAAGACCATGCTTTGTATGCTGACCACTGAAGACAGAGGGTCCCAACAGTGAGAGAGAGAGAGACTGTATAGTCTATTATACTATACTGGAGAGAAACTTTTATTTTTGTCAAGTAAACATGTATGTACTTTGTAATTGTGCTGGTGCATCATAATTACACAGTCACAGAGATAAAATATCTTGGATTGTACATTTTTTGTTTTTTGTTACATGTTAATTAAAGCTATCTTTTGATAATTACTTGACTTTAATAAATGCTTTATGAATTAAAAGGTAAAATATTAAAATAACATTTTAATAAGTAATGTGTTTTGAAATATGAAATCCATATGACTTCACGTTCCATGGATTTTTATCTGAATCTAAACTTCTCTGAACTGTCAATGCAACATTCCAAATACAAAGTGAGATTGTGACATGTGGTATCTGCTTAGGTAAGTGCTTGAATACTTTAAAAATATATTTTATATTAATGTTTGATTTCATCTAGGATTTACAGACTTCTTTCTTCACATGCAATAAGCTCACTGGAAACACTTTAATACATGTATTCTGGGCATATCTCAACATTTATATATACATAATTTTTTAAATTACTTTATTTGTATATGGTTGCAAAAACTCAAATTATATCTAAGGTGTTTTTTTTATATTCTTGGGTTTGTGTAAATATAAATCACTTACCAAGTCTATTTAAGAATATGATAGAAAAATTAGAAATCTTGAATGAGCAACTTGATACCAAATTCTCATTTTAATTAATTTTTAAAAGTGACTTTTAAAAAAATCAGACTTGCATGCATTTGGTTGTCACAAGACAATAATACTACCTGGTGATCTTAAAAGTATGTTTCTTTTATTTAATTTTTTATTTATCATTTCAGAGGGAGAGAGAGACATCAATTTGTTGTTCCATTTATTTATGTATTCATGGGTTGCTCTTTGTGTGTGCCCAAACTAGAGATCAATCCCACAACCCTGGCATATCAGGATGATGTTCTAACTAACTGAGCTACCCTGCCAAGGCTGAAAACTGTGGCTCTGAACTTGCTGTATTTAATAAAAAGACTTTGAACTTGGTACAGTTGAAATAAACTGAGGTTCCTTAACCATGGACCTATAATAGAGCTAAACCAAAGAACACAGAGAAGGGAGCAAGGGAGATTTTCTAAATTCCAGTAGATAAGTAACAACATATTTTAAATCTCTTATTTATTTGAAGATTTGGAATAAGTATTCATACAAGGCCATTCTGGAATTCTAAACTAGGTTACCTTTTTCAACATTTTTCCCATTTGTTTGGAACCTTTCATCTGCTCATTAATTTATTCATTTATATATATATATATGTATATATATAATTCATTCATTATATATATGTCCTTTTAATATGCAACTCATTTATTGTTCCAATGTTCTAAATGCTATGAAAATTGTTGCTTTAAATACAAAATCTATTTATTTTTATTGCTGTTGATGTTCAGTTAGAGTTGTCCCCATTCTTCCCCCCTTATCACCCCTGCCCTACCCACCCCCTACCTCCCACATTCAATCCTCCCCCCATTGTCTTTGTCCATGGGCCCTTTCTACATATTCCTTGACTTGACCCTTCCTCAATCAAATAGAAGAAGAGGACCTAAGTCTATATCCCAACTGCAGTCCCATGGGGAGAATGCTGACAGACAACAGGTTTTGGATTGTATCCTTGGATAACGTTCAGTTGTGCAGTAGCCAATATAACATAAACAATAGTGATCACATATTTAAACCCACATCAGTGCAATGTAGAAATATCACAGGCCTGGGGAAATGCATAAAGATAAGAGCAATATAGTAGCATTTATCAGTTTACAACAAGAGGTAAAAATGATAATACAGTTTATTTTATTTTTTAATTGTATGTATTATCCTGAGGGAAATTTATAGAAAGGTTCCATGAGTAAGGTTTTCTCAATGATGTACAATAAGGTATCCTTCAAAAATTTTTAAAAATATGACTTAAATAATTAGGTTAGATTGCAAGAAAGTTACAGCATCTGGTTAAAACTCATCTATCATGCATAGTAACATGAATAAATAGAGACATTCATCACTATGCACACAACAAAAATTGTGTTCTCCTATTGATATAATTAAATACTCATAGAAGCCTAAATGCATAATGGCTTCCAGACCCTTTGTTTAATGCCAAAAATCAATGGCTCAGTTTCCAATGAACTTGATAGGCATATGTTCCTAGTCAGAACCATTGTGAACCCTCTCCAGTTTCTAAACATTTATTGCTGGTACCGTAATAATAAACATCTTGCATTTATAAAATGTAATGTTGCCTAGAATTTTTCATTTTTCAAGAATGCAGAGTGTACTATCTAATGGCTCTCATATGTCTAGTGTGCCCACGAACAATTTGTCTTCTGAGCGGAGTGTTAATCTGACACCTCAAGGACAGGCCTGTTTTCAGAGAAACTCAAAGAAAAGCTAGAAATATTCATAGGCTTCAATAACTACTGAAAATCCTAGTGGACTGTGGCTGGGATTACTCAGAGTTCTGGATCACATTACTTCTTCATGCCATATTTTGCTTAAATAAGAGTTATTAAAGATGCTAGGAGATTATTTTTTGACTTATTTCCAAATATGTACACTAAACACACACTTATATGTGCATACATATAAAATCAAGCTAATAATGACATTTATGGGCCAATTGTTTTATTCCTCATCTGGGCTCAGCGATGGGTGTGTGATAGTAATGTACTTTCCATTTGTTGAAGCCAGTTGCATGTGATAACCCCACAGCAGTAACGAAGGAAGCAAATCTATTCTTCGGCCATAAACACTGTGGAGCAGAGCAAAATCCCTCCTTTAAAGACAAATCCAAGATTTTGATCTCAGGTCAAGGCTAACACATTAAACATGAAGTGTTCCAATTTTTTTTTAATTAAACTATTTCTTTTTGAAAAGCACTCACAAAAATGGGGTTTTCTTAATGGCACTGACTTTGCTTATAATAAAAGACATTATAAGTCATCTCACCAATGGAATAAAGATTGCTTGCTGTAAAAAAAAATGAGGCATGGACACATGGAACAGACTGATAGATCTCAAAGTGGGTGGAAAGGGGGGACTGAATAAAAGAAGGTGAAGAGACTATTAGCCAAAGAACAAAAACGCATAGCCCATGGACACGGACTATGCTGTGGTGAAGGCCAGGGGCGGGGGGCAAGCTGGGTGGAGGGGGACAGAAGGGAAGAAAATGGGGGACATCTGTACTAGTGTCAACAGCAACAAAAATTAAAAATGAATTGACACGGAGAGAAAAAAATATTGAACTAAAGCTAGAAACAGGGCAAACATATTCACACCTGACTCCATAACATTTGCTTTTCTTTTCTGACATGCATTATTAATCTCAACATTCCCAGGTGGTTCAAGTGAGAGTGGAATACTCACACCAATACCTGGAACTAGAACAATGTTTCACACAGGTGTGAGGATGAAATAAAATGAAAATGATATCCATCAGGCTCACATACAAATTTTTCTCATTTCTTTGCTTATGCTTGATATTTCAGAATAAGGTGTTTGCCCAGCAGAATTGTCAACTCTTCACTATCACAGTGATTTTTACTGCTCTCCCCATATTTCTCACCCCAAGGAAATACTTGCATCAATGCTTCGAAATAATGACAATTTCTCAAATGAGAAAAGCAACCAAGATCCCTCATACATGTTGATCACAATTATTATCTCTTATGCTGACATCCTAGGTTAATTTTTCTACCCAGAGCATGCAGGCAGCAGTTATGACATGTATTTGATGTGCAAAAGCATGTTAAAGGTAGGAACAATTTTTCACGTGAGCTTAGTAATTTTAGACCACTTTGCTATTTTACATAGATTCCAGGGTCCAATATTTTCACATGAGCCACAATGATTCATCAGACTTCCCAAGTTCATTTATAAGCTTTGATAGTTGAGAATTCAGTGTTTATACGCAGTAGACTTGGACTATCTCTGGCCCAGGCATGTGCAGTTTGGCATAAGTTCTGTGGGCCCGTCATGAGAATAACAATTCTGCCTCTTGCTTTCTTTACTTTAAAATTATTACTGAGATGTAATTAACATATAACATTATATTAGTTTGTAGTACACAATGTAATAATTTAATATTTTTATATATTATGAAATGATCACCAGAGTAAATTTAATGTCCATTGCCATATATAAACACACATTTTTTTTCTTTCTTTTGATGAGTAATATTAAGATCTAGTCTCTTAGCAATTTCCAAATATACAGTATTTACATTGCAGCCCACAACTTATTTTATCACTGGAAGTTTATACCTTTTGACCAGTTATCACCCATTCTGCCCACCACCCCACCCTACCCTACATTTACCAAACACCAATCTGTTCTATGTATCTATGAGCTCAGTTTTGTTACTGTTTTTGTTTTGGATTCCAAATATAACTGAGATCATACAGTATTTGTTTTTCTCTGACTTATTTCACTTAACATAATGCCCTTAAGTTTCATCCATGTAGTCACAAATGGCAAAATTTCATTCTTTTTTTCCCTCCATTCTTTCTCTATTTTTCTCCCTTCCTTCCTTCCTTCCTTCCTTCCTTCCTTCCTTCCTTCCTTCCTTCCTTCCTTCCTTCCTTCCTTCCTTCCTTCCTTCCTTCCTTCCACATAGTCAATAACTTTAATTACTTTAAAACCTCTAACATTATCATGTGTCCATTAAATAGAACCCACAAGGCTGGGACTATTTAAGAAAAAAATCACTGTGTACCAGTCTAGTATCTTACCACAGCAGCTGTGCTGGCCATAGGATGGGGTAGGGGACAGGCTGGTGGCCGGGTGTTAGGGAGAGTTAGAGGAAGGAAAGAAGAGGGGGCTACTAGAAAGAAGGGGCATGACTGTCCCAGTGGAAGGGGAGCAAAGCACAACCAAAGAGGGGCCCCTGGGGAGCAGGCTGGGTTTATTGCTTTCTCCACCAGGGTACAAGGTCCTGTGAGCACTTGGAACGATGAACCCCATTTGAAACAAGATGACAGCCTGCACATCCCACCATAACCCCTTTCCTAGGGACCCCTGGCCAGTCTGAACTTCAGAGTTTGGGGACCAGCTACTACTCACTCCTCACAAAATGGGGAATCTTCGAGGGTTCATTTTAATTTTTTTTTAAATCTCTAAAAATATTTTTCTACAAAATTCTATTGAATTGTCATGACAAAGTTTAAGGCAACTCCAAACACAATTTTCTACATTTAATTTAAAAAAGCATGGTTAGCCCTGGCTGGTGTAGCTCAGTGGATTGAGTGTGGGCCTGCGAACCAGACAATCGCGGTTCGATTCCCAGTCAGGGCACATGCCTGGGTTGCAGGCCGGTTCCCTGCAGGCCAGTTCCCAGCAGGGGACGCATGAAAGGCAACCATACATTGATGTTTCTCCTCCTCTCTCCTTCCCTTCCCCTCTAAAGATAAATAAATAAAAAAATCTTTAAAAAAAGTATCCTTCTGTACCCAGGAAATTAAAAAAAAAAGCATGGTTAATGAAGCAAAACTGAAAAAGAGATATTCTTTGAGCTAAATATAGATTCATCATTCTTTTCATAGTCTTTTTTTAACAGCTCTTGGCAAATAGTTTCCTAATCAAATGGACAATACCAGCTAAAGTAAAAGAGCCCATATGAATAGATGTTTATTTTGAAGAAGTTTTCAGTGCTTTAAATGACATGTTTGCTGAGTTTCTGATTTTATTTTTTGCTTTTTACATGCTAAGAACTGCTTGCATAAAGCCACATTTATCTGCAATCTTTCTACTGATGTCACGCACTCTTTTCCATTAGTGAGGTGGACAGGCTGTGGCTCATGAACATGCACAAATGTTTCAATTTAAATTTAACACCCGATAGAAATTAAAGTGCTTCCAATTTAGCTACCAAACATTTCTCCTTAAAAAAAGAATATTGAAAAAGGGTAAAGTATGAGGAGGGACTCCAAAAAATGAAATTTATTTTTTTAAATTGAGTTTGTATTTTTACATGCTTAAATCTCAGTCACCTTCAAAGTACTCTCCATTTGATACAATACACCTATTGAAATTTTTTTCCTACTGCCCAAAACTGTTTTTGAACTTGTCAATTCTGAAGCCTTTTAAGTGTTTCTGCCATTTTTTGTTTTACCCCTTCCACATGGGCCAAACATTTACTTTTGAGGACTAATTTTTTTTAATCCAGAGAAACAAGCAAACAAAAAAAGATGCTTTGGGTGAGATTAGGTGAATAAAGAGGGTGGGGCACAGGGACCATGCTGCTTAAGGTCAAAAGCTGCTGAACACTCAGTGCAGTGGCGGCAGGTGTGTCATCATGAAATGGGCAAATGTGTCGAAAGAGTCTTAAAGAAAATCACTGGAGCTGAATGCAGCCTCTCACAACAACACCAGCTGGTACACTGATACAGATGGGTCTCTAGAACACTCACCTGGTGGGAGAATCCTGTACTACAAAGCGCCTGTCCTCCAGAAGATAATTCTGGTTATTTTTTGCTTCTCTCTTCATACTCAACATCTAACTTTATAACAGAGGTGTTATCGCTAGTATTAAACATCTTATTTATAAAATAACAAGTTTTATGTCTTTCTGAAAATTCTTAGGCTTTCTAGGTAGCTCATTTTGTTTTCAGTTGGTTAGAGCATCGTCCCTTGTATGCGAAGGGTGTGGATTCCATCTCTAGTAATAAGTGGAACAACAAATGGATCTCTCTCTCTCCCTTTTCCTCTCTCCTCTCTCTCCCCTGCTCTCTAACAACAATAACTTTTAAAAAGTAAGAAAAATAAATTTTTATATTCACGTATATTTTTATAAAAGTAAGATTATACTCCACATACTATTTTCTTTTTTAATGTATTTTATTGATTTTGCTATTACAGCTTTCCTAATTTTCCCCCTTTGCCCCCCTCTACTGGTACCCTTCATTCCCTCTGGCAATCCTCCCCCTTAGCTCATGCCCATGGGTCATATATATAAGTTCTCTGGCTACTCTATTTCCTATACTATTCTTAACACCCACCCCCCATATATTCTGTACCTAACAATTTGTATTTTTTAATCCTGGCACCTTTTCCCCATTCTCTCCCTTCCCCCTCCTAGCTGATAACCCTTCAAATGATCTCCATATCTTTAATTCTATTTCTATTTTGTTTGTTGGGCTTAGTTTGTTTTTTTAGATTCAATTGTTGATAGTTGTAATTTATTGTCATTTTAATGTTCACAGTTTTGATCTTATTCTTTTTCTTAAATAAGTCTCTTTAACTATTTTATAGAATAAAGCCTTGGTGATGATGAACTTCTTTATCTTTACCTTGGCTGAGGAGAATTTTATCTGCCCTTCCATTCTAAATGGTAGCTTTGCTGGGTAGAGTAATGTAGGTTGTGATTCCTTGCTTTTCTTCTTTTCGAATACCTCTTGCCAGTCCCTTCTAGTCTGCAAAGTCTTCTTTGAGAAATCAGCTGACAGTCTTTGGAAAACTGCTTTGGAGGGGACTCTCTGCTTTATTCTTACTGCTTTCAAGATTCTCTATGTTTAATCTTTGGATTTATTTTTTTTTTAATTTTTAAAGATTACATTTATTTATTTTTAGAGAGACGGGAAGAGAGGGAAACAAAGGGAGAGAAACATCAATGTGTGGTTGCCTCTTGTGTACCTCCTACTGGGGAGCGGGCCCACCACCCAGGAATGCGCTCTGACTGGAAATCAAATTGGCAACCCTTTGATTCTCAGGCATCTGAGCCACAGAAGCTGGGGTATCAACTTTGGCATTTTCATTATGATGTGCTTGGAGTGTTCATCTTTGTATCCATCTTGTTTGGGGCTCTGCTTCCTGGTGTTATATGTCTATTTCCTTCACCAAATTAAGGAAGTTTTCACTCATTATTTTTGCAAATAAGTTGTCAGTTTCTTGCTCTTTCTTTTCTCCTTTCAGCACCGTAATGATGGTATGCTTGGTATGGTCCCAGAGGCTCCTTACCATATCCTTGTTTTTTTGGATTCTTTTTTTTCTTCTCGATGTTCTGATTGAATACTTTTTTCTTCCTTATGTTAAAAATCATCTATTTGATTCTTGGCTTCATCCACTCCACTGTTGATTCCCCATAAATTTTTCTTTATTTCAATTACTGTAACTTTTATTTCTAACTGGGTCTTTTTTATGTTGTTGAAGTACCCAATGAATTCCTTAAGCATCCTAATAATCAGTGTTTTGAACCCTGCATCTGATAGATTGCTTGTCTCCATTTTGTTTAATTCTTTTTCTTTCATTTGGGCCATATTTCTGCCTCCTCATTTTTGCAGTCTCCCTATGTTTGTTTCTGTATATTAGGTAGAACTGCTTTAACTTCCTATCTTCATAGTGTGGCCTATTGCAGAAAAGCACACTAGTAAATTGGTTGGGGCAGAGCCTTAGAAGATCATCAGGTCAAGGCAACCATATTAACCAGGTTGATGGAGTCTCTGAGATGATGTCACAGCTCTGTGGCTCTTCGTGGAGGGAGGGCTAAGAAAGGGGACAATGCTGCTACCTGGCTTCTGGAGTTTTTTTCCAAGAGGAAACTGTCCCCCCAACACTTGTGCTGATGCCAAATACTTCAATTTCTCTCTGTATGCCACTGGTTACATTCCAGCTGCTGTCCTGGTGCTTCAGCCCAGAGGGAGTGAGTCTTTGTAAGTCCTAAAACTGTTGTGCATTCTTTATGAGGAGACTCCTGAGAATGCATGCCTCTGTTTATTCTGCCATCCCAACCCCCACTGGTTTTTACAGCCAGAAGTTATGAGGACTTATCTTCCTATCACTGGAACCCCTAAGTGGGTGGTCTGTTATGGGGCTGGGGAGACCTCACTCCCAAGGTATCCCTCTCAATTTTTATCCATCACTCTTGGATATGGGACTGCCCATTCTGTGTCTCTGCATCCCTGTCCCTCCTACTTGTCTGGATGAATGTGACTTCTTTAATTCTTTGGTTGTCAGACTTCCATTCAGCTCAATTTTCTGATAGTTATGGGTGATATTTGTTTTGTAGTTTAGTTGTAATTTTTGCTGATTGTGTGAGGCAGCAAGCCATGTCTACCTACAGCTTCATCCAGACCAGAAGTCCTATATGGACACTTTCCACATTCCATTTTCTTCATATTGCATGGACATCTTTCTATGTACCTAAATATGTACAACATCATTTTAGTGATCAAATAGTTTACTGATTATTGAACCATTATTCACATTTAGGCTATTGTCAACTTTCTCCTATTATCAATAGTAGTGCGATACAATCCTACAGCTATTGCTTTGAATCTCAATCACTTTACTCATTTATTTCCCTTATGTTAATTCTTAGGTGTGAAAATTCTGGGTCAATACAATACATATTTTGCCCATGTCCTCTGTGAATGATCAATCAAGTTACATGTGTGTAAGTAGTATGACTCAATTTTGGGAGGTGTTTATAGTGTAGAAAAAAGTAAGACTATCTATTATAATAAATTTTAAAAATTACAATAGCTGCCTGTATTGAATTAAATCTGTAATTACTTTTATATATTAAAAGACATTGAAATAATTTAGTTCTCTCTAGATTTTCTTAATCTGGTTCAGACTTAGGTCATAATCTTTTATATCTAGAAAAGGATAAAATAACTTTCAGTAATTAAAACACATTAAACATGAAAGATATGTAATCCTTCAAGAAGTGGCTGATTTGCTTATTTTTAACCACCTGTATGAAAGTGGCACTTCAGTGCCTCTAACAACTCTGACTGAATTTCTGCATCTTAATCTCTACAAAGAATATAAAGTCTACTGTAATTGTGAATCCTTTAAAAAAACTGATGCTTCTTTTACAGAGTTAATATGTGACAAATATGGTTAGCTCCTGGGAATTTAATAATTCCAAAAGGTACTACTTCAAAAGTAATTTAAAGGAATTTTAATGTGTTTTTATAGTACTACTTTAAAGGGAGGAAAAGGAGATTGTCATGTCAATCAACATTTTTCCTTTTTTCTCCCATGTGTTTTAAGAGAATTTTTAAGTGAGTAAATTTAAGGTGAAAACTTATCTCTTCTACTCTCTACCTCCTCCCCCAATCACACTTTCAAGCTGTGTTGGGATAAACCTGAGGACAATTTAAATTGCTGAATACCTCATCCTATAGGTAAGAAAGAATTGGTTCAGTGAATTGGCCTGAATATAGAGCAATGATGCTGACCATTCTACTGGGGTATTTTCATATGGCTGTAGAAATTGAATTGTAACAGAAGATAAATAGTAGTGAAACAATAGGTACTGAATATTAGTTAAGGGGCACAATATTACTCATGGCTTATTGGGAGAAACAGGAAGTAAGAATGTTGTACACCGAGGATAAGGGACAATAATACCATAGTTCCTGGTTCTCTGGTAACACAGGAATTGCTTTGCATCACCTACTTGTAAATGAGGACTTGTCATCTCAAATTCCACACAAACTTCCCTATGGAGAGAGCCATCCATTACTGTAGACCCATTGGCTTTAATTAAATGGCATAGGAGAGAGAGAGACCCAAGAACAGAACATCTAAGACTGTGCTAGAGAATGTAGTAGATTTTTTTTTTCAATTACTTTAACAAGAATTGCTAGTACAACTTCAGGTGCTGAAAACTGCTTAAAGAAAAATAAAAGAATGTCCCTCCTCCTAATATGTTTTTTCTAGAAAAGGAAGGAAATGGATTGATGGGAAAATAATTCTTGGTGTCTGACTTTTTGAAACAATTCTAGGGTTTGTTTTGTCTTTTTTTTAAATTATGCTGATTTGTTTTTAAGACATCACTACATGTATTCTGCTGTTTGGCACAATAAGATGCCAAAACTGACATTGAAATGACTCAGCAAAAGCTCAAGTTTTCTCTAAACTACTATACTTATATAACTTAATATTATTTAGAAATTCTGAATTCAGTGCATGGTAACATAGGAAAAGTACTCCTGAGAATTATTATTTTTATTTATAGTTACACAATACCTTAGGCAGTGTTTAATTATACAAGCATGTTTTTCATTGTATTCTTAAAATACATTAAAAGAAAAAAAGATTTAAACCACTAATAAAATCAGTACTTGGAGGACAAATACACATTATTTAGTTTATTTTTCAAAATATGTTTGTTTATTCAATTACTGACTGAACCACATTTAACCTCATAGAAACACAATAATAAATGTGGTCTAATATTTTCCAGGTAATAATTACTATTACCAGTGGATAAATGCTTCATAAAAATAAAATAACAAAGAGACACTAAGAACAATATTGGATGTTTTTTATTGCACTTTCAGTGGTTGATGAAATGACAGTATCTCTAATGATGTTGTTATGGTGTGTATTTACAGATACATGTCTCATTCCATTTTACATTTGTTTAAAACCTATGCTTGTTTATTGTATTACTTATAAAATCTGTTCCTTAAATAGAAGTCACTTGATTCCTAGTCAATTTATTTTTAATATGATGTTGCAAATGTGCTTACTCCTTAAAATATTACATTGGGAAAATATGACTAATTATTGCATGGATATATTGTTAATTAATTTTGCTTCAATTCTATGATTATGAACAATTATAAAGTAAATTAAAATACAGTGATTTTCTCTTTTATGTGGGGTACATATTCTAAGACCCCCAGTGGATGCCTGAAATCATAAGTAGTAGCAAACCACATAGGGGGGTGTGCTGTTCAGGCCTTCCACCTACGGATGCAATGCCTTTTTCCTTCTGACCAAGCACTTACCATGTAATGAAGTTTGATGTGTGACAGCCAAACGATTACCAATTTTTTTTCCTGCTTTACAATTTCATGTATAAAAGATTACTTCTTACCATAGAGATTAGCAACCTCAGCATAGGTCTCTTTTCTTCCCCTATTACGTAGAGAAGGTTCACCCTTTCACTAAGGAAGCATGGTAGGGCTTCTCTTTAGCATATCCAAATTGCCAGGATTTCTACTCTAGTGCTTTGAGGGCATTATTAAGTAAAATAATGGTTACTTGAGCACTGTTTATTTCTGGAATTTTTCATTTAATATTTTCAGACCAAGGTTGACCCTGGGAATAAACCATGGGAGGTAAAACCTCAGATAAGACATGTTACTGTAACATAATGCTTGTGGATGGTTGGGAATCACAGTTACTACTTTGGAATCTCATGCTTAAATGACTAAGGGGAGAAAAATCTTATCTCATAGTGACTCCAAGATAAATTAGTGTTGTGATAAGTTTTTAAAATTTTATTAATATTACCCTGGCCAAGTGGTTCATTTGGTGGTAGTGTTGTTGCATACGCCAAAAGGCTGTGGCTTCGATTCCCAGTCAGGGCACACATATAGGTTGCGGATTCAATCCCTAGCTGGAACACATATGATCTCTCTCTCTCTCTCAAATAAATAAACATATCCTGGGTGAGGATTAAAAAATATTATTATCTTCCTTTCTATGGTAAAAGAGAAAAAAGATAGAAATTATGCTTTTTTTACTGAGCTGAGTGTGATCATCCTTTCACTGTATAGTCAAAGACTGTACATATTTGAGGGAATCCTGGTAGAAAAGCCCAATAGAGAAGTGGAGTCTGGTTGGCAGCTAGTTGCATTTCCTGCAGCGTTCTGTCAACTCCAGGTCACGGTTATCTGTTACGAACCTGCAATGTGCCTCAGGTAGAACAAGGGGAATGGGCCAGTGCAAAACACATGGGACATGGCCCTCTCTTTACAGTTTCACGGCTGCTGTGTGGGGAAGCACTTCACAGCAAAGAAGTATACAGTAAAATACAAAGTAACGGCAGAAAATTGATCAAACCATGCCATATGTGTCAGTTCTCAGGGAAGAAGTCAAAATAAAACCAAAATAAATTGTTTATCATTGTTTCCCCTTTACCCTCCTCTGCCCAGCCCGAGCCCCAGATTCCACAGTCCATCCCCACACCATTGTCCATGTCCATAGCAAGTTTGGAGGTTATATCCAAATTAAAAATTCTACATTTCTAATTTGGTAAATGATTGAATTTGTGTAATCCTTACCTTCTCAATGAAAACACAAAATATTTACAAGTCAGAAAGTTTTACATAAATATTTTAATATATTAACTTGTTTCTCTCATGGTTATGATAGGCCTAAACTATAATAAGAGCCAGTTTGCCCAATTATTAATGGCATAAGCACAGTGGTTTGTTTCTTGTTCACACAATACTCCAAAATAGACTTTAATGTTGGAAAGCAGCTCTTTTTCATGGGGTGATTCAGTGACTCTCAGACTCTGTTTTTTGAGGACCCTGTCACCTGCCACCTCCAGCCATTCTAAGGAGAATGTCAGAGTGGAGAAGGCAACCATGTCCTTGTTAGAAGCCCCACCTTCTGAGCTATTAGAAGAACTTAATAATGTGGCCACATGTACCTTCAAGGAGGCTGGATACGGTAGTCCAGCCATGTGCCTGGACTCTTTATTCTATGGCCATGGAAAAGAAAAAGTGAAATTTGGTGGACAGCTAGTTTATTTACCAAAGCATCCATTAAAATGTTTGATTGATAATAAGGAGAAAAGTTCTCTGACTTTCTTGACTTTCAGTCTTTGATATTATAGCCATAAATAGGTGTATGTTTATATATGCTTGTCATTATATGTATGGCAAAGCCTACATTTGTCTTTTAAAATAATTTTAGAGGTGGCTATATATTTAATAAAGTGAATGAAGAGGCTTAAGTGTAGTTCCATAAGTTATTATTTAAATTATTTTTTGAAGATAGTTTATTGGTTAATGTAAACTATACACAGGATGAACAAAAGTAGTTTTACAGTTTTGAATATGTGAAACACACATGTTTACTCTTGTATAATTACTTATTATTATATTATTTTTCACACAAACAACTGTAAGCCTATGTCTGACTCACCCTATATAGGCATATTCTGTAAATCCTCTTTCCAATGAACATGTTTTTGATAAAATAACCTCTACTTTTTCAATATTATAATTCCTTAAGTTATAGTTTTCTACTGATGTCTATTGAGAAAAACATATATATATGTATCTGTATACATATATATCCTGAAACAAAGATTTTTTACAAAATTATATAAAGAGAAAATTGCATGCTATATGCTAAATATAACTGTAGATTAGCAAAATTACAGGAAGCTATTTTAAAAAGTATTTTGAGTGCTGATACAGGGGGGTGACTGTCAAGTGTCACTGCACCAAGAGGAGCACATTTCTTGTCATTATTTGCTCTCCTTGGACAGGTGTCCTGAGCTGGTTTCAACACCGTCTGCTTATACTTACTCCTCATGTTATAAATTATCTTTAAAAGTTTGAGAAAGTTCAAAGGAGAGTGTGGTAGGTAAGTCAAGTAAAATTTTCTCTTCATATATAACAGAAGAGAAATTGAAAATAGTGTTGTTTGACAATAGTGAGCCACCAAAAACTTTGTGTGCATACAATGTAGTTCAATATTATACATTGTTGTATAATATGATGGCAAACGGTGAAAATACAGGTAAAACTCATAAGGCATTTTGGTATTAATATGTGTAGTGGGACAAAAATACACCACTGTGTGTTAGAAAAGCTTTGGATAAATCTAGAGAAGTGGGCATCAAGGCAGGGAGATCAGGAGACTTCACTTTGCTCCACGTTAACCTAGGAGAACCTAAACACTTCTGAGAAGCTGCAGGTGTAGAAAGATGAATGATGAAAGGAACGAGAGCTGAGCTGTGCTTCATAATCAAGTCACACTAAGTATCAAAACATAAGAACAGCAGCCACAGCTGGCAGTGCGGTGGACACCAAACCACTGTTTCATTTACAAATACATGTGTATGAGGCCATGCCGCTGAGCAATTGTACAATTGCACAGTGTAAAAAAGTGTTTTGGTTTGGAGTGTCTGCCTTTCTCAATATTTATATTACAGTTAGAAAAAAAACCATCTGATCACAAAGCCTCCTGGAAAGGGGGGTGATTCTGGGTGTTATGTTCCAACTCTGCAGCTATCATCTGTGAACTTCTATGACCATAAGATGTGCTCAAAAGCGTATTGCCAGCTGCCCAGAGTTTCGACATCAACACTGGTTGATGAGAAGGTTTTTGTGAATTATACACAATTCTAATTGATGTGCCTGGCAAAGGAGAATATAGCCATTTTGCAAAAAGGATTTCACACAATATCAACAATGTTCCTGGACATTCTGACAGTGTAGTAATGTGGTGACTACATTCTAGTACTTTTCCTACACCCAAACCTATTTGGAGGAGGTGGGTATTGCATTGTTTTTGGCCTATTATTTGCCTATGCAACATGTAAGCCAGGGTATGAATGCCAACAAAGAAGCCTCCCTGAAAGACCTTTGGAAAAACTTTTATGTAAAAAAAAAAGGGCTCTTTGAGTTCATTGTGGAGTCATGGCACAGATTTGTTTTACAAATAGAAGAAATGAATTCTGCAATATGTGGCTGATTTCAAGCTTTGGAAACATAGTTGATGCCAAGAAGGGAATGGTTGCATTTGCAATGGTAACTGGTTTTGAGGAGGCAAAAAAAATATCAAGGACTTTTAAATTGCACCCAGAGAAATGGCAATCATAGTCTGGAGAAGATCTGCAGTGATAAAAACCTGGAAGAGCAGTCACCGAAATCACTGGGCAGCAACTTGAAGAAGTGTGGGTGAGCGGCCACACACGTCAGCCTTGGATGTGTGATGAAGAGCCTTCTGCGAAAATGGTCTGATGTCTCTTCTAACAACACCCACGGATCTCCAAACACAAAAACAAGTGTAAGCAAAGCTCCAGTTTGCCTTGATTTTAAAATTCAAAAGCAACTGCTAAATCCCCTAAAAATGTTTTCAAAAGTGTTCAGTTTTATGTTTAGCATAAAACTAATGGAAATTCCCAGTTAGATCCTCCAACAGATTATCTAAATTGTCCCCTCTTTCACCTGAAGAATCATTCTCAAAACCCAGTTACAGTGACTGCTCCATCCCTTTTCTACCTTATTTCTGAACTCATTCACAAGTTTTGGCACTTCACCTATGCTAGGAACAGTTGATTTCAGGAAATTTCTGTGGAAGAAGGGGTCAGCAACCTTTCGGATAGTAAGTACCTTGGATAGTAAGGGTATGCTCTGTCCCCATTATTTTAACTCTGCTTTTGTAAAGTACGAAAAACATATTGGCAACAGGTGAATTAATGGGTGGGGCAGTGTTAAAATAGAGCTTTATTTAGAAACTCAGGTGGCAAGATGGGCTTTTGTGTCAAAGTTGCAGTTTTTCAACTTCTGTGGTAGGTAATAGCAAATGTGTTCAGTATCCATTACTTCACTTTCTGCATGTCCAAAGTGCACCCGATACCAAGAGGTGAAATCTAATCACCCTTTCCTTTGATCTGAACTGGTTTTAGTGATTCACTTGTAAGGAAAACAATACAACAGAAATAATGTTTGGGGATTTCTGAGAATAAATTACATGGAGCTTTATAGTTGCTGCCTGGACCTCTTACAATGCTTGCTCTTATAATGTTTCGTGTTTGTAGTAAGCCGCTATGCGCTGAGAACTCCACAGAGAGATCACGCGTAGGCGTTCTGGAAGACACTTCCATCCATCTCCTGGCCAGTAGCCAGCATCAGCTGCCAGTTATGTGCATGAACATCTTGGAAGTCCTGTCCAGCTGCACCTTGTGATAACTGTTGGGGGCTGGGATAAGCCTGAAACAGGCTGATACAATCCGACCTGAAGGTTGCGCCTGAATAACAGGATGCTGCGGTTAGGAGCCATAGAACTCCCCCTCCTGGACAAGCGGGTGGCACACCAATCAGTGCCTTGATCACGCGCCCGCCATGCACCCCCCCGGCCAATAGCAGGCTAGAGCACGCCTTGAAGCCACCTATCCACTGCACTTCCTCCACTGCCCTCCTCTATATAACTCCCTCCATTTTGAAATAAAATTTGCAGCTTGATCAGAATCCTTTGTCTTGCTGCCATTCTTCGCGCCTCCTGTCCCATCCCCCTTCATCCGTTACAGGTATATCGGCGGACCCCGTTGACTGCCTCGTGGGCCGAGGCAGATAACTACAAGGGTAGCTGCCGTCTAGCTGCAATCATGTGGGAAACCTGAAGCTAGAACTACCCAACTAAGCCCAGTAAGGTAACGTGATTGTTTATGATAACAATATTGTTGTCTTAAGGCACTTGTTTAGGTATAGGAGATAGCCAAAACAATCACGTAGCTTCTTTTTAATTGTATATCATTGTCTGAATATTAAATACATATTTATTATTTATGTGATGCATTTGACATGCATCATAAATGAATGCTTATTATAAGGTATATAAGGTATATAAGGTATTATAAGGTATATAAGGTATAGAAAGAGTTCGGTGTACTGCATTTACTTCTGTTTTAAACAACCAATGTTATTATCTTGTTAGTTGGAAACTAATGTTTTAAAACACATTGTATCCTAACATGAGCATTTGTTATTATGTATAGTCCTTTTAGACAATTGGTTGACTTGAGATGGCTGTGCAATACAACATAATTTCTACCTTTCAAATAATAGGAAATGAGCTTTCAGCAATTACTTCCACACAGAACTTCTGTTTCTCGGAAGTGAATTGCTGACATTAGTAGGGAGTGCCTAGATAAACTTTTTTGCACTGGAACTTTTAGTGAGACAAAGAATATGGAATTTGCCATGACTCAGTCTACACATGTGGATCTGTTTAAAAACTGTATCATTTGAACTACATAAATAGTTGTGTATAAATCACTGCTGATAAACTTATAATGAAGTTACACCATATTTGAATGTAAAATTTTTATTTCCCATTAAAGTTGAGCTGAGAAGTTATATGTGTTATAAATATAAGGAAAATCTTTGTCTCTAGTTTCCTTAGGCTTTTAATGAGAAATGGCAAGTCTGGGAAAAATTTCTCTCCCAGAAGTAAATTAAGAATATTATGAGGGGAAAAATGTCACACAGCCATTTGTCGGTGTTTTCCTGCAACTTCCTTTTGGCTACACGGAAGTGAAAAGAGAAAACAACAACAAAAACAAAAAGGCTTGTACATTATTTGTTTTTAATGGTCACTACGTTGACCTAGGCTGCTTATATGTCCACAGTCACTTATGATACAAAACCAAATATATGATTTACTTGCAGTAATAATGAATATGCTGATCTACAAAAAAAACTAAAACCTTGACCCCAGAATATCAGGTGTAACACAGATTTAGAGAACACACTTGCTCTTCCCCCGAGCATTGCTTTGACTTGAATATGAATACCTTTCCTTACTCCATTCTAGAGTTCTGAAAAACACATATGTCAGTCTTGGCTTGTAAAATCAGCGGACACCTCTCTGTGCTTAGGCCAAAACCCCCTGAAACAGATCCAGAGAAAGCAACAGTTCAGATGGGAGATTACAGTATGTTTGGACATTTCATATTTCACTGTGTATAAGAAGCATTCAACTTACCCCCCAAAAAAACAGTATACCTATGTTTAAAGAAGTTCAAACACATAAACAGAAGAATAGATGGCATGCGTATTTAAATGTACTGTAAACAAAAAAAAGTACCCAACACGGTAAAGTATAATAAACATGTCATTATGAAACATAAGTAAGCATTTACTTATGGGACTTAATCATAAAAGAGAGCTACAAATTCTATAGTATATATTGAAATTTACAAATGGATAGAATATGAAGGAAAATTAAGTCACCTATTGGCTGAAGGCTTTGGAAAGGGTTCTGTCCTCAGACTCTGTTATCACTGAACTTCGAAGAGCAGATTTTGGCAGCGTTACTGGATTTCTGTCCCAAGGGCTGAATTAAAGTGAGACTTGCAGCATCTGTAGACACAGAAAATCTTGCTGGTTGGATACTGCCATAAACAATCCGCTGCGGGCCATCTCAACCTTTTGCTTCTTTCTCTGGGGCTCCCAGGGGTAGAAGAAACATTTTTCATAAAATAGATTTTCTTTCTAAGTGGCAAGACATGGAGAAGAAATAAATGGGACTGTGACAGGAGCAGATGCCAGATCTCTGGTATCAGAAGCTATGAAAATGCTGATGCATTCGCAACACTGAGGCAACATTTAAGTGGGGGAAACCTGGTAGGCCAACAGGGAGAGGGATTTAAGGCCACAACTATGTCTCAAAAATGTTCTTTTAACAGTATCCTTCCAGGTGAATTGCTACTTCCCACTTCACTTGTTCGATCTTTCTGACAGGGAAAATAGTTAACCTCCAGAATTCCAAAACCTCATAAAGTTTAAAATAAACTTTACAATTCTCATGGAAAATATGAATTTAATTCAAAATATAATCAGCTGTCTGGATGTATCATCATGTAGTGAAAAGCATCTAGGTTAGTTTAATTATTCAATGGGTGATTGAATTTTCAGGTTTGATTGGTGGTGCATTATAGAGATTCCTTGCACTATAAGGAGAAAATGAGGTTTGCTAGAGAAAAACTTACACTACCTGAGTCAAATTTCAAATTTCTGATATGTTTCTGAGCAGGAAACAGGATGAGAAAAGAAATGATAAACAATTCTTCAACACCACATGGAACTTGTGACTGACTACTAACAGGTTCTGAGAGAAGGGCATGATAAAATGGAGCTATTTCATTGCTCACGAGACAAAATATATCCAGCCTAGTTTCTCAGTGACAGGTCAGCTGGGCATGTGGTGGTATTTTTGAGATTATGAATAAGAAATCTTTAATGTTACTAGGAAGTGTTGCTTTCCACCATTCCTGTTGATTATTTTTCTCCTTACAAACACCTGTATCAAAAGTAGACACTGCCCTGACTGGTGTAGCTCAGTGGATTGAGTGCGGGTCTGCAAACCAAAGGGTCACGGTTCGATTCCCAGTCAGGGCACATGCCTGAGTTGCAGGCCAGTTCTCAGCAGGGGATGCACAAGAGGCAACTATACATTGATACTTCCCTCTCTCCTTTCCTTCCCCTCTAAAGATAAGTAAATAAAATCTTTTTTTAAGTAGAAACAGATGAATACTCTAGAGCTGGTTATGTCATTTTTAAGAGTTTTCAGATTCTAAGAGTATGTCCTGAAATTCTTAATAATCACATTTCTTAACCATTTTACCATTTAAAAGGAAAATGTTTAATTGATGTTGTGCTTATTATAAACAGGTAAATGCACCATTGAAAGGCTTATATTTGAAAGTAACTTTAGCCCTGACAGTGTGGTTCAGTGGTTAGGTGGTGTCCCATGGAGCAAAATGTCCTTGATTAATTCCCAGTTAGGGCACGTGCCTGGGTTGCAGGTTTGATCCCCATCAGGGCACTTGCGAGAAGCAATGAATGAATGTTTCTCTCTCACATCAATGTTTCCCTTTCTTTCTCTCTCCCTTCCCCTCTCTCTAAAAATAAATAAATAAAATCTTTAAAAAATGAATAAAAGTAACTTTTAAAAACTTGCATTAATTTAGCCTACTTTGCAATAATTTGTCACTTTGTAATACAAAATATAAAGGCTAGGTAAGGATTTTGAAGAGCGTTAGAAAAATACATTATTTTCTCTTGAGGGACGGATGAACCAAGGATGTATTGCCAGTGAAGTTTACTCTTGAAGACTTTCAAACAGCCTGTGTACACTTACATGTGGAAAGCTGTAGCAACAAGGCAGTAAAATGTTACTGAAAATCACTTGAGATTTAGCAAAAGCCTTTTATAATATTAGGTAACCTCTTGGAAATGTGATTCTATTTATTGCTCACTGAGTCTAAGATGTACTGCAAAGATTACAGTCCCTGGAGATGTGCATGCTGCCATAAACAAAACCACAATTGTTTTTTAAAAGTTATTCCGTCATTCTTAAAGGAAGAGGGAAGATTGTTTTTCATATATATATATATATATACACACACACACACTCACACACACACACATACACACGTCTGTGTGTGTATAGCACTATGTAATAGAGTAACACTCTGAACAATATTTGGAAATGCAGTGTTAAACTAGTATATACCATGTCAATCTTTCCCATTAAAGTAGAAAATCAAAAGGAGTTGCTTGAATTTGAATGTTTTGTGACAATCTAAAAAACAAATATTGATTCATATTATTAGAGAAAAATATTTAAAAATTAATTAATAATGCATTGATTAAAAGCATTTGCCTTTGGAATTGAAAAAAAAGAAAAGAGGAAAAACCCTCCGTTTAATTCCTACCATCCAATTTTACTTGGGCAAGTTATTTAACTCTCCAAGGACAAAATTAACTAATTTCCAAGGTGGAGATAATGCATGATTGGGTCGTTTAACAATTTCAATAGCAATTATTTATTAAATACTTACTATGGGTCCAGGCACTCAACTGGGCTCAATACCAGTTGACCGAAAGAAAAACAAAATTGTTAACAATGTCACTAGTGAATAAAAGAGACTGCCCTGGCCCTTAGGGAGCATATATTCCAAAGGATGAGGTATAATGCCAAGTAAATTAATGTAAAATTGAATACGAAATCATGCATTGTAATAAGTGCTTTTGAAGGAGGAAGGAGAGGATGCCCTGAAAGATAAAATGAGCCGAAGAGAGGAGGAGCATAAGAGGGACCCCTTTAGAGAGCATCCTTGCTCCTCAGCACACTGCTCACCCAGCTGCATGGTAGAATGGCTTGAAATGCTGCTTAGTTGCCTCTCTGACCTCATCTACAACCACCCTTGCACAGCTTGAATTTTCCTACTGTTCCTTTTTTGGGTTTTTTGGAATGAGCGCTTCCTGTGTCTGTTATACCCCAGATTTCCATGGCTCATTCCTTCACTTTCTTTTGATCTTTTCTCAGATATTACTTTCCTAAAGAGGTCTTCCCTGAACAGCATTTTTGAACTTGCAGCCTTCCACAAGTCCAAACCTACCTGCGCCCCCTTATTCTTCTTCCCTTTATTATTCTCTTCTATGGCTCTGATCATCTAACAAAACCTGGATTTACTTTGTATTTCAGCTTCCGTAGTCCCACATACCGTATTTTACTGTGTATAATGCACACCCACGTTTTGGGCCCAAACTTTCGGGGAAAAAATCTTTCATTTTAATTTTTTAATTCAAATTTATTTATTTATATTTAGATACTTGTTTTTTTGTATTATAAAGGAAATTTAGCATTTATTTTGAACATGTTATGGTACAAGAATAATATATGTAACAAGAATATGTGGCACAAGAATAACATGTAATGAGAATGTTACATGTTATGTAACAAATAATTACAAAACACAAGAACAGACACAAGGTACTTTGTGGGGGCAACTTCTTTCTTGAGTCCCCCCTGGTGCCACAGACACACGTGAATGAATAAATGTGGCCTAGAGATGCTGGATCTGTTTGGGGATGGAGGAGGAGTGGGCTGTGGCCAGTTTCTCTGGGGAGACAAAGGCCAGCAGCGACCAGTTTCTCTGAGGAGAAAAAGGCCCCGAGCGCCCTCTTCCATAGCCTTTTATTGGGTTGTAATACACAGGAATACAGGGTGGCAAGGATCAAACAGTAGATAACATTTCAAAGAGGTCTGAGTCCGTGTCTGTCAGGAACAGAGTTGCACAAACTTTGGGAGACAAACTCATTTCCTCTTGGACCCTTATCATATGAATGAAAGCACTCTTAGCAGAGCAGATTTCACAGGTTTATCAGCAACTCTTTGTGATGCCAGATTTTTCCCCAGGACACGCTCTAGCAAGGCAAGGAGCTGCGCCTCTCCCCATCAGGTATTCAGGCTTAAGGGGATTAGAGCCAGGAAGCGCTCCTCCCAGAGAACCTGGTGACTCTGGCTTTGACAAAGCCTGAGGGCGAGAGTCTATTGCTCTTTGTTGCAGCCCCCCAAGTCCTTCCATGAAGGCCTCCCAGGTGATCCAGTCTGGCTTAGGTTGCCCCCCGCTGTGAGGGGTCTTACCCGTCATTGACTTCTGACCAAGCTTTGGGGGCAGGGAGAGGAACTGAGGCAGAGTTTGCTACCAGAGACAGACTTTGTCTCCTGCAGCTAGTATTCCAGAGATCCTCTCTCACCCTTAGCTACAAGGGGTAGAGATACAATCCCTAAAACTAGGCAGAGCGGTCTACTACAGTACTTCACGTTTACCCATGTATAATGCACATCCTTTTTTTCCCCTCAAAAATTTGGGCAGAAAAGTGCACATTATGTACAGCAAAATACTTTAATTGTAAACTCTGTGAAAGTTGACGTTTTTGTTTCTTTCACTCACTACTATAGTCCGTTACCCAGGACAAGGACTGCTACGTAACACTCATCAGTAAAATTTTTGATTGGTTTACTCAGAGAAGACCTGTCTGAGGAAGTGACACTTCAGCTAAGAAATGAGTAATGACCAGAAGTAACAAAGACTGGGGGAAAGTCTTCAAAGAGAAGAGAATTGTGAACAGACGACTCTTGAAACCAGGAAAGGCCAGCTCCAGGGAGGCCCCAGACGAAGGCTCTGGGTGGCTGCAACCTGAGCAGAGTGACTTAGATGGAGAAAGGAGAAGGTGAAGAGCAGCCGGACAGCACACAGACCAAGTCTTCCACTCAGAACAAAACAAAACTTATAGTAACCTTTCTTTCTTTAAAGAAAGAAAACAACTCACAATCTGGAAGAAAAGTAAAACATAAACATAAAAACAATGTTTTATTTTAGCCAGTTGAAACAAAAAAGAGACAAAGAGGGAAGGAAGAGGTAAGTGGAAGGGAGGATAGAATTAATGACTATGAGCTGAGATTCTGAAGAATAGTTTCCTGAAATGTTGGAGTTCATGAAAGAAAAGCAGGAGGCAACAGGACATGGAGAGAATTAAAGAAATAGAGGAAGTTATGAACAAAACTGATATTTTATGCCTGCATTTACTTAATCTCTTGTGTGTTCATTGTATCCCTATGATTATACATTTTCTCACATTTTTAAAACATTTTTTTAATTTTATTTTCTAATTGGCTGACTTGCTCTAAATCAGGTTTTATGCTACCCTTCTGTCACCTGATCCTCCTTGAAGCACCACCATAAACCAAGCTTCCAGCCACACCCCACTCTAACATCTCTCATAACTTCTAGCTCTCCCTTACATGTGGCTCCAAAAACCACTCATTGACCTTCATTCCTATAAAACATCACTCCTTTGTTCCTTACTTAGAAGACACTGGCCTGAATGCTCCTCAATTTCTTTGCCTTTACCTAACTCTGATTCCAAAGTTAAGTGGCAGCTGCACCAGCACTAAATCCATATTCTGTATTTTTGTTTACAGAATATGGGTAGCATGAGCCTGTATAATGTATTGTACCAACCAGGGGCTGCCAATGATGCAGGATAGAATGGCAGGCATAATCAGAGACTGGTGAATCACACTTACCTTTAGGGAACTGGTTAATCTGCTTCATGTTGCCACCTCTGTCCCTTGAGAGTGTCATCTCAGAGTCAGAATAGGGCATTTCCACCCAGGGCACTTGGAGCAGCAGCAGCACCAACAGCAGCAGAGGCCAGCGCCTACTGAAACAAGGATTACTTTTCACGCACTAAGCACTTGGCTTTGGTCTCACACGTGCACATGATTGTATTGTTGATGTCAAGGCTAGGGTAGGAAAAGCCAACCAAAACTTCACTTTGTATTTAATCTAATGACAAATAAAATAAACCAACTGCTATATATAATCTAAAGGCTAAAGTTTCTCAATTACTAGTTGTTACATATATACAATTTGAAAAATGATTACTTTTTTGTTCCTAAAGAAGTCCTGCCAATGTTTTATACAACTATAGAAAAAACTTCCTTACAATAAACTCAACTGTCTCATAGTGTAATTCAATGTAGCCTGTTTGAATCATACAATCTATTCTTGTTATTCACAGTAGTTATGTTCTATAAAGTCAGTGTAAATACTGAATTAATGAATACTGAATCTATGAATTAATGAATACTGTATTTCTCCTAGGAGAAATACGGGGTTAGGTTCCTACAAAACTTTGATCACACAGCAATATCTTTAGCTGATCAACATATAATCTTGCTTTAGGTGTTTTTCCTGTTAAAGACACCTAATATATTAATATATATCATTGATTAATTAACACGGAACTCACAGCCAACAACAGTGTAACCTGTGTGTGAACACAGCTTATTTAATACAGGTATTTTCTCCGTAAGGCACAGCACAGCCTTTTTGAGTCAGGGACACCAGACAGGACTTCAGCACTTTGATTGGGGGCTTTTCAAACAGCAAAATCAGCAACAAAAAGTACAAAAATGTAAAATAGTTGGTGATAGACCACAAGAAGGATACGTATTTACGGTATCAGAGCTCGGACTAGACGGTAAAGCAACACCTCTTCCATCTTGGCCTGGGACGTGCACGTCCAGAGGCTCAGTCTCGTTGATGCTTTGTACATGTCTGCAAATGACCATGAAAGCACTGTGATATTGACTAGGAGTCACAAATAAATTTTAGTGTGCAGACACATTGGGGATATATAATTTACAAATAACTAGGAATCCATAAATAACAAGGCTCAACTATAAATTGACTCATGCTCATCTCCTGCTTAAAAATGTGATGGTTTTCTTAGTACATTTGGAATTACAAAACCTGCCAAACATAGCTTCGAAGTTCCTGCATCATATTGCCTTCCTATCGTTTTCATTTTCTTTCTCAAAAGTCCCCTTTGTCTACTGTATCCAAGCACACCGGCTTTCTATGTATTAATGACTCTTTTCCAAACCTATCCTTTCAGCTCCAGCCTCTTCCTTAGGTCTGAGCCTTAGACTTCTAAGTGATTCCATGTTAGGAATCTTGGCTCAGATGCCTAAGGAACATACCAAACTTAACACAACCAAAACAGAACTCGTGACATTTCCTCCTGGTTCTGCTTTTCTCTCAGTGTCATCCATCCCAGTAAAAGTCATCACTCTCCATGAGATGCTCTGTCCACTTTGGTTATCTTTCTTGCTCTGCTCATGATGACATTTCCACTTCTGAGACTTGGCATTTGCTCATTCCTTGGGTTGGAACTTTTTCTCCCAGTGCTTTCAAGGGTGTCTCCTTATGCTCAGATAAAATGCCATATACTTAATGACCTTCCCTCTTAATCCTGCCACCACATCCACTTGTTTTATTTTCTTTATAGCACTTTACCTGAAATTCTTTGATTCATCTATAGGCATGTATGTGTGTACATATATAATCTGTCCATTGGAATATAATAGTCTGAATGGCAGCAACTTTTACTCCTTTACCATCTCATTTCCCTCTCTTAGAACAGGCTCAGTACACAATAGTCTCTCTGGTACCTGTTGCTACCTGGCCCTTTTCTGTCCCAATTTCCCTATGTGCGGAATGGCAAACCATGAATAATTCTTCAGATCTTACCTGAAATGTCACTTTCACAGTGAAACCCTCCCAAATGACCATTCTAAAGTCATCTTCTTTTTTTTTTATCAACTCTAGGTGTTCTTTCACGTGACACCCAGTCTATTTGTATTCATTTCATGTGTAACAACTTGTGTAATAACTATCTGATCCACTAACCTATGGGTTGAAAACCATGGCTAGTGGATCAGATTTGGCTCCCTGACTGACTTCGTAAATAAACCTTTATGGGAATACAGCCATGCCTGTTTCTTTATACGTTGTCTATGGCTGCTTTTGCTCTACAACAGCAGAATTGAGTTGGTTGGGAAAGCCTATCATATTTAGTATCTGGGCCCTTAGAGACCCCTGCCCTAGACTAGGGGCTCCTGAGGTCAGTGATTCCCTTTTAGTCACCGCTGACTCTGAATACTTGACATAGTGCCATGTGTACTTGGTAATGACTTCTTATTGGAAATAGTGCAATTAAGAACATTTTTTTATATTCAAGAATAAAGTATTTTTTAACTGTAGTTGTTTTGTAATAGTTTTTTATATTCTTCTCTAAATTGTTTGATCCTAATTCTTATTTATTTTTTGGAGAGAAGGAAAGGAAGGAGAAAGAGAGAGAGAAACATTAATGTGTGGTTGCCTCTCATAAGCCCCCAACTGGGGACATGGCCCACAACCCAGGCATGTTCCCTGACTGGGAATGGAACCAGCAACCCTTTGATTCACAGGCGGGTGCTCTATCCACTGAGCTACGACAGCCAGGACTGATCCTAATTCTTTAAACTAGATTTATTTCCTATTATTTTATTTGTTATGAAGCACTAAAACAAAGCAAAGATTTTCATCTGGTAGATATCTAACAATTGCTGAAGTGCTAAATAAAGCCTTATGTAAGTATTTTGGGGCCCCTGTTTTAAATTCACAGGAAGTACTAGAATGTGGTGGGTTTCATTCTCCTGTGTCCTTATTGATGTGCAGGCACCATTTGTCACCTTCTTCAGCGTGATGATGCTGTGGAGAGTATTTCCCATACTATTGCAAACCACCCTTCCTTTCATTTTTATTTGAGGCCAAGTCTCTGCAAGCTGCACTACCTTAAATTTGACCCATATAAACTCTCTTCAGTTCATTTCTCACTGCTTTTTCTAATTCCCCAAGTTCATTTCCAATACTGAATCTACCCTTCATGAGTAGCTCTGTCTTTATTCTCTTCAGAAGATTGAACTCACCTGCAAACTTGATGAGCCTATTCTCTATTTCATTTTCCAGGTCACTGAAGAAACACTCAAGCATCCCTGGAACCAAAGGTGACCCCTTCAAAACATCACATGTGATGTTTCCGCCCGCTGACACTTACTCATCTGTAATTTTTCTCTAGGTGGAGATAACTGCTCCATCCACTGACTATTCTGCCACAAAAAAACAGAGCAGCAAAAAGTACTCAAGAAAAGTATTTCTTTCTTCTGCTTCTCTAAAATATTGTGCAAAGTGGCTGATGCTGTTTAGAATTTGAATCTCTTTTGTATATGGGGAATTATATTTTTTGTTTGTGTAGTGAACTGTGAAATGTGGTTTTTTATAAACACTGTGATTAGACAGATATTTAGTCACTCTTTGTTTTGTTACAGAACAATCTCTATTTATTTTCAAGTCTTCTTTGTATCTGTATTCTCTGTCCCTTGTGTTTGAGTAATTACCAAGTCCTATTCATCAGACTATTTCTTGGAATTTTCCTTTGCTCTCTTGTTACGGAGTCTCAGCTCAAGACCTTACTGCCTCTTGGCAAAGTACTAGAAAAAAACTGTTAATTGATGATAATCTTATTTCTAAACTCTTTTGATGCTCTCAGAGGGAAAAGTTGTATCAAATCCTGTGTTGTTTTATGTTTCCCAGTCTAAGGAACCATAAGTGGCTTCCAATTGCCCCTTAAAATAAAAGAAACTTCCTAATATGGCGTTGGGGTCCTTGTACTTATTACAAGTTCAGTTTATGCTTATTGTCCTGATAATGAGTATAGTTACCAAAGCAGTGTCTCCATAATCACCAACATCATTTCATAACAACATTCTCTGGTAATCTAGAATATGATTTTATTAGTAATATTACTATGTTACCAAGTCATTTATCTTTCCCCATGTAACATTTACAATTAACTACTTTCTTTAAAGTACTCCTACGAAGAGCAATCTTGCTAGCACTCACAACTGGTAATATACAATCTCTATGACAATCCAATCATCCACTGATCTTTACTGCTGATGAATTTTGCATGTCTTATTAATCTCTTTGAATGCTTTAAAATATCACATTAAGCTAAATGTAGAGCTGTGCTCTACATACATGTAGAAACATACATGCTGTATGTTTCTAAGCGAGCTTTACTGACTAAAAATAAACAAAGAACATTACTATGTGCATCACTGATAATCAATACCACTAAAAGGAAAAAAGACAGAAACATATCACCTAATTGGCTTATCAATTCAGAAGATTAATTAACTATAGGACAGACCTTAAAGAAACAATTTACCAAAAATTTAAGTGCATTTAATTGTCTTTTATAATGTTAATAAAATTTCATCTTATATTTACCACACTGCACACAGTAGACTTGCATATAGAAGATGCTCAATAAAAATTTTTTGAAAGGAGAATTATCTTATTGATAATGTAAGATTATAAAGGTATACATTACTGACTTCATTTTCCTATATCACAAACGTGTACAGGGAACTGATAGAGAAAAGAGAACAAAAAAGTTTATGGAAATGCTATCTTTACATTACATTAATTAATTAAATACTTCAGTTTGGCAGGATAATAGTAGCTTGTGAAGGTTAATAAGATTATTTTTGAGGTTCAGTAAAATGATACATAAAAGTATACGTAGTGATTTCTAAATTTAAAGAACTACTTTGTTGGAAAAATTACTTTCATTTCTTAACAGCAAGATAAAATTTAGATAAACATGGATGCAAAAATAGTTAGCATATACTATTCAATTAGTATTTATTTTCAAATGCTGCATATTGTAAAAACTAAATTATTTCAACAAGAAAGACTTTCTGCAAGAGAAATTTTAAAAGACAAAAAAAAATGTGCAGGTAACCTAAGGTACACAATTTATATTTTATAAACATGCTGTTGCTAAAATAAATATTGGAGGGAGTTAGGTGAGTTTCCTATAAATCTTACTGGAGAGAGTTTACTAATTTAGGATTGGCTTGAAACACATATTATAATAAAGATTTGTTTTTCATTACTGCTCTACAAAAATCTGGATTTACTAAATAGGTTGTACTGCCTTGTACTTTTTCATCAGTCATAACATGTGAAATGTTAAAGCATTGTAGAATAATTATTTGAACAATGAAAACCAGCTTTCACTCCTCTGATACTTCCTGCCTAAAGGATTTTTAGCATTTGCTTTAGTTTTTTTCAGATTCCTTTAGACCTCTTTAAAAAGCAATGTCTAAATATGTATAATCAAAATGTGCTGGAGTAAACTTCCACTACATCCTGTGACAAGTTTTAAATCTTGATGATAGATAAAACAGGTTTTTAAAAAATAAGTAAGCTTCTGGAAATATTTAGTATAGAAATACAGTTAGCAGTCATTTTCTAAGATGTATAAGATTGGAAGTAAAGAACTAGCTCTCATTCTTGATAGTCAGTGCTAGTAAATAAGGCTAGGTATGTGCATTTGATTATAAATAATTACTAAAAATAATCCAGATTAATAAGCAATGTACTATATTTCTAATGACTAGGGGTGTTCTTATCTGTCTCTATCACTTTCCAGCTGTGTACTTTTGGTAAATTATTTAATATTTTGTAGCCTCAGTTTCCTCATTCATAAGACTGGGTAAAAGTGGTAGCTAACTCATAGAGTTGCCGTAAGGAATAAATGATTTATTTATTTATTTCCTAGTGCTGCTATAACAAATTATAATAAAGATGGTGTTTAATAGCAACAGAAATGTATTTTCTCATAATTATGGAAGCCAGAAGTCCAAAATTACAATGTCTATAGGATTGTTCCTTTCTGGAGACTCTAAAGGAGTTTCTTTTCCATATCTTCCTCCCAGTCCTTTGGTTGCTAGTAATCTTTGGCACTCTTTAGTAGGCAGACACAGCAGCATCTTTGTGTCTGCATTAACGTGGCATCCTCCTCTGCGTCTTTCTATAATATTTCCTCTTATGATAGGGTACCAGTCATTGGATTTAAGGTCCAGCCTAAATCTAAGATAATCTCATTTCAAGATCCTTCTTAATTACATCTGCGAAGACCTTAGTTCTAAGGTCATCTTAAGTTTATATTCCGAGGTTCCTGGTGAACACGAATTTTGAAGGTGATCCTATACAACCCATTACAAGTACTAAGAACAAGGCTGGGACAGAATGAATACTCAGATTATAAGAGTGAAAAAAAATGAAATGATTTAAATAAGTAATAGTAAGAACATGAATATATAAATTACATGTCACATGCTGAACTTCATTACAGTGATTAAACAATGAGCACAATATTTTTGAATTAGCATAAATAAGTCTAGAATTTGTGATGTTGTGTGTTAACAAGTAAATGTCAAAGTCCAACGTACATTAGTAATGTAAAGTAATATTATTGCATTTTAAAGACACAAATACCTATTGATGCTAATTATTGATTCTGTTGAGAAAGCAACATAATACTGGGAAGGAGAAATATAATATCAGGGTCTTTAATAATGTCTGTAAAAATTACTTTTAAAATATGTTTTTCAATTTAATTTATAATAGCATCAAAAATAATAAAATACATAAAATAAACAAGCAAGAAGGCAAAAATTTGTGCATTGAAAACTACAAACATTGCTGAAAGAAATGAAAGACATAAATGAAAAGATATCCCATGTTCAAGGATTGGAAGACTTAATTTTGTTAATATGTGAGTACCCAAAGCTATCTACACATATAATACAATCTCTATTAAAGTTCTAATGACTTTTTCATAGAAATGGGAAAATCAGTTTCTGGGATTCATATGGAATCTCAAAAGGTTTCAGAAAACCAAAACAGTCCTGCAAAACAAAAACCAAAATAACAAAAAACAAAGTTGATGGTCTAACACTCCCAGCTTTCAATCTTATTACAAAGCTACAAAAATCAAAACATTGTATGCCAGTATAAAGACAAACACAGAGACCACTAGAGAACCCAGAAATAAATCCTCACATATATTATCAATTAATTCATCAACAAATGGTGTTGGGAAAACTGAAAATCCATGTGTAAAGGAATGAAGTCGGACTGTTACCCAAAACCTTACACAGAAATTAACCCCAAATGGATTTAAACCCTAGATGTAAGAGCTAAATCTATAAATCTCCTGGGAGAAAACAGAGGAAAATCTTCAGAATATTGGATATGGCGATGATTTATTAGTTATAGCACTAAAAGCACAGACAATAAGAGAATGAATAAATTGGACTACATCAAAATTTAAAACTTTTGTGCATCAAAGAACACAATCTTCAGAGTGAAAAGACAACCCACAAAATAATAGAAAATATATGCAAATATAATACAAATATTTTGCTTTCTCCTATGTTGCAAATACCTGAGTGAAGCATCTGAATAAAATATCTTGGTAAATATTATATTTCTCAAAAGCAAATACCACATCACGTAATACAAAATTCTGAAATTGTGTTTTGATAAAATTTATCAATTCAGTCAAATGAATCACACATACATGATTACTGACAGGTTCCTAAAATTTTAAAAATTTAATCTAATAAATATGTGGGTTAATTATGGGCAGATACACATATATGTATCTAGCTATATATGTCTATATGTATCTATATATTAAAATATGTATTTAAATGTCTAGTTATTTAATTTATTACAGTATTATTAAAATGATGACAATTTGCTTTTTCTGGGTGGGTAGGCTGGCTGGAACATCATCCCATACACCAAAAGTTTGTGAGTTCAGTTCCCAGGTGGGGCACATACCAGGTTTTTAGGGTCAATCCCCAGTCGGGGCCCATATAAGAGGCAACATGGATATTTCTCTGCTACATTGATGTCTCTCTCTTTCTCTATCTCTCAAATAAATAAAAACATATCCTTGGGTGAGGATTAAAAAATGATGCAAGTTTAACTTGAGTTTGAGCTTTCATTGATATGATTTTACTAATTAAATGTTCCTCGTTCACTTTATTACTTGGTCACTACCTAGGTCAGCACCACTTTTTTTTCAGCCACCTCATAGATATAATATCTGAATTGTAATTTATTATTCATTTGTTCACTCATTCACTTATTTTTAAAATCAATACTCTACAAAATTCCACTTAACATTGTTTCTAACTCAAATATTTGTGCGTCTTTAAAATACCATTCTTCAGTTCAGTCGATAAGAAAAAGACTTTTAGTTTCCTGTTATAAGTATTATAACAGGAAATAGACTAACAGTAATAGACTCTGAATTTATCTTTCAGGTAGTTAAAATTACAACATCAAACTCTCTTACAGCTGTGAAGCCAATTTTATATAACCAATTGTTGCTGAGTGGACCCTTATGAATTTTCCCTTTAAAAGTGCCTATGCAACTGGCATGGGCCCCTTTTTACCCTTTTCAACTTCCTCTGATCATCACAAAAACAATAACCTGAATTTCAGCAGCTACTTTGTGATCTTTAAATTGACATTTACCAGCCAAGAATGGCAGAGCTGAAGGAAAAATGCTGGATCTCTATGGGCTTGAAAAATAATGCCATACAAAACTTGGAATGTTACTTCTGGATTTCTGGATTTTAGCAAACAAGAAACATGAAATAAATATCTGTCTTTTAAAATATATTATTATTTCTGTTACTTCTAGGCTAGGGTTTATTTTCACTCAACCTCTTCATTCTTCTCTAATTAGGTAAAACATTTTATGGCTTCTACCTTTGAATTTTCTTTTTTTTTGTTTTTGTTGAGATTTTTATGAATTATTTTGAGGCCATAATTTTTTGTTTGTTTTTCTTCCTAGTAGTACTATTATCATTAACCAAGTTCATTTGGCCATTCAAAAAAAAACAAATTAAGAAGGTTTTCTGTGTAGTAATATATCCTATGAAAAAATTAAAATATATAATATTTGAAAGAAATATGCACGATGTCTGTGCTAAGACCCAGTCACGATGTTAGAAGATGGAGTTAACAGAAACTGTGATTACCTACCCACAAGCTTATATTCCATCTATTGTATAAAGTTCCAGTTTATTGATTTCGTCATACTCAAACTTCCCAAAAAAAGGTTGTAATCTCGGTTTTTTAAATGAGGTCTAGGGAAGTTAAATTACCATTAAGTGATGGAATGGGGATTTAAATTAAAGACTCTTAAAACCCCACGTGCCACAATGAACCACTGGCACATAGCGTGAACACAGGGGAAGAAAATGGTAATGGATTGTAAGCAGGACTGGGGAAGATCCGTCTGCAGGGACAGTTCTATGCGGAGAGAAAAGCGAGGATCAGATGGGAAATATCGGTCAGTGCCTGAGTTATGGCAACACACTGAAAGGCCGTCTTGCCTTTTCTAATCCCTTCCAATTAATCTTTTCAAAATGTATTTATCATGCCAGGCACTTACCGGAAAACTTCCAACAATGTCTCATTGTTCTCCACAGTTTTGGCCCTGGCCCTCCCCAACTTTCTTCATGACTCCTCAGTTCAGCCCCTCCATTTGACAGAGACTGTTTTTGTCATCATTGCTAGACCACACGATAGCCTTCCCTACCTCTGAATGTAGGCAAACCACACCGAGCTCGCATTTCTTTGTCCCCTTATCAAATCTATTGTTTGCATCATTCTTTCTGATGGTAAAATCACATATAACTTATTGTGTGTATAATTTTCATGCCAAGTAGTTTGTAAAATGCTTTAAGGCCAGACACTAGGTTTCGCTTTGTTTCTCTATGAAGTCTACATCGGTGATATAAGAAGCATCCATAGTTTGTTCAGCTGAGTTAAAAATTGCCTGACAAGTATTGAAAAATGGTAAAAACAAAGTTTTCATTCTGGATTTTCAGCATTTGGATTAACGGACTCACAAATATTTTGTAATTAACTTGGATATTTTATAGTATTAGCCTAAACAAAACTGTAGAGTTGATATAACTATAATTTGTTAAAGATTTTATTTATTCGTTTTTAGAGAGAGGGTGAGAGAGGGAGAAATAGAGGGAGAGGAACATCCAGGCATGGTGGCCTCTCTCGTGCCCCTACTGGGGATTAACCCTGCAACCCAGGCATGTGCCCTGACTGGGAACCAAACCAGCAACTCTTTAGTTCACAAGCTGGTACTCAATCCACGGAGCTACGCCAGCCAGGACTATTTTAAACCTTTCCTTTCATTGAAATTTCCTTCTGCTTCTCTGTCTCCCATTTCCAACCTTTTCCTATTTAGTGTTCAGCCAGATGTATTTTTTACTAAGAACAGGATTTTCAGGAACAACTAGAAAAGACACATGAACAAAACCAAAGGGGGTGGAATCAGGAGAGGGAGGTGGGGATGGCTGGGGTAGGGGCGAGTGGTGCGAAGTAAATGCAGACCACTGTACTTGAACAACAATAAAATCATTTTTTTAAGAAGAAAGAAAAGAACCACTTTCCTTGGCTTGACCTCTTCCTGGGGATATATGAATGACTTCAGCCAACTTAAAGCTTTTATGATGGCTCCTGAACTATTCTGACTCCCCCAAATTATTTCTATTTTCCCAGATCTCTTCTGCAATACCACTTGTCCTTTGAAAGGTGGATTATACCAGCCTTCAAGTGACCACTAGGGTACTAAATTAATTCAGAGGGTAAATAAAAATTAAGAAAATATTCAGAGTAGTAACTTTTATCTTCCTCCTAGATTACTGGAATTTTTACCACAGTAATATATTTGAAGAAAATGTTCATGACTTTGGCCAGAGGGATATTTTAAGGAAAATGTTTAAAATATAATAAGGGAACAGATGAGCAGTGTTTGAAATATTTTATGTTATAGAATTCTACAAATTATGCTTAGTCTCACAGAAGGAGTTACGCACAACTACTTTTGATTAATTTATTATTTTTAATTTATATTATTTATAAATTAAGTTTGCTTAGTTAATTGACTATTAAACACCCAGTGTTGAAAATGCATATTAACTGTCTCTCTTCTCTTCCTGCTTTTACGATTATCTTCTTATCCTTAATCTTGGGTAATGTAATTATGATGTGCCTTGGTGTATGCTTCCTTGGGTCCAACTTCTTTGGGATTCTCTGAGCTTCTTGGACTCCCTGGAGGTCTATTTCTTATGCCAGATTAGGGAAGTTCTCCTACATACAAGATGACTCTATCCAGCAAAGCTATCATTTAGAATAGAAGGGCAGATAAAGTGCTTCCCAGATAAGGTCAAGTTAAAGGAGTTCATTATCATCTAGCCCTTATTATATAAAATATTAAAGGGATTCATCTAAGGAAAAGAAGATAATCAAAAATACGAACAGTAAAATGACAACAAACTTACAACTATCAACAACCGAACATAAAAAAAACCACACAAACAAACTAAACAAACAACTAGTACAGGAACAGAATCACAGAAATGGAGATCACATGGAGGGTTATCAGTGAGAAGAGGTAGTGGGGAGAATGTGGGGAAAGGTACAGGGAATGAGAAATATAAATGATAGGTGCAAAATAGACAGGGGGAAGTTAAGCATAGTATAGGAAACAGAGAGGCCAAAGAACTTATATGTACAACCCATGGACATAAACTAAGGAAGGGAAATATTGGTGGGAGGGGGGTGCAGAGCAGAGGGGACTGAAGGGGAGCAAAAAATGGGACAACAGTAATAGCATAATCAATAAAATGTATTAAAGTGCATATTAAAATAAAAATGTATGGAAATACTATATAAGATACAATGTTTTATTTATTGTTGTTCAATTACACTTCTCCTGTATTTTTCCCTGTTTCTCTACCCTGCCCTATTTACAGCCCCTCCCGTAGTCAATCTCCACCGCTTTGTAGGTACCCATGGGGCCTCTAAACATGTTCCTTGATTTGCTTCTTCTCCTTCTTTCCCTGTTATCCTCCTCTCCTCTCCTCCCCTCTGGTCAATGTCAGTGTGTTCTTATTTCCATGTCTCTGGTTCTATTTTGCTAACTTGTTTATTGTGTTGATTAGGTTTCACCTATAGATGAGATCACATAGTATTTATCTTTCACCACCTGGCTTATTTCACTTAGCATAATGCTCTCCAGTTCCATCCCTGATGTCATGAAAGGTAGGAGCTCCTTCTTTTCTTCTGCTGTGTAGTATTCCACTGTGTCAGTGTACCACAATTTCTTGATCCATCCATTTACTGATGAGCAGTTAGGCTATTTCTAGCACTCGACTATTGTAAATAATGCAGCTATGAACATTGGATTCTTAATTATTCATACCCAAATGATAACTCTCTATATAATTTTTAAAGATCTGTCCATAGAAATATTTTCTCTTTTTCAGTTGTATGTTTATATCTACTAATACTTTATCAATATTATTAAAATAATACCATAAAGTTAATAGAATACTAGTGACTTGGGCCAGACACATTTTTTTTTGCCCAAATGCACAATGTATTTTAAAACTAATAATCAACAACAATCAAATAAAAAACACTTCTCCCTTCTCTAGAGCTTGTGAATCAGCAAAACCTAAAACTTGCTGTTCCATTTTCACCTTACATCTAATTGCACCCACCTAAATAAACAACACTGAGAAAAAAACAAACAAACGAATCTTATGTGAAGAAGAAATAGTGGGCCCTGTGCTTTGAAGAGCTCCACTTGTTTTATATTCTTAGGTTAGCAATGGCATAAAACAATAGAAGGATATGAAACAGTTTTGAACATATTCATATAAAGTGTATTCACATTTAAGTGTTGAAGCAGTTTTTGCAGAAGTATCAACTTGTAACTAGGAATCAACATGAGGGTTTTTTATTACCATAAACTCAGGAATAAGCAGTTCGAAGCTCAAGTTCTTTACCATTTGAGTTTTAAAATCTTGACCCAAATGACACACAACCTTTAAAAAAGACTCAAATCTTGAACCAGATAATTCAAAATACCATGAATTTTTATTTTAAGAACATACCATCTTAAATATTTGAGCAAATGTATCACGCAGAAGTATTTATACATACTTTTAACAAAATACTTTGATATCAAATTAGAAGTGACAGACCACATTTGGAATTTCTTGATACAATTTTATTAATAATCACGCCACAGCCACGGTGACCATGGTCAACACCAGTGAGACTGACAGGGAGATTGTGTGTGATGAGTTTGTGACAGACACAGTGGACGGTGGGGGCTGGAAATCAGCAACAAGGTCGTTTGGTTGTGAGAAATTTTTTATTTTTAATTTTTAAATAAAAAAGCAGCAAGCACTTAATCATTAGTTTATGAAAATTTGATAACATTTGGTATAATACACTACCTTGAGTATAAGTGCATATGATGACTGTGAATAAACCTAGAAATAAATCAAAATAAAATCTGTATGCTTGTCCGAATCTTACCCAAACTTTTGTTTATAACTTTGGACTGGAAACTCTTCAGGACATTTCTTGGAATGTTTCCAATACGTCCCATTTTCAGACAGGATAGAAAAAAATCACATTAAACGTATTCATGGCATTTTATGTAAAACCATGAAAATGCAGAAGTTTTGGTTTTTTCCAAGGACAATTTTTGAAATCTGAAAATTATACAAGTTTGGCTGAAGTTCATGAGGAGATTTTAGATGGTCACAGGTAAACTTTAGCCTGATTTACTTAACAGCAACTAAAAAAAATAAGATTAATCATTCTTACAAAATATTCTTAAAAGTAATTCTGTATTCTTCTGGTAGCGCATTTTCCATAGGTTGAATATAAAACTATGCCTGCAATGTCTTTGGTATATATAGCTCCTAAAACACCATCCACACACTGATACACAAAGACACCTCTGGGCAGACATTGTTAGAAAGGCCCTCTCCTCATATTGCAGCTGTATGCAAACAGTGGTTGTGAATCATGTGGGCTTCTTCAAGTTGCATTGGTCCCTGGGGTTACATGTAAAACGTGACCTGTTTTTTCACCCAGTATTATCTCTACTCTTTGTTTCCATCTATCTCTTTTTGGTAACTTATAACCATTTTACCACACCTTATTTGTTCTCCATCATCTTTTACACTTTCCTTAAATGTGTTAGTGAATTTTTATTCATTTTCTCTTGTTTTGAATAGAATGATAGGCAGGACACTTTGCTAAGTTTTGAGCACGATTATTATAAATATCCGAAGTCTGAGGACTAGAAATAAATATGTCAGTGCATTCTGGTATATAACATAAGACTATATGCTACTTTTCAAACTGTAACTTTATTTCATTTATCTTTTGCAAAATGTTTACTTAAATGTAAATCTTATTATTTATATAAGCTTTTAAAAATATATATAACTTACCTTACTTCCAAGTTTACTCTTATTATCTTGTTTCCAGGGATAAAATGAGAGGGCTTTTTTCCTTTCTTTTATTTATTTTTTGCATATACTAAGTAATATAATTATACTGCTGAGTAAAATAAGCTTCTGTTTGAAGAAATAAAGCATTTGCTTCAACAGGGAACTAGTAAAATAAAAAAGAAGAATAAGAAATTATTACACAAACAATAAATTTTGGCTGACCCAGGGAAACATAAATATGGGTTGAAAATTAAGAATTTATTTATTTATTGAAATTTTAACTGCCAATCTAGTTTTTCTTTATAGTGATTTGCTGCAAACCAACTAGGGATATTAAAAAACCACTTTCTCAAATGATTTCAATTACAAAATACGTGTGCCAATAAATTCTTTTTACAATATATTTTCTTAGGCAATCCTTAACATCATTGATCCTTAGTACCCTTAAAGGAACTTTTATCATTAGGCTAGACAATATTTCTATGATCTGTTTGGACATACAAAGCTAGAGAATTTAATTCTAACTACCCAGATAAATAAGAGTCTATTTTTAATTTCCCTATAAAAGAAATCAGTGATAATCATTTTATTTTGTGCAGGTTATGAGTTATTCTGCATAGAGACTGTACAATGTAAAGAAGAGTGAGAGCCAATGGAATTCTGCTTCCAAATCATTACAAATGTGTGACCTTGGGTAGAGAAAACTCTCTAGCTCTTTCCCTCATTTGTAAAGAAAAAAATGGTGATAATAATAGTAATACTGACCTCAAGGTGTCCTTGTAGGATTCAAAAGAGATGAGGCATGTAGAGCTCCTTGCATAGTTTCTGGCATACAGCAACTCTTCAGTTATAATCACCATTATTATTCATTATAATAGCAGTTGCGCACTATTTAACATAACGAAGTAGCCCTCAACAACACCGGAAAATAGACCAAACAGGTCTGATCTGTGAAAATTAACCATAGTCATTATGATTACTTACACATTTTTGATTCTAAAAGAGTGTGACATAAAAAGTCTTAAAATTTCTGTGGGTTAAGGTGCCTGAGATAATATGTGGTAAGCAGAAATACCTACAAAAAGACATTTTTCTTAACAATAGTCATCAGCCACATTTTTTCAAAATGCCCAATGGCAGAATGTCAATCTGCCTGACAGTGTAAATCTCCTTAAAGCAATTTAATTCAGATTAAAAAGGTAACCTTGGCTTATAACGCAGAATGAAGGATCTGTTTCAAATCCATCACGTTAACACTATCAATAACCCACTATGACCCATGATTGAGTAGTTTTAATTAAATTCAGTTAGAGTGCTGGGGGAAGGGTGCTTCATTTAGTCCTTCGTTAATGAAGTGAATATTGTAAATATCTCTATAACTTTGGTAGCTGGAATATCTTTCTTTTTTATTGAATTTATTGTTTTCCGTGCTATAGAGCAATACCATTTGGGGACCTGTGGTTCCCAGGAGCTTTAATGCTACCCCACTTCCAATACTATAAAACAGAGGCCTGCTGTTTTAATCACGCCTCTCTCCCTCTCAATGTTGTTTGCGCCCTGGTACAACCCATCTGCCTTGAATCTAGTGCTCCGCTGGGGCCGCACACATCTGCCAGCCAGACTACCTTCGTACACAATTACTCAATCCACCGTAAGGCTCTTTAATAGGAAACAAGTGTGACAACGGCAAGCCTCTTTTTTTTTTTCTCCTCCCTCTTAAACCACAGAGTCAAATAGCTCTAATAGAGATGAAGCTTGATAGATCCGCCCAGGTGTAGGTGAAATGGTAGAGCCTCCGGGGTAATAGATGCTGTGCTCTCATGCTGAAGTTTAACACTTTGTCCTGACCGGCTCTCCGGCAGCAGCGCGATGCGCTGCTCCTTGTATAGTTACAAAGTCAACACACTGCTTGCTGCTCACATTTATGCCTAATCCGGAGGGCAACCTGGAGCTAGGTAAGAACAGCAGAAGAACCCTTTCACCTCAACGTTTGGACAAAGGACAGCAGATGCAGTAAGTGGAATATTTATCTTTTTTTTTCTTTTACATAGAATTAATTGGGGATGTTTACTCTCAGGGAATAAAGACTTTGCAAAAGTGAATGAGCAAAAAGCTTGTGTTCATGAACCTGTGGATTTCCTCTGGTTTCATTTTGCACGGTACCTTGGCACTGTCACTGAAGCTTAAATACTCCGAGTGACTTCCTTATTCAGAAGGTCTCAGAGCTCAAATGTGGTGCTAATAATATTGCTAATTCGATCCTGTAGCCTGGCATATTATCTGCTATTTCTGGGTGAAATGTCCTTTATTAATGTCAAAAATGATGGTGGCAAGTGTTTTGTCACAGTTATGAGAATAGAAAATAGTCTTTAAGAAACACATACTCTTCTTCAAAATGGATTTAAACTTTACACATAACCATACTGTTACATCGCTATTTATACTTTGATGTGAAGAATTTGCTTGTAACTTTTGCTTGACAAATTTGCACAGCCCAATCTCCTATCAAAGAAGTGATCCTAAAAACTCTGAAGCCAGTATTACGTTGTAGCAGCAATGACAATGATAATGATTTTTTAAAACAAAAACAAAACAAAAGATCATTTGTTTAATAGCATAGGAAAAGATATCAAAACCAGATGTAGGAAATCTCAACTTTGACTTTCTGGTCTTTCATGCTTGGTTTAAAGCAGCCTTCACATTGCGTTTACTTTGCATTTACAACTTTAGATTCACCATTAAACTATGTTTGAACTTGAAGTTCAGATTTGATCTAAGTACAGCTCTATTCCTTGAGCCCCCTACTCTTATTTTTACTTGGCTATAGGGAATCTCTTTACTACTATACTGTATATCTGAATTGTGTTAACAAGCTAACTGTGGTGGACTTTTTCAGGTGGAATGTCAGCCAATGTGAAAGAATGTGTTTGCTGTTCAAATGTATGGTGTTTCGTGTAAGAAATAAATGCATGGGACATATGCCCTGATGAAGATTCAGTTATGATTTCTAACTTCAACCCATCAAATATTGCACAATGATGATCACATCTGAAAAAGATGCAATAAAAACTGTCAGCACATCTTATCTATTTGTAGTCATTTGAGGGTTTTTTTAGGCATTTTTAATTTGAAAAATTTGTAGAGAAGGTTTTGTCATCTCAAAAGACAATGCACATATGTAGAGTACATAGATCAGTGAAATTAGATAAAACACTGTTGCATCGTTTAAGTAATTTCCCACTGGCCAATGTTTCATTTTTGTTTTCTAACTATTATAAATGGACATTATTGAAATTGATGGTTTAAAAGCCATGACAGTAGAATCCTGATGACTCCTTTGTGTATATTCAGAAATGATTTAGCTTGGATAAAGTTGCTGCTATGAGAGGTTTAATTAATTACTGCTGGTTTAATATATTTCTTTTAGAATTGCATTTGACATTACTGATGGTGGAGTAAATGCAGTTTAAAAGTCATTCTTCATGAAATACTTTAACCGACAATTGTTGGCATTGAATAGCGGTCAATGTCTACCCCCTACAGGGAGAGAATCTAATTTCACTATGCCTTCCCCAGTAAGTGAATACCACAGAGTACAGTTCACACATATGAATGCTGTAACCCTGTCAATGACTCCAACAAGTGCCCCTTAATGAAAAGGTCAGCCCTGTGATTAATAGGAAGCCAGTTTGAAAGGCCGGACCTCACTTCAGCACCACATTTAGATCTGTTTCTTCTTGATTTACTTCATTTGCCTTTCAAAGTGCAATAAAAACCAAGTGGTACTATACTGCAATTTGAAACGTCTTCTGGTTGGTCATATCTGATAGCAGCACGTTGGTTGGTATATTTGATTCGATAAAAAAATAATACTAATTAAGGGAAAAAAATTAGTCCAGCCAATTATTGAGGGCATAGGATGATGAATGAGGGTTTTACTCTTTATCCACATAGTTACACTATTGAGCCTTTGCTTAAGTTTCAGTTGACTTAATACATTTTAAGAAGCATTGTAAGGGTGATTGGAGTGACAGAAAGGGTTTGATATTTTACATAAGATTTACTGTGCTTAAATGCTACATATATATACGTATATGTGTATATGTATATATACATATACATGTATAATAGATGTATGTATGAATATTTCTATACATACTGTCCAACCAGCATTTTGTATTAATGATTTATTTAGCCCTGAGAGGTCAGTGAAGTAGGTATTGTTTCTACTTACATTTATATGTGAACACAGAGTGGCTGAGGCACTTGCACGATGTTGCACAGCTAGTAAGTAGTGGAACTTGGGTTTAAATGAACTGTGCCTAAGAATAGATACCTTCTCCAACCAGTAGACTACTCTGCTTCCCTAACAGTTGACCCTTATCAACTCAAAGTTGTTATTATCTCTGATCACCTTAACAAAGCATAAATAGTTAAATGCCAGTGAGTATGACCTCACTTGAAGTTATTTCATCACCCAGCACTTAGAGACCCTATTAGTTTTCAGAAGTTTTACTACAGGTAAAGGAGTTACAGTTACATCCCTGACAAACTGGTGAACAAACTGGTTCTTCCACATCACTCAGTTGCTAAATTTCCATTCCTATTAATATTAAGTCTCTGAGAAGTGTGCGTCTCCTGAGAATATTTTCAGCTAAGCCGCTGCTGATATTGACAGGCGTGACTCAAATCACAATGGCCTCTCAGTGAGAATCACCTCAACACATTCCCACCAAAAGCAGTGAAAAAAATGAGCTGTCAGAATTCACCCTCAAGGATAGTCAGGACTCAGGTATTCAATAGGACCATTTGGATATTTATTTTAAATAAAGTCAAATACTAACTGAAGTTTCCCTTTATCTATGACCATGCAGAGATAACCTGGAAAATAACTATTTGAAAGAGTTCATTTCAAATACAGATTTTCTTAGGAACATGAATGTTTGTTATGTCTGTCTGTTCAAATGATTTCTTTCCAACATGGACATTTATCAATATAATTGAGAACATTCTTTGTAGAGAGATCAAAAACAAAATATTTATGATTAAAAAACCCTTTCATTTCATAATACAACTTTTATCGTGATGGGCTTGAATATCTTCTTCCAGAAAAAGACAGAATATTCAGCTTAAAGAGAGTTCTGGTGTTTTTTTAAAAATCCATATTATCATAATTTTAAGCCAAGACATAGATTACTTTTATAAACACAAACAGATTTATACAAGACAAAAGACAGTGAAATAAGCATGAGGAAATTACCTTAAAATTTTAGCAACCCCCAACCCATTGTTTTCTGAAAAAAATGGGTAGATATAAATGTTACCATAACTCTCACATTTTCTTTAATTATGATAAAAGAGATTTGATAAAGATATTTAGATGGAAGTTGGTCTTTATAAAATCATAGATTATTTTTATACAAAAGAAAGCAAGTCATTTTTTTCAAACTACCAGTAATCTCAAGATCCTGGAAGAATTCATCTACAGTGACAGGATCTGAAAGCTCTAAATACCTTGAGGATTGATGATTACTTTAAAAACAGTGGTCAAAGACTTCCTCTATCACTATCATTACTCAAACAGATCAACAGGCTAGCTTCTTGAAGTTGATCTTATCCTCATAAATCCTTTTTTTGAATTAACCAGAAACTACTTCATTTTCATTTATAGGTTCATCTTCCACTTCCTCCTTATCTGACCTATTCCGAGCCTTCCACCAGGGCCCCAGTCTACGATTAATTCTATTGCTGGTTACTTTTGTCTCATGTTTCAGGGAAATGTTGGGAACATTGTAGGCATGGACTCTGTGCTGGTGGACAGTTCCACCCTCATAGGTGGTTTAGCTGCCTCTGCCTTTTTTTCACTCCGAAGCCGAGGGCGGGGTCAACTGCAACTCAACTCATGTTTCCTCCTTTGCCTGGAGGGGTCTTGGCCTCAGTTTCTCTATAGCAGTCAGGCTCCTGACCAGCTTGAATCTACTATTACAAAACATATGTAAATTTTCTTGTTTTCTATCCTGCTTAATATTAAATAGTTAAGGCTCATTGAAACCTATAGCATATTTTGAGCAGTAGATCAATTTCGAAATTTTGCTGTGGAGTATACTTTATCATTGGTGTATGTTCAAAGCAAAAATTGCAGATGTGTCTAACTCAAGAATTCCAAGCAGAATCTAATTAGCAGTCAACTTCATTTGTTTTATTCCTTAATATTGTACATTCAATAGCAAGGAGAAATTTTCAATGTTCTATTTGTATTTGCATTAAAAGTTTGAAGTTTGACCTTGCTTTCGGCCAGTTGTGCTTAAATGTCCATGCTAGCTAGTCGTTTTCCATATAAAAATCCATTTTCAGTCACTCTAGAATTTATTTTCTTTAGCTAAATTTTATGCTACTAATTGTGCATATACTTGTTAGCATTTATAGTTACATTTGACTGAATTATAAATCTAAAATTATGTGTAAGTGGAGCACTAAACATGAAGTCTGGGGTTTTGGTCTTATTTCTGACAATAACTACCTCATTTTCAAAATGTGGAGAAGATCCAGTATATAACAGTTTTTGTGATTAATTACATGTAAAGGAACTTTGCAAAGTTCTTTGTTAAGTGACCAGGAATAACTTTGAAACATTACCATACAATAGAAAAGAACATGAAAATGCACAAACCATGTGTACAATGCTTCCCACAGTCCCTTGCCAGATTTTAAAGGGTTTCATATGTAGTGCAGGGCTATATGTTTGATATAATTTATGTTATATCACATTAAGCATAACACATATTTTCTTCCTGAGACTAAAATATACTTTAGTGATATTTAATCATAAAAAATGTATCTGAGTCTAAGTTCCACTTGACAAATGATAAATTTAAATTAATAATTTGTCTCTGGCCAAACACTTTAAAACCTTTTTCCCAATTTGTAAACTTAATGAAAGATTCATATTTGATTATTGACATTTTTATGGGTTTCTCATCTGTCCTGTTTTAAACAATTTAACATATAAAACAAAGTTAATAATGGAGGCCAAAAATCATTAACACTTGAAAGGGAGTACACACACTGCACTTTTGAATTATGTTTGATTTACCTGCTGAATCACAGCCAACATTGGTTTGAAAAGAGTGAAAGAAAGGACTGTTACTACTACTAGCAAGAATGTGTTGAGATTCATAAACTATATTGACATATATTGTCTGCCATCTTCACTCTCAGATCGCCCATGAGATAGCATGATAGTACTTTGATTTTTTCACTTCTTTAATAATGTTAGAAATATATTTTAACACAAAAATTTGTAATCAAATAATTTATACAAAATAAAAATTTGACTAAGATTCGTTTATGTGAAAACATTTTCATTTCCTTTTAGGTATAGAAAAGCAAGTATATGTGAATAAATATAAAGAAGGAACTACTCTATTTCCTGTGATTTACATGATCTCATTTAATCTTCATATCAATAAGGAAAAATAAGTATGCACATTCCATTTAAAGATGAGCAGTGTGTTTTATTTTCTGAATTTGGTGAATAATATTAAACCAAGAAAAATATTTTCAAATGACTAATATGATGTTGAGAAAAGTGAAGGTACACAAACGTGCCGAGAAGCCCAAATGCAGTATAGGTAGTGTCAGAAACTTTGACGTTACAGCTCTAGTCCCTTGGACTGAATGTTAGGGACTCAACCTATTTCAGTACATTCTGAACCATAAGCATGAGCATATATTATAGGCATACCTGAGAGATATTGCAAATCTGGTCCCAGACCACCACAATGAAATTGATAATACAATAGGGAAAGTTACATGAATGTTTGATATAAAGTACATACGAAAGTTATGTTTATACTATACTGTAGTCTATTTGTTATGCAATGGCATTATATGTAAAAAGAGTATACATGCCTTAATTTTAAAATGTGTTATTAGTAAAAATGCTGACCATTATCTGAGTGTTTGGTGAGCTGCAACCTTTTTGCTCATGGAAGGTCTTGCTTGCCTCGATGCTAATGGCTGTTGAGTGATCAGGGTGGTGGTGGTGGAAGTCTGGGTTGGCTGTGGCAACTTCTTAAAAACTTGCTGCCTGCGGTAAAACTCCCTTCAAAATTGGAGTCCATTCTCTGAAACCCTGCCACGGCTCTACTAACTGAGTTTATGTAACATGTAAATTCTTTGTCTTCATTTCAGCAATCTTCACAGCATCTTCACCAGGACTAGATTCCATTTTAGGACACCACTTTCTTTGCTCATCCATAGAAGCAACTCCACATCTTTTAAAGTTTAACCATGAGATTGCAACAATTCAGTCACATCTTTAGTCTAAACTTCTAATTCTAGACCCCTTGCTCTTTCCTCCATAGCTAAAAAAACTTGCACTTAACTCTTGAACTACTGAAAGTCACCCACGAAGGATGAAATTACTTCCTTCTAACCTGCTGTTAATGTTGATGTTTTGACCTCTTACCATGAATCATGACTGTTCTTAATGGCATCTAGAAAGGTGAATCTTTTCCAGAAGGTTTTCAATGTACTTTGCCCAGATCCCACAGAGGAATTACTATCTGCGGCAGCTATAGCCTTATGGAAAGTGTTTCTTAAATAATAAGACTTAAAAGTTGAAATTACCCTTTGATCCATGAGCTGCAGAATGGAGGTTGTATAATTAATTAGTAGGCATGAAAAACATAAATCTTGTTGTACATCTTCATCAGAATTCTTGGGTGTACTGTCAATGAGCAGTAATATTTTTGGGAAAAAATCTTCATTTCTGAGCAGTAGGCCTCAACAGTGGACTTAAAATATTCAATAAAACACATTGTAAACAGATGTGCTGTCATCCAGGCCTTATTGTTCCATTTATAAAGTACAAGCAGAGTAGACTGAACATGATTCTTAAGGGCCCTAAGATTTCCATAATGGTAATGACTGTGGGCCTCAACTTGAAGTCATCAGCTGCACGAAGTCCCAAACTGCCAGCCTGTCCTTTGAAGCTTTGAAGCTTTGAAGGCATCAACTCCTCCTCTCCAGCTATAAAAGTGCTAGATGGCATTTCCAATGTAAGACTGTTTCATCCACATGGACAAATCACCCTCATTATTGATCTTAGCTAGGCCTTCTGGATAGTTTGCTTCTTCACCTTACACATATGCAAATGGCTTCTTTCCGTAAACCTAGTCAACTAAATAACCTTTTCTAGCTTCAAGCTTTTCTTCTATAGTTTCTTCACTTTTCTCAGCCTTCAGAGTATAAGAATTAGGGCTTTGCTCTGGATTAGGCTTTGGCTTAAGGTGTGGGACTGGTTTGATCTTCTGTCTAGACCACTAGAACTTCCATATCAGCAAAAAGGACTTTTCACTTTTATCATTTGTGTGTTTACTGAAGTCATACTTTTAGTCTCCTTTAAGAACCTTTTCTTTGCAGTCACAACTTGACTGTTTGACACAAATTCCTAGCTCTTAGTCTACCTTGGCTTTCAACATGCTTTCTTCATTAATGTTTTCTTGTTTATTTTTTAAATTTATTTTTACTGTATTTTTTCATTACAATTTATTCCCCTTATATTCCTTTCCCACCCCCACGACCACCACACTGTTGCCCATGTCCATGAGTTCTTTTTCTTTTTTACTTGACTCCTCTACCTCCTAACTCCCCATCCGCCAACCCCCTTAGCTGACATCCTGTTGTCTCTCAATGAGCCTGTCTCTATTTTGCTTGTTAGTTTAGTTTGTTCATTAGATTCCACTTATGAGTGAAATCTTGTGGTATTTTCCTTTCTCTGACTGGCTTATTTCACTTGGCATAATGTTCTTCAGGTCCATCCATGCTGTCACAAAAGGAAATTTTTCTTCTTTTTTAAGGCTGAGTAGTAGTCCATTGTGTAAATGTCCCATAGTTGTTTTATCCACTCATCTACTGATTGACACTTGGGCTGCTTCTATATGGTGGCAATTATAAATAACGTTGCAATGAACATAGCTATGGGTGCTTATGTGCTTTTGAATTAGTGTTTCAGGTTTCCTCAGATAAATCCCCAGAGGTAGAATCACTGAATCATAAGGCAGTTCCATTTTTAATTTTTTGAGGTATGGCTTTTGATTTAAAATGAGAGATGTGTGAACTTCTTTGACTTGAGTGCTTAGAAACTATTATACAGTTATTATTTGGTGAAATTTCAGTATTGTGGTGTCTCACAAAATAGAGACATAGAGAAGCATAGAGAGAGGGAAAGAGAAGGGGGAATGGCTGGTCAGTGGCACAGTCAGAACATATGTAACATTTATCAAATCAGTTTATGTATATGTATATTTATATGTATATAAAACAGTAAATGATACTGATCACAGGTCACTACAACAAACAGAGTAACAGTGGAAGAGTGTGAAATATTGTGAATATTACCAAAATGTGACACAGACACAGGAAGTGGGTTACCGAATATGATAAAAGTGCTATTAAAAAATGGTGACAATGGACTCCGTCAATCCAGGGTAGCCACAAAACTTTAATTTGTAAAATCAAACAAACAAACAAAACAAAACACTACTTTTGAAGTGCAATAAAGTGAAGCACAATAAACAGGCTATACCATTAGATCAAGAAAATACAACAAATGAATATGATATCAAATAACATGATCTCTTTTTAAGTCATTGCATTTTGACACTTTAATTTGAATGCAATGCTATTGATGGATTTACTGTGTGGAAAGTATATATATTTTATATCAAACCTTGTCTTCATATGATATTTTAGGTATATTTATTAATTTATGTTACAATAATGTGATAACTTGTTCTGTGTATACCTGTAGTTTGCATGTGAGAGTGAATACATGTATGTGTGACTAACCCTCTCTTAGTATGACTTCTATTATGTTTTCCATAGCACTGGCTTTATTAAATAAAATGTTTTTATTTAGTTTAAAGAGCTATGGTCCATCATTTAAAAAATAAATCTCCTCACAAGCTTTTGTTTATACTAACAGGAAAAAAAACAACAACTATGGACTTAAGCATTTGTTTCCTGGCTTACCTTGGCTATTTTAGTTTGGGATATTTACATTAATCAATTGGCATTCTCTGGTACTATAGGAACACTGGGTATTTAAATTATTTAATGCTTAACTCTAAACAGTGACTATGGCTACCAGCACTATTACACAGACATCTGTTAGGTGAAATACAAACTATTTTGATATTGTTAACTTTTAAAAACCTTGTGCATTTTGGAATTTATGAACTTTCATTTTTTATTATAACAAAACTCAAATATACTTTTTGTTATTTATATATTTGTTTACATTAGTATGACTTGGGTGATATATTGCCCGCTTGGAGTCTTTTTTAGACTCTCCAGTGCAACTATACTAACAAGGCCACCACTGACCAAGGCTGACATGAGCCTACCCAGAAGGAGCCAGGACAAGAAGGGGACGACAGACTGCCAACAGGGCAGCATCAGCTGTTTCACCTGAGACAGTCCTTGCCCAACAGCCCAAGGGTGAGCAAGCAAGACCACAATGAGGAGGTGCAGTGTAGGCAGAACACTCAAGCTTAAATGCTTCCTTCCCCAGGAACCCATGTCTTTTGTAACAACAGAGGCACATACTTAGGAAAACCCAACATTGGGCTTAGTGTCAGGTATTTACAATTCTCCCAGTTCCAATTCAGTGTAGCAGTGAAGTGTCATTTTCATCATAAGTAAATTTTCCTAGTAATTCCATTGGCATCCTAATTTTTATCAGGTTTCTAGGGGAATAGAGCCAGACAGTTCATAAAAGATCAAATTGCTATGAGGAAGAAGATAATGTATTGTGAGTCTTTTAGCCACACATTGTTAGCATGAAGTTTGAGAAGATAAATTTTAAGGACTACCATGCAATCTCTAAGAGCAGACTGCACTTTGGTTATAGTTATAGGTAGTTATAGTTATAGCTATAGTTATAGCGCTAAGACCTGCCATCATCTGTCCTTTTGATTTCACTTCCAAAAAATAGTAAGCATTTCTAGCATCTCTGTAAACTTTAAAAACTATACATACTTACATGTCAACATTTTAAGGGGCTGAAAAACCATCTAAATTTATTAATTAAATTTTCCAAGGGAATTTTGTGTTCTTTTGATGAGATAAGGCTAGAAAAGATTAAGGCTACACCTTAAAAGACTAAACTCAGAATCAATTATGTAATTGCTTAACTTAAATAAGACTTCACACAAGATGAGCAAGAAATTGCTGTTCAAACTCAGGATACTAGTTCTGGAGGATGACCTTTGTATGAAGAGAGGCTGACAGAACCCACCCACCCTACATCAGCTGGGCCCACAGCAATGACATTGTAAGTGGCCACATGTGTGGCAAGCGTGCTTTCGGGGAAGGACGTGGCCACGGCAGAAACTCCATCTTTTCTAGAGGGAAGCTGTGTAATGGGTACCACACCCACCATCATCAGTGTTTGAGGACTAACAACGGCTGTGTTTTTGAAAAGGACTGTGAGGTGGGCAGGTTCAGAGCATGTGAGGGCATTTACTACTGTGATTGTCAGTAATAATTGTTAGGTTTTAACAGCACTGTTAAGAATTCATAATAGTGATATTTAAATAAATGAATACTAAGAAACATTATACAATTTAGAATGAGCTTACTAGTTTGCTGTTTAGAAATAGGTACTACCTTTACAAAAACTGTAAAATATGTGTGTATTTACATATGTGCATTGTCTTAGAGTAGAGAATTTACTGAAAGCTCAGAGATTCTGCTTGCATCAAAGCCAGCATTAGCAGTATGAAAATGAACAGGTCATTTAATTGCATTACCTAAAATTTTTCCACTGTAAGATGAGAAGTTTGAGATAAAAAATGTACATTGCTTACATAATAATAAATATATTATTAATGTATACTTTATGTTTATATTATACTTTATTTAAATAATAAAGTATGTGCATATATCATTTATGATAGCTAATATTATTGAAGAGTAGTACATATAACAATTTAAAATTACATTTTAGGCAGAAGACATATTACTTTTATAAAGACGCATGCTATTTTTTTATTTTATTTTTGTGGTATAGTTTAATGACAAAGTTATTCTTGATTCAGTTAAGAAACTTTTGAGTAATTAAATATCCTGAAGTTACTTGAATATTGAAAAATGAGAGCACTAATTCTTGTAGTTAATTTTGCTGTCTTCTATTAAGTGCTTATTATGAAAAGAAATTAAAATGCACTTATTATATTTTAAGCAGATACTAATTTGCCTTTTTTCTATTAAAGATAATTTTTTGTTCTGTCAAACTGTAGACATCATAATAAAATGGAGATATTGCAATATAATTAGCTGAAAGTAGTGAACTTAATTTATCTTGAATTACATATAATAAGAAAAAAAACATAAAACCATATTAAGAATGGTATTATTTAAGATAGAAAAATATTATATTGCAATTATTTCATAACCCTTTTTGAAATCAGAGCTATAAGTTTTAGAAAAATTTGTCAGAGATATATGAAGTTCTGTTAGTTTTTTTTCCATTATACATTGCATTTTTATTTTATAGCTATATATTAAGTTTTAACATCAGTTGTGGCTGGCTCTTTTAATTTGGATGAATGATAATACTTAAAACACTTTTGTATCTTTTCTTTCAATAGGACATCTCATAGTGACCTTGAAAGATATGAGAAATAATATTTTGTTTTAATTAGACTTGATCCCACCTTACAGCAAAAGCCATTCTTAATTGACACATGTGCAAAAAAAGACAGAGGTACTGAGTACTCGGGAGACCAGTGGGTCACTGAAGTGTTGATTTTCCTAGAGTCTTTTCATTGGTCAACCCCCGGGATAAGGTGGCCGTGTAGGAAATATACAGAACAGGACTGATCCTTAGCAAACTTTGAGTGTATAAACTTTATCTTTGACACTTTTTCATTCTCTTCCCAACTTTCCCAATTCAGGGGCAATTTTTCTCTCCTTTCTCAGCACCTAAGTCACCCTCAAGTGCACACTGTCTCCATACTTTACTTCTGATCACCACAAAACTTGAACTTCTGCCAACAGCAGTATTTTCAGTTCAAAAATTTCCATGCTCCTGAAGTCTATTCTTAGGGGTTGTCACCCTCGATCCCAGTAATTCCTAAATCAAAACACTTAATCTACTGGTGCAGTAATTACTTCTGGATCCTGGAAAGGAAGCTCATTGAACACATGTTGAAACACATTAAACACAGCATGTCAAAAATACAGTTTGTTGAGTATTTTTTAATTAATAAAGTTTTAACCTTATTGGGGGTATTTGACATTTTAGCAGGAACATTATTCTAACTCAGAAGAATTCACTAATACTTTTGCTTCAGAACATTTAAAGAGATGAGTTTCATGCCAAGAGCTGAGAGCCCTTGCACCCCACTTCTGAGCTGCGATCTGCCTCAGGGCGGAGCCAGGAGGCCATGCCCTGACCCTTGCTCTTAGGTCAATGTCAATTTTTCGTGCCCATTCACTTTTGCCTTTTTACGCTCATGCTCTAAACATTTTTATACTTACTGAATAAAAATTTATTTAAGAGTTTGAAAATTTACTCTTAATAATTACCTGTTACGAGTCCGTTTTTCACCTTCTCTACTGCTCCAGGTATTCCTAACCCCCACATTCTCCATTCCTAGCACGCTCTCCTTTTGAAATCATTTTGAAATTCAGGGGGAGTGAAAAAAAGGAAAAGAGAAATGCAAACAGCCCTGACTGAACGTTGCTAATTGAGTAAAAGTGAGGCTGCTCCATGTATGAAGCATTGTTCCCAGTGGCTGCTGCAGAAATGAACATTAATCTTGTTTTAGTAAACTTCATTTGTGTAATTAATCATGTTGTCATTTGGGGTTTGGTAATGCAGTTGGCCTTGGATAACTGCCGGGTTCCACAGACCCTTACATTAGCCTAGACTTTTCTGATTTTCCTAGTTTATGTAAGTTTAACTTGAGTTCAAGGTTAGTGTGCTGCAGGGTAATTTTACTCTAGCTGTTTTTGTTGCTATTGCTGTACTTACTATAAATTAATCTTGAGATTTTGCATATGTAGAAGTGCAGGTGAATATTCCTATCAAACTTATTAATACTATTGATAGATTGCTGATACAGTTTTAATGGTTAAACTATGGCAGGAGAGTGTATGGCACATGGTGTCATTGACAGATGTGCACTTTGTATAACATTGTATACTTTTTTAAAGAACTTAATACAGCTCTTTGAAAATCAGTAACTTTATAAGGATTTTATTTATTTACTTTTAGAGGAGAAGGGAGGGAGAGAAACATCAATGTGTAAAAGATATATGGATCAGTTGCCCCTCACATGCCCCCAGCTGGGTACCTGGCTGAAAACCCAGGTATGTGCCCTGACCGGTAATCAGACCAGTGACCTTTCAGTCCACAGGGTGGTGTTCAGTCCACCGAGCCTTGCCAGCCAGGGTTGAAAATCACTAATTGTAATGCATAATTTAAACATCCTTCCCCACTCTGTGAAATCTTGAGCTAGGAAGTATCATTCCCTGCTCTGAATTCTGTAACATGTATTACCTGTGTCATTTATTTCATAACTACTTGTGCTGAGGTATTTCATTCACTGTTCCATTCCCCACTGGATGCTAAGCTTTGGGGGCCCAGGGGTCATGGCTTCTACCTCTTTGTGTCCAACACAGCCATGCCCAAGTAGATGTTCAATAAATACTTCTTGGTTGAGAACTGACAGTTCCCCAGATTGAGGGGCTTTACCTTCTGTCTTTATATCCCATTTGCTGTTTAATTAGCTATTAGCTGGACCTGATTGATAGACATGAATACATTTTTTTAAAAGAGAACTGGCAGCTATGTAAATACAGCACTTAACCTTAAACACTCAGCCATTAACCTTAATCACTGTCCATTAACCTTAAAGCACCCCAGATTTCTCTCCTTACAATCCCCCAAAGCAGACCCCACCGAATGCATTTTTTAGCATGAAAAAGAATCTTAGTAGAATGCTTTTATTGTTCTGTGAGTGGCTATAAATATGTATTTTTAAAGAGACCATTTGATTCCATTTTTTTTGTGTGTGTGTAGATACTAATTAATTTTCCAGGTGTTCAAAAACAGATACAAAATTTGAAAATTGTTTTGAGGAGCATCTTAGGATATATTTGATAAAAGAAAGGCAATATAATGCTTTTTTAAAAGCACCATTTATAAGCTTGATAATCATCAGAATGTCACATATGATTTCTAATGAAACTGGGAAATTTATTTTAAAAATAAATAACCTTTTCCTATAGCTGCTACTAAAATCTTACTTAATGACTCCAGACATGTAGGAACAACCAACTACTTTAAGAATACTGACTGCCTGAAACCTTTTCTATGTAATGTCAAATAATAACAGAGAAGGATAAATGAAATTTTGCCCCTAAACAGCATTTTACATTTGTTCTTGTAAATATTTGTGCTCATAGCTATAGTCAATTTTATTGAAATAATAATACCATTCATAATCCTTTGTAGTCTTCAAAAACCTATATATTTTTCTCTTTTGGATATTTCACAAAAACTGTATGAAATAATTTTGTGTTATTGGAAAAAAATGTCCTGTTAAATAATGTATTCCAATTTAATGTGTTTATTTTATATCATGGTTTGTTTTCACCAAAATCTACATTCACGATCTGTAAATAGCACATCTACAGTAAAGTAATATTGCAAAGTTGCAAAAAGTTTGGGGTTTAGCTTTATATGCAACTATGTTTTAAGATCTTAATTTGGGGGGGAGCAATATGTCAGTGAAGTGCCTATTGAATTCTGAACATAATACATGACAGGGCGGAGTGGAAGAGAGGCTGGGAGGGCAGCTATACACAGGAGGCAGAAAGAGCACCTTGCTATATTCGGGAAAGCAACTCGATACTAATGGACTGATTATTTTTAGATTTGCCAAAGTGCTAGGTTTTGCTCCAGGTCCCAGAGGGAACTGACACTGGAAGGTGTGAGCAACTGAGGGCAGGGGAGGATCTCCCTTAAAGCTGCACTTTAAAGTAAATTTCAATGACTGTGGAATCTCCCTGGAAAAACAAACTAGTGTAACATGATGTCTTCAATTCCAGAAGAATGCTACCTCGGCATGGACTGGGGCTGTTTCCTTGGAATTTCGTTACCTAACTGAGGAAGAAGGTGATAATGAGAGCTCAGGGTACTTGGCAAATGAGAGTCCAGGCAGAAGGAGACCTACAAAGACAAACCAAATCCAATACTGACCATGTATATTGAGAATAAATCAACAGCTTTCATAGCAATGACTCTCCATATATTTATTTCAGTCTCTAAGCATTTTTTACCTTAATTTCATGCATGGCTCTGAGGATGCTCTTGGAGGTACAAAGATCTAAGGTCACACTAATTAACTCTTTGCTTTTTTTTATTTAGTAGGGTTCATACCCCAATATCACTATATATATATATATATATATATATATATATATATATATATATATATGAAAATAGCTTAGACTTATCCATATACATTGATGTTATTTTCACACAAGTTGATGAAAACTATGGGCAAATTTAGCAAATAAATGGAAGTGAATTTCTGTTTTTCATTTTTGCAGAATGCCTTCTCCAATATAGACTCTTATTTATTTGAGTAACATTGTTTCAGAAACCTGGTTACTTCATGAATACTTTAGGTCATTGCTGTTGTTGAAAGAGTATTGTAAACATACTAAGGATGATATTCTAGTTATTTTCCTTTTACAAACATGTGGCAGGCAGTCTTCTACAATGCTTTTTACTTGCAGCATAAAAACTAGGAATAAGACTAATTTATTTCCTTTAGTATGAGTGCTAAGTGTTATAATAGAGGATATAAACTGGAAAATTGATTTAACATGTCATATCAATTTTTTTCCATAACATGGCTAGCAATAATTAGAGATTGTAACCATGTCTCCAATTCACAAAAAAAAAAGTTTGTTTAACAACCACACAATTAGGAGCAAATAAAACCATATTGATATTGTACAAGTTAAGAGCCTGCTACATAAAATGTTCATTATTTTCTAAATATGTTCTATATATTTACTGCATCACTTTTTGTTTACCAGTTAAAATGATTATGCATGAGAATCACATGATTCTAATACCTTATTTTATTATTTTAATATTTGAATAGCAAAGCAATATACCCAGTATTAGTAAAATAATTTTTATATTTATCAGTTTTATCTTTTTACTTTGGCACCTGAATGTCTAATATATATTAGGAATTTAGGTTATTTGCTAAACAAAATGTTTTAATTCTTTCAAGTAAGTACTATCACCCAAATTGATTAAAACTAGCTACATATTTTACTATTCTCTTGTACTGTTTTGCAAACACCTGGGTCTTGGCTCTAAATTTGGATGACTGAGGCACAGTTAAAAGATTCCTAAATTATCTTTGCCTTATTTCTAGGTTATAAGAAAATAGAACACTTGTTGCTATAATACATATTATCTTTTCTGTAAATCTGGATTTATTTGCATGTTTTTGCAAAATAAATTTTAACCTAGATTTGTATGAAAGCTAGAGATAAAGCCTAATGAAGAAGAGCTAAAACAGATCATAGATGAAAACTGAAACCTGTCAGAGAAAACTGCAAGGGCAGACACGGTTCCCCAGGGAGAAGTGGGGAGGGCACTGTCTTTCTTTGACTCTGGCGTCTCAGGTGAGGGCAGGAATGAGTGCCTCAGGTAAATCAGGAGATAGACAGGTAAATCCATATTCCTGAACACATCACTCATTAGTTAACAAAATATTTGCTCAGCACTAAAGATTGGGGGGGAGGAAATAAGGGTGTCTCTACCTTTCTAACTAAACCACCAGGTTGCATGTTATGTGATTTTCTTCCTTAAGGACTGTTCTGGAAATCCACTTTCATCAGGTATTATCTGTAAAAGAGGTAGGTCAGAGTGTGCAGCCCAACCCAGTAAAGTCTGCTCCAACAACTGCCCGATTGCATTTTCTCGCTGGAGACTTTTTGAAATGCTAAGTATAAAGACATTTAAAAATTATATGTTTCATATGGTGTTTTTTAGCCTTAACATAGCAAGTCAGCATGCTACCACCACGGCAATGCCAGTGACAAGAAACAGCGTAACCAGTCATCACATTCAAGCACACCCTCACACCAAATGAACAAACACATAAGCAGACATTTAAAAAAAAAAACCTACCCAAACAGATTCTGCTTTTCTAACAACTCATCATTGCAAGGAAACTTCAGATCAAATGTATGTAGTAAAAATGTACTTTCACCAGGGAGTGTGAGAGGGGCTGTGCTCACCCCTCCCCACACCCGCCTCAGCTCCCCCGGGACCCAGCACTCCCGGGGGTTGGGGTGAGAACTCTGGCGCCGCCAGTCCATCTGAGGCCTTCTGGCACAGAAATGATGTCACAGACGTTTCACTGTTTTTTCCTCATCCTTTCTGTGTCTTTCTCTTTACTTTAATTTTGTCTTCTCTTTCCATTTCTTCTTCGCTTTTTAAAACTTCTAACATTTCTCCAAAGCTCTCTGATTCTCTTAAATAGTGAAGCAGTTCTTCTGATCAAATACATACCAACATTCATTTCCACTGGCCCTTTGTATTTCCCCTCAATTTTTATTGTGGATGGAGCTTTTTTTTTTCTCCTCCAGGGTAGGAGTGGAGGATGTGAGGGTTATCGCCTGCATTTGCCATCTCCAGGGATGTATTGAAGAACAGTGCTATTAGTTAACATTTTATGATGTGCTTCCCCTTCAGAGGAAATATATGTAAGTGCCGAATAGTGATAATTCTGTTTTCTTCTCTGTGTTCTGAATGTACCAGCTCTCACCATCCTGAGGGGCAGGGTAGGGGGATGTTATATTCTTTATCACACCCTAGAGAATAAAATGTCAAGTGTAAAAGTTGCTGCAAGGAGGAACAGTTGTACTCATTTCGAATCTTTCTCTGAAAAATAAAGAGCCATCCTCAGCAGAACTAGGGGTCAAGAGAACCTACTTGCCCCAGAATTCTATACAGTCTGACTAGGGAGCAAATTTTTTCTCCTGTGCTTTTGTATAGTCCTTTCACTCTGTGGGAAACAGCCTGCCTTTTTTAGAAGGATAAGCTTTGGGTTCACTTTACTCAAAGACCAATTTTACCCTGTTTTGGGTGAAGTTTCTATATGCTTCTATTTTGGGCATATGTGCAATTTTCATCTTTCATCCATTTTTTTAAATTTAAAATATGGGAAAACTGTTGCTTTCAGCAAGGTTAATTTTAGTTTTAGCTCATTTATCTTCTCTAATCATACAATTTTTTCATATTATAGTCAGAGAAATAAAAACAACTTAGTGTTTGAATCTTTACCATTTAGTCTCCTTATACATCCCTTCCCACCCAGCAATTACCCCACCATTGTCTATGTCCATGAGTCCTTTTTGCTCAATTCCTCCACCCCTAATCCTCTCACCACTGGCTGTCATCTGTTCTTCATCTATGAGTCTGTCTCTGATCAAAATTAAACTGTCTTTATTCCAAGGCCAAGAGATAAGGAAAGAGAAGTGTTTAGGAGATGAGACTGGGAGCCGTTGTTGCAGTGATGGAATATATATACAGCCAAGCAAGGTTTTGAACTAATCTCAATCCCCATCAAGATCCAAACTAGTGTGTGTTTCAGACACCTGGACTCTTTCTCCTTTAGTAAAGTTTGGAGAATAGAACTGGATCCATTCCTGCCTCAGTACAGTGTTGTTAATTGTATTTGTCTTTTACATTCTATTATTTAAAAGGCTTTTTTTTCTGAGAACCAATACTGAAGATAATTCCCATACTTTCAAGGCTCTTTTTCTAATTTAAGTTTTTCTTCTTGGTTTTATGCACTGTTTGAACGAACAGATATTTTTATCCAACCATTCTCATGGTAATTAAAACATGTATTATATTTGACTTAAATATAGAAAACTAAGATTTATCCATGGGTGGCATTTTAATCTTTCCCATTTATTTTATTCCTATAATCTTATTCATTTTCAGTTAAAACTTATGAAAAATAATATTAATCACAAAGATTAGTGTTAAGGCCTTCTGAGAAATTAAGAAAAAGGACACACTTAATAAGTACCTAAGTGTAGAGTATTTTGTCTATGCACATATTTGTGTGTATGTAGTTTCTTTTTTAAAAATTATACAAATAAAGTCTTTATGAATAAAGTATATATAGTGGCTCAAAGAGATTAAGTAAATTATTGAGGTTCATGTCTACCATTAGTAGAACTCCAAAGTCCAGTTTTGTAACACAAATAGGCAGTGTGCTTCTTATTGTAACTCTCATCATTATTGGAAATGTCACCCATCAGTTGAGCATCACCCTAAACTGATAGCAATATCAAAAGCTGTTGTTAATAAATTACATCATCCGCCATTTGGTAGGAGGGAACATCACTTTACTTCCTGAATGTCAGTGTTTCATTATATTCGAGATTTTCCTTTTCCACTGTTAAAACCTACTGTAAGATTTTTTTCTGTAGCCTGACTGTAGTGGGCTTCCCTTCCTGTGAAACAATATGGTGAAGTGTGTTATGGTGAAAGGTTAACAGCAGAATACTGATTTCTGATCACTTACCTCTAACTGTATTATATGATCCTTTCTGGCATGAGTTTGTTTTTAAAGTGAACACTTTGAGTTAGCTCTTAAATATTTAAAGGGTATTTTGTAATTTGACTAACACTGAATGCCTTACTTAAAGTAAATGGGGGAGCATGATTTATCTGAAAAAGGCTGAAGAGTATAATGGGGGAAAAAACAAGTGAAATATAGGTTAAAAAATAGAGCAAACATCAGCAGCAGCTTCATGACCAGTAAGAATGCAAAGCACTAATGTTTTTTTTCCTTTTATCAAATAATTAAGATGTTAACTAAGGTCTTGCCTCTTAATGTCTAGATGTTTATTACTCTTCATTGCCCCAAATTAATGTCCCATCAAAGTCTAAGCCTTCCTCACAATGTCTTCATATTCCTGAAACATGTGTTCGAGTGGGCAAATGGAACAATGCAAGTCATTGTTTTTCTCTGTAGACAGTGACTTTAAGCTAGCTTTTCCTCAATTCATGAAAAAAATGACCATTTAACTTGATTTTACTTATATGGACATATAAGCTCACATATTTATTCATATATACCTTATTTTTTGTTACGGCCACACATATTAATATTGTGTTATAGACTGGCCACTCAGTTTGAGATTCAGTAACCCCAGAGCTATCTCCTACTCTTTACTGAGTTAGTCTCTTAAAATTCTATCAAATTTAGTTAGCAGTCAGTGCAATTAATAATAATCCTGGACATTACCCTCAGCTACTATGGGGAAAAAAATCTGAGAGTAGGTATTTTTCAGGGCCACTATTCCTAATATGTAGATCACAATAGAAGCAGTACATTTTTACTAGAACAAGAGATCTAAAAAAAGATTTCCCAAGTCAGCCTTAGGTATAAAAGCATGTTTCCCTAGAAACCAGGAAGAAAAAAAACACATGCATAGAAAATACGGATGGTTTAGACCGTCTCTTTTTGGCTAGGGGAATTGGGGATTTTGTTGCACTCTAGCAATTTCAGGTCTAGGTTTCATAACTCTTTGGTTTCCCCTTTCTCCCATGAGGACCTAAAGCCACTGGGGTAGGTTGCAAACACAATCTATTTTTATCCCTCAAAAGACTGAAATTATTGTCCTATAAATCTAAGTTTTGCTTTTTTAACATCACTATAGATTTCAAGTTCTTTTGATTCTTTCTGCACATATTTCTTCTTTGTACCATGGAAAAATGAACTACATCGGCATGAAGAGACACTTCCAACATTTCATTAAAAATCTTATACTGACAAGGACACCAAAAGATCCTCTTTAAGGATTTTCTTGCACCCATTTAAAGCTTTGTGCATTTGTTTAATAAGGGAGAAAAATAAGTCTTTTCAAAACAGTACCATGTCAAGCACTCACTCTGATTGCTAAATAGAAATACTGCCGGGGGAAAAAAAGCATAGTTTAAAATCAGTTCTTTTGCAAGACCACTCATAAGCATTAATACTTTATGACTTGGGACAAAAGAAATCATACAAAAGATAGGAACCATGATTTAATCCCGGTTTCCATGTGGTTTAAGAAAATGGTTTTGTTTTGTTATACTGCTGACTGTGAACATCGCAGTTTTTATTGGAATACATGATTCAACTATTATAATTCTCCATTTTAGCCTTCCAGTTATTTATTAGAAGTCCTGTTTAACTCAGGGCCATTTCTCTTTTTCCCTGTCTTTGTCTACTCTGTGTTCCTGTCTTTACTGTGGGCTAGCCAGTAGAGAATAATCTATTTTTCCCTCTGACCCAAATAATTTTATATGTGAAATCCAATTATGAAAAAAGATGTCAAGTACAGTCTTGAAGGAGAAAGGATTTAAATCTCACTGAGGCAGCAAAATAGGTGAATGGGAACAAGGCTGAGACAGGCCTATTTTTATTCCTATAGAGTTTTACCTAGACCTCATGTTAAGGAATACTGCTAGATAAGAAGTGTTTAAAAAAAGTACAAGTTAATTGGAGAAGGAGTTCTGGGATTTGTATGTATAATCTTTGTTATGTATCAGCTATAAGTAACTATTAGGTATCACCTATTTTAAGCCTTGGGTTTTTAGCATCAATTGACGGTCTTATTCTTAAATCCATCATGTGTTGTCCTTAAGTTAATTCACTGGGCCTTAGCAAGGCAAGCCCCACACACTAAGGTCCATCTTTTCATTTTCCAGAGTATTATATATATTTTTTCTTTTTTTTAATTTATTTTTTTATTGATTATGCTGTTACAGTTGTTCTATTCCCCCCTTCATTCCCCTCCACCTTACCCCCCGTCCCCACCATTACCCCCCCTTTAGTTTATGACCATGTGTCTCAAGTTCTTTAGATTCTATATTCCCCCCCCCCATCTATTAACTATATTTTACAACTGTTATTGTCTTCTACCAACCACAGGCTCATTTGTGTCTCCTCAAATATTTTAGTACTTAGCCTAGTTCTAATTTAGAATAAAATGTATTTTTGATTAGAAACACAAATTTCAACACCTGGTTGGTGTAGCTCAGTGGATTGAGCGCAGGCCTGCAAACTGCATGATTGCAGTTTTATTCCCAGTCAGGGCACATGCCCGGGTTGCAGGCCAGTTCCCTGCAGGGGACTCACAAGAGGCAACCATACATTGATATTTCTCTCTTTCTCTCCTTCCCTTCCCCTCTAAAGATAAATAAATAAAATCTTTAAAAAAAAAGAAACACAAATTTTGCCTAATTGAAGAAAAATAAAAATGAAGTTTGTTAAGGGCATTGTTTACAAGGAAAGTGTTTCTCATTATTTAATTTTGACCTGAAGCTTCTGATAATGGAAACAATAAAGGATTTATGAACTCTTTATCAATTTATAACAATAGGGGAATCCTCCAAACTTAAGAAATTTTCTGATGATTTTTTTCTCATCTTCTCATTCTTCATTAAAATACCCAGCAGTAAATTTTGGGGATTAGGGGGCCATATGAAAGAAGGTGAACGGATTAAGCAAAAAACCCCACCCATACATATAAAACACATAGGTAAAGACAATAGCATGGTGATAGCCAGAGGGAAAGTGGGGGGAGGAGCAGGTGGAAGTGGGCAGAGGAGGGAGAACAGGGATGAAAAAGGATGATTCTTTGCTTTGGGCAATGGGTACATGACAGTGTACAGACGATGGTTTGTTGAGTTGCACACTCAAAATCTGTTTGGCTTTAATGAACCAATGCCACCCCAATAAATTCAATTAAAAAAGACTAGGGGTAAATTTATTAATTGTTGAGTATTTATTCACTATACTACTATAAGAATGCAACAAATATCACAGGGGTGGCAAATAAAATTAATCACTGTGATTATATGAAAGAAATCCTTACCTCTTGAACAAGAACAGGTTTATCACTGACATCTTCTTTTACATAAGTCATTGAATCATTTCATAGAAGAAATCCAGAAGTTATACAAGAAGATTGATGCAAGTCACAGACACACTTATTGGAAGAATGGGTTTACTTTTTTTCAAAAGGACTTTCACACGGCACATGTAGGCAACTATTTAGGTTACAAAAAAATTAATGATCATCAGTTACCATGGAAAAGCATAAAGACTTTCCTTATGTTTTGGGACAAAAAAAAGAAGGAAGTAACACAACCTGCACTTTATTTTGTATCAAATGCAAAGCTTTTTCTGAACTTTAAATCCAACCGAAAGCAGCTGCTGGAAAAATATCATTACACTGTACCTTAAGCTGCAAAAACCAATTTAATGGTAACATTTTATTTTGTTCATATGGTCTGCTCTTTCCTTCTGTTTAAACCAGTAAAGACTGGGAAACTGTATCTGGATGAAATCACTGGTAGGTGAAGGCCCATGACCAAAAACATTCTTTAAAGATTACGAGGTTATAGTTGAATGGGACTAACAAGAGAGGTCTCCCAAAGAGAGGAAATAGCATTACATCATTCATATACATGCCCATGCTTTCCCTTTCCAGAGATGGAAAGAAAGTTTATTATTCAAAAATATCAAAACATAAAACATGGGCATTGCTTTTAAAACATATGGTATGATTTTTCCATTTGGCTTATTTCTATTTTTTAAATGAAATGACCACTTCTCTAAACATTCAGTTCAAAAATGTTTGATAAAAATTTCTAAATTTTGAACATTTTATTTATGTTTCCAGAAATGAAATGAGGAAAGAGAGGATTACTTATACTTTTATATCATATTAATACTATCACAAACAAAACTTTAAAAAAGTAAGCAAAATTTGACAGTAAGGCAGACCTAGCTTTTTCAAAAACAAGAGTGTCTTAGTTTAGAAAGACAGTTTTTGGAAATGAAAACTGTCTTGAAATGGATCCAATACTCCTAAATCTTTATCAGAAAAACCTTGAAATCAGATTGTTTAATCTAACACCAGCCTTTCCTGAACACAAAGGTAAGAAGTCTCTTTGCCTGCTGTCTCACAAATTTTTATTAAAAAATTTTTATTCTTAGCTGATAACATGATTTTTGGTCATCCATTCACTCATTCATAACTTACACCTTACCTCTGAAAAGGACTTCCAATAAAATTATAGATATCAAAATATCACCGATTTAAACTGCTGATTAAAACAAAGAGAGGAAACAATCCAAGTTAGCATTATTTCTGTGATAAGAGCTTCATTGCATCTAAGAATCTAGCAAAGTGCCTTTGTAATGACCTTCAGTGCAGTAAACTAAGCACCTGCTGTGGATTGTAGTTATAACCTTTACATAAGTGAGACAAGTCTTGCTACTTTGGAATGGCTCCCAGGTGGTCCTAGCACAGCCTGGTCACATCTGCTAGGTCTTAGGAAGATGAGGGTGTTCTGTATGCTGGCACTGTGCCACATGACCTTGCTGAAAGCTTTATACAAATAAGGAATGCAAAAGTATCCAAGATATGGAGGGAGGGAGGGAGACTTCTAAATTAAAAATGCAATACTGTGTGCCTTCAACAAGTAAATCCTTTTTGGTGGTCCTAAATTTCCCTGACTCTTAAATGAGTTTGTTGGACTAGATTATTTCCAAAGATTTACCCTTCTATCCAGAATATTTGGCAAGCATTTAATTTTACCATTGGTAGCCTGTGGCCTACATGGAGCCAATTATTTTTTCATTCAAGAAATATCTCCTCTAGGACTTGATGGACAGAATGTAATCTCTATCTGCCTGAGTTCAGAGTTTTGCCAGGAAAGGCAGATAGGAAGAAAAGTGGAGGACTATTTCTAATATAGAAAATTGTCTATGTGAAGGCAGGAGGTGAGGGAAGTTTGGTAAGTGAAAATAGTTCTTTTTTTTAAAGATTTTATTTATTTTTAGAGGGGGAGGGGAGGGAGAAAGAGAGGCAGAGAAACATCAGTGTGTGGTTTCCCCTCATGCGCCCTCTATTGGGGACCTGGCCTGCTACCCAGGCATGTGCCCTGACTGGGACACATGCCAGCAACCCTTTGTTTCACAGGCAGGAGCTCAATTCACTGAGTCACACCAGCCAGGGATGAAAATAGTTCTTAAAAGGTCAATGATATTGGAATGCACTGAAAATGGGAAAGTGGCTTAAAAAGTGAATGGAGGCCATATCATTAAAAGGAATTTCATGAGAGACTGTATAGTTCAGGACATAGGGTCATAGACCCAAAGTCCAGTGCCTGAAATTGATTGCTGACTTAGTCATGTATATGGTCTGTAACCTACAAGAATTTATTTAACTCCTATTAAAGTCAGTTCCACAAGCTCACAAAGGCAATTAGATTTATCTCATAGGGTTATTCTAAGGAGTAAATTAAATAATGCATACTATAATTGAAATATCAATTAGACGCCAAAACCTGAAATATTGTAAATTGAGGTGCCAAATCATCACATGCAGAATTTTGAAAGAAATTTCTGAACATCGGTAATCCTCTGAAACTTTTTACCCTTTTGAAACTGTTTACATGCTTAGAATAAAGAGAGACAAGGAGGGTTTAGGAACAAATTTTATGAATAGAAATAACTGCCAACCTGTAAACATCTGTTCTCATGGGACTAAAGGGTATAGTTCAAGCCTGGAGAGAGGAGCTGCAGGTGAGAGCATCCCAGCTGGGCACAGCTGAATTGCTCATGAAGGCATTCCAGGAAAAGCAGTCAGCTTCTAGACTTGTCCAGGTCAAGGTGCCATCTAGCCCTCCAGGGTGAGGCTAGCTTGAGCAGACAGGTAGAAGATCTGTTGTTAAATCAGGTTCATCTTGGTTGGAGATAAACACACACATACACATACATATACACATATACATATATATGCATGCACATACATATATACACACATATATATGTACTCTCCAATTGTATGTGGACTATCTATATATGGCTACTCTATACATAGAAATATGTATATATACACAAATTGAGGCTATGTTACTTATTAAAAACTATCTTTTTTTCCTGAATAATACTTTTAAATTTATTTGTACTTTTAAAATATATTTTATTGACTGTACTATTAGAAGTTTTACAATTTTTTCTCCCCTTTATTCTTCTCTGCCCTGCACCCCCTCCCACCAGCATTTCCCTCACCTCTTCATTTATGTCCATGGGTCATATACGTAACTTCCTTGGTTTCTCCATTTTCTATATTATTCTTAACCTCTCCATGTCTATTATGCACCTACCATTTATGCTTCTTATACTCTGTATCCTTTCCCCCATTTGCCTCATTTTTCTCCCTGCTGATAACCCTCCTTTAAAAGAAAAAGATTTTTTGTATTTTTTAGAGAGATAGGGAGAGAGGGAGGAAGGAAGAGGGATGTAAACGTGTGAGAGAGACGCAATCATCAATCAGTTGCCTGAGGTATGCCCCTGACTGGGACCTGGGCCTGCAACCTAGGCATGTGCCCTGACTGGATTCAAACCTGGGATCTTTCTGTTTGCAGGCAAGCACTCAACCCACTGAGCCACACCATCCGGGGCTAAAAAGCTATCTTTTGCTTAAGAAAAAACAGTCAATTCATGGGCCTATGAGCTTCATGAAGAACATTTTGTAAAGATGGTAGAAGACAAAAACAAAGTTTAATTTGGATTATGCCACCAACTTCTTCCACATACCAGTTTAACATTAAAGCACCAAGAGGCGTGATTGGTACATAGTGATTAATTATTGTAGCCTTAGCAGCTATGCTCAGCAAATGAAGTGTGTCCTGAATAAACTGGGAAGCCATTCAAAGGAGAGAAAATGATCACATTTATATAGCGGGAGTTAGTTAAGAGCTGAAATTCGGACAAGTGTGTTGGAGACGAGGCCAACAGAAAGCTGTTTAATATCCTGAAAAAAAAGTGGATGCTGGTAATAAAGGTAATAGATAAAGTAGATGGAGTAGTTGGTAGGTATTTTTGAGAGATAGACTATAGAACCCTGGGACATATATTGAAATGAGGAACATAGGATGGTCTTTCTGCTTTTCCAGCTTGGGCCAAATGAGAAATAAATAAAGAGGACTCAAGTATTTTATTGGTAGTATGTTGAGTTTGGGATATTTCTGAGAGTTTAAAAAAACATAAGCAGTTGGACATATTTATGCTCATGAGTCGAGACTGTATTAGAAATAAAATTGAAATTTATATGTATTTATGCAGCAATAACATGCATGAAAACATCTACGAATATCTATGAAAAAGAGAAAAGAAGGTGAATGATACATCTATGTAATATTATGTCTGACCGTGGCCTCAGATGAATTAGCCGATTTTCAATATTTTTTAGCTTATTTCAGGTGAAATATTTCAAGTCTAATATATAAAACAAACAAAAAAAATGGAGCTACTTATGTGGGGAAGGGAGTGACCAGAAGGCCCTTGCCTGTACAGACAACCTTCACCCATTCTGAAGATGCCATCATTACAGCACAACACTCAATACTTTTTTGAAAATCACTGATGGTATATAATTTTCCATATTCTTAATTTTATAGAGATGTAATTAATATATCAAAATTTTTTAATGGTTATATTTTTTGCATGCAGTTTCTTGAGTTTGGAGTATGCATCTAACTTAAAATCATCACTCCAATCAAGGTAACAAACACAATCATCACTCCCAAAAGGATCACTCCTGCCCCTTTATTTTTGTTTAATTGTTTTGAGGTAGGAACACTTAAATATGATTTACCTGCTTAACAAGAAAGTTAAGTGTATAATAATTAAATTTTATAGTGGTAAATTATAGTGGTAATGCACTATTTTGTACATCAGATTTCTAGAATTTACTCATCCTGCATAGTTTAAAGTTTCCATTCCCACTTTATGTCTCATAATCTTCTCATTTAGTATATAGGAAACTGATAATAGGAAAATTGAGGTGATTTGTTTACAGTTGCACACAGCCTACCCATATTTATATGTGATTATAGAACTCAATAATGGTAGTGTCAGAATTTCACAATTGAAGGATTTATTACCCTTAAACCTCTTTATTTCTTGGAACCATACAGTAAACTTTATTTTTAATATTACTGTTTATGGTTTCTATGTTTGCTCCTGAAATAGCCCAGGTTCCTGTTAAGACTTAAATGCTCCTGCTTCAAAAATAAAAGTTTATTAATAGGTTAGGTAATAAAAACTCTTCCTCATACCTCTGTGTTCCAAAAGCAACTAAATATGACTTTCTTATGTATCATTTAAATATAACTCTCCCATCTTTGATCTCTTCTCTACAGTCTAATTTCTATGCATCAATTATACTCATATTTATAAAATAAAAAATAGATCATTTCATGACTTTATTTACATTTGGTTTTATGGATTTCTATCACAATTGAGGGAAAATGCAAAATTTTAGCATGGATTTTAATGATGGATGCCTTGCTTACTCTTCTCCATTATCACACTCTGTGAGACCTTTTCTGAACAACTTTTGTTCTTAAATCTATCAAGCATGCTAATAACTTAGGCCATTGTACTGGCTTTACTTTCTTTCTAGAACGTTCTCTCCTGAAAATTTCCCATAGCAGGTCCTTCATTCTTCAGAAATCAGCCTAAATGCAAACTCCTTTTCTATCTGCTCTTCATTATAACTTTAGTCACAGCTTTGGAGAGAAAGATTTGATTTTCAATCCCTGCATTGCCACTCATTTGTGTAACCTCAGGCCCATGAATTTTCTGGGCTTTTTTAAGTTGAAAAATAGGGGTAGTATTGCTTTATTGTCATGTTTGTGTGAGAGTTCAATAAATGGGAGCTTTCCTTTAAAGTTTAATAAATAAGTTCTAATGGTGTCTAATAATTTTAAATTTTTAAGTGGTTATAAGATTTGAATAACATAAAGTCACTGGTAAATTTTTCAAGAATTATTACCTTAGTGTACATAGACAATGCAGATTGAGTGTGCTAAGGAGTGAATTGAGTTAAAAAAATAGAAATGAGAGAGTTAAACTATTTTAAAAAGATTGATGGCTATTTAAGGGAGAGATATTGAACGAAACTTGTAGTGACTAGAATATTAAGGGAACATATATTAAGATGGAGGAAATTTTCAACTACAAGAAAAGAGAAGAAGCTAATATAGAAAGGATGTTTGAAAATATAATCAAATCGATAGCCTAGGGGAGGGGCTCAGTGACACATTTCCTCTATGGAAAGAGATGAATATGTCAGAATTTGGGATGTCATGGGTTGAACAGGCTGTACATGCAAATGTCCTCTTCCCCATCTTTTTCTTTTATTTTATTGAACCTCACTCATTTTTCCTTTAGCTCCACCCTGATCCTGTGCTACAAATGCAAACTACTAGAGTGAACCAGGGTTCTGTACATGGTAACCTGCTTCTATATTAGAAATAGCCTTGATTATTACAGACAGACTCCAAATAAAGATCTGAGGAACATGACTAATTAAGGATGCTAGACCACAATGAGGAGTAAATGTGACTCAAAGGAAACCAGCCAGGCAAAGGAACAGACAATAGTTACTCTAATTAAAAAAAAACAAGACTTTAATGATCCTGTAGAGCTAGTGTCTGTATCACTAAACTTGGAAAATTTGTTACTTATATTCTTTCAGGGATACTTTGGCTTCTTTACATAAAATTCCTTGGGAAGACTCCAGAAGTCACAGTTGCTGTATGTAAAATTTTGTCATTTCTTTGCTTGGTTAATATGAATACTTGAATTATATGCTGAACTATAAAATATTGCAGCAGTGGTATCCTGGAAATGTAATATAAGCTGAAAATCAGGCCATCCATCTTTTGTTAATTCCTCTGAATGCTTTGGTAATAAGGTATATTTTTATGAGGAAAAAACATTCAATATGTAACATGTCAGTGCTTAATACCACATGGGAAATGCTTTATAAATTGGAAGGTGGTGCTCATATATGAAACATTATATATTCATGGAGAGAGAAAAATAATTAAGATACATTGGCTATCACCAACACTTAAAAAACTAAAAAAAAGACTTAAGAAAAGATAGCTTGGCATCAAAAATGCCCAAAAGACTGTGTATGACAAGACTTTAATAGTAGAATCTTCAGACTTACAAATCTGGGTGTTAAATCTTGGTCTTTGTGGTGCAGATGGAAAACATAAATTGAGAAATAATTGAACAACCCAAAATTAAATGAGAAATTAGAATCAAAGAAGAACAAAATAAATCATAAGTTTTATTTTTAATGAACATGACACAGATTTATTTTTTCTATGTGATTTAGCTTTCTTCTATTTGAATCCACTCTATCTTAATAGTCTTCCAATTAGCTAAATATTAATAATAACGTACTGTAAAGTAGGCTTAACCCTTCTCAGAATGTCTTTGTTTATTTTGGTCTCCAAAGATCCACATACATAATATAGAGGAAGGTGAAGAAGGCACATGTCTTCATTGTTTGTTCATGGCCTATGCTTGATTATGATGCACAAAATATTATTTCTTTATGCAGATGCATCCTAATTATGCATCTAAAGTTTCTCTTATTTAAAAGAAGTGAAGACAGCTGTAAAAAAGCTGCCCAAGGATTTGTGCATCAAAAGTACATATTCATAATGGAAAATTACCCACCAAAAATGTGTTCCTTGCAAGGGGCAACATTATAATTTTGTAAAAGTTTAATCCTGTCTTCTTCCTGCTCTGTTGCTGTGTCACTCCTGATGGGACACATAGTCAGCATAGTCAGTAAAGATCCTTGAAATTTGGGTGTTTGAATGTTTAAACATATTGAATGTAAGAACCAATTTTAAGGATGTAAATGACTAAAACATAAGGCAGCTGCAGACTGCTCACTAAGAACATTCATCGACATATTTAATCTCCTCTTCATTTCACACCCCATGTATAGAACAGTGTGTCCATTACATGGCACTTAGAATGAAGTATACTTACAGTACATTACACTTTCTATAATAAGAAAAATTATAATTTTCAACTGCACATTTGGGGGACTATCTTAGTTTGAAATCTAAGACAAATTGACCAAGTGAGGATAGGTATCTTAATGAAGCTTATGTGACTAATTTTGCACTTTGGTATGTCTGGGTATCAGTTGCAAAGAGTGGCAATAACACATAAGACCAGGAGTTCAAGCCCTGACTTCTCCATTTCCTACATGTACTTCCTTTTTGAGTTTCAGCTTCCTTATTCTGGAATGTGGTTTGAAAAATATCCCTGTCTACCACAGAGCTTTGTGAGTCTTAAATTAGATGGACTATATAAGGTGTCACTAAATTGTAAAACAGTGGTGAATGGAACAGCATTGTTATAATTCAAATTGCTGGTATTTGAGTCAACAGATGGGCTGGGAGCAGTGTAAAAGCTCTGAGGTCTTTAAGTTGTAAAAAATTATTTACCTGAATTGTTGTAAATAATTATTTACCTCAATTTTATCAAATGTCAAAGTTTAAGAGGGTAAATGAGTTTGTATTCTTTGCTTCATAGCTAGATGGTAGAAAAATATATGCAGAATAGCCTACCAGTTGCATAAGATTCTTTGAAAATAATAATTATAACTGCTATTCTTTCTCATTTTCAAAGGATTGATTAGCAAATTATAGTTCCTCATGCTTCATCATATTTTCGGGAAAATGTCCACAAACATAAATGTCACACAAGAATATAGCACCATATTACTAGATCCTTGATCTGTTGAGGTAGGAAAAGAAAGCCAAACTTATTTCTCATTACTTTATTTGCTTTCAATTTACAGAATTGGAAAGTCCAGTGTAAGGGTACATCTGTGATTATATCACATTTCTTTAAATAAGTTTTTAAAGGTCTAAGTCAAGAATTCTTAACATTTTGAAAATTACAATTTATACCATTGTTGAATGTAGGTGATAAAAACCTCTATTGCCTCTGAAAGCTATATATTATAACAATTAAATTTTATTAAGTAAATCATAATTAAGTTGGAGAAAATTGTATTTCTTTAAAATTACTAAAGTAATGTGAGAAAATTATAAAACTCATATTAAACACAAAGATTGTTCTTTCAGAGTGTCAAGGACACCTTCGGAAATGAATAATTCAGACCCTGTATTTCTTCCTATTTCTCTGCTGGTATCAATTTTCATACACCATTGGCTCGATTATATCTACCTTCAATACTTTCTTTCCTGTCTACTAGGATTGCTAATATTTATTGTCTACCTGCTACAAATGTTACTGAAGTTTTTTGTTGTTGCTCTTTCTTTTAAAAACTGAGTTTTTTAAAGGGGTTTTTAAAACATTGCAATACATCATTACTATACTTATTTCATTTTTAACATTTTTAAAAGATTATTTATTTATTTTTAGACAAAGGGGAAGGGAGAGAGAGAAACAGGGGGAGAAACACCAGTGTGTGGTTGCCTCTCATGTGCCCCCAAGTGGGGACCTGGCCCACAACCCAGGCATGTGCCCTGACTGGGAATCGAACCAGTGACCATTTGATTCACAGGCTGGTGCTAAATCCACTGAGCACACCAGCCAGGGCAATGTTTATCTTATTATAAAGAAATAAAGTCCAAATAAAATGTAATGATCATCACTCTGTAGAAAATTTCTTTCCTATTAACAGATCTAGTATGAATCCTTCTTACTCTTAATGGTTCTGTGGCTACACTTATTTTTTCAATACTTGAGTCAGAGTGTTTAGAAATATGAGTATGTGTTTTTAACTGCAACTCACTTTGCATCCCGTATGACCTTTTTCCCTGATACCACAACAACTTCCTGCAACATGACAATGAGTCACATGTTGGAAATGTAATAATGAGTCCTTAGAGAGTTTTTATAGCAGTGAGGATAAAATTGGGTATAAAATAAAAAGCAGGTGCTGGGAGGGTGATAGAACTAGTGCTATGTACTCTACAGATTTTTGTAAGAACTGAGATATACATTCAAATGTCAAATCTGGGGGAGAACTAGGAGAAAGGTGGGAGGAATCCTATAACCACAAAGCTAACAGGCTAGAGGTTCTTTCCTCAAGAAAAGGCAGAAAGCAGGAATTTCGATTCCCTAGGTGGGCAATCATAGTATGTAATTTGAAATTGAATAATTCTATTGGTGTATGTAGAAAATGCTATCAAAATTAAAAAGTAAAATGTTCATTGCATCTACTTCTATGATTAACATAGCCACATGGAGTTAACTGGACTTTGATGAATTAGTGCTGTCAATATGCTAAATAATAATGTTTGAAGTATTCACTTTTCTTCAAAGCAGAACATAAAAATAAAAGATGCTGCATATGTTAAATGAGCAGTGAAATGTATTCTTTTTTACCAAAAGGCTAGAGAAGGAAAGTCATTCACTTTTTATAAATGTGAGGCATTGCTTTCTCACTTCATGAACATCAACACAGTTGAAGAAATAGGTTGTGAACATAAAGTTTCATGTGTCACCTAAGGCTGAATTATTTGTCAGTGGAAGTATGAGGACTGAAAGTCAACACTTAGGCCCATGTTACTCCCCTCAGATGATTACTTCATTTTATTTACATATAGATAGATGATATAGATATAGATATAGATATAGATATAGATATAGATATAGATTTTTGGTTTGTTTTTTTCTACAACTATAACTGGAATTTTTTGCTCAATAAGTATATTTTCCCAATGACCAATTGACTAATATGTTTTAGGAGAAATTGAGAATTAGAATTGTTTTCCCTTATTTATGATCATATCTCAATATTCCCAAGACAGAACCCCTCAAATAGATATTTAGTGGTTTATTATATTAACTTTATTTAGAATATATCCATCAGTAGATTAAATATAGGAACACTTGAAATTGTTCTTCTTTATCTAGAAGAAATGCCTCATTTAAGCAAAACATTTTCTAGATTCATTTCAAGGGATTCTTATAAAAAAGTCTATTCATTTTTCCTATTAATTCGAATTACTTGCAACTTTATGAAATAAATATTACTTTGCTTTTTATAGTTACTAAAAAACGAAAGACAAATCTTCCTCCTCTAAATATTAAACCTTTCACTAATTTAAGAAGTTTATTACCTAGTATAAGCAACTTTGCCACGGTTTCCTCCGCCCTTAAATCCTGATGCTCCAAGATAGAGCGGAGAAGCTGCAGAACTGAAATTTGACAGATTGTCATACATACCTCCACAGATATGGAATGTACTTGCTTGTTACTGAGAAAGAGTATATTCTGTACTTGAGGGATAAGTGACTCAGGAAAATAGCCACTTTCCTATTCTCCACCCTTCCTGACATTTCATTTTGCACTAGAGATAGCATTATCTTAGTGGTACTAGGTGTACAGTGGTGAAGCTGAGATGGGAACCCACTTGTCTTTGACACCAACATTCATGTCTATTTACTTAAAGCCCACAGATGAGGATGGTTCATGTCCCAATACTTGAGTTTGTGTGCCCTTGCTTTATCACTTAATAGCTGACATTAGCCATGTCACTTGGGGCCCATTAGCCTCAGGTTTTTATCACCATAATGGGTGTAAGATTTAAATCACAGAATTGCTTGAAGATTAAATAAGTGTTTCCAACATGTAGTACAAATGGGGATCTTTTTGTTTGTTTTTGCACCCCTGCAATACACTGAAATGACGTTATGACATTATATGTAAGCAAAGCTAAATATGCCATGGTTATCTGTTTAAGTTGTATGCAAACAAAATTCAGATTATTATTTTTCAATTGAAAAAATGTATTCAATTTAGTGATTTTTACAAGGCTTTACTATAGGACAAATAGCTATGTAGTTACATAAATTAGCATTGCTATTTATTACATACCAAATATTTGTGAATTTAAGTCTTTCTACTTAGTTCATATTAGATTCTTAATTTTACATGGTAGAATTTTTATCATTTGACACGTAGCCCATCAAAATTAAAGAGTTAGATAATTGTACTTCCTTAGTCATTTATTTAATTATAATGTCTGACACATGAATGCTCAGAAAATTGATGAATGACTCCTGTGTTAATTTAGAACTCTGAGAGTTGTATAATCTAGAGTTTCTAACTTTAATAATAGAGTCTACCATATTAAGACCATATCCATCTTCCACTCCCCACATTGACTTGACTCAAAAATTCTAGGTGTATCAGTATCTAATTCATTTTTATAAGCATATCTTTATAAGCATGGGGGATTAGATATAAGAAGGGGGTATTTTCTGTTTTTTGATTTTTTTTCTCATAGGGGAATTTAAGCTGTGAAGTGCATGAAATAATTTTAGAATAACCTCCCCAAACATCCTTTACTTAGGCATCTCATTCACAAGTGTTAAATCTACTTTAAGGCCTAAATTATCAAGGATAGCATAAGTTGGGTAGCTGCCAAATTTGCATATCAGTTTATGCTGTGTAGACAGAACATGGATCCATAGGACTGCATGAATCAGCCATTCAGCTGTCTCAGAAGTTATTTCAGTTATTGCCTATTTCCAACTGTGTAGGCAAGAATATTCACTGCAATAAAAGTTGAAGTATATTTTGGTTATTACATTGATTAAATCTTTTTCTAATCCTACCCTTTCCCATATACAAAACAGAACAAATATTTTATTCTTGAAATTCTGAAAAATACAATTCCTAATATTTTAAGTTGTTTATAGTTATAAACCTAAGAAAATTTTTGTAACTTAGTAATAAATGTATGACTATTCTTTCTAAAAGTTTATGACTATTCTTTTTAATTATATATGTGTGTTGATAAGAAGCCTCAGATCAAATTATAAGAAGAAATAGCTCACACTGAAATTTCAGATTGTAGCTGTTAAAAATAAGTCATCAGATGAAGAACTGAGTTTGCCAAACATTGCTGTTGCTAGTTCAGATCACTTGACTAAAATAAATATGTAATGTATTATACTATCTTTTATACTTTTCCAATGATTATACATAGCTATAAGAATTTTTATTAATGAACCATCTATTTTAAATGTTTAAAAGTACTAAATTTTCATACATTTAAATTTTTTCATTCAGTAAGATGTAAAATTTTAAATAGAGTAGTTCTATTAAAATAAAAATGTTGTATGATACATGTTGTACTGTCATTGGAAAGGAATGCATTGTAACTTACATAAAATAAAATTGAATCTTAAACTTCCTGTTCAAACTTTAAACATCTTTAGAAAGAGATATTTATTTCCATTCATCAAATTTATTTAAAAATTAAGAGAATTCTCATTTTTTAGCAACCCTTGATTAAAAACTATCTTTTATATTTTGATTGAATTCAACTACATTCAAATGAATGAATGGTACAACACTGTCCATTAAATTTATAACAAATGTTTAGTTGGAAAGATTATATTAATCTTGAGGTTTTATTTGTTTATATGGTTCAAATAACTCTTTTTTACTCATATTATACATACAATTAGTATATATGTATGTACTAATTATACACTTATATACATATTATGTGTGCACTAATTATACACACACATATATATTAATATGACTGTATTTGTCAAGTTAAAAAGATTTAAAAGTAGAGTTCATTGTTTATGTGGTTGAATACATATTGTCTGAGTTTTGATCTTGCCACCAGATGGCAGGAAAAATCAGAGTCAAATAGTTGTATTCATCAGCCTGAGTAAGATTTCTTTTATTCATTTTGGGTATTTTTCTGTTGTTGATGCTATACACAAAGCCCAAAAACATTAAAAAATGGGATATGAATAGACAATAATACCTGTAATAGCTGATAAATATTTTCTATGTTTCAATGTAATCATGCTTAAATAACTTTTTAATATACTCATGCCATCATTGACATCATGAGTTTGAAAATTATAAAGTTATGTTTTTGAAACATTCAACTTCCTACAAAAACTGGAGCTGTCAATCCCAAGATTTTGTTGGGTTAAAACAATTGGTGACTTAGCTTTTTTATGCACTGGTCTTCAATGAAAAGAATGACATGATAATAAAGTAAGTAATCAATGAGTAGTCAACAAAGAAATAATGAAAAAATACTAAACTCTCACCTTGAACTTAGTTCCTTTTTGTTTAAGGCCAAATATGTACTTAGCCATGAATGATGTATATCTGACTATTTCACAGAGTAAACACTTAAAAGTCTTGGTGTAAAGCCACTTGACACCTTCTGTAAATAAACACCAACTTAATCATAACAAGAATAAAGGCAGAAAGAGAAAATATTCCCTAAGCTGCAGTAAGTTTCTACAGTTGTTTTATATTGTTTACCTGCTTCTTTTTAATTTATTTTTTTAAGAAAAGTTCAGGACCATTGACACTTAAAATTATGCAGAAAAAAGAATTAAGGGAGATTTTAAAAAATCAAGTAAACAATTGGTGCCCATATTGTAGATGTATTTTTCATTGTTCTAATAATCATCATAATTGTTTATGAAATCTACTTATTTCTTGATACAGAAGTTTTTAGAAATCTTACCTGAAATTACATTGTAATATCAAGGACAGGAATTGTTTCCTCCCTCTCTTAAAAAAATATAACTAGAATCAAATCATCCAATCAGTTCAGATTTGAGTCATCGATGTAGTTGTTTCACAACAGCTTTCTTTGGCATATTACCAAATGAACTTTTATACAAAAATTTTCGCAAAGAAAAGCAGATATTCTTGATAAATTCCAGATTACTGCTTACTAAGACAATATGAATACTGGAAGACTAATACAGAGTGAGGCCTTCAGGGAAAGCAGGGAGTGTTTCCTTCAGAGGGCTTCATGAGATGTCACTTCTTGATATTGCAGAGAATGTAGGCAGCATTGCACTGTGTGTGTTAGGATGGAGTCTACTTATCACTCAAAATGAAACAGCCTTATCAGCTATAATAATTTCCTCTGAAACTACACTCAGACATTTTCTCTTTCCATGCATCTCACTGTTGAATTTGCATAACAGTGGGTATTCAATTCGTGTAAGGTTACAACTTTTCTTTTCCTTTTTCAGGAAAGATTTTATTTATTCATTTTTAGACAGAGGGGAAGGGAGGGAAAAAGAGTGGAAGAGAAACATCAGTGTGTGATTGCCTCTCACGCACCCCTACTGGGGCCCTGGCCCACAACCCAGACATGCGCCCTTCCTTCGGACTGACATATCTTTTGGTGTTCAATCCACTGAGCCACAACAGCCAGGGCACAACTTTAATCTTCTCTCTACATGCCTTCGTCTTTGATAAAGATGAGGCAAAAATGGAAAGTTTTAGGCTAAGTTAACATAAAAATGTTAAGCTATCACTAGTAAAAATTTATAAACTACAAATTTATAAGGATATTGCCATAGAAACTTTCCAATGTTAACAAGAAGAGGAAGACTCTGACAATTTACAAAGATCTCCTTCCCCCTCAAAAACCCTTGATGACTTGCACAAATACTCACAGAGAGTGACAAGTGACCCAGTGCACTAAGTTCAGGCAAGTTGTGAATGAAAAAGAAAAATGACACCTCTGGTTAGTGGCAGGTGAACTTTGCACCCATTATGCTGCCCCAGGGGAAACAGGTAGGTGACTTGTCACTGCCGTTTGCAGGTTTTGCAATAGCAGCACCTCATGCAGCAGTGCCGGTGGCAAAATACAAAATTCAGTTGCCTTGGGAGTGTCCTACTACATATTTTAGCTTTTAAAGACTATTAAATCTATTTCCAGCCCTGGCTGGTATAGCTCAGTGGATTGAGCACAGGCCTGTGAAGCAAAGGGTCACTGGTTTGATTCCCAGTCAGGGCACATGTCTGGGTTGCAGGCCAGGTCCCCAGTAGGGGACACATGAGAGGCAACCACACATTGATGTTTCTCTCCCAGTCTTTCTCCTTACCTTCCCCTCTCTCTAAAAATAAATAAATAAAAATATTAAAAACTATTTTAATCAATAATATAACATTTATATTTCAAGCTGAGGGTCAATTAAAAAAGAATCACTAGGTTTAGAAAGGAAGCAAAGTAATAGGACAAAATCACCATGAGAACACCAGATTTATATGATCAATTGCACCACCATATACTATCTAGCTTGTGGGAGTGACATACAAATACCTTCAAATGGCCACAGCCGACTCATAAAGTGTGTGATACCTATCTAGATGTCTAGCATTATCTACAGCAGGATTCAGTTCTCCTTTATAGTCTCTATGACCTTACTATTGTCCATAAAAATAAGTCTTATTGCAGGTCACTCATACAGAGTAACATCCAAGTGGGTTTGTGTTAAATATTCAATTAATTTTGTAAAAATCTTAATTTATAAATAATAATCTTGGATGTATTTGGTAAGAGCTTGTTCTGTTTTTCCCAATGTTGAACTTTTAAGCTCAACATAAGCTTAAAAGAACATGAGTGTGATCCCTATATGAATCATGTTATTCAGACTCAAGTAGGATTAGTAAAAATGCATGTTAAAAATAGATTCAAATAAGTAAATCTAAAAGTGATATTTACAAGTAGATTTGAAAAAGAACAAGTTAAGCAAATATTACTAAATTTATTTAGAAATTAGAATTATAAGAAAGAAACAGACTGCAAATTTTATCCATGTGATTGTCCCTTTATTTGAAAAAAAAGACAGTGTTACTGAATAAAGTAACAAAACAAGACTTCCAACATCAAGCATCCTTGAAGAGGGGAAGGAAGGGGGGCAACACATACAAAAATGAAACTACGTCCTATTTGCAATAAGGAATACAGCAGTGAAATGTGAACTCGGCATACAACTGGGTCATCGGTGATTTGTCAAATAAGAGTTTTGCCAAGGGAAATTTCTTGTGATACATTAGCTTTAAAATTTCAAACCATGTCACTTCATAAAGCAGTGGTGGATGTCAGAAATTGTAGAGACAGCATAAACAGAAGACATTAGCTCCTCGCGCATCAAATATTTATTCATATATAAAGCAAATTTCTATCACCAGTCATGTTTTATAAAAATCAGTACTACTATCCGGGGTAAGAGTAACATGAATCTCAGGTTAATGATTTAGCAGCATTTATTCTATGATAATTTAGGGCTATAAACATCTGTAATCAATTTAAGAATTATTTGTGATAGCTGGGCAAATTTGTTCCAGAGTGACTCAAAATTGGCAACAGGGACTTTTCCTATGAGTTTGATTACTTGTGGACCTGACTTTAAATATCACCCAAAGAGGATATTTTTGCTTCCCATGGGAAGCAAAAAAACGTTGCTGTATTGAGCTAAGAGAAATGTTATGTGTGTTGCACATAGTTATTGACCCCGCAATTTTGTTTTGGAGAATTTATTTTAAATATATACTATAACCAATCTGCAAAAAATATATGTAACAAGGTATTCATGAAAAAAATTTGGAATATTAAAAAGCTATAACCAAAGCCACTGCTCTATAAGACAGAACAGTTAGAAAAATTAAAGTGTTTTCATGAAATAGTAATCTTTCCACCTGTTAAAAAGGAATGTGATTGGGACTGCCAGTCAAAATGGAGGGAGAAGTAAATACATTTTTTCCTTGCACAAGTAGAGAAAAATGACATCTAGACTACAAAACACATATCACCCAGAACTATCAGAAAACTGAGCTGTCTGAAAGACCAACAGCAAAGGATTTAAAGAAGATACATTTCTCCAGATGAGTTTGAGGGGAAGAGATGTGGAGAATGCGGAGCCACAGAGCGGCTTGGAGAAGGAGTAGGAAAAAGCATTTGTTTATTCATTTAGTTCTTTATTATTGTTTTTCTTAATATTTCTATGAATATAGCACCATAACTTTCACTCATTCTACTGTTGATAGTCATGGAATTCTCTCAGTAAAGATGTTATGAACATTATTGTGTACAACTGTTGTGAGACATAACGCTTTCCTTTCTCTGGCATAAACACCAAGCAATGGAATTGCTGGGTAATGGGGAAAATGTATGGCTATTTTTATAATAAACAGCAAAATACATTTGCAAAGTGTATTTATCATCTTGTACCCACAATAGTGTCATGATACTTTTACTTGTTCCACATCCTCATCAACTTTTGATATTGTTAGTTTCTTTAAATTTTAGCTCTTCTAGTAGATGTATAGGAGTGTTTTATTAAGGTCTTAATTTGTACTTTCTTGATGACACAATGTTAAAACTACTTCAAATGTGCCTTAGTTAATATCAAATTTTCTTTTCTTTTCCTATTTATTGTTATCCTATTACAGTCGTCTTAATTTTTCCACCATTGCCCTGCTCCACCCAGCCCAACCCCCACTCCCACAGTCCATCACCACACTGTTGCCCATGTCCACGGGTCATTCATACATGTGCTTTGACTAGTCCCTTCCTCCTCTTTCCACTATTACCCTTTTCTCCACTTCCTTCAGGCTACTACTGTCAGTCAGACATGTTTCCATGTCTCTGGTTCTATTTTGCTCATTAGCTTAATCTGTTCATTAGATTCTTCTTATCAGTGAGATCATATGGTATTTGTCTTTCACTGACTGGCTTATTTCACTTATCATAATGCTCTCCAGTTCCATCCATGCTGTTGTGAAAGGTAGGAGTTTCTTCTTTCTTTCTGCTGCATAGTGTTCCATTGTGTAAATGTACCAGTTTTTTGATCCACTCATTTACTAATGGGCACTTAAGTTGTTTCTAGCACTTGGCTTTTGTAAATAGTGCTGCTTTGGATATAGGGGTATATAAGTTCTTTGATCTGATGATTTAGGATTCTTAGTGTATGTTCCCAACAGTGGAATGGAATCTATTTTCATGAATTTTTCTTTGAGTCATTTGTTCATTTTTATTGAATTATTAGTATTTAGTTTATTCCTTAAAATATACGTACATATATATTATAAATATGTGTATTTAGGTGTTTCCTCCAAGTGTTTGGCTTGCCTATAAATCATGTTTTTGATGAACAAACTTCTAATTTAAACCAAGTCCAAGGTATACATTTTCTTTTTGAATATGGTTCATGTCATTTGTATCCTACCTAAATAAATTTGTTTACCTCAAATTTGCAAATACATATCTCCCTATGTATTTGCATTATTTTATGTTTTGGGCTTTGGTACTTAGGTTTATCTTAGATCTTGACTTGATGATTTTGTATACTTGGTTAGGGGTCATGGTTTTTTTCCGTATAAATATCTACTTGTTTTAGCACAATTTATTAAATACCTTTCTTCATAAAGATTTTATTTATTTATTTTTAGAGAGAAAGGAAGGGAGGGAGAGAAACATCAGTGTGTGGTTGACTCTTTCATGCCTACAACTGGGGACCTGGCCCACAACCCAGGCATGTGCCCTGACTGGGAATCGATTCAGTGACCCTTTGGTTCACAGGCTGGCACACAATTCACTGAGCCACATCAGCCAGAGCTTAAATACCTTTTATTTTCTCATTTAACTCTCATGATGCCTTGGTTGACAATCCAATAAACATATATAAATGAGCCTTATGCTGGGACTTTCCTTTCTGTTCCATTTATATACATGTAAATCCTGGTACCATTACTGTACTGCCTTAATGAACAAGCATTTAAATAAGTCTTTAAATCATTAAATAGTTTAAATATATCAAGTGTCCCTCTTATCAATTCTAGTTTTGATTCTTTGCATTTTGTATATAGATTTTTTTCATTTTTGTTTGAATTAATGGGGGTGACACTGGTTAACATAATTATACAAGGTTTCAGGTACACAATTTTATAATACATCTACTATACATTGTATTGTATGCTCACTGCCCCAAGTTATATTTTCATGCATCATCATTTATCTCCCCTATAACTTCCTCCACCTCCTCCCACCACCCCTTTCTTTGGCAATCACCACACTATTGTCTATGTCCATGAGTTTTTTCTCTTTTCTTCCTTTTCTTCTCCACACCTCTAACCCTCCACCGACCATCCTACCTCCCAAAGCTCTTAGCCTGCCTGGTCTCTGAGTCTGTTAATATTTTCCTTTTAGTTCATTTTGTTCTTACACTCTAGATATGAGTGAAATAATGTGGTACTTCCCTATCTCTGACGGTATTATTTCATTTAACATAACACTATCCAGGTCCACACATGGTGTCACAAAAGGTAAGATTTCCTTCTTTTTTATGGCCAAGTAGTATTCTATTGGGTAAATTTACCACTGCATTTTTATCTACTCACCTACTGATAGACACAAAATTTGTTTCCAAATTTTGGCTATTGTAAATAATGCTGCAATGAACATAGGGGTGCCTGTATTCTTTTAAAGCTGTGTTTCAGGTTTTACAGATAAATTTCTAGAAGTGGAATCACTGGGTAATAGGGCAGTTCCATTTTTCAGTTATCTCCAAACCACTTTCCACAGTGGCTGCTCTAGTCTGCATTCCCACCAACAGAGCATGGTAGTTGCTTTTTCTCCACCACCTCATCATTCTTATTGTTTGTATATTTATTAATGATAGTGAGGTGACATCTCACTGTGGTGTTAATTTGCATGTCTCTGACACACTTGGTGACGTTGAATATCTTTTCATATGCCTATTGACCATCTGTATATCCTCTTTGGGGAAGGGTCTATTCAGGTCCTTTGCCTATTTTTTTAATTGGATTGTTTGGTTTAATGGTGATGAATTTTACAATTTTTAAAGAAATTTTGGATATTATCACTTGTATTGGTGAATATGCTCTTCCATTCAATAATTTGTCTTTTCACTTTGCTGTGCAAAAACTTTTTAGTTTGATGTAGTCCCATGTGTTCTTTTTTTTCCTTCCCCTTGCCTGATAAGATATATCAGAAAAAACATTTCTATGAGAAATGTCTGCCTATTTTTTCTAGGATGTTTGTGGTTTTGAATCTAACTTTTAAGTTTTTAATCCATTTTGAGATTATTCTTGTGTATGGTGTAAAAACATGGTCTAGTTCCATTTTTTTGCACATATTTGTTCAATATTCCCAACACCTTTTATTTAATGGACTGTCTTCACCCCAATGTATGTTTTTTTGCCTTTTTGGCAAATATTAATTGCCCATTAGGACTTGAGTTTATTTCTGGGCCCTTTATTCTTTACCATGGATCTATGTGTCTGTTTTTATGACAGTACCATGTTTTGTTGATTACTAAGACTTTCTAGTATGATTTGATATCAGGTGTGATACCTCCAACTTTGTTATTCTTTCTCAAGATTGCTGTTGGTATTTGGGAGTTTTTGTAGTTCCATATAATTTTTGAAATATATGTTCAAGTTCTGTGAAGTATATCATTGGAATCTTGATAAAAATGTTTCTGAGTCTATATATTGTTTTGGGTAGTATGTACATTATAATTTTGTTAATTTTTCTTATCTATGCACATGGTACATGCTTCTACTTATTTGTATCTTCTTCAATCTGTTCTTCAATGTCATAACTTTCCCATAACAGGTCTTTTACATCCTTGATTAGATTTATTCCTGTTTTATTCTTTATGAATAATTGTAAATGGGTATTTTCTTAGTTTACCTTTCTGTTAGTTTATTGTGACATGTAAAAATGCAACTGATTTTTGAATATTAATTTTTTATCCTGCTAATTTACTGAATTCATTTATTAGTTTCCTCGTGGAATCTTTAAGGTTCTCTATGTGCAGGACCTCATCATCTGCAAATATATGAGAGCTTTAATTACTCCTTTTCAATGTGGATCCTTTTATTTCCTTTTCATGTCTGATTGCTGTGGCTAAGACTTCTAGTACTGAGTTCAATAAAAGTGGGGAAAGCAGACATCCCTGCCTTGTTCCCAGTCTTAAGGGAAATTCTTGAAGTTTTTGCCCACTGAGTGTGATGCTGGCTGTGGGTTTGTCATATATAGCCTTTATATGTTCCCTCTATTCTGTTTGCTAGACTTTTTTTATCATAAATGGGTACCAGATTTATTAATAGTGTTTTCTGCATCTGTTGATGCAGAAATCATCTGATTTTTACCCTCCATTTTGTTTATGTAATATATCACATTTATTGATTTGTGGATATTGTACCAATCTTGAATCTCTGGGATGAATCCTACTTGATTGTGGTGTATAAGATTATACACCAAGTATTAGACATCCAGTGTATTGCTGGATCTTGTTTGCTAATATTTTTCTGAGGATTTTAGCATTTATGTTCATCAAGGATATTGACCTATAATTTCCTTTATTTTCCTTGACTTAATCTGGTTTTTAAATTAGGACAAGGCTGCCTAGTAAATTATCTTAGGTGTCTTCCTTCCTCTTGAATGTCTTGTAATACTTTCAAAATGATAGGTGTTAGTTTATTTTTGAATGTTTGATAAAATTAACCTGTAAGCCATCTAGTCCTGAACTTTTTTAGGCTGGGAGTTGTTTGATTACTGCTTCAATTTCACTAGTTGTAATTTTTTTTTCAGATTCTCTGATTCTTCCTGATTCAGTTTGGAAGATTGTATTTTTCTAGGAATTTATCCATTTCATTCAGATTGTGAAATTTGTTGGGGTATAGTTGTTAATGATATTTTCTAATAATCCATTGTATCTCTGTGCATTCAGTTGTTATTTCTTCTCTTTCATTTCTCATTTTATTTTTATCTTTTGGATTCTCTTTTTTCCTTAATGAATATGGTTAAAGATTTTGTCATGTTTTTCATCTTTTCAAAGAACAAGCTATTGGTTTAATTAATCTGGTGTATTGTTTTTTAACCTCAATTTTTTAAATTTCTGCTCTAATATTTATTATTTCTATCCTTCTACTTACTGTGAGCTTTGTTGTTCTTTTTCAAGTTCCTCTAAGTGTAAAGTTAGCTTGTTTATTCGAGATTTTTTTGCTTCTTGAAATAGGCATGTGTTGCTATGAATTGATTTTTCCTCCCAGGATTGCTTTTACTGTGTACCATAAATTTTGAGTTGTTGTGTTCTCATTTTTGTTTGTTTCAAGATATCCTTTGATTTCTTTCTTGATCTTACTGTTAACACATTCTTTGTTTAGTAACATGTTATTTAGCCTCCATGTCTTTGTATGTTTTTCAGGTTTTTTTCTTGTGATTCATTTCTAATTTTATAGCATTATGGTCAGAGATTATGCTTGATATGATATCAGTCTTCTTCAATTTATTGAAACTTGTTTTGTGTTCTAGTATGTAGTTTATCCTAGAAAATATCCCATGTATATTTTCAAAGACTGTATGTTTTGCTGCTTTGGGATGAAATTCTCATGAAGATATCAATTAAATCAACATAATTTAGTTGTAAATTTTCAGTCTAGAAGATCTATCCATTGATTTCAATAGCATGTTAAAATCCCCTACTATGACTCTGTTACTGTCAAACTCTACCTTTATGGCCACCAAGATATGCTTTACATATTTAGATGCTCCTATGTTGGATACATAACTGTCTAAAAGGGTTATAGCCTCTTGTTCAAATGCTCCCTTTATCATTATGTAGTGTCCTTCTTTGTCTCTTACTACAGCCTTTGTTTTAAAGTCTAATTAGTCAGATATAAATATTGCTAACCCAGCTTTGTTTTCATTTACATTTGTATGAAATACATTTTCTATCTCTGTAGTTTAGTTTGTGTGTATCTTTCATTCTGAGGTGGGTCTTTTGTAGACAACATAAATATGGGTCATGTTTTCTCATCCATTCTGTTACCCTATGTCATTTGACAGAGCATTTTATCCTTTACATTTAAAGTAAGTATTGATATGCATGTATTTATTCCCAATTTATTCTTTTACTATTTCCTTCTGTTCTTTTTGTTTGTTTGTTTTTGTCTATCTTAAAGCAGGCCCTTTAATATTTCTTATAATACTGGTCTGGGGTAATAAACTCTTTTAGCTTTTTTTCTTCTCTTCAATTTTAAACGATATCCTTGTTGAATCAAGTAGTCTTGGTTGTACATTCTTGCTTTTTATCACTTTGAATACTTCATTAAAATCTCTTCTGTTCAGAAATGTTTCTGTTGAAAAACCAGGTGACAGTCTTATGGGAGCTCTCTCATAGGTTACTCTTAGGATTCTTTCTTTGTTTTTAAGCTTTGCCACTTTAATTATGATGTGTCTTGGTGTGGACCTCTTTGAGTCCATCTTTTTTGAGACTCTCTGCTTCCTGAATAGTGTATCTTTTTCTTTTAATAGGTTAAGAAATTTTTGGTCATTATTTCTTTAAATAGGCTTTCAGTCTCTTTCTCTCTCTCTTCTCTTCCTGGTACCCCTAGGGTATGGATGTTGTTATGCTTCAAATTATCCCAAAGGTCTCTTAAACCATTTTCATATTTTTAATATTTTTTCCTTTTGCTGCTCTGATTGCTGTTTTTTCCCCTACCTGTCTTCCAGAGTGTTTATTTGATCCTCTACCTCATCCAAATTGTTGTTTATTCCTTTCAGTGTTTTAATCACATATTGCAGTCTTCATTTCTGATTGTTCATTTTTTTATGGTTTGTCTGTCCTTTTTCATGATGTTGGGCATCCTTATAAATGTCTTTGAAGTCTATACCTTCAAAGATAACTTGCTTGTCTCCATTTCATTTAGTTATTTTTCTGGAGATTTCTCCTGCTCCTTCATTTGGGTCCTGTTTCTTTGTCTCTCAGTTTTGGCTGCCTCTTATGTGTTTGTTTCTATGTATTAGATAGATCTGCTATGTCTCCCAGTCTTTGTAGAGTGATCTTATATATTAGTTGTACTGTGGGATCCAGTGTTACAGTCCCTTCAGTCACCTCAGCTACGTGCTCCAGGACTATCTCTTGTTTCAGTTATGTGGTCCCTTCTGTTGTAATTGAGTCTTGATTGCTATTGGCCTATTTGTGTGTGGGATCAAACTTCCCAGGGCAGTCTGTGAGCCTCGACCTCAACCTCACATTGCATGTGAGCTGCTGTGATGGCACGGACTACATGAAGCAAAATTTGCCTCATCAGGGTTTCATGCCTGCCAAGGTTTTCTCCTTTTGAATATGCTGCCTGTGAAGTTTATCAGATCCTGCTCTGATGTCATCTGAATCAGGCCACTGAGTGCATTGTTTCTGGTCCTCTTGAAAGAGACTCTGGTGCAGGCCAATGCAAGAAACCGTCTGTGACTGGTTCTCAGTAACCTATTTGGAGCTATAGCTAATCCCATTTGTGGCAGCCTTTGCTGTGCCTGGGTGTCCATGGAGAGGACCACACTGTGCATTGAGTCTGGATTTTACTGGGACTGGACTTGCGGACAGGTCAGCAAAAGTCCCAAGTCACCTGACAAGAACCACTTCTGTCTGCCTTTGCCCACTACCTACCTGTTTGGCTAAGCCACTTAAAGAGCTTCTGGCTATACTCCTCAGCAGGCCCAGATTTCACTGGGTGGAGCAAAAGGGAGTACAGAGCTCAGGGCTACTAGTTTTCTCCAGGATGATGCTGCACAGAGGGAAGGGGCTGCTCTACCCAAGACAGACAGGTGGCATCTGTAGTGTGGGGAATGACTCAGTATAGGAATCCAGGCTCTTGTCTCTTCAGCTCTCTCCAGAGAGCCATGAACACCAGATTCTTTTCATGTGACTCTAATCTGTTCTGCCTTCCCTCCACCTGAGCCCTGGATGAGTCTTGATGACTTTTGTAAATCCTTGATAATAAGACTATTTTTGCAGCTAGCATTCAGTTGGTTATTCAGAATGATTGTTCTATAATTTAGTTTTATTTTAGTTTGTTTCTGGAAGGGAGATGTGTGGATTTTACCTATTCTAACACTATCTTGCTATATAAATTTTATATTTAGTTTACCAATTTCTTTAAAAAGCTCACTGAGATTTTGATTGAATCTGTGTTCAATCTATAGCTCAATTTGATGAGAATGGTTATTTAATAATACTATATTTCTCAATTCATTTAGGTCTCTTTTAATCTTTTTAGCCGTACTTGGTATTTTTCAGTAGAGAGGTCTTAACAACTTTAGATAATTACTCAATATTTTTATATCATTGATATTATTGTGCTACTTTAATTTTTTTTTGTTTTTTAGTTAGGTTTTGCTAACATATACAATTACAGATGATATTTATATATCAAACTTGAATCTTGTCACTAGGGTAATTTTATGTAGTAGCACAGTTCATTTGTGTAGTTTACTTAGAGTTGGCTACTTATACAATCAATTTTCTGCAAATAAAAATTGTATTACTTTTTCTTATTTATTTTGTTGCTCTGTTTTATTACAGATTCACACATTACAATCCCTTGTTATTCTATTGTTTTCGTTTTGTCAATTTGATGTCTTCACATTTCAAGATACTTATTGGCATTTTCTGTTTGAAAATTATGTCTTCTGCAAAACTTTGTTCTCATGTATGATTATGTAATATGCAATTTTAAAAATCTTTCAATGATTTTTAAAGCAGCTTTCTTCTTTTATTATACTCAGCTCTAAAAGGAAACCTAATGCTATAAAAATATCACATGAATTTTTAAAATAAATTTATGTTTTTTTAATGAAATATACTACACTAATATAACAAGGGATTGTGTACAATCTTAGGGGCATATTACATAAGACTATCTTAATAACAATATCAGTTCAAGGAAATAATGTTCAAGCTTGACTATTAACTGGAAATAAACATGCAAAAAAAGAGAGAGAGTCACTTTCAATATTAGCAATAAAAATGAATTACCAGCTCAAATGATACAAAACCCTACCTACCATGTTTGTCTACTTCAGTTCATCTTATTATCCCCCCCTTTTTTATTGCAGCTAGTCTCCCAGGAAATATTAGCCACTAAAGCTTACTATGCTCTTATTTCCCATATATCGTTCTTCATTTGATCTCTTTGGGAATCACCTCAACCATCCAATGGGCCTATTGTAAAGAAATAAAACCTTGTGATCCTTTGTTCTGAAGGATAATATGTAAAAGCACTCTGTGCTGAGAAGCTGTGTTGGATCAGTAACTAGGATTCTGCTTTGCCTGTGTTTCTGCATGGAATTGAATTACTGGTATTTAACTCAAAATAAAAGGCAGTTTGAAAATGTTTGGCAAAACTGAATTAAAAAACTTTGGGGTGAATAAACTATTTATCTTTCAAAATAAGTAAATTTTCATGGCTTCCCCATATAGGAGATCACATGGAAGGTTAGCAACAGGGGAGTGGGAGGAGATGAAGGGGAAAGAAGGTACAGAGAACAAGTAGCATAGACAGTGGGGGAGAAAATAGGGGGAGGGCCAAGAGCAGTGTGGGAAATGTAGAAGCTAAAGAACTTATGACACATGGACATGAACTAAAGTGGGGGAAGGTGATGGGAGAGGGTATACAAGGTGGAGGGAAATGAAGGGGCGGGAATGGGACAACTGTAATGGCATAATTAATAAAATATATTTTAAAAACAGTTTAATATTTAGCCCCTCAAAAATAAAGGTAAAGTCCATGAAGAAAACTATGGTGTAAACTCAGTTCTAGTAAATTATGAATTTATTAACTTTTGGTCCCATGTGCATAACAGAAACATTCTTACTGACTTACTTTCTGATTAATCACTGAAATACACATGTTTTCATGTCACTTCCACATTAAGCAGCAGTTTCCATCATTCTAAAGCTGTATCCAAACTTATTCACATTGCATCGAGGGATCTTGGCTCCTTTGTGAACTGGGAAAAGAGTTCACTGTTTGGTACCCCATTGTGACTACACTTCATCTTATATAATCTGCCCTGGCTCCTCCAGAGAGAGGCAATAGCTTACTCCTTTGTGTTACTCTGCATGCAGTTCTATTAGTTCACTTACTATAATGTATTATGACTGTTTGCTTATGTATATTCCTCTGTCACTCAACTGTAAGTCTTTTGAAGTCAGGATACTCGAATCTTTGAGTCTTTGTAATGTAAATGTCAATGAATGTTTGTTTAATTAATTAAAATTGATCACATCCTCATCTATTATTAACTACTAAAGTTGGCCTCATTTATTATTCTATCTGGTTTAAAATCTTAGAAACTAATGAATAAACCCAATCCTATTACCAACTTTAGGTAACCTTGCCATTTGAGCTCTGATGTATAATTTTCTGTAACTTCTTGGGAACATATTTTATTTTATTCTGTGTATCAGCCAAAGTAAATGATAAAAACACTTTATTCATTGAATATAACTCAAATTTATTAAATTCTGACTCCAAAATGAATATCATATTTTTAAAAAGTAGAATATTCTTATCAAAATATTACTTCTTGATTCAAATAAGAAAATCTCCTAAAGGTAAAGGGACTCATAAGATTCTCTGAACATCAAATTCTCATAAAACATCATTTGATTAATTAAATGTCAGCATATCATAATATGGAATCTAAGTTGCCTCTCAAATTTCCATGGGCAGAGAATGCAAGTTTAAATACGTGTAGTTTTCCTCCACACACAAAGCTGAAATAAAATTTTAAACAAAAAATATCTTCTTCAATATGTCCCTTATTTAGGGAAACCAGATTATTAGGAGAAATTAGTAATTGCACATAGTAGCTGTTAATGTAAAGTTACATTACGTCATTTAACTCTGTGGGAAAAATACACTGAAGGACCATATTCTGTGCATGTGTATGTGTATATATAATCACACACATATATATGGATATTCAGAGCATTATACTTCATAAATATCTTGAAGATATTATACAGTTCAGTTGTTTATTCTCTGCCAAAATTTAATGTTGACTTAAATATAATAAAACACACACACACCTTTGTTTATGTGTGGATTTGGAACATAATCTCAAAGGCTTTTAGACAAACGGCCTGTGTAGCTCGAGATAGCATAATGCAGTGACACCTGGCTCTCTCAGCCAATCTGTTTCCCGGGCATCCAACCCATAAACCCTGTTGGTTTCAGCCTTAAATACAGGGTCAGATTACTAGGTTGCATATAAAAGAATAAAATTATAGTTTACCCTTAAAAAAACACAGGTTTAAACTGCATGTGTTCAATCGTATGTGAGGTTGTATTTTTTTCAATAAATGCGTGCAGTAGTCTAAATGTATTTTTCTTTCTTATGATTTCTTAATAACCTGTCTTTTCTCTAGCTTACTTCATTGTAAGAATACAGTATATAATATATGCGTTATATGAAATATGTATTAATCCACTGTTTATCCAGTCAACAGTCGACTATAGTAGTTAAATTTTAGAGAAGTCAAAATTATACACAAATCTTTGTGCAGGGGTTCAGCAACCCTAATCCTCATATTGTTCAAAGGTCAACTGTACTTATATTTTTTCAAATTAATCTTATGGAATAATAATCATCTATCCAAATTGAAAAACATGATCCCAGACTGATCATTTAATGACAATTTTAATTTTCTGTCAATTTAATTTTTGTCCATTCTATGTGAATTTTTAGCTATCTTTATTGTTCACAATGATGTTTGTCCAGAAAATTTACTTTTCTTAGCATTATAGGAATTTCATAATTACACAAAATAGCTTTCTGTTTGGAATGTATGTTATTTAGAAAACTAAATTGTTTGGAATACATATATATGTGTGTATGTGTGTGTATACATGTACACACACATTTGTCAGAATTTTCCTTTAATTATTTTTGGTTGCCAAAATTAAGTACATTTCATTTTAATCTCCTAAAACTAAACACCATTGAAATATGTGTATTTTCTTCTGAATATATTGTTTTATAATTATATCCCTCTGAAGTAGTAAAGTTATTTTTTAAATGGGGGAACATTTTGCTGTACTTAAATATACTAAAAAATTGCCAAAGCCAGAGTTTCCCAAATCACGTTTATACTATGCACCATTTATACAGACAGAGTGACAAATACACACTCCTCAACATTTTGAATGAGGTATTTGATTAGTGTGAATTTAATGTGAAATTAAACTTTCTGTCTCCACAATGTGCAAGTAACATTTATAATTGCTCAAAGTTGCTGTTAGCATATTATGACGCCTATGGTATATTTATGCTGGTTGACATTGATTGGTACTCTTGTCAAAGATGTGTTTGAAAGGAAAGAGTCCATTTCCATTTCCCTGCCTCATTTTTTTCTCCCACAATCATTTCAAACAGCAAATTTAATTAAAATGATATACATACTCGGACTGCCTCTTCTTTCTTTAACATATCTTTCTCTTGTGCATTTTACCCAGATAAGGGTTTCTAGAATGAAGAAACATGTCCTGTGTTTCCTTCCACCTCCAACCGAAATTTTTAACAATGAAGTCTTTGTTTGAAGCCATTGGAATTCTTAGTCATAGCCATTCTTTTTTATTTTTTTAATTTCAAAATAATGATGCCAGCAAAAGTAATTTATAGATATTCTTTATTTTGGAGGCTGTTAAAGGTGCTGGACAAGGGAGCATAGCAATTCACATAGATTGATTCCAGCTTCTAGTCAACCACCTCTGTAAAGACAGAAAAATGCAATGGAATTTACTGCAACAATTGAACAATTTAACATGCAGAACCCCTCTAATGTGGTTTCCTCATTTATGAGGGTAGAATCCTCACTCCAGGGTACCCATCTTCACAGTGTCAGTCTCTGCCTTTGCTCTGTCAGAGAAAAGGTGCATAAACTATGGTTATTTATTGATTATCCGGTATTTTATTTTATTGTGGTAAAGTATTTTATAGTGGAGAATATCCTGGGTAGACAATGAAGTCAGCTTCTTCCAGGGGAGATTTAGAAGGAATTTAAAAGTTTGAATATGAAACCCAGTTATTAAAAGTAAACATTTGTATAAAAGGGAAAGATTATTGTTAGAAACCATTAAAGTTAAATATCAAAAGTTAGTATAATGAGTACAATAAGTTTCTCACTGCTAATTATCAAGAAGGAAAATTATAATATATTAAGAAGGCAAATTTCATATCAATATGAAATATTTAAATTAGATTCATAAAAAAAGATAATTTCATGATTTAACATTGTGAGTGGAAAAGAGTGATGTTATGACCATTTTATTTTAAATTATTTTAAAAAATGCACCCTGGCTGGTGTAGTTCAGTGGATTGAGCACAAGCCTGCAAACCAAAGGATCACAGTTCGATTCCCAGTCAGGGCACATGCCTGGGTTGCAGGTCAGTTCCCAGCAGGGGACACACAAGAGGCAACCACACATTGATATTTCTCTCCCTCTCTCCTTCCCTTCCCCTCTAAAGCTAAATAAATTTAAAAAAAATAAAAAATGCTTTACCTGAAGGCTCAATGGCAAATTGAGTAAATATTTAAGTCCATTTTAACCTTCTAATAATTACATAATTAGTACACTGTTAGGTTTATATAATTTGTTAAATGTAATAGAAATTATGTAATATTGGTTGTGGTTCATCGACCACATCAATCAATAAGTATTTAGTGAAGGCTCAATCAACAAATATTTAGTAAAGGCCAACCGTGACCTGCACATTTTTCTATGGACATTTTAGATGTATGGTAGCAAACAAATCATATAAAACATTTGCTTTCACAGAGCTTACATTAATTTGGAGAAACAAAGATGATAGAGAGAGAGAGAGAGGTTTAAACTTCTATGACAAAACATACATAGAGGTATAGGGAATAAATTAAGTAGGAAATATCTGGGGAGGAATGCAATTCTTTGTATAGGGTGTCTGGAGCAGAACTCTTTGGTGAAGTGAAGTAAATGAGGTGGAGAGGCTCAGGGTTGATATGGGGATTGCGTTCATGCTGAAGGAATGGCAAATACAGAGGCCTCAAGACCGGAATGTGCTTGGTGTTTTCAAGAAACAGTGCAGGAACCAGTGCGGCTCTAGAGGAAGAGAGAGAAGTGCAAAGAGGCACCAGAGACTACCTGAGACCTAGAGTTATGTAGTGATGAATTCATATTTGAATCTAATACCTACAGGTCTTTTCATAGTATTTGTATAGCTTCAATACAACAGAAAAGTCTTTTATGCTGTACTTATTGGGTAGATATTGTTTTCTTTTTTCACAAGTGTGTTTATAATGTTATAAAGAATTATAGTGAATTAAAATGTTATGGATACAATGATTTCCATGATCTACTGGAAGGCTAGTGTAATACTTTGCCCAGCATTATGATGCCGGAGTCTATTATGGTAGTTTTCATTAGAAGGTCAAGATACACATTTTCTTAGTGAATGAGTAAATAATTCAAATACCTCTTTATAGAGAAAGGTAGAATAACATGGTGAAAAGCTGTTAACTTAAAAACAAAAAGGCCTTTTAAAGTAAAAGGCAGGCAAGAATTTTTTGTTTGTTTCTTTGTTTTGAGATCAAAGAGAATAGTTATTAGGTATATACTCTTTCAGTCAGAAAAACAAATAGTGTTCTGATTAAGAGAAAATGGCAAAGTGTGTTTTTGAGAAAAAGAAGGGGAACTATTGTATCAATAGACAGTAGGCATTTGTATTGGTGTAATGCTAATTCTACACAAGGATTTTAATTTTTGGTCCAATAAGTAGTCATAATAACTGCTTTCTTGTTATCTTTGTAAACAATTCTTGGGGAAATGAGGTTGTTTAGGCTCAGGCCAAAGGTTATTTTCGGCCCTGTTTTAACATTCCAGAGATTTGAGTCATTAGCCATGCCAGGCAGTTCCCTTAGCATGGCTTTCTTCTGTTATTTTGACAGAGCAGAGACTGCAGGTTGCACTGCCTGAGTTTTAATGCAGGCTCTTTATTTTTATTTGGGTCCTGCAGGAGTTGCAACTGACAGTCTATATCTGTAACAGTCAAATTTTTGTTATTATCAAATTAGCTTCTGTAGCATGCAAATTTCTACTTCAAAAACGTCTCCTTCCCCTTATGTTGATGACACAAATTGTTGTTTTGTATTGTGTGCCCAATAATAGATTTACAATATTTTTCTGCATTTGCCTTTTAAATCATGTAGGAAATAAAAAGTAGAGTTATAAACCAAACATTTAGTAACTGCTACAATATTCTTACCTAAACTCATTTAGATTAGGTTATTTTATTCCCTACATCTAAGTTGATGCCTAAGAATAACTGATTGTTAAGAGCAATCTCCAATAAAAATTGAAAGGAAAAATGGCATTTTTTAATTAACAATTTGTGGCATTGACTGAGTAACTCAGTTGGTTAGAGCATCCATCGTCCCAATGAGCCAAGGTTGCGGGTTTGATCCCTGTCATGACACAGACAAGAATCAACCAATGATTCTAATGCATAAACAAGTAGAACAATAAATCAGTTTCTCTCTCTTTGTCTCTCTCTCCCCTTCACTATTTCCTCTCAAGTCAATGAGTTAAAAAATAAAAAATAGAATCAATTTTTATTATAATTGACATTTAAATAAGAGCCATAAAATATTTTCATGGTATTAAGTTAAATCACTATAAAATTAAAAGACTTTTGAGCAGAAATTTTGTGAAAGTTTGTAGTTGAAATAAAATGAAATTTTGTAATAGAAACATAATGCCATCCTAAAATTTTCAATGAGAGCAAATATATTTACAATACATTTGTATCATTTTTTTCAGAAACTTTCAAGTGAATTCCCTGTTTTCTGTCATGTAAGTAAACATTTACATGATAATTTTCAATAATTGAAAATAAAATTTTCATCACCTTACTATTTCCAGACCAAACAACATTGTAGCCATTGTTCTTAATTATGAATTTATATTTGTAAAGAGTCTTATAATGAGTACAGAGTAACCGAAATAGGTTTGAACAGTTTATTTGTAAAAAAGTAGAGTACTCTTAAATCACAGTATAGGTAAATATTCTTTATCCATGGTTGGAGTAGATTTCTCTGAACTGGAATTAAATATCTATTTATAATGCAGCCAAATTATAAAGAAGTTTATTGTGGAGCCTAAGTTGTAAAATAGTATACCCAGCTATAGTAATCAGATAAATTAGGTTTTTTTTTCCAAAGGATTATGCCTTAAAAATTGCAAGTACCATGGGATCCTTAATGAACAAGCCAGGACTGAATTTTAGTCCTGGTTGGAACAAAATCTTTCTTCTAATTAGATGCTATATTAAAACTCTGGCTCCAAATGGATTAAAAATAGATGAATAGCCTCTGCATCATTTTTCTTCCTAAAGGTTTGTCTTTACTCCAAATCCTTTTCTCCAAATATACCTGTACAATTCCAAAGGAAAATGAGAACATTTTCATTTTTCTGACTCTCAAATTCCTGTAACTTTTTCAATCTGGTATCTAACCAAAGATCGATAGTATAATTTGAGATGGTTCTTGTCTACCTTTTTTTTTACACCCAAAGTTCTATGTTTAAAATATTTTTTCCTACTTCAAACCTTTGCATTTATTAAATAAATGCATGCGACTAGAACTTCTTTTTAGAGATGCTGGTCGGAAAGGGGTAACTGGCAAAAACAAAATGAGTGTGTAAAATGTCTTACCAATAACAAAAGGTACAGAGGGTATTTGTAAATCAGTACATGCAACTCCAGATTACATGGATATACTCTTTGAGGCTTGTGGAATTAGACTCACAGTATGCTTTAAAGAAATTCCAGGAATTTAGTTGATCAAATGGAGACTAGTGATGTAATTAGTAAAAATATAAAATATAATACTATTAAATTAGGTAGCATTTATTGAGTATTAAATATGTGGTAGGTAATTTGAATGCTATATCCCAATAATATAGCTGAGAAAAGTAAGCCAGAGTATATTTACATTTTTCAATTATACACAGGTAGCGTGTAGGAATTTTGATATTTAAAACCTTCAAGGGGGAAAAAACTCACTTAAAAGCCTATGCTCCAAGCTATATGGCTTCCAACGACTAGCATAACGACACAAAAGCAAACTGATACAATATGAACAAGGAAATATGCCAAAAAAGCAAAATATTTTGTTTAATATGTTCAAATGTTTATATTTTTTAATTCAAATGACAGAGAAGTTGGAAGATTAGTAAAATTAAAAGCTGTATAAATACCAACTAGGTTCATCAGGTATTGACAGTTTTGCCATGTTTGCTTTTGGCCACCTGCAAGCAGCATTTTTCTCTAAATTATGGGAAAGTAATTGCAGCCGTTACAAAATGAAATCCCCAAATATTTCAGCATATGCACCATAAAAGTTGGATTTTCTTCTGCCTGTGTGGCAGTATTCTTTATCACACGCAAAAACTTTAACTTTGATATAACAATATGAAAAAATTCTGAAACTTCACAGGCAAGAGAAACTATTGAGTTTCTCTTGATGTACTCAGTTGTACTGGGTGGTAAATTTCAGTCAATTTGTCTACTTTATAAACTCCAAGGTTTCTAAAATAACAAAGGCTAACTTGTAGATTTTTGTCTGCACAGATAGCAAATGATTTCTATCTATTAAAAAACAACCCTGTGGCTGTCATTTATTGCCCTGGTTTTGTATGTGCCCAAACAATATTGTTAACATTCCTTTATTAATTTGCCTATAGAAACCTAGATTCTATATTTGTTTGGCTAACTCTAATGTCTAACTGGTTCATCATTAATTGATGAGCTAGATAAAAATTTTGACATATATACTTTATATTTATAGGTGAGTCATGTTTTCAACCTTTTGAAAATTATACCATAACAATAATCTGATCTAATACACAGTTCTTATTCAAATTTCCTCAGATGTTTCAATAGTACACTTTATATTTCTTTGCTTCTTTGTTTGATCATTTCGATCCATGAATCAATCAAGGATCTTTCATTGCAATGGTTTTACATGTCTCTTCAGTTTCCTTCAATGTGGAAAAATAGCCCCTCTATTCCACCCTATTTATCTTGGCTTAATTGTTTTTCCTGATACAATTTTTTTCTTTTATGAATGCAGCCTAATTGTGTTATAGAATGTTCCCCTCCCCCATTTGTCTGAGTGCTTAGTCAGGATTAAATTAAAGTTAAACTATTTTGACAGCAATACCACAGGGATATTATATACTTTCTATTATATCAGATTTACATAATGACAGTTTGCCTCCTTTTTTGGAAGATACTAAGTTGCATTGCGAGGTTATAGTGATTTTTATGTGCTTTCTCCATTGTGAAGGTATATGGTATTGCACACATTATCAACCTGTGGGCTGATCTTTGAGACTCCTTGAAGATTCCATTCTCTGGTAACATTTTAGCCAACAATTTAGCATGTTCTCATGATGATTGCTCTGGCCATTTATTAGAGTGACATTTACAAAACCAGTTCTTTCATTCTGACCTGTCGGTGTTTATGGGCAATGGAAATGACTGGAGAGCTCAGGACTGGATGGAGTCCAGAGATCAATGCATATGCCTGTGCATAACTTCCAAACTTCAAAGATTGGTGGATAGTTGATTATGAAATTAGTTTTTACAAACATAAAACAAGTTCATGAATGTTACAGTGTGCATATGTTTTAAAGTGGAATAAATAAGTTATTCAGGTTAACAATGCAGAATTTATCATAAATACCATTATAGTGCTTAATAAAATATTAGTTGATTGGGCTACTAGGAGTTTATAATGAAGCAGCATGTGTGACCTGGAGACTAATTTTCCCCATCTGCTAATTTAGTAGTAATAATACCTACCTCATAGGACTGTACTGAGAATTAATTAAGATACTACATGCAAAGCATGGGTCATATTTCCTAGCATGTAACAGTGATTTTTAAATTATTTTTACTGTATTGCATTGTGCTATCATGTGATTTAGTATTTTTAATTTTTAAAAAATTACTGTAATATGAAACAAAGGAATAAATAAAATTCCATGTAAGCTGCTTTCAGATCCTTTCTCTCTGCATGTGTAATTTCATTTGATGGATTTGCTTTGTACTATATGTTCTGTTTTTTACCTTATGTCCCTTGTTCATTGTTCTAAAATGACCCACAAAAAAGTCCTTAGAAAATGTTACTTTCATTCTTGTACCTTTATATAGAGAGAATGTGGCAATAGCAACATTACAAATATGTCATATATCCTATGATGTCATAACAATAAGTTCCCAAGTGGAAGTTAGTAGTAGAAAGAAATACACAAAAGAGTAATAATTCCAGAAGTATATATGGAAAATTAATTAAATAAAATATTAAAATATTGCATTTGGTGCTAATGTTTCTTTAGTTCTGTATAATTGTCTTAAAAACACTCGATAATCAGAAATCAAAATTTGCTTTGTGTCCAGGAACTGTCAGTGCATGTGCATCTGATTGCATGTGAGGCACACGCACGCACACACCTGGATGTGCGTGCATGAGTGTGCCTTATTGGGGGAAAGCTGTGCAATATCCATATACAGGACACTGTTTTTAAAATTTAGACAAGCTTTCTAAACTTTGAATGATTCCTGTCTGGAGTTCTATTTCCTGGGAAAGTGTCATTTCATCAAGTGTCTCAACCCGAGTGTTTGCTTCTGTTTACATTTTGACTTAAAGTGGGAGCAGTCATGGAAATAGCTTAGGAACTTTAAACTTCCCTCCTGGACAAAGAAAAAGGCTTGCTTCTAAAACAGCCCATCCAGTCTAATCTACCAGCACTTAGAGCACAACTACAAAGGCTGCGCATCAGGAAAAGATAAAGGGGATGTGGTGATGTTTCTTTTTCAATGATCTAGCTCGTTTTATTTGCCTCTTGCTTTGAACCATTTCTATATCAAAGTAATGCCTAGGACGGAAAGTGCTTTGGGGGGATTTTTGACTGACAGGTACCATTACTAATAAATTGCCTCAGAATGTAAAAATGTGACCCCTCAGGTGGTTCAACCTCATTGTTTGCAAACTGTGACTAAGTATCAAATTCCAGCTTTTTTGCTAGGCACTCACCATGGGACAATACAGTTTCTCTTTTTAGTGTTTTGGCACTGATTGTGTAGGTCATGATTAGAGACTCAGCTAAGGATGAATGGAGAAAAATGTGTCTGTGCAACTGACTAAAACCAATCTGACCCTGCTCGATCCTTATTCCTTAAAACCTGTGACCTCCTGTAGCCTCTTGCATGATCCATGTATATGATTTGCATTCCCTCCCTACCAACCTTTTCATCAGTAGGCCTTTCAAACCATTACTTTGCTTTGCAGCCTTATCGAGGCATTCACTTGAAACTATCGTAAATACCATCTAGAAGTTCAAAGTTTGCCCAGCACAGTATGAAAAGTCACAAGGGGTTTCTTAGGAGAGAAGGAGAGGAAGAAATGTAGAACTTCAGAAAAATCATGTATTTTCAAATAAGTGCACATTTGAATTAGGGAAGAACCACAAGAGAATGGGATAATGGGAAAAGCAATACAAAGTGTCTATTTTATAGAATCTATTGTATTACCAGGATTCAATTTCACAAGTTTTATTCAATCCGTCAAGATCCAGTTTACAGGTGGCCCCTGACCTCTTGTTGAAAGAAGAAAGAAAACAAACCTGAATTTAAAATACAATCTTCCTTAATCCAGTTGTTTCAAATTGATATGAGCAAAAAAGAATAGCTGAAAAATTTCTGCATACATAGGAAAAAACATCATTTTTCAATGTAATTTTTACATGTCTATTAAAATGTTTAAAGTTTCATTTATTTGAGCCCATCTAGTTTTTCCCAGTTTTTTTTTGTTATAATAGTAGCATCCAAGAATTTATCATCATACCCAAATATCAGTGTTTTAAGAAATAGATAAAGTTGTTAGTAGTCTATTTTTTTCAAGTGCACTTAATAGAAATAACTGCTTTGGCTGATATTTTGGAAACATCATAAGGGAAGTAACAGGACGTTGAGTCAATGATTCATAGTAATTAGGAAGCAAGGGGGAACTAAAATTCTGGTATCCCTTCATGATAAATTATTCCTGACAAAATGTCTTATTACATTCCTTTCAAGTTTATGCTCCAGTGACTGTGCTTTCTAGATTGCCCCTTAAATATATTTAGTTGTTAAAATAGAAACTCTTAATCACAACCATCTTACATTATGAAAACAATCCCAAGTAAGCTGCTACCATTTTTTCTCCTATTCCAGAAATCAAGTACCACACAGCTAAGAAGACTGTTTTTCCCCCTACATTGATGCTTCTGAGATATGACGAACTCTTCTCCTGAGCAAACACCCCCACACACATGCTTGCAAACAGTTTTAAACACACTGACTTACTACTGCAAGTTCTTATTCTTCTATCTTAAACATTAAGATCTGTGGCCAATGAAAAGTTACACCTCTCAAGAACAGCTGGAAGAAGTTCTGTCCAATAGTTGCCACCTTGTCAATATAAAGTGAGTCTTTGGGGTGCAGATATCCTGGGAAAACAGTCAAGTGGGCTTTGAGAGTACAAGTATGGAGAAACACAAATACTTTTGAAAGGTTTAAAGACACGGGGTTAAATACTCCCCCAAGCAATTTGCCATTTCCGTGTTAATTCAGTTTGTAGAAACATATAATTAGAATCTCTAATACCTGCATTTTTCTCTTCTTTATGAGAAAAACATGTGGTGCAGCACAGAGTCATGCAAACACCGGGAAAGAAACCTTTTGTGGAGGGACTTTTTATCTCCTGCTGAAAGGCCACGACTCCTGCATTTCCAACAGAAAGCAAAGCAAAATAACACTTTATCCCTTTATTGGAAACTAGCACCTTTCCTTAAAACTAAAATAGGTGCTTTCATGTAGCATTAGTAATTTTCTTCTTTACAGGTGTTGAACAAAGTAGCCTGGGGAGTGTGCAGTCTGGGCTGGGAATTAAATCCAGGTTGCTTGCTTAATAATAGAATACATAACCACATAGGCACAGGTTAACATTAAAAGAATGCCTTTTATCTTAAAAATTATAGAAGAAAGTGTCCTCTGATAAAAAATCACAATCACTACTTGTAAAAAAGTATACTTTGTGTATGGTTATATATATATGTATATACATGTATATTAGTGTATAAATATGCTTCATGTAAATTTGTGTCTTCCTTCAGATAACAAATGATTATATAATACAAGAAGATAATATCAATTTACTTTTATTATCCTTATACTGAACAAATCAAATATTTAACAGTCTTATAGTATTCATATATTTGGCTCCCCCAGTGGAAAATTATTTTAAAATCAAGTATCATATTAATTGTGCTATTCCATAATGTGATTGATCTGTATTAGTCATTCTTTCCAAACAGGAAAAAAGAAACTTTTGATGAAGAGTAAACAAATATTTATATTTTTAAAATACTATTAATACTCCTCTATTTTATACCTCACAATAAAAGAACCTTGGAAACCAGTGCATAATTCTCTGGAAGCTGAAATTCTTATGTAATTTTTATAGCTTTTATCTAAATTAATTTGTTTCAAAAATAGCCATTTCCACAAATTATATCATAACATAGTTCTCACCTAACTTATTTGGTCCAAGAATGTCAGTGATTCAGAAAAACACATTTGCTTTCTCCTTCTGTTTTGGGAACAATGAAATAAAATACAAATAAATTAGTTTGTTTCTTTTAACTGGAGAAGAATTTAAACATAGGTGTTCTCTATCTCTGGATAAGTAAGTGGGTTTCAAGGAAGAGAGCGATGTTCCACAATGAATCCTTAGTAAATGCTGCTGTCAAATTTACCATCGAGTTCCAAGTTAAAAACATTTGGGTAGTTGTAGAATGCCACAAAACAATCTGATGGAAAGGTGCTGTTGGTGTTTGTATAGTGGAGCAGGCCTAGTGTGATGGATACTGGAAGGATGTAGAAGCAAAGCAACATGTTGTGTGTGGTTGTAAAGGCTACAGTGAGGAGTTGAGAAAGGAGAGATGTACTTGAAATGTGTAATATCTCCAAAATCTAGAGAAAACATTGATGTAGGAAGTGAATGGTCAGAAATCTTAAATGCCACAGTTCCATTAATCAGAACAAAAAATGAGAAAAAGGCAGTAGACTCTTTTATATTAAATGAAACAGCATAAGGCTTCTTTTACAGTTCTGGCAAATTGCATGCATGCAATAAATGGTAGCTATTGTTACTTTCAGTACAAAGAGGTGGGAAGAAATTTCAGAGTCTTAAAAGAGTGGCTGGGTCCCGGCTGGTGTGTCTCAGTGGATTGAGCACTGGACTGCGAACCAAAGAGTTACCAGTTCTATTCCCATTCAGGGCACATGCATGGGTTGCGGCCCAGGTGCTCAGTACAGGGGTACATGAGAGGTAACCACACATTGATTTTCTGTCCCTCTCTTTCTCCCTCCCTTCCCCTCTCTCTAAAAATAAGTAAATAAAATCTTTAAAGAAAGACTGGTTGGATAAGAAAGTGAAGATGTAGCTGGATTATACTAGTTCGAAATTTGAGAGACTGGAATTAAAAATGGATTACTAGCCAACATGACTTTTGGTTGTTTAGTTAGTTTGCTTATCTTTACTTTTCTAATTGGTCATTTTAAAAAATAAATTGAGTAAGACGTGAGACACTTAGCACAATGCCTGGCATACAGAGGCAAAGGGGAAGCAATCTTTTGATTTTGCAACTACGATCCCCAGTTTTATAAACTTTGCATGCCTTATCTCATTTAATTACCTCAGAACCCCATGGTCTGGGTGCCACTCCACTGGAAATGGCATATCATTCAAACACGTTGATTTACATGTGAAGGTCCCTAGGGGTTAACTAAACTTTTCAAAACTGCTAACCTAGAGGGGTTTTTCTGACTCCTTTCCAAAACCACACAGTTCCAAAATCCAAAGTTTCAGTGTAAAATAAACTCCATAAATGTGTATTGCATAGTTAACACTTTTTGCACACTTTTATCTTTGTATACACAATTTCAATTAGAACTAGAAAGTTAAAGTAACAAACAAGATTAAGTAGATTTTTTTTTTACTTGATATTATAAGGAATAGAAATGCTGTAGCTTTGGAAATTTTGCAATTTCTCACCTGGTGATGTAGTATGCCTTTAAAAAACTTCTCTTATAAACTGGGAAATGTAAATCATCAGGATTTTGAAAATCTCAATCACATTTTTGTGTTTTCTTTGCAATATAATATATATGTATGCTTCCATTTATGCAACTATTTAACATGGAAGAAAAAGTCATGCATCCTTGTCAATGTATGTTGGACAGTGATGCAACAGCAACAAATTAACACATGCTAATTGCTTTTAAACTCTTAGTTATTTTGCTAAGAATTTATCCTTATTTATAACTGATGAGGCAAAGATTGGCTGGGTAAGGAAAGTGAGAATTAAAGTATGGGTCCTAGATAATTTCTCTATATTAAGAAAATAAAATTTTCTTAACATAGAAAATATTAACATAGAAAAGAACATACAGATAGAAAAGAAAGAAATAAAACTGATCATTTTCTCATGATTTCTTCTCGCATGTCGAACCTTCCACCAGGAATGCTTCCCCTCTACATACATGGCAGCCTTTGCAAGTAAGTCTCTTTAGTGAGAGTCAGCAGGCAGATCCTTTCATTTTTTGTTTTCCTGAAAACAGATATTTTATTTCACTTTGGATTTTGAAAGATAGTAGTTCCAGGTATAGAATTACTAATGATAACATTTATGTTCTTGCAACACATTGCAGATATTGTTATAGTCCTTCTCACTTTTATTGTTGGAGTTGAGATGCCCGTCTACTGGCATTCCTCTGCAAGCGGTAAATTTTTTTCTCACCATTAAAAATTTTGTCTTTGTCTCTGAAATTTAATTACTATTATTATTATTACAATACTATCAAATAATATATTCTAATTCAATAATATATCTTTATCAGAATTTTTTTAATTACTCTGTTTAGTTTTTTGCTCTTCTGGTATAAAATGTTGACTTTCTGTCCTTTATTCTGTAGATGTATATTCGTAATTTAATAATATCTTAAAATTCATAATTATATTCATTTTTTTTTTTAAAATATTATCTTACCTGTTCTCCTATTCTTCTTATTCTAAAATTCTATTAGACTTTTATCAGACTTCCTCAATTCAATTTCTATATCTCATAACCAATCTTGAATATTTTAACTTTTCTTTCTGATTGCGTCATGAATATTTTCTTTAGTTTTTTTCCTAATTTGTTCTTGTACTTTGATACAATGAAATTTTTTGCTTTAGTTTTTCCATTTTGAAATTGATATTTGATTCCTTTTTACCTCTATACCAACATTTTAAAGTTTCTTAACCTTCATTCAAATTTTCAAGCTTACTTTTATTTCCTGAAATATATAAAGCATGCATATTTAAATATTACTTCATATATCTAATATATATAATTGCTCTGCAAGTATACTTCAGCTGATCTTCACTCATGCTACATTTTTCCCTATTAGTTTTTTGGTGTTTATCTATGTATGAGTTCTTAGTTGAAGTTAGTTTTATAATATAGGTTTTGCATTTACTTCTATCAGGTTGGGGGGGTTCTTCTACTGACTAAATTGTGTAAAGATGAGAAAAAAATCTATGTAAAGACCAGATTATGCTCACGAGTTCTCAAAAGAATATTTTTCCACTCCCAGGATACCAGTGGCATAAGGAAGTTTATTTACTGCATCTTCTGCTGTGGTTTATGGAAGATGTAATCTTTTAGGAGCCTAGCCTTATAGTGCAATGTCCTATCATGTACACTACCTTAAGCATACCCAAGACTTTGTCCTGTGTCCTGTAGACCCTGAAGAGCCATCAAAGTGGAAACTTAAAAATACCCTGGGTTTGGTCTGAAGTGTTCTATAGATAACTGGATTCCTATAAATTACATCTCAGAAATAACACCACATTTTAACTTTACCTAGATTTTAATAAATTTATCAGGGCAACATTGGTTAATAAGATTATATAGGCTTCAAGTGTACACTTCTATAATACGTGATCTGTATATTGCATTGTAAGCCCACCACTCACAGTCTAATCATTGTTCATCAATATGTATTTGACCCTCCTTATCCTTTACAATCATCCCTTCTTTTTCCTTGGTAACCACCATACTGTTGTCTGTCTCTATGAGGTTTTTGTTTATTTCTCTTGTTTGTTCTTTTTTTCACTTTCAGTGATATATCTCACATATCAGTGAAATATTATGGTTCTTAACATTTTCTGACTTATTTCCCTTAACATGATATTCACAAGGTCTATCCATGTTGTTGCAGATGGTAGTATTTTATGTTTTCCTATGACTGATTAGTATTTCATTATATATGTGATATATATATATATAAAACTCTATTGTTTAAAGATTAGCAAATAATGCACATAATGCTATGGTCTGTTGGTTCTATATGAAAATGTTTCTCAAATATGACAGTCTATAAATTTCTGTGTTAATGATCTATGAGCATTTATCAACTAAAAAAAATGAAGTATAAAAAACAAACTACCTGACCAACAGTGGCTACACAATATAATGTGATTGTTTATTTAGAAAGATTCTTTGACGTGGATTTTTCATAGGTAATCCATTAATTAAAGTACTACATTTATTTTTCTTTGAATTTTTACTATGCCACTTATTAGTCTTGATCCTTCTTGTATCTTAGATACACATGGTTTCCATAGCTCTATAAATCACATTTGCAAGGCATAAGCAAAGGGGAAGGAGTTGTGCTAGTTAGCTATTTTTTCCTTCACAATAAATAATCTTTCAAACAAGATCCCAGTAAAACTCATCTTAGGTTACTTTGATCAGAATAGGACCACCTGACTATTTCCAGTTTTGAGAGACACTTAGAAGAATGAAAATCTTCTGAGAATTAACAAAAGGGAAAGAAGTTGGGGGTGGAATTGGGAGGCTCACTAAACAGTGTCTGAAGTAGCTCCACCGCTGGCTATGCAACATCCATACTCAAGTGGAAGATACTCACCTGCCCTACAAGGAAAATTATGGGGAGGTCTTCCACTTATTGCCTATGGTTCCTTTTCTGCAACACCTAAGTGATATGCATTACTATCTGACAGGTTAGATGTGACTACTCATGATCTAGTGATTCCAAGTTAAAATGGGAGTCATTTGCCCTCAACGCATACAAAATACAACCATGGAGAAGAACTGCTATAACTTAACTCTTCATTTTAAATGTGAACCACTAAAACACACAATAGTTCCTATCGAGAGCATAAATCTTTCCCTAATGACAGAATACCCTATCCTGGCTGTGAAGTAAGTTACCTGATTAGCCAACTGTTCTGTCATTGTTTCAGTTCCAGAATCTTCAGTTCTGTTATGGAGAAAGGATCTTTCCTTTTATTTTCCTTCCTATCCACACCTAAATTGGATTTTGGTGAAGATGGTTCTCCTGGAGAATCTATTGTTTCAGTGTCCTTTTTCCCACTGATGCTTGGTTGGAGGCCTGGGGTTTCCACTGATGTGTCCTAGCCATGTTTATTATCTTATTGCTAGTGTATTTTCCTTCAATTTTACTGGTTCCAATTGACTTGCTCTTAATCAATTCCATGCTCTTGTATCTGTGGCCAAAGTAAATTGCTTAAACAATTTTAAAGCTAGGATATGTACGCATAACTAGTAACGTGTTCTTGCTAGAGGGTTTTCCTCCCTCAAAGAAAGGTACTGAGGTGTCATCTTAGTGTATCTCCTAATGAAGGCTGATGATGTTTTCGTGCTGGCATTTATACCAGCCTGAAGTTGGCAAACAGAAATTGGCTTTTCTAACCTGGCCAAGCTGCAGATTATGAGGATAGATTCTCAGGCAGCCCTGACTGCAAGCCATAGGCAGAGAATGTCTGTCTTCTAAGGATGACTGAACACAGGCTAGCATGCTGAGTTTTGACTGTTTATTCTCCAGCAGCTCAGCCTCTGCTAGAACACTGTCTGTATCCCAAAGTAGTTCAAGCCAGAGATTGCTGAAAAGTTTCACCAAATCTTAACAGGAGTCTCTAAAAGTCAGGGATCATTGGTTTCTGGCTGTTCTGCATCCTGTTATCAACCAATACTTCATTGAGAGGCATTGGCATCAACCCAGTCCTCCAGCTCTGTTCAAGATAATATTGGCATTCACTGATGGTTTGGGAATGTTGCTGATGACAGGATACCTCTGCATTAGAATGCTAAGTATGGTCTTAATTGCTGAGTATGCTGGGTCAAATAGTACCTTGGAGAAGAAAGACAGAACACAGCAGGAAAACTGGATAGTGTTCTCACAAACATTATTTTGTGACCAGAAGGACCATTTTTTATTTCTACTGGTAAAGGAGTTAACACTCTAAACATTATTGAAATTGACCCAACCATTGCTTCCCAGCTGTTATAACAATAATGATGATAATAATAATTCTTGAATATCACCAGCTTTTTTTAGTTAGTTCAATATATTGAAAGTATCAATAAAAAATATTGTACTGCCAGATGTTCAGGAGAGTTCCTAGCACAATGGCATGGTGATTGGAAGGAGCTTTACAAGCCTCAGTAGAAGCTTCGAGACAACCAGTTGCTGCACTTGCTTTATAAATATCAAGTGGCTCAGAAATACACTCATCTATTTTATTGTTATATGTATTTATTTTTTTACTCTATGCAGAGGGGACTCGTAGGGGTTACTTTGGTACAAGATAATGATGAAATCTGATTTTAGAAAATTAATCATATCTCTTTAATCTCATCTTGCATAGGCAGTATGCAATTATAGAAACTTTTGAATACCCTGGAATATATTATATTTTAAATATTTTGCAGGGTATAAGATCTTTCTCTCCTTTTCTCCTCTGTTTAAAGGGCTCTGTGTGCCCACGATTTCATTTGTTCTGTTTAAAGCATAAACATTTCTTCATCCTGATCTCATAAAAGTTTATTAACATATTTTAGAATATTGTTGTTGGTATATGGCCACAAAAAGATATGTAGAATACATTTTCATTCAAGTACATGATTTATTTCTTTACTGTGATAACTACTTTAGTTTCTAAGAAGAATTACTTAGCTAAATAGTGGATCTTATATGTAGGAAGGTCTCTCCAATCAGTATTCAGCAGGTATGTTTAGTATCTGTGCACAGTTTTATTAAATTTGACATATTAATGTTGTCAAGACTTTGGAGATTTGCGAATTGTTTTCCTACCAGCCTGGGCTAGTCTACTCAGAATCCAGGTGTGTACCATTGAGTTACACAATTACCTCCTTGAAAATCAAAAGGGGGAAATGAAACCATAAAAGCCTCATAGACGGAAAAACAAAACACACTCTCAGTGTGCATCATTACATACTTCAGACTCACAAAATAGGCCACCCTCTGGTAAATAGTCGGTGGAAAAATCAGAGAAAATACCACATTGACACATGGGAAGAGATTCAAAGAGATTAGATTCACTCTAGTAATTTTCTACCAGAGTAGAGCAACTCCTACACTCCTAAAAAGTCAAAGCCGAACTTTGACTCTTATTTTATCTAATCAGAAAAAGTCCTGCTTTATTTATTTCCTCACTAGCTTTGTTACCTGACAGGTAGCAAGAAACGTTGTTTGCAGAGAACCTCACCACCAATATTCCTAGGTTCACGCAATGAGACTTAGTAATGCAACCCTTCCTCTTTTTTCTCATTGTAACATCTCCTTTTTATAAACTGTTCTTTGTAATCTGTTTTTTTTTATGATTGTAGAGAGTAAATGTAAATGTGATATCCTAGATTGCTACCTATGACCATAACACTAAGAGAGTATTCCAATTAATTATACACATCTACTCTCTTAACCACAGTAAGGAGGTTTTGTTCCTACACGTCTGGGGTGGGGGGTAGGGCGTGAAGCTAAGGAATCAGGAAGCCTCCTAGTATCATAAAGCAGAGTAAATGTTTCTAGGCCTGTTATCAAAAATGAGAAATTCCTTAGCTGCTGTATCCCTCTTACAACTTAGTAGCTGCTAGAAATATATTTCTGTTTCTATTATTTCTATTATGGTTCCATTGTGTTTCTATTTCTAGAGCTTTGTATAGTTTCAGACCCATAAAAAGCATTTGGCAAATGTGCAAATAAATGGCAAAAGTACAAATAAATGTACTTTCATTTATTTGTTTTTGTTCCACATTGTTATACCAAGTTGTATGGAGACCTACAAAGAATTCTGATAATAATTACAGTTGGATTGTCTAGGAATACAGGTATGTACAAAAATAAGGTTTAAAATGAAACAGAAACATAGAATTCACTCAATAATGGTTTTAAGTGTAATCAACAGGACACACAAACAACCCCTGACCAAAAAAATGAACAAAAGTGGGCCTAAAAATAGTACAGATTCAGGAGGAATTATCCTGTAATTCTTTCAGTATTCAGAAAAAACACAACAATTTCTACCCTTTTTGAAGATAAATATATTAGAAGCAATAAAATTATGCTTAGTTAACTACTAACTTTCTGAAAGCATCTAAATGCAAAATACCTGAAGAACCAAGTAAATGTTTGGAGAAGATTTTTAAGCTCAGATTTTTCATATGAGTTCAGCATCTAGCTGTCAACTAAGACTTTTCCACAGACAATGAAGTCCCATTGTTTTGAGATCAGGAAAAGTCTGTTTATGGCCTTTTTTCCCCCTGGTTTAAAGTAAAAACATACTCATCCACACAAAAAAATTTTTTGTGAAGTAATATTTTAACCTAGGAAATGAATTGAGCTCTATCTTCTATTTGTATTTGCCATGATTCATTTAAATGGGCTATTTCCATTGTGCACAGGTGGTAAACTTATCTCACATGGTTTTCATATAGCAGCCTAGAATAGCAAGCCCTGAAGAGCTACATCTAATAGTATCATTAAAATGATTGTAAACATGCCTGTTGTGGCAGATGTGAGCTTTATTTCTGTTGATGTACATTCAAATTGTTTGGTGAGATCAAACAAATGTAGAGTTTTAATATGTCAAACATGTCCACATTCTAACAGGTTCTGTTTTTAAAGAGATCTGTTTCTTTAGAAGTCAGGACAGCTATAAAAGAGCCAGACTACAGATCAGATTCAAAGTCGAAACTCATTTTCTCTGATTATAGCAAAGTTCTCTGTATCTGTATCATTTAGCCAACAGTTTCCAATGAAAAGAGATCAAACAGAATAATATTGCAGGTATTAAAATAAGATGGTGGAGGCATGTGTGTCTATTATTAATTAACCACAATTATTCCGAGGTTTTGTTTAAGACAACATTAACTAGCTTTTCTCATTAAATTTAATCTTTCCTTCTCTTAACCCTTCCCCCTCTTCATCTCCATCCCTCTTCCTGTTATTAGTTTATTTACAATAGTTTCACATTATTGTTCCAAGTCTTGGTCCATTTTTCCTTGAGAAAGCCAGATAACTGGCTTCCCTAGAATTATTTGGAGTCCTTAAGTAAAAATTTGGCTTTTATCTTTTTCAGTGGCAAAAGAATTAGATTTCTCTGTCATTTTTCACTAATATCATTTACTAATACTAGCAGAAAATTATGGACTAAATACCTACATTATTTCTATGCAAGTAGAAAATACAATAGAATATGCTTCTCAGTTAATGCTAAAAACTGTCAAATACTTCATATGTGTCTGGTGTTTTATGAAAATTATCTCATTTAACCTCTCTTGGCCCAAAATAACAGAGATGACAAACCACAATAGACTAAAAAAAGAACCTACAGTCTTATACTGCCTTTTATTTTTCTTTTGAAATAGTGTTAGTTATAGAAAATTCTATTTTAAAATAGGTAAATATATTACAGTATTATCTTTTCAAAATGTAGGGGAGACGGGGATTTTCTCTCTCAGAGCAGGGATTAATACTCACTAAGCATTCTATTTACTCCCCCACAATCCTATGTACTCTTACAATTACTTCAGACCATAAAACTATTTTGGAGAATAACGTGAGAGAGTAAGTGTCACATGCCCCACTTCTGGGCTAAAATAGTGAAAATCTCAGGCACCATTCCTCAGTTTCTCTCTTCCTTTATCATGTGCTTACAAGGCCACATGTTATGGACCCAAAACATCAAAACAGCCTGGATCACTGAGCCGCTGCAAGAAGAGCAGTTCCCAAAGTGAGCTCAAATATGCGATGGATTCATGAGGAGCCAGAAATAAGCCTTTGTTGTATTGGGCGTTAAAATGTGAGATTGTTTGTTTCTGTCTCTCTAATCTCTCTGTCTTATCCAACCTATTTTGCTTATTTTAGAAATTGGTACCAGAAGTGAGATGATATATGCAAAAAAGTATTATATTTGACATCGGCCTAATGATCTAACCAGGAGAAGCAGAAAGAGAACTGTTACTAGGCACTTTCAGAAGATGGTGTTTAATTTCATACAGTACCACATTAGGATAGTGTGAGCAGCGGATCACATGGCTAACAGATTTGTGACGCTGGTTTGAAAGCAGGGTGTTAATAATGTGTGTGATGTGTTATTACCTTTATTAGGCAACCTATATTAAGTAATAAATGACCTCCAAATAGGGTTGGCTAGTTTGCAAGCAGAAGTAAAAGGAATAGAGAGAGTCCAATACAGAGCCTTTGGAAAACCAATTGCTTGATGACCATAATAAACAATAAGAGTGCAAAAGTCTTTACAGACAAATGTCTGGTGTATGTTTCCAACTGCTTAAATTCTCTCAAAGCAAAGAACAGGTTACAAATGTGGCACTCAAAAGCTTGGTAAAATGACCAGATTAAGAGTGTGGGTTTGCTTGGAAATTCAAACAGCTTCTGGGTAACCATGTTATGCATAATGAATAGTGAAATAAAGACTAGAGAAGTACAACCTAGAAAGGAGTTAAGTATGTTCTGGGTACATGGAAAAGATTAGAATGAAAGCTTCCTGAGTTCTACTTTACCAGTGAGTTCTACTGGTAAAGAAATTATGTGTTTGGAGGGGGAGCAGTTTTTAGAGATTCAGAATAACTCCAAGCTCCCAAACTTGTTGTGTGCAGGAAGCTGACTGGGAAATTTCTTCAGTCGCCCAGGAGAGGGATTCCCCAAACCCATGTCTGATGGGAACAAGCACAATGGGGAAAAAAAAGCACTTCTCAAAATGCTTGCTCACAGGGACTGAAAACTCTATGGACTAATGGCTCTTCTGTGTTGCTCAATTTCCTCTTCCCTTAATGGTATTTGTTCTTTTCCTGTTCCATTACTGTAACTAATTGTCACTTATTATTAAGTGTCATGTATGGGTCACACACATATATAATATGCATACTCTACATACACATAAAGGCTACATTAACTTGTCTTTTTTAGTTTATATATTTCTTTTTTATTTAATTATTTTTCAAGTACAGTTTTCTGCCTTTTACTCCCTTCCCAGCCCACCCCCCATGCTCCCCACCTCCCTCCCATTTCCACCCCCCTTAGCTGTTGTCCATGTGTCCTTTATACTAGCTCCTCTAAATTCCTCCCCTTTTCCCCCTGAAATTCCCTCCCCTCTCGTCACCGTCCCCCAGTTCTCCATTTCAGTGTCTTTGTTTTTATTTTGCTTGCTTGTTTGTTTTATTGTTCAGCTTCCTGTTAAAGGTGAGATCATATGGTATTTGTCCCTCAACACCTGGCCTATTTCACTCAGCATAATGCTCTCCAGTTCCATCCAAGCTGCTGCAAAGGGTAGTAGCTCCTTCTTTCTTTCTGCTGCATAGAATTCCATTGTGTATATGTACCACAATTTTTTGATTCATTCATTTACTTGAAAGCAACGACATCTGAACCTGACAGAGAGACTCTCATGTAGAATATCAACCAGAGGACTCAGTGATCTAGAAGCAGACTGGATTGGTCTTTAGATTGTCTCAGACTGAGAGCAGTTGAGTGTGTTTCTTGATGGATTAATTGAAACAAAGAATATTGGGTGACAGAGACAATCCTCCAATAAAACTCTGCACGTCTTCCATTAGTCCTCTGCATCACTTCACTCTGGAGTTTAGGTACAGCCAAGAACTAGTCTTGACCAGTGAAAGATTAATAGAAATGATGTGTGCAACTTTCAGGCCAAGAGAGTTTTGCTCATACTTGACATTCAGTATCTCTCTTCCCCTAACTTGGCAATGACAAAAACTCGAACTGAGGTCAGAACACATGGTTGAAGCTTCCTGGGTCATGGGCTGCTGCACAGAGCATGATGGCTGGGGTTTTGTGGGATCCGTACAGTGCATGTGAGAATGGCAATGAACTTTTGTTCTCAAGTGGGGGTTTTTTGGCTTTTTTACTTCTTTTTTTAAAGATTTATTTATTTTTAGATAGAGCAGAAGGGAGGGAGAAAGAGAGGGAGAGAAACATCCATGTGTGGTTGTCTCTCACACTCCCCCAACCAGGGACCTGGCCTGCAACCCAGGCATGTGCCCTGACTGGGAATCAAATTGGTGACCCTTTGGTTCACAGGTGGGCACTCAATCCACTGAGCCACACCAGCCAGGGACTTTTTCACTTCTTTTTAACCTTACCTTTCTTGAATAAACACCATTACTACCACTTTTAATGTAATCATGAAGAGACACATTACTTTCTGGTTTCAGAGTGAAAAATGTTTAACATTTTTAATAGAGTTATGTTTATGTTCATTCTTACATATTATAATAATTATCAAATTGATCTACCTTCTACTCTTTAGAAGTCGCAATACTAGAACTATTTTCTGTGATTAGGGATCTTTAGCATGTAGACCTGAATTAAATTGAACACATAATAACAGATCAAAAATAGTGTCAAACCTGCAAATGACAATTATTTTTCATTTCTCAGTGTCATAGGAAAGTAATCTCTGCCCTAATATATTAGCAAAAATAAATGGAACAAGGCACCAGTGAGTTATTTAAAGGACTCATTAACTTTCATATGACCCTATTTATAATTGAGACAGTTGTATCCTAGAAGCACCCTCCAAGAAATGATATATGGGTTTTCCAAACATTCTGAATTGACTGGCACAGAAGGGAGTAATCCTGTTTTTTAGCCTAATCTCTGCAAGGTCCAGGCAAAAGGACAACCTTCCCTCTCAAATAATTCATGATAGTGTCTAACACTAAGCATTAAGAATATAAGTTTTTTTCCTAAACTTTAAAGAGCTCAGTATGTTAGGTCAGTAAGGAGGTAAATTTATCATCAAAGTTTTCTCTCTGAATTAATCAAAGTTGAAGCAGGTTTAAATATAGAAATCTCTTTACCTAACTCATGGTAGTAACAAGCATTCCATAAATGCATTAGAGTAGCACGGAATAATTAATTTATTAGATATATTTTACTTTTTTTGTTCTATGAACTAAGTAACACATCTATACCACAGCACAGCTCTTTTCAAACAGTGTGCCACAAGAATTTTTAAAACATGCAATATCTGACTTTTTAGTCTGGGGCACTGACTTAGATTTTCAAATAAAAATATAACAGCCAACACAGTATATTAAAATGATATCTATTTTTTTGTCAGATGAGGAAAAAGTACAATGTATTTTTGGTGTGCCACAGAATTTTAGTAATTAGTTTATGTGTTCAATGAGATGAAAAAGGTTGAAAATTGCTGCCATAGAATGTTGAATTGCAATCTGTTTTGTTTCATCACAGTGTATGGCTCATTTGGATAAATTATAAATAGATCCCTTCTTGTTAGATACCGGGAATGTAACTATCTGCCTTAATGTTTAAAGTCTCCCTTTCACTAGAGTCAGATTGCTATAACTGTAATTTTTAAATAAATTTAAGAAATTGCATTTAAGAAAATGTCAATATTGGAAGTGTACTGTTGCAAATGAATAAAATTTAGTTTTCAAATTTAATTAACTTTAGATATTTCTTTGAAGTTAAAGATAATAGTTATTATATTTTATTTTTATAACCAATTCTCCCCTTTTGAATTTTCCATCTAGTGAAGCATAACAATTAGTTATTATATAGTGGGAATATTCAATTTATGTTATCTTATTTGTTTAATATCATTCAGCAGAGAATTATACTTCTATGAAGTTTATATATTTTTTCAGTTTCTTAATATTTATGATAATATAACCTGAATAACAGTAACTCAGCATAAGTTGACCTGTGGGTCATCAGCAGTACTGAAGAGTTGTCCTGAACAATCTATTCTTTTTTTAAGTTAATATGTATTGTATTGATTCAATATATCTAAAATATGATGATTGTACTCCACAATATGAAAATTATTAAGATCTTTTACATTAATTTTTAATCAAGTCTTCAAAGTCTGGTGTGCATTTTACACGTACATCTGTAGTGCTCAGTAGTCACTGGTGGCCTCTGTCCACCACACTGGACACCAGCTCTAGTCAGCTCCTTGATGTTTGTTTCCACCCTCACATCTACCTTGTAGTTTCTTTTACCGTTGACTCAAAAAGCAGATTGCAGCTCCCTACCAAAGTCATAGCTGCTCACTCATTAGCTGCTCACATTGAGCACAAAAGGAAGGGCATGTGGAAAAACTGAAAGAAATCATCCTCTTCCAAAAATAATCCGTGTAGGATTGATCAAATGATCAATCTCCTCTTTCTGTACTTTCATGCATTTGGGAGATTTTGTTTTGTTTTATTTTTTTAATTACTACCCTTATATTTTTAAGATCCATGAAATATGTAGAACAAGGGTTTGAGGCTTTTTACTATTATTATTTATGCCTTCTTAGACTGAAACTTTAGAGAGGGCTGTTTTTAGAAGTGGATAATGGCAAAAGTGGCTAAGAGACGTCCTAGGAAATTCATGCAGTTAACTTTGCATGCATTTTCTCCTAAGAAAAAGACTATTTTAATTTTCTTCATAGTCACTATAATCAAGAATACACTTTCTAAAAGTAAAGCTAAGGTATGGGGTATTTGTGTACAATTAAACAAATTGAATGTGACTATAATCTCAAACAACATCTGAAGTGATAAAATTACCATTTATTTATCCCCTTGAAGATTTTTTATAAAACTGTTTTCATTATATACTATACACAGTTATGCATTCACACACAAAGCATATACATCAAAAACCAGATTCTAAAATTCTATACTTCAATTTAAATAGCATATGGACTTTGAAAAAAAGAAATGCTACTACTTTAAACATTTTGTAAATTCCTAAATGAACCCAATGTGTTTTTGTTAATTGACATAATCTTGATTTCCTCAACTACCAAACAAACCTCATACCTACGCTCATATCTACATCTCCCCAATTCTTGTGTTTTTTTTCTCAGAAGCTACCTGAACTATTTCTCTAAAGTATCAATTAGATCCTGAAACTTCCCCATTCATGGTGAGTACTGGATCAAGGCAAAATTCTCTGCCCAACATTTAAAACCCTGCATAGAATAATATCAGCATATTCAATTAACTATACAGGGTGGGACAAAAGTAAGTATAAATTATTTTTGTATGGCAAATAATATAATAATTAATAAATAATAACTCAAGAATAAACTGTGTTTTGCATACACATAACTATAAACCTACTTTTACCGTACCCTGCATTTGCTACTGAGATTCAAGCTATAACTTTTGCTTGTTAGGAATGTCTTCCTACTCTCTTCTGTTGGAATATGCACTTAGACAAGATAAAAGGGGTCATACTGGACAGGGCTGGTTTTGCAGACCACAGAATACAGATTAAGAAGCCCAAATGTAGGTTAGTAAATAGAAGATCAAAGAGTGGAATTTTATGAGACAGGTGTGAGCAGAAGAATAGGAGAAGATAGTACGCAGACTGGTATACTTTTAGCAACTTGTCGGACATTTAGGTTTCTGTGTGCTTTGAGGTCTGAATGTCTGCCAGAAGGAGCAATCTGAATTGGACAGCTTTGCCTAAAATATCTGCCTCGTCTTGAGGAAGTCTTGACAACTGCAAACACCACAATAACAGTCTACCTGTTGTCCCACTTGTAAACAACTATCACCAAGGTCATCATGTAATATCATTTAAAAGAAGCATGGGTTCCCAGGTGCAGTATTCTGATGAAAATGGCCTTAAGTTATCTAGGCTAATGTCATGACTGACTTGAAGCAAATTAGAAAATTATGAAAATTGAGGTCCTTTTACTTTTTACAATGACCGTGCCCAAAACCCCACACTCCACACTCAGACTCTTTTTATGGGGTAGAGCTTATCCTAATGTAATGTTTAAGGAGCGAGATTTTAAAAGTTAGAAAACTTTAAGAAAAAAATAAAATGAAACAAGGGAGCTTATCCCTTCCAATGCTTATGATGTGATAAGAAACTAATGGCTCTCTAAAATGTCCACTTCCTAATCCTCAGGATTTGTGATTATGTTACTTTACTTAGCAAAGAGACTTTGGTGATTTGATTAGGGTTTAGGGCCTTGGAGATCACCCAGGATCTAATCCAATCTAATCACATGAGTTCTTAAAAGCAGAGGACCTTTCCCAGCTATGGTTAAAGAGAGATGGCCACATGAAAGTGAATAAATTCCTTGTTGTGCTACTTGAAATGTAGGATTCTTTGTGCAGAACTAGCAAGATCTCTAAAAGTGTGCAAAAATCAAGAGCATGGACTCCCCCCTCCCCTAAGTTATCAAGTAAGGAGCTCAACCTTGCTGCCCCCCTTAATTTTAGTCAAGTTGTTAGATTTCATAATAAAATTGTGGTTTTTATAAGCACTATTTTTTTCGCTTTTTATAGAAGCAATAGAAAACTAAAATCTATGCCAATTGTCCTGAATTTATTCATGGTCTTCATCAAAGTGGCCTCAGGCTTCCCTTGCCTATCTGAAGCACAATCATAAATTCAGAGCTTGAGGAAAACCTCCCATTTCTCTGAGTAGTTCTCTCTGTTGCTCCATTCATTTTAACTTCCTCTTTTGATCTGCAGAACCTGTAGCCCATATCATACAATAGGACCCTGAATTACCATCTGAAGATTTTGTCCATTTTCCTTTTGCTGCCAGAGTAGATTGTAAACATGTCACAAGTATGATTTAAGTTTATCCCTATTTTGTGTCTTCCAGTGCACCTGGAACAATGTACATTTTTATTACTCAAAGATCATTTTGGAGTAATAAAATTTATCATGTGAGTCTTTTGCTTCCAATCCAGGGAAATACCCTTTCATTTTCATTTATGAAGATGATAAACTTAGCTTACCATCTTTGTGATAAATGATTGAAATACATTGCATATCAGTCTCATTTCTTTGGGAACGTATGCTGGGCTCACTATTCTCAATTCACAGAAAACCTGTCCTGGACTTTTTCATATTGCCTTACAATTCATTGCAACAAACTTTCCAAAGTCTAATATGCTAAACTCAGTCTCATTCTGAAACCAGAACTTTCATTTCCATTTTTAACATTTGAATCAAAATAGCCACAAATTAGTTGCCAAACAAACCTAATTTATGTTTTGAGCAATTTTATGTGAGTCATGCTGTCAGTATTTTTGCCTTACTTGTTGCAAGTTGTCCCTAATTGGAAAGTAGTGTAAGCAGTAAAATATGAAGAGAAAAGCCACCAGGACTTTGAAATTTATTGGTTACAAAAATTGGATGCGCTTTCCCACATTAGTTTTGATGAGCTTGGAGCCAACTTTTTTTTTTTCTGCTTCAATTTTGTCATCTCATTCCAGTTATGGATTAGCTGGTGACTTAGGGGTGTTTTTCAAGACCAGACCATTTCCTCAAATAGAAGCTTTGTTCTTCTAAAGAGACACGATTATGTTCATATATTTAGTAGATGAATCCAGTGATACGTGCATCAAACAGAATTTCTCATGGGTAGTTTCCTCGATTCTTTGGAATTTCACTCTTAAATTTGATCAATGGAGACAATTGAATCTCAAAAAATTATGTTTTCCTGTAAACACTCACTTCATCTTGCATGCATGTACTTAATTGTCTCAGGCAGGCTTTGGCAATATTAACCATAGAGTTGTAAATTAAGTCCATGAGTTATAAACTAACTTTTTTTATTATTGTTCAAGTACAATTGTCTCCATTTTTACCCCACTGTGCCCCTCCTCCCCACCCTCTCCACCTCCTACCATTGAATTCACCCCCTCTGTCTTTGTGCATGTCTCCTTCATACATGATGCCATTAAAAAACTTAAAGTTTCCTCCAGTTTGTTAAACTTAGTACAAGTACATAAAAATATGGTCATAGATTTAATTTTTAATTCATAAAAAAGAAGAAATTAAACAAATGTAGTCCAAATGTAATCTTTCTAAATTACATAGTTTTTAAAATAAATGTACCTTAAGTTATATAGCAATGAATTTTTGTCTAAATTGACTACACATACATTCTTTAGTTTCTTTGTAAAATGAAGAAATGTAAGATTGCTTTTGAACATCAATACAATTAGATTGCATATAGCATAATACTCTGACCAGCTTCATTTGCCCAGAAATATTGGGGAATGAGATTCTACTTGACATTGTCTATGACAAAGGGTATATCATCTATTCTAACTTTTGATTGGGACTGAAATTACCATCAATGGTAACTTCTCAGTGAGGGGAACCCTCTTCTGGCTAATGGGGCAGGTCTTTGAGTAGGGTGGTCAGATGAGCCTGAGAGGACTTACGTAATTATATTTCCTAAAGAATTACCACCTAATATTGGCAGCATGGCTATGCTCAGGTAAATGACTTTTGATCACTGGTAGCTGGGAGAGATTTACCCCAAAGAGAACGAGGCTCCTCTAGACTAGACAATACCATTTGGCAAGTCAGACCTATCTAGAATTCAATTAGTTCACTACTATGGATGGAAGAAAACTTCTCCCTACTGTCCTGAGATGTCTTTGCACATCAGAAAGGTCTGTCTCTGAGGATGGATAGCAGAGACAACAGATAAGAATACACACCACACTGGGCTGAGAGGTGGATTGAGTAAAGCAATTCCCCAAAGTACTGTGTACAGCCAGTAGAATGAGGAAGTTTTTAGTGAATGGAAGCTGTCTTCCCATAGGGTGTTTAGGAGAATGAGCAAGTTATCATAACTGAAAAACAGAATTGGGTGCTGTCACAATTAAGGACAGGGCATGTTCTGCGAAATGCATCTCTAGGTCATTTTGTTGTTTAACGTTGTGGAGTTCACTTATACAAACACAGATGCAGCCTACCACACACCTGGGTTATATGTTATATCCTATTGCCCCCAGGCTACAAAGCTGTACATCAACTTATTGTCCTAAGTACTCTAAGCAATTATAACACAAAGCATTTGTGGATTTAAACAAAACTAAACACTGAAAAGATACAATAAATATACAGTACCAAAGATGAAAATGGTACACCTGTATAGGGTGCTTACCATGAATGGGGCCTGGAGGGTGGGTGTTGCTCTGGGTGAGTCAGTGAGTGACTGGGGAGTGAACGTGAAGGCCCAGAACATCACTGTGAACTTCTGTAGACTTTATGAACACTGCACACTCAGGCTACACTATATGTATTTATGTTTTTCATTCTTCAGTCATAAATTAACCTTAGCCTACTACAAGTTTTTTTACTTTATTAACTATAAATTTTTTTAAAGATTTCAACTCTTTTGTAATAAAACCTAGTTTAAAACACAAACACATTGTGCAGCTGTACAAAATATATTCTTTTTTACATCCTTACTCTATTAACATTTTCCTCTTAAAGGTTTTTTTTTTAGCATTTTAAACTTTTTTGTTAAAAACTAAAACACAGACACATTAACCTCGGCCTACACAGGGTCAGGACCATCAATATCACTGCCCTCCATCTTCAAGTTTGGTTCCACCGGAAGGTCTTGGGGGGCAGTGCTTTTCATGGAGCGGTCCTCTCCAAGGACAATAATGCCTCCATCCTCAGCACCTTCCCAAATACCTGCCTGGCGCTCCTGGGGATGTATACCACTCTATTTAGCAACATGTTTATGGTGCTTGTGTGGTTTGTTTCTTTTCTTTTTTTTTAAATCATAGATTTGCTTGTAATAAAGCAGATAATGCACAACAAGCATTCTGCTCAATGAATGCAAACCTTTTGGCGTTTGGGTCCATGTTTTCAAACTTCTTCTGGTGCTTGCTGAGGTCTACAAAATCTTCTGCTATACCCTTTGCTGTGAACTTTCTTAGGGGTTCTCCATCTTTTCCTGCAGTATCCTTTTCTCTTGCCTTTCTTCAGCTGTCAGTGCTCGTTCCAGTTTCAGTCCCCACAACTTCTCATTAGCAGTTCCTCAGGAGCCACTGTTAGGAGCTCTCTGGTGTCATTTCAACCATGCCTGACATAAAGTTGTTGGCCATCCCAGCCAACTTGATTTTTGCACCCTCTGTACTATGATGTTATGAGGGCTATGATTTCTTGTCAGGTGACAGGAATTTTCCAGCTGCATTGTGACCTTGTGGGTCCACCATCATATATGTAATCCTTTACTGATGGAAACAGTATTATGCAGCATACAACTATGATGTTACTTTTCCCCTGAAACTGCCTGTATTAAAGTGCCAGGCTGGGTTCCAAACACTCACATCCTTACCCAGGGTTTCAGAGAATGAGCCATACCTGTCACGTGCAGATTCTATGGCAGAATGGCTAGTCCAGCTGCATGTGTTTCAGAGACATGAGTAAAGCTTCCCGATTCCCTGTGCACTGGTAAGCACATACAGTAAAGCAAATGCTCCCACTAGACACATTTAGGATCACATGGCTAGGTAGATTCTTATTACCAATCCATTAGAGTAATTATAATATTGAGAGCTTGCTTTTCATATTTTTGTGTATAAGTCTAACACTCCTAAATGCATTTTAATAATTCATTTTGATTTTCTTCTATTAATGAAAACTCTAGAAATATTTTAGCTTATTATAAATAAATGCTGATAAATATAAAAATAATAAAAAGTTTAATACCTATACACCAAGGGCAGTTTTAAACAGGTTGCTAATTGTCCTTTTAAATGTTTTGTACATGTGTATATACATGTGTACACACATGTACACACATACACATGACATGTCTCAAAGCTAATTATCTTTTGTAATTTTCCTTTATCAATATATTATGGGAAATGTACATGTCATTGAATATACTCATAAGTATATATAGTATGTGTACATATATATTGAGTATGCATATAGACATATATACATACATATGCATCTGCAAATATACATACATACACATAATGTACGTGTCAAATATTTACATGGTTAATGTTTATGCATCTTATTAGGTGCATAATGTTCAAGTTCCATAACTTACTTAAATATTCCTTTTTTGATAAACATGTGCTTTCCATTTCTACTATTTTTAGCCATGCTACAGTGCACAGACTGCTGTAAATGTCTTTGTACACATGTTTATTTCTATTACTTGGATCAATTCCATGAAATGGAATTTGGTGGCTAATAATATACACATTAAAATTTTCATTACATGTTGCCTTTCACAAACCTGTTACTGATTTTTGTTACCACTGACATTGTAGAATCTTAACACTTGTTTGGGTTTCATTCTCTATTTCCACTGCTTTTCTTCTCTAGGCTACTGCCCATGAGACACTGCCTTGGGGCCATTACCCTCCTCCTGATCTCATGCCAGGCCTTTTGACCACATATTTTTAGTGACTCTTAGCAGGGCCCTGTCCTCAACCTTGAGGACTCCCTTGCTGATCTTTCCACACCTCCCCCTTCTTAAGCCAAACTCATCTCAGCATACTTTCCACATCAACTTTTTAAAAGATGTGAAAGAATATAAAGGTAAATACCACATTAGCAAATACACTTTAAACTTTCTTCCAAAACAATAATAGGCTAATGCTATAACTATATTATGTAGACAATTAAATGTTATCATTAATATCTTCCTTTCCAATGAAAACCCAGAGGTCAGAATATCCTAATTAATTTCCAAGGACAAATAGCCAATGAGTAGCATATTTGGGCTTATATCCACAATTCTGTAATTCCTATTCTATTCTATTCTATTCTATTCTATTCTATTCTATTCGACTCTATTTTTTCTATTCTCTGTCTCCTCTCTTCTTTCTCCTTTCCCCCACCCCTTCTCTCTCTCATTGTGATAAAAAACACTTAACATGCTCTCTCCTCCTAACACATTTAAGTGTAACATACATTATTGTTGACTATAGGTACAATGTCATGAAGCAGATCTGCAGAGTTTATTAATTTTACTTAATGGAGAATTTGTGCCTGTAGATTACTAACTTTTCATTTCCCTTCTCAACCCCTGGTAACTGCCATTTTAGTATTTGATTTTAAGACCAAGTCTACTTATGGTCATAACCACCATATATCACTGTAATATACTATCTGCATTTGAAGATCTCAGAACAAATTGAGGGCTTCACCAGCACTTCAAAGGCATAATTCCATAAATGTACTAATTAAATTACCATGTAATGAAAAATGTAAATTTAGATTGGGGTTAGTTTAGACTAATCTTACAATTTTTGAACAAATATTTGTCACTGGATTTCATAATAAAAGGTTATTAGTTATATTTTGTAATGATTGTAGACATTCTCTGAGAGTTTTGTAGTTAAAAATATATTCACATGTTTTATGTGAATATATAATTATGATGAAGTAGGAATTTAGACAGGCTTGTAAGTAACTATTTTCTGTATGTATTTGGCAGGCTTTTCTATTCAATGCGTATTGAATAGCTGTTATGGCATAATAAAACACTGTAAATTCGGTACCTGAAAATAACCATCACCTCAGTCATCAGGGGTTCACCTAATAATATAAGCTCATTCCAGCTTCCTCAGGTTGACTGGGGTTGCTGACCTAGTCTGGACTCAGCTGGGGCATCCTATCCAGGCAGCTCTGTTCCATGTATTTTTTTCTTATCCTTCTGGGTCCAGTGGGTTGTTAGCCCAGGCACAGCGTTTTTATGGCAGTAGAGGAAACACATGAGACAAGTGGAAACATAACATTTCCTAGGCTTGAAACTGGCACACTATTCCCTCTGCCTCATGTGACTGGCCAAGCAAGTCACATGGCCAAACTCATACCAAGGGGCCTGAAATATAATCAGGCCCCTGTGGGAAGAAGTGCAAGGCATGTGGAAAAGAAGATGAAGATTGAAAGGGTGGGTTCACTAATGCAACCTACCACCATAACAATTGCATTTTCTTTGAAAATCTATTCTAGTTCCAAACTAAAGTATTAACCTACATTCTTAACTATTTGATCACAGGATACAATGAAACTTTCCAATTTCCTGAGGGAGGAAGGAGATATTGTAGATGTCTTGGTTTTCGATCAGGTGTTTTCTTCCTATGAAATATTGCTCACGTTGTTTCAGAACCTCTAGTGTGTCTCTCTGGGCTCAGTTTTCAGCACTGTAACCTCTCAGGGAGTGACTCATTAAACTAGACACCACTCTGGTCACCCATTCATCCTCATGCCACAGCCTCTAAATCTGCGGCTGCTGTGTCACATAAGCATGAAGACTGTAGACTCCATAATTTCTATTCAACTCTGGTGCCAAAAAGTAAAGTCTTAAAGTTTAAGAGTACTTGAGAGTAACTGTCTCTAAGAAAAATAACTTGATTGCTGGGGAACCTGATCCTAAAGTGACTATTACTCACTCCCGGTGAGTGAAGCGGAAATTGGAGGAGGGAATCGTAGCCTAGGAGTATGACTGAAGATAGAAAGCCGGAAATGTCTACAGCAGCTGAGTGGGTGAATATATTTTGTCTAAAAAGATAAGGCAGCTGAACAGGGAGTGAGAAGACATGAGCCAAATTTACACCCACAAAGAGTGGAAATAATCTCTGAGTATCCAATTTAGGAAGAAGTGAGGGAGATAATAGTGTCCTCCGAGTGTCCAGTGATGAGAGAACATAGAGGGTAAGGAAGCCCATGAGATAGCTCAGTAATGCTTCCAAGGTGTCACAGAACACAGTTCACTGCTAGTGAGGGAACAGTGTTCTTTATTGTTTGTTTTTTAACTGGTTTACCAAGAAACTTCAGTTATTGGTAAAAATTTAAATATGAAAGATTTTTGTTCATTTGCTTGCTTTTCTTTTTAGAATATTTTAAAATATAATCAGTGAAACCTTTGAAGTAACAAAGAGGTGTGTTCATCAAGAAGAGGCCTCTTGCCAGGTAACTGGAAGAAAAATGTTATTTCTAAAAAGCACACAACTTTTTGCTTTGTGTTTGATTGTAAATGGAATTTAAAACAGTTTTAATAAAATTACTAACATCTTTATATTCTTAAAACTAGTCCTCAAATGATTTAAAACCAGAGCAAAAGATCTAATCTAGTGTGTGCGTACTTTTTTCTTCATGTTCAAACATACAGAATATTACTTGTTTCTTAGTTTCTGTGAGAGATGAGACTTGTCTTTGTATAGGTAATTTTGTATCTATAATTAACAGTTGAATGTTTTAATATTTTATTTTCTTATATATTATAATTATGATCTGAACAATTGAGATCTAAATAACTCATTCTATTTCATGTAATAATGTAAACATTTTTGTCATAGAATTACTATTTAAAAATATCAAAGTTTGAATTAAGGTAGAAACTAAAGATAATTACATAGTCTGCATACTATTAATATGACTTTAAATTCCATGTGTTTTTAAATGTCTCACTGTTTACCTTCCTTATGTTATGTACTATACATAAAACTACCTGAGACACTACACATTGTCCAGTAGTAATCATTGACATGCTGGCATAGATAGTATATCTGATTTTTTAATAAGTATCTGAATGAACAAGACAATAAAGAAAGAAGTATTATTAGAAGGAGATTCTGCCAATAATTACTCATATATTCTGGTGTGCAGATCTTCTGTGAGAATGGCAAAAGTAAAATCTCCTAAAGGTAGATGTCTGTGTGTGTGTGTGCGCGTATTTGGGTACTTGTGAGTGCCTTTGTGCCCCTATATGTATAAAAGGAGATATGCACAGGCAAATGAAATGTATGTATGTATGCAAAGCTGTGCATATATGTCACATAAGTTACATATATAAGTTATATATTCATCCATTATCTGTGTATATACCAAACTATCTATCTATTATCATACTTATCTTCTACCTGGTTAGGTGGTACCATTATCTTTTTGTTGTCAGAGTGCTTACTGCACTAGATAGGTCTGCCTCCTGCTGGGAGCAAGCTTTTTACGTCCCCTAATCTTTTCTTACTAAAGAAATGGCATGTCCTACAACTTCATTTCTACGAATCTCAGTTTCCTCCCATATAAAACACAAACAGAATATGTATTGTAAAAGTATTGTTGAATGGTAACTAAAGTGGTGTATATAAAATATTGAAAAAGCAAGGGTTTAAAATTAAAATGGGGAATTGAGAAAAGAGAGTGTTGACCCATGACTAAAAAGGATTCAACAGAGAAAACAAGTTGGTATTTGTTTAATGTTTTAAAATGGTGTTTAAAGCCTAGCTACATGGTTTTTCTACGAATTATAATTACTTATGATTTCCATAGATATTCTACATTTTAAAGGATAATTTTAAACTGTATAATTATAGAGAAGATATATGCATTAATATATAAGGTATTTACATATATGTACACTCATTTTTTATTTTCTGAGGAGGCCTTGGAACTATGGAGCAAGCAGACCATAGTGTGAAGATGAAATATGTGAATTGCAGTTTTCATATATTGTCACATTTAACCCTCATGTATTTTAAAAACAACTTCCATCATTTCATGCCTGTGCTCAAAACTTGCAATGTCTGCCTTTGCAGACATTGTAACTTACTGCTGCCATAGTAACTTACTACTTAATTTCTTAGATGGCATTGAGAGGTCTCTAGAATCTGGCCACAGCTTACTCTCCTTAGGTTATCTTCTACTTCTGTCCAATAAGATTTAGTGCTGCAATCAGACTAGCTTATTCCTGCCACACACAGTTCCACAGACAGCATCTTCACCTTTATTTTTGCAGCTTCCTTTCCCATATGAGATGGCTTTTCACTTTGACTAAAGATTGTACATCTTATATCCTTTAAATAACATGTCTTGGCTTCTACCTGGCAATATTTCTGAAACATCCCAGCAAATAACTATCCAACTGTCATATACAAAAGTAATATCTATACCATCAGTCAGAATTATTAATTTTCTAATTAGCAATACAATTTGACATTTTCCCTGTTAGTCAAGAATTAATTGACTAATATAATGAGTGTTATAAAATAGGTTATTAAGTTGGTAAATTATAAATTTCTATAAAGTCATAAAATATTCCCTGAGTCATCTTGCATTACTGTTCTTTTCCCATACATGTAAGGCTCCCACCTTAAAGAAAATGGAAAACCATGTCAGATGACAAGCAAAATACTATGTTATGACTTAAGGGAAGAAGATGTTTTCTTTTTTTTCCATTACCATCTAGTCCCCTTATACCTTCCTCTCTCCAGCAATACCACACCATTGTCCATAAGTCCCTTTTCCTTTTAACTCAGTCCCTCCAAACCTAATATCCTCACCCCACAGCTGCCATCCTGTTCTCTATGAGCTGGCTAGTTTGGTTTGTTCATTAGATTCCACATATGAGTGAGATCATATGGTATTTGTCTTTCTCTGACCAGCTTATTTCACTTAGCATAATGTTCTCCAGGTCCATCCATAATGTCCCAAAAAGTAAAACTTTATTTTTATGACTGAGTAGTATTCCACTCTGTAAATGTCCCATAATTGTTTTATCCACTTATCTACTGATGAACATTTGGGTTGCTTCCATATCTTGGCAATTGTAAATAATGCTGCAAGTAACATAGGGGTGCTTATGTTCTTTCAAATGAGTATTTAGATTTCTTCAGGTATATTTCCAGAAGTGAAGTCCCTGGGTCAAAAGGCAGATAGATCCATTTCTGATTTGTTAAGGTACCTTTATCCTGCTTTTCAGTGGCTGCACCTGTCTGCATTCCCACCAACAAAGCAAAAGGGTTCCCCTTTCTCCACATCCTCACTAGCACTTGTTTGTTGCTTTATTGATGATAACCATTCTGATGGATATGAGATAACATTATACTTCTAATTAGCATTTCTCTGATGATTAGTGACCTTGAAAGCATCTTTTCATATATCCACTGGCCATCTGTACATCATTGGAGAAGTGTCCATTCAAGTCCTTTGTCCATTTTTTAATTGTGTGGTTTATTTTCTTTGGTGTTGACTTTTGGACATGAATCCCTGATCAGATGTATCAGTGAATATGTTTACCCATTCTGTGGGTGTCTTTTTATTTTGTTGATGACGATTCTTTGCTGAGCAAAACCTTTTTAGTTTGATCAAATCTCATTTGTTTCTCTTTTGTTTCCCTTGCCAAGAGAGATATATCCAGTAAAGTATTGCTACAAACAATGTTCTGGATTTTGTTGCCTATATTTTCTTCTATAATTTTTTATAATTTTGGCTCTAATATTTAAGTCTTTGTTCCATTTTGAATGTATTCTTATGTGTGGTGTAAGAAGGTCATCTAGTTTCATTTTTCTACATGTATCTGTCCAATTTTCCCAATACCAGTCATTGAATTAACTACCTTTACTTCATTGTATGTGTTTGCTTCCTCTGATGAATATTAGCTGAATATAAATGTGTGGGATTATTTCTGGGTTCTCTATTTGTTCCATTGATCAATTTGTGTGTTTTTATGCCAGTGCCATGCTGCTTTGACTACTATGGCCTTACAGTATAGTTCCATATTAGGTAGTGTCATTCCTCCATCTTTGTTCTTCTTTCTCAGGATTGCTGTTTGCTATGTGAGGCCTTTTGTAGTCCCATATACATTTTTGAAATATTTGTTCTAGTTCTATGAAATACATCATTGGAATCTTGATAGGAATTGTGATGAACCTATAGATTGTTTTGGGTGGTATGGACATTTTAATGATGTTAATTCTTCTTATCCATGAACATAGTATGTGCTTCCATTTATGTGTATCTTCTTCAATTTGTTCTTCAGTATCTTGCAGTTTTCCCAGAATAGGTATTTTATACCCTTGATTAGGTTTATTCCTAGGTATTTTACTCTTTTTGAAGCATTTGAGAATGAGATTGTTTTCTTAATTTCCCTTTCTGTTAATTTGTTATTGCCTATAAAAATGCAACTGATTTCTGGATATTAATTTTGTATACTGCCACTTTGCTGAATTATTTTATCAGTTATAGCTGTTTCTTGGTGGAATATTTAGTGGAATGATGTGTTTTTTAATCCTTCATTTGATTTATGTGGTGAATCACATTTATTGATTTGCAAATGTGTACCAACCTTGCATTCCCAAAATAAATCTCACTTAATCAGGGTGTCTGATCTTTCTGACGCATTGCTGTATTCGGTTTGCTAATATTTTGTTGGGGATTATAGCATCTATGTACATCAGGGATATTGACCTATAATTTTCTTTCTTCATAGTGTCTTTATCTGGCTTTTTAATTAAGATAATGCTGGCCTTGTAAAATGAGTTTCACAGCCTTCCTTCCTCTTGAATTTTGTGGAATAGTTTGAGAAGTTTTGTTACTTCTTCTTGGAATGTTTGGTAAAATTCACATGTGAAGCCATCTGGTCCAGGGCTTTTATGGTTGCAGTTTTTTTTATTACTGTTTCAATTTCTTTGGATGTAATCTGTCTATTCAAATTCTCTGACTCTTCCTGATTGATTTAATTTCCGAAGGTTTATATTTCTATGAATTTATCCATTTCATACAGGTTGTCCAGTTTGTCAGCATAGAGTTGTTCTAATATTTTCTGACAATATTTGTATTTCTTGGTGTCAGTTGTTATTTTACCTCTTTCAGTTCTGATTTTATTTATTTGAGTCTCCTTCCTTCCTTTTTTTCTTCCTTCCTTCCTTCCTTCCTTCCTTCCTTCCTTCCTTCCTTCCTTCCTTCCTTCCTTCCTTCTCTTGATGAGTATGGTTAAAGTCTTGTTAATCTTATTTATCTTTCCAGAGAACAAGCTCTTGGATTCATTGATCTTTTGTATCATTTTTTTTAGATTCTATTTCATTTATTTCTGCCATGGTATTTTTTATTTTCTTCCTATTATTCACTTTGGGCTTTGTTTATTGTTCTTTTTCAAGTTCCTTTAAGTGTGAAGTTAGATTGTGTTTATTTGAGATTTTTCTTGTTTTTAGAGATAGGCCTATAACCCTATGAATTTCCTTCTTAGGATTGCTTTACCAGTGTCCCACAGATTTTGGATTGTTGTATCCTTATTTGCATTTTTTCAAGGCATCTTTTGATTTCTTCTTTGATCTCATTGTTGACACATTCATTGTTTCATAATATGTTATTTAGCTTTAATGTCTTTGAGTGTTTTTCAGTGTTCTTGTTGTGACTGACTTTTAGATTCACAGCATTGTGGCCATAGAAAATGCTTAAAGATGAGTTCAATCTTCTTAAATTTTTTGAGACTTGTTTTGTGTCCTAACATATGGTCTATCCTGGAAAATGTTTCACGTGTGCTTAAAAAGTATGTATATTCTGCTGCATTGGGGAGAAATGCTCTGAAGATAGCCATTAAATCCATTTAATTTAATGTGTTGTTTAAGGCCACTGTCTCCTTGAAGATGTGCCCTCTGAAGTCAATGGGTTGTTGAAATCCTCCACTAGGACTGTATTTCTATCAATCTCTCCCTTTATGTCCATCCACATTTGCTTCACATATTTAGGTGCTCCTGTGTTGGGTGCATAAATGTTTACTAGGGTTATATCCTCTGGTTGGATTGTTCCCTTTTTCATAGTTATGTTTTATGTTGTCCAAAATGTTTCTTAAGCTCTCCTCATTTTTTAAAATTCTTTTTAATTTTGCTTCTCTGCAGAGGTGTTTTTTTTACCTTGTCTTTCAAAGCACTTATTCACTCCCCTGCTTCAACTAACCTACTGTTTATTCCTTCCAGTGTATTACTCATTTCAGATATTTCATTCTTTATATCTGACTGCTCCTTTTTCTGTCTTGTTTTATGCTGTTGAGTATCCTTATAATCATTACTATAAATTCTCTATCTGATAAATCGCTTGCCTCCATGTCATCTAACTCTTCTGGATGACTTCTCTTGTTCATTCATTTATGGTCTATGTCTTTCTCTTCCTGTTTTGGCTGCCCATTTGTATTTGTTTGTATGTATTATATCTGCAAACAATCTGCTGTAGGCCTTTGTCAGACACTGCTTGTGACTGGCCATGATCAACCTGTTGAGAACTATTAGCAATCCACACCATGTGGCTCCCTCTGCTGGGAAGCTCAGCAGTTCAGATATCTAGTCTGTCTCAAGTGTTATCTCTGATCCTAACTGACAATACCAAAATCAAGTTAACTGCTGGCTGGGCTCTACTGTAAGGCTTTGGAAAGAACTTGCTTGCAAGCTCTTTTGGAATGTTGGCAGAATCCGTCACTTCTTGGTGTAGGACTGAGGCCCATTTCTTTGTTGGCTGTCAATTGGGGGCCTTTCTTGACTTGTCTTAAGATCTCTCTCCAGCCCAAGGACACAGTCCCTACGTGGCAGAGCCAGCAATGGTATGCCACGTCCTTCTATTCAGAATCACACCTTACTCCACCTCCCACTGAAGTCCTCTTTTGTTTGGTATCATGATTTCTCATAACCACCAGTACTACATCATGATCTCTGAATAACAGGAACTCAGGAAAAAAAGCTCTTTGCTTTTCAGGTACCAACAGTTGATACTAACATGTAATTGTATAGCTTTTACATACAAATTTAATATACTGTTCTCAATACCTCTATCTCCCTTTCTTCCATCCAGGAGCCATAAATCTCTTACCATGACTGAACTTATTGGTTTCAGTTTTGCCCCTATGCTTTAGTCCTCTGTAACAACCAGAATGATAATTTTAAATGTCAGTATGATCATTTATTAATTTCATTGTCCAAGTACTCTGACACCCTTTTATTGTTTAAAATAACATTCAAACTCCCTATTTATGCCCTTCATGATTTGACTCAGACTACCTCTGTCTACTCCTCCTGAACATTACACCCGAACAACACCAAACACCTCTTTGCTTCTTGAACATGACAAGGCATGTTTCATCACAGGTAGCAGCATTGCTCATTTCTCGCCTCTCACCAAACTTCCCCACATCTTCAGAGAAGCCTGCCTGCCTTGACCAGCCTAAAGGAAATATATCCCCACCATTCAGTATTCACTCATACTCCTGTATTTGTCATCACAACACCTATTACTACCTAACATTATATTTTACATTTATATGGCCATGTGTTTATTATCTCTTATCATTTACGAGAATGACATACCTGTGAAAGTAGCATCTATGTCTTGTGTGTGATTTTATTCGCAGCACTTAGGTTACCATCTGGCACATACTTTATGTTCAGTTAATATATTTTGAATAAATAGATTAATCTCTTCAAATACTCAGATTAGAAATATACATGTTTTTTCTAGTTTACAAAGTTAGGGTGTTAAATACAACAATTTTTATAAAGACTGCCTGGTCTAAGCATCTAAAGATGAGGCTATTCTTTTGTCTCAAGTCTGCAGCTTCACATCCCATCTCAGTGTCTCTTTATGAAACTGAGATAAATATTTTTGCTTTTGTCCTTGTCACTTAGGGTCCTGAAGCTGATGAGCACAATACTTTAAATACTTAGTCATTTTCAGCAGCACATTATTATTAATTCTTGGGCATGACTAAAAACATGATTCTTTTACTTGATTCCAAAGAAAGATGATAATGTGCATTTGGTAAACCCCCATCCTGCTTAGAAATAAGTTTATTCAGAACACAGGATATTAAAATACATTCTTTAAAAAGTTCCCAGACATACTAAACTTGTAAAATGTCTGGCTCTGAGCTGGTTTGAGGTTTAACTTAAACTCGAAATATAGGTTTGTGTGTCTTATGTGTCCGTCTCTATAATTACTGATTTCCATGGGGATGCAATTTTGGCAAAGTTGGTTTATTGTTTTCAGGGAGAAGAACAATGATAAAATTTTAAATTATATAAATTAACATTGCACTCTAGTGATATCTTCAATTTCATAACTGGATGTATATTTGAAAGACTAAATTAAAATACATCATTGAAATAAAATCGGGTGACTGCATAGAACATAGACACAAATGAACACACAAGTACAAACTGAGAGAGAGAGTGATTAGCTACAAAGTAATATTAAGATAAAGCAAAAAAATAATAAGAAACTTAAAAAAATAAACAACTTACCTGAATGTTTAACAGTTTCTAAAAATATATCATCTCTGAGATAAGAGCTGATTCAATAATTTGAGGAAATAAAAGTATCTCCAAATAGAAAACCCTAGGTTTTCATTTTGTCACAAGATTATGAACATATGACATGACATTGAGCCATTGCCCAGAACAGTAACAATAACAACAATTGAAAAAACATAAAACAAAAACATCCAAATAAAATTGTGACCCAGTGGTATGATATTTAAGTGATCTTCAAAATAACTGCCTTTGTTTTCTTATCCTCATATCCCCCATTACAAAGATAAATAACATGCTTTTAATTGCAATTCATCTGCAGAAGACAATGCCTTAATTTTTTAAATTTTATTGATTATGCCATTACAGTTGCTCTATTCCCCCCTTCATTCCCCTCCAACCTGCACCTCCCGCCCCCACCATTCCCCCCTTTAGTTTATGTACATGTGTCTCAAGTTCTTTAGATTCTATATTTCCCATACTATTCTTGCCCTCCCCCTATCTATTTTCTACCTACCATCTATCTATGCTACTTATTTTCTGTACCTTCTTCCCCCTTCTCCTTCTCCCACTCCCCTGTTGCTAACCCTCCATGAGATCTTCATTTCCATGTTTCCACTCCTGATTTAGCTGTTCTCTTAGTTTGCTTTTGTTTTAGGTGTGGTTGTTAATAACTGTGAGTTTGCTGTCCTTTCACTGTTCATCTTTTTTATCTTCTTTTTCTTAGATAAGTCCCTTTAACATTTCATATAATGAGGGCTTGGTGATGATGAACTCTTTGAATTTGATCTTAGCTGGAAAGCACTTTATCTGTCCTTCCATTCTAAATGAAAGCTTTGCTGGATAGATCAATCTTGGTTGTAGGTCTTTGGATTTCATGACTTGGAATACCTCTTTCCAGCCCCTTCTTGCCTGTAAGGTCTCTTTTGAGAAATGTGCTGACAGTCTGATGGGAACTTCTTTGTAGGTGACTGTCCCCTTATCTCTTGCTGCTTCGAGGATTCTCTCTTTCATTTTAATCTTGGCTAATATAATGATGATGTGCCTTGGTGTGTTCCTTCTTGGGTCCAACTTCTTTGGGACTCTCTGAGCTTCCTGGATTTCCTGGAAGTCTATTTCCTTTGCCAGATAGGGGAAGTTCTTTATTATTATTTGTTCAAATAAGTTTTCCACTGGTGGCTGTTCCTCTTCCCCTTCTGGTACCCCTATAATTCAGATGTTGGAATGTTTAAAGATGTCCTGGAGGTTCCTAAGTCTCTCCTCATTTTTTTGAATTCTTGTTTCTTCATTCTTTTCTGTTTGGTCATTTTTTTCTTCCTTCTGGCCCACTCGCTTGATTTGAGTCCCAGTTTCCTTTCCATCACTGTTGGTTTCTTGTGCAATTCCCTTCATTTCAATTAGTTTAGCCTTCATATGTTCTTCTAATTTGTGACTAAAATCACAAATTAGAGTTATGAGCCATGGGGCTTTGAGATCTTCTTGAGCGATTTTTGGTCTCTTTGCACCAGTTAAGTATGAGGGGCAGAGCCTTAGGTGTTCACCAGGGAGGGGCCGCCCAGGTCACTGGGTTGTGATGCTGTATGTGGGGGTGGGGTCAGAGCAGGGCAATAGGGTTCCCCTCTGCTGCTTCCCGCCACTTGTACCTACTTGGTCCATCTCACTGCTCACTCCTTTGCGGGTCTATCTGCGTGCAAATGTGTGACCCAGTTCAGCCTGCCACCCTACGCCCTCGCTGGGTCTGCCCGTCACTCACTGGGTCCGCCTGTTGCAACCCCATGCCTGGGATCTGAGCGCCTGAGTTTGTCTAACCGTCTAACCGAGTTTTCCTGTGCAGCCCTGCTCTGCCAGCTGCTGTCTTCCCCCCTCTTACCAGTCTGGCTGAAGAATTCGTTGTTATCAGACTTCCAAAAAGTTCAATTTTCTGCATTTTGGCTGTGTTTTCTGTTGCTAAAATTTTTTGTCTCTAAACTTGGTTGCGTGAGAAGGTACAATGTCTCCTCCTGTGCTTCCATCTTGGCAGAAGTCTGATTTAATTTCTTAAGTGAGTTTGACATACAGGTCATCTATTGGTTTGAAAATAAAAGGATTACATATATGGAAAAATACTGGCTACTAGTCAGATTCACTAAAAATACAATGAAAAAATTTTCAATCTATTATTTAAGTTATAAAGGAAGAATTGACATTTCAAGGTGTAGATCATATTTTCAGAAAATAATATAAAGTATATAAATAAGCTTAAATATTATATATGGTTTGTCATAGCACCTATGGCATTACTTCATGCTACCTTATTTACCTGACTAAACCAAACCATTTTTCCCCTAGCAGTTTCAATAGATTACTATATATATATTTTTAATGTGTTACTAAGAAGGTCCAGTATTTATAAATCTGAGAGTTCTTAGGGACTCTTTTTTTTTTTTTTTAATTGATTTTCTTTTTTTTTTTTAATTTTATTTAGTTATTTTTCAAGTACAGTTTTTTGTCTATTTTTCCCATCCCAGCCTCCCCTGCCCCTTGCTCCCCACCCCCCTCTCATTTCCTCCCCCCCCCTTAGTTCTCGTCCCTGTGTCCTTCCTATTTGTTCCTCCAAATCCCTCCCCTTTTTCCCCTTAACTTCCCTTCCTTCTCCCCTCTGGTCACTATCCCCTTGTTCTCTATTTCAGTGTCTTTGTTTTTTGGGTTTTTTTTTTCTGCTTACTTGTTTGTTTTGTTGTTTAGCTTCCTGTTAAAGGTGAGATCATATGGTATTTGTCTTTCAGCACCTGGCCTATTTCACTCAGCATAATGCTTTCCAGTTCCATCCATGTTGTTGCAAAGGGTAGTAGCTCCTTCTTTCTCTCTGCAGCATAGAATTCCATTGTGTATATGTACCACAATTTTTGGATCCATTCATTTACTGATGGGCACCTAGGTTGCTTCCAACTCTTGGCTATTGTAAATTGTGCTGCTATGAACATTGTGGTGCATAGGTTCTTTGATATTGATGTTTTAGGATTCTTAGGATATAATCCTAGCAGTGGAATTGCTGGGTCAAAAGGCAGGTCGATTTTTTATTTTTCTGGGAAAAATCCATACTGTTTTCCATAATGGTTGTACCAGTCTGCACTCCCACCAACAGTGAACTAAGGACCCCGTTTCCCCACAACCCCTCCAACATTTGTTGTTTGTTGCTTTGTTTATGATAGCCATCCTGACTGGTGTAAAGTGGTATCTCATTGTGGTTTTAATTTGCATCTCTCTGATAGCTAATGATATTGAGCATCTCTTCATGTGTCTCTGAATGTTCTGTATGTCCTCCTTGGAGAAGTGTTTGTTCAAGTCCTTTTCCCATTTTCTAATTGGGTTGGGTGTCTTCTTAGAGTGGAGTCTTGTAAGTTCTTTGTATATTTTAGAGATTAAACCTTTGTCTGAGGTATCATTGGCAAATATGTTTTCCCATACAGTGGGTTGTCTTGCTAATTTAATACTGTTTTCTTTAGCCATGCAGAAGCTTTTTATTTTGATGAGATCCCATTTGTTTATTCTTTCCTTTACATTCCTTGCTCTAGGGGACATATCAGTAAAGAAGTTGCTGCGTGAAATATCTGAGATTTTCTTGCCAATGTTCTCCTCTAGGACTTTAATGGTGTTATGACTTACATTTAAGTCTTTTATCCACCTTGAATTTATTTTGGTGTATGGTGTAAGTATGTGCTCAAGTTTCATTTTTTTGCATGTAGCTGTCCAGTTCTCCCAACACCATTTGTTGAAGAGGCTATGGTTAAGGGGAAGCATATGGCGCCCAAAGAACTAAGTCTGATCTCTTTAGTCTAAACTTTGCTACTTATTCTTGGATTTTAGTCTACATTTCTAACCTGATCTTTATCTATCTATACATACGTCTTCTCATTATTGCTTCCCCACTTATGTAATGCATATATATTTTTATTCAATTTCATTTTTTCTGTCTTGAATGTTGTTTCTCCTCCACCGGTCTGATCAAAAGTGTAGCCTGCTAAATTGTAATTCAAATCTAGTCTTCTGAAATAACTGGAATTACTATAGGTAGACCAGCTCACCATCTTTTTTGAAATTTCTATTTCAAAAAGTAGAAAAGGCTAAATAAAAAAATAGCAAATCTATACTTTGAATACCCAAAGAAATTTCTTACAAAATTATTATCTGGAAGTAACATTATAAGGAACTGTGTTTTATTTATGCATATATCTTGTGTTTCACCATATTTTAGGATCCTTAAACACATAAACAAACATTGCATAGATTATTTCTGAGAGTGTACAATAGTGCTTAGTTTAGGAGCACTATTTTTAAAGCAAATTGTATATGGTCTAGAATAAACCAACTGGCATTTGTTGGCTTATTGCTTTAGATGGATAATTAAGTAATTAGACTAAATGATGAAGGCATCCTTATAACTGATAATTCCACACATATGTTTGGAACATAACCTATATGTTTATTTGTTATTAGAAAATGTCTTTCACTTACATTGTATCCACAGTTCCTAGATGAGTTTTGCTGTCAATGCTTCATATATCCTGCATAGGCGTGGCCTGAACACAAAGAAATATAAGACAGCAGTGCTAATGAATTCATAGATATGGTTCCTAGAATTATTTTCAAGACCTCAGACAAGTTGCTTAAATTCTCAAGTCTTTGGTTTGCCAAAAACTAAACTTGGAATGTGATGAGCCTACCTTATAAGTTTTGTTTTGTGTTTTGAGGATTAAATGAGTTACATGTAAACAGTTTAGAACATCAGCTTGGCTAAGAGCAATCTCTCAATAATTTTCTGCCATCATTAAATGAGAGCACTGAACATTATACTGAGTGAAATAAACCAGTCAAAGATAAATACCACATGATTTCATTCATAGGTGAGATCTAATAAACAGACTGAACTAACAAGGAAAATAGAGAGACTCATAGAGGGAGAACAGGACAGCTAAGTGCAGGAAAGGGTGGAGGAATTGAGCAAAAAATGACTCATGGACATGGAAATGGGTGGTGATTGTTGGGGGAGGGAGGTATAAGGAGACTAAATGGTAATGGAAAATATACAATTAAAAAAAGAAAAAATACCTACATAACTGAATAAATAAATTTAAATAATCATTTTTATATGATTAGTTTTGGAATAACAATTTACTTGATAGTATGCTATCATCTTAAAATGTCTAGAACATGACATGTGGATTATTATTGAATAGAAAGGCCTTTTCAGTCATTGTTTATAGATGAACCCAGTGAACCTCTTGAGGGAACTGGAAGTAATCCTGCCTTGGAGTGCTCATCCATTGAGGCAGAAAGAATATGTGTTCCATGTTCTTGCTTGATTGAATGTGAAGCATGGATGTAACCTGCAGTCATACAAAGTGAAGTGAAAATTGAACATCAGTGATACATTTTCTACTATGGTGATATACTCAGAAATTCACAGTAGAAGTGTGGTTACCAACATGAATAAATACATCAGTAGACCAAATGACAGTAACTGAGTATGAGACACAGTTACCTCTAGTTTGAGAAAGATTCTGTCCCCAAATAAGGAACTGGTTTAGGGAATAATTTCGGGAGGCTAAGACATAATGGTTTAGAGCACAGGTAGCAAACACAGGACCCAAGGTCCGCATCTGGCCCTCCACATTGTTTCTACCTGGCAGCAGTGCCAAGATCTCGCTTAACTGTTAAGGAGTGGTTACATTTATACAGTCCTGAAATTACATTTAGCCCTTTGAAGGCAACCATGAGGCTGATGTGGCCCCCAGTGGAAATGAGTTTGATACCCCTGGTTTAGAGTCAACTTTAGAGCTCAGTGATTTAGAAGTTACTAAAATGCTTTGTGTCTGTTTTTTTTCAAGTATAAAATGAACATAATTGTAAAAGGTCCAGAGAGCACCAACCCAGTGCTATCAAACTTAGACTTTTTGATCCATAAAAACACCAAAATATTACTCTGGTAATCATTTTATTACAGTCAGAAAATCTTATTATTCTTTTCACAAACTCTAAACACAGTCAAGCACCACAGAAGAACAGACCACATATCCAATGGTGGGCCCATGAAATTACAATGGAGGGATAATGAGGAGTATAACACATTACTCACCAGTCTGTGGTGATAATAATCTAAACAAATCTATTGCACTGCAAGTTATATGAAAGTGTGGCACATTCACTTATGTAAAGTACATAGGAGTTGATCGTTACAATAAATGATTATATTCTTGGTAATATATTTACTATACAATACTTTCTATTGTTATTTTAGAGTGTACTCTTTCTGGTTATAAAAAAATTTGCTGTAAATTAGTGTGCTGTGTTACACCATCCGCAACCTCAGACATCTCATGTTTACCATGTCTTCTGATTGCATCATTTCTCTTCTGCTTGATTTAATCTCATGTTTTGTGCAGTAGCATGCTATACAGGTTTGTAGCCTAGGAGAAATAAGCTACACCATACAACCTAGGTGTGTAGTAGGCTATACCATTCATGTTTGTGTAAGTGCACTCTGTGATGTTCACTCAGTGATGAAATCAACTAATGATGCATCTCAGAGAATGTCCCGGTCCTTAAGGATCACATGTCTATGGGTGGGACTCCCTTCTATGTATGGCTGTTTAGGAAAATTGGGTAAGATAATGTTCTCTCCAGCAAGTAGGGGAAAGGGAACTCTGTGCTTCATGTTCTTCCCTGTCATGTCATTTATTTTCCTGTGAAACAAACCCCACCCAAATGCCCCTCAGATGTCCCTCAGGGTTGAACTGACTCTTTCACCTCTATCTCTACTCCTAATTATTATTGTATAATTGTCATATGTTTTTTATTCTTTTTGTATTTCCAAACCAGAGGTAATGATAAGGCAAGATCTGGTTGCTGGCCAGTGGGAATAAAATTAGTGTGCAGGGCAGCTTTGATCAAGAATTCTAACTCTACTTGGTTGAAGGCATTCTTTGTTTTTAAGTGCCCTCATTCTTGTGGTTAAAAGAATGCAAACAGTTCTTCCATTCTACCTCTTTTTTTCCCATTGTTCTTTTTTCCCCCCTCTCCCTCCTCAAGACTCTTTGTGTCCTTAGGACCTGCCTGACCTAAACAGTTTATTCAGAATTTCCTGAATTTTTTGGTTCCAAAAGTTACTCTTTATTCTGTTTTCCTTTTTCTTATATAATGAATTCTGTTTTTGATCCATAATTACTCAAAAACAAAAATTAAACAGAAAACAATAGCATAATGATGTTAATAGTGAATTATTTTTTGTTGTTTGAAAAGATAAATACTAGGTTCTTACATGACACAATAAAACTAAGCTTGGGGGATAAAACCCTTCATTTTTCATACCACACAACAGTAGACTTTCCCTGTAACTAAGATAATTCAACATAGAAATTCAAATGACTAAAATACCAGAAACAAAATAAATAAATATAGCTCAAATTCAAAAGTGTGGTAGGTTTTTAAGTTTAAATGATAAAAAATTATAAAGACAGAAGTAAATACTTAATAACACAAAATCAAAGTTTTGTTTAAAAATTATTTTATGTATTTACTCTCTAATTTCTTCTCTTTATTTAAGCAGTGTTCCTGTGCAGAGTACAAATTAAGCAAAGTGTTTTCAGGAAATATGACAAAGATTGTGTTAATAGATAAAACTTTTTGGTTTCAAGTTTTCATTATACTTATTTAAATTATTGAGTATAATTATTTCATTATACTTAAAATAAATTATTTATTTAACTAATAAACAATATTATGTTTATATCTATAATACAATCATAACACAGACATTTAAAAATCTCTATTTTTACTTCATTTTAAGTTGTAATGAACTAATCACATGGAAACACAATATATAGTTTAAGGAAAAAATATTTCCAAAGAAAATTACAATGCAATATTGCTTTATGTATTGTTTGCATTTCCTCAATACCTGGCCTAGGAGATGGGATTTTGTATCTCCACACGGGTTTAATACCTGGTGACAGCGCCCACCTGCAGCCTCTGGAACACTGCCAGTGACAGTGAAAAAGGCCAGTTACATCTTCATATTAGTTTAAAAGGTGTTTTGGCCGTGCAGACTGCAAGAAAAGTTTCTGAAGAACTTAAAAAAGAGTTCTCCAGATCGAACTCTGAGAACTATTGTCCTAGGCCGGTAGGGCCATCTGAGGAAGATTAATAACAATGTCACAAAACCAGCGTGATTGCTAATTAAGCGGGACTAGACTAAGTATGAAAGTGACAGGTGCAAAGTTCGCTAAACCATGACGTTCATCATTTTGTAGCTGTTCAGATTAGGTTAATCACAACAATTAAATGGAAACAATTAAATGTTTACATTATAAAATTACATACAAAAATACAAAGTTATATGTCTAATGTGGTCAATTAAAATATCTACAGATTCTCACTTTTTAAACTAAAATTAGTTCCAAATAAAGCTGTTAAGCTTTTTTAAGGACTTTAAAATAAATTGGAAGAAAATGTGCCCAAAATTACCAGTGCATGCCTTTAGAACATGGACATGTATTTCCAAATGTCCAATAAAGTAAGAATCCGGTCTCCATCTCCTGGGCTATCATGGAATTTTAGGCCAGTGAACTCTTTTTTTTCCCAGGGTTCCTATTTCTCTCACCTCATGAATCAATTCTTTGTTGGTCAGAATTAAGTCCAGAGAGTCATTTCCCAGATAATTCATTTCCTTTATCTTTGATGAATAGAATTTTCAATAAGGTGTGTCAGGAACTTGTATGATGTGACTTTGCTGAAAGAGAATTTCAGCAGATGTCTGTAGAGAAACTCTCTCATTGCTACTTTGTTTGGCTTCTGAGGCAGCTTGACGACCTGTGGAAGGACACGTCATCCATTTCCTTCCCCCCTGTTGCTCAGTGGTACACTCCCACCCTTCTGCTTAGTTTGTAACTTTCCCATTTGTTCTGCAGTATGTTTCTTCTGAGATTAATGAATCAGCCTCTGTTTTGTGCAGGCACCGTGTGGGACTCTGTCTGCTCAGTCCTTTGAGGAACCCACAGTCCAGTGTTTGGGTTTCAAACAGTCCTCCTCTGAGAACTTGGTGGGTTTCTGCAGCAGAGTCTGCAGACTGATCGATTGCTTCTGAGGGAACACATATGAAGCAAGTTTGTGCACATGTAATATGTAAGATTTGAATATAGAAATTAAGTTGATTTTGCACAGAAGTCTTGTAGTGTTCTAATTGTTACATTCTTAAAAGTGTTCATTGTACTACAGAATTGGTTAGCTTGCCTCAACTGACATTCATTTATAGTATAGTTTGTTTCAATTATCCATTTTTTGTACTTCAACATGAAAGGCTTGAAATGCATGCCTTTATCAGGTCACACTGTTACATGCATCCCTAATGTTAAAAAATTGAGGAATACATTACAGGTAGTTGATGGAAATGTAAAATTACTGATGAAGATTTTAAGGTTCAATCAAAGTGTGCAAATATTAATAGTTAACAGAGTTCTACTCTAAATATGGCAAGTGTTCCACAGGTGCTCAGCCATGTGAAACTTCAAGTGTACAAATTTTGATATGAAATCATAACTGGAAGATGAGTTTAGAAAGTTTCATAAGGATTATGTCATAGTTGTCCTTGGTCACCATCATGTTCATTGTTATACAACTCTGTCAAGTAGCATCCTGGTTTTTTTTTTCATATTTTCAGAACAAATGGTCCAATATGCTTTCCAATGGTGTTGATGGAACCATAAAAGCCTGATAGTGATAGTAAAATTAATATTTGTTAAGCACTTATTAGGTGGCTTGGGATTTGGAATTCTCTACTTTAATTTTTTCAACTCCGCTGTGAGATCAGTATCATTATTATAGCAATTTTATGGGTATGATAACTGGGTCTTGGAGAAACTGACTTATTTAAGGTCATCATATTTAGCACCAAAGAAAGAACACTTATCTTAGAGGTTATCTTCCCATCCTTAACCACTACATATACGACCCAAAACTACACGAGTGTTATAAAAAAAGGAAGTTAAAGTATTTTGAAGAACTAATAAAACTATTATAAAAATGGAAGAAGGGAGAAGCCTAGACCCAGGTTTACATTCTAATTTTTCTCTTGCAGAATTATTCACCTTGGAAGCAATAAAGAAAACAGCTTCCTTTCCCAAGTCCTTCATTTAACCCCTCAGGCCTACTCTAAACATGATTCTCTGAATCTTTTCATGATGTTATTTGTATCCACATGATTTACCAATAGAAAATTTTTTGGCAATTCTTCTCGTTGTTCAGTGCACTTTTCCAGAAAGTTCTGTGTCATTAAATTCATCATTATTGAGGTCTTAGTAGTAGTCATGTCCTTCCTTGACTCAATTTTATATTAATCTTTCTCTCTAATGATGCCTATTTATTATTTTTTGAATATAGACTATTGCTTTATAGTTAAACCACTTAACTCCCATGCTTAGAAAAGATAGATATATTTATTTTTATAGGTATCTAGTTTTGTTACTTTAGTGGTAGAATCTCCTCTACTGTATTGTAGTGTTCCATCATCATTTTTCTATTATGTTATTTTTATCTGTCCCTCTCTATCATTTAAGAATATTGTAATCACTGGTTTCCATTTTGTATCATTTCTCCAATTCAATAGAAATATTCTTTCTCCCAGCCATAAAAGTTCCTTAAATTCATGTAGCTACACTCCTTTAAAACAAACTTAGGGCTTCATGAAAAACAGGCTTCTACCTTCGTCATCTCTCCTTTGGTGATCATCGAACTCCAAGCCAGTGTGATTCTCCTTGGTGACTACTTCAGATGTGAAAACAGCTTATTTCTTCCCAAGATCTAGTCATTCCAAGCTCCAAGAGCTCCTGCTTATTTTCAGCTTTAGTTTTTTTGTTGTTTTTTATTCTTAAGTAGTTTCTCATATCCACCAGGAACCAATTAACAGTTATTAACACCAGTCTTTGAAAGTCAGTTAGTTGTAAAGTACCCCCAAATCAGAGCACAAGATCTTCAGTAATTATACAAAATTAATTAAGCCCACCTCTTATTCAAAAAAAAAAGACAAAGAAATTTTAGTCCTGCCAAATCTAGTACGTTTTATGTAAGAAAACTGAGATCTTATATTTTCTCCCTGCCTCTGTGGCTTGGCCACTCTGCCAAAAAAGTAAATTACATTGATTTTCTCTTTGTAAAGCTACCCCGTGCTCTCTGTGGTGAATAAATTTCCTTCTAGTTAGCATTCTGATTAATTTCCTATATTGGCTGTGGAAATGTTTCCTGTTTCCTGAAGTTTTATATCTTCTCTACCATCTTTATATCTGGCTACTGGTATATTCACTGAAATAGTAGGTCACAGAAATCTCTTTTGCCCTTCCTTCTGTTACTATGTGCAAGGATTTCCCTTTTGTGGTTTTCCTCCTTTTCATCTTTCTTTCCTTATTTTGATAGATTGCACATTGGTTTACTTCATATCCTTCTCTCTCAAGATTTATTATCAATGATGTTTGATGTGGGAAAGAATGAAGGCAATCCAGTTTTAATTTTGTTTTGAATTATTTAGTTTCATTCCGTTAATGCTGAGTACATGGCAACCAATCTAGAATATCTTGTTTTGCCTCATTGTTTTTCTTCTGAATTATCGTAGTTTTATAGCAAAAAGTAAAGTATACTTACAAAGGTTTACATGGCCTATTGAAAACATCTCTTACAATAAAGTTTGTAAGAAGCATACGAAGTTATAAAACATTTTCATGTATTCACGTGCAAAGGCCAAATACAGAAAAACAAGCATTAAACTTTCAATTCCTGATAACAATTTTTAAAAGATATTTATAGATGTACATTTAAAATCTTTAAGTTTTAATCATTGACCACAGGTTGTTTAAAGCGTTATTTTAAATTACAGATTTTCAAAAAGGGCTGTAGAAAAGGATAGCTGGCCCAAAAGTGTGGTCACTCTGCCGCCCTTGGAAGTTGGTGTAATTTCATCCTATGCATATTAATGGCACCTGTCTAATAAACTATATATTGTAGATTTATCCCGATGTGCTCCAAGTAAATTTAGACAAGTGGAAAATGTATTATCACTTTCACATTTATAAGCTCTTTCAATGTAAAATCTTTTTAAGTCTAGCAGAACAAGGATTCTGAAATTGCTGATCTGTTAAGGAATTATTTTGTCAACATGAAATAAAGAAAAAAGTGTCATATAATTTCCCTTTGTGCTTCCCAGATAAACTTAATCAAAATTAAGTTGCTTAGTGTCATTATCAAAAGGTTGCATAATATCTCTTTACTAACTTGTAGCACAATATCCATACCTGGAATTTCGGAACCTATCATTTTTCCATTAAAAAACTTAAGTGTTAATGTACAGGTTTATCAGAGAGCTAATTTTCATCTTTTTAAAACTACTCTTCATGATAAAGTAATTCTATTATTTGTATTTTCTTAAACTTAAGACATTTCAAAATCAAAGAAAATAAAGCAGTTAGAATAAACGACACAGGTGAAATCCTTTTAGAGTAAGACTTTCCAACAGATGCAAAGCTTACTTTATATGAAATAAAATGAAGATGTTTCAAACTTGCACATTTTTCTCATTATAATGTGTGTTATTAAAGTCTTGATTTCATAATGATTTAGTTTTACTTAATGGAATTCAATTTACATTCATTTAATAAGCTTCTACTAAATCACTGGTTATAATTAAAAAACACATCTCAGAATCTTTTCTGTATAAAAATAATTTAATATTTACCTGTAAGGGCCCTGGCTGTGTGGCTCAATGGACTTAGTGTCAGACTGTGAGCCAAAGGGTCACTGGTTTGATTCCCAGTCAGGCACATGTGTGGGTTGCCCACTAGGTCCCTGGCTGGTGGCATGTGAGAGGCAACCACACATCGATGTTTTTCTCCCTCTCTTTCTCCCTCCCTCCCCATCTCTCTAAAATAAATAAGTAAGTAAAAATTAACTTGTAAGGTGCAGGGCATTTTGTAATAATATGGAGTAGGTTAAAAGTAGAGTGCTATTCATACTCTTGGGATTAGGGTAAATGCAAGGGATTAAATTTTGCTTTTGAATTAGAGTAACATATATATTAGAAGAAGTAAAATTAACTAGCAATCAGGTACAATAAATTAAATGGCTATATTTCCTCTCAATTATTATTTGAAAAAGGCAAGTTAAATTCATATTGCATGCACTACAAAATCAATATGACCCAAATTTATAACCATTTTTAAAATACTAGAGTAGTTTCAAAAGAAAATCATTGTATTTTTAATATTCAAAGATCTATGGTATTTACTGAATGCAATAGGTAAATAAGGTCTATAAAATAATACATGAATCTGAAATGCAGCAAAGATCAGTATAGCATTGCCATTCTTGTTAAAACCCATTTTGGGGGATTTTTTATAAGCTACTTTTCTTTATTCTAGGATATTGTCTTTTACTTCCACTTATAACATGAAGGCCATAGGCACCTCAGACTGAACAGGTTTTTCATTCATATTTTATTTACCAGTAAATATACATTAGAAATTGTATCCTCAAGTACTAACAAATTGATTTTTTAACAATTTAACTTGGGCTCATATATTTTTCAACTTTCTAATAATTCCTTCCTAGTTGTATTATTGTAGATTGAGCAGACAGAATTGTTTCCAAGTGATAACTATGTGATATGGACCCTTGATATGATTTAAAAATACACCAAAAAATTATACTGAGAAATTTCTGGTGGTAGTAATTCAAAAGTTAGTCATTGACTTGGTAAATTGAGGCTTTCTAGAAAACATTTATGGAGGTTCTGATTAGCCAATTATTATAGAATCAATCTGCATAAGTATGATATATATCTATACTTAAATACATTATACATTTCTATTTATTGAAGAAATTAATTCATTTTATTCTATACAACCACAGAGAAATTGAAGAAGCCCAAGAAATTCACAAGCAACTTTGTCTTTGTTACACTAAATTTGTGAGAGAAATATTGACTACTTGATTTCTGATCAAATCAGTTGTTCCTGTTCTCATCTTGTGGACATTCTAACTTAGGGCATTCCATTCTGTATACTTAATTTCCCTGAGAATCTTAACTGAAAATGATCTGTGTTGTCCTCAGCAAGTCAGGAAGATTTGGTATGCAGATGCTGTATTTCATTCTAATGACCTTACCGTGGTAGACGAATTGATTTCGTGACTTGGTTGGGAAAATAAAATTTGCTACAATAAAAAATAACAGCCCTGGCTGGTATAGCTCAGTGGGTTGAGTGCTGGCCTGTGAACCAAGGGATTGCAGTTTGATTCTCAGTCAGGGCACATGCCTGGGTTGCTGGCCATTTCCCAGCAGGGGACACATGAGAGGCAACCAGACATTGATATTTCTCTCTCTCTCTCCTTTCCTTCCCTTCCACCTCTAAAGATGAATAAACAAAATATTTTTTAAAATAATAACAAAAGGCCATATTTTCATGTTATTTTTGGAGAAATGACTTGAATTTAGTGATTCTGAGTTGTTTTTACCTCCTCCATTTCTCTACCAAATACCAACTATACATATATTCATTTATTGTGGTGCCGTGTGCAAGATACATGGACTCAACCTATGACATTTATAAAGAATCACATCTAAAAGTGAAGGCAGCAAATTCTTCATTCATGGACAAGAAAAAAATAAAATGATATAGTTAAAAGACTATTTTCAACCCTCTGGCATCAAAGGGGAAAAATTCCAGCAGTATTGTTTTTTTGTCTCCATCAGTGTTTGGCAGGATAAAACGTTTTAAGCATATCACTTACCATTCATTGACTGGGACTTGGCTATCTAGATTTTGTTCTAGAAAAATCTCTTAAAAGAAACTCTGTCCAAATGTTTACAACTTAATGGGGGAATAAAGAAAACCCAGAAATGGGAGGAGAGTGGAACCTGAATGGGTACAATAATGGTAGAGATACACACATTCTTACAATTAATAGTACCCTCTCTTAAAATGCTTAATCTCTCTTGTGTAAAAAATGAAATAAGAAATGGTTTGTTTATTGAACGAGTAAGTTCAGAGTGATCTTACAACTTAAGAAACTAGCATCAGTTGAATTCAACACAAATCTTTGGTCTAAGTTTTCTCATCTGTGTAGATCAAATAAAGTAAGCAATGGCTATATCCAGGGGGTAATATGTGGCCAATGCTCTTTAGTATAGCCTTTTATGTCCAAGAACTTTGTGAATTTGTTATTACATCATTATAAGTTTTGCTTTAAAATTTAAATGTTTATAATATTATTTTGATGAAATTTTATTTAGAGCTAGAATGTGGTGACATTTTTGTTTTTCTTATTTTCAGAGCAGCAAACTTATGGTATATGACTTGCAAGTAAGCACTAGTGTGCAAGACAGCATATGTTCCCAATAGGTAACTGACACAGAAAAGAAGAAAACAATGTGATTTAATGAAGCAATTTCAGCATTTGTAACTTAGCATATGGTTTGAGGAGAGGATAAAATCAATAAACAATGTGGATTGAAAAGTTCACAGTCAAAACTGCTTCTTAAATCAGATTACATGTTTTATGACATTTTAATGATGTAATCATCAAGACTTTTTATTCTCTCCCCAAAAAATATATTCTGGAAAAAAGCAACATTTCAAAATTTGATTTTCAATTCTATGAATAGCACAACATGTCAATTTCTATTTGAAAATGACACAAAAAACGTTTTCTTTATATTCCATATTGATTCATTCATCTGTGTTGAACTATACTTTACCCATCTCAATCTTTATATACATTATATAATATACATTATGTAGGATCACATAAGTATATTAGACTTTTGGAAAACATGCAAAGAGATAAGTTATCTGATAGAGAAGACCCACACATGGTAACTCATTATTTCTGGATCACGTTTTATTTACCTAGGATATTCTGAGAACTGATATAATTGATGATGAAACTTCTCTTATATTAAAAAAGAAAGAAGGATATATATCTATGTGTCTGTTATGTGTATGTGTGTGTCTATATGGCATTGACTATGTATTATGGAGAGTATAAAGTTGTTACAGATTAATTTGATACTTGTTCTCATCAATTTAAACTTGCTTAACTAGTAGCTGCCCACGTGACTTATCAGTTTCCCCTTGTTTGATCTCAATCAATATTTGTGGATATAAGGAATGTGACTAAATGATGTGGCAGCCTTACTTCAGTCAGCTTACTTTCTGATACTTGCTAATGTTTTTCAGAATGCTATAGCTTATCGTTACAGAAGTGTATCCTTCTTCCCCCCACACTACAACCATACATCATAAGTCTGTGAGACATCCCGCATCTTATCATGCCATGCTTAGTCTTGGCCTATTGTGAATCAGTATGAGCAAGCAGCTATTTGCCTGGCTATAGGAAGGGGTCTACTTTAAGAATCTAATTGAATTTTTGAAATTCTGTTTTATCTTCTGAAATAGAGGCAAAGGTATCATGCTCTGTTGTATAAAATATTAGAAAACCCTCAATTTGTAATGTAGTATTTAAAAAATGAAATGCAGCGTATTCAGGGAGCTATTTTTCAGACGCCTATCCAAGATGCAATATTGCCAGGGGAGACCCAGCAAGGCTCTAAGTCCATGTATAAGTGGGTATTGTGCATAGCAAGAATTGGACAGAGTTTTTAAAGTCATCCAAATCAGTTAGGAATGCTGACATTTACTTTATATAAGTACAACGAATAAATGTTTGTCCTCTACAAGCTTGAAATCACTGACCATCTAAAAAATACTTTTTAATGTGTTGCTTTTAGTGTTTTTTCCTGTATGCACATGCACACACCCCTGCTTCTCTGAATCCCATAACTCTGAACTTACAACAAATCCTCTGTTGTGAAAATAATTTGGTATCCAAGGAAGATCACAAAATACACACAACCCATCATATCTTCGTCTCTTTCCATTGCCAGCAGTTTTTCAAGGACACTAAGTGTTATGACAGATTATGTTGGTTACATTTCAAGGGTTTCTTAAATTTTTGTAAAACAATAAATGATATAAAGATAATTCAAATATACAATTTGTGAAAATAAAATAACAACCACGGTAATTAAGGATTTAGATGTCTGTTGGAACTATTGTGCTATGAGTCATTCTTTGGTTACTAAGCAGCATTGTTAATAATGATTTCTAAGAATTCTGAATTTGAACTTTAAATATAGTTTAGCATACATTATATTTTTAAACATGTAAATAAAAAATTAAGGTAAACATATTCATTATTATTAGTAAATACATCTTTAATATGGGGAAAATACAGAATGCAGGGACCCCACAAAACAATATTTTCCCAGTTGCAGTTTGGGCTATCAGTTTCACAAGATGCAAACCACACAAAAATTATCTTTTCTGTTTTAAATAATGAAGTTACTAAACAAGTAAAATATTTGTTGGATTAAAAATATGTTATACATGTATTAATTGTTTTCAGTGAAAATGTAATGTTTTATGTATGATTATAAGGAAACTACTATTTCACCCCCCCCAACCCACAGAAAAGCATGGATCAGGCCCTACAACATATTAGGAGCTATGGAAAGTTACAAGCAAGTATTTTTGAGCACCATATAAAAGATGATATGTAAGAACAGGGCTTTGGGGATGAAAAGAGGAAGTATGGACTGATATGAGGGACATTTAGTGAACAATGCAATAGAGATTGACATAGATTAATTAACTGGCAGGTCATGGAAATGTATTGATGAAAGAGAAAGGAGATGTCAATGTCAAGGTTAAATTCTAGGTTTCTGGCCTGTGTGACAACTGATGTAACACTGAAATAGGGAACACTAGTAGGTCAATCTGGGGGACTCAAGGAAGCAAGAATGTTATTATTTCTTCTTTTTTTTTTTTTTATTCTTTTAAAATTGATTTTCAAGCAGGATATATTGCTGTCCCTGGAGATGTCAAGAAGGCAGGCAGAGCTATAAATATTAAGCTCAGAGCAGCAGTCTGGCATAGAGACATCATTGTTAAATATAATAATAAATATATATGAGACAATCCAGAGATTATAGTAGAGGGAGAAAAGAGGACCTGGAGTAAATTCTAGGAATATATATCAATAAAGTCAAAAGCTCTTAAGATACGATCCTTATTTATTCAGAAAAACATTTTCTAACCTAACAGCTGAATTTAAGTCTTACCATTATATGCTATTATTGAGCTATTTATTTGAGTGATTTTTTTTCCAAAGATTTTATTTATTTTTAGAGAGAGAGAAAATTCAATGTGTGGTTGCCTCTCGGGTGCCCCCTACTGGGGAACTGGCCTGCAACTCAGGCATGTGCTCTGACTGGGAATGGAACCAGTGACCATTTGCTTCGCAATCAGGTACTCAATCTACCAAGCCACACCAGCCAGGGCTATTTGAGCGATTTTTAAAACATAATATTTTCCTTCTTTCATAAATTAAATATTCATTCCTGCATTAAATATTCATGGGAGGAAGACCATACCTTTTTTACAGTTTATTTGTATCCCCAACACCTAGTACATTTTTGGGTACTGTGAGGGTTAAAAATATATGCATTGAGAAAAAGAGAGAAAATAGAAAGGAAACGTGAAAGTGGTGCAAGAAAAATAAGAGTTAAAGCTAGAACATCTTATTTACTGAGGAAATGAAGGAAGAACAAAAGCCAAGAGGGAAATATTAAGTAGAAAAGTATTAAGTAGATCATATATCTCCTATACAGAAAAAAACCCTAAAATTTAAGTACAAAACACATGAACGAAGTGAATTGTTCTTAATTATAAAACTTGATAAATCTTTTACAACTTCACAAACACACACACACGGCCACCTCTGATATAAATATACAGAATTCTTTAATGCCAGTTTCCAGGCAATAGTTCCTTAAGTAAAACCAACAGTCTGACTTTTATCACTGTAGTTTAGTTCCTCCTTTCCTTGAAATTTATACAAATGGAAAGATGCAGCATGTACATTTGGAGTCTGGCTTTTACTGAACTTTATTGTATGAAATTCATTTAGATATTTTGGTGATTATTTCTATTTTAAAGAAAGTAATCAGTGTGAATCTCAAAAAATGCCTTTAGAAACTTCATTTTTTTTTCAAAAAATAATTTCCATAGCCAAAGAGGAAGACAGAAATCCTAGTTAATTTTAAGTGGATTTACATTTTGTAATCTACATAGAAGAACTAATTTTAACTTTCAATAGATGTTAAGGAATATTGAATCTTTTCTTTCACATATAATAACCCCACAAAAACAATTCTCTGAATTAAAAATTCTATAAATTTTATCTGCTTCTTTTATCATATATTAAAGTCTTAAGAATTTAGCAAAGCTACATTGATTTTTATGGTGAAATTCATCTTTTAGCAGTACTTTTTATTGAATTTTAAAAAATATGTTTTATTCTTAGAGCAATTTTGGGTTCATAGCAAAATTAAATGTGAAGTGCAGAATTCTCACATTTGTCCTTCCCAATTCATATCTAGTGTCCTCTACTGTCAATATCCACATCAATTTCTTTAATAAGCTTTATTGAGATATAAGATGCATGTAATACAATTCACCAATTGTATTTCTTCACCAAGAAATACAAGAACCTTCACCAAGTGTAAGGTTCACGAGTTTGACAAACGTGTACAATTATCAAGCCAACATCAGGATCATGACATGGAACATTTCCAACATCCTCAAAGCTCCCTGACTCTCCCTGGCAGTCAGCTTCTCATTTCATCGCGTTTCATTGTGGTCACTGGCAACTACTTGTCTGTTTTGTAAATCTAAAGCTTTGAGTTTTCTAGGATTTCATCAAAATGGCATTGTAGAAAATATATTCAACCATGGCTGGCTTCTTTTCCTTAGAAAATACTTTTGAAAATTATTTTGTTATTGTACATAATCTACTCCTTTTTATCGATAAGTAGTTTTCTATCTTACAGATATGTAATTATTTGTTCATCTAGTTATTAGTGGATATAAATTTGTCTTGCTTTATAGTTTTTACCTATAAGAATAAAACTACTGTAAGTTTTGGATACACATTCAGATTAATGTGCTTTCATTACTTTTTGTTACATACCTAGCACAGACTGTTGTGTTATATGGAAAGTGATGTGTTTATAAGCAACTGTTGACATGTTTTCTGAAGTAAGTATATGCTTTTTAGATTCTCACAAGTAACACACGAAAATTCCACATCTTAATTTTTACTTGTTGTTATCGATATTTTAAGTGGTAACCATTCGATAGAGTTTGTAGTGGTAGCTCAGTGTGTTGATATTTTTTGCTTTTCCTTAATGACTAATGATCTTGAGCCTCTTTTCCATTATTTGCCACTGATATTTATCTTTGATAAAATGCCAATGCAAATGCTGTACACATTGTTTAAATAGAGTTGTTTACCTATTATTATTAAGTTGTAGAAGTTCTTTCTACATTCTGGCTGCAATGTTTTATTTTTCAGATATTTGTTTTGAAAATATTGTCTCCCAGTGTATATCTGACCTCTTAGTTTTCCTTTACAGTGACTTTCAAGGAGAAAAAGTTTTTAATTTTGAGTAAGTCTAAGGATTCTACCTGATACTTTGCATCCTATGAGGTCTTTCCACTACGGATGATGGAAGTATGAACCATGAGACCTTTTGGCTCCATGCATTTTTCTACCGAATCCTTAGTGGTTTTTCTCCTTCCTAGTACAGTCTCTTCTCACACATAGGAGATCAGTAGTATTCCAAGGGCCTAAGGAGACCCTTCTGCAGACACACAAAGGTCTCTATTTTTCTATCTATAGCTTTCTCTTTTCTACATTTTTGCTCAGCAAAATATAACTGCTTTAGCCCTTCAGAACTCAGTTCTCTGTAAACTCAACTCAACAAAAATTTTGTTTTGTGCTTAGGTCTTCTCCACCTTTCTGCATTAAAGTCTGGATGTTGCTCCCACACAATAAGTTGATGCAATTTTAGGGCTCACCTTGTTAACTTCCCTTCTCTGAGGGATTATATTCCTGCACCACCTGCTGTGCAATATCTTGAAACCATTGTTTTATGCACTTTGTGTTCCTTTTTGTAGTTTAAATCAGAAGAGTAAATCTGGTCCATGTTATTCCATATTGGCCAGGAACGTTAGTTTTTTATCTTGCATAATATTGAAAGTATTATAAAATATCCATATTGAGTGGACTGACAACATTTCCATTTGAGCAAATTTTAATGCCAGCAATATCTGATTGTAATGTATTTTAAAGAATATTTTGCAAAAGTGTTCATGCCTTTTCATAAAGTCAGATTTCCTTCTTTAAATAATGTATGTTTAGACTTTTGATTTTCTATTTTTACCTGGCATGACTCCTTCTTTCCTGACTCATATTGTTAACTTTTTATTGACAGCTCCACTTGGCTGTCCTGTGAGAACATCAGCTACTTCTCAATGCCAGATTATCCTCAACAGACAAGTGTTTCCTTAGAGAATCAGTTTTTGGCAGAGGATGAGGTAGGATTCAATAATCACTCTAGAGGATTTAGTTTGAGCAAGACTGAATTAAATTACTTTTAAGTATTGTAGCTGCCTAACTCAGTTATAGGCAATTTAAGGCAGTCATAGGCAATTTAATCAATCCACCTTTATTAATCTTCCATATGTTCCACCATAGAAATCTTTCAAAAATTACATTGTATCATATAATCCCCCTGCTTTCAGACCTTCAGTGTTTTCCACTGTCTGGAAGACAAAGCTGAAATTCTTCAGCATGGTATTCAACTCCCTTTGCCATGTGACTAGTTCATGATTCCAGCCTCATTTCTACCTCTACTCCTGAAGAGTATAAGCTTGTGGGCTCCAGAGTTTAGATATTTTTTCTTTTTTAAGTACACATTAATACAAAATGTACCAAAGAGCTCTAATCCTGAGTTTAGCATACTTGGGTTCTTGGTAGTTATAGTAGTTCCTACATCACATACTTGGGAGAATTAAACGAGTGCACATTTCAAAAATATACATGATATCTGGCAGTTGGTAAGTGCTCATTAAGTTCTTATTTTCATTATTTATTCACAATGATAAGAATTACTTTACTGATTATTTATAACTATTTTTACCAACTTCACTAGATTGTGTATTCATTCAAGATATTCATATAGAAATTTACCATTAAGATTAGACTATCCACAAACTCACAGTTATTAACAACCACACCTAAAATGAAAGCAAACTAAAAGGACAGCTAGATCAGGAGTGGAAACATAGAAATGAAGATCTCAAGGAGGGTTAGCAACAGGGGAGTGGGAGGAGGAGAAGGGGAGAGAAGGTACAGAAAATAAGTAGCATAGACAGTAGATAGAAAATAGATGGGGGGGGCAAGAATAGCATGGGAAATATAGAATCTAAAGGACTTGAGACACATGGTCATCAACTAAAGGGGGGGTGATGGTGGGGATGGGGGGTAGGGTGGTGGGGAATAAAGGGGGAATAGAACAACTGTAACAGCATAATCAATAAAAAAAATAAGATTAGACTATTCAAACATCTCTTATTTCTCCTGAAATGCTTATTTAGTTGAAAAATAAATTTGAAAACCTGTACTCTTCCTGACTTTCTAAACATTTTCTTAATTTTCTATTTAATTTATTAAAACATCCCTGATTCTCGTGCTTATAATGTTCACAGTGTAGAAACTAAATAACTTATCCCAAAATGTAGGTACAAATGTTGATAGATATTTCAGAGAAAAGTAATAAAGTTTCTACGGTAGCTGAGAATAAATGATTCTGATTTAAGAATTTAGGAAATGCTTCCTCGAGGTGATAAATCATAAGATGGCAGGTGAAGAAGGAGTAGAAATTGATTTGTTTGGGGGGTTGGGAAGGTAGGAAATGCAATGTTCTAAGGTGTGAAATAGGATAAACTTCCAAAACCTCAATAGAAGCGTTAAGTTAAACAGGTGTCTTTGGAGTTATACTAATACTTCCCAATCCTTAAAGGTGTGACATGCTTGGGGTGTGTAGGCAACATGTTTAGAATTGTAATTTTAAAAATCACTTTAGTGACATCACGGGATGATGTTGAAGGGCAGCTAGAGTTAATGGAAGAATAAAGGGTCTATTTCACCCTTTCTAGTTTGAGATGATGGGGGTTTGGATGGATGCTGTCAGTAGACATGGAGAGAAGCAGAGAAAAAAGGACTATTCAGAAGACTACCTGTAGGACCTGCTGATGGAATAAATGAGGGATAAGAGAGACTAAAAAATAATTCATAGGTTTCAGGTATCTAGATTTGTGAACTGGTCCAAGAATGGTCAAATATGACCTGGAAATAATCTTTGAAGATTGATAAAATAAACATGCATACTGCAATTTTAAAATGATACTTAAATCCCTAATATTGCATATGTGGATATTTCTTAATAAATGGGTGCTAGATGAATATATTAAAGTTAGACACATGATTATGTTAACTGAGCACAGAGAGTATGTGCTCACCAGATGGCTGGCATTACATGTCTAGATAAAATGAGATGGACACTCATCAGATCATTCCAATAATTATGTTCAAAGACCCATTTTTCTTTTTTCTTTCTTTTTTTTAAATTGTTGTTCAAGTGCAGTTGTCTCCATTTCCCACCCCAGCCATCCCCACCTCCCACCCTTGATCCTATCCCGCTTTGGCTTTGTCCTTGTGTCTTTATACATGTCCCTGAAAAACCTCCCCCCTTTCCCCCTTTATCTCCTCCCACTTCCCCTCTGGTACTGTCAGTTTGTTCTTAATTTCAAAGAACAAACTGTCTCTGGTTATATTTTGCTTGCCTGTTTGTTTTGTTGATTAGGTTCCACTTAAAGGTGAGATCATATGGTATTTGTCTTTTACCACCTGGCTTATTTCACTTAGCATGATGCTCTCCAGATCCATCCATGCTTTTCAAAATGGTAGGAGCTCCTTCTTTCTTTCAGCTGTGTAGTATTTCATTGTGTAAATGTATCATAGTTTTTTTTATACACTCATTTACTAATGGGCACATAGGTTGCTTCTAGCACTTGGCTATTGTAAATTGTGCTACTATAAATGTTGGTGTGCATAAATTCTTTTAAATTGGTGTTTCAGGGTTCTTAGGGTATAATCCCAGCTGTGGAATTGCTGGGTTGAAAGGCAGTTCCATTTTTAGTTTCCTGAGGAAATTCAATACTATTACCATTACACTTCTCCAAAGAGGACATACGGAGGGCCCAGAGACATATGAAAGGATGCTCAGCACCATTAGCCATCAGAGAGATGCAAATTAAAAACACAGTGAGATACCACTTCACACTGGTGAGGTATGCCCATCATAAACAAATCAACAAACAATAAGTATTGGCAGGGTTGTATAGAAAAGTGAACCCTAGTGCACTGTTGGTGGGAATGCAGACTGGTGCAGCCGCTGTGGAAAACAATACCAAAGACCTATCTTTCAAGTGGTCCTTTTATGATTTTGAAATTGCTTCACTACTCTGTTTTATGTTCTACATAGAGCTATAAATAGCATAAATATTAAGAAGCTTTGATTATCAGAGTTCTATTTTCCTTTGTATATTTTAATTTTTATAGAAAATATTTTAAAATAGAATTTTCTAATTTGATTTTTATCCATAATATAAATTTATACATATAAAATCTATACCTAAAATTATCAATGTTATAGTTAACCTGACACAAATATTGTGTATATATATATATGTGTGTGTGTATATACTTTTTTTCTAAAATATATAGATAAATTCATCTTGAATTTATTATAATCCTATGGCTTGTAATCTGAAAATCCTAGCTAGGATATAAAACTGCTAGAGTTAAAAAGTATTCTTCAATAACAAATATCAATCAAGGAATAAATATCTCATTGGATTATTCATGTATAGTATATTAACATGTTGTTTAAAATTTACCCAGGAAAATGTCATTTTATCACATTTACTCTTAAAAGAATTGAGAATTCATAGTTTATAATTATGTTCATATAAATAATCACTCAAGTAGACTTTGAAATGATTCACTTTAATAATATAATGTCAGGAGTTGTAAATGTATGTTAAGCAAATATGTTTATAATATTTAAGCAATGAAAATAAACATCCTTATTGCCCATCATGCTAATTTTTGAAAGTTTTCTGTACAATTTAAACATTCATTGAATTTTACTTCTAAAGTGACTTGTTTAATCCTCCCTGATTTTATTCTCTCTAAAATGACTTTAAGTATCCTAAGTGATGACTTTAGTACTATGTTACTTATTTCTTATAATGAACACATGTGGGTAAAATGGTTCCTCTTTGAATGTTGAAACTATTTCCAGGTATGTTATTATTAATACATTTGTTAAAGACGTTACGGTATAAATAGTCATATGAAACTTTTGAAAATTGTTATTGAAATTAAGAAAATGAAATATTCTTCAGACCTACTTTACAACAGTCTTCTGTTTGCTATACTTATCAAAGAGAAAACCAAAATTTAGGCACTGCCTCAACATTTTTCCTTCACGTTAGCCATGTGAGTGTGACCCAAAGGCCCTGATCAAAATAACCACCCTTGCATTTTTTTTATTCCATACCTCATGTGCTCAGAGCCACAACCATGGGGAAAAGTTTTACAAACATTCTTTAGGTTACCATACCCTTTCCATGGTTCTTGCCAAACTTCTACACAGTAGGAACTATGAAAACCAGTGCCAAATCCTCCCGTTCCTCATATAGCTTCTAACAGCTGCAAACCCTTAAGCTTCAAGTGCAGCTGCTTGAGAAGAACTATTGAAAGGGCCCACAAAGGCTGATACACAGATTACATATGTTCAATAACCTTAAGGAATAAAAAATGAATATGTGGTTGTATTAAGGCCATTAGACAGGGGAAAATTGCACAAGCAGTCTCTAATTGACCTCGCAGGGAGAGTCTGATCTCCCTTATTGTGCCTGTATTAGTCCCCAAATCACCTACTTTTGTTTGGATTATATATTCTTTCAACACACAAACCCACACCAAATAAAGTACAATTATGTTGGTTCAGTTAATGATTTGTAATTTTCCAAGGGAGCATTATTGGAACAGTTAATTTCTGAAAAGTCTAAAGCAATCCCTGGTACCAAATCTTTACTAGGGACCCAATATGTGTGTGATATATAAACCAGCAAAGAGAGTGGAACCCACGACAGATGTATGAGCTAACCCATATAAAAAAGAAAGAGAAAATTTAAGGAAAACCCCACATCTGATAGAAATAACTTAAAACACATTTTCTTCTATTTTTTAAAAAACTAGATCTGATCTTTCCCCAATGATTAAAACAAGTTCAATTTATGCTTTAAATCCTTTTTCCATTTCTTAATGAATGTTACAAAAATGGACACTTATGAAATGCTCATCTATTCTTTCAGTTTCTAACTAACTTTATTTAGTTGAATGAACACAATTAGGCAGGTACACATGAAGACAGAAGTTGCTATTGAAAGATACTTTTGTATCAGCCTGGGAAAGCAGAATCCCTTTTTCTGTCATCTTAGTGACGTTACATTCATTTATGCCCAATCTCTGTGTTTAAAGTTCCCAGTTCTTCAAATATCCATCATTAGGGGCAAAGGAATAATCCTAGGGTTAGATATAAGTAAAGTGTGCTGGGAACTTCAACGTAATATATGACTAAAATAAGCTGAAAGTCTTAGGCATCATGAATTACAATTTATAAAATATAAAGAATATTAACATATTAATGATCAATAGTTATAACTTTCCTAATAAAAAGAAGGCAAACTGTTCAGTTTGATGAGGGAAACATAATTCTAAATAATCACATATTATATGGTTTAACTTCATCCTCCACCTAAACTTTAAAGTTTAAAGGAAGTTTAAACTTTAAAGTTTAAGGGAAGAGATTTGTGATACTAATGGATATCTTTTACTCTGTTGTGCTCTATTAAGGCACTTAATACTGATTTATATTATATGTAATCACTTACCCACCATTGAAGTATGTAGAACATTTTCTACTGTTTATCCCTCTATTTATTCCTTTATCTAGCTAAACAATATGTATATATAAATTATGTATACATATATACACATGCATATACAATATATATTCATATATACACATATATATATATATATACATACACACATATAAAACACTGTGATGAACATCTTTGTGAATAAGGCTTTTGTTAAACTTTGGTTTGTATAGAGCTTTTGTTAAAATTTTAAGAACATTCATTATCCCTGAATGGTGGATGGAGTTCATCATTCAACTTCTGCTTAAAACATCCTCTTCCCAGAGACCTCACTGCTTCCTGAAATTCACTGTTGGAAACATTACTCCCTAGGCAGTTCAGTATGCTTTTTTTCCCTCTGAAAGTGCTTTGGTTGCTACCTACAGATTGGGCTGAACATGTGCCAACTCTCCTTGCCCACACTAAATGTAATGAGATGTAGCATATGACCTGGAACCCCAGCTGCACAAGGCATTTAAAAATCTACGGAGGTACTTCATCAAGGAGTTTCCAATAATCAAGAATTCAAGGTGAAGGGATTAAAAAAAGGGGTAAATGGTGATGAAAGAAGATGACTTTGGGTTGTGAACATACAATACAATGTACAGATGATGTATTATAGAGCTACCTATATACCTATATAATTCTATTAACCATTGCCACTCCAATAAATCCAATAAAAAAGAATGCAGACTTGCTTTATTCAGATCTCAACACAATCAATGTTCACTTCATTTAAAGCCTCTTTATATTAAACAATTTGAATTTATTCCTTGTTGAACTTTATTCTTGAGCTAATTGTGATTCGATGCTCCTCGACTTCTACGATATTCTATGATTTATTTGTGCATACATATGTCCACAAAAATGTGCTGAGTGCAATAAAACACAATTTTAGCATTTTTCTTGGCAACTATTTTGGAATTTAATTACATCATGGCATAAAATTTGTTTTTGAATTTTGTAACAATGCAAATAACTAAAATATATTAGTGTTAACGATGTGCCAATCACTTCCAATTTCTTTACATTAACCTGCATATCCATGCTCAGAAACGGCTGATCTTGTTCCATTTTGCAGGTGCATAAACTTAGGCTGAAAAAGCAGAAGTTACCTACTGATCCAGAATTCAAACTCAGGCAGTTTTGCATAACATTCCTTGTTGCTAACCAAAACAATGACACACTTCTATAGCTAGGATAATTTTAAATCTAGAGAAGGTATTGACGTATGTAGATAACAACTTGACATTCTTATAAAAATTGCATTTAGTTTAGAATTCCCAAAGAGAATTAATATGGTAAATAATTTTTCATACTTTAACTCGGATGAACTGTTAGAAGACTGCAAGACACAGTGTTTGCATGTGTGCATACACCTATGTCAGAGTGACACTTAGGAAGTTCCATATATTTACCTGGTGATGTTTCTCTCTAATGCAGTCTCTTAGTGGACGCCCCCGTTGTGTGCCTGTGTAGATGACTGATGGGCCTCCTTGGTGTTCTGGTGCCTCCTCCATACGCATATTCCTCCCACAGGGTCTTAGAACACTGTCCTACTGTATGTTGATAAAACGGAGGTTGTGAAATGCAGTTCATGTTTTCATTCTTGCTTTGACTGAACATCTGCTCACCCAAGACCAGCTTTTTCTAGTTCTATCCACTCATTACTATGGTTACCATGGTATATACTCTATTTTAGGTCCGTATCTATTGGCGTGTGGCCATTCTCTCTGGGAGGAAAAAAGCAAAAGTTTTCCAGAGCCAAACTGGCCTTCTATTCAGTAAATATGGTAATTTTTGCCTGTGCTAAGTTTCCTCCCCTCCCTTTTCCTTTTATGTTTGGTGTTCTTCTGTTTGGAAAGGATTCTTCCATCCAACTTTTTTGTGTGGATTGAACTACACATTTTCTACTTAATTACTCCCTCTGTTTTGAAAAGTTTCCCCTTAATTGCACTCACATAGGGTTTTTTCTATAGTCATTGTGATACTTCAATGTGACAGTTGCCTGCTTATATTCTTCTAAATATGGTATCTAGGGTAAGAAAGTTCCAGTATTTCTAGAGATCATGCTTTTAGTAGATTTTAGCCACCTGATAGACATGTGCTGTCCAATGAGATAAACAGCCAGCAGCCTTGGATGACAATAAAATTCCAGAATTGTGCCATTATTAGTTGAGTTTTGAACATTATGAAGACTTAGTAAGAAAAAAGAAATATAGAATTTATCCATAATTTTATTTGGACTGTGTGTTAATTACATATAATAATATTCATTTTATTATAGGTAAAATAAAAGGTTATATTAATTTCACTATTTAAACTTTTTTAGTTAGAAATGTAAATGCTAGGAAATTTTAAATTAAAATGTGGCTTGCATTGTAGTTGAATTAGAAGTTGCTACTTTAGACCATTTCTGACAGTTGAGATAATGTCAATAAACAAAATAACAATAATTATTCATTATTTGGCTTTATATTTATATTCTTATCATCAAATACAATAATTTCTTTGCTTAAATGTATGTATCCATAGTCATTAAATGTGTTTATGACTGTGGATAAACATAGTCATAAACACATTTAACAAATTGAATTTTTCTTTAAAAAACTGAATTTGTTAAGAAAATGTGAATTATACAATCTTTACTTTCTAGCAAGCACTAAACAGTGTGTTTACATATGCGTGTGTGATAAGAGAGAAGACATTATATTTATACAATATATCAATTGAGCTAATAAATTATTCTTCTTCACAGTCATAACCTGTGTTTATGAATGTAAAAATATGTTTTAACAGGAGTAAACCTTCATAGGCAGAATATACATACAAAAGATCTGACTCACTGCTCATAAGCATTACATCGTTGAAAATTTTGTTTCTTTAAAACATTTCAAATCGGCACATCTTCTGTCCTTGTAACTATTTCTTTATCTGGGTTTTTTCTTTGAAGAGTGAGTATATCATTCTTACTCTGGCAAGCTGAAAGAGTTTGAAAGTTTAAAATAGTAATGAACATTCTTTTGTAACTTTCTATTAATCGTAGGCAGCTGTCTCCCTCATTGTTTTGTTCTAATTTCTTCTATGGGTGCTAAGGTTTTTGATAAAGTGACAGAGGAGGAGTATAAGGAGTGTTGAGTCAGTGTTGTGGAAAATGTTCAACACTATCATTTTCAATTAAGAGCATTACCAGGGTTGAGTATTAGCCAATATAGCATCATTCCTTGTGTAGTGTTCTACAATGTGAAAGTGTAAATACCAGATAGGGACATTCAAGGAAGGTCTTATATGTGTTTATGATGAGGAGCTTGAGAGTAGCTTGAACTGAGCATTTTGGAGGGCTGTATTTTATAAGGTATTTCTGAATTAAAACTCACATGCGGTATGTAAGTACTATTGTTGTTTTCCCCATTTCACATAAGAAATATTCCATCACAGCTGGATTTTTTCTCAAAAATAAAATTAATAAAGATAACTAAAGACTTAGATCAAGGCCTGAAACAGTGTTCATGGCAATAGTCTTAGACTGAATTGTAACTTTAAAAAAATGAGATTTTGTTATTTCCCTTTCTTATCTTAAATAATAAAATAATTCATAACCTTATTATGTGAAATGACTCCATTGATAACACATATGCAGTGAATAGAGACATTTAAAAATAACCTCTTTGGGTGTAACAAACTTAATAAAGTTACTCAATCTTTAAATATACTCATGAACTATAAATATTTATTCTGGAGTAAGAGCTAATACATAGTGATCACTAAGTATTTTTCCTTCTATATTTTTTTCTACAAAGTCCAGATCTATCTACATCTTGAAGCCTATCTACACCTACTCCATTAGTAGAGCATATGAAAATAAACAAATGCTTCAAGTTGTCAGTGCCTTTGATTATATCACAGCCATGTGTTAAGGTTATATTTTTTAAACTATATGGCATTGCCACTGAAAAACCAATAGACTCATTTCTTCATATTAAATCAATTTTAACTAAGCTTTAAGAAGAAATGTTAGACTTTACCTTGAATGCTGACTCCCAGCCTGGCCCAGGATTTAATATACTTAATTTAGGAATTAATAAAATTTAACTTGTCTAAATATATATGTTTTTACAGATTACTGTCCAGGACAAACTAGACTCAAATTAAAACTATCTCTTTTCACTGACAATGTATCAACTATGTAAAAAAAATATATATATATATATATATATATATATATATGATATATACACACACACACTTTACAGAGGAGGTAGAACACATTGCCCTGAATAAGAATTCATGAATATTTAAAATCATTGTGATCACATTTCATGTGCAGTAGATACAATGCCATTCTTTTTTTTTTGGAAATGTGTCATTGGGACTTCAAATTTTGGTTTATTTGTAATATCCTGCTAGGAACATCTGCTAGAAGCCACTTGTGAAAGTCATAGTGTCACCAACCCGCTTTTTAACATATTGCATGACTCAGTGATTTATGAAGCTTGTAGATCCTTTGTCAAAACTCTTTCTGAAAGTGTAATGAATAAAGCAGTAGTGAGTCATGGTAAAAAAACAAGTTAATGAAAAAGGAAGACAACTGACTCCTGTTTATGATAATTTTGTGAACAAGCTGAAGAGATGCTATTAAGAATTAGCTTTTATTTATTTTTTGGTCCTGTACATTTATTCACACAAATTGCATTCTTTCCAATATGCCAGAACATTTCATTAATAACAGGGAACTATCTCATTGCCAGTGGGGTTAAACAAGCTCTCATCCACATTCCTATTTTATTTCAGCAGAATGGATTTCCCTTCCATTTCTCCTTTCTCTACCACTAAAGGAGCATGCACGCACGCACACAGACCTCATTCTTTCTTATTACTTGCCAGCTGTAAGGCTGAAATGCCAAGCTCTAAACTGTGTTTTTTCCAAACATCAGCAGCAGCAACATCTGGATCTATGCAACTTTAATCTTGGCTGGTTTCCTTCTTTTTCTTTTTGGCCTTCCAGGCACCTGTGGATGTCCTGTACATACACAATGACATCAAACCATAGTTGGAAATCTGATTCTTTTGGTATAATGAGCAATGATTAGTTAGAAGCATATAAAACCACAGACCGAAAGTAATAAAGAACAAGTTCAATGCATTGTAGATAAGGGGCAATGAAAACTTAACTTAAAAATTAAATGAATTTAAAACAGTTAATAAAAACTAGGGTCATCTGAATCTTTCATTTTCCCAGTTTATTATAAAATTGTGGTCTGGGATGAAAAGCAGAAACACACCTTTTGTCTAAGGGGGGAAGCTCTTGCCATAAAATATTAAGACTTGAATTCAAGCTAAAAGAACTTTGGAAGAACGCAAAAAAAATTTCCTCCAAATACCCCTGGCAAATTTCTTAATCATCTTAGATACTTCTGGGTTTTTTTGATACCTCCAAATTCCTGATATCTTTTTGAACTCCAAATTGAGTGACTACAAAGTGGGATTTGGAGATTATTCAGAAAAGCAGTAAATAGTTCCAAAAAGAAAAGTATTTCTGTCACAGGCATTGACTGCTTGAAACTCCATTCTACATAGGTCACAGCATTCAAATATAAAACCTGAGATACAGACTTTGATCTATAAAGCCTAAAAGTATACGATTCTGGTCTTTCTTTCCATGGCATGGGCTCATCAGTTTATGTTTGAACGTCTTGGCTAACCACCCTCAGATAATAAATATCAAAGACATAGATATAGGACAAAGTCCATTCCAATACATTTAGGCCTCTTTGATTTGATAAATCCAAACCATTCTTATCTCAGAATGTGAAGGAAGGACCTTTGTAGTTGTTAGCATGAGCTCATGGAAGAATTGGATGAAACACTGTGATTGTAAAATTCCAAAAGATCCAGCCATTTAAATATGCAAAAAGTATATTGAATTACCCCTATATGCTCCATGTACCACAGAAAAAAAAAGTGGTAGAAAATAAGTATTACAATGAATGGCAGATGACTATTTTGTGTGGTAACGGAAAAATAAATTAAGTAATATCTCTTCAATGTTAAAACACATGAAAGGGTACTTCCTCACACACTGTCATCGTCTTAAAATTATTTGCTTATGATGTTTATCTAAATAATTTATCTTCCTTGTAGACATTTTTAAAATCAGTAGACCTTATTTCTAAATATATAAAAAGTTTTGTTATATATTGTCATCATTAGTATTTTTTCTTTCAAAGTTTTGTTATTAGATTTCTTCATTATTCAGATACATTTAAGAGTCATTTATCTCACTCATATAGTTTACTTTTGAGAAAATTGAGAGATTATTATCATTCTCACTTTGCAAATTATGCTCTAAAATATTGAAGAATATGATGTACATCATATGAATATCACAAAAGATTTTTTCAGACTCCCTTTGAATTCCCAATTAAGTATATTTTTAATAGACTAACCACAAAAGAAAGCTATGGAACATATATCCAGGGCATAAACTATTTATTGCCATTTCATTTAAGCCAGCGATATTGTAAAACAAACTGAACATTCCTGACTTTACATTAATTTTACTTGAGTTACTTCTAATGAGAATCAGTGTTTTCTATATCATATCTTCATCCTTTGCCATTAGGTAAGAATGTGAGGTACCTGATACTAATCATTATGATTGACCCCAAATGCCTGTAATTGAATTAATCATATATTGGGTCTCATTTTTAAAGATTTTATTTATTTTTAGAGAGGAGAGAAGGGAGAGAGAAAGAGAGAAGGAGAAACATCAATGTGTGGTGCCTCTCATGTATCCCCAACTGGGGACCTGGTCTGCATCCCAGGCATGTGCCCTGACCAGGAATTGAACTAGCAACACTTTGATTCGCAGGCCAACACTCAATCCACTGAGTCACAACATCCCAGGCTTGGTTTTAATTTTTAAATAAGCAAGTACAAGCTGTAAATTTGGTGAAGAAATAATAGCATACAATTATTGGCAGTTAGGATAGTAGTTCATTTAAAGACCACAAAGGCCCAATGGGAAAGCACAAAGAGAAGTACAAACATATATTCTAAAACAGCACAGCATTTGTAATCATTCACTGTATTTTCTCTTATTTTTCATGAACATATATAATTTGAGTTATTGTCATTTAGAGAACCGGAGGATGTTATACTTTATAGGGGTTTGGTAAACAAAACTGTGACCCCCTTCTTAGTTCAGATTCTCCTTGACCCGGTCTCTGTCCCTCTTCTAGGTTTCTCAGAGAGTATTCCTCCTAAAATTACACCGTTTATGTTTTCTCTACCTGCCAATTAAAATCTTTCTCAAATCTTTATGACAGACTCTCAGAACTCATCCTTTGTCTACTTGTCTTATTAAACTGTATGAAGGACACATGGACAAAGCCAAAGGGAGGTAGGGTGGGATGTGGGGTGGCTGGGGGAGGGGGGATGGTGGGGGGAAAATGGAGATAACTGTAATTTCATAACAATAAAAAAGAGAAAAAGCTATGTTTTGACACACAAAAGCTACATGGAATTCCTTGCAAATTCAATGTGTTAATGCTTTTATAAATACTATTACCTCTGCCTGGAATGTCCTTATTGTTATCTAACTCCACTTTTCTGCATCTCAGAAGCCCAGCACAATCTAATGAAAATGACCAGGTTAAAATGTTTTTCTCAGCCATAAGAGAAGATGAAGTACTGCCAATTGTGACAACATAAACGTAAAGTACCATGCTGAGTGAAATAAATTATACAGAAAATGCCAAGAACCATAGGATTTTACTCATAAGTGGGGTATAAAACTTGAAAGCAACAAAATGAACAAAAATGGGAAATAAAAACTCATAGACCCAGACAACAGTATGGTGGTTACAACAGAGAGAGGAGTTGGGGGTGAGTAGTAAAGTGTAAAGGAGATCAACTGTATGCTGATGGAATATTATTTGACTTTGGGTGGTGGACACACAATTCAATATACAGATCATGTATCATAAAAATGCACACTTGGAAACAACTGTATGTGAACAACAATAAAATAAATTGTGAAAAAAGAGCCTGAAAAACTTTTTAAAAATGCACACTTGAAACCTATATGGTTTTTTTACTTAATGTTATCAAAACAAATTAATAAAAAATAAAAGATATACATATATATATTCCATTCTGCAGGAAATTTTCTGTGAACCTGATTTGGAATTTTTCAGTTCATACTACCTTTGAATTTTTGGTTTAGTTACATTTTGCACTCCTTTCTCTAATGAATTGACATTCTACCTTCCTGTGACATTTTGTGTCCCTGTAGGGCCGGAACCACATTATATACACCTGTGTTTCCTGGGCCTAATGGAGTGGGTACATACTTGACTAAGTATGTTAAATAAACATACTGTTTGTTAAATAAACAAAGGAGACAGTTGAATCAGTCAAAATGAATAAAAATCAGTAAAATAAAGGACATTTTAATTTTCTATAAATTTAACACAGATTGTTGAAATAGATCAGTAGTAGTCACTTGATACAGTGTGAATAAGGGTTTATTTCATCCAAAAATAAACCTTCGAATATTTTATGTATAGCAAGTGATGTTTCCTTTTTCATGAAGATAGAAACTTTTAACATATAAAAACATCTTATCCTGAAAATTACAAGCTATTTCTTCTCCCTTGATGTCTTCTTCCTCTCTCTTCCAAGAACTAAACATTTATTATGTGCCAGAAACTTCTCTAGGACATGGTGTGAACGGGATCATTGACATTTTATACAGTGACCAACTCTGTGGTGATGGTGCGAATGAGATTTTGAAGTGTAAGGATGAGGACACTAAAATATTTTTTCCACATAGACTGCCATGAAAAATAACTGGCCTCTGTTATTTGCAAACCTTATTCATTTGACTCATTTCTTGATTCTCTGACTTATGTTCTTAAGATTGCATTGACTCTTTTATTTCTTCATAATTTACAAAAACACTTATTTGCACAGAGGAAATTGTTTGCAATCCCATAAAAACCAAGGATTTAAAAATAATTGGATCCCCCCATAAAGATTTAATTCATAAAAGTCAAAACTGTAATCTATCAGTAATCACCCCGAACAAATTAGAAAATGCTATAGATGATCTTTGTGGTCTCTTTTGTGGTAAATGCATGCAAATACTATGCTGTTGCCTTTAAGCCAATTTCACATTTTATCACAGACTAGAAGGCCCTTACAAGAAGAAAAACAGCCGTGAGTGACTTCCATTCATCAAAAAGACCATGTGCCATAGCTGCTTTTTTTATGTTGAAGTTTGCTCCATTTGCATGCTTTTAAGCTTGAAATCTATGATTAAATGCTACATTCTTTATATTAGCTGGCAATGGTGAAAGTTATGATCTGGGGCCTAGTACAAAATAATATTATTTGAAAAAATAAATGAATTTCTTTAAATTGACAGTTATAAATGTAAATAGTGATATTAGAAAACTTTAAAAAGATCCCTTATATGGAATTACTCTTCTAGATCTTATAGGAATCAAGAATATTTTTACATATTCATGCTTTCTCTGTTGGGAATTATGCATGCTTTTTAATACTACTTTGACTCTGTGTGAACGATCCTAGTATAATTCTTGGCATACATCAAGGGCTCAGCATTTCCTCTCTTTCTTTGCCTGCCTGCTTTTCCTCCTACATCCCATCTCAACTACTACATGTAAATGAAGCCTTCTCTAATTATCCCAGTGAAAACTGAACACCTGTCCCCTGACTGCCATAGAAAATGCCTAGACTCAAGTCATGCTATGAAATTCATTTGCAAAAACCTTTTGGAATTCTCTCATATATAAATGTTCACTTCTCTGGAAATAATGTAAATCTATTGAGCACGAAGATCAACTCATCAGCAGATTTTACAATTTCAGACTAGCTATATTTTGAAATGGGTCTAGGTCTATAATATTGTACCTATAACAGCCTCTAAAATTATTTTAATGCAAAAATAAAATATTTTTGTCACATAAATTGTTATAAGTTGGAGTAAAACTCAAAGATATATAAAACATATAATAGATGCATATTCATACATCTCATTTTATCCAACCTGTAACAATTTATGTGACACAAATATTTTATTCTTTGAGGGAATTTTACAAAATAAAAATTACTTTATATATTTCTCCACTAACAATAGAGTGTCTATGGTTTGCCCATGGGTTTTATTTATATAACCCTAGCTAAATTAAGCCACCAGCAAATAATTTAATAAAATATTTGTTGTTTATGCTTTATAAACACTTAAATTCAATATAATATTTGTCCTTGAATTATAGAATTGCGCTATTTGGAATTTTGCCAGAAACCTTTATTTAACTCTTACCTCGGTGAATGTCCTTGCAATGGACAACCCATATCTTCCGGTGAACAACAGTGGAAGCTGCCTAAATGACCTCCAGGACTGTACAGGTAGCTCCAACAGTCTCAACTCTGCCAAACTGCCAGAGTGGTCTTTTAAAGTACCCCAGATCCTATCGTTGTGTTGTTCAAAACCTTCCAGTTACCTAAAGGGCTTCCTATGTCAAAGTTCACAAGGCTCTCCATTGTCAGACTCTCTCATACCTCTCTGATTTCATGTCCCTCTATGCCCCTCCCTAGGCCCCTATAGGCACACAGACCTTCTTGCTGTTCCTGAAATGCTTCCAACCTCTGTCTATACTTTAAGTCTCTGTTGCCTCGGACCTCTTCACAAATATCCTATGCTAACTTTCTACCATGATTCAGGTCCCTTTGCAAATGTGACCTTATTAGAGAAGCTCTCCCTGGCCTTCTGATCTACAATGGCAGCTCTCATCATTCTTTCTCTCTTTTGCCTCACTTTGATAGTTTATGTTATTTTTATATAATATTCTATCTATTTCTTCATGTAATTATCGTCTGTCTGTCCTCCCTAGAATATGTTTCATAAGGGCAAAAGTTTGTCCATTGCCATAACCGCAAGGTCTAGAACCGTGCCTACCCCATAGTCAACACTACATATATGTAAATTCTATTGTTGTAGGTCTATATATATGCCTATTATAAAAATAAAGACATATAAATTATTATATATAAAGCATATATTATATTAGCTAAGCCACTCATTTCCATAAGTTTTAATATGCAAGGAATATTTTTTATATTTTTTGCTAAATATAAGCTCTTTGAAGGAGATAGTTATGTTTATTTAATTTTAGTGCTTCCTGAAATGCAAGTACATGTCTGATATGTTTTATTAAGATATAATTATCAATTGAATGTTGAAATAATATTATTTTTGTGATTAATATTTAAAATGTCAGGAATATTATGAATCTAACCATTTTAACTAATATTGTAGTTTATTTAGCTAGGCATATTTTGATATATACTATATTGTTCATAAGCATAGAGAATGATTTTAAGATCATGCAGTATGATAAATTTCAGTCTTTTTGAAAAATATGAGTTCAAGTATAATTTTTGAAATGTTTTGCTGAATATAAAAAATTTTATATTTTCCTATCTAGAATTCTAATTTGGTAAAATATGAGTGTCGATATATAAATAAAAATCATTTTACTATTTATCTATCAGCCAAAAACAGCATTTGTTTTGTTTCAACCATATGTTTTTTACTTTTTGCCCTGTAACAATCTTGTTTTTGTTCATTCATTGGAGATGGCAGATAGTTATGAGGGTTTGAATTCCAAAGCCGCTTCAGCATTAACTTTATACCCATGACCAATGTGAATTCTGAATTCTATCTGATAGAAATATCACATAATCTCATGTTAATCTACTCTGTGTACTAGTTCTGACTAGTGCTGATGAACAGGGTTTGATTGGAAACTCCAGTAGATCACTATCATGCTACAGAGTTTGCTTTTGTAAGAAATCATCGTGCAGATTTATCCCACCCCCCTAAAGCAGGCTGCTGTGAATCAACAATATTTGCAAAGTCTTCCTACACCCTGGAACTAAAGAAATCCTTGACTCATGGTGCCAGAAATGTAAGTGGGCTCAACCATTGTCATACTGGTAAATACTAATTCTCTAGATAATTTTATTTATTTAAGCACTTAACATCGTGTTGATTTTTTTAAAAAGTTAAGAAATGTATATACATAATTAAAAACTTTAAAACTATTTGTTATAAACCACATTTAAAAGTTAAAATGCACTATTCTCTTGAAGAGAATAAACAAATTAATACATGACTTTAAAGTCACATTTAAAATAAAAGGTTGATATAAATATTTTTATTGTGCAGATGTACTATAACAAGGAAAATTTCATAGAACATTACTTTTTGTCTGTTATAATACCAAAGAAATTAAATGTTGAATTATAAAATACAATTCTTAACCCATGTTGCATAAACCTCGAATGATGGTAATTAAGCATGATGCGTGACTAAGGCACACATCTGTCCACATGATTTATGACAAAATATAATCAGAGAATAAGATCTCCATTTTTTAAAGAACTATAGTTCTTGTAAGAAAGGATCATGTTTAGCATAGAAGCATGGAAATATTTTTCATTTATACTATATCTACAGACTTTTTTCTACATTTTCCCCTCAAATTTATTCTTTACTCATTGCATGTTGCAAGTACTCCTTCTGAACTTCCACTCAGGAAATGACATGATTTCTTCTCATCAGAGAAATGTTTTCTTTTTAAGAAGCAAATAGTACTTATGTTCTGCTTTAGCCAAAGGTAGTCTGTCTGTCATACTTGGCATGCTTGATTATGTAGTGATTAATGCCATAAGAAGCTGTAGGTTAAGAATTGTGCTAAAAATGAATATTAGCAAACTTTAAAAGCCATAAGCACAGTGAATTGCATCTTTGAAAGAAGGACTGAAGCTCTCTGGAGTATTGTGGCTTCGATTAGCATAAATATTATAGAGAAAATGCACAATTAGTTTAATGACCATCTATTGGTAACTACCCTTCACAGATCATTAAAAAAGAAGAGTCTTAGGCTTGCTGTTAATGCTTTTTAAGCATTTATTATGCATCTAACTACATTCAGCTTTTGAAGGTATTCATTTAAAGGTTCATTTAGTATTTATCACAATGCGACAAGGAGTCTATCACTTTCCAGGTTTGGAAACAGGCTAGAGTCATGGTCATTTGTTAAAAATTGCCCAGTAAATGAAATGGTAGAGTCAAGTTTGTAATCTAGGCAGCATGACTGTGTCAGCCCTGCTCCTAACTGCTGTGCCTGACTGTTGGAAATGGAGCCCCTCTCCCCAAATGAAACCTTTAGGAAACCCTACTGAGTTTAAATGGGACTGATGCCATTTCCCGTTTATAAAAAAACCTTCAAAGACTTATATCTTTTAAAAGATAAATAAGTTTTCTTTCAATATAATTAAAATATAAATGATGATGAGATAACAACAGTATGAGATAAATGAGATAACAACAGTATGTTTATTGAAGTTTCATTTTTGACAGGCATTTGTTTTACAAGTATTAATTCATTTATTGTCACAAGACTATGGGGCAATTAGTATTGCTGTACACTTTTTACAAATGATAAAACTAAGGTCACATAACTAATTAGTTACAGAGCAATGGTTTGAACCAAGGCATCTGGTTCCAGATTATATGTCTTAAAAGTTAGTCTTATCGTTATTGTTCAGTAGTACTGTAGAGAAAGATGGTACTTTACTTTGGCTATGGAGCACTTTTACAAAGTAGTACCCAGATTTTTAAAAAGTATCACATTTTAATTGTAGTAATAATTAATCATTTTGTTTCAGATATAGTGTAAATATAACAAAAAATCAATAAAGGGTGCTTTTTTAATTAAAAAACATTTCTTGTGTTAAATGTGTGATTATGTGGTTAGTGTTCACAAAACTATGTGTTCACCACAGACTACCACTTGGTTTTATATGGGTAATTGGTTTTATTTCGGAAATGCACTTACAGTTGTAATTGTTATTATCAAAAAAAATGACCTAATTCCTAAAGTCTAGAATGCAAAATAAAATTCAGCTAAATACATATTTGACTAATGGGAGGTAATTCACCAGTATTAAGGGCCACTGTGCATTTAGCACACCTGTGGTGCAATTTCATACTTCTTATCACTTAATCTTCATAATAATCTTGAATGGCAATCATAATCATAGTTGCTTCACAGAAGAAAAAATGAAGGTACAGCCAGATTGAATACACTGCCCTAGTGAACACAGCAAATAAATTAGAGAAGTCTGTCTGATTTAAAGTTTTCTGTTTTCTTACTATATCAGAACACTGCATCCTGTGTAACACTTACAGTTAAATAATTATGCAGTTTGTATTTTTACTCTGAAATATAATTGCTATGTGCTCAGGTCTTCATTTGTAAAAGTGACTGAGTGGCAACCAGAAGAGGTCAACGCCATTGAAAGAAAAGTTTTGCTACTGTTTCCCTAGTACTAGGAGTATGGTGCTCTACACAGGGCCACAGGGAGAACAGCAAGTGCTGGTCAGGAGGAAGCAACAGGAGTGAGGCAAGAGACTTACAAAAGAGCTTTTAATAGAGTTCCTATAGCTCGAAAGTGTAGGGCAGGGTAAGCAGTTTCGGATATGCTAGTTTGAATAATTTTGGAAGGCTTTAGGCTACAGAAATAGTCTCTAGCTTTCTGGTATATGGCTGTGGGTTTATTTAGAGCAGAGGAAATGTTAGCTTAATGTGTGACAAATAAATAATGAAGTAGATGAGACTAAGGCCCTGGTTCTGCAGTTCTGTGCATAAACAGTGTGTTCCAGGCAAACTGTCTACCGCACCCTGGAATTAGTTAGCCCGGGAGGGTCAGTCTCTCCCCAGGCTATACTTCCCCCAAGAGACATCATAACATTGTAATATATAGACCATTAAAAAAGCATAGTTATTACAATAACTCCATATGGAAAAATCATAACTAATACTTTTACAGTATTATAATAGTTTTCCCTTTTAAGAAGAAAATGACTCAATAAAGGGTCTTAGACTTTTCTGGAAACAGAAATTCGTGTCCCTCTTATGTTTTACAAATAATTCCATATATCTAAGTACATGCATTTAATAATGCAAGTAGCTGATGCCAGCAACATGAAATTTATAATTTTGCCAGCAATGAGAAACAACTTCCATTTGCTCGAATCTTAGAAATTCTGCTTAGGAGGAATTTCTGCTAAAACTTAGCAGCTTTTTAGTGTGCTAAAAGAAGCATATAATTTATGTTGTATACAGACCAATTAAGAGGCAAATCTATACATAGAGGACAAAAACAATAATATATCATAATACACAGAGACAACAAGTTATTTTCTTACAGGAACAAGAGGATTTGAATGTATATCTCTAAGTACTACTGGGGCTACAGGTACAATACCCATTACCAAGTGGTCTTGAGATGTGATCAAGTCTTCAGTGATTCATATGCATAATAACAGCACAGGTGCAAGGAACAAGGAAGAAGAGAGTTGGGAGGATATCGGAGAAGTGGGTCAGCTGAAGTGCTTGCTGCTGACGTAGCTCTTGGTTCAGGCTCACCTACCATGAAGCTTTAATCCTTTCATGTCTTTGGCAGCCTGGTGCAGTCTATGAATTTCTTCTTAGAATGATGTTTTTAAATGCAGAAAATAAAATACAGTTGACCTTTGGCCAACACAGGTTCAAACTCTGTGGGTTCACTTACATGTCAATTTTTTTCAATAAATACTGTAAATATATTTTCTTTTTTATGATTTTTAATAATACTTTCTTGTCTCTATATTACTTCATTGTAAGAGGACAGTACTCAATACATACAAAATATATGTTAATTTACTGTTTATATTATCTGTAAGGCTTCTGGTCAACAGTAGACTCTTAGTAGGTACATTTTTGGAGAATCAATGGATATACACAGATTTCTGGCTTCATAGATTGGCACTTGTAACTCCCAGGTTGTTCTAGCATTACAAGGAAATCAATTATAGTAAAAATAAAGTATTAAGATATTGAAAAGAACATATTTATGACTTAGTAATACATGCCCTTGTTAATTAAAGAAGAGGATCTAGTTGAAAATTTAATAGCACAATTTAAAAGTTATTATAATTGTCACTAAGGTTTCTGAAAGCAATGTAATGTGTTACAATCATTTATTGCTTTGGGTGATATAGTCACAGGTATGCTAATACCACTGTGGTATATTACCTAACTTTATTAATGAAGGAAATGCTAAATTCCACTTAAAAGCTATATATATATATATATATATATATATATATATATATATATATTCAATCCAACTTCATCGTGAACCCCTGGTTAAGAAGCTTTGGGATTCGGAGAAGTCTCTTTGATGATGTCAGTGGAGTATGTCTTTGACAACATCTTCTTCTTTTTTGTTTTTACTCCTATACCCCCTTCCCCTTCCCCTTGGCAGCAATCAGCTCGTTATGTGTATTTGTGAATCTGTTTCTGTTTAATTTTGTTTATGCATTTATTCTTTTCAGTTCCATGTATAAGTGAGGCATGCAGTCTTTCTGACTAACTTATTTCACTTAGCATAATACCCTCTGTGTCCATCCATGTTGTGTCAGATGGAAAGATTTTATTCTTTTTTATTGCTAAATAATATTCCATGGTCTTTTCCTTTACATGCTGCCCTAGTGTAGCAGCTCATTGTTCCCTCTTTACTTACTTCAGAAACAACACTTAGACCTGTGTTTTGTTTTGTTTTTTTTTCTCAAAAATTGCTAAGTACTTTGTCAGGGCCTAGCATCATGTGCTGAGCACTCTGTGCTCTGTCTGCACTCTCAGCTTCCCTTCTGACATGAAAGATCGATGCTGGTCAAAATAGTGATGCTAGAAAGACCACAGAGCCTAAGGACTGAATCATTGCAATCAGATCAAAAAATCTTCCAGTATCAGTCTGTCACTGATTATCCAGTTTATCGAGTTTCATTACTACCATTTTCTTACCTATGAAGTGAATTAAAAGATAATTTAACTGCTATCAGAATTACAGTAGCTAATTAATATAAAGTGCTTTGAACAGACTTTGATTTATAATAAATGCCCAATAGTAGTAGTTACTATTGTATTGACCTCTAGGATTTGGTGATTAATGTGATAAATTACTAAACTAATCAGCATCTGTGTGGTAGATAAGGAGACTTGAAATCTGTTGAGAATAGGGTTAAGGTTTAATTCAGCCTTATTCGATTGTAATATCTGGTGAGTGTGTATTATTTCTAATAGTCATTTGCATAAATATATTTAAGAAATACACTTCCAAGACCATACCTAAATATAGCATGCTGATTGCTAGATGGTTAGATTTCAAACAAATTGGTTTTATTGATATCTGGGTCTTCTGGTATTGTATCCTATTACACAATTCATATATGAGTGATAAAAGTAATTATATGAAAAATGGTATTGAGCAAGACAGTGGTACAGGGAAGTCATTTTATGCCAACTGATCAATTTGGTCTATTTTACCTATCTTATTGAATATAAAAAAGAATTTATATATATAATAAATAATAAAGAGCTTCTAATAATTTCCTTATTTAGACTATGTTTCAAAATCATGATAACAAATCATCTTTATTAACAGTGAGTTGGTCACTATCAATTTGGTATTAACATTAAATTGCTAAAGAAAATATGGGACTAAATATGGAAAATCTATACTTTTAAATGCTACCAGTTTACAAGCATAGCAATTTCATAGTAAATGCAATTTATTATGAATTAGCTATCCCTTATTTATTTTAACAGGAGAGGAGAGGGAGGCTCACATATGACCTAAATCCCCTTTGATGAACAACCGTTTTGCTTAATTCTCACTCATGCATTATTTCTTTTACTTTATAAAAATCTATCAAATATTGCTAGATAATTGATTTTTAAGAAACAAGTTATCTTTGAAAATATTTATTCCAAAGCCAATTTAGAAACTAGGCACTTTTAATACAATTTTGCAGTTTCAGGATTTCCTGAAGTAGTTACATTTTAGTGGAGTTTGTCCTAAGACATGCTGTCTGCTGAAGAACACTTATTTCAGTTAAATAATTTATTGGCAGCACAACAACCATAAAAGCTGATGAAATACATTGAGACAAGGAGTAGTCAAGTTTAGTGAATATGAAATGTACTGCAAGTTTTAGAACAGAAAGAGCGTATGCCAAAAACAATGAAGAATAATACCTATCAAATAATGAGATTATATTTGCTTTTAACATTTCTAAGTTGAAAAACTAGTGATATTTAGATAAAGACCAATTTTGTTAAAATATAAGTAAAAAACTAAAAGAGTAAAACTATGCACTGGCAAAGCTCTATACAAAAACAAAAAATAGATTAGTTTATTACCTTTAACATCTAGATAGCATGAGGGGTAAAAATGAATGAATTGGGATGGAGTCTGCTATGACTGAATACATAATATCATGGGTAGCCATTATATAGCCCATATTTAATTTATATATACAATGCACTTATATCTAGAAAATCAAAGTCAAACTGAGGAAATTAAATGAAAAGGAAGAAGTAAAACGTATTCTTAGATTTACTGTTTTAACTATCACTATCAGTGACCCAGTTTTGTTTTGTGTTTTTCCTTTCCAAAGAAGGAATCTGTATATTACTTCAACAAGATTTGTACAAAAGTCCCTCAAGGCTGCACATAACTAGTGCTTCTTTGGGACAAATGTAGCCTGAGGGACGGAAAGAGTTTAGGGGGCGAATAGCTGAATCTCACATTACTATGGAGACATGTCCTATTAGGATGATGGGTACCGGCTAATAGTAGAACTTCCTAATGTGTGAAAAACATTTGCTGGTATCACGAGGTTTGTGCTGGGCATACTGGTTTATTTGGACCCTGCTACTTGTGAAAGCTTCATCTTTTCCATTTTTAGAAAATGTGAGGCAGCAAAAAGGTTTTTGACAAACTGCAGATCCTGCAGAGTTTAATCAACTCGATTGCGGGCGTCCCACCACCTCTTCTGATCTCTTATTTTAGTTGACCACTTAGCAGTTTCAGATTTTTTTTCTGCTACTGCGTTTTAATTTTAAAACAAAGTAAAAGACTGTGATTCTGGAAGATTAAAAGAGATCTACTTTAAAAAAGATCAGCAAGGAGAAATAGGGAAAGACTCACAGGAGCTCTGAAATGGTAACTCATTCTCTTTCTGCACGTCTCTCAATATTTGCAAGTATACTCTTGATACATAGACTTAGAACACCTATTTTATCTTGGTTGATATGATACTGTAGTAATGTACTCTGTATGATGCAAAACCAAGGAAGGTTTTTGTGTGTTAGTAATTTAGTGGACTTTTAGCTTATATACCAGCAGTATGTTGTGAAATAAGTCTTTTTCTTAAAGATTTAAAAATATAATTATTTGACAATATTAACTGATTTACTTTCAAATACTTCTTCATATTAGTGCTTACTTTGGTTTTGGTTTGGTTGCAGTTATACTGAAAATTAACAAAGGTACATAAAACTTAAGGCAGCATTTTTTCTAATTGGAACAATTTAATCTATTAATTTTTTTCAAATAAAAGTTTGCTATTATCAGTGTTGTCCTATTTTTGTGTTATTGTTTCAATTAAAGATAAAAAGGGAGAAAAACTTGGATCACCCAGGACTGCTCCATAATTGTTTAAGAATGAGATAAACTACAAAATTGATTTTAACAGAGACAATATAATGTCTCCTTATTTGTTTCTAGCCTATGATTTTATGACTTATTTATAGCTGATATTTTAAACACAATTCAAAAATATATCTATTATTGTGCCAATCATCCAGGGAGAAGAGAAAATGTGTAGACGTTGGTGTCTCGGGGTCCTTCCTCCATGGACCCATGTTCCAGCAGTGGTGTCATTAACAAAAGCAAGGTCTTCAAAATTTGAAAGTGTCTGGAGGAGTATAGCTCACATCCTCTCCAGCCTAACAATCTACATTTACATATTTAACCTTTGTGGTGAGCTGAAAAATTTACCCATCACATTTATCTAACTTTAATTCTCAACTTGATATAAGGCTTTAGAGTCTTTTGCTCTATGGTTGGAAAGGTTAACTTAACTATTTGGAAATGATTTAGGTTTTTGTCACCGCAACACATTATTTCTGAACACCAAATTCCATACAATTAGCATAGACTCCATTATGCTGAAGTAATTAATGGCCCTATAATGAGAATAAAGATTTCTTTAAAATATCGCTCACATTGTATGTATTCTGTGTGATGGTTTCAGTTCTGCTCCATTATTTTGCACCCAGACTTAAGAATTAGGTTGTATCCCCCCTGAGAGGGGGGTGATTGGTAGAATCACACTGTAGACCCTACAATTTCTGCTCAGAAATAGCTGTGTCACTTCCAGTCACATTTTATTTGCCAAAGCAAGTTACATGGACAGGTTTGAAGTGAAAAGAGTGTGAGGTATGGCCTTCCTGATAAGAAGGGACATGGTAGGGAGAGGATATAAATATTTTGACAATAATGTACTCTTACACGTTTGTCTTAGAAGAGACGAAGCTTGAATGTGCATAGAATTTAGGGTTGTCATTGAGAGCTGCTACTTATTGATTATACTACATAACAGTTTTTTAACATGTTTCCTAAAGATTTTATTTATTTATTTTTAGACAGAGGGGAAGGGAGAAAGAGGGAGAGAAAGATCAGTTTGTGGTTGCCTCTCACGTGCCCCCACTGGGGAGTGGGCCAGCAACCTGGGCATGTGCTCTGAATGGGGATTGAACTGGTGACCCTTTGGTTCACAGGTTGGCACTCTATCCACTGAGCCACACCAGCCAGGGCCAGTTTCTTAATATTGTAAAATAATTTTTTTTTCTAATGATGCTAATAATGCTAACATTGCTTGTAAATATCTGACTTGTTGGTATCACTAAAATAAGCATAACATAGATATGACTTGGTAATAATAAATAACAACAGGGGAAAAATAGTTTCTTATAACATATAATGTACAAGGTACCTAAATGTAGATCTTTAATTTTTATGCCCTGAATGTTTCCAAAGAATTACATCATAAATGTATAACAATCTGTGTCTTCATTCAATGTTACCTCTTTATCTAATTGCAAACCTAGATAGACTCACTGAGTACATTCAGAGTATACATATAAAATGTGGTCTTAGGACCAGGATCCAGTTTGGAAAGACCTTGCTAAGCTCTGGGACACACATCTTTTCTCTCATAGTAAGCACACATCTGGAAACACAGCATCCATTTCTAGACCTTTCTATCACCAACACAACAAACATAGTTTTACTTATTACTTTAAGTGTAAAACTGGTTATGGTGCTATTTAACTTAAAAAAAAGAACACATGTTTGTTAACAGGTAATTTATATAAGAAAATGTATTTAAAATGTTTAAAACATAGTTATTCCCAAATAACTATGAATCAATATTATTTTTAATTTTTAAATTATGTTTTTTTTAATTTTAGAGAAAATGAGAGGGAGAGGGTAAGAGGAACATGGATATGAGAGAGAAACATATTGGTTGTCTCACATCACACCTACCCTGACTGGGATCAAACCGCTGACATTTTCATGTACAGGATCATGCCAACCAGCTGAGCTGCGCAGGCAAGGGCATGGATATTTTTGTTTTTATGCAATTGCAAAATAAATAGCCTAAAGTCAAGTGACTTGTAGATGATAGCTTCAGTCTCCCTACAGTTTAAACTTTGTTTTACTTTCAAAAATTGGATTATTTTGACTTGACTGACAATAGAATTTCAGAGAAAATATGTAAATGTATACCACAGCTGATAATCTCAAAAAATAATGTTTAAATAATAGTGTATGGCTTAATTAAGGACAAGCGGTTAGTGTGGTCAAAGAGATCTGATACATTATTTGCATTGTTTCAAACAGAAAAAAGAAATCTACATTGCAAGTAACTTTAGATGTTGCAAACATCAGGAACTTCAAAAATATTTGCACCAATAATGTTTATAAATATAAGTAAGAAAGAGTAGAAAGATTCAAAGCCTTCTAAGAAATAATATCTATTCAGAATAATGGATTACATGTACTCAGAATAGATAATCATATATAATCAGAAAGAAATAGAGATTTCAAAAATTTTGTTCATAACTAAGCAACTAGATAATTTAAGTTCAAAGTTATCTAATTAAGACCTAAAGTATGTAAAACTCAGCTAAGGATTCTCCAAGGGGTGTGTGTGTGTGTGCATATACACATGGGCACATGTGCTTATCTATGTATAAGCACACATGTGTGTATTGCATGTTTTGCACGTAATAGTATATATTTTATAAAATGCATATGAATGTAAAGAATGTGCACATATTATGAGGTATACATGAATGAAAGTTTACAAGGTAGCATCATTAACATATGAGAAAACTCCAGTATTTTATCTGTATGCAATAGTTCTATAATAGTTCATAGAATTTCTGTTTATTTTCAAAGGGGAAATTATTTTTAGTGCAATATTTTCTTGTAAAGTTTAAGAATGTCCCATTACCATTAGAATAATTTTGTAATCTCATTAAAATATTAGCATAAAATAACTTTTAATTTCAGGCCTCTGATATACACTTGAGATTACCAGTGACAATTTAGGATTTAGAAGTTTTTACTAAATTGATAGGTTTAATGCAAATATTTTGATCAAATTATGTGAATTTTCAGTATGTCAGAACTAGTATAAGACAAAATTATATGGCCTGTTTTAGGTTTTGTGAAGCACTAGGTGTCATTTCTTTGTTTTGGTAGCCTCACCTCATCACACTTCAAATATATTAAACCTACCTTTGTCCCACATTAAGCACTGTTTTTTTTGTTTTAAAATTTTGAGAGTACATAATAATTTGTCTTTCCATTTCACTAGCATTTTCTGTGATATATTTAATGTGTATTTCAGATACTTGCAAAGTAAGAGGATTTTAACTATAAAACATTTATAATTTAATAATTAATAAGATTAAAAGGTGAAATTTAATGGGCATTTACTTAAATATTTCTTAATTTCCAATTTGCATTTTTTCACAATTACATATTTTTGGGGGAGCTTCAATGGTATATATTGTACTGGAACAATTTAGTATAGTGCCAATTGATAAATCAGCCCCAGATGTATGTACTCTGAATCCTGATTGTGTGCTTTAATTCCTTGTCCATAGACTTGGAAACTTGAACACCACATAACCTGATTTGTATTCTTATTTATATGCTTCCTCAGCATTCAATACATATAACCATCATTATACTCACCACATTGTACTGAAATCATTCATTTAGTTGTCCGACTCTCTCAGTAAAACAAAAGGAATCCAAATATATATTCCTTCTGTACACACATATATTTAAAGTACGTAATCATTATTACATATATTTAAATGCTACTCCCAGCCAGGCACTGTTCTATTCACTGGAGTTACAGTGGCAAATAAAAAGCAGGTCTCTGCTCTCTGGAGGTTATATTTGAGCTGCATGCCTAATTTAATTTTGCACATAAAACATTGCCTGATATATTAGATACATGTATTAAATGTTTTTAAATTATTAGTAAATAAATATGGAAATTTTACAATAAACATCAAAATGTTTTAAGTTACTAAAATTCAGTAAAAATTTCACACTTTAGTAAAATCTCAATAATCAGGACAGCATGAATTTTCAAGTTATTTAAAATGCAGCTTCTAATGTTAATCAAAATCACTTGAAATTCTGCATTGTAAACTAAACCTCATTTGAATGGCTTTAAATTTATTTATATCCATTTCTTAAGTTAACTCACCTTCCCATCCTCTCACAGAGAGAGACAAAAGGAGAAGTAGAGCTAGAAGAAAGAAGACAGAGATAAATTTTACATTTGTAATGAAGCTTTCTAGAAATATTAATGACAGTTTAAGTCTTTCTAGTAAATTTACTGTGACTTTTAAAGAAAATGGCCAATGTAATTTTCAATTCATCTAACTCCTAGTAAATCATTGTTTAAGGAAAACAAGTACAACAGAGAGTAGAATGTTAAATTTGTACTTAGTATATCCTTGTAAGGAACTAGCAGACATCAAGATTTGTCAAAGTCGAGACTCCTTTAGAGTTTCCAAAAGAACACCAGGATCAAAGAAAAGAAATAGATAAGATAAAGAATTACAATTTATTTTCAATAGGAGTTTTCCATTTAAGTTTCACTCATTACTATCATTTTAGAACGTTAAAAGTATTCTGGTTAGGAATCGTTATCTGACACTAATGGAACCTCATTTGACAGATATTTTGTTGTTGTTGAATAATTATAGGGTGTGAACTAAAAAAAAAAAAGAACTGTCAGGTAGGGTCAGATATTTTGTATCAGCAGGTGCCTAGTTGGCTCATATAATCTTCCCAAAGATAGGTGGAAAATCTCACTTGTGCTAGAAGATTCTCAACATTATCATTGAAGATGTGTATTTTCACACAAAAAACTAAGTATATTTTAATTATAGTTATAATTATTGAATTATACAACACTCCATGTGCTAAATTTTTTATAACAACATGATATAAAAAATTTCATTTTGGTTTCATTGTGGCCTATTTAATGTAGATATAAGTGAAGTTCTGAAACTTTTAATATGTAAGTAAGCTCTTTTAATTATGTAGTCTATAGCTTTATGTGGTTTGTTTTGTATTTTACAATATTTTGATATCACCGTTAACTAAGAAATTGTGTTCAGGGCATAGATTTTACCAGTATTTATAGTGTATTTACTAATAAGATTGAGCTTGTATAGAGTTACAATTATATTGTATTTTGTCTCTCCACCTCCCCCCCCCCCCGTCACACCTTTCTCACTCATTAGCACTGACCACATTGCTGTTTCTGAACAATCTATGCATGATCTTGCCTCATGGCCTTTGTATTTACTGCTCTTTTGGGCTTAAATTTTCTTTCTCAAGATATCCATACAGTTTCTCCCTTCAGACCTTTGGTAAAATACCACCAACTCAGAGAGGATTTTTGTGATTATCCCAAGCCCATTATTAGCCAGACATCTTCTATCCTCTTACTTGATAGCTCTTACCATTGCTTGAACTTGTATTGTGAATTTGTATATTATTTGATTTATAGTTCACATAAAATTTAAGTGCTTTACAGGCAGATACTTTAATTATTTGTCATCACTGCTTAAAATAGTACCTGGCACAGATTGAATTATAAATATTACTAATTTAATAATAAATATCTATATTAGTAGTAAACAGACCAGTTAAATTTCATAAAGCTCTGAATAAAATAATCAGAACATCCATACTATCAGGATAAGAGAAAATTTAAACATATAAAAAATGGAAGCCCTCATATTTGGCTCAAAACTTCTCTTTCTTTAGACTTCCTGTAGTGGAAGTCAAGAAGTCAAAATGCTGAAATATAGTGATGACCCCTTGAAGACCTTTAGATCTATATACGTAGAAGATTCAGAAAAATGGTAAGATGGAGGCTACCATGAGCATGTTGGCTATGCACTTAGTATAAGCTGACCCCTAGACTGGCCATAGGATGCCTTCTGTATAAGTCCAAAGAAAGCCCACACATAGTGCCATTCCTCATCTTCAGGTTACTGCTGATGGAGGTCAAGGGGAAGAGCCCCTGTGTTCACTGAAAGATGTCCATCAGACGTCAAGAATTCACAAATGCTTTGCTGGGTCAGAAAGCACTGTCATCAAGAGTCAAGTGGACATCCTAAGTCCCAAAAGACTCCTGACAAGACTTCACACACCATGCCCTCTGGAAAAATTAGGATTGGATTTACCAAGCTTGCTTCTTCATTTTAAGTCAATGACCAAAAAGAACTCAGAATTTCCCAGCTATTCTTGATTCTCATCTCTAAACCTCATCCTCTAATCCTCTGCGACTCCTGATACCCTTTCACTATGTTTTCTGGAACTCACCAGCAAAGCTCCATCTCCAACCACTTTATGTGTTTTCCTCTTATCTGCTCTCTAAATAACACCCAGTTTTTCTTTGTTGACTCTGCTTCTCATGCTAGCTTTCAAGAGACAGCTGTTTCCATACCACGCCACTTGAATGACTGAGATTGGAGATGGAGTAATATTCTCTTTGTTCCTCAATATCTCTTCCAAAACAGTCTCCCTCCTTCCACCAACCTCCTTGCTGTGATCTCATGACATCTACCCACTATTCTTTATAGAAGTCTTCAACCAACCTCTGGCCACTTCATCTCTTCCATTAAGATACTAGTCAGCTCATTGTCACTTTGTCCGACACCATTCTCATCATAAAAGATGGAAATTTTAATATCCCACATGGATGAGACTTCAAAAACACTAGTATCTATCTGAATTACTTGACTCCTCAAATCCAAATTTCTTGTTTTCTACCTTATTACTGCTGTGAAATAATTTCACCACCTTGTGATGTATGTATTCAAGGAATATTAAACATGATATTGTCATTTCAGTTTCAATATTTGCATGTATTTCTGGAGTAATAGATTATTTGTCTATTTACCTCTAATTTAGCATATATCAGTTTTTAAATTATTTATAATTCTAGTAATAGTGAGAGATCCAATAAAAACATATTATATAAATATATAATAGATTCGATACTTCTGGAAAATACTGTGATATATATTAGTTTATACTTCTCAAAAATGTACAGTAAAAATAAGATTGGGAATAAATATGAAAAAATCCTCCTTTAGAATCTGTATTGCTGTAGTTTTTATTGACTTAAAAAACATTCTTATTACTGAATAAGGTTAATGCTTAGCTCACGAATGTCCATGGAATACATTTTTCTTTTCACCAAATTATATTTTTTCCCATATAAGATAATATTAAGTATTTGACCCAGATTTGAATTGCCCTTACTTTGTTTTCTAAATTGTTTTTATTCATATATGAAATAGTATATGTGTATGGCTAATGTTACAAAGCATCTATAATGTTTTAGTAAAAACATTTAAAGCATGTTTTTAATTTTATATTTCAGAAGGTTCAGTATTTAAATGTTATTTATTTTCCATACATGGTGTATATTTTTTACAAAGGAATAAAAACGAAGGTTTTTTTCAGTGAAATCTGGTTAAATGCTAGCAGTGCCGTGAAATCCCCTATTAGCTGGGTTGTCAATGTGCGCCTTTCATCCTCAGTAGTGAACCAGGTTAATGATATCATAGCATTATGGACAATGCAATTGAGGGTATTTGTGTTTCAACTAATTCTCAAATCAGTTATATCAGTTATTCTTCAGCAGAGTCAGAGCCTAAATAATGAATTACTTCAAAGTACCTTAAATCACATTAGTGATTACAAATTTTAATTTGTTTGAAGGAGCAGGAGCAAAGTGTTTGTCAAATTCAGTATCTGTCTCTCATAATACCTTATGCTTCCCGCACTACATTTTCTATGCAAGGTACTGACACTGTTTAAAGAAATTTAACATAGTGGTGCACCTGTTAATTAATCGCTAATTGTTTGATTTACATTCAGTTTTAAGAAGGAACTTGTTTATTTTTATAGGATACTTGAAGTGCCCAGGTTACTTAATCAGTTGGGCTGAACACATGTATCTCAGAAATTAAGAATTTTTCCTGGAAGGAGGTAAGAGATTTAAAAATATTCACATTTTCATATTTATAAGTTTTGGTGGACATTTTGCTTTGCTTGTACATTTTTGGCATATAATTTAGAAGGCAAATTTTAAAAATTAAGGGCATTTTCTGTTTTTACTTATATAGACTTCTGTTTTGTGGTATGATTTGAAAAAGGGTAGGGCTCCCAAATTAAAAAATAAACTGTGTAGAGAAGCCACATTACCACTTCAAGATGTCAAGATCTGGATTCTTACAATTTTTTTAAAAAATCCTCACACATAGTAATTAGACTGGTTTTGCCTTATTCCCCAGGAGCAGCAGCACAGAGGTAGCTGATGTGTGGGCAGATTGCCATCCAGAAAGATCCTTTGGCCAGCCTTTCCCTTCTCCATTTCCTGGAGCACATATGGTTACTATCAACTAGCATCCATTCAAAGGCTTGAGTGCCAAGCACAGAGGGAGGAGTCAGTTTTTTAATATATTATGCTATCATAATTTTGACTTAATATGTAAGACTGAAATATAACCCTGAAAGTAAAATGCAGTTAGGAAATCTAAATGCATATACATTATTTTTAACCCTCTTTAACTACAATTGTTATGCAAGATTCATTTCATTATCATTATAAGAAGTAGGAAGAAAATTTAGCAACATTAAACCTTCCATTCTGCTGTTATATATGTAAATATATTACTATTAGGAAAAATGCTATTAGAAGGAATGAACAAAGGGATTAAACATATACTTAAAGATTCCGTTCACTTTCAGTCTGTTCCATGTTTCCATTCCTATGGTTCTATTTTGTTCATTAGATTGTGTTATTCCTTAGATCCTTGTTATAGGTGAGATCATATGGTATTTGTCTTTCACTGACCAGCTTCTTTCACTTAGCAAAATATTCTCCATTTCCTCCCCTGGTGTTGAAAAGGGTAGGAGTTCTTTCTTTCCACTGTGTAGTATTCCACTGTGTGAATATACCACAGTTTTTTGATCCACTCATTTACTGATGGGCACTTAGGCTGTTCCAGCACTTGGCTATTGTAAATAACACTGGTATGAACATTGGGGTGCATAGGTTCTTCCGAATTGGTATTTCAGGATTCTTAGGGTATATTCCCAGCAGCAGAAATGCTGGGTCAAAAGGCAGTTTCACTTTTAGTTTTTTTTAGGAAATTCCATACTGTTTCCCAAAGTGGCTGTACCAGTCTACATTCCCTCCAACAGCGCACTATGGTTTCCTTTTCTCCACATCCTGGCCAGCACTTGTTTTTTGTTGATTTAATAATGATAGCTATTCTGACAGGTGCAAGGTGATACTTGATTGTGGTTTTAATTTACATCTCTTTGATGGCTAGTTATGTTGAACATCTTTTCATATATCTCTGGGCCCTCTGTATGTCCTCCTTGGAGAACTGTCTATACAGATTCTTTATCCATTTTTTAAATTGGATTGTTTGTTTTCCTGTATTGAACATATGAGTTCTTTATATATTTTGGAGATCACACCCTTGTTCAATGTATCATTGGCAAATATGTTTCCCCATAAAGTCAGGTCCCTTTTTATTTTGATGATGGTTTCTTTGAACTGTGTAGAAGTTTCTCAGTTAGATGTAGTCTCATTTGTTTATTTTTTCCTTCATTTCCCTTGCTGTGGATGATATGTCAGCAAAAATACTGCTGCACAGGATAGCTGAACTTTCCCTACCTATGTTTTCCTCTAGGACTTTTACAGTGTCACAATTTACATAATTTTAAATATTTATTTATTTATTTCTAGAGATAGGAGAAGGGAGAGTGAAAGAGAGAGAGAGAGAGAAACATCAATACATGGTTCCCTTTCACACACACCCCCAGCTGGAGACCCAGTCTGCAACCCAGGCATGTGCCCTGACTGAGAATAGAACAGGCGACCCTTTGGTTCACAGGCCAGTGGCTCAATCCACTGAGCCATACAAGACAGAACAACTTATATTTGTCTTATATTCATTTTGATTTTATTCTGGTATATGGTGTAAGTTGGTGATCTGGCTTCATTTTTTTTGCATGGACCAGTCCAGCTCTTCCAATGCCATATGTTGAAGAGGCTATTTTTACTCCATTGTATGCTCATGCCCTGCTTTGTCAAATATTAATTGATCACAAAGACTTGGGTTTATTTCTGGGTTTTCTATTCTGTTCCATTGATCTTTGTGTCTGTTTGTATGCCAGCTCCAGACTATTTTGATTACAGTGGCTTTGTAGTACAGTTTGATATTGTGTATTATGATAACTCCTCCTTTATTCTTCTTTCTCAATATTGCTCAAACTATTCAAAGCATTTTTGGTTCCATATAAATTTTTGAAATATGTGTTCTAGACCTGTGAAATATGCCATTAGCACTTTAATAGGAATTGAGCTGAAAAAGATTATACACCATGATAAAGTGGGCTTCATCCCAGGGATGCAATGATGCTACAATATTTGAAAATCAATAAACATCACACCACATAAATAAAATGAATGACAAAAATCACATGATTATATCAATAGATACTGAAATCATTTGATAAAAATTCAATACCCATTTATGATTAAAAAAAGCTTAGCAAAGTGGTAATAGAGGAGGCATACATCAACATAATAAAAGCCATATATGAGAAAACTACAGCCAACATTATACTCAATAGGCAAAACTAAAAGCATTCCCCTTAATGTCAGGAATAAAACAAAGGTGTCCAGTTTCACCACTCTTATTCAACACAGTACTGAAAGTTCTAGCCACAGCAATCAGACAAGAAAAAAATAATAAAAGGCTTTCAAATTGGAAAGGAGGAAGTAAAACTGTCATTATTAGCAGACAACATGATAGTGTACATAGAAAATTCTATAGTCTCCACCAAAAAACTACTCAACTTAATCAGTGAATTTGGCAAAATAGTGGTATACAAAGTCAATATTCAGAAATTGATGGCATTTTGTACACCATCAATGGAATATCAGAAAGAAAAACTACAAAAAAATCCCATTTACTATAGCAATAAGAAAAACAAAGTACCTAGCAATAAATTTAACCAAGGAGGTAAAAGATCTGTGCTTGGAAAACTATAGAGCACTGAAAAAAGAAACTTAGGAAGATATAAATAAATAGAAGCATAAACTGTGTTCATGGATTGGAAGAATTAACATAATTAAAATGTCCATAATATCTTGGATGCTATTTTTCATTAGTATAACATGCCCACGAATACTAAAAATATGCTGTCTTTTTTTTTTTAGTAAATAAGAACCTCCTGATTTTCCAATTACAATTTCTTCAGAGGACATCAATAAAGAAGGCAAGGGTCACCAAATAAATTTCCTAGGTACTAATTCAAGATTGTTTAAAATTTATGAAGGCTAGCCCTGGCTTGTGTGGCTCAGTGGATTGAGCACCAGCCTGTGAAACAAAGGGTCACTGGTTCGATTCTCAGTCAGGGCATATGCCTAGGTTGTGGGACAGGTCCCCAGTAGGGGTGCATGAGAGGCAACCACACATTAATGTTTCTTTCCCTCTCCTTCTCTCTCAATTCCCCTATGTCTAAAAGTAAATAAATAAAATCTTTTAAAAAGAAAAAAAATCAACCTTTTTAAAAAATAAATAAAGTTTATGAAGGCCAAAGTCATACATAGGCTTATTTTTTAAAGGCATTGCCATCGTTGGTTTTTAATGTATACTTAAAGAGCAAGCTAGTTTTTCAAAATTAATTTAGATAAATTACTCAACAGTCCATTTGAATGAATCTTAAATTAGTGAACACAATTAACAATGTACACATTGAATAGAAATGGAATAGTGAATCCTAGGAAACTAGTAAATGTTTATAAAAGTAAGAAAAGCAAATTTGACTAAAATCCATAAAATTTACTCCCAGTATTGCATTCACTAGAACTATTTGCAGAATTTAACTTATGATTTAGGCATCGAATGATACAAAACCAAACAAGGGTAGATAAATGTTAGTTTGTTGAAAATGTGATCTGGCCATTCCAAATTAAGAGGCTAGAGACCTACCTGGTAACACACCAATGTTCATTTCAGTGACAGGTTACTTTACCCCTGAATTTTTCCTCCTTTTAAACAAAAATAATCTGCTGGAGAATTATGGCCATGTCAAATATATGATGACATATTTAACATAAATAAATATTTATATAGTTGACAAACAATATATTTTTGCTTGCCCTGCTAATTTTATTATTTATTGGCTTGTTTGCTTATGGAATGCCAATATAGCAAGAACTGATGCATTTTTTCTGTACTGAATTGGAGAATAGTTCTGCACTTATTGACTCTTCCTTTGACATGGTTCTACATATGTTTGACTCTAAACAAATTCTAGATTAAATGTATAACCAATACCATATTAGAAACATCATGATAAAAATATCAACAGTTTATTTTTTAAAAAGAAGCCTATTAAAGGAGGCCATAGTTAAGAGAAAGATGTACAATTTTGAAAGAGACGAAGGTGAGATAAAATTTCACATTAACAAAAAAGAAAAATTGAAAATATGTGGATGAGAAGGAAGAAAATATAAATCAGAATACTAAGATCAAGAGTAGTACATATAGTTTGTTATTCCATTTGAGGTTCATTCTTATATAAACATTGAATAGCTTTGGTCTGTTTTATAGGGAAGTGGTTTCATATACTAGAATGATATTACACCCTTGACACACATCTCTCTGGATTTCCAAGCTGAATCTCCATGTAAACTTGGGAAAATTACTTTGCTTTATTTAACTTCATCATTTACACATTTGAGATTATTAATACCTCATTTATTTTTGAAACATTTTATTTTTTAAAATTGAATTTTGAAATACACAATGGATTTTCTCTTTTTTAAATAACTATCAAATTGCTTTTTATTTATATCATTTTCAAAGTGTTGTGCTTTTTTTGACTTTTTAAGAAATATGTAATGTTTATTGTGTTTTTCCCATCACCATTTAATCCCCTTATACTCTTCTTTCCCACAGCAGTCACTCTGCCCTATTGTCTATGTCCATCAGTCTTTTTACATTTTTGTACTTTTTCATGTTTAAGTCTTTCTTTTTTCTATTATACATTGTAAGCTTTTAAGGTAAAAACATTTTTTCTTCTTTCCGCCTTCCTCCACCTCCCAGTGTAAGGGGCAGATTATATTTATTAAATGAATAACTAAAAGAAAGAATAAGAACATTTTTACTTACATATGCTGATTGTGATTTGAGTTAAAACAAAAACATTTAAATTTTTCTAAAAGATGCCAGCTTTTAAGAGATAAAATCTTTCTTAAAAATAAAAATCTTTTTGACTCAGTATGTTTCCTTATTAATTTAGATGTTATTTGATTTTGATTTGAAATACATTCTTTGAGCTTGTTGCCTATTAGTATTTTAATCTGCTTTGTAGTCACTTCTAAGATTGTTCAAGGAATTCGAATATCTTTTCCTTATAAGAGAATTTTCTAGATATTTTTTTAAGAAAGAGAAAAAGGCATATATTTCAAGTGTGCCTAGAAAATCATTCCGGAATGGAGCTCTCTTTCAGCCTCAGTAACAAGAAATGTTGGTGACTTGAGCAACCAGCAAGCTCTCACCTCATGGCCTTGGGTTAGATACTAGTGTCCACAGGGTCAGAAGGAATATTTGGGAGGTGCGGCTTTGCTCCTGGAGAGCCTAGCATATGCCTGACCTATTCTGCACCCAGTGAGGGTGGGATTGAAATAGTGCTTGTAGGAGGGGGATGTTATTTACCTCTGAAAAATTTTGTTGTCTGCAAGTTTGCACAAATCCTACCATAGATTCAGATTGAATCATTTACTTATTTTTACTGGCTGATAATCTCTTATTTTCTCAAATAGTTCTTTATTTTTATTCTATCTTTTATAGTGTGGGCTAAATGTTTTTAGGTAAACCGAATTTCTGAGTCAGAAGGAATTTAAGAGGTCATCTCATCGCTGACATAAGGAAATTAAGAACAATATAAATGTAGTAGAAGTTACAGAGACCAAGAACCCAAACCCCAAACTCTAACATTCTTTCTACTAGATCATAGATCTTACTTCCAAAACACTCCTTAATATTCTATATTTTGTTCCCAAGGTATATTTCTATCATATATCTTAGAATTATCTGTTGAGAATTCTTATTATTTAACATCATTGTCTTCAAGTGCAATTTATATTTGTGTAGAAAAAAAGAGGTGACATCCTCTTCTTTGACATACACATTCACACACACAAACACAAAGACTGTCAGTGCATAAAAGAGCAAGAAAGATTATGAAGTAAGAGGAGTACATACATAGTGTACTAACTCCAGGAACAACCATATTAGGGGAATGACATTTATGACTGGCTAAATATCTGCTGGTACATATATACAAAAAGCAAAGTACTGCATAGAACTTTGGTCTTTATTAAACTCATTGAGATGTGTACTGTTTCTTTGGGTGAAGCCTCTCTATATATTAATTTTTTTCCTTCTAACTTAACTGAAAATAATTTAGGTAAGATAAACTCCACCTATTTTAAAAGGGTCAATTCTGTGAGTTTTGAAGTGGTATACACCCAGGAGAGCACTATCATAAACAAGATATAGAAAGTTTTCATTAACCCAACAAGATTCCTATGACATTTTACTTTCTTCATGCTGTGTGCATTAGTTCACATTTTTATATAAATGGAACTATATAACTATATATTTTAAATCATACAACTATGCATAATTTTCACATAGCATAATAATTTATACACTTGTATTTCTCAGCAGTTCATTTATTTTTTATTTCTAAATAATATTTTATTGAATATATATACTACATTTATTTATTCATTCACTTGATGAACATTTAGCTGTTTTCATCTTTTGGCTTTTGTGAACTAATTTACTATGAGCATTTGTGTACAAATCTTTACATGGACATGAAATTTTCTCTTGGAAAAATATGTGGGATTGAGACATCAGGATTGTTTGGTAGGCATAGGTTTAACTTTTTAAAAGATGTCAGTTTTCTACAGTGGCATTTCCCTGAGTATTGCATGACAGTCCCCGTTGCTATGCATCAGAGGTCAGCATGGTATAGCTCTTAAGCCAAATTCAGCTCTATTTACTTCTAAAAAAATGTTGTACTGAAAAACAACACACTTATTTCTTTATAGATGAGCTTCTTTTATGCTACAAAAGCTGAATTATGTAATTGTTACCAAGGCCACTATGCACTCAAATCTTTTTTTAAATATACTTTATTGATTATGCCATTAGAGTTGTCTCATTGCCCCCCTTCTTTCCCCTCCATCCTGCACTCAAATCTTAAAATGCTTACTACCTGGCCAGTTAAAAAAAGGTTTGCTACTCCCTACTCTGCATCCTTTCAGAATTTCCCATTGTCAGTCTTTCTTCATTTTACCCATTTTAATGTATATGTGATGACATTTTAATTAGGCTTTACTTTGCACTTGTCTGATGCCTAATGATATTGAGCATCTCTTAATTTGTGTTTTTGCATCTTTATATGTTTTCTAAAGTATCTATTGAAATATGTTGTCCAATTTTTATTGAAATTTTCTTATTATTTTTGAGTTTTAAGTGCACTTTATATACTCAGGATACAAGTCCTTTGGTAGACATACATGGTGTGTGAATATATTCTTCCATTTAATTGCTTTCTTTTTCATTTTCTGAAGTTTATTTTAGCAAAATTTTACATTGACAAAGGGCATTATGTCATTTAAAGGGCATTAGGTCATTTATTTCTTCATTTATATTTTCTACTGCTTTGTACTATGAAATATTTGCTTACTCCAATGTTAAATTTTTTGTCCAATATTTTTAATAGTTTTATTGTTTTAAGTTTTAAAAGAATGTGATGCATTTTAAGTGCATTTTTGCATGTGGTTTGAGGTAAGTGTTGAGATTACTCATTATTTTCATTTCCAGTGTCTGTCTAGAATTATTTATTGAAAAGACATACCTTTCCTCATTGACTTACCTTAGGAACTTGTGTCAAAAATCAATACCCAACTTCTTGTCTCTAATTGTTCCATCGGCTATGTGTCTATCTACCCTTTTGCCAGAACACAGTGTCTTGATTTTTTTTTGTATTTACACTAAGTGTTGAAATCAAACTATGTAAGATTACCAACTCAGCTGTGTTTTTTATTATATTTTATTGATTATGCTATTATAATTGTCCTGATTTCCCCCTCTGTGTCCCCTGCCACCCAACATCCCCCAAACCCTCTGGCAATCCCTGCACCATTGTTCATGTCCATGTGTCATGCCTATAAGTTCTTCGGCTACTCCATTTCCTATACTGCATTTTACATCCCCATGACTGTTCTGTAACTACCTATTTGTACTTCTTAACCCCCTCAGATCTTCACCCATTTCCTCACATCCCTCTCCCATCTAATAACTATCAAAATGAAATCTTTGTCCATAATTCTGTCTTTTTTTCTTCTCATTTGCTCAGTTTGTTTTTTTCTATTTAATTGTTAATAGATATGTATTTTTTGCCATTTTATTGTTTATAGTTTTGATCATCTTCTTTTTCTTATAGTCTCTTTAACATTTCATATGATAATTGTTTGGTGATGATGAACTCCTCTAGTTTTTTTCTTGTCTGGGAAGCTCATTATCTGCCCTTTGATTCTAAATGATAGCTTTGCTGGTGAGAACAATCTTGGATGTAGCTCCCCGGTCTTCATGACTTGGAATATTTCTTGCCAATTCCTTCTAGCCTGCAAAGTTTCTTTTGAGAAATTAGCTGACAGTCTTATGGGATCTCCCCTGTAAGTAACTAACTTCTTTTCCCCTGTTGCTTTTAAAATTCTCTCTTTATCTTTAACCTTTAGAATTTTTATTATGATGTGTCTTGGTGGGCCTCTTTACACTCATCTTGTTTAAGATTCTCTGTGCTTGCTGTACTTGCATGTTTATTTTCTTCAGCAAGTTAGGGAATTTGTCTTTATTGTTTCAAATAGATTCTCAACTATTTGCTCTTTCCTTCTGGCACCCCTATGATTAGGATGTTGAACCTCTTGAAGTTGTTCCAGAGGCTGCTTATACTACGCTTGTTTTTTTTTTTTGCATTCTTTTTTTTATTGTCCTGATTGGTTGTTTTATTTTCTTCTTTATTTTTCAATTCATTGCTTTTATTCTCAGCTTCATCCATTCTACTGTTGTTTCCCTGTAAATTGTTCTTCATTTCAATTAGTGTATCCTTTGTTTCTGACTGGATCTCTTTTATGCTCCTGAAGTCCTCACTAAGTTCCTGGAGAGCAACCTTGTAACCAGTGTTTTGACCTCTATATCTGATAGGTTGCTTATCTCTATTTCATTTAGCTCTTTTTCTGGAGTTTTGATCTGTTCTTTAATTCGAGCTGTTTCTTTGTCTCCTTATTTTGTCAACCTCTTTGTATTTGTTTCTATTTATTAGGTAGAGCTGCTATGACTATGTGTCTTGGTAGCATGGCCTAATGTAGTAGTCATCCTACAGCCTCCCCTATCACCAAGCTGGGTGCTTAAGGTACACCCTCCTCTTGTAGTTGAGCCTTGATTGCTGCTGTGAGGTTAATGGGTGGGATTTACCCAGTCCAGTCAAATGCAAGGATTAGCTGTGACCTCTTACCACCAACTTGCATGGAAGATGAACTGTGCAAGGGCAGGATGGTGGTGCTCTGATGTAGTCTGTAGCTGTCCACTAGGTGGGCTGCCCCTGGGTTTTCCCAGTGGTTCAGGACAACATCAGCCACAGCTGTAATTTCACTGGGCCACCCTGCCTGAGCTATAAAGCAATTTGAGATGGCTGCTACTTGTGCTTGGAGATTTCCAGGTGAAGTCAAGCTGTGATTCTAGGCTGGCTGCTGCCAATGCTGGGTCTGGGGCTTACTGAGGCCAGCTGTTGCTTGTTTGATAGGATTTAGAAAGTTTTGCAGCGTGAGCCAAGACCAGCCATTTATATGAAAAAGCAGCCTGAGTGGGCCCATAAGTTGGGTAGAGCAGAGTCTCTGGGCATCTCCAAGGCAGGCCAAACAGTGTTAGCTGGGTTGATGGAGTCTCAGACATGGCAACAGATTGCTGGCTCTATGACCCTGTGGGGGGAGGGTTTAGAAAATAGGCAATGGCCTCTGCTCACCTTAATACCAGAAACTTCAGTTTCTCCCTGTATGCTGCTGATGCCTTTCAAGCTGCTGCCCCATTGCTGGAGCTCAGAGGGAGTGTGTCTGAGTAGGTGAGTCTGTGTATGGGTTCTCTAAGAGGAACTGCTTGGGGCTCCAGGCAGTTTCCACCAACTCAATTCCCACTGGTTTTTGCAAACAGAGGTTGTGAGGACTTATATTCCTGGAACTGGAACCCTGGGTTGGGGGACCTGATATAGGGCTGGCACTCATCACTCCCAAGATAATCCTTCCAAATTTTAATCTACCACACATGAGTGAGAGACCAGCACTTTACATGTCTGCACTTCTCCTACCAGTCTCAGTGGATATGATTTCTTTAATTCTGTAGTTTTCAGACTTTATTTCGACTCAATTTCTGTCAGTTCTAAGTGACGGTTGTTCTATATTTGAGTTGTAATTTCAATGTGGTTGTGCGAGGAGGTGAGCCATGTCTGCCTACACTGCCATCTTGACTGGAAGTCCATATCTCAGCTGTGCTTTAAAATTTCTCTCCTACTTCCAGGTTGTTTGCTTTCGCTTATAACTACCCCCAACAACTACCCTCCACCTCATAAAAAAACCTACTGAGACTCAGATTGAGACTTGTTGAATCTATAAATCTATTTATGTTTCTCTATGCATCTTATTGTTTTTTATTTTAAATTCATTGTGGTTAGAGAATGTACTTGGTTATCTATCATTTAAAACCTAGTGAGAGTTGTTTTAAGTCTGGACATATGTGCTGTATAGTGTTCTCTAGATCCACTGTGTTTATTGATTTATTTTTGTCTTGTAGTCTTACTAAATCCCTTACTGTAATTATGACATTTTAGTTTCCTATTTTAATTCTGAACAATAAATGATCACTTCTTTATACTTTATTCTTTGATAATTTCATATACATTTTTGCTTAGTATGTCTTCATGCTGAATTGACCCTTTTATGTGCTGTTTCTTTTTTATCTTTGGTAATGCTTGTGCTTTGATGACTATTTTAGCTGACATTATAATAATCTTATGGTTAATATTTGCATGTATTGATTTTTCAAGTCACCTGTTTAATACTGCAGTTGAGCATTTAATACATCGCAATCTCGTTTCCTTTACAACTTGTATCCCTCCCATCAAGAAAATAAAAGCTTTTAGAATTTTATTTTATTCTTGACATTTTAAAATTTAGTAATGTTAAGGCTTTTAGGGTCTGTTTTATTTTGTTATCATTGCATTAAGTGCTAAACAGCCCTCTTAATCTGATGATAAATGCTCTTCACCTAAAGGAAATTTTCTTGATAGATATATAGGTATAGATAGATATAGGTGTGGATATATTGAAATATATAGGTGGAGATATACATGAAATATACATAAAGATATAGGTAGAGAGATAGGTAAAATATATATGAAATAAATATATACAAATTTCTTCCCTGAGTTTTTTGCCTTCCCTTTCTTTGGGTCCCCAAAATATGAAATTTACTACTTTACTTGATCCATTTTTTTTTACTTTTATTTTTCTGTTTCATGTTCTTACTGATTTTGCTTTGTGGCAATTTTTCTTGACTTTGTATTCTAAACCTTCTATTAAAGTTCTCATTTCAATTACCCAACTTTGAATTGCTAACAGCACTTTCTGGTTCTCTGTTTCTCTTTTTTACGGTCTTATTTACTTATTTGTTTTTTTTTAATTGATTAAGAATCTTTTTTTTTATTTCTAGGGAATGTTCACTACAGTTTTGACATTTTTTTCATGTCCTTTATTATTTTTGTTTTCTCCAGATTCTTTCCATTGATGATTTGGGGTTTTTTTGTCTCTCACTGATTTGATCAGTTTTCCTTACAAGTCATGTAATTCTGGACTGAAAATTGATATTTACAAGTGAGATATCAAACCATATTTGGAAGCCCTGTGTGATGAGGATTGGAGTGACAGAGTTTAGAGGATATTTTGTGAATCATTGGACTGCAATTTATATTTACCAGTAAGAAGATCAGTCTTTTCACAATGGGCAACTGAGTGATAATATGTGGGGTATTTTCTTCAGTGCTGTTTAGTATCTCCAGTAGTTGAAAGAGGGAAAACACCTGCTGATTACTAATATTTTGGGAATAAGAGAGAAGAAATGTTGGCATTCCATTTTCTTCTATTAAAGCATGGCATCTAGTATTGATTGTCTCCCAGTTTCCTTAGGGTGATTGGATTTACTTGTCCTGAGAGGTCATCTAACATTTTTTTGCAAGACAAACAAGTTTATATAAGTTTGTCATCTCCAAAGTTCCTTGAAATCTTACATTGTGGTAACCACTTTATCATCTTCTTGGTTCTAGTTGATGAATACATTCATTTGTTTGTTTCAGTTCTCTCATTATATCTTCAGTGGGATTAATGGAGAGAGAAAATAAATTTGTATGTATAATCTTTAATAAGTGATTTAACTTAAATGTTATTTTTTATGATGGTGATATGTTTCCAAGATTCAGAGGAAAAACTTTCATGAGTTTTTCATAAACAAGTATCTAGACTGAATGGTTAATCATCAATCTTCCTTCCCTTATGGCCATATTTTAAGAATCATTTTATAACCTATTGTCACCTTTGCCTCAGGAAGAGAAGAAAACTCACATCTGTTCATTCCAATTTATGCAGAGAAGTTTTAGAAAGAGGTTTGGTGAAGAGGGATTATTGGCTAAAATGATACTTTGCAATAATCTATAGATTTTATTACTCATGTTATTTCTGTTCTCCTATTACCATAGGTAATTGACTATAGTTTAAGTGGAAGTATAGGCTGAAATACAGTTGCAGCTCATCTGGGTTTCATCAAAACTATATCCCTTTTTGGCCACAATGGACTTTGAAACAACTTATGTCTGGAAGTGCTACAAATAGTCATTAAGGATTTGCCTGAGGTCTGAGACAGCTGCTATGGAAACTGTCTCACTCAACTCTCTTTTTAGTGAAAATTTAACCAACAACAGTTAGCCAGAACTGAAAATAACAATAGGTGAAGAAATAAGCATAAAGATGCAGGGTATTAACAATAGTTAGATTTGTAAACTATTGTACATCAGTCCATGAAGATTAGTTTTCTCGAATAGACTTTCTGGAATGATTTACTTTAATCTGCACTACAAAAATGGAGAATCAGACCCAGAAGTTTTTGATTACTTTTATTCCATTTTATTCTAAATGTGTGGTCACAGGTTCTCCTGAGCTTACTTTGTTAAATGCAACTTTCTTTTGTTTCTAAGATACTGAAGTTTAAAAAATTCCTAGACAAAACCATAAATTTATTTTTCAGTTAGCATTGCACAGTAGTTTAGGTAAAATTTATAGCCAGCTGTATTTTAAATAGCGATTTCCCAAATATTACTTAAAATCTCAGAAAGTATCATTTTACTAAATAATATGATGAAACTAATATAATTTGGAGTGTAGTGAAAGCTGTAAATACATTGTCATATTGCCAACCTGTAATTTTTTGGCGGGCAAGAGTAGAAAATGGTGGTAAAATATGTTAAAAAATAAACTTAAAGATTTGTCTCTCAACATTTTATAGTTTTCTACTCACAATATTAAATTCTTTTTGGATATTGACTAATAAACTATCAAAAGCAGTATAAAGATAGAAAAATAAAAGCATGCATAATTATAAAAGATTCCCAGGACATCTAGGGTCTATTGTTTATATGAATAGAAAATCAGTTGAAGATCTCTAATTGTTTAAAGAACATCTGACATTTCCCAGTTAAATGGTCAAGGAGACGCTCTGCACAGTGACTCCTCTAACATGCTATACAGACTCTTACTCTGACAGTCTTACTAAATTAATCTGGGAAAGAAGCAGTAAGACCCAATGGATTGAGACTTTCACATTTTTTGTTACTAGATAATATGAAAAGCATATCCATCTTTTACTGTGAATATTGTCCAATTTCTAATGTAGTAGATGAGTATGTTGCTTGAATTCATATTGTGTTGAAGTGGCCATTTTGAAGACATTACATAAAATGGTTGTATCAAATCATCTGCCCAAATGCCTGGTTTCGATCTCATCCACTAATCTAGCCAACTCCATATAAACCTGCATGTCTCAACCCCATATTACTTTCACAATAAAAGTCTTCATATTTCTTATCAAATGTGTAACTTCTTAATGGTTTTCTCCTAGAAATAATATTTTTAAGTTGTGGATTATAATTCTCTGTATATTAACTATTTTATTCACTAGATGTTGCTCAATTAACTTATTGGCTTGATTAGTTGAGCATACATTTAAAAATATATTTTGCTTAACTATTTTCATGGTATCTTACTTCTTCCATTAAAATATGAAAATATTAATGATGAAAGTGACTTTGGCCTGTGAACTTCTAGACATCTTTGACTTGTCAAACCCAATAATGATAATAGCTATTAATAGCAACAGGTTTTGCAAACATTACTCTGTGTGTTGGTTGACTTATTTTCAAAATCATAATAAAATTCTTAATTATAACTAATGGTTAAGTGCAAATGTACTATGTAGTTTAAAATGTTATCTAAAATTTTGGCTTGAGTATCTATCAGAGGGCATAATTACATATTTACTTACAGCTGAATTATTTTATGAAAGAGCAAATTTAGAGCAGGAAGGAATTTCAGAGATAAAGCTATGCAATTAATTTAGATATAAGAATGAAAAAAATGAGAAGAAAAATGAAAAATTATTTTTTCCAAGTAAACATTGTCAATAGAAAGCCTATGTGTAGAAATAACTTCTTGAAAGCTATAAAGACAATTTTTCTACTGCAAATATATGGACTTTATTTCTGTTATTTCCTGCTTTAAAAGATTATTCATTAGAATAATTTTGCCTCAAGCGAAAGATAAAATACTGTGGTCACATACTGTGAATTAAGAAAACCTTTACCTCTGCAACCTGGTAATTTAGTGTAAGAATATCCAAAAAAATAATAATAAACCTTATGTCACTCATTTAACAACAAAATAATATTGTCAGTATTTTGATCAATGCCTGCTTGGAATCTATTTCTATGAGACCATTGTCTCATAGCAATATTGTTAGGCCAATTGTTAGTCTAGATGCTGAAGTTAGGTGGAGGTGCCTTCTACAGTAAAGCCTGTCCTATCCCACAGGCTGAGATCATGCACATCTGAGAAGTGTTAGCTGAAATTCCACACAATCCTCTATTGCCAAGTCTGGACGAAATGGACATAATGCTAAAAGTAAGAAAACTAAAGAAAGTTAGCATTAAAAAATTGTATATGATACAAGGCCCTGCAGAAAGCAGTGAGAAGGGAAGGGCCCCAAGCATTTTACACCCACAGCTTAAACCTAAAACTCCAGGGAGGAACTATGAAAGCAGGGAAACGAAATTCAAGATTGAGCAACCAGAAGTATAACCTCAGAGAAAGAAAGATAAATACCGTATGATCTTACTTATATATGAAATCTAAAAATGCTAAACTCATAGAAACAGAGTAGAATGGTAGTTGCCAGGGTGAGAGGTGGGAAAATAGGGAGGTTTTGGTTACAGATGTTCAGTTGCAAGATGACTAAATTCTGGAGATCGAATGTTCAGCATGATGACCACAGTTAGCAATGCTGTATTATATTCTTAAAAGTTGCTTAAGTGAATAGATCTTAAACATTCTCATCACAGAGACATATAAATGGTAATTATAAGAGGTGATGAATGTGTCAAGTAACCTTATTCTTGTTATTATTTTGTATTACTGCACCTATATAGTAAATCATTAAGTTATATACCTTAAACTTAGACAATGTTTTTATGTCAATTATATCTCAACTAAACTAGAAAAACATATTGAGCAGCCAATTAATTCAGAGATATTTACTGAACAGTTTTCTATTGGTGACACATGAATGTGAGATTGATTCCTTCCTACAATGTCAGGCAGTTTAACTGAAGATGTACTTTTGATACCATTTTAGGAGCTTAACATTTATTTCTAGTATATGGAGAATATACCAAGTATTATCATAAAATATTGATAAAGTAGAATTAAAAATAAATGCCATACAATCAAAAGAATGTCATCAAGAGAGCGATATAATAAAACTTTCCAAGCACTATGTAAATACTAAGATGGTGGAGTGCTTGCCCACAGCTTAGTCTTTTTAAAAATTTAATCTTTGTATTTTTTCCATTACCATTTAGCACCCTTACACCTCCCCTCAGCAATCACCACTCTGTTGTCCATGTTTATGAGTCCTGTTTCCTTTTTGCTCAGTCCCTCAATTCCTTAAGCTCTCTCCCCAACTAGTTGTCATTCTGCTCTCCATCTATGAGTCTGTTGGTTCAGTTTGTTCATTAGATTCCACATATGAGTAAGATCATATGGCATTTGTTTTTCTCTGACTGGCTTATTTCATGTAGCATACTGCTTTCCTTGTCCATCCATACTCTCTCAAAGGGTAAAATTTTCTTCTCTTTTACAGCCAAGTCCTAGTCCATTGTGTAAATGTCCCATGGTTATTAAATGTCCATTTACCTACTGATGGACACTTAGGCTGCTTCCATATCTTGGCAATTGTAGATAATGCTGCAGTTAACATTGGGGGGCTTATGTTCTTTCAAATTAGTGTTTTGGGTTTCTTCAGATATATTCCCAGAAGTGGGATCACTGGCTCAAAAGGCAGATTCATTTTTAATTTTTTGAGGTAGCTCCATCCTGCTTTCCACAGTGGCTGCATCAATCTTCATTACTATCCACAGTGCAAAGGATTGCCGTTTTTCCAAGTCCACACTAACACTTGTTTGTTGATTTATTGATAGCCATTCCAATGGGTGTGTGGATAATATTTCATTGTGGTTTTCATTCACGTTTCTGTGATGATTAGTGATGTTGAGCATCTTTCTATGTCTATTGGCCATCTGTATGTCCTCTTTGGAGGAATCAAAAGAAGTCATTTCTTTGCCCATTTGTTAATTGGGTTGTTTGTTTTTTTAGTGTTGAGTTTTGTTAGTTCTTCATACATTTTGCATATTAATTCCTTGTCATATGTATTGGCAAATATGTTCTCCCATTCTGTGAGTTTTCTTTTTATGTGTTGACTTCCTTTGCTGTGCAAAAACTTTGTGGTTTGGTGTGGTCCCATTCTTCTTTTTTTTCTTTGTTTCCCTTGCCTGGGGAGATATCCTGATAAAATATTGCTATGAGCAATGTCTAAGATTTTACTACCTATGTGTTCTTCTAGGATTTTTATGGTTTTATGCCTACCATTTAAGCTTGTGATTCATTTTGAATTTATTCTTCTATGTGGTATAAGAGAGTGGTATAATTTCATTTTTCTGCATGACTGTCTAATTTTCCCAACACCATTTATTGAATAAACTATCTTTAGCCTATTGTATGTGTGTATTTTCACTGTTAAGTATTAATTGACTTATAAAACTGTGGGTTTATTTCTGGGCTCTCTATTCCATTCTGTTGATTTATGTATCTGTTTTTATGCCAGTACCATGCTGTTTTGATTACTATGGCCTTACAGTATAGTTTGAAATTAGATAGTGTCATTCCTCCATCTTTATTCTTCTTTCTTAGGATTTCTGTTGCTATGCAGGGCATTTTGTGGTCCATATAAATTGTTAAAATATTTGTTCTACTTCTGTGATATATGTCATTGAAAGCTTGATAGGAATTCCATTGAATCTATAGATTACTTTGGTAGTATGGACATTTTAATGATGTTGATACTTTCTATTCATGAACCTGGTATGCGCTTCCACTTTTTTGTGTCTTCTTCAATTTCTTTCCTCGGTGTCATAATTTTCTGTGTACAGGTCTTTTATACCTTTGGTTAGGTTTATTTCTAGGTATTTTATTCTTTTTGAAGCTATTGTGGTTTTTTTAATTTCCCTTTCTGTTAGTTCATTATTGGCATATAAAAAGAACCTGATTTCTGGATATTAATTTTGTGTGTTGCTACTTTGCTGAATTCATTAATCAGTTCTAACAGTTTCTTGGTGGAATATTTGGGATTCTGTATGTGCAGTATGATGTCATCTATAAATAATGACAGTTTTACTTCTTTCTTTCCAATTTGGATGTCTTTTATTTCTTATTCTTGTTTGATTGCTATGAGTAGGAATGTCAGTACTATGTTGAATAAGGATAGTTAAAGCAGACATCTGTATCTTGTTCCCAGTATTAAGGAGAATGTTTGTAGTTTTTTTCCACTGGATATGATGCTGGCAGTGGGTTTGCCCTATGTGGCTTTTATGTTTTGGTATGTTGATTCTAATCCCACTTTACTGAGAGTTTTTATCATAAATGGGTGCTGGATTTTATCAAATGTTTTCTTTTTTTGGTATCTATTGGTATGATCATATGGTTACTATCCTTCATTTTGTTTAAGTGGTAAATCACATTTATTGATTTGCAAATGTTGTACCAACCTTGCTTTCCTGAAAAAATTCCTATTTGATCATGGTGTATGATCTTTTTGATGCATTGTTGTATTCAGTTTGCTTAATTTTGTTGAGAATTTTATCATCTATGTTTCTCAGTGATGTTGGCCTATAATTTTCTTTCTTTGCAGTGTCTATCTGGTTTTGGAATTAGGACATTGCTGGCCTTGTAAAATGAGTTTGGAAGCCTCTCCTCTTGAATTTTATGAAATATTTTGAGAAGGAGATGTGTTAGTTCTTAGAATGTTTCATGAAATTCACCTGTGAAGCCATAGAGCCCAGATCTTTTGTTTGTTGGGAGTTTTTTTGATACCTATATCAATTTCACTAGGTATAATCTGTCTATTCAGACTTTCCACTTCTTCCTGATTTAGTTTTGGAAGATTTTGTGTTCTATTAGTCCAGGTGTCCAGTTTGTTGCAATACAGTTGTTCATAATATTTTTATAATAATCTTTTATATTTCTTTGGTGTCAGTTGTTATTTTGCTCTTTCATTTCTGATTTTACTTATTTGGTTCCTTGCTCTTCTTGATGAGTTTGGTTAAAGGTTTGTCAATCTTATCTTTTCAAAGAACCAGCTCTTGGATTCATTGATCTTTTGTATCTTTTTTTTAGACTATTTCATTTATTTCTGCTCTCATCTTTACTATCTCCTTTCTTCTACCCACATTGGGCTTTGCTTGTTGTTCTTTTTTCAAACTCCTTAAAGTGTAAAGTTAGACTGTTTATTTGATTTATTTATTTATGATATAGGCCTGTAATGCTCTTAGGATTGCTATCTCAGTGTCCCTAGATTTGGGGGGTTTGTGTCCTCATCTTGATTTGTTTCAAGTTATCTTTTTAATTCTTTTTTTATCTCATTGTGGACTCATTCATTGTTTAATAACATGTAGTTTAGCTTCCAATCTTTTCATGCTTTGCAGTGTTTTTCCTGTGATTGAATTCTAGTTTCATAGTACTGTGGTCAGAGAAGATGCTTGCTATGATTTCAGTCTTCTTAAATTTATTGACACTTGTTTTGTGTCCTAATATGTGGTCTAACCTAGAAAATATTCCATATGTACTTGAAAAATCTGTATATTCTGCTGCTTTGGTCTGAAGATAGCAATTAAATCCATTTGATCTATTGTGTCATTTAAGGCTGCTGTTTCTTAGATTTTCTATCAGAAAGATCTATCCATTGAAGTCAATGGGGTGTTAAAATCACTGACTATGGCTGTATTTCTGTTGATCTCTCCCTTTATGTCCATCCAGATTTGTTTTAAATATTTAGGTGCACCTATGTTGAATGTGTAAATGTTGACTATGGTTATATACTCTTGATGGATTGTTCCCTTTATCATTTTGTAGAGTCCTCCTTTGTCTCTTACTATAGCCTTGGTTTTAAAGTATATTTCATCAGATATAGAACTATTTCCCTAGCTTTGTTTCCTTTGCATTTCATGAATTATCTTTTTCCATCCCTTTACTTTTAGTCTGTGCAATTTTTTGAACTGAGATGTGTCTCTTGGAGGCAGTATATATATAGGTCTTGTCTTCTTACCCATTCAGCAACCCTATGTCTTTTGGTTAGAGCATTTAAGCCCTTTACATTTAACGTGATTATTGATAATACATATTTACTTCTATTATTGTTAGACAATTTTGCTCCTATTTTTTTCTCTTTTTTTTTCTTCTTCTTCTTCATAAAGCAAGCCCTTTAACATTTACTGCAATACTGGTTTGGTGTTAACAAACTCCTTTATCTTTTTCTTGTCTGAGAAACTCCTTAGAGTTTAAATGATTGCCTTTCTGGGTAACCTTGGTTGTAGGGCTTGCTTTAATCACCTTGAATATTTCACACCACTCCCTTATGGTTTGAAATGTTTCTGTGGAAAAATCAGATGACAGTCTAGTTGATGCTCCCCTATATGTAACTACCTGCTGTTCTCTTGCAGTTTTTAGGATTCTCTCCTTGTCTTTAAGCCTTGTCATTTTAATTATGATGTGTCTGGGTATAGGCCTCTCTAGGCTCAACTTATTTGGGACTCTCTGAGCTTCCTGGACTTGTGTGTCTCTTTCCTTCACCAGATTGGGGAAGTTTTCAGTCATGTTTCATTGAATAGGTTCTCGATTCCTTGCTCATACTCTTCTATTTCTGGTATTCCCATGAGGAGGATGTTGTTATGCTTCATGTTGTCCAAAATGTTTCTTAAGCTCTCCTCATTTTTTAAATGTTTTTTTCTTTTTGCTTCTCTGCCTGAGTGTTTTTTCTACCTTGTTTTCCAAATCACTAATTCAATCTTCTACCTTATCTAACCTGCTGTTTATTCCTTCCAGTGTATTATTCATTTCATATATTGCATTCTTTTTTTCTGACTGGTCCTTTTTATGGTTTCTATATCTTTTTTTATGCTGTTAAGTATCCTTATAATCATTACTATAAACTCTCTATTTCATAAATTGCTTCCTCCATTTCTTATAGTTCTCCTTCTGGAGAATTCTCCTGTTCTTTCATTTATGGACTGTTTATTTGTCTTCACATTTTGGCTGCTTCTTTATATTTGTTTGTATGTATTAATTAGATATGCAAAAACTCTGGTGTAGGCCTTTGGCAGGTGCTGCTTGTGGCTGGCCATGGTCATCCTGTTTTCAGTGATCTAAAGCATGCGACTCCTTTTGCTGGGCCTGGTTGTGTGCAGGAAGAACTAGGCTGGCTTTTATCAGCACCAGGCCCAGGGAAAGGTCAGCTAAAATCTCAGAGCTCTACCTTGTCAATGATATAGCTTCAAGCTGTAATAAGCTGCTCAGTTTAAGCACCACAGGGTGGGGCAGAGTAATTCCTATGTGCAGGGCTATTACTTCCCCTTAGACTGTTGTCACTTGGAGGGGAGTACTCTGACTCATAAAGATGGCTTTTGCAGTGTGGGTGATGACTCAGCACAGGGATCCTATCCTTCCTCAGCACAAGAAGACAACTATGTCTTTAGTTGTCTCCCCAGAGCCACCAAACCCAGATTTTCCTCACACATCTCTAATTCATTCTGCCCTTCCTTTGTCAAAGCCCAGGGAATGGGCTGCAGATGATATTTTGTCCATTGGCCCTTTAAGAGGCTCTCTGCATCTCTAGCCATCTCTGCCTTGAAGACAGAAACCCTGCTGCTTTTCACAGCTGGATATTACCTAGGTTCCTTTCCAGCTCTGGTGCTGGGGAACCCAGTTTGGGGTTTAGACCCCACATTTCTCAGGGGGAACCCTGAGCCACAGACATATTTCTCCAGCACTTCCGCTGCCACCCATGGAAGCATAGCCAGCCTTCTCACACTTCCTCCACACTCCCTACCAGTCTCATTGTGATGAAGTTTTTTCTTCTGTCTGTCCATGGTTATAAGGCTTCTCTGCAGCTAGTGTTCCATTGTTTATTCAGGATGATTTTTCTGTAAAACAAGATTGGTCCTGGTAGGAGGTTAGTATAACTCCCATTTACTTCTCCGCCATCTTGGGTCCTCTCCCTACTTCTCAGTCTTTACTTAGCCTTTATATTACTCCCATGAGAATAAAATAAGAATTTAATGTATTTAATTATGATTGAAAAATATGGACAAATAACTTATTATAAAATTAGCCAAAGCATATAAATAAGGAATTACAACATACCCAGTGGTAATATACAATAAACATATGAAAGTTTACTAGCTAGGAACTGCCAAGTATAACAGAGTTGTGATAACCATTTTTTTCCATCAAGTTGATAAAGTTAAAAAGAGGAAAGTTGGTCAATGTTTTTCATAGTGCCTAAAGTATGCATACTCATTGCTGGAGGGAATACAAATGAACATGAATTCATGAAAACTAACATAAAATATCTACTAAAATAAAAGTGCATATATTTAAATAAAATGACAACTTACAAACCACTAAGACAAGTAAACAAGGACACAGTAGATGCCCCGGCTCCGAATGTTCACTGGGGATGGGCTAGGTAATGTGGTTTTAATTCATACAATTGAATATTACATTTTAAGTAACAGCATGGGTCAGATCTGTGCATTCAGCTAGAGGCCTATTCATGATATATGTTTCATGGAAGTAAACATTTTGCTAAATAGCATTTATGTTGTGATACTGTTTTTGTAACAGATAACATAAAACTCAATTTATATGATACATACATCTAGATGTTTTCATCATGTGAAAAAAGATTTGGGAGAAGCTGCTGTTGACCTTAGAAACCTGAGGCATGAGGAAACAATCTAATATAGGAAATTTAATCTTAATTTTTAGCCTAAAGTAGCTTCTTATATTTTCACTAGTTGAGGTAAACACAAATTGATTATATTTGAAAATATCCATTATAACAAAACATAGACCCCATAATGAGATGAATGTACTTGGAATAATATTTTAGATTACTAATTGATTATAATTTATAGACCAGTGGCTTTTCCCCATCTATTCATATACATATTCATGAAATTGATATTACTTTTAAAATTAAGATATTGTAAACAAAAATAGAATTTTTTTAAAATCTGTGAATTAATTTGATGTTTTTCGTCCCACCTACTGGTAGATAGGTAGGTTAGAATAGGTATTGTATCACTTTACAAATGGCTTGCCCTAGCTCACACACCAAATATAAGAAACACTATTGATTAATGTTCAGAAGGAAGCCATGACTTATGCATACTTACTTAAGTCAAAAGGCAACTGTGAGAAAACAACTCTAATGCCTTTGAGAAGATACTCTTTCAAGAATCCGAAGGACTGCTAACCTGGCTCTGAAGAGCTAATTCGGTCGGTCCATTGCCAGGACACTACACGTATACCATGTAAGATGGGGCTTCACATCTGGACTGGTCCAAATGTTTACATTTTTATTACAGTGCAATGGAAACATTCAAAAATATATATAAATTACAGACGTGCAAATAATTATTTCTCTCTTTTATCTATGACCCTGCCAAGGCTGAGATTTTTGTAACTACTAGTTTGTCCAATACATTTAAAATCAGATATTCTACAATTTTGTTAGAACTGTTTTCAAGTTGATACTTGTATATTGTTTGCTTCAATAATATGTAGACAAGTATTCCCATACATACATTAATATACTTACCAATTAAGTTTCTACTAGCTGGTCAACAGGAAAACCTTTCAGAGACCAGGTGAGATAATTTTCACAAATAACTTACAAAATATGCACTAACATTGACTTTTAAAATATATCGAAGGACCTTTGAAGTTTACAGCTAGTTATAATTTTCTAAGAGAAAGTAATGCAGGTCAGTATACATTCTTTATTGACACATTCTGGCAACTACTAAATGCATAAAATCACTATGCTTCGATGATGAAGTTTCTTGTAGGGAAATTAGGACTAGGTTTTGGTTTATTCTAAGTTGTTTGTTTAATGCCTCCTACATATTTTTTACATGATACTGCCTTCAGTTAAGTAAACTATTGATCATCATCATCATTTTACCCAAAAAAGTTTTCTCTTAAATATTTTAAGTTTTAACCACTTTGGTGATTAAACCAGACCCAGGGTTTTTACCAAGGAATAGTTGCATATTGTAGCCACAAAAAATTCTTTTGATCAAGCATTCAGTATACTTCAGTCTAAATAAATTATTTAAAATAAATCAATTAAATTAGCCATAATTTATAGTAGCAATTTTAATACCTAATATTATCTAAACCTCGTGTCATATTAAGCACATATTCTACTCTCCCATCTTACCTTCAAAACGAGTACCGACAATTAAGCAGCATTTAACATTTATCATGCTTATCTTCACAGCTGCAGTGGCATTAAAAGGTGACTAAGAATGTCAACAGGAGTTTTTTGTAAAGAGTTGAAAATAAAGGGAAATAGCGATTGCTTCTCCTTTGCTTGTGGAGTGGTTGGAGATAGATAAGCGGATTTGTAGTGAGGTCATCAGTCACAATTGGATGGTAATTTGAAAATGGATTAGCTTAGAAGTAGCAATTTCTGCTCCATGGGTTTCAGTGAAAAAGTCTGCCTCATTCTGTAAGAGACCTCATAAACTGGCAGAGATCAATGCCTACCTAATGTGCCATTATGCACTGGGCACACTTCAGTGATTGCAGCACAGCTGTGGCTGGGTTTGGCTTGGCGGTTCTGTAGCACTTGCACCACAGGTGCTGCGTGTGATTATTTGGCCCAATGCAGTAAACTCTTTAGGAAATTAACTTGGATGAGAAGCTTTTCTTCATAAGAAGCTTTTCACTTTTAAACTGAACAATGAACAGTGTCAGATGTCAGTAATGTCAGCCTGGTAACAAATAAAGACTAAACAGCTTACCAGAAGGAAATCATCCTCGATTAATACCAGGACCACATTTAAGATGTTTAAAATTTTATAACTTATCTTCCTTTGTAACTTGAAAGAGCATGGCAATATAAATTCCAAGTAAATTCAAAATATTCAGTGTTTTAAAGATTATAGTTTCATATTAAAGTTTAAGAGGTAGCATTAACTAATTATTTATGTTTTTAGGTATTCTTATAGTCCTTGCGAATTAGTTGGCTATGAAGAATGAAAACAGATTGTTCAAATGAATTTGCAATAAAATTTAAATTTGAGATACTCCACTGATAATCAGATTCTTATGCTCCCTAGACTTCTTCACTGTTGCTTGTAAATATTAAGTGCAGGAACAATGAGTAAAATATTAAGGTCAGGTAAAATAATTTGAAACTCTAACCTATATACAGTATAAAAATAAGATATGCTTTATACCTTTTAACAAATAAATATTGCTGCTATTATTCACCTGAAAATTTTTATTTCCTAGATTTTTAAATTTGATATGATATGTAATGAGATGATATGAATAAAATTCTGGGGTAATGCAACACAGGGAAGAATTTATTCAAAATAATTTATGATTGATTCCTTGGCACTAGTCTGAACAATATCTGGCATATGGGCTTAACCCTATGAAGTCTTTCTTTTTCTTTATGTAAGATAGATGATGTGTTTATAGGAAATAACTAAACTTGTCAGCGATATCACATTTTACTCTTGCCACCTGAACTGTTTCCATGTAAAAAGAATTAAGTACTACAATTAGCCAAACAATAATACTCCTTAAAATTTTGAGAGTAAAGAAAAGGTTCTCTCATCCCAAATTGTTCCTCAGTCTGCTCTTGTGAAAACTTTACAGGAAGGGACATTTATCTGAACTACAATTAAATGGTACTACTCTTAGTAGAGATAATGTACAAACTTGAAGATGGTTAGATCACATAATAAAGACGATGGAAGTTCCATTTAATACTTCAAAACTTATTTTCAGATCTCAAACAGATAGATTATTTTTAAAGAGAACTTAATTCAGAAGATACCTCTTACCACTGTGAGGGCCTCACCATGCCATTCAGGAAAAAAGGGAACAAAAAACTCCTCACTGAGACAATTAGGGAAAAGAAGCAATTCAAAGGCTACCACATACGTGAAAGAGGGGGAGGCTTTGGCTGTGTTAATCCACTGTGAAATACTCAGAATACCCTGTGATTCCTTTGATACAGTTTAGATAAATAAGAAGAATAACTTTTTAGCTTATAGAACAATCTAAAAATGAGCTACCATGAAGTTAGTTAAAAAAGTAATCCATCTCCAGAGGCACTAAAGTCAGAGAAGAGATCCTTGGATTTTCTGGATTAGCCAGAGACACAGGCATAATTTTTAATATTCTGTGACCTGATTGTTTTAACTTATAAAATTAATGCAGTAGGCAATCTCTTAACATCCCACGTTTATTTTTAAATCATTTTGCTTTATTTTTTTAATTTTTTATTGTTGTTAAATTACAGTTATCTCCAGTTGTCCCCTATTACTCTCCCCTGCCGACCTCCCACCTTCTATATTCAGTCCTCCTCTGGTCGCTGTCCTTGTCCGTGAGTCCTTCATACAGTTTCCTTGACTTCACCCTTCCCCTTCGTTCCCATTCCCCACTCACCCCTCTCCTCTGGTCACTGTCTGTTATGCCCTATTTTTCAATGATAGACTATACTTCATAGGCACCATTTATTGGGTATATTGGGTGGTCTAATGTAGAATCCTAAAAGTAAATAATTTTAAAGTAAAATGGCTGGAATTTACTTAAAATTAGAAATACATAAATATTTTATAATATTACATTTTTAAGTGATCAAGATGAAAAAGGTGGAAGCATCCATTGCTGAATTGGAGGAAAATCAGACTTTATATTGTGTTTATGTACATAGGGGTGGTGATGATTCTCAAAGATACTGGAATACAGAAGGTAACTTCATTTTTCTAAACCTAGCACTGATCCTTGTTATTGTCATATTGTCATAAGTTTAATAAGTTTAATCAAGTTACAAACTCACTCTCACTGTCTTACAATAGCTTTCTATTCAAGACACACCACAAAGGCGCAATCCGAACCTGCAGATATTATGGCAAATCTGTTGCGAACAATGAATGCGTGAAGTGATCCGTGTAGTTCGTTTACCTGATGATGCAACAGATAACAGAATACCTAGACAGAACACTAAAGGTACTGACTAGGTTTTCCAAACTTCTCCATTTAATACACATGACCTTAAATCTGAAAATTGTTTTTGACATACTTTTCAAGGTAAAAAAATACATAGATAAGGATTAACATAAATAAATTCAAGAAAATATTAGATTTGCATTATTTGAGAAGCTTCTGTTAAAATAGCGACTGGAGTGGACAGTTCACAGAAAAACTGCTCAGAGACATAACCATTAGGAATTATTGAAAAACAAAAAAAAAAGAAATAGTTCACATTTGAATCCAATGGAATATCATCTTAAGAGAAAGTACAATAATAATAATAACAAACAAATATATGAAGCTGGTAAAGAGTTTTCAAAAACCAGTTTAGCTTGGATATTGCAATGAAGAGCCCTAAAGGAATCAGACCTGGTAGAAGAGGAATAGTTTGGAGTGATATATCTGGCAGAATAAATTTAAAAATACATTTTGACCTTTTGTGACAGTGTGGATGGAGCTGGAGAATGTTATTCAAAGTGAAAAAAACCAGAGAAAGACATATACCATATGATTTCACTCATATGTGGAATCTAATGAACAAACTGAAACTAACATGCCAAACAGAGAGCAACTCATAGATAGAGCAGGAGAACAGCTAAGGTCAGGGAGGGGAGTCTGTGGAGGGATTGAGCAAAAAGGAAAAAGGACTTATAAAGGTGGACAACTGTGTGGTGATTGATGGGGAGAAGAGAATATGAGGGGACTACATGGTAATGGGAAAATAAACTTTCAGAAACAACAGCAAAAGTACATCTGATGAGTAGAGTTTGGATGAACAGGATGATGAGAGATGATGATGGTATACGGGGAAACCCAGGCAGATGATTCTTCTCAGCTTTAACGTAGTTGTGATTCTAGGCTTTAGATTATTTGAAATGAAAAATTAGCCCGGCTGGGAGTAGTGGATGAGAAAAAGATAAGAGTTTTTCTCGATAATTAAAATGAAAAATTAAGAGAACATGGCAACTGTAGTTATTCATCATAAAGTAATGTAATAAAAAACTTTATTGAGTTTTTTATTTTCATTAAAAGATAAGAATAACTTGACTGGTGATAATTTAAATGAGCAGAACCTAGGATTATATCTATGTAGTTGGGGTCATTTTTTAAATTAAACCTCCCCATTAGTTTCAGAACTTATTTCCAAAAAATATTTGTTAAATATTCAATATAGATTATTAATGACATGAATGGCATCAGAAATTATGATCCTTGAAAATATATTGTTTCAACCTTAAGTGACACAAATGTAGTTCCTTGCATTTAAAAAGGCAAAACATATAAAAACATAGTAACCTAAAACAATAAAGCACAGCACTAAGGAATAAGAGCTCTGGGGCAGGGGAGGCCCAGGGTTTAAAAGTTGCCCACCATTGAATTATGGGCATTTTAATTTTTTCTATTTTAACAAATTTTTCCAAAATTCCCCAAGCCCTGTTTCTATAAAATGGAAAGGAGTAATAGATTCTGTATCACATAGCTATGCTGAGGTTAAATGGGTTAAAGCATTAACTTGTTTTTCAAGAAATATTACCTATCATTATCTAATAAAATGAGAATCCAATCAAACTAAAGGTGGTGAATCAGAGAGGTTAGAAAAATCTTTTCTTTTTTCTATCCTAGAGACTTGTATTTGTTATTTATTCTTTAATCAGTCTATTAATTTAGATAAAACTCTTTCCAAAATTCCTGAGTGTTTTTTAATGAAAGCTATTATATATCAAAATGAAATTCTAAGCCCACGCCTTTCTTTATCTGCAGCTCTCTGTCCTACATTCCTGCACTGTCTGGCACTGCTTTCAATGAGACTTTAAGATCTGAATAAAAGATTCTGATTTGGATGAATGTCAAGCCACACCCACCCCTGCTATGTTGAGATATCTCATATTTACTGCTTTTCCCTCCTTTGAAGTGACAAATCCACCGCTCTGCTTTTTTTTTTTTAGTAGAGGTGTAGAAAGAAGGTGAATTAAAACATTTTTAACAAAGTTTAACATGCCAAGACATTGAATGAAATTAGAATCATCATAATTTATGCATATTTATTGGGAGCTATGATTTTGCTAATATAAACAGCTCTTTTTTTAAAGATTGTATTTATTTATCTTTAGAGGGAAAGGGAAGGAGAGAAGGAGAGACATATCAATGTGTGGTTGCCTCTGGTGTGTCCCCTGCTGGGAACTGGCCTGCAACCCAGGCATGTGCCCTGACTGGGAATCGAACCACAATCCTTTGGTTTGCAGGCCTCTGCTCAATCCACTGAGCTGCACCAACCAGGGCCTATAAACAGCTATTTTTTTTCCAAATAAGTTGTCTTTTACCAAAGAAAATATTCTCGTATATGTGCTTTCTGTTATGAGAACCATCTTGACAATTAAAGGCAAACAAACAAAACATTCATTGCAATGCTCAGAAAAAAGATTTTTTATGCTAGCAATTAAATGAGCCACTTAAAATTGTTGGCATCACCAGCCTCTATATCTTAATATTTAGTTGAAAAGAAATATAACTTCCCTATTAAATGAATTGGGTATATTACTTTCTCTTGTCATAAGCATGTATTTTAGGAATTCAATTGTATGTGTGAATGTGTGCATGTCTACGTACACATTTGTTTCTTAGATACCTTTGTTATACCCGTATTTCTTTCATTACCTGGACAAGTCTTTAGTATATTTGTTTTTTGTTTAATGTCTCCCCAAAGGTTTTCAGGCACCTGCTCTATTGTCTTCTGTATTTAAACAGTAAAGGAAATAAACTAACAAGGGGGATTTTATTTTCTTCTTGAAATCTACCCAGGAACTGTAGATAAACAAAATATAAAATGGGAGAAAAAAATTAGGACCGCCACAATCACAACACAAGTAATAGAATAAAATAAAGTTTGGTTACATTACCAGAACATAAAAGAGTACAAGAGAAGAGCAGAATGTGCCCCACCAAGCACACACTGAGACCTGCTGTTTCCCCCATTGCTGTCCACATGGCTTTGATTTTCATCTAATTGCAAGAAAACACAAACATTGGCAAAAGCTTTACTGGATGTTTGGGGATCCCACTGTGTTAAATAGGACTTGAATTTTAAGTGCCTAAATAAAACCTTTGTATGATATGTTTGTTTGGCTTTTGTTCCGAGACACTTAATAGGCCCATCAGTCAAAAGAGAATCATCATCTAGAAAACTGGAAAAGAGTTTTGATAGTGAGATTGAAACAATAAACACATTCTCCTTCCGTATGACTTTTGTTGTTAATAACTTTGAAAGAATCAATTCCATTCATGGGACACAATGATTTAAGGGGAGCCAGCATTCCATTTAAATTGCTCAATACCCACTAGAATAGAGCACTCGGGTTGAAGGTCAAGAGTTGTTTTAATTTTTTATGAGGGTGGGGAAGTGAAACGTTTTACCATCTTAGGGATAATCATTCACCTAGCCTTGTCTGTTCTCGCCCCCAAATTTTATAGATTAAGTCCAATGAGCTTAGATGGTGATATTGTCGGCTGATGTAGATTTAGGGCTGTATCTCCTATTTTGTCTATTTCAATATCTCAAAAACTACCCTTCAGACTCTTGCTGAAAGTAGTATTTGAAAGAAGGGAGGATGTAATACTTAGAGAATAGTAAGAGAAACAAGTCTTTAAATAATCAAAAGAACCAGGTTAAATATTTGCTTCGTAGATGGTTCCTTTGCTGTTCCTGTGAGGTGTCAGCCAGCACTTTAAAGCAGACACAGATACACACGTACTATTTACTCTAGAAGACAATTGTAGGTGCTCAAACGGCATTTACATGTAGACTTTAGTATAACTCAATTATCTGCTTTTCTTGTATAATGCAAGTATCTGGATTTCCAAAAGGAAAGGTATGCTTATTTTTTTAGGTGAATTATGTCTTATTTAAATATTTTGTATGTACTTTTGCATTAATTTCCTTTTTTAATCTGAATTTAGTTAGGAATAGTTTTCTATTATATTCCATCAGTGGTCAAATTTTCTATGTTCTCCTTAAAATGTGATATTAATATTTTTCTGTAATTACATTTTCATTGATATCACCTTTTTTTCGGCCCTGTTTACCTTTCACTTAGTATAGTAGAGCACTAGGAAGGAACTAAAATTATTTTGAGCATTTTCTGGGATTTTAAGTCTGGGAAGATGTTACATGACTTTAAAGATAATAGTTAAAACAAAAACATTGTGAATAAAAATAAGCAGTTTTGACCAGATTTTTGATCCATTTATTTAAAAGTACCAATACACAGTTTAATACATGCATGTACTCATATGTATCATGGAAATGGTCAGCATGTGGTTATTGGTATGCTGATGCTAAAATGGTATGATCTTGTAATCTTGGGTGTTCTAAGAACAAAGATTTAGGTATTCATCTTGGTTTGGAAGCCAAGCTACCCATTGTAATCCATGAACCCTACACACATACACACAATTTTTGAAGATTAAAAATGTGTATAACCTATTTAATAATATTCACAATTTTACTCACATAATTTTATTTGCTATTCACCAAATTAATTTTATTATGGTAGTTTTATTTCTTAAAAGAGAGGGAGAGCAATGCTTACTATGTAGAAATACAAAGCTTTTTCCTTTAAGAAACACTGGTTTAAGGTTATCTAATCAGTAGAGAAGGCTGCAAAAGAATAATGGATGGAGAGATTTCCAAATGTTAGGAAGATGACAGAAGATAGGAAGACTTGTGCTTGTTTGTGGATGGAGAAAGTCAATACAGAGCATGAAATTTCAAGAAAAATATGAAGGTGAGAAAAAAGATCACGAAGATGATTATAATAGATAATATCAGTTAAATCACAAACGTAAAAATGACTTGATTTAAAATGTTTTTGGAGGAAGTGCTTCTGGAATTCTGAGAAATGATGTGGCAAGTTTATGCAGAATGGAAGTATTTTATAACAAACACAAAAGGAAAGGCAACAAGGGGTCCACCAGGAAATCAGGGATACAGAAAAGAATTATGCATTGGCCTCTGGAGTCCGGCAGTGGTTCCAAACTGTGAATTCACTGTGGAGCTAATTGACAGTGCTGGATTTATTCTTGCGGAGGATGATGAGCTGATGTGAACAAGATTAGGTGTTTCTGTACATGTCACCTTCGGCAATGTGATACAGGGCAGTCAGGAACCTAGGTGATTTTGAATGCTATGAAAAGGATCATTTAAAATGGATAGTCAAGAAATTTCACTTCAACACAGCTTTTGAGTAACAGCAAAAGGGCGGCCTATGTGTTCTTTTAATTATACACAAAGAGGCAAAAGAGAAAGAAAGTGGCTCAACACTCTCAAAAAACCTTGTAATAATATCCATGAACATTTACTGAGGTTTTACTATGTCATCCAAGCATACACAAAAGTATTGACTCAGTTTATCTTTTCAAATATTTTATTGTTACCCAAAAATTATCTCCATTTAAGTAAAATACTCAAGGTTGCATAGCTAGTGAACAAGGGTTGGAATTTGAACTTCGTGTGGCTACAAAGTCTGGTCTTTTAGATACCTCATTATATTTTAATGTCAAAACTTATGAGAAATTGGTAATAATTTCAAGTTGGAAAAAAATGATGAAAATGCAGTTTGAATAAGAGAAATTCAGGCTTCTGTTGGTTATGGACACCGATGTTCCCTCTTTTCTTGGACAGAGGAGCAAGCCCTCCCCATCCATCCCTATCCCAGTACAGCCCTTGAGAGATGCGGCTTAATTGTCCACTAACTCCAGATCTTGACTAACTTCCACACAGCTGCCACGTGACTCCCCAGGACTAGTAACAGATGAGTGCATGCAGCAGTATCCCCAGGCAGTCCAGTCCTTTCTTCAAGTGACCACCCTAGGCAGACCTTTTCTTTTAGCACTGCAGACTTCTATGGATAGCTATACCAATTTCACCCTCCTCAATTCGGCTCTTGCATTAATGGACAGGTAAAGAGCATGAGAATATAATCTTATACCGTAATTGATACATACTTAAAAAAATAAAGCTTAGTCTCAACAATTAGAGAAAATAGTAGCAGTTTACAAAATACTTTTGAAAAACCTAGGAGAAATCACTAGAAATTTTAAATAGGGCTTACATCTTCTTATATCAGTGGTTTTAAAATCAAGTTGAATATAACCCATATAACAAGAAAAAATGAGAAGTCAATGATGCAGTGGATTAAAGAAAAGGACAAGGAAGTATATCAGTTATAATAAAGTGAGAAAATTTCTTATTAAAAGATACAGTCTCTCATGTAGGGTAAAAATCTAAATTTAATAATATGCTGTTTGAAAGATCAAAAACCTTCAAGGATACATAATGAAAATTTTAACAGAAAAATTAAAAGCCAAATATTAGGTGAAATTATATCTGGTATTTAAAATTAGGAAAAATAGTGCAATTTTATGATTTCTTTGTGTAGCCATTCCAACAAAAATACAAATAAAGATTAGAGGGGACAATTTTACATTGATAAAATACACGATTCACATTATGGACTAACTCTGTTACCCACAGCAGTGATTCAGTGCTCTTTTACTGTAAGCTGCTCACCAGTGAAGAGCTCAGACCTGAACTTAAGAGACAATGAGATTAGTGGTGTTAGAGGTATGCACAGAATGCCGTGGAACGATTTAGTGAATAACATCTTAATAAACTGGGAAGTCAGACAATATTGAGGTGATTTTTATTAGAAATAAGCTACGTAAATATGAGATTACTTGTTAAGATACAATAGAGAGAAATATAACCATGAAAAGCATGCAACAAACCAATATTAAACATTCACTGTGAGCACTCTGGCTTCAAATAATGATATACTTGACTAACTGCAAAAAGTTTGTATCATTTATTGTTTCTTTTTTTTAACTGCTCTTCATTTTCTTTTATCTATTTATTGAAAGTGATTTTACTTGAAAAAATTCAGGCTTACCAAAAAAATGTAAGAATAGTACAAACACCTCCTGCATACTCTTCACCTCATCAATTTTGTCCATTTGCCCAGGACAATTTCAAAATTGAATCTAGTCTGGGATGGTCCCTTGCATGTAGTAATCATGTCACTCTCTTCCTTTTAAGTAAGAGCTGATCTTTCATTTTCCTTTGACTTTCACAACTGTGACATTTTTAAAGACTACAGGTCATTAGTTTCTAGAATATTCCATGATGAGAGATTGTCCAGTGTTTCTTCAATTTACACATTTTCAGCAGAAATGCACAGGAGTGATGCTGTGTTCTCATTGCATCCCATCAGTCAGCATATGATAATGATGTGTTCCATTATGAGTGGTGGTGGCTTTGATAAGTTTATTAAGATGGTTACTGCCAGGTTTCTCCACTAGAAAGTTACACTTCCTCTTTTTCTTTATAATCAATAATAATTTTGCAGGGAGATATATTGAGATTAATAAATACCCTGTTACTTATCACACTTACAGGATAAATATTCTGTATTTCACACAATTTAAAATCAGTGAAATTAGAAACTTGCTATTTATCCTATACTATTACTTTGATGATTATCAATAATTGTTTTCTAATTTTACCCCAGTGTATTTATTAGTTGACGTTTTCTGTAAAGAAGAGATTTATTCTCTTCCAATGTATTTATTCATTTTTATATCAATGTAAACTTATGGATTCCAATTTTATTCAGTGTGTTATAATTATTAGCATAACTGTCCAAATTTGGTGAGTGGAAGTCTTTTAAGCTAATCTTTATTATTTCGATGTGTCCAAATCATTTTTTGTTGTTTTTTAATTTTATTTTATTTTACTTGTTGTTCAAGTACAATTTTCTGTCTTTTACTCCCATCCCAGCCCACCCCCCCAGTACTCCCCACCTCCCTCCCATTTCCACCCCCCCTAGTTTTTATCCATATATCCTTTATATTTGTTCCTGTAAACCCTTCCTTTTTCCCCTGAAATTCCCTCCCCTCTCCCCTCTGGTAACTGTCAGCCTGTTCTCTATTTCAGTGTCTTTGGTTATATTTTGCTTGTTTGTTTGTTTTGTTATTTAGCTTCCTATTAAAGGTGAGATCATATTGGTCTTTCACCTCCTGGCTTATTTCATTCAACATAATGCTCTCCACTTACATCCATGCTGTTGCAAAGGGTAAGAGCTCCTTTCTCTCTGCTGCATAGAATTCCAAATAATTCATTATTATGTGGCAATACACACAACTTTACATCTATGTATCTGTAACTATATATTTATATTATATTAAACCATGGTTTTATACAAACAGGTCCAATTTTTTTTACTTTATTAGAGAAGATTTAGATTCACAGCAAAATGTTTCCTCATATTGTTTTTTAAGAGTTTTATACTTTGCATTTTACATTTAGGTATGTGATCCATTTGAGTTAAGTTTTGTGATGAATGTCGATCTGTGTCTAGATTCACTTTTTTCTGCATGTGGATGTCTAGTTGCTCCAGCACCATTTGTCGAAAATACTGTTTTCTCTCCATTGTATTATTGCCTTTTCTCCATTTGTGAAAGATCAGTTGACTATATGCATGGGGGTATTTCTGGCCTCTCCTCTTCCATTGATTCAGTTATCCATTCTCTCACTGTTTTTTATACTACACCTTTTTTATTATATTATCTTTATATTGCTTTATATTAAGGTAGCTTTATATTAAGTATCGAAGTCAAATAATTTCAGGCTTCCAAATTTGTTATTCTCTTTTCATATTGCAAAGGAAATTCTGAGTCTTTTGCCTCTGCTTGTAAACTTTAAATCAGTGTTATAATACCCATAGTAACTTGCTGATATGTTGATTGGGATTGCATATAAATCAGCTGACATCTTGACAATATTGAGTCTGCCTGTCTTTAAACATGGAATATCTCTCCATTTATTTAGTTTTTTGATAGTGTTCAGCAAAGTTGTGTAGTTTTTGTTACATAAATATTATGCACATTTTGTTAGACTTTATTTAATTTTTAGAGAGTGCTGATGAAAATAGTATCACATTTAATTTCAAATTTCACTTATTCATTGGTATAAAGGAAAGTGATTAAGTTTTGTGTAGTATCCTTGTATGCTCTGAGCTTACTTTAATAACTTAATTGTTTCAGAAGATTTTTGTTAATTATCTTAATTTTCTACATAGTCAAAGCTTTGAGTTTTTTATTATTAAGCACAATGTTAGCTGTAGTTTTTTTTTTTAGTAAATTACCTATTTAAAGTTGAGGAAGATCCCCTCTTTTGTTTATATACTGAGAGTTGTATCATGAATGGATGTCAGAGTTTGTCAAAGGCTTTTTCTGCATCTATTGACATGATCATGTTATTTTTCTTCTTTAGCTTACCGATGTAGTGAATTACATTAAGTAACTTTCAAATGTTCAGACTGCCTTACATATCTGAAATAAATCTCACTTGATCATGGTATCTAATTTATTTTACACATTTTTGGATTTGATTTGCTAATATTTTGTTGAGTATTTTTGCATGTACATTAATGAAAGAGATCGGTCTATAGTTTTCTTGTAATGTCTTTGTCTGGGTTTACATTATGGAAATGCTGGCCTCATGTAATAAGTTAAGAAGTATTCTCTCTGCTCAATCCTATGGAGGAGATTATAGAAAATTAGTATATATTCTTTATTAAACGCTTGGTAAGATTCGCAAATGAATCTATTCAGGCCTGGTACACTTAAGTTTATTGATTTTGATTAAATTGATTTGATATGGTCCTATTCATATGCATTTTTTTCTTGTATTAGTGGAGGCAAATTGCTTTTCTCAAGGAATTGGTCCACTTCATCTAACTTATAAAATTTTTATGTTTAAAGTAGCTTATAGTATATTATTAACCTTTAAATATATATAGGGTTTAAAGAATAGATCAATTTTAATATATTATTAGTCATAAAATGACTTTTGGACTGAAATGGGAGGAAGAAAAGAAATAATTTTAAAAGTATTGGTTTTTACTTATTTATTTTCAAGATTTAATATCATCTCCAAATATTTCTTGACTTTTAAACAATGGAAATGTTATTTTATATTCAGTTACCAAAAAACAAAATAAAATGGCTAAAATCTGTTAGATTTCATATTTATTGAATGGCTGCTATAAACTTGGTACAATTTCATGACTCTTTCAATCTTTTTAATAAAAACATGCAGCTAATTAAAATCTATTTTTCTAATGAGAACAGTATTAAGGAAGAATAAATAAATTGCTTAGTCTAATTAGATTATCTAGTATGGCTCAAATTTTGCTGAATTGATTCTAAATTTGATGAGCTTAATAGCACATCACTCCACAACATCTCTGTCACACAGAAGGGCTGGAGTAAATTGTGCCAATGACAATCAAATTGAACTAATCATTAATTTTTAAATTTAATTACATTGTAGAAATGACTGTTTGAAATTTTTTATCATTTTGCTTGTGAAATAGCTAATGTGTTCATAAATTGGTTTAGTAAACATCTACTAATTGCTGGAAATTGTGCTTGAAATTTAACAAAAACTGTAAAGATGATTAAATTATACCATCAAAGATAACCTATATGTAGAAAAACACAGTTAACACAGTATCTATGAAGTGTGCCATAAGAAAACAATTTTTTTATAAAAGTACATACAAAATACTATAGAAGTACAGCAGGTACCTTCATAGAAAAGAGGGATGTAGGTAAGTTATAAAAGGAATTTTTCCTTTAATGTAGTGAGAAGAGTTAGTCAGAGATAATAATGTTTAATGAAGCCTGGCCATAACTACCCTTTAACCTGCTAGGACCCCATTACCTACTAGCATTACCTGGTACAGTATAATACTCAATAAATATTTATTGAATAAAAAAGTAAATAAAAGAATAGATGCTGAGTGAATGTCAAATAGCATCACATCTCTGAAACTCAGGGCATGGACTGGGGAAAAGGCAGAAAGCAGACATGGAAACATTGATAGAAATGCATACTGAATATTTTCACTACCCCTCGACACATGATCAGGGCATCATTACATGATCTTGAGCAGTGATGTCCAATTGAAAAACCATGTGAGCCACACAAACAATTTTAAATTCTTTAATAACCACATGAAAACATTTTAATGTATCTATACTCTACATTAAAATTTTATATATAATAAGGGCCCAAATCATTATTTCAACATATCCATATTGAAATAATTAATGAAATATTTACATCTTTTTTGGTACCATCTTTGAAATCTGGTGTGTATTTTACATGTACAGCAAATGTGAATTTAGATTAGCATTTTCAATGTGTAATAGCAACATGTGGCTGGTGGTTACTGTGTTGACCAGAACAGTTCTGGGGTTCTCCTTATTTAAATTGGGGTCCTTTGGTTAGCAACACTGTGAGAAGGGTGTAGAAATGTGGAATCCTGAGCCACACTTTCAACTACCTTTGTCAGAATCTGCACTTACTCAAGAACTTCAGGTAATTGTGAGTATGTGGCAGTCCAAGAAGCACTGGTCCAGGTAACCAGCTCTAACCTTTGGCCTGCATATCCCAAGCAGTGCCAGAGATAGGAGCTACTGGAATTTGGAAAGATTAGAACTATTATTTATATCAATTTTATACTAATTTTGTCTTAAAAGTACAAAGTAAATTAAGGTTTACATATATTTAATATCATATGCACACTAGTGCCTTTATTCTGTCCAAATGTCCAACTGTGGTGTCAGTAATAGCTGATAACCTGAGGTAAGAGTTGAAGTTCCATAGAAGGAAATGAGTTTACAGCTGCTGTTACCTATGCCTGCTAAGTGGATTTATGTATTTTATCATTTATTGTGGTTCCTAACATTAATGAAACTAACAAAAAAAACTATAAAATGTATTTTGCAAATACATTTTATCAAATATAACAAAAAACAAAACCAAAAAGCGGCAGAGTTAAACCTTCCAGTTCTTATAGTCTTCCTCAGTCTCCATGACAGGTAAACAAGAATGATGATATCATCAGATTCACTGACTAATGAGAGGAAACTTCTAAAATTATCAAAATATCTACCTAACATATCTATTAACATTTCTATCGGGAATCATCAGTGTAGCCCACAGCTCTGTTTATCACATGCACTTATAATTTATTGTTTTGGATATTTTATGTATGTCAGGTATCAGTAAAGTAAGTAGAACATGTACACAATATTGAAATGGATGATCATATATTCCAGTAAAGATTTGGTTTGCTTATTTATTTGTTTGTTTATTTATTTATTTTTGGGTGCGTAGACATTGCACAGTGAAGACCTGACTCGTGGGGAGCTGGAATGTTTCCCAGGTTCACCCGCAGCTCTGTGCTTAATTGTTCCGGGCAGCCCCTGCAGGCGGGGAATATGTGTTCCCTCTCAGACTGATGCAAAGTGACAGTCTAAGCAGAACTGTGTATTTTCCTCTGCTCTCTCTACTCTCTCTACTACCTAATTGTGGGAAGAGAGGGACATAATTGTTAGGAATTCCAGAGGCCCTTCCTGTGTGGCAGATTATTTACTAACCAGAGAAAAGGTAGATCAATAGGAGACAGTAACTTTACCAAGTCCAGCGAAAGCCTTGAAGACAAACCTGCAAAGCACAAAGTGGGTCAGTCACTACTAGTTCTTTTGGGACACATTAAAGCTAACCTAGAAATAGAAATTTAAAGTTTAAGCAGAAAAAGCAAAAGATAGAATTAAGTGGTTAAATATGAGCTAAATCGTCTAAATAACTGGATGCATACATAATCTCCAAAAATATTTTGAGCTCTAAAAGTCTATATTAAGAAAATAAAACTTACATAGGTGTACTTTTCCAATGCAGGTAAATATACTAATTTTTAACTTAATTTGAAGAAAATAGGATTAACAAACTTTAGAGAATGAGCAATGCAATTTGAGTGGCCTGTAAATGAAACAGGCCGGACATGTAGGAAGGGGACAACTGAACCAACCAATAAGCACCCCAGGAATGTGGTTATCTATTAAACGTGACTCTTCATAAGGGAAGAAAAAGGGGACAGGGTGCAAAGCCCATCAAAACAGAGCAGGCATTTGGCAGGAATGCCATCAAAAATGTAAACTGCAAGTACATATATCCTTTTTTAGAGAATGTCCAATCATACTCCATTGCTTCCTCAGCATCCTCAGAAATGTCTATAACAAATTTTATCTTTCACATAATGATGGTCAAGTGTACACAACTGTTCTCAAACTGTCTTCCTTGGAACACTGTTTTTTTTTTCAATATGCCTTAGGAGAAATAGTACCACATTCAAGAAAAAAGTAGAAAAACTTTCACACTGTATTACTGTCCTAAAATTCGCTTTGCACATTCACAGTATTAATGGCTTTAGAGTTCCTTGAAATATCTAAATTAGTTGTTTAACTTTGTTTACCATTACTCAAGCATCTTAAATTTCAGAAAGTTTACTGTGACATCTATTAATTTCCAGGAAACTAGTGTCTTACAGAAAACATTTTGGAAATTGCCGGGCTGGGGGAATGTTGTTATGTATTACTGTTGCCAGCATGCTGTTGGCCATAATATTAATACCTAAGTTTAAAGAAAATCAAAGGTAGTATTGGGAAAACATTTTAAAAGATTTTAGTTGAATCTTCTCAGTTACTTGAGCCTCCTTCTGGGTTAATTTTAGTCTTGCATTAATATATCAGCAAAAGGCCTGGTTAAAAAAGAGCCTGACAAATAATACTAAAATATTCTCAAGCATGAAATCTGAGATTCTATGAAGGCCAGGTATTTCTGAAATGAGACAGAGGTACCCTCAGAGGTACAATGTAGCAAACCATCATGGTTGTTGTTTGGATGCTATAATATGCTGCTGGAAAATAACTGCATTTACATTTCAGCTCATGATTATTATTTATTTGTTAAGGTGAAAAAGAAATCTGAGCTGGAGAAAAACAAAAATTCCCTAAGGGATTTCTTATGGGGATCTAAGGACAAAATAGTGTAAGGTTTCCAGATGCTCAGAGATATGGTGTAACCTGACCAGCCTGTACTGTTGTTAACTTGGTAGAAGTGTGGGAAAATATCTTTCAGCACTAGACTTTGTAATCTTGTCTCACTTATAATCATTATAAATGATATAGCTTGACAAATAAAGCCCATTGTATTGATGATGAAAATGTTATCTAAAAATATCTGAAGACATTGTTACCAATATGATTGCTTCTGTTGTCTACTTCCTCAGCACACAAAGTTCTTTTAGCCCCAATCACTTAATATATGTGAATGGAATTACAAATACATTTACTTTATTGTTATTATTTCTCCAAGAAATCTAGTATTAGTTACTTGTAATAATGGATATAAGTTCAGAATATAATACACAACTTGAAATAATTAGGTTAAAAACTAGTACAGAAGCAAGCATCTAGAAGTATTATGTCTTTAATTGTCAAAAAAAAGTAGATTCCAATTTCTATAAAATCTGCAATAGGGGCATGTGAAATTACCTCAATATATCTTTCTTTTCACAGGTTCTAAATTTTCTCTGGTTTTCAGTCTTTTTCTGTGATTACTTGTAAAACAAAATATGATGTTAGTTTCACCGAGCTAATAGAATAGTTTCCTTCAGTTATTTCATTCATTCATTTCAACAAATGTCCAATTTGTGCCAGCCAGGGTGCTTACACACTCTGGGTACATCTCTGAATCGGACAGCCATGGTACCTACTGTAAGAAGCTTATAAACTGCAGAGAAATGCAGTGACACATAAAAAGACTGAGTAATTGCATTCTGTAATTGGTTGGAGTGCTATGAATTACAACATATTATTATCTCACATCAAGGACAGAGGTCGAATTATTAGAAGCACATTATTAAAATCATACATTTGAATTTTTTGTAGTATGCTTTCCTGAATTTCTGAAGATGATTTTCTGAATGGGATTCAGTGGGACATGACCTTTGAAGAGTGTTGACAGATTTGGGTTCACCCCACCGGGCCCTCCTTTATCTTTCCTGGTTAAAGTTAAAGGTGGGGGCTGTGGCTGTAAACTACAAGACCGCCAATGGCTTGTGTAAGTCTGGTCATCATTATGTTTGTTAATATTAGTTCACATATCAGAATTACCTGGATACCTGACAATAAGTTTACAGAAGCCAGATAAAATGTCCATATCAGGCTGATGCCTATGTAATTTTTTTTCCTTTATTCACATTTATGTTTCTATTCACGATGTAGTGAAAGTGATCGTCCAGAAATGATAATTCTGATATAAGAGAGGCAATTCTGACTCGAGTGGAAACTGCTGAACCACTTTTGTCCTGCGGGTCTGTTTTCTCAGTAGCTTCAAAAGGATGAGTATTTGTGTCCCTGAAATCATACACTTCAGGGGAGGTAACTAAATATAAACAGAGAAACAGAAAGAGGAAAGAACAAAGTAGCATGAGATTAGGAAGAAAGCTGACATTATCTGCAATGTAAAGTTCCTATACATTTCTTACAAAAGTTAATGATCCTTAAATTTGTCCAGTAGCAATGTGAATGTGAATGAATGTGAATGAAAAGAAGAAGCAGAGAAACTGGATCTACTAGTCTGAAAAACACCAGGTGGACCAGGTAGCCTCGGGGATTAAGAGAAGTAATCTACCTGAAAGTTCCATTTTATAGGAATTTCCCTGTTGATAGGACTCATGAAACACAATTTTTCTCTATAAACCATGATTCTTTCCAATATGATGATGGAAGATAATTTGACTTTGGGTTGTGGGCACACAGATCATGTGTCAAAAAATGTGCACTTGAAACCTGTATGACCCTATGAACCAATGTCACCCCAATAAATTTAATTTTGATTTTTTCTGTTAATAGACATTTATGATGTAATATTTTCAATTGTTTTTTTATTTCTCTAAAAATAACACAATCCTAATGTAGCCTGGAGATTTAGCAAACAGGAAAGCAGACCAAATCAATAAAGGAGGCATGTGTATTAGATAAGAAATAAAAATTATGACCCAAGGGGAATGAACAGCAAACTAGACCCAAAGACCAGTTAGAGCTACACAAACATGCTGGGGGTGACATGGGAATGAGATTTATTTCTCAGTTTTGTCACCTTCCCTTGGCTTACCCCTCCCCTTGTATCCTCTTGCACAGCAAGTTAAAGGTCCAATAGTGTGCCTGCTGCAAATTCTGCCAGGCACACAGAGGTTTGCATTAGGCACAGGAGTGCTTCAATCTTTATTTTTCAACCTTACCGTGAGCAAACTTTTTTTAAATAGTAACAATTAATGAAAATTCTTACACCTGGTTTACAGAAATAAGCCCACCCAAGCTGAAGAGTAAAGTAAGAGTGCCACCTGGACTTTCGTGGCTAGTCAGACAAGCAGGTAAACCATTTGAGAAGATTTCCAAGCTTAAGCCTTTGAAAACTGATCTTACCTCAGGGGATACCAAATCAGGTTCTCCATCTAAATATTCCTGCTTGAAACCACACTTGCTCAACAAGTTTCGCAGGGGAGGAAAATGTTCTTGTTTTGACGCCATATAAATTTATTATAAAGAAAATGTTTTACCTTTGTTTTTAGAAGTTAAATTATGCTTCTTTGCAAAATTTACTTTTCACTATGATATGATTACTATGATGCATTTATATTCTATGCAAGTTGATAAAGAAAAGCATGCATCTTTCCAAAGATTCTAAAGTAAATATTTTAGCACCCCCCAAAAAAATTCTGCTAGAGGTAAATGGCAATCAAATAGCAAGCAACCAACTTTTTTTTTTAAGAAAGCAAAACCCCGCATGGATAGGCTTGTGCAAACTTTAATTAGATTAATATCAGGAGTGTAAATCTCCTTAACATTATTTTAAACTAACATAGAACATGTTGCAGAACCAAGATATTTGACTTGTGAGAGAAGTGACCCCAATTGTGATCTGTGTTCTGCCATCAATTAGCTGTCTTATTTCATGTAAATCCCTTAACCTCTCTTGATTTAAATTCAATTATTCTTAAAATGGAAGAGTTTGACTATATTATCTCTTATGCCCCTGAAAACTCAAATATCTCTATGACGCTAAAAGGCCAACCTCACATAATTCCCATCTCCTTCAGTTCACATGCCTCTGGCCCAGTTTTGTTAAGAGTTCACCTGAAATAATGACATGAGTATTGTGGCCAAGATTAATTTACTTCAAACCTTTATTTCACTTCCTAAGTGGTCTTAAAATACATTTTAAAATTTACCTATCAAAAATTAGCATTTTTTATATTAATGATTGTTCAAGTATAGTTTTCTGTCTTTTCCTCCCATCCCAGCCCACCACCCCATCCCTCCCCACCTCCCTCCTGTTTCCACCCCCCTTAGTTGTTGTCCATGTGTCCTTCACACTTGTTCCTGTGAATCCTTCCCCTTTTCCCCTGAAATTCCCTCCCCTCTCCCCTCTGGTCACTGTCAGCCTGTTCTGTATTTCAGTGTCTTTGGTTATATTTTGCTTGTTCGTTTATTTTGTTGATTAGGTTCCTGTTCGTTGAGATCATATGGTATTTGTCTTTCACTGCCTGTCTTATTTTGCTTAGCAAAATGCTTTTAAACTCCAACAGTAAAGCCAAATCAGGTGTATTAGAAGTAGGGTATTCTAGTATGCAGGATGATAAGAATTGCTAGATAACTCAGTGTGTATATATGTGTGCATGTGTGTGTGTGTATAATATATATATATATATATATATTACTCATTGACAATGTCAGGCTATTTACTGATCCAGAATTCCAGAAGAAAGCAGAAGATATTTCCAAGAAGACGAGTGAGTAGAGAGAAGGAGAATGGAGGGAGAAACAGAGAGCAGTGAAGAAGAAAAGCCTTTCACTTACTGGTTGTGCACTCAAGGTCCATTTTATTAGCAAGAGGAGTCACTGTGAGGTTTTACACTGATTAGCCATAATGCAAGTAGCAAATTAAAACCATTCATTTTCCTTGAGCTGCAGTAGCGATTCTCAAGAGGGGTGTGGATACACTGATGGGTCATGATTAGCTATAGGTGAATTTCAAGTAATTTGATATTTGTTAATGGAGCAAACTTTGCAAATGATTTTCTTTAAAGTAAATCAGAACACATTTAGGTTAAGCCTATAATAATAACCCCTTTGCTTCCATGCAGGCATTCTGCATAGAAAGGAAAGAAAGGGTAAACTAATAGTGGGCTACAAATTGTTCATAACCCTGATAGTGAGTACCTGTCTAGTTGAGAAAGTCAAGGCCACTCTTTGGCTGAAAGGAACACAAACCAAAGCCAACTCAGCCTAAGGAAAAATGCAAAATACCAGGAAAGAGAGAGAGGCAGAGGTTAGCCTCAGACTTGATGGAAGCAGGCACTCAAATATTCCATTGCGCTTTTCTCTCTCATTTTTACCTGGGCTTCTTCCTCCTGCATTGTAGACTGTATATTCCACTAAAGTGAATGTAGGAGGGCAAACATCACACTTCGCTTGACCCCAGCTTGGGCCTGCAAAAGAAAAAGCTGAGTGTGCTCCTTCAGCATATATATATAGTATAAATATTGAATAAATATTAAATATTAATATATGATACCGGTAACTTCTTGACTTAGGGAAGTATTTGGATTATTACTATTTACTGACAAATATACTCACTTGTTAGACAAAAGGAATAGATTCTAAGAATTTTTAAAAATTAGTAATTCCTATTATTGAGAAGCTGATAATTACGTATTTGTGTGTATGTGTGTACATATGCTGGGGAGGTGGATAGAGATAAGAGAGTTTTGAAAACATTTAAAATATTATACTTAATAATGTATAACTATTTTAAAAAGGTACTGTTATACCTTGCTAAAACTGTGAAATTTTTTTGACTGACATTTTTACTCAATATATTAAAAATTAAATTAGAGAACATAAAATAGCTTTCATAAATTTAACTATATCTTACTTATAGGTTATTTCTATGTATATTATAAATAATCTATAGCTGTGACTTGACAGGTACATTAATAATTAGGTAATGCTTATATTTAAAGTTGTAAATATTCTTAGTAAGCTCTTATTTCTCAATAAATACAATATTCACAACATTCCTGAAGTGTTCTTACAAGTCCTGTGGTGACCAAACCTCAGCTAATTTATTATTCCTATTTTCTCACTCACCAGCTAAAGTAATTTCCTTCCACTTGTGTGCCAGTTGGCACTTCAAGTTTCTTTTCAATTAAGCTTTTAATTTTTCTGATTTGTATTTGGCCTCCCGTTTCATTGCAATTTCTGGTAGAACCTCCTTTTCATTAGATGATTCATAAGTTATCATTTTTATTTTTTATAACTCAATACTCTAAATTCCCCAAATTTGCCAAAAAATGATTTCATATCCCATAGTTATAGACTCACACCAGAGTTGTTTAATTTTTTATCACTTTCTCTATCCATTCTCACCTGTCTTTTGTAATGCTGAAATGGCCTCTTGCTTTTCCTGCTACTGTGATACTATTAGAACAGGGTTTCTAAAACACCACTTTCACCAATCCAAAAATGGTCAGTGTACCCTCATTTCTAAATTAATTGTGTTCAAATTCTTACTCTACAATTCAAGAAAAATTAGTCAGACCAATGAATGGTTTTGGCATGGTCCTACCAATTTTATGGTCATGTTTTTACTGTTTAGCATATATAGCCTATATACCAATTATATACCCTGTGCATTAAACATATTGTAGGCTTTGTCTAAGCAAGATTGCATGCACATGGGATGCAAAAGGCTCAGGGGCAGTTGGGGATGTGGCAGGGGTAAGATATGTTACTACTTTGGTCTACTAGGCTGAAGTGAACAGTGCAGACAGAATTATGTCAAGGGAAATTTTCAAATTAGCAGGTGTGGTTTTCTGTTAACAGAGTAGTGTGGCCCTCAATATCCAAAGAAAGGAGCAGCATGTAGTTGCTGTAGATTCATGGTAAGTAATACTTTAAGATTGGGCATTAGACAGTGTGTAAGAAGCCATCCATGGGTTGCAGAGCTCCATTCTGGGATTAAGTTCATAGTCCTTTCTCCTCGTACTCACAAAAAGAGAGACACAGCTAAGACAAAAGCAATAGCTTAAAGAATATGTACATGGCTTTTAGAATTAAGTGAATACAATGAGAAGTCATTATAAACTCAGCTTTGCTGTTTATCAGCCCTCATTAACTTGAGGGGTAGGTTGCTTAACTTCCTAAGTCATAGTTAAAGTTTTGAAAACTCCAAAACAAAACTCGAGAAGAGATCATAACTATGATGGAGGGTACTCTGGGCTTGGAACTGGGTGCTATTCGGTTTGGACATCAACAGAACCTTAGCTTGCTAGGGAAATGGACAAGTAGGCCGATGGCTGGCATAGAAACTCAAATTAGAGGCCACACATGAAGCCTGATTTAGAAAATTAGAAGAGGAGCTTGGTCAATTTCAACTCTTACAAGAACCTGGGAACAAACTGAAGTTGAAATTGTATGATCCAGGACAGCTTACCAGAGACAGTGAATTTGTGTCTGAATTCCCACTGCTGAGCGAAGCAAAGATTGAGAAGACTGAGTGTGTCCTGGCTCAAATACGTCAACCTTAAGCAGTCTTAAGGAGAGCTCCTAAACCCTTCCCCCTACAAATTAAAAATTGAACTTTTTTTCATCGTTGTTCCTTTTTGTTTGTTTGTGTTTTTAGGCATGAATATGGCTTCTTCTTATAACAAATAATGCTCCGAGGCATTATAGTTCAGTTTGGTTACAGTGAGCATCTCAGATTGTTGTACGTGAATGCATTTCATCTGAACCACATGGACCCACTGAGTTAGAAATTTAATGAAAATATGTTATCTTAATATATCTGGTATCCCTGAATTTATTGCTGTTACAGGAGCCAGAAAAAAACCACAGGAGTAATTTTTCTTACAGAATTTTGGCTCTTCTACTGTCATCCTTAGCCAGAAGCAAAACGCATAAGTATTCAGGAAAATTAAAAAGAGCAGGGCAAAGAGTTATATGCATTGTCGTAAAGGCAATGTCGTAGGCCCCCCAGGTAGTTTGCTTGAGGTTGCTATTTATTTTCCTCAAATATTTACATCGTCTCCTAACATCTTCTCAAAGCATTATATTGAATTTTCAGGAATATTACATCTATGTGAAGAGCTGAGAAGATATCTATAAGCTTATAGTGGCAGGAAAGTTGACATGTGCAATATCAATTATCTGGTTAAAACAAAAATAGACTGAGTTAATACAAGAAAAAAATCACAATGTCGTCAACAGCAGTGCAGGGTCGATCATTCCTGTTTTTGTTCAGTGGCAACAGTGAAAATTCTGACTGATTCATAATCTGTTTACAACTTTCATTCAGAAAGTAACTAGTGTATGCTGGGTTTTACATTTAAAAGTTTCAGATATGTGAGATTTTTGTTTCCATTCTCTTTTTTAATAAACACGGGAACAATGTAGGCTAGATCTCTTGCTTTCAAATACTGTAAAAGAAACTAATGCAGGAAATACAGTATGGAACATCATCTCTGCAGATATCTATCACAGACTGTGTGTGTGTGTGTGTGTGTGTGTGTGTGTGTGTGTGTGTGTGCGCGCGCAAGAGAGAGAACAATAACTGTACTTACATAGCATTGACTATGTGCCAGACATGCTATACAAATGCTTTATATATACAAACTAGTTTGATCCTCATAACAAACTATGCATTAAATACTTTAATTAGACCCATTTTATAGATACAGAGGGACATACAGTATGAAATATCCCAAGGAGGGAAGCAGAACACAATGCACAGACCACATGTCCTATTGCCAACATTAAAATTAAAAGCTCTAGAAGGCTGGGATTTTCTAATTCTGAGGCAAGCTGTCCCACCTTGTATCTGCACTACTTATAATATTATACAAGTGGGTTTGGCTAGAACTTTCAGACCTCAGGGGTTTTTGCCTGCAACTGCCTACTTGCAGTACACAAGATTAGATAAAGAGAAAAAATAATCACATATTTTATAATGTAGCATATTTTAGAATTTAGGGATACCTTTAAAAAAATTGAGTAAGTTGAAAAGTATTATTGCCCAAGTGCTAATATAAAGAGATGGTAAGTAAATGAAAAAGTTCCATTTGCTAAAGTATATGATTGCCATAATTTATTTTTAAATTATGCCAAAATTTCAAATACTTATATATCTATAATTTATATATAATATTATAGCTTCTTAAAAGCAACCCCTTCCAGTTCTTCTAAAAATAAAGCACGTTTTCCTCTTTCTATGGATCATCCAGGAGATTATTTTCTCTCTGTGAGCTTGACCTTGACACTCTGAATAAACCATTGGAGAGTATCTACATGCTCTTAGCCTACACTTTGTGAGATAATCATCTGGCCAGTAAGACTGATGAAACATAAACAGGAAAAAATAATGAGATATTAGTTATATGATGGGCTAGTCTACCAGGATTAGTGAATTAAAAACTAGTTTAACTTTGAAAGTATCTACTGATTGTATTTGTAAAAAAAAAAAGAAAAGGTGTTTCATCACTTACCTGTATATTTATAGGCAAAATTACAGACATAGATGTAGTTATTGATATGCATATATGTTCCCCAGCTCTTCTTCTCAGAGAAAGTAATTTAATGCAAAAGAGTTATCATTTTTTTAAACTTAAATGTTTCACTGAATACATAAATTAGTATGATTGTTACCGAACAAGAGGAGGTGGTCCGAGGGAGGGGCAATACAATACTTGGCCCACCTAGGGATGCCCAAAACTGCTATACAACAGGGGCCCCTCCCAAAAACCAAAATACTAATATCTACTGGGCCCTTCTGTCCGCCACCAATTGGAAAGACATCTCTCAATGCCAGAGATTTGTGAAAAGGAAACAAAATGTTTATTTAATGCTATTCAGGCCTAATGCCTCCACTAAAATATCAAAGTCCTTTAGGTTGTACACCTACACCCACACAGCGCTCCCTTCTCCCACTGTCCCAACTCCGGGTACCGTAAATCAGGAAAAGAGCACACGTCTGTGTTGCAGGCCGCTGGCACCGTCAGCTGTGTCACCATGCAGGCAGGACCTCTCTCTAGTTAATCCAAAGTACTGTGGTACCCTCTCATGGTCCACTGGCAAGAGTTCTTTGTACCCAGTTCCAGTCAAAGTCTCTCTTACTTTCCAGGCCACGTGGCCAAAGGGGGCACCCCAAAGCCGCGTGGGCCTCTTCTACCAAAGCTGCAGGAGTCCGCACTCCACCAAAAGCATGTGGCTTTCTTCTTCACCTGGCTGCAGGGATCTCCATTCTGGCAAAGCTGCGTGGCCCTCTCCTCACCTGGGCAGTTCTCCCCTCATGTCCCGGAGCCAGTCTTTTCCAAGCTCTCACACAGCGCTACCCTCACTCAGGAGCGCAGCCCCTCCTTAACATCCTCAGTCCCAGCTACTCCCTTCTCCCTGGCTCCAAACTTGGCCACAGCTATTTAACATATCTATGAAATCAGTTAAAGGTTATAGATATGTTAAATAATCATTTTCAGAGGTTAGCTGCAAAACTATTGCTATGCAAAACAGTTCTCAATGGCCCTGGTTCTATTCATTTCTTCCCCCTGGGGGGAGGTGTGAGGACATCTTATATGTCTCTCCAATATTCCTATACACTTTGAATTCTGGACACCATTCCAAATCTTTTTTTTGGGACCCCCCTGGCTGCACCCTGTATCATGATCATACAGTGAAAATGTAGTAGTCCTGAAAAGTGTGATGATTTATATGAAAAAGGCATATTTACTACAACTTCTCAATTAATATAAAGCAGTAATATGATCAGAGTATCATTAAACTAAGACATGATCTCTAGTATAAGCGTGCAAGTCCTCACAGACGGTCTCAGTAACAAGGAACCTTGCTGTCATAGATGCTCTGGGCCCAAGGGATCTTGCGTATCTGCAAAAAGAAGAGCTCCTCTGTATAAAGAAGCTGACAATAGTTACTTAAATGAATGACTGTGAAGAGTAGAAATAATATTAACAGCATATTGCTATATCCATTATAGTGTCTGATACAGATTATTAATTAGACATATGTGACTATGATTATTATTATTATTATGGAGAGAGGTATATTTTATGTATCTTATTCTCCAATGAAACTCTTGAAGACATTCTAGGCTTGAAAGTTTTAGTCATTCTCTTACCATTTTATTCATTCACTCATTTATTTATTCATTTGTCCACTTCACATATATTTATTGACTACCAACTAAACATTAAGGTCCACTCTATTTTTTGTAGATGCAATGAAGTATGAAAAAATATCTTTGAAAAAAATTTAGGCAGATGATGACATAAAGCATCAACAACTTTTCAGTGTATTAGTGTTCTCATTGAGCTTTGATCTAAACTACTTCCTTTCTCCAGAAACAACTGGGGGCCTTGACCTCGTTTTATGGCATTTATACTTCCAAGTGTTCCACTTCCTTTTTTACTGGGCTAATCTCCCAGTTCTTCACTTACAGCTTCCTTTAATGTCTTGTCCTGACTAATGTCCTCATTTATGGCTTCTACATCTCCTCCTGGACAACATTTGATCTTCACAAGTGAAGATTACATTTCTTTCCCAGCACCTTAAATATTCTTGTTTTATTTTCTAAAATAAGTTTCTAGGATTTAGTGCATGAAAATTAAATACTAATTGTTTATATTCATGCTCTTCTTTTTTTCTTAATAGCATATTCAGGTCATACTTTTTTTCAAACCCCTTCCCAAATCCTTCCATAGCCCTCCCCTCAACATGCATGTAACAAACATACATATCTCATATACCTTTCATCTGAGAACCAATTTCTGTTTTCAGAATGAATAAGGTAGAATAGAAAATTTACTCATATCCTAGGTGACAATTCATCCTGGAGGTGGTGTACTATCCAGATCAAATACATAAGAAACACAATCTCTTTAAAACTTGTCCGAGTTACATGGAATTAATACAAAAATAGAATAGTTTTCAATATAACATATCTTCATAGTATAAACTAGGTAAAAACATTGAATGCGATCATCACAGATGAGTTAAAAATATGATGTGTTTTTTAACTGTTCAAACACTTTATTTTTAACTTCTTTGAAAAACTAATTCATCTGAAAATAAGTAAAAATGCAGGTATCTCTGTATTGAGGTTGTTCAAACTTAACAGTCTTTACAATATCAAATCATCATAAGATATCCTATTTCTTTACCAGAACTTTAGTTTCTTGGTCATAGAAACCAGTTTTGTGCAATAAGGGAAATAGAACAGATGGCAAAGCCACAGCTCAGAAAAGAAAAAAAAATAATCATCCCTTCTGGTTTAGATAATCCCCAGAGTTTTGCCTTTGAAATAAGACTAGTTTCCTATAGCAATACCTTAAAAAGAAGAATGAGGTTTTGGTTGGAATTTATGACTAGAAGCAGGGAATCCTAGCTTATAATTTTGGTTACGCCATTTATTCATTGTGTCTTGAAGCAGTAAAGCAGCACTGATTAATAAATAAATATTGACAGACTATATCTAAGGCTCTGTGAAAAGCATGCTAGGCAAGTATTTACTGTCACCAGAAATATTTAAAATATCATTATTTAATTATCAAATGGCAAAAATGAAACATTAGATTATTTTCATCAGTCTGAAAATATGTAAAATCTTATAGAAATCCAGAGTCATTGTTTCAGGGTCTTTTTTTTTTTTCCACAAAGTTGAGAGAATATATTGAAAAGGGTAGCATTATCTTCTCAAAATACAGCCTATACATCTTTCCTTGGATTATTATGTCACATTTTTTCTTTTCTTTGAACTTTTACATGGTGGGAAAGAATTCTTCAAGAGTTCAGTATGAATATGACAATATTAAGCATCCACTTATGAATACCCATTGTACCCAGGAAGTGAGGAGAATTTAATAAAATAGTCAAAACTGTGCAAGGGCCGCAACTGACCTTTGGAACCAGAAGCTGATAATCAGAAGTGTAGCTTGGAAACCTGAAGTTCTCGTTTGCCCACTGACCGCCACAAAGAAACAACCCAAGTAAATGAAGTGCTGGACGTGAATCTAGATGATGAAGGAGGTGGAACCCGTCACACTCTGACTGTAAAAAGTGTTGTCAGAAGAAAGGTGTCGAATGATGCCTTGAACACAAAGACCTAATCTCAGAGCTTTAAAGTGAAAGGCTGTTCTCTTTGGTGTCAGATAAATCGTGAATATTTGCAGTTGAAAAGGTACAAACACAAAAGATGAAATACCATTCTATTTAATATGTCTAAAATAAGATAGAAAATTTTATCACATTTTATATGATTTTTGTCCACAAGTTTTTCTATATTCAGTTATTTGACTCAGGGCATTTATTCCATCTAAAATATGTTCTTTAAATTTATGAATATAAGTGCACTCATTTTTTTTTTTTTGCCAGAATGAAGCACTAGCAAAAATTAGTGTTTTTATAAAATCTTGTTCTGGGTCTTTATTGCTTTTCAGTTTCATTTATGGAGAGCCACAGCACACACTGTCGATGAATCGGATTAGGGGAAATCACAGCAGGCACTGTTTAATTTCTACTGGGAAGCCCTGTCTCTCCCCGGTGAGGATTACGGTTGCAGAGCAGGTACACATTCTTGCCCCAGAACACATGACATGAATGTAATGCCAGGGCCCATATGTTTATACATCTTAATACTTTAAATGTTACCTGATTATATTGCATGAAACTCTAAATCTATACCAAGGAAAAGTAAAGGGAATAGAGATCTATACTTCAGATGGATTCTGGCTCCAGTTCTCAATGCTCTGGGGGAAAGATGTAAGTTCTAAAACAGGTAGCGTGGTAAACCAGCTTTACAGTATATTTCACCTGCAGATGGGTTACTTGTTACAAGTTCAAAGAACTCCAGTAGAGACTAAAATAAAAATAAAATAAAAAAATTAAAGTGCCCAGCCTGTTTGTGATGAGTGTTTGACATTTATTACTTCCTTTGACATTTTTTCCTCAGAAAATCTTGTGTGATTTAGGAGGACTACACTTCTAGCTGCTACAGAGTCAGAAATTAAATTAGTCAGAAAACGATATTCCCTCGTTACCAAATTTGATTCATGGAAAATCGTGGAGACACTCCCTTTCCCCAAATGGCTTTTGACAGTTTTCTAAATCTCCTTTCAACTATCTTAGCTCTGTGGGTCTGGAATAGCAATGCCATGGGGAAACTCAGAGCAGAATAAAGAGCAAAAATGTAATATATGACCCTTTAGCTTTCGGTTTCTCAAGCATCCATCCGTTGCTGCCTCACCAGTGAAGGGAGAAGCCGTCCCATAGTCCGACTGGAAGAGGCACTGCCTGGCCCGACCCAACCAAGTTTCCATTCAGGGAGAAACGTCATTATAGGGTTTAGAATACTTTTTATTTATGTCTCATAAACAAGTTTAAAAATAACACCAATAAAGGATGTTAACCATATGCCGTCTCACAGTTTGTGACTAAAGGGGATAGAGTTACCACAGCTCCCTCAAGCCCTTTGAACTTGAGAGCCAGTGCACATTTTCTTTCCATTGTACAATATGATAAATAGTAACCCTTTCCTTGCTGCTCTGGAGTGTGTGGCAGGCTCCTTTTGTTGTAGGAGTTTCAAACAGATGCTTCCATTAACTAGCTTTTATTCTTCTTCTTTGCCTTTAAAAAATATTAGAGAAACGCACGACTGACAATCATAGCTTTAAAAAGTCCAAAGGATTTCTAGGTGTGAGAGCGGTGATCAGAAACCAGGAGTTTTAACAGAGCTCTAAGGGTTGACTTCATTATTGAAAAATTAGCAAGTTAAAGATACATTTTTACTTTTAAATAACAACATAACTTCTACTATTATTGGACATATAATCGAGCCACCTATACTACTTTCCTTTTGCCAAGTCACATACCATTTATCAAGTCCTAGATATGGTAAAACAACATTCTTCGGGCTATCTGAACGTGGCATTTCTTGTAAAAGAGAGTCACATTGATAGGTTTTCTCTACATGTTGTATATATTTAAGTAAGTAAAGAGACTTCAAATGTGTAAAACCAACCACACAGAGCCCTGAGTCTGCATGTTCATATCATCATGATCACACCCATCACCCACATCGTGTTCTAAAAACTCCAAATGCTGCATTTTATTCCTGTGCTTTGGGAAAGGATTATAAATCTCTAGATACTCTATAAAGCTAAATAAAAAAGTGATAGAAGCAGGATTGTTTCATCTGCCATCACAATAAAAAAGACATTACAATTGTAAAAGTCTTGCCTATTTTACCAGTTGGCAATTGTATAAAGAATCAGAAAACAGCACTACAGCATTACAGAATGTTTCTGTTTTTATTGTTCAAGTGATTTGGGTATGGCTACAAAACTCTACACCATGTCTCTCTCATTCATGTAATGAGGCTGATAAGGGGTGTGAGCGCTGAATAAAATCATAGGAGTTTTGCAATCAATGGAAATAATAAAAGGACACAGAAGGAATCAATCTCTGGTGTTTACTAGGTTAGACCAAAGAGAAAAGAGAATGTAGAACTCAGAGATATTCACCAAAGACCATACATTTAAATAATTGTTCAGGTTTCAAATTTCAACAGATTGCTATGAGGAAGCAGATGTGTTCTCGTGCATTTCTAGTTAGAATTCTATACTCTTTGCAAAAAGATCAAGGCTCCTTGTGGAATGAACTTGACCATGAGTGTTGCCTTTGAGTGCAAAAGGTTTGGATGGAAATCCTAGCTGGAGACAGGAGTAAGCCTTCCACCACCTCACTTCTTTGTGCCCTGACTTAGTCAGGTATAACATGGGGGCCAAGGAATAGTAGCCTTACACAATGGCTGTCAAGGTAATGAAGGTAATTCACGTGCTTCTATTAAAAGAATGTATTATGGGAAATGTTCAGAAATGTTCATTGTTATTTCTATTTGCTATATTGTTATTCGCCTTTGAGCCAAGACTTGCCCATGCCAGGGCCACATGTCCTTGGTTACTTCACATCATGATGGTGATCTACTTCCAAGTGAAAGGTTTAGTGCTTCCGTTGAATTCTGTCTGCCCTTCACTTAGACTTTGTCTCCAGCAGTCAAAAATAGAGCTGGACAGGACATACATGCTTCATAGGTGAAGTACTTACCAAGTTTTACTTCATTAAAATTTGAGAAAAGCTATTCGAAATAATGCTGTCATGAACCTCATATAAATGTCTTTTGATCCAGATGTGTAGGCCAACACACATGGTCAAACTATTCATAGTAGCTTCCAAAAATAAACAGAGCTAATCCATGATAATGAAAGCCAGATTAGTAGATACCTGTGTAGATGGGTGGGTAGGGACTGGAAAAGAGCATGAGGCAAGTTTCTGGGTACCGGTAATCTTTCGAATCTTGATTGGTTGGTTGGTGGTTATATGATATGTCCATTTTATAAGGATTGGTTAACTGACACCAAATGTACACTTTACAGTTGTCAAACTAAAATAAAATGTTTTTAAAATGTTAGAAGAAGAGATACCTAGAAGTAAGGATTTTTGTGAAATGCATATTATTTAAAATTCACATTGGAATATGATGGGCCATTGTCATCTGATGTCCATTTTCACAGAAGTCCCTAAGCCAGTGCACCTCAACACTTAGGATGTAAGCCCTTCTGATTTCAGGCCATGCAAACAAACAGTTTGATCTCCCTTCATGCTTGTTCCTAGTTGGTTTCACTGACCTTCAAATTATTTCTTGTTATTTACTGAAAACTTTGTACCCAATTCACTTTTTTTAATGCAAATTCAGTGTCTTTGTGTTTGCTCAGCTGACAACCTGCCCTTTTTGTTTCTTTGTCTCATCTCCACTTGACTGCACTTCAGTGACTAAATCTCAGAGTCACATTTGAGCCTTGTCATCACCAGGAGGGGTTTGGATAAAAGACTGGGACAACTAAATCTATCACAGCCCCCTTCCTTCTGGCACTCTCATTCGGCTATTCCCAGTACAGCAGTTCAGTCTTTTTCTCGTCCACACATCCCATAGCCTGACATTTCTATTTTCTCAGTTGTGATCATTTAAAAAATTTTCTTTACAACTTCCTTGTTTATCTTATAATTCACTCTGTTGATTAATACCTCATTTTTCTAGGCCACTTGAGTTCCTTTCCTCTTTCTGCCAAACCCCAGCCTGGGATCATCTGAATCGCCTGTCATCTCCAATGCTTCCACCTTAGAGCTACTAGAGGAAATCACGGAACAATGACAGTACTGGTGCACATTCGTAAGAACCAGCACCAGCCAGTCCCTGAAGCTGCCCAGTGATCTTAGCTTTCCTCATCTACATTCTCTGCAGTTCTCCACAGCAATCACTTCAAAATGTATTTACCTTTCTACCTTCCAGACTTTCCTTGCCTCCATGTCTCCCTCTCAGAGATAATCCAGCCACCTACTGCAATGGGGAAAATAATAACCATTGAATGAAAACTATCCCAACTCTCTGCCACCTAAGGGATAAAAGTAACTATCTCATCATTGATACTTTATCCCCCCTCTCAATAACAAAAATGTTTTCTTCCTCCTATTACTGTATCCTGGACCTCATTTTCTATTTTCTCCTGTAGCTCTCACTTTATTTTATGTGGCTTCACTCCCATGACTTTAACTCTTACTTCTGTACTAAATAATTCTTATTTTAAAATAACTGTTTTCCACATAAAATTTCCTTTATCCCAAACCCCCATCTAGCTACTACTTTCCTTTTTTCCATTCTTGCTTTCACAGTTAAATATCTGTATATATAATGTAGATATTATACATCATATATCTGCATATATATACATATATAATGTAGATAGGCACACATTTATGTATATATAAAACATGTATAATACACACAGGTATGTGTAATACCTACATTGTATACCTACATCTAACTATAATGTATAATATACATACCTGCATATATAATACATAAATTGTATACCTATATTTCACATACTTTTTGTCTCTATAAAACTGGTCTCATTAAGTCCCATATAAGTAAAAACTAGGTCGCTTAATCTAATAGATACCTTTCAAGCCTTATTATAATGTTTTTTGGACATTCTTTCTACCAAACTGGAAATTCTGAGGTGTGTGGTCTGGGGCTGGATATGTCTTTCTACCTTTGTATTTCCAACCCTCTCATGGTTGGTGCTCAGTAAATATGAATGTGTGATTTAATTAATGTGATAAAAAGTCATATGATATTCTTTACCAGAACTTTCATTTATGAACATAGCAACCTCTGTAAAAAGCATCATTCTGACTTACATAAGCATGAAGGAAATATTTACTAAAGCTTTTGGAGCTACTGTCTTCTATTCAGCTTTGCACTCCTCACATCTTAAAGTAAATTGATGGGTTTATATAGTGCAGCTTCTGAAGGTGGATAGATCAAAATAATGTATTCTATTTTATATCATCCAATATATTTTTGATTCTTTGTAACAATGACCCTCAATATTTGTATGTTGTCCTGAATTACTCTGTAGGTGAGAACTTGTTTTTCTAATTTATAGGTATGGGGAAAGTTTGGTTTTCATAAATGATGAGTATTCTTTAAGAATTAAGGAAATATCTTAGGAAAGCAGTAATTCCTCTGACAGGGGCATAACTTATGAAAGAGATTGTACTTTCAACAGTGGATGTTGTATGTGTAGCCCATTCTTTTGCATGTGCTACAGCAGTGTCAAGACTGCATCTGGGAAAATAACCTCACCCCTTCTGTGCTATTTTGGAGTTTGCCTTTACGTGGAAGTCGGTATTCTTCTACTTGAGTATAAATGGTTTTTTCATCTTTCATCTTTCATAAATGATTACCAGTCCTATCTTCTCATGGCTAATTATTAAATTACATGATACTATTTGGCAGCAAACTGAATCTCTACCCACCAGGTATCTAATGCTAATCTGACTCCTGCTCTATACTTACTAAATCTCCACAGAGAGCAGTGACATCCAGAGAACAGAATTGCTTGGAATATTTACTTTCCATCCACCCTAGCATCTAATCTTAGATGAATCTGAATATTAAAATAGTTGTGTAGCATTTTGACTCCTAATATGATATTTTTTTGAATTACAGAATATTATTTTTAAAGCCATATAATTATGGCTTTATTTATTGTAAGAATATGTAATGTAAAAATGTTCAGGATATAAAAGAAATGTCTCTATTCTCAATACCAGCAACAAGCATTTGATATGTTCTCTGCAATTGGTTTATTTTATTTTGCAGAACTAGAGTCACATTTTGATTGAATTATCTCATTGTCTAAGTATCAGCACACAAGAGTATAAAAAAGAAAGACTGAGTTTTTGTTGTTGTTGTTATTCTAAATCAGAAGATAGGCCCTATTTCTTCCAAAAATCCTATAGAGAAGGTGACCAAGGAAATCCTACCAGTTGCTCAGGGGATTAAAAAACGTACTTCACTGCTCAGGGGAAGCCCAGCCTGTGGTGAGGCTCAGTGAGTCGTGCAATAATAAGTTCTGTGTAAGAGGACTGGGCGGTCACTAGATGTGGAGCAAGGTTTCTGTGGGACCTCTGCTCCATGGATAGTCTTTCAAGCTATAAAGAAAAGCCGTTTTCTGGAGTCGGCCTTCTGGCTCAAAAATAGTCTCCCTGTCTTCACTTAAGCATACATGTCCTCACTTAAGGATAAATGAGAACACACTGCTTTTCCTGGAGTCAGTCTTTCTGACCATGTGTACTGGCTTCCAGGCCTCCTGTCCACTTGGAAACAGACTCTTGGCTCCCAATCATGCAAATCGGCCCTCCTGGCTTCTAACCTGTTGTTTCTGAGTCAGAAGTCCAAGCCAGCTGCTCTTCTGATTACTTACCAAAGCACAGCACCTTGTATCAGCAAATGATACTTTCCATTTTAACCAGTGCTCCTGAAAACCAAAGAACCATAACACTGATAGAGGTAAAGATAGCCAGTTGCATAGAATAAAGCAATCAATGGTGTTATTAAAGCCATATGTTAAAATTTGACACACATTCCTCTTGTTGCATGAATGGCCTAAACGGCATCAGTGATATTTGAACCTATTCATTTTGTGAAAGTCTAATGATAAGGAAAACTCTGTGCAAGGAGACACTCTCTGAATTTGTCACTACTATCTCACCTCCATTTAATAAGAGGTATTTAATTCTATAGATTATCTCACATGCTGACCATGGGCATTGTTGCCAATTAAACAAAAACAAGAGTAAGAACCAAATATTCCATAATCGACAAGTAAAAGTTGATTTCTAAGACATTTTTTTAGGAAGTGATGAAATCAGAATAAAATACTATAACTCTGGAACTTTTCCTTCATCACATATTTTTAAAATAACCTATTGGTAGAGGTGGCTATATGAGGAAAGCTCCCATTACTTAGAAATAGTGAACTGTCAACTTGTATTGAATTGTGGAAACAGATTAAAATGAAAATGTAAAGTGCCAAGCTTGTTTTAGAGTTAAAAACATCATCTTGGCCTGTGGCCAAAATATTTGCCTCCAAATGTCATCTTTAGAAAAATTTTTTAAACCTACTGTGATTGCCTCTCCCTCCTCTCAATTCCCAGCAGGCTAACTCAGACCTCACATGGTCCCACACAGAGGTGGACAGAGAAACTGCTCATTATCAATCAACGAATACAAACAAGTTGAAGACTGCTCAGCTCCCCCTGTTAAAGGTAGAGGCTTAAAGCCTCCAAAGAGTTTATTATTCTGAGACTAAGATCGTCAAAGTCATTTGATTTTTGACTTGCACAGTAGCCCCTAAGGTTAAATGGAGGTTAAGTTTCCCAAACAAAATGGAAACAATTAAGCAGTTAAATAATGTTGCTTTATTTTGTGTTTGTTTTTAACACAGATACCAAAAAAAAAGTACTGAGGTAATCAAAATATGATTTCTTTTTTACAAAAGTTATACATAAGAAACTGCCTTTTATGCTTAATTATGTTTGAATGTACTATTTTTCCCTAAAAAAATCACACCAGCATAGATGAATATACTTCCATAACTGATTATGTGTTCTTTCTTTATAAAAAAGATGTCTAAGGACCTCTGAAATCTATAAATTTCAGTTATGCTAGGAAACTCAGGCTTGTTGAATGAGATAATAACATTACTTATGTTTGTTTGAATATGGTCAGTTAGAAGGAAAACCAGCCACAGAGCCAGAAGACCTGGCTGCAATGTGTTATACTTGAATGCATACATACATACCTTATTTCATACAAATCATTTTCACATTCATTATCTCACTTGACTTCTAAGTAGAGGTAATAAATATAATCTAGAGGGATGTTTGACCAAACACAATTTAAAAAACAGAAGAATAGAGATTAAGTGATTTACCTATAACCACACATTTAGTAAGAGTTGGAGCTGGGCTCAAATTCACCTCTCTTTCCATGCATTACATGACATCAGACCTGGAATTATGTCTTCTTAAGTGACGTGGAGTTTTTGGTTTTATCGATAATTAAAAAAAATTTGCTCATATTTAAAGAATAACTTCTTAGCACCAGAAGCAACTTGGCATACTATTGACTAACTCTTGTGTGTCTGAAAAAAAATATACCTTAACCTCTGCCATGGGAAATGGGAAGCATGGATGTGTTGATTGTATCTGCATATGTTGGCAAAAAAAAGGGATTTAAAAATTTTGGACTGTGACCAACATAAGTCCCCTCCTAACTAAATTTCTTTTCCAGGTTGGTCTTAATTGCTATTCTGTGAACAAATATTCCCTTGCCTTAAGTTAATTGAAAAGAGTTTCAGCATAGACGGTTAACAACATAGGAAGAATGGATTTGAAGAATGGCCCTTTTTAAGATTCCCTGGGTAACGGGCAATCTTCAGGTATCCTAGCAGGAGGGGAAGAGGGGAACACATTCCTTGGAAGACCGAGGAGTGGCATCTAATGAAGTATAGAGAAGCACCCTATTCCTGAGAAATAGCAGAGGGAAAATAAACTGAGCTATGTAAAATATCACACATGAGTTGCCAAATGTAGACCCACCCAGGTTTCCCATTGCACATGAGGTTAGATGGAGCCTGCATTACACACAGCCAAATGTGGCCTTGCTCTGACCCAGATCATGCCACGAGGGAAGGACCAGTCACTCTGAGAAGCAGTTCTCTTTCTGTTTTTTGAAGCCCTACACTTCCTTATAGTGGGTATAGTGGGCTATTAAAAGTCTCAAGAAATATTTTTGTAGTGTCTCTTAGGTGAAGACCCTCCCAACACACTGTAATCTAAAGAAACAAAACAAAACAAACCGAAAAAGACATCAAAGAGTGAGATATTTTAGGTGGTATGCTTAAAGAAAAACTTTTACCACCATAAACAATCGTTGACATGCTGTTTATTGAATCTTGTGTCTGAAAAAATAGATGTTAACTCTTGTAGATAATGGAGCTAAAGAATGCAGTTTTTATCTCTAGGCAGAATAAGTAGAGACAATTTCTAGAGGAAACTAAGTTGATATCTGCTGACTCTCAAGAAAAGACATATTTACCATGTTTCATTTACAGTAAAATATTTGCTTGACCACATGCCACAACTTCATAGCAAAAGGTCACACTTCCCATCGTTCCCTTTGGTTGTTGCACCGTATTTGCTTGCTGGAGCATGCAATGCATGCGCATGAGTGGTAAAGAAAGTGTGGGTACTTAATTTGTCAGAATGGTGTGGTCAAGAGTTTGACGTTCTTTTTAATTCCATTTAAATAATTTTGTCTCAGATAAAACATCAACAGTGTTTTTTTAACAGGCTATAAATTATTTACAGAGGAAGGAGAGGGTTAGAAGGAAAAATGGACATCAGAAAACTAGGATTAATTGTATTTAGTAAGTGTTAGTTATGTCTGTCATTTACAGGAAAAGAGACCACAAATTCCAGTTTGTATCTTGAGGTGATAGAGATGAGTAGCAAGTAAGGGTCCACATTTATTTATTTACCAGATGATGACAAGGGAATGACTATACTGTCCAACACAATGAAGAAAGGAGTTCACTGCACTGCTTTTTTTTTACAACTATAAAGGAGCTAATCAGTTTGTGCAGAAGTAATCCAGAAGATAAATCACTAAAGGATTGCAAAAGGACTGCAAAAGGATTGCAAAAGGACTGCAAAAGGATTGCAAAAGGATTGCAAAAGGATTGTCTAAAGGATTTTGAAGAAATCATTTAAATGGAACACCTATTACCTTCCAAACACTGAGTCAATAAACACCTGCAGTTTAAGTTTAAAAACTCAGACCTTCTGAGTAGCAGCACTCTCTTCTGAAGGGCTCCCTGGAGGTGGTGGTTGTGATGGACACGGTGGTCATGCGTCTGGGGGCTCAGTGAGTTCATCCAAAGAGGTAGGAGGCAGACATTTGTTCCACGGACTGCAGATCTTTCTCTCTGTCCTTCTTCTATTGACTGGCCAGTCAAAACATTTTGCTGTAGCGTAGAAAACTGTATCACTGTCAATTGACCTTCCTCTTTCTAACTAAAGGGTTTTGTTACTGAAATTTATTTTGTTTAAAAATTGGATAACTTTTTTACCCAATCACAAGTGTTACACATGCCAACTATGGGGTATCTGTTATCTCTAGATAAGAGAAGGTGAGGGAGACAGTTGTTACTTTTTTACATATTGTTACTGTTCCATCTTTCTGAAATCTAAAATATGATGGAGGGATCGGGAGCAAATATGCAAATATGTTAATTATTGGTTTTATCTTAATGGTGAATATATGAGTGCATGCTATATTTTTTTTTCTCAAAAGTTAAAATATATTTTAAAATAGTTTAAATTCCCAAAAGCTCATTGTGGAACCACTGGAAATTTTTAAAAATGTAAAAACTAATTCACCTATATAGCAACCACTCAGAATTACTTTAAATTTTTGAGAATAAGTCCTTCTGTATTTATTTTTTAAATATTAGCCCTGGCTGGTGTAGCTCAGTGGATTGAGCGCAGGCCTGCGAACCAGACAATCGAGGTTCGAGTCCCAGATTCCCAGTCAGGGCACATGCCTGGGTTGCAAGCCGGTTTCCTGCAAGCCAGTTCCCAGCAGGGGACGCATGAAAAGCAACCATACATTGATGTTTCTCTCCCTCTCTCCTTCCCTTCCCCTCTAAAGATAAATAAATAAAATCTTTAAAAATATATATATATATTGTCATATATTTTTGTTGGCTTGTTTTGCTTCTTACACATTTTTGATGCATTGTATAATTTGATATTTTAGTCTTTTTTCTTAAACATTCATGTCTCCAAAGTTTGCCACCAGAATCATTTCCAATGTTATTAACCATACTTAAAAACCATAATTTATAATCATATTGCATTGAATCATTTTGCAATAATTATAGATCTAGTCTCTTATTATTGACTTTAACATTATTTTCAATTATTTTTCTGCAGGAAAGAGCACTGTTTTATATACTCTTGTAACAGTCATCTTAATGACTTCCTGAAGACAATTTAAGATGTTCAATTACAGGGTGAAATACAGTGCAGCTTGATACGTATTAGAACAATACATATGTATACATATACATAAATATATATATACACACACACATGCATACATATGTATAGTTCTTATATGTATCAAGCTGTTTTCTAGGATGTTATATTTTTTCCTATAAGAAGAGTATGATAGTGTTTAATTTATCACACCCTTGTAAACTAAGAAAAATAAGTAGAGTTTGGGATTTTTGTCAATTTATGGGCAAAAATATTAGCTCATTTTTATTTGAATTTATTTGATTCCTTTTCAAGGTAATTGTTAAATATATTTTTGCATTTTTTGGCCCCTTGAATTTCTTATTTTAGAAATAGCTTTGCTATAATCATGGTGTTAGTAATGTGCATGTGTGGGGATATATATATATATATATGTATGTATATATATATGTATGTATATATATATATAATTAACCCTGTGTTTAATTTGTATCAAAGCAAAATTAACAGTTTGTATTTTATTATTGGTATAAATATTTGTACAATTTTTGGTAGCCAAGTGTTTATTTGTTTGTTTTACCATTTTTCCTTTGGCTTTGTTCTTGGAAAGTCTTTGAATTGTTCCCGAGTGTTGCAGTAACTGCAACCATGGTGTTTTAAAATAACAAAAATGTATTCCTTCATAATTCTGAAGGCAGAAGTCCAACATCTGCATTACTGAGCTAAAATCAAGCTCAGCCGGGTCACTCTCCTTTTAGAGGTTCTAGGAAAGGATCCGTTCCTTGCCTCTTAATATTTCTGGAGCTATCTTCCATTTCAAAACCAGTAATTTAACATCTTCAAATCCCTCTTTCTGTTTCCATCTTCACCTCACTATCATCTGAGTGTGTGTCCAATCTCCCTCAGCCTCTGTCTTATAGGGATACTTCTGATGGCATTTAGAATCCACCTGGAACACTTCAGGGACTCTCCTCATCTCAGGGTCCTTAGTCCCATCTGCAATACTCTTACCATTTAAAGTAACATTCACAGGTTTCAGAGATAATGTTCAGAACCTTTTGTATTTTAGGCCTCTTCATTCTCTCTCTCTCCTCTCTCTCTCTTTGCATTTGAATAAGATAGACTAGTTTTGATGTTGGTCTTTTATATTTACAACAGATACTGCTATTTATTTTGGGATTCTGAATACTTAGCTATCATTTAGGTATAAAATGCTTATTTAAAACACCTGAGAATCTACATGATCTATTTGTATTCTAGTTACATATACTGCTTTTAATTTTAAAAACGTATTCTTTTAGACTAATAAAACTGGAAAAATATATGTGTTCCTTCTAAAAAATTCTAGAAAAAGTAACTATTAAACCATATCATATCAAATCTTATTATTTACTTGGAGGTGAGAAATGTGTTTATAGCTCCTATTCTTTTTTGCATCCAAATAGTCTTTACCTAGATGCATAATGATGGAGGCACTGACTGTGTATGGGTGCCTATCACCTATGCAAGCAAATTCATTCAAAGACAGCTTCATAGGATGATGGAAGACAATAATGTTTTATCTGTGATTCTAACTCTTCAGATTTAGTGCCTCAGATCTGGTTATATTTCTAAAAATATGTAAAGAATAGTATACCCATGGTTTTTTTAATATAATCCAATTTTTCAGTTCTAAAAACAAATTGAGCCCTAACTGGTTTGGCTCAGTGAGTCGTTCATGAGAGCCCGGAGAGCCAAAGGTTTCAGGTTCTATTCCCAGTCAGGTTACATGCCTGGGTTGCAGCCTGGTTCCAGCTGAGGGCGTGTAAGAGGGAAACAACTAATGTTTCTTTCACACACCAGTGTTTCTCTCCCTCTGTTTGTCCTTCTCTTCCTCTCTGTCTAAAGATAAATAAATAATATCTTTTAAAAATTGCCACCTATAAAATATAATTGATATTGCATTTTAGTCAGAAAGATAACCAGATGCTTTTAAAAAATGCATTCATTATATAAGAATCTCAAAACTTATTCTGTGAGTAATTATTTAATAAAGTAATTGTTCTAACATTTAAAATATTATTAATTATCAAAGTAATAAACATGAATTTCAAGGGAAGGTCGAAATGACATCTTGGAGAAAGGACCTGGAATATCAAGCTAGTAATATTTTGTTTCTTGCAAAAGGGCATCCCCATAATCAGCTTCAGCAATTTAATGTGGATGACTGTGTGACTGAAGGAAAAATAAGCTAGAAATACAGAGTAGGTGGCAGTTTTGGATATCTAGTACAGAAATAATTAATATACAAAATAGACTTGTAGAATGGGAAGTATAAAAGAAATAGGACCTCATCCGAAACCTGGCTTCATGTGCCCACTGACAATGTGTGACAGGCATGTATAATCAACACAGATACGGTGATTTGCTGAGGCATGAGAGAGAGGAAGTTCAACAAGTCTGGAGTTTTAAATCCAAGCAAAGGAGACTAATGCATTTAAAATTGAAGCAATAGGAGAATAAAAATTTGAAGGGAAAGCTAATGAATTAATCTGCCCTTAGGAATTTGAGGTTGATTACTTCAAGTTTGTTTTGTGTAGTAAAGAGCAAGCTGTCAGGGGTGCAGTTTTGATGTTTGGATAATTTGAGAAAGATTCAGTAAGGGTAATATTTGATATTGTGGGAGAAAAGTAGATTAGGGAAGAATATGTAGTCCTGGCCCAGTGGCCCAGTTGGTTCTGACACTGTCCCTCTCCTGTACAGGAATATGCTGTGGGTGTGATTCCCACTCAGGACACATACCTAGGTTGTGGGTTCAGTTTCTGGTTGGGGCGCATACTGGGTGGCAACCGATCAACCGATCGATGTTCCTCTCACACATTGATGTTTCTCTCTCTCTCTCTCTCTTCCTCATCACTAAAAAATAAATAAATAAAACAAAATACATCCTTGGGTGAGGATAAGAAGCAAAGAATGTGTAGAGTGAACAGGATGCACTCCGAACAGAGAACCTAGAAAATGTGTGTACTTAGGGGACAAGTGGAATAAGCTAGTGAAAGAGCTGAAGGTGCGTGGTTTGAAGCAGTCACAGTGTTAACAAAGATGGCAAACTCAGCCACTGCGGGCTGTGGCTCATGAACAGGCCATCAGAGGATACAGTGGTAAGTTCATTGATAATTGATCTTTACAAGATCCATTTTAATAGAATAGGTAAGGCGGACACCAGATTTATTTGTTTAGGGACAAAAAGGAGGTGAGGATTAAAACAGTTATATCTGAACTACTATTTTCCTAAACTTAATGTACTTTAAATGTTATTTTTTCTATTTAAAGAAATACATGTTCATGCAGAAATTTTGTGCAATACTGAGAAGTGTGAAGAAGAAAATTTAAGAAAGAACAAAAGTTATCAAAAGCAGAACAATTTTTAAGAATCAACCATTAATAATTCAGCATTTTCCAAACTTGTATATAATTACACATGAGATGTATATACATGATTGCATTCATTATCTACACACTTACATGTATCAAATTGTATATAATATGCCAGTTTATAATATTTCATTCTACTCAATTCCATTTAGTAAAGATGTTGTCATAGTAAATAATAAAAAATTCATTTAATTGCCACATTCTAGTGCATTATTCTTATATAAAATTATTTAACAAATTCATTACATACAAGTAAAAATGCATATTTGTGTCCTTTTTTGATATTTGCCTTTGGATTATGTTAGTAATAAAATCATTGTTTTTCAAAAACATACATTTTAAAATTACTTTCAAATATATTATTAGATGTCCCTCCAGATTATTTAAGGTAAAGTACACTCTAGGCAAGTTGAGGAAAAAGTTTTTCCATATGCCCAATGTAGACTAGAAGGAAAGCAATGCAATATGAGGATACTAACTGATATCAATTAGTACTTGTTTGTCCTGTAAAAAACATCAAGGTTCTATAAGAAAACAATTACCTTTGCTACTTTACCCTCTTCAGCAATGCTCAGCACTCAGGAATGAAAACTCAAAAGATTTTCCTAGATTTGAAAATTGAAATGGCACACACAGAAGGCAGAAGAAAAGGAGTAAGGAGCAAATCTACATGTATGTGAAGTTAATGATGAATCTGCCAGCTATTAAATGTAAAAGGGGTAAGGACATAGTGAGGGCTGCAGAGGAGCTGGAGGGGTTAAAGCTCAAAGGAACTGGAAATGTTGGACATAGAAATGCACATTATAATAAAAATATAGTTTTTGGAGTTGAAGAGGTCTGGGTACTATGAAGTTATGGTTAAAAAGCTTCTTGACTTAAATGTTAAGAACCAGACTAGATAGGAGTAATAGAAGAATATTGTAATCAAAAGTGGCTTATGTCAATGGGGAAGAGAGAAGAGCCCCAGAAAGTTGGTGAGATAAATTCAAATAAATGGGAATCAAAAGTGGAGCTCTTATTGATACATGATAGCAAGGCAATGGTTTCCATATAGCCACGAGGAGCAATGAGACACTGGCCCCCATTTGACAGTTCATGGCTGAAGTGTCGGGGAGGGTTTCAGATTAGACGGTGTTATCAGGATTAGGTCAGGTCTTATTTCAGGTGAGGAGATGGAGATACTGCTCTATCAAATTGTAGGATTTTTAAAAGTTTTCTAAGTGATCTGAGATAGAGCCAGAACACAGGCATTTTGGAAGTGCCTGGAGAATGAAAACAATATGGTTTAGTTGCCACCAGAACCCCCAACCTCCACCCCAAATCAATGTATTTACTTTTTGTGCTTTTATTGATTACTTATGCTGCTCTATGGTTCTGAGATCAGATTTAAACCAAATGAACAAGCAAGACTAATAATTGTGGTTCTATAATACTTTATAAACATGAGACAGGGTTGTTGTTTTTTTTACTGTGGAATCTAATGTTCACATACTACTCACAATATTTAAAATTTATGATTAATTAAATATGTCTTATGCTTTGAACAGACAGTGCTGAGTTGCTAACAGGGCCCTGAGCTTCACTAAAAGAACCGTTGCACATTTGCATGACAGAATTTGCCAGACAAACTAGTAGGCCACTTAGAAAATGCAGCAGAAAAATTATGTTAAAGATATTTTATTTCTTGGTTTAGTGTAATATAAGTAAATGTAAAAAGAACATATAAATAAAAATCTGTTCTGGTTGCAAGTGTTCAGGGAATGAGAGCACTTTAATGTTCTTAAATAGATAATTCTATAATTGAAATATTTTAAAGGCTTTAAAATGGTTTTGGTATTTTCTTTTATTCACTTAAATAAAAATTCCCCCATTTATATTAATCATATCCATTGACAAAAAGCCACTTTTCCATTTTCGTCATGTACAAATACTGTATACTCATGAGTTGGTCTGTGAACCTTTACCTCACAGAATATCCTATAATAGATAGTCTCTATACATTTCATCCTCACAACAACCTTATGGAGTAAATACTATTTTCCTGTTTTTTTTTAAATAAAAAAAATACAGAGAGGTTAAATAAGTAGTGAAAATCACCCATTAAGGATTGGTTTTAAAACATTTCTGCTTGTTAGACTATTCACTAGAAACATAATTTTTACCCAAGAGAATAAATGTATGCAAGAAAAAATTTGTCCTTCACCAAGGAGTGTTTTAATAATCAAGTAAGAGAATAGATTAAACTGAAGAATATATTGTATGGTTGAGAAATCTCATGTTGCCCTGACTTTTATCTTTGGTCTCACCAAGTCTTTAGGTCAGCAAATAGGACATAGAAAGCATACAAAGTTATTGAAAAAAAAAAAAAACTGAAAAAAGAGTAGCATAACTCCAAAAAGAGCAGCTCCAAGAGCATTCCACCTTAATAACGTGTCATTTTCCTGTCTAAAGCAATGTTCTTCATTAAATTAATTCTTTGTTACTTAGTGCATGCTAAGAAGGGAGTTGAATATATCCAAAGCCACAGAGGCTGTTCTAAGGAAAGAGCTGACCCTTGGTGCCGGCTCCTGGAAAGAACCTGAGGTGGTGCTGAGACGGGAAAGCACCTAGAACAGCAAAGATGACTAAATGTTTGTGCAATACGAGTCTGTGTTTGCGTAAAGCATTCTTTTACATTTAAACAGAACTTGGAGGCGTTTCAAGAAAAGGAATAAAAATACAAATGTCAAGTGAGTTTTGTAAGAAAATTAAAAGGTAAAGATAATAAGAAAAACACCTCTCAGACAAGTTCTGTGGGGTGGAATTCAATGTTTTCCTAGGTATTGGGGTTAAAATGGGGAACATTTCAAGCTAAAGGAGAAGATTGCTATTACAAAGGGACAGTTGCTGGGTACACACTTGCTATTTTTGTTGTTTACATCTTTACTGATTTGCATGTGCCTGCCCGTGTGTGTATGTCTGTCAGTTTCAAAATGAACACTCTATCAGAGGGGTGTGCTCAAATCTGTTGTTCTGCCATGAAATTATACATTTGTGTTTGGAAAACTTGAGGTTTTTGTTTTCTATGTGTTGAGACTATGCTTTCAGACAAATTTTAAAATATTTATTGAACTGAATATATTGAATATTTGGTGAACCTTGTTTAGTGATGCTTTTTATTTTTTATTTTGCCATATATTAATAAACTATAACAGCTTACTTTAAATAGTTTATGTAATGATTACAATATATACACACATATAAATATTTATTTAAATCCTTTTGTTATTCATATTTTTCTGTCTTTTCTACGAAGAATTATAGTATAAGAGGCAAGGTCCTGTAAAAGACAGCTGGCACACTCAAAGTAGATAATTTGAGGAAAGTTCAATAAAGGACATTTACAGATATGTGGGCAGCGTGTAGAGAAATCATAAAGGATTGGTGGCACAGTGTCCCATGCCTTGAAAATGCTATTACCAGCCAGAGACTCATGAAGGGAGGGAGGAAGGTGGAGGTGTTTACAGAACTTGGAAAAAGAGGAAGAAAGATAGGGAAATGAGCATCGCACCTCCCCCCTCTCCACCCTTTTTCTGACCCTTTCTATTCTCATGCTGGTAATCGATCCCCACTGGCAAACCCCAGACAGAAAGCCAGGGAACACAAGAACCAACTGGTTGAGCTTAATGCCTATACTGTCAAGTTCTATGAGCACAGGAAGATAAGAGAGTATATGCAAAGGCAAATAGAAGGTTTCTAACACATATATTCTTTCTTTTTAACATTAAAAACTAATGTTGAAACAATGTAGTATTTCAAAGACTCAATTTCTTATTAGCCCTAATCAATAAGTGCTAAATAAATAATTAAAGAATATCAGGTGGGTGGGGTATTCTGCAGGCTCCCTAGGTCCCTAAATCTTGGTTCAGCACTGACGTGAAATATTTTTATTTTCTCTCTAGTTCAACATGTACTGTCCTCTGCAGTTCCCAGTCCACCCATGACTCAGCTCTGCACTGACTCCTAACTCTGCAGCTCACACAAGCCCATCATTCACTCTCTATCACCCCATCTTCGGGCACGCCTAGGTTGCCCTCTCTCTGAGTGCCACCAACCCCAGCCATAGTTGCCATCCATACAAGCAGAGCATTAAAGGGACATTTATGTTTGAATGAGCTTTTCTTCATGTCTCGTTATCTGTTGTCTTTCCTTACCAATCCTATGCAAGATACCAACTACTTCCTGCCCCTCACACACACACATCACCTACTAGGTGCAGTAGCTTAAAAAAAAGAAAAGAAAAGTGCACAGAGATGAGGATTTCAAGATGGATAGAAGGTCATATTGCTATAGAAGTCTGGTGGTGGAATTACTTTGCATAGGGGGGTCTTTCCTGTCTGTGTAAATCAAATGGCACAGGTGGTCCCTACTCAGTAAAGAAAAAAGCCACTCTCCTAGGCATCAGAACTAATACCTTCGGATAGAACACCCGCGGGGTTGCTACTCAGAGTTATTGGAAAAACACTCCTGACTATGGGAGTCCTATTTTCAAGAGTAAAATTAATGTAATAACAAGGTGGCTTTGGTTTACTAGAGTTCAATCAAATAAATTAAAGGGATGGATAGAATGAAATTTCTACTCAGATATTTCATTAAAATTCACTTTGCTTCTTCAACTGTCACACAAGACACACTTATTATATAGAACTATATATATGTAAATATATATACGTATATAAATATATATACATATACACACACACACATATATATACTTAATTTTGTTGTTGTTCCAAGAAAGGAGATGGCAAATAAATACTTGTGTCCAAGGCCAAATCACAAATTTTGCCGCCTTTGAGAGTGAAAATATCCTGATGAACATCTCAGTTTCTCTTGAGAAATTCTGCATAGCAATCACTTGTATTTTCTTCTGTGCTATTGAACCTCTTAAAAAAAAACTGAACAGAGAAAACTGGTTTTCTGCCAAAACCTGTCTAACTTGTAACCTATGAAGTTCATTTTAAAGCACTCATTTATCATTCATAAATTAACCTTCTACAGGATAGCTGCTTTCATTTCCATTGCCTTTATGTCCTATGAAGAATAAACCTCAAACATTAAACAAATAATGAGGGTTGACTCTGTGAGGCATATTTAATGCAAAGAGGATTTTAATGGCATCTCTATAATTAAAGGCATTCATAACTGACTATATAAATCTTCATTCCCAAGTGCCATAGCCATTAGGAATAGACTGATATGTGATTTGTACTGTTTTAAGAAACTTATTCCAAAATCATCTTGCATTCTTCTAGCTTTAAATGTTGGTTATTGGGGAGTAGGTATCAGATATTGATTATAGAATATAACTATAAATATACTAAGCAGAATAATTTTGAATCTCTTCTTTTTAAATGAAATATGGTATCACCACCTTGATATTGACTATAAATCTTTGCCCAAATATTAGCAGCATTTTAAAAACCATGCTTATTTTAAATAATAATATTATATCAAAAAATCTTGCTTGCTCTACTAGGCAACAAGCTACACTGAAAAAAGTTATAGATGCAAAGATGTGATTGTTACTGCATAAACCCATGTCATTGCAAACTACACCTTGTAACTTTATTGTAGACAGATTTTAAAGTGCTTCAAAAATTCTCTGGAACATTTGCAAGCTGGGTTCTCCCAGCTCCTGCTTTTAGAAAAGCTTTATGGGCTCACCTTCTACATTCAAAGTCATTTTCTTTAAAGACTTTCTTTTAGGAGAGTCCATAGCAAATGTGTGATTTCTGACACCTTTCCCGTTCCCAACAGCACCATTCTGAATTTATGTTCTCAGTCCCGAATCTTGTTCTCTGGGGAGAGAGACAACAGAGAATCTCATTTAATAGTTAATTTCTGATTTGCCACTTTGTGAATACTGAACAGTCTTCAATATTTGGGGAGATATTATTTCACCCTTAGACTTCAAGGTGATTTATTCTCTTTCCAAATGCCCTCATACAATTAAAATCTACCTTATATGCAATATGGATATGGAAATCAAATAAGAAGACACAGTTCTATGTGGCTTTTAGTCATGTTCTCAGGGGAAATGTACCACATAGCCAACTAATAAATAATAATGTTTAAACTTGGCATCCACCACTGTTTAAGTGCTTCTCAGAAATTAGCCTATTAATCTTCATGTGACTGCTTGTAAAGTAGACAGCAAGTTATCTTATTCTTCCCACTTTCTCCTATTGTTCCACTCCAGCTCTCTAGAATTCTGCAGTGCTGTACTCACAACCTTACAGACAGGTTTCTTGCCTGTATCTATGAAGAACAGAACGCACAGTGTTGTGCCTCTCTGCTCCCTTCTGTGAGATAATCCAGGAGTTCAAGTCAGGCACTCAGGGTTCTGTTTAGATGGTGAGGCACATGGTCGGTGCAGGCAAAGTCATCCAATACATTGCATGAGCTCTGAATCAGTGAAAATAATTTCTAGTTTATAAACAGAGCCTTGCTTCTCTTAAAGGAAGTCATGACACCTCTTCTGTATACTTTCTTTGCTGGTTGAGAAAGGGATTTTCACTAATGAGAGAACAACAAACCTTAAAAGCTTGTTTTGTTACTCTCATATGGGTCAGTCAAAAAGAGTAAACTGCTTTTCTAAATAGATAAACTTGTTGGGGGATTTTTAATTTCTTAACACAACTCTGGTTGTATTATTCTTATTTCTCAGAAGAAAAATACGTAGCAATGAGATCCGTCATAATGTGTGAGATATGAGAAAATGTTTATTTAATTATGTGCTGTTTATTTCAGAGCTATGATCACAAACTCAGACCTTCTGACCAAGGTTTACTTTTGCTTTACAGTGTGTGTGATGCTTTTCTAGAATTATATTAAATCTGAACCTGAGAGTGGGAGGATATACAAATATTAGAAGTCACTGATTAACTCTAGATCAGAAAAATTAATTCCATTTTTTCTGTGAAATATAGTGAGTATAATTTTCAAATATTTTCTATTAGAGCTATAAGAAATCTGTTCTTATCCTATTTTTCATGGTTCTTTCACACCCCAACTTCTTTCTAAAGATGTACAGTCCCAGTACCTACTCCTGAATAGAATATACGGCAGACTCATCTTATTTTCATAATAGAAATTGGGCTATTACCTTACTACTGTATTATACAGGATAGATGGCTCATAATCCCCATACATTTCACAGATTCAAGGGGAAACCAATGACTCCATTAACTTCTACTTGAGTCTTCACCAGCTGTTGGGAAAGAGGTCTGGGTACTAAGGGAAGCATTATTCAGTTGGAGAGTGACAAATTAATAAGCATGAAGTCCCATCCACCTCCCAGTGAGTGATGTGACAACAAATATTATTTATTTTATTGGTGGTACTTGAAAGGGTGAGCAAGGTGTCCTAAATCTCTCTCTCTCTCAATACCCACACTGCCTGAGAAGAAACCAGTATGCAATGGGCTTTGTCCTGTTTAATGGATTGTATATAGTTCTTACTGTATATTTTCATGGGAATGTTTTAGTTCTGTGTCAATGCTCATTCATCATGCTGTTGTTTGTTTTTCAAAACCTAAATAGAGCAAAAGATTCAGTGACCTTTTACTCTTTCGTATATTTACCAGGCAATTTCTTATAAATAATTAAATTGGAGAACTTGGGAGAGTTGTCAAAAACACCTTAAACTTCTTTGTGTCGTGCAGAGCATATAATTAGTACTTCAATGCTTAAAATTGTTTTCTTAATGTTTCTATAATGCATGAAATAGAAACCTCAAATTGTATACAGAGCCCATGTCTTTCAGGTTAAACCTTGTGATCAAGAAAATATGAATAATTTTCTTAGGAGCATCATCTCTTACATATGTCACTTTTATGCTCCCCTCTATCCTTTGGAATAAATTGGTCACCTTTAAGTTAATGGGAATAGAACATGGAGAACCAGAAGGAAGAGATGCATCACATAAATGATTGAGTTAAAGATACAGAAAAGTATGTAAGGAAATAAGAATCTGTTTATTTACACTTAGCATATGAAAACCATATAGTTGTGGTAAGCTATTCCATAATCTTTTGCAAATTTTATGTATTTCTACAGAAGCCTTTTAAGATATTTCTTGGCCATGTACTTTTATTCACATATTAGTCCTTGCTTTTGGCAAGATTTCGTTTTTGTAATTAGCCATATGTATACCTGGATATATATTTCAACAGAATTGGTAATACAAGTCTCAAGATTTTCTTCTGGTGAACCTTACAACTGGGTTCAGTTAAGATAAGATTTCCATTTTATTTCAAAACTATGATATCATCTTATCTTTCCTAAAGTTCATGATATCTGAAATTCTCTAGATGTCATGTTAATTTTATTATCTTTATTCCCCATATTGGTTTCATATGTTGAACCTTAGTTTTTCACATAGACATAAAGTATTCCTCTTCACAGCCTGTGTCATACATAATTTTTACATCTCCATTCCGATTAGAAAACTCTTACATTTAGGAACACACTGTACAAGGTCTGTCATAAAAGTATCCATCCATGTACTATAAAAAATAGAGACATTTATTGAAGAAGATACAAGATACAACAAACATTGTACACAGGACAGTGATACCTCATTCCCCTTCAAAGTAAAGTTCTCCCAATCACTGTCAGCTGCCCCATTGTATTTTCCTGAATCTCATCAATTTTCTGAAATCTTTTCCCTTTCAAAGGTGATTTTAGTTTTGGGAAAAGCCAGAAGCCACAGCGCACTGAATATGGGCTGTAGTGGGGCTGAGTCACTTGCGTGATTTGATGTTTTACCAAAAAACTCTGCAGGAGACATGGTATATGAGCAGGCATGTTGTTGCGCTATAGCTGCCAATCACCCATTGCCCATAGCAGTGGCCCTCTGAATAATCCAAATAGTCTCCTGAGGAATGTCCTTGATGCAATATTTGATGCAGAACTGTTGCTCTGCTCACTCAGTCATTTTGAATGCAATGGCCACACACTACACATGCTCACTCAAGAGCATCTACAACCCCCACTGACCAGTACAGTGACTTGTTATTGTTAACTCATGCGCATTCCAGTCCACTCTCCTTGGCTGCCAGGTTACATCAATGTCATGCAAACTGTTTTCATTATATCCACAATGGTTTAACATTTCCAGACAGACCTCATATATGTAATCCCATCAAATGAGTTTATTTCCCTATAAACTGTAAAAGAATCATAATATTTAGAAACAGAGTATTAGTCAAATTGTATCTTCTTCAGTGGATTAACTGTATCTCTGTATCAATCACAAAAAGAACAGTTTACAGACCAAGGTGATGTGTTGGACAAGCGCACAGATGCACATACCTGCACACACATTTATTAGAATGGTGATAAACCAGTTTTAAACTCTGTGTTTTTTTTTTCCTGCTCTACTTCTGGAAGCACTAAGTAAAGCTCACTATGACTATAACCTGTGATGGTTTCCTACCATCAGCTTTCCTTCTCCCCTTCCCTGTGTTTAGTTCTCAAACTGTTTTTAATGACAAAAAAAGCAAGACTTTAATCAACATGTACATAACAATTCAGTAAAATACCTATGTGGATAAAAAAAATGAAAGGAAAATTGTATGAGTGACTTTTGCTTCTATCTAAATTTCTGAATTTTCTTAGTTTTTATGATGAAATTAGTTCAGTTTTTTTTTTGTAGGAAAGACATGAGTTTTATTTAAGCTTTTTATTACACATACATTTTTTTCTTTTTTTATTTAATTATTTTTCAAGTATAGCTTTCTGCCTTTTACTCCCTTTCCAGCCCATCCCCCATGCTCCCCACCTTCATCACATTTAGTTTAGTTTTTTAACTTTATTTTGACTGCGGACACTATTACAGTTGTCCTCATTCTCTCCCCCTTTGCCTACTTGCACCCAGCCTCCGGCCCACCTTCCCTCTGGCCATCCCTACACTGATGTCTGTAATGACATGTCATGCATATATGTTCTTTGACTAATCCGTCCACTTTCTTTTGTCTAGCCCCCCTCCCCTCTGACAGCCTGTCCAATCTATCTATGCCTCTGTTTCTAATCTCTTTGTCGGTTTCTTTTGTCCATTAGATTTCACATAAAATGAGATGTATGGTATTTGTCTTTTTCTAACTGGCTTGTTTCCCTCAGCATAACAATCTCCAGGTTCACCTGAAGTTCCCCAAAAGTAATATTTCCTTCTTATTTATGGCGGCATAGTATTCAATTGTGTAAATATATCACAGCTTTTTTATGCACTCATTTACTGATGGGCACTTGGGCTATTTCCAAATGTTGGCTATTTTAAATGATGCTGTAATGAACATTGGGGTGCATATATTCCTTCAAATCAGTGTTTCAGGATTCTTCAGATACACACCTGAGAGTGGGATCACTGAATTACAAGGCAGTTTCTTTTTAATTTTTTGAGGACCCTCCATGTTTTCCAAAGTAGCCGCACCAATGTGCATTTCCACCAACAGTGAATGAGGGGTCCCTTTTTTCCAAAACCTCACCAGCACTTGTTATTTGTTGATTCATTGATGATATCCATTCTGACAGGCATGAGGTGATATTTCATTGGTTGTTTAAATTTGCATCTCTCTGATGACTAGTGATATTGAATATTTTTCATATGTCTATTGACAATTTGTCTACATCAAACTATTAATAAAAAGCCTTTGCATGGCAAAGGAAACCATCAACAAAATGAAAAAGAAACCCACTGTATGAGAGAACATGTTAGCTAGTGATACATCAGAAAGGGGGCTAATGTCCAAAATATATAAAAAACTTAATATAACTCAACACCAGGTAGAAAAACAATCCAGTTAGAAAATGGGGGAGAGTTTTCAATCTTTTAATGAAGGTATGAAGGTAAAAATCTCTTCTCGGTCTACATCTTCTTTCTAAGTTGCCATGTTGAAGAATTCTACTAAAAATACTTATTCCATGATGTTTTAAGATTCTATTATAATGAGATCACATTTCTTTATTCTTTCCTTTATGTCCCTTGCTCTAGAGGACGTATTGGTGAAAATACTGCTGTGTGAAATAGCTGAAATTTTTCTGCCTATGTTCTCCTGTATGAATTTTATAGTGTCATGACTTATATTTAAGTCTTTTATCCACCTTGAATTTATTTTTGTGTATGATGTAAGTTGGTGATCAAGTTTTATTTTATTTTTTTTGCATGTAGCTGTCCAGCTCTCCCAACACCATTTGTTGAAAAGGCTAATTTTACTCCATTTTATGCTGCTGCCCCTCTTGTCAAATATTAACTGACCATAGAGACGGGGTTTATTTCTGGGCTCTCTATTCTGTTCCATTGGTCTATGTGTCTGTTCTTATGCCAGTACCAGGCTGTTTTGATTACAGTGGCCTTGTAATACAGTTTGGTATCAGGTATTGTGATCCCTCTTACTTTGTTCCTCTTTCTCAAATTTGCCATGGCTATTTGGGGTTGTTTTTGGTTCCATATAAATTTTTGAAGTGTTTGTTCTATGTCTGTGAAATATGTCTTTGGTACTTTAATAGGGATTGCATTGAATCTGTAAACTGCTTTGGGTAGTATGAACACTTTGATGATGTTAATTGTTCCAGTCCATGAACATGGTATATGCTTCCAATTGTTTGTGTCTGCCTTAATTTCTTTCTTCAGTGTTGTATAGTTTTCTGGGTATAGTTATTTTACCTCCTTGGTTAGGTTTATACCTAGGTACTTTATTTTCTTGTTGCTATAGCAAATGGGATTTTTTTCCTGATTTCTGATTCTGATGTTTGTATCCCGCTGTTTCTGATGTTTGTATCTCACTGTTTTGCCAAATTTGTTTAGTAGGTCAAACAGTTTTTTTTTTGGTGGATTCTATAGGATTTTCTATATACACTATCATTTCATCTGGACACAATGACAGTTTTGAAGAAGGAGATATTATATTCAGAATTATTTTCAGTTGATTTAATATATGTCTCTGGTATAAGATACATCTGAAAAAATTATTGCAAACACAGGTGATTGTGCTTCATACCTTTGGATGCTGAGTCAGAAGAGTTGGTCCTGGCACATACCTAAGCTGTAGGTTCAATCTCTAGCCAGGGTGCTTATGGAAGGCAAACCAATCGATGTATCTCTCTCTCAACATTAATGTTTCTCTCTCTAAAAGCAATGCAAATATGTCCTCAGGTAAGGATTTTAAAAAGTTCAGAGTGTTCAAAAAGAGAGAAGGCTTGGGTTTGGGAGGAGGGTATAAGGGAAGCAAATGCTAATGAAAGAAAAAATACAATAATATATTAATTAAAAAAGAATAAAGACTCAAATAAATAAATCAGAAATCAGCAGGAGAAATGAAATCAGTACAGAAAGAAATTAAACTAGAACTTATGCTGCAGAACTATATCTCATGACAGTACTATTATGTTTTGTTTGCTGTGGTTTTATAATATATTTTGAAATTAAAAACTATGATGCCTCCAACTTTGTTCTTTGTCAGGGTTGATTTGGTCATTCATTATTGTTTGTGGTTCCATCAAAATTGTAGAAATATTTTCCTATTTATGTAAAAATGCCATGAATATGTTGACAGAGATTGCATTGAAAATGAACATTTATTGGGTAGCATAGATATTAAATATTGTAATAATAAACACTGGATATTTTTCCCCAAAAAAAGTTCAGAGTGATTTCTACCTATTTGTGTGACGAACAGGCACACCCAGCGACATCAACACACAGGCAGTTTTGAGAACCGTTGCTCTGGCACAGGTGAACCACATGGTAGAGATTATGTGCTTGGAGACTAATTTAATGTAAAATGAAGAAGGCTGAAAATGTTAGTGTAGAACCAATAAATCTTCCTATACTGAAAGCAAACATAATGCTTAGATGAAGTTTTTACATCATTCTTTAGGAAAATCTATCCTATGCTCACAGTTACTATTAAGTTTTGGAACTAAAATACAATTAATTCCTTGTGGATTGCTTTGTCAGCAACTGTCATTTCTATGCCTCTCAGTTATGACAAATCACTAAAGGCAATAAGAGATTTTAAGTTTTTTTGTCATTCTACCGACTCTGCTCATTAAATTACAACTGATGAAATGTCCATCATGGATCTGTTTCTCATGTGTCCAGTCCTCTGTGTTTTATTCTGGTATGTATAAGAAAAGTTTTGGTGACTGGGTTTGTACCTATACACTTATCATTGGTATCATTAGAGTGTATTTGGTTCTTATGAGTTATGAAAAGTTAAAGGAACAAATCATAGTAAAGTAAGATCATATTAAATATCACAGTTATATTATAATATACTATTTAAATCCCTAAATATCATCAGTGCCTTATTTCTTTTTTCTTTGTGTCTATTTTTTTAAAATGCTAAATCAATAAAGTAAATAAAAGGCATTTTAATTATTTAATGAACACCAGCTGAATAGTATATAGCTTCATTAAGGCTACAGAATAGTTAGCAAAATTTGGATTTTCAATATTTAATTTTTTTGAAAAAATCTAGAAAGTATGAAGTATTATCTCAAATTTATAAAGAAATTTAAACTAGTTCTACTCCCTAAAGTTAAACAACTTTCTTTGATTATTTTATTTCTGGTATACATCATTTTGTACTGGAAAGCAAGAGAAACTACTGATTACTTACTAATGATCCTTAACTTGTTTAAGTGCAGAAGGGATGATCATATAATTTCATATAAATGTTACCAGGTCTAAGAATACTACTTGTCTTCATTTATCTTTCTAGATTATAGTGTCATGTACAACTTAGTTATTGAGACGCAGATCTTTTTGTGCAGATTAAGCATCTCAATTATTCTACTCATCATTTCTTCAAATGCAGATTTAGAAATCATACCATAAATGTTTCAAATTGTGGGTATTTTGAATGGAAATAATCTAAAATAGGCCTAGTTAAAACTATAAAATGATTCTCATGTTGGCTAAGATGGACCAGTAATAGTATGTCAGTCATATTAGGCTAAAAATGCTGCTGTAATAAAAATAAAAAAATAAAAATTATTTTTTGTTCAGTTAATATTGTTTTGTGTTTTTTGAAGAAGAACCCAAGTCTTCTTCACTTGGATTACAAGCTGAAGGAGCCGCCTCATCTGAGACATGGAAAGGAAGATGCTGGAACCATGGCATGGTTCTAAAGACCCATGTTCAGAGGTTGCAGCATTGTTGCTCATTTTTCATTGGCCAAAACAAGGCATATGACTAAGCCCAGTATCAGCTGGGTAGGAAATTGTAATCCTCCAATAGGAAGAGGCAGCAAATATTTAAAAACTATTCTTCAGTTTACTTTAAAAAATATTTCTGCCTGGTAGCATTCAGAAATATACAGTTTACCTAAAACTCTGTCATAAAAATTCAACATTTTTACAAGTACATTAAATTATGCATAAAATGCACCCAAACAATTTGATGGAAAAGTGTTAATTAAAATTATGTGAGAAAAATTTTTTGTAACCTGATATAGGAAAAAAAACTTATATTTTACTATTCCATAAATGTGTGCATACCTCTCTGACCTCATTTTAATAATGGACTACCTTTATCTCAATTTATTCAGATTCTGAGATAAAAGCAGAAGTGTGACAAATAGTTCTTCTATAATATGCAACTGTAATTAGAGCATAGCACAAATCTTTAATAATACTGATAATGATAACAGCACATAAATGGAGGCAGCAACATTAATAAAAATATGTAAGTTTCAAAGATTTGGGATTAGAGTAAATTTGCTAATAAATTCTTTCTTGTTATAGAAATAAAACTAAATCTTCTATTAATTTATAAAAGTCACCATATTTTTATTATTAATATTTCTCTAAGGTTACATTTCTTTTTGGGATCTGTCAAGAAAATATACCATAACCCTGGCTGGTGTAGCTCAGTGGATTGAGCACGGGCCTGTGAAGCAAAGGGTCGCTTGTTCGATTCCCAGTCAGGGCACATGCCTGGGTTGCAGGCCAGGTCCCCAGTAGGGGACACATGAGAGGCAACCACACATTGATGTTTCTCTTCTACTCTTTCTCCTTCCCCTCTCTCTAAAAATAAATAAATAAAGTATTTTTTAAAAGAAAATATACCATATAAAATTATATTTCTCTATTTTTCACCACAATTAAATAAATATTTGCCACCATTCAAATAGTTCTTTATAATTAATCATCATTGGGTTTTTTTAAAAAAAAACCTTCAGCAAATTTTGCTCTGGCAGGGTTGCAATATTTGGTTGGAGCATCTCATACACAAAAAGGCTGTGGATTCCATTGATCCCAGGTTGGGTGTATGAAGGAGCAACCAACTGATGTTTCTATCTCTTTCCCCAAAATCAACAAATATATTTTTGGGTGAAGATTTAAAAATGATAAAAAGAAAAGAAAATATTCGGCCAATTTCAAAAGTCCCTTTAAAAATATTTTTAATTTTAGGCTATTTGCATAACTCATGAATGGAAAATATATTTTAAACTTACTTCTATTAAGTAATAATAATGGCCGATTGCTAGGTATGGAAATTAAAAGCTCTATTCAAAATCACAAATTTAGGTGTGAATTTATTCAAAACTATTCTTATTTGCAAGAAGAATGGGTAAATAAAATGGATGAAGGATAGGTCTAAGAACCCAGGGGAAGATTTTTTAAAACAAAGATTCTAAACCTTGCATTGTTTGTCTTCACCCTTCTTCCTCCATCCTTCTCTTCTATGCTTCCTCACCCCACCCCCCACCACCAGCCTTGGCCTCCCTCCCTCTCTCCCTCCCTCCTCTTGGAAATACCTATCCCACTAAAACACCCCAGCACATGGTACCATGAGCAAGCAATATTATAACATAAAATTCAGAATGGAAGCTAAATTCTTTACATGCTTGAATTTTTACAACTATATTCTTTGCCATAAAAATACACAGATCTACAATTAATAAATGACTTCATTTCCTTTTAATGATAGGAGACAAAGCATATCTCCATCCATGCATTATCAACATGTATTTGAGAGTTTACTTTTTAGGGCTAATTTCCCCTAATCTAAATATGTGTTGGTATTTTTATATTATTAGAGACAAGGAAATTATAGAACAAATGAATTAATTAATTTTTGCTAGAAATACGAGTAAAACCAAAGTTCTCATCTGAGCCTATCAAAGAGAGGCATTTATTTCTCTGCCTTGAATATGGGTTTCAAGATGATATGGAATACACATTACAGCTGTGCCAATCTTTTTTGCAATTATTTTGAATAGTTGGCTATTTGCCCCATTTGACAGTTTGTGACCATGGTGAATAATTTAGCACTCATGCTGCTGCTGTTATGGCACAATTAACACGAGTCACATATCCACTGCTATTCAAACTGATTACAATATGGGAGGAAAGAGAATCACCACCTCATTGTTCAGTTCTTTGTACTGTATTTTTCCAAAAAGGTCTTGCAAGGCAATCCTAAATGAAACACAATTTATACCACTTTGTATGATGACCTCAAAGTCTTAGAGGATATCCCTTTTTATTAAATTCCTGATACCAATTTAGATCTGGTATCTAATTTTAGAAGTTTCTTGGAGAGCCTGTCAACTGGATGTCCATGTATTCCAAGCATGTGCAAAATATTTATGGACCTCTGTCCAAAGCCGAAGACTGCCATGCCATTCTGTGTATCACCATCCATTTGTCACTCTGCCTTACGTGACTCAGAGGCAATGCTATACCCCATGTCTTTCTTCATCACAGTGGCATAAGTTGACTACAGTCTTCTGTTGTGCTATTTTAATCTGACCAAAAAATATCTGTATAATTCAAACTTAGAAAAAGTAGGTCTTGAAAAAATGTTATTAAAATATGTTTGCCATAGATTCTTAATACCTTAATACAAAGAGCTGACTTTTCCATCTGCTGTTATATCTTGTAAGAAAATCTGAGGATAGATTATTTTTCACTATCAGAAGAGTTACTTTTAAATAAAACACAAAAAGTTATATAATAAGTAAGCATTTGTTCAAAGGATGTGTACTAGTGTTTAATAATTAATCTGTAGGTTCAAGGCAATAATATATTTGTAATACTGTTACTACTGTTTTGTCTTAGCCTTCTTTTAAATGACTGCATGTTTTCTGTATGGCATAGAAAAAAATTATTTCTTTCAGAATGAATGAAAAATGAATTCACTAGTTTCCCACAGCTATGCTTCTAGATGTGTTAAAATTTATGAATTCAAAAAATATTTAGTTAACACCTACCATGTACCAGGTACTATTCCAGGTGCTTGGGATACAGAATAAAGCAGATTAACCACAAGGAACACTTTCTAAAGGAGGGAGACAAACAGCACCCACATAAGTAAAATGTATATGTTAGATGGTAACAAGGGTTCCAAAGAAATATAGATCTTAGTTAGATCACAGAAATACGGGTTACAGTTTTAAGTCCAATGGTCAGGGTTGAATGCGACCTCATTGAGAATGTAACTTTGGAGTGAATCCATGAAGGAGGTGAGGGAAGGACACTGCGGCTATTTGGGGGAAGAACATGCCAGCAAAGGGCACAGCAACTCTTGGCCTTTGATTAGTGATGTCCAAGAATGTAGGGTTTAGAGGAACTCTTCTAAGGTGAGAAGTTGACTTGCACATAATTCAGCTATTCACTTGGGGCATAAAGTTGAAATAAAATATTCTCTCATTATCATCCCAGTATTCTATCATTTTTATAATTGTATTTGAAAAAAAAAGGTAATACTGGCAGCATGTTTGTCTACTTTCATAAGGCAATTGAATTTTAAATGAACCTAAAGCCTTTATGTATCTAATATTGTGGTCATGTTATCTGACTAGATATACCAATATAAGTCCAATTGGGTTATAACTGTATAGAGAAAAAGTTTTAAAATGCAATGTGAACTATGTTGTCAGACATTACATTATTTAATTTGCCCAAGCCTCAGTTTTGTCATCAATTTAATGGGAAAACCATTTCTGTTTTTCAGGCTACTGTTGTGAGGATTAACATTATCATATTCAAGAGTGTCTAGTCTAGCATATGGCTTATTGCGGGTAATAAAAAACTAATGGGTTTTATCAGTGTGTAATCAAGCAGAATATTTCTTGTTAAAGTATAATAAGAAACTTAAATGTTGAACAACCCATAATGCTCATATTTTTATGACAATCACATTCTCTCCTTATAAGCAAATTGCTTGAGCCAGCGAAAGGGAAGGTAGAAATACACATACTTGGACGTTGAAGGTCGTCATGCTGAGGGCATAGCGCCATGCAACTATACAGGCTCAACCACCCCTTTTCAGAAGGTGAATGTCCAGGGCAGATTCAAGGCTGTGCACTACAACCAGTTATCTTTGGGCCTTTTTTCTTGGTGCTTCCATGGCTGTGCTACCTCCTTGTAATTCACACATTTTTATGCTCTGACAGTACCTTCATCAGATTCAGTTCAAACTTTCTGGTACTGGGAGCTATGTGACATTTTAAAGGTAATTTTGTATCACCACTCCAGAGCATTATGGTGATTAGTGTCAGCTTAATAGGACTCAGGTTTACTTCCCAACTTTTCCAGTTCTTCCTGGGACTCTTACTTTTCCCAGGGGAATAATTGGGATAACTGTAATAATATAAATGACACAATATTTTTTAAAAAATAATAAAATAAAATAGCAATGCCTGGAACCTCCCCCTCAAAAAATAAAATAAAATACTATCAGTAAAGTATTTTAAATGCAAACTGACAACTCATTATACCCATTGTACTGCAGTTTTCACCCAAATGTCTGCTTCATTCTTTCTTACATTTCAGCTTTCAAAAAATTCTTTACTGTGTACCTAGTGTATTCTTACTTCTTTTGTTGTTTGGCAAAAGCATATAATTCCTTTCTGTGAAGACAGAAAGAAAGCTGATTTTCAAATAAATAATTTGGGTATATTTTGACAAGTAGTATCAAAACTCCAGAAAAAATGGGCACAAACGATTGGCTTGAGTTTTAGGAAAAGAGTTGAAAAAGAAAGTGACATTTGAGATGGGTCATGAGGAATGGGAAGATATTTAACTAATCAGAATATGTGGAGACTTCTTTTAAAAAGAAGCAGCATTTGCTAGTTCTCATATCAAATCCCCTCCTAAAATTCTCACACCTACCTACACTCAAACCGTAAGCTTTCTATGACTTTGTGTATGTTTCATGTTCCTTTATTTGTACCTGACACTCTTCACTCTGTTCTTGCAAAATTCTGTTTGGGAAAAATGATGAGTAAGTGCAGCACACACAAAAAGTATGCTCGAGAATTTCATAAAATCAGCTCAAATTTAGTTGCAAACTCAAGATGTTCTAAGTTTAGCTAAATATGAGAAAAATCACCATGGATCTTTGTATTAATTTGTACCAGACACAAGACTATATAATTAGACAGTAAAATAAACAAAATAATTTAATAGTTATCACATTTTTTTGGACCATAAGATGCACCTAGGTTTCAGAGGAGGAAAATAGGAAAAAAATGAAGCAAAAAATGTGGTAAAATATTTAATGACATAAATAACATAATATTTCACCAATGTAAATGTAAACAGAATTCAACAACAGCATTAACAACCATTATTCCTCCCAAATTTTGGGGGGAAATGCATCTTATAGTCTAAAAAATAATGCTTTTCAAGCCAGAATTGAATTCTATTATATCTCTTTCTTTTAAACTGTGTGGGAAAAAATGAGAAAATAATTGATTAAAAAAACTCATTGAACATTTTCATTAAAATAATATAAAATACTTATTTCTTCAAACAATGCATGCATGGATTTGTGTGGAAGGGAAAAAGGACCTTCAGAAGGAAGGAAGAAAAAAGTGAAATAAAATGCTGACCAAATACTTATTACTATCATTTTATTGTTATTGTTAATTGTACTTCTTATTCTAATAGCATTTATAGAGGACTTTAGTAAGCAGACATACACATGGACATACAGACATGATTAAAATAGTACTGAACAAGACTACAGTATAGTACAGAGAAAAGGTACTCTCCAGAAATCAGCTAGGAAACTAGAAAAAGCTGGTTTCTTCATGCAAGCATTAAATTTCACTTTAAACCTCTCATCAGCTGAAGATAAAAGGGAAAACATTTCTGTCGACTGATGAGAAGTATATCAGTTCTTTAGGAAAGAAAAACTTTTCCTGGCACTAAATTCTGGGAGAAATTTATCATGTGTATCATTATTTGAGATGTTGACTACTATAATGAATAGTGGTTTTACAGACATTGGAAGAGTATTCTCCATAAGATTATTTGTTATATCAGTCTCTGGTAAAAGCTAAGGGCATAATATTACATTGTAACCCTTGAATCAATTTCTATGAGGATGCTGCAAAACAATTTGAGGGCAAATGGAGAAATAAATCAAATCATTTGCAATAAAAGAGAATTATTTTTCCCAATGTGGTGATGATAAATGAAAACTACATGTTCTAAACAATTTCCATTTTCAGAGATGTCTCTATTTTCATTGTGAATTCAAAATTCTATCATAGTAAAGAATTTTTAAATGTCATTTCATATTGCGAAAGGGAGAGAACTAATTAGTCAAAACTCAGTTAATTATTAGTTGATCATTTCTCTTGCAGTTGGTCTTCCTAAAACCCACTGCAATTTGGCTTCTATTCCTACCACCTACTCTGTTCTTGCACAGAGCAAGGCTGACTTTCATCTCACACCTTCATACAGAACTTGCATTGCCCAGTTTCCAAAAGCCCTCGCCCACATTTGACTGACCTTGAAAGTTACTTGGATGCCCATGGCATTGCTTTCCTGCCCTTCCCTGGTTATTTGTCTCATTCACTTGCTTGGAACCCTCCTTTTCATTACTGCCATGCAGAGTTCTGTCCTCAACCTACTCTTTATCTCTGAATGGAAGTTAACTCTCACATATATCCCAATCTTTGTCTGCAGCATTTGAGCTTTAGACTAATTTACCAAACTGCATATGTGTACCTAAACTATATAGTGCATAATGTCAAAACCAACAAGTTCACCACCAAACCCCCTCCTCTTGCCTCAGGCATATCTGCTCCCCTTCTTCTCTTGCTAGTATCAGTCAATGGCTCTAATAATCTGTGTTATAAACATAGGGCTTATTGTAAATAATTTTACTGTTTATAATACACTATTGTCTATATTGTAAGAACAGTATGGGAAATGTAAAACCCCACTTCTCCATCCTTCTCTTTATCAAACCTTTCAGCAAGACTAGCGTGCATCCTTTCTATTTCTCTCTCGTGATTTCTCTCTGCTTTCCATAATCTGCTGCCTGTCTCAGGGCCTTATCACTTCAGGTCTAGACTGTTACAATGGGAGACTCCCCGGCCTTTCTGCCTTCATGCTTGTTGCTGGTGGTTATAACCCTCACACGGAAAGCAGGCTCATTTATCTAAAACACAAATCTATTTATGGCTTCCTCCTCTTTAAAGTTCTTCTGTGTCTTTTCATCACCCATATTAGAATTACAAGCATGACTAGATAGAAACTTTTTGATTTGGCCCCTGCTGATTTCTCCTTCCTCTCTTCTTTGCAGTTTACACTCTGTTAATAGTAAAATTGCTCCCATTTCCTGCACTCACACACGCACTCCTCTTTTGTGGCTTTGTGCTTGGGTTGAAGCCCTGGCAGGACCTCCTCATCTTTCTTCACCTGCTCTTACTCATCACTTAAGACCCGGCTGGAGCACTGTCTCCCACAGGAAGCTGCTCTAAAATCCCTGTTGGCTATCATCTGCACTGTGCAATTAGCATATTGTGTTTGTATTTAATTTTTCTGTAACTTTTCCCCACTAGATTGGGATCTCCTCAAGGGCAAGATCACCACTTACTCATTTTATCTTCTCCCAAAGCAACTCAAAAGTTGAGTAACTCAAAATGATTGCTAAATAGCCAATGAAATAAGTTGAATTAAAATTATTATCAGTAGCATTGTTTTTCTTTCTAGAAAATGTGTATTTCAATGTAACCAAATGAGAGTACTGTAAATTGAACAAAAATATTATGGTTTCTATTAACCCTTTCTGAGGAAGAATTTGAACTTTTCTTCCCAAAATGACAGTAACAGTAAACAGTCTCTAGAAACCTTAATTTCAGGCAAATTCTTCTGCATCGTGTCAACTGCATTTAACATCAGAACCATGTAATTAGATTTTTATCCCCCAACTTTTTCTTCAGACATGGGGATAAGAGGATCATTAGAAATATATTTTATTTAATAAACTAATATTTTTGATATTGTGTCAATCAGACATTTCAAATGTTTTAATGAGAGAGTATTACATATTTTTACATTTTATTCCCCAACTGAAATTTAACTGAAAATATTAAATTTTTATTTTTAACTAAGATAATTCAATATCATTAATATTCTAAATCACAGGTGGCAAACACAAGGCCCACGAGCCAAATCTGGCCCTCCACCTTGTTTTATCTGGCCTGGCACCTTGATTCTACCCAGCGGCAGTGCCAAGCTCCTTGCCCCTAGTTAAGGAGTAGTTACATTTATACAGTCCTAAAATTACATTTGGCCCTTTGAAGGCAATCATGAGGCTGATGTGGCCCCTGGTGAAAATGAGTTTGACACCCCCATTCTAAATGATAAGTTTCACACCATGGTTTGGAAATACACTTTTGAATAGAGCATTTGGGACACTGGGTAGAACCAAAGGTACAATATGTCCAGTCCAGCTAACTCACTCACTGAGAAGAATATTGAGCTCCCCATTCCGAATGAATTATCTACTGAACATAACTGTTGATTACCCTGGATGGAAATAGGACTCGGACTGGGTTTCTCTCATGACACTGTACTGTCCACTTATTTATTACTTAAAAATGTAATTCGCACGTTTGACTCAAACATGAGCCTGTGTACACACACACTACTGCACAAAGTGGTTAAATAATGTAATCTTTTTATTGTCATTTCTATTTGGACCCCAGAGCAATGTGAAAGGCTCATCTCTAAAATGAATAGAATCAATGAGAAGTGTTACAAAAAGTTCAACTCTGCTTTGCAATTTCATTACAAGATTCTTTTCAGGGATATGTAACAAAGTGTGTAAGTGGCATTTCCTCTCAGTAAACATGAAATAAAACACTCAGAAAAGAAAAAGAGATTTTAAATGCAAATGTTAGTCACAACAAAATAACTTTCTTGATATTTAAAATTGAATCAGAGTGTGCAGGCCACTAACCTATTAGTTGTAAAACAACATGCTATTTAGATTTTGAACATTATATTAGGGTATTAAATATACATAGTATCCATTGCTTGTAATGAGACTCAGGTGATAGTATTTACCTTTAGACCCATTTACAATATAATAATCAGAAACCTGCAGTTTTCCATATCCTGAGTCTGATTTCTGAACATAGACTTTGTCACTTTTTCCAAGACTAAAATCTGTAATTCTTCAAAATAAAGAAGTGGGTCAAAGTCAACTGTTCCAGTTGTACGTAAAATGCCAGAAATCACACATAAGTTTGTGTTGTTTTAGAAAGAGGAGATATATTACACATCACTGAAAACTACCCCAAATCTAGGTAAATACTTCAAAAAGACAGAGTAATGATCAGTGTCTTAAAGTTTGTAACTGAATGGAGTCTAGGACATTGTTGGTATATGCTTCTAAAAGGCTAGCCTTATATTCCCTCTCCCACTCAACTGCAAATCCTTGATGGTAGGCAATATATGTGTTCACTTGTCTTTGAATTCTTACAATTTTAGCACGATGCCTGACACAGAAGTTCACTACGTATTTGTATTTGTTGAATTCATTTCACATGTATATATGCGTATATTACACATACAAATATATATGCATCTATAAAATACATAAAACTAAGTGCTTTATAATCTTGGGAAAAAAAGGTTTTGACTTAACTGCAAACTCTTCCTTGTCTCACTGTGTTAAGGTCCTCATTACATATGAAGCCTTGCTCTCTCATGGCAGTATTACTTCAGGATAGAGCATCTGAAGCGGAAGCCTGCCTCCCCTACCAACAGCCCTACCAACAGCTCCACCAACCTCCTTGGAAAAGGGTGACACATTTTTCCCACACCTACTTACACAGGAAGAAGACTTAGCTCTTAAATGTTCTAACACCTGATATTTAGCTTATGGGTCAGAGAACTGGGCAAAGGAAAGTCATTTATGTCAAACCTATACCTAATGAAATTCTATTATTTAAGAGTATTTCATCACCCTACTACAAAATACTTTTCTACATATTCCATACTAGAACATCATAATTTCTATAGTTAAATATAGTTTTAAAATCATATTTTTAAAATTGCTTTCTTCTTTAAATAAGCAAATGATCATTGATCGGGTTTTTAAATTCTGGGGTTTGTTTTTCAAACCAGTCTCCATAGGTTCAAAAATATGTAAAATTCTTCGAATCAGTTTTTAACAGAATGGGCAGCGCCCTTCTGAAAATCTTCAGATTTCTTCCCACTATTGTTTTGGCTGTTCCTCTGAAGGTTACAGTTTTGACAGTCAGCTGCTGCCAACCCCATCCTTCATCACTCAGAAACCCTGACAATGGTCAGGAAGTCATTCACTTGTATTTCTCTGGGACCCACTGAAAGGAACTGCACTAGGAATTTGTATGTGCCTGACTGCACTAGGAACTTCACGGGAAACCATCCGTGTAGGCCTCACCATGGAAGACATCCTGCAGTGAAAGCCCTACTAAAGACAAATATATTCATGATATGTGCATTTTATTGACAGAACAAATTCATATAACATGTCCCGAATAAAAATGCATGTGTAAAGATTTAGCTCATAATGCATAATGAAGTGACTGGAGTGACTACAGTTAGGATAAATTATTTTGCAAAACTGTGCAGAGAATTAAACAGAAGGAGGGGAATAAACAAATTGGAGCTAGAATGAACTATGGAAGCAATGCTTACTATTGTATAATATATTTACTGAAATATATACATAGGAAAAGATATATTACCCATTTTTTACAGTATCCAATCACTCATTTTTGCAGTTGAGAGGAAGTTGGAAAGTATCACAATGCCTGTTCAATGAAAACAATAAATATATTTTTAAAAAGTAACAGCAATTAGGGAAAACCTTTAGAGTAAAGGCTATCCTTGTTTATACCATAAACTGAATGCTTTAATTAAAAATTCAACAAAGTAAGATTGCCGGCTTATTTCTCTTTCTTTTCTGATATTGTAAAGCATGCATGTGTCATGATATTAACATTAAAAATCAGAATGGAAAGAAAGTTTTATTGTCAGTCATGCAATTTTTATGAAATCATTCTGAAATTGTACGCGGCAAGGGAAATGTGACCTCGCTGCTGATGGCACAGGGCCCGCCACTGTGAGATAGCTGAAGTGCCACAGCCTGCGTCTTGTTAAGTGTAACTCGATCGTCTCCATTTCAGCAGAGGGTCTTTGTTTTCATCCTGGCACTCAGTCTTCAAGTACACCAAAGCTTAAGTTTGTTTAAAGCTGCAACATGATTATTCTTATAAAATAATTAGTGACATTTGAACCACTTTCTGGTAGACTCCACTTAGGAGGAGACTAAGTGGCTTTCCACATTCGTCGAAATCACATTTGAAAATACTGCTAAATACATTTCAAACACAGCATTTTTGAGGGGGCACCCTATGATAAACTTTAAATGTCTTTATAGGTTTATAAAACATGATTATTTCTTTAAAATCTATATTACATATCCCATTACTTCTTACCAATAAATCTAGAAAGTTTTGCCATGGACTGATACTTATGCAAAACTACAAATTGTAATTCTATTCAGATTGTGGCAATTATGTTTTCACCCTTTGTTATGTTTCAACTTCTGGCAATTATAGTGAAAAATAAATATGGAAATTGACTAATTTTGTAAGTTAATATATTTGCAATTCATTTTGTGAATCTAAATTACATTTCATGGGTAGCTGTTTATAAATTTGAGAAACTGTTCAAAGGTAGTTGTGCAATATAAATCATTATCATATTTTTTCCAGTGTATTTTAACTGTGGTAATAAAGGTAAAGGAGAAATGTTTCTGTTGAAACTATTACAGTAAAACATTCCACTAGGATGGAAAATTAACTTATTTACCGGCCAATCAAGATTCCCTAGTGTTCTGAAAGCAGCATGAAATAAACTTGTTGAACAGTTAAAATACTAAAGAGTGCCGTTGACCTATGGGATGTAATGACTTAAAATATAAATAGTAGCAGGATATATTCCCATAGTAGTTGTACAGGTGTTTCACCTGTTGACCTAAACTTCTCTGCTTCCTAAAGTTAAGTATAACACTTATCTGGGAAAATAATTTGCTCTGAATCATAAATACTAACCCATGACTCTTGCAATTCAGGTTATTAAAAAGCGCTTGCATGTTGGAGATTTAGTGCTGGTATTGAGTCCTCCACTAATATAAGGCTTGATTTACCATAAAAGGTGCATTTTTATACTGTGCAAGCTGTGAAAATGGAGGATTTCAAATCCACGTCTGGCCAAGTGAGTCGCCAGCAAATTGTTAATAAGTGAAACACTGTTCTCCTTTAAAGTGAAGTGGCCGATAGTCGCAGGGCTTTTAGAGAACACAACCTCATGCTCCTTTGTCTAAGCCATAGTTTCTTTGCTTACTACTGCCCTTCTCTACTCTTGATGCTTTAATTTATATATTCTTTTTTTAAGGATTTTTTACTTATTTCCAAAAAAGGGGAGGAAAAGAGAAAGAGAAGGAAAAAAACATCAGGTGGTTGCCTCTCCCACAACCCAGGCAACTGCCCTGACTGGGGACCAAACCAATGACTTTTTGGTTCGCAAGCCTGCACTCAATCCACTGAGCCACACCAGAGCTAATTTAGATATTCTTTGTGGGCAAAATTGCTTCACTTGATATGTAAGTTTGGTGCAGTTAAATCCAACATGCAATGCTTAAAGAACAATTTTTCAACCCATAAAATGAATGCAGCCCAGATCCTCCTTTCTTCTTTTCCTTCTAAAATTTATATGCCTACTACAGTGCTTTTCAAGTGGTTGTCTTTTCATTCTCCAACAGAGCATTTTAGAATCAACCTTATCATTTTTTGTCCATCTACCTGACTCCCCGGCCCCCATATTTCATTCTGATGCCCAGATGCCTAACCAAACTCTTTGACTGGGGAGTCCAATTCCATGGTGTTTGGAGGTGGAAACTGCCTGGGAACACTGACTCCCTGGACGTCCTTGTACTGAGCAGTGTTGAATATGATAGCAGCCATTGGGAAAGGGGGGGAGGAGGTAAACAATTTCACTTCTAGGCCAACAAACTAACATTTCAATTATAATTCTACAAATTGCGATCTCGTGATTTAAACCCAGGTGTCTTGTTTCATAGAATATGTGCATTTTCTCTATTGTAGTGGATTTCTTTCTGGAAGTTTTATAACCACCATGCTAGATTTTTTAAATAAATAAATGAACTTGTTGCTGTTTAGAAACACTACTAATGATCATTTTTATTAACATCTATATTAGCAACATCTGTAATAGTTTGCAAATTATAGAAATGTGAACATAGGCCTTTAATCTACATTGAAATAGATATTAGATAATAATAATAATAAAACAATATGATTTTCCATGCTTTGAAGGAGAGACAAACATTTTAATTTATGGACTCTAATGATTACTTTTGCATTATTTTAAGTGAACAAATTAGAATCCTCTCTAATGCTATGTTCTACACTCCACAGTATATGCTTAATGTAAGAGCATAGAACATGAAAAACTGGTGCAATTATATCTGCAAAGAATTATTTACCTTAACTATTAAGATTGTGAGATTTGTGCACTATGATATTTTAACTGTCTAGCATATATTTTGACTCTTTAATTAATCAATGAAATGCATTAATTAATAGGTTGAACATTACTCTGTGGCAAATGTCATAGTGAGAACTGAAAACAATGTAATGAAAAAAAACTATTCCTGTTCTCTTTGAGATTAGAGTCTATTGAGGGAACATTATATGAAGTAAGTAAGAGCTATAGCAGATGTACACACACCACACCACACACAGAATTATAAGGGAGAAAGCTTCCAGCATTTTCACAAAGACACTGAAAAATTATGCAAGGCTTTTTTGTGTGTGTATAAGCAGCCTTATATCCTGAGTCTCTAAAGCAATATCCTGATATAGGCAGATTAACTTTAGTGGAATACAATAGTCTGTAACCATGAGTAATCCAACAGAAGATGTAGGCAGTCTGTCATCAGTTAGTGTCTTCCATAATAATAGAGAAGATATTAGTAGAAGGAATGAAAATAGGTATAGGCTTTGATGAAGAGAAAATAGCAGGTGAGATGTGTTTAAAAAAACAAATAAATAATATACTGTCAGCCAAAATAGGTACAGAAAGCTTTGTAGGTGGTTTTATGGTATTATGGTTTATGGTAGCAAGTTTTTTAAAAAAGGATAAATTGGCATCAGTTACCCAGAGTGTGTATGGTTATTCTCAAAAAACTTGCAATTTGTTTTACAAGCCACAATATTTGACACCCAGGCTATTCTCAAAATGGTCTTAAATGAATTGGTAAATAGAAAAGAAACAGTGCAAGAAGTGTAAGTAAAATGTTTTCAAAGGTCACTAGTGTTTAAAGTTAAAAAAAATCAAGAATATATTTAAAATTACGTCTCAGGTACCAAGTTAGGTTACATACAGTGACAAACATCAACAGATTAATGTTGCGAACCCAAGAAATAGATCACCATATTTATCTTGATTCATTCAAATTTAGTATTTTTATTTCTCTAATTATCTTTATTTTTGCTTAACAAAATCACAATGGGTTTCACAGCTTATGAAATCTTTCATGATTATTATATATGTCCAAATACTACCACCAAACTGAGTCTATAAAAAAGAAATCAAATGTCATTCCTACAAAGTTACATAGTAATACACTTTCTGTTTAATACTACAAGTATAAAAAAAAGTGTGTTTCTTCTGTATAATCAGCACGACAGTTTTTACAATTAATTGCTAAAGCTCTTTAATTGAGATAATAGAGTTAAAAACTGTGTGAGAACACAATTTGATGTAGTAAACATTACTTTAATATTTTTATAAACATCCAAAGGTATTTTATAAATGGTATTTTATAAACTCCATCTATGAGATAATTTGGAGGGCCTTTAAAGCACTTTATTAAAGTCATGTAACAACTTTTAAAAAACAGCGAGGGAATAATCATATGGCCATTTAAGTCCTCGAGTCAAGCCGTTTTCCACTTGGATCTGTAATTTAAGAAGAGTCAAGGCTAAACATATGGGATACTATTTCTTGTTCCTTGAATACTACAGGAATGAGAAAATGAATTTATGTTGACTGATTTTCAAAGAGATTAATTCTATAGATATGCCCTGAGGGGTAATAGGGAAGACTTGAGTTTTCTTCACAAATCATTTGTTAATAATAAAAAACTTAACTAATAAACAAGGCATTTTCTAATCACTCCCATAAGGTGACAGCTGCTTCTGTAGCCAAGGCAGTAAGTGAAACCTGGCGTATGATTCTAGCTCCACCCCAAAGCCACAAAAGGAAAAATGGGGGGTTCATAGACTGGACCAAGTAATATTTAACACTTGAGAGTACACAGAAGATGAGAGAAAATAATTTACGTCTATTTTTTCCTTTCTCTTGAAATTTGGGGAAATGTATGCCCTTGAGAAGCAGAGTGCACTGGAGTTTTTGAGTCATCATCCAACAAACATTTGATTTTGCCATTATAACGAAATCTTTTAAAGAGTTTTAATTCTAGGTTTCAGCATTTCTCTTCCCTATTGTTATCAATTGCAAATTCTTTAAAGTCATTTGTAAAAGATCAGGTCTAGATAATAGAGATTTTATTAAACTCACATCTGAGGTGCAGCTTTCTTTTCAGTGGAAAACAAAGGGAAACTATACCATTTGCTTTGTTCAAGTCAGATGTAAAGTAATCCTTTAAACAATACTGCCTAATTTTTCACTTTGTTTATTTAGTCTATATCTGCCTATTTATTCAGTGAGAAAGTGTGTGATATGCCTTTCCCGAAAGCAAATAACTGATAGCTTTATATCCCGAATCACTCAACAGCCAACCTGCACATTTCATTTGTATTCCACAGATGCCTCATTTTTTCCTCCTCACTGCTTAGCCTGTACTGATCAGTATTAACAATGAGATTTTTGTCTTACTTGAAAACTTTCTTGTTCCATTTGAGTTGAGGTGGAGACACTCTCACTTTGCAAAAATTAGGTATTTTGGTATTTTCAGTGTCTTATTATTTCAATATGTTAATATTCAGGAACACTGCATTCACTTATCAGATAATCTAATAAAGGAGCTGTAATTGATGACTAGATCTTTAAATAGATGGAAAGGGAAAAGGAAAAATCGCATGTTTAAAACATTTTTGAAATGTTGAAAATATGATTGATTTAAGCAGTCAAAAAAGATTTATCATACTGAATGAAAAATCATGTTCCTATAACTGGATTTTAGCCACTTTTGGCAGCACGGATACTGATCAGAAACACAATTTTACACATCCCCCCTTTTTTTGCCACCTTCTACCATCCCCCGCTCAACCTTGGGAACCTAAAAAAAAACTTACCTACTAGCCACACAAATCAAGTTCCAAAGGAAAGGGAAGCTTCCACTTCACCTTACGACCAAAGAACAAAAATTTTTGAATCCTTAAATGTTTAAATTTTTCTTAAAATCTACAGGTACAAATAATGTGACTGGCCAGTTTCTGCTCTCCTGCATTGATTTAACATTTATTACTTCAATTAATTTGAAAAACAGGAAGGTCTTTCATCTAAACTACCTACTTACCTTAAAGGATGCTGAACATTGATGACTGACGTCAAAAAGAAAACACGAACTATTTTTTTTTCAAACTGTTACAAATTCAATCCAGAGGATCAAGCTTATTTTACTGAACTCTGTATTCATGGGGAGGGTTGGGACCAAGGAGTGAATGCCTCCCTAGAGATTGAATTCCCTTTGTTTTTTTTATCAATTCCTCCTCTCAGCTCATGTTTTCACATGTTGCTTATACTAAAGCACCAGGGTCAAATTATGAAAAGTTTAACAATTTCTTCAATATTACTTTTAACCTGCGGCACCCAGCTTCCAGTGACTACTGCAGTGGTTCTTAAATAACTATCGTTTTTAGCTAAAATAAATAACACAGTGACTATTTCGTTTTTCTAAATAATAGGATGTCTTCTGATCTTCTAGAGAATGTTTTCACCCACACAATTAATTTTTAGAAAAAAAAAAGGTTCAAATTCTCTGTACCAGAAAAACCCTCATTAAAAATGAATTTCCAACATGAGATGTCGGACCAAGGGCAAATGTTCGACTATGACATTTACTTAATTCTGTTTTCATAGGCCTTTCTCATATACTCAGGAAGTATTCCCTTGAAGAAAAAAGTAGGAAATAGCAGGTGTTGGACAAAAACAAATATAGGTTCTTTGTTGTTGTTGTTTTGTTTGTTTTGGTTTTGTTTTTCATAAAACTCAACTGAACAGCATCTTGGAAAGAGTACTGATATTTTTTCTGTTTGTTTTTAATGGTTGTTTTCCCTTGATGTTGTTTCTTAGAAAAACCAGTAAAGCAACTCATTCTGAAAGTCTTCACTCAGTGATTTTTCTTGCAGAGGTCATATACTTCTGTCAGGGACACACATTAGGGCTGTTTCTCTACCCTAACCACAGTAAAATGGAGGGTGAATGGCATTGCAGGGTAAGGCTAGGGTATTTAATGAAAGGACCATAACCCCAAGTACATTTAATCCACTACATCCTTTAAATACCTCTAAACTATACATATTTCCTTATATTCTTTTCTGCATACTATGGCACATAGTTTCACCTACCATTCACAGGAAGATTCAGAGTATTTATAACATAGGCAAGGGCTTGGAAGACCACCTCACAAATTAGAACGTTAATTACTGCTCTGAAATTGCAATGCTTTTTGTCATCCCAATTTGTTTTATAAGAAAGAGCAAAAGTAGAGAAACCTACGCATTTGTTTTATGCAATTCATCAAAAGGTCAGAAATACATTTCCAGTGGAGAAGTGCTTTAATGTGCATCTCCTATGCCTGTACAGTTTTTACTGAAAAGCTAGAGTTAACCAACTTGTTGTACAGTTGAGAATGTTGTTTCCCTAGGAAATCAAGCAAACCACCCAGAAAACTGCTGTCTTTGTCACCTCTTTCAATACAGAGTGGGGTGAGGTTGAAAACCACTGATTCCTTTCACAGAAATGTATACAACAGCTTGAGCATCATGCTAGGCACCTGCTAAAATTCAACTCTGTCGTAGGAGTTCATCACATGTGAAAACTTGAAACTTAAGACATTAGGAACTCAGTTGCAAGTAGCCTGAATTATAACACATGATGTAGATTATGGGTTAAAGTAGTTGAAGATGGAGAGATTGCTTTGAGAAACAAAATAACACTTTCACCTTTAACTTAAATAATATTAAACATTAAAAGATCAATATAATTCTTGTGATTTTTAAAAAGTAGTATATTCAGTAAAATCATGGCTAAGGTGACAAATTTAGCAGGCCTGATGATGTCAAGGTTTTGGCCACAGGTTCTCAGAGCAAAGAATAATGTTCCTGGGAGTGTGGGGTGGGACCAGGGGTGGGGGCAGGGGTGGGGGGAGGGGTGAATCAAAGTCCTTTATGGGCTCTGATAAACACTCACCCAGGTCCACGCTTCTTAGATGAGAAATAGCTTTAAACATGATTACCACTCACCTATTTTGTGATCTAAAAAAAAGTTGAAAATGAGTTTATTTAACCTTGACCAAAGTCAAAAGATTGGAAGAAGTAAACATACAAGATTCCTAATAGTTTTTAAAAGTACTTTATGGTCATGGAGTTCTTTTTCTTTGTTTTTAACCACATTTCAAATATCAGTATATAGTTGTCCTTTTCTACTATTTTATAATTGGATCCTTCCAGGACAGTTATGCTCGCCTAAGTATTTACTATTTTCACATGTTTTAATTAAAAATTATATAGGTAAGTAAAGGTAATGTGAATTTATTAAATTTTCAAACATCTGAAAGGATACAGGTTTTAATCTCCATAAACTTAATCTCCATAAAATGGAGAGTAAGACAAATATAAAATATAATTAAAATATTAAAATTTCATTTCATTTTGTTTTTTTTTTAATTTATGTATGTATGTGTCTCTAAACTTGGAGGTGCTTGAGTTACCAAACTCTAGGATTCAATATTAAATTATTTATTTTACAAAATGAAATAAGTTTATCCTAATTGTTTGGTTTGAAATCCAGATTGAATGCCTTTCTTTGCCATGGATTCAATTGTGACCCTCTTTTAACTGAATTTTACCTACAACCTTTTATTTTTTCCTGGAACACATCAAAATGTTTCAGGGTTAGTCATTATGCTAGTGAAATGGATACATTTATAAATCTGTTTGTATTTTGACAAATACACACTTTCTCTTCTACTCCAGAAACCAAGAGCTAGAGAAAAATAAATATATTTTAAGGCATTTAAAACATATATTAATGAAAATGGTACAACTCTTTCAAGTATTTAAACTGATTATTTGTGATATGTCAATAGGAAAATTCATTAGTCCGGTCCTTTAAATAATTCCAAAGTGGCGTGAATTCCTTTGCAGAATGAATGTCTCTAGAGAGTAATCCATGGGAGACAGACAAGCCTCTTGTCATTTGCAGCCTTAATCCATTGCCTGGAGCGTGAAAAGTCCTCAGGATAACAAGTGTGGCAGTCAGTAAAATCAACATTATTTTTGGATTTTATTTTCTTAACAATACCGACTGATCAATTGGCTTGTGGAAACTGCCAAATACAATACTGGTCTGTTTGATGAATCAATCTAGTGAAGTGGAGAGACCATCACTCGCCCCTTCCCCCATTTCCCCCTTTTCAATCCTCTTCATCCTCCTCCTCCAAGCGCAGCACACACACACACACACACACACAAGGGGATGCTCTTTCTCTATTGGTCTGCAGGAGCTGGGTAATGAAAGCTGTAGTGACAATGCTCAGATGGTTTTTTCATAAGGCTACTAACACTTTCAGCGAGAGTTTATGTTTTTAGTTGCGAGACTCACCCTCTGCTTTCAGAAAAGACATTTTTGTTTATTGAAGTAGCGTTCTCTCTTCTGTGTTTCCAGTGTCTATGTTCTGTGGGGGCAGAAGCTGGGGAGAGTGCAGGGCAGGAAGATTCGGGGAGTAAGCAGTAAAAAAGGAAAAGTTCTGTCCTATTAACTTAGATCTCCCACCCACCAAAATCCTGTAAGAGTATCAGCTGTGGGGAAAAATAAAAGAAAAATAGAAGAGGAAATGTAAACACCCTAGACTACATATACATATATTCCCCTTCTCATTTAGGGAAGAACTAATGTTGTAGGACTGCCTGATTGCACACAGGTATCCGCAGAAAAGTTAGTGACTAGTGACCCTTCTCAGCTCAGGGAGACACACACAGAGGTATCCTCTTCATGTTGGCCCTCAGCAGGGACACTCAGCAGGGACTTTTGTGAACTTTGTCATCTTCCTCTGCCCTTTAAACCAAAACTCTGGAAGTGGCTTTAATTAATGAGATGTGATGCATTAAAAATGCTAACCAGAGCATTCCAGAAGCTGGAAAACCGTAGAGGTTTTTAAATTCTGACTATTCTTTTGAGAATACCCTGTTGTAATTTATAATCCTCAGTGGACCTATATTTGTCTTGAACTGATTGTCGAAATGGGCTTTACTAAGAATTTCTTTGCTGAAATTGCAAGCAGGGAGGGAAAAGGGGGTGGTTGAGCCAAGTGGGCTTGTAGGGAGGAGGGACCGATCTCTAACAAGCCTTTAAAACCTTCAGTGGTTAGAGTTATATTGATGAAAGGATATGCAGATACACGTATATTCATATGTATATATATACATATATACATATACATACACACAGATAATGCACAAGTGCAGCAGAATTATATAATAAGCATGAGTTATAAATTATGTAGGTAGCCCAATTCAGATTTTTTAAATCAAAATTGCACCTAAAATGGCTATAAAACAACGCTTGCCTTGGGAAGTAAATTTATAGCTACATGCCTTTCACAGGCGCGCTGGAGGGTTCTGCTCCCAGCTCTAATCTCTACGAGATGTTTTCTGCATGTGTTTTGTGACAGGAGGGAAGGGGAGTGGGTTGAGCTCGCCTGTTCTCCCATTGTCAGCCAGTCTAGTGAGTGTTGGGAAAACCTGTCTGTGGGATCTTGTGTCATCTCTCCCTACATGTGTACAGGAAAAGTACGCGCTGCTCACGGTTCCTCTCTCTCTCTTTCTCTGTTTCCCTTTCATTCTGCTTCCCCGGAGCCGAATGAAGCAGGGAGCAGGATTAGAGTCCCCACCGGCTATCAGAGGAGCCTAGATAAAAGAAACTGCTTCTTAAGCACTACTGCAGCAGCTCTTGTTAATTTTTTTTCTTTCCACACAACAGTTGTGCCTCATTATCCGGTGCCTGCCTCGCTTTTTTTTTTTTTTTTTTTTTGGAGGTTTTGAAGTTTCTGTGCTTCAGTGACTGTTACAGAAGAAGAGGTGTTAGTGTTGCGGTGAAGTCTTGATTGTCTGCATTTATGAATGAAACTGACCTAAATCACCTGTTACCTCCAGTTTTCAGATTGTTTGAACTTCTCTGGCCGCACAATACAGGAGGGAAGCCTGAAGCAGCATAGGGACCTACAGCGTCTGCAGCATGGGCTGCTTCACTAAGATTGCCTGTCTTTTCTGGGGAGTATTACTTACAGCAAGAGCGAACTATCAAAATGGGAAGAACAATGTGCCAAGGCTGAAATTATCCTACAAAGGTAAATCTGTATTCTTTTTTCTTTTATTGGGCTAGCTTTGTGATCCCCCCCCACCCCCCTTTCCATCTCTTGAACTCCCTCCCAACCCAAACCATAAAACCTTTGGTTTAACCCAGGGAACCTATATCACTGTGTGTGTCTTTCTGAGATGATTTCAGCACTTTTTCATAAAAGCATGTCTGCTGTTTGATATGACAATTTAAATGCAAACAAAGAACATTTAATCACATTTGCAGAGAGGGGCTGAATGCCCGGTAAATGCTGATCTGTATATGTGATCATATGTTCTGTTAATTTTTTCTGATCCTAGTTTTAAAATATTTGTAAAACTACTATTGCAAAATGGTCTCTTTGTAAAATGTGCATGCTTCACCTATAATAATTATGATAAATTGCATTTTCTTAGTTTTAGACACGAAATGGTTAATCATCTTCATGAATATTCAGTTTGTTCAAATCTGACAATCAGATGCTTAACATAAGCAGTAGATCGTGGTTTGCCAAGAGAATATAAACTGGATAGAACAGACTAGATTTTTTTTACAGTGTGTTATGATTGTACAAAAAAGACTGTGTATTTGGTTAATTGGTATAAAGCAAAAGCCTTTGAAATATAATATTATTTTAATTCCATATGTACCTCAATGAGAAGTGAAGACACATTACTTCCTAGTTATAGAACTAGTTGTGTGAACTTCTTTTGTAAAAAAGTATACATTTAAAAAAAAGATTTATCACATTGTTGCTAGTACTAGATTTGGTTATAGTTTAATGTGTATACTTTATGTTTTAATGTGTATACTTAATGTTTCTTAATGAGGGTTTTAAAGAAACCCCATATTTGTTTAGATACATTTTTACATATAGATATATAAAATAATGCAAACTTGGATTCCAAAATTATAGATATGACTTTTAGTGGAAGAAAATATTTATACAGCTGAGGTATTAGTAAAATGGCATTTAATATTAAACTATTTTAAGTCAAGTAGTTTTACTCTCTAAGGTGTTGCTTATGATCCTCAGATTTCTAGAATAGGGGGTGGGGCTATGAGAAGCTACAATTATATTCCATTTTTAACCTCTAACATAAAAGGAATGTATTAAAACTATCCTGTAGAGGTATCTGCATACTGTACATTGTTCTTATGCCAGAAGACAGCTTCTTTAATTTTCACACAATGGGAATAATCTCCCTGAATACTCTAGTGTGAATGAGGACCACAGATAGGAAAGAGAGATGTAATTTTCACACTTTGGATTAGAAAATTAAGACACCTATTAAATGTGATTATTTGGGTTTAATTCTTGTTAGATAAAAATACACTGAATTGGAAAATATATTTCTTTTTGTCAGAATATGTTCTTGATTATTAAAGTGGAAATGAATTTTAAACATGAACAAACAGCATTGCAATTGTGCTCACTGGAAATATAAAAAATTATGTAGATTTTGTTAAATATTTAATTGAGTCTCTATTATGTCTCTATTTAGTAACTGTCTTTAAATTACTTATAGCATATGATATTATGGCATCTGTGTTTTCACCAGTTTTTGCTATTTTCACTCTTTGAGGATGTCATCAAATAATTCTTAGGCTGATGGTCCACTTTATGCAAGTTTATATTCCTTATAAGTAAGTTTGGCACACAACTTTACTTCTTGAAGATGGAATGTGAGTGGCTATAATTTTAAAGTAAGTTTGAAACATGAAATCTATGACAATTGCAGTTGCTTGTCTAAAGTGCTAAATAAATTGTAAAATTAATAAGAATGGGGAATTATCCTTATTTATTTTGCAAGAATTTTATTTCCCTGGTAGCATATTGCTCTCCTTTATGGAGGAGGCATTAATTCTTTCTACATATTAAAAGGATAGCATTTAATTAGAATGGCCTTTTTTAAATGTTTGTATGCTTTAAACTTGTCTGACGAAGTAAGCTGTCTATATTAACAAGGTGTATATAGTTGACACTATCTTTATGAGCTCATTTTAGCAATGGCACCCATTATAATAATCTTTGCTTTCCTTTTGATCAAAAACTGCCCTACAGCTATATGACAGTGCCATCGATATACGTAGAGCTTGGCCATTTGGTAAAAGAAACTGTGGAGTGAGCAACAGTAAGAAAAAGAAAAGGAATGGCCCAAGCAATTTTTCCTGGTATTTCACTGGGCTGTCATTTCCTTTTTGTCTCTCCATGTTTGTACACTTGTTTTGCCAAAGCAAAGGCCTGGTTGGTGATTATCAATACTTTGTTTCTAAACTAAAGTAGACATTTTTTTAGCTGCTTCTTTTACCTCCTTAATTAGATGTCAAACACAGTTAAAACTTGCACTGCATTACCCTTAAAAATATTCCAGCATGATTCACGAAGAGTTAAATCCCTGCCAACCCTGATTTCCCATGGCCACTGTTTTCAAAGATCCACCATTAACTCTCTCTTTGCTCAGGTTGCCAAGACAAAGTTTTAGGCAATCACTATGCTTACTTTCTGGTAGGGGATAAAAGAGATTTGATGTGTTAAATGAGAAAGAAAAAGAAGAACAAGAAGGCAGCTTTTGTAGTGGATGTACATAGATATCTAATAGGTACCTCTTTACTTTCTAGGAAAAAGGAATTGAATAGATGTTTGAGGACCATCTGGAGAAGTGATAATATTAGAAAAATGGGGTATGCTGGCTTTTTCTCTGAACCAGTCTGATTTAGAACCCTTGTGGGGGTAGCAAATGTGAGAACTCTGTAAATCTCAGCAGTCACGTACAAATTATCCTCAAGAAATATCATTCAGAGATACTTTTGCTTTCCTTAAATATATGTAATATAACTAAATGTTAAAATGCTTCTTTTTCAAAATGGTGCATAACAGTTTACTTTCCCTATAAAACTAGCCAAATTTCACTTTTCTCATGAAATGCTAGAATATCATGTAATCTGCCCTTTGGAATGTGTGGTACTATGAAGACTTCAGAAAAAAGGCAATGGAAATCACAAGGAAATAAATTAGGTTTGGGGTTTTAAACAAATGACAAATGTTCCATCACTCAGTGTAATGAGCTTTTCCAGGACATGGTGTGCTTCAGTTTTAGGAGAAATCAAAGACACATGCAAGTCTGAGTGGTGACCGTGTGGATCCAAAGGTTAAATCAATGCACTAACTCTACCTTCATAGGGAGGACCTAGTAAACAGCACTTAAAAAGTGGCAGACAGTATGAAGGCTTTCTTTTCATACTCTCTAAAGCTACTTTTCTAAGAGTCAAATGCTTTATTTTTTTAAGAATAAGATTATTGGTTAAATCAAAATTGTCATAGATGTCTTCTGAGACTAGAAGATAATATTAAATTAAAAATTATGAAGTAGAATTTGCAGAAGCTTTTTGATTTGTCATTGCTCAGTGTATTAAGATCACTTTAAAATTTTATTAATATGAATAAGTATTTACTTTATTATTTATTATACTTGTTGACTCTTCAGAGATATACTTTACTTCAACCAAAGCATACATATTCACACAATATATATATGAATACATGAATATGTAAATATATAACTAACAAAACTTTATCTTAATATTTTATAGCTGAGTAAAGTAATCCTGGCAATATATAGGTTATGAATTATAATAAATGCATTACAAATAAAATTTTATTGATTTAAAATAGTATCCCTACTTTATATATATATATACGCATGTGTGTGTGCATGTATATATATATGTATATATATGTGTGTATGTATATATATATTTAATATATACACACACATACACATCTTCTTTCAAGTCCCATGGAAAGTTTTAGTGGGTATCTCAAGTATTTACATAATGATGTGGAATAAAATTTGCCTTATACTGAAAATCTCCTCATAGTTAAAAGAAATGTGTAGGAGAATATATATAGTATATGTATATACATACATATAGTACATATAAGTATACGATGTGTGTATAGTATATGTTTCATACTATAATGTGTATATAGTATATAGTCTATATAGTATAGTATATGTTTGTAGAGTATATGTATGTATACTATACAGCAAGAGCAAAGAAATTATCAGTTCTTTGCAATAACTTTTATCAAAATATCACTTCATATTTGGCATCAGTTCTCTCACTTGCTGATTCTTATACAACATGGCCTTTTCTTCTCAAATTTTATTAACTTAAAAATCATATTTTGATTCTGAAGTCTTCTATTTAAGGACACTGATAACTAGAATTTTTACTCATTTTTCTCCAAGTACAGGGTGGGGCAAAAGTAGGTTTACAGTTCTGAGTACATGAAATAGTTTATTTTTTATTATTATTTATTAATTATTATATTATTTTCCATATGAACAACAGTAAGCATACTTTTGCCCCACCCTTTATATCCTGGCAAAATATTTTTTTAATAAAAGAAAAGGAAATACTCAATCACACATCTGGTGATTCAATGCTGGTCAGATCAAATGAGGGCTGGTGAAAGTCTCCAGTTTGTGGCTTCTCTGTTTCAAGGTGCCAACCAGACTGGTCTTTGAAATATTAATTTATACAGTGTAGACTTTAGCAAGTAGGAAAATAACAGAGACCACAAAACCATTCTGTGTAAGTCTCTAACCCACCTACTTCTGATAATGATATTCAGTCATTACTAGCTTAAGTAAATCTGAAAAAATGGAAGAGATCACTCTTTTCAATTCTAACTTTTTATATTGTTATTTCTCTTCATATAATTATTTCTAAAACTGCACTCCTGTCAGTGATGTAAAACACTGGGGTGTGCACAACTAAGTGGATGAATAGATCAGTGATAACTAATTTCTCTCTGTTTTGTTGTTTTCAATTATCACACATAAATCAAACAATATATGTAACAAATATTTTGTGGTGTTTGGTCAATTATATTTAAATTCCATATTTAAGACTTAGTGCAATAAAGGATCTTTCAGGAATAAATTTAATTATAATTAATTAATGTAGTTTCATCTGTTCCTAGTAACAAAATTAAAATTAAACTTTTGGTGGCAGAGCATAATCTGTCTATGTTTAGTATGACTATATAACTGTATTTCAGATGTGCACTCTAACTGACATTAAGTTATCATGAACTTTAAGTGAGTTATACAGAATTATATGGAGAGGTTCTTATCCTAATTCTTCTCATTTAAACTTCAGTGGCCCAGCTACAGATCACAGTTCCACAGCTCAGAACATCACACCTTTGCATCTTTGGGAGAATTTTGAAATGTAAAGTCGGGGCTGTTTTAAATAGCATTTATACTTGAAGTTCTCTAAAATCTTCCAGAGGAATCAGTACTGAAATAAATTTTTGACTAACCATTACCTAACAACAGTCACTGAAAAAGTCCTGATATATCATGGAAAGTCACATATTAATTGATTGAAACATCATGCTTATCAAAACATTATGGAAAAAATTTTTATGATAAGTGATTCATTAATGTAAATTTTTAGGTAAAAATCTCCAAGACTCATGACAGTACCTAAGTGTAGCGCTTGTAGTGAAAACTTAGTTTTAAAAGACCAACAGCTGTAGACATAAATTAGAGCAAGTGTGAGTCTTGGGATGGATTTTTACCCCTCGTGACTTCTTAGGTGCTATTTAAAGGCATTATCATTTGATGTGCAGTACTACACTTCCACTAATAGGTGGCACTAGCAATTTGTGACATTAGTTTGGAAATGGGCAGGTGGCTAGAATAAATACACAGGGTCATGCTTGGAGCCAAACTTTGAAAAACTGGTATAAGTCAGGGGGTGTAACATGCCCCAAACAGAAGTTTAAGTAATATTAGTTAAAGTAAAATTTGCTAAAGCTTTTGATATGCTCTTCACATACCTTTATTGGTACAGTTTGACCTTGATTAAGTAAATGGTTATAAGTAAAAAATAAATAAAGTACTTTTACTTAGACTTCCCATGTGAGATAGATCTATAAAATGGAAAACAAAATAATGGGTGGAACAGTAGTCACTAAACAATCAGAATGCTAAAAGACAGTTTTGTGTGTATGAAATATACAGTAATATTTCATATACATTCATATGTATATAACTTTTTTCTTAAGCCACAGTCATTCAGGGTGGTTATCAGGAATCAGCCAGCATGGCTGTGGCATGTGATTGCTATCATTTATAATTGGGGAGTAGCTAGTCGAGAAGGCAAAATAATGTTTAGAAAATTACACTTGATATATTTTTAAAAGAATAACACCTTTAGGTCTGTAGGTTGTTTTAAATTATTTTTATAATTAAACATATGGAAGAATCAATAAATTCTATCTGACACAAATGTCCCAAGTTCCTGGGATTTTTTTATTACCGAGACATAAACATCAGTAAAGTAAGGAATTCGTACACTATTTCTAAACAGTAACAAAGCTGGACTCCATCAAACCCAGGATAAGAAAATATACAATTTATACTTGAATTAGGGAATAAAGATAAGCAAAAGTAGAATACTGTTGATATATATGAAAAATTAATTGGTCTTACTATTTTCTACAAGCTTTGGGAAAAACTTAAAGGGACCACAAATTTAGGAAGTCTTGTCAGCTCCTGAATGAGTCGTTAAACCTGCATTTCCAGCTTCCCTTTGCTTGGAGAGACCGGGCATGGGAAACAACCTTGTCCAAACTTTACAGTAACTTAATTTGCTGCTTCAGTCACAAACATGTCATGAGGAAAGAAATACATCACACACTTGAGTCTGCATCTGCCAGCTAACTGAAGCTTAGTTCTATTGAATACATCAAATGACTTCTTCAGTCTGTAAAACTACTTATGTGGATTATCTTGTTTTGTACCAGATTGTGAGGTTCTCAAGGCCAATCTGCATTATTTGTCATCATTATATTCTCAATGGCTAGATGAAGTCCCTTATTGTTGCGTACATTTGTACTTTATGTGACACACCTTGTTTTTTAAACACAATATATACCTGATTATGACTGAATATAAAAATAATGCAAATTTATAATACACAAAGTGAATTGTAGAGAAAGTAAACTCAGCGCTTAGATGTTAGGGTAGGGGCATATCAGAGAAGCATTTTGGAGTGCACAAAGCGTCTGAGAGTGGTGGTATCTCCACAATGTCTCCTCTGAATCAAGCCTATTCTGGGATTGAATCAGAAAATATCTGGGTCATCTTTGTTTGTCTGCAAGTAAAGGTGGAGAATATGTAATAACACATACCTCTCGAAAGACTTGGGGAACAAGGTTGAGGAATTGCTCCCCACTTTTGGAGGAATACCCTGATATTCCTTATCACTGCATCTCAGTATACACAGCCAGAAAAGAAAGTAAGCATGGCTATTATAAACCAAATGTGGCTAAAGATAAAATTTCTCATCATCAGTCTCATTGTATCTGAACCTTTGTGTAAAACAAATCAATCTTTCCAAAGTTGAGAGCACAATCATTTAAATGTTAAATTGCCTAGATTTCATTGTCCACACTTTTGGGACAATCCTGGCTTTGCTCTCTGACAGCTTGCTAAGATCGAGTAATGCAGAACCTTCCTTGTTTCTTATCCTTGATTCTGCTTATTGATAGCAGCAGTTGTTCATTGCCTTCTCACTTTTCATTTTCAAGTCAGCCTCTTCTTCCCCTGGCTTTGTGCTCTACGGCCCAGGAACGCCACTCACTTTTCTCTTCAGCCCTTGTTTCCAAGCCCCCACTTACCCAGGAGAATAGATGTGATAGAAAATAGCTGCAGAGGTCATTACTGAAGTGTGAATATTCAAAATACACTTCGAGTTCTTTATTTAAGATCCCAGTTTTATATAATTAAGAGGATGGGGGCACATAAGAGGTTAATTTCTTTAGTGCATTTATAAGTCTATAATTGATGTAGAATTAATTTACAGTGTTTAATGTTAGTGTCTTATAAAATATACGTTAGTCTTGTGACAAAGTGGAAGTGTTAACAGGAAAGAATAGCAGGCAAGAGTACTGTGGTACACAAGTCGTAGCTATTAAGGGCTATTAAAAAAAAAAGCCTACCCCCAACCCTTAAAGAATATATTTGGGAAAAGCCAAAACAAAGTGGTTTATTCCTGAGGTCAAATTCAAACTGCCCAGCCCCGGTCTGTGTGGTTCAGTTGGCTGGAACACCATCCAGTGAACTGAAAGATTGTGATTTCAGTCCCAGTCAGGGCACATACCTACAGCGAGGGCTTTTGGTAGACAACCAATCAATGTTTCTCTCTCACACAGATCTTTCTCTTTCTCTCTCTCTTCCCTTTCTTCTCTCTATAAAAGCAATGAAAAAAAAAATGTCCTCAGGCGAGGATAAAGAAAAGAATTTAAACTGTCCAAGTAGTTGTGAATCTTATCATCATGCATTAGAAATCTTAAGTTTTCATCTTTAAATTTGAAGTTTTAAGAGCATAAATTCTGCTGTGATCATTTTATAAAAATTAGTTTAAATGAATCTAGGTTTTCTTCAGCTATTCAAATTTTAATTTTTTACACATTCAATCATTATAATTAATACGTATTTTTTACTTGTATTCTATGTTTAAGACACACATGTACAAACACACAAACCTGCATGAGGTATGTTGTGGATTTCTTCTGGAACAAGTAGGTTTTTGGGTAATAAAGTGAATATAGTTGGGTGTCTGAGAACAGCAGTAACACATCTACCTAAAGATTTCAGAGGGCTTTTGAACATAGGGTACAAGGAAGGTGAACCTTCAAAGACAAGAAGAATGTAAGAAGGCAGAGAAGTAGAGAAGAGTGACGATTATCACTATCAAAAAACTATTTCTTTGTAATATGTTCTTTTTTCTTTTTATGAAAACTATACACTTTATATAGTTTAAATAGCAATATAGGCATAAAATTCTTTTCTGTATTCAAATGCAATGTGGAAACAAATCTGTCTTTAACAAGGTCAAATTAAAGCTGCAGCATATCAGGCTGGGAGCATTATGGAGTTAACATGCACTTGGATAGGTTTGACTAAAAATGAGATCAGGAGTGACAAGTGGTACATGCTTGTAAGGACTTTTCCACCGTGGTCATTGGGCTTATCTGTATCTTCTTTGGGATTTGTCTATAAAATACACTGGCCAAGCTTCTTTCTAACCAATGGAAGAAGGGAGAAGAATGCTGAATTTGATTATCCAATGTTGAAAAACACTGACTATAGTTCTTTGAGGTCATAAAGTATATTGGCTCTTCTTGTTTTCCTAGCTAATTCCCATATTTCTTTACTTTATTATTGTTCATTTAACCTATGAACAAGTTGTGAAGAAAACGTCACTATTTCATAAATAATATTTATTTTAATATAGACACCTATGACATCTACCTGATGAAAATAGATATTAAAATGTCTCTTTATCTATGCATTCTTGTTGTATACCACATGTCTTTAACTACAAAGTTATATACTGCATAGATTTTCATTCACTTAGCACTTTATCACTCAGGATGTTTCTCTGGCTCACTTAAAAATAAATCAGTTTCAGAACAAACAGGCTACTAAAATCTTGTAACACTTTGTAATATATTAGACAAAATTGTAGAGCTGTGGAATTTTTCAATGCAAACTTCAAAAAGTCACCTCTAGAATTTGGTCATATTAATGTAATCCCTTGTACCTCTAGAATTGTATATGCTAGAGGAAGAGCTACATAAATCACTGAGTTTATATTCAGTACTTGTGTGTGTAACAAATACAAGAAAAGTTACATTCAGTCACTATTTTTCTAAATCATATTATATTTAATTGGGAATTATGGAAAATGAAATGCCAGTCACTGGAGCACAGGATGAATCAAAATGTCTTGAGGAGAGGTTCTCTCTCTTTGATTCATGTCATGTCTAGGATTGTCTGTGATCTTCTGTCCTTTAATAGTTGACATTCCCTGAACATCTTCTGCTCTGCAGTCCTGCTGTCTAACTGATTTCTCTGCTCTCTTTTGGGCACTGGACTCTAGGAAGTTGCCAAGAGGCTCATTTCAGCAACCCTTCTATGGAGCCTTCTTAGCATTTTGGCTCTAAGCCACATGCATAATGTCATTGCCTCCACAGAAATGCACTCAGTGTTTCTACCCTCCAGTCCTTCCACCTCCAGAGTGCAGCTTGTGAGCTGGATACAAATCTCCCCAAACAAAATAGCCTCCCATCTTTCCAAATTTGAAATATATATATGTATGTATATGTATATACATAAGTATATATATATACACAAACACACACATATATATATACACACACTTTTTTTATTTAACTCATCCTGATCACCCTCCCTTTCACTCCCTACCCTCACCCCACCCCCTTTCCTTGAACTCATTCTTCTTGTCCTATCTAAATAAATATCATTTAAGGCTCTCCTTTTGAAAACCAAATCCCATTTATTCTTCTCTTGTGGCATAAAAAAAGTTTCTAGGCCTCAAAAATCAAAAGCCTTTATGTCTTTATTGGGAAGAGGTCAGTAATTTTTATTTTTAGCAGATGACAACTTTTAAAATTAGATAATCTTGCCCCTTGAAAATGTCACTCAATATCCCTTTTATACACAAATGCATCTAATGATCTAAACTAGACATTGTGCCAGATACAGAGAGCGTGGTTCTCTCAGTTAGTCCAATACCTCAGCTTTACATCTATGAAATATGTTGGTTAAAGGACAAATTCGTTTCCTTGACCTTCGAGATGTAGAAATGTTGCCCAAATGATGGGGAAGGGAAGAGTAGCAGAAGGCCCACAGAACTGGAAATTCTGTGCTAGTGTTACCCAGGGGGCTCTTCTCCATTTGCCCTACCTGCAAAATTACTCTCCCAGATGCTACAAGGTCTGGGGACCAGTTGCTAAGCCAGCTGGGGACTTTTGCAAGTATGTCTTCCACATGGCAAAGGCCACGGTATATCTATACTTGGATTTCTCACAGAAAACTCCTGAACTCATTGTCCTCTCTACAAACTTGTCTCTGTTCCTTAAGGAGAGTGTCAGGGAATGTCATTTTACTCCACCTGTCCAGGTCAGCAGCATCTTTACTTCTTCCCCCGCTGGCCTACCTGTATCTAAGTAGATGTCCTGTGGATTCTGCCTCATGTTGCCATGAGTCTATTCCTCCAATGTGTTTTATTCTCTCTTCCAGGTTAAGGCAAGCCTTTGTCCTTACTTGCCCTATTATGGCAACAGCCACCTATAATCATTCTTTCTTCTTTCCTTCATTATTGTCTACAGTTCTTTCTGAGCTTCAAATCAAATTATGCCTTTTTCTAATTTTTAATCCTTACTGGTTAAATTCCAGACTCTGTAGTTCAACCTATAAGAATGGTTGTTCTAGAGGAGTCTAAGGCATAAAGAGAACTATTTGGAGGCCCTGTAGTTATTCAGATATGAGGATATTAATTAAGGATCATGATAATAGAAATTAAAGAGAAAGGTTGGAGATGAAATACATTGAGTGCATAGAAAAAGCAGATTTGGTAAATGCTCGTGCATAAGAAGGATCTGAAGAATTCAAGAACAATGGTTTTTAACTTTCTGCAACTAGGAATGTGCCACAACTGGTGATAGTAATGGGAAAGTGAACCTCTCTTCACCTTGCGGCACCCCACCAGTACTCCAACACAGCTGTTCTCCAGATCACACCTGTGTACTTTCCTTTCCATGTGCATAGCCTCCCACCTTCTCAGTTGCCTACTGATGCTATTCCATAAGCATTAGACTAGAGTGTCTCCTTTACAAGGCTTTTGAAGAGGCTCAGAGGTATAAAACATAATATGGCAACTGTCCTGAAGAGACTTAAACATTGGAAGGAGAGAAGACAGTTTCTCAGTTTTCGAGGTCACACCTGTTCTTTATTCATCCTATATTCTCAGTCAAGTACAGAGTTTTGTGCATAATAAGGTCCCACTAAATACTTTTTGCACAATGTAGTTGAAGGAATAAGTGAGGAGATGGCAGATAATTATTCCAGGTGAGAGACCTAACACAGAGAAGTAAGAACACACATGCCCCAGATTAATTGAAAGATTTTTAAAACAGAGTAGTGAAATAGTTGATGGGAATAAAAACCCTTTAAGGCTGCAGTTTATATATGGACAAATGGTAGAGAATTTTGAAGCAGAGTTTACAGCATTCAAACTCTAAATTTGAATAGGTAATTTTTTAAAAGTTCATAAATGAGTGGTATGTGCAAAGTAATGCTTTAGGAATCCAGAAATCTGGGTGTTGGCCTTCAGTTCTGAGTTACTGAGTCATCACCTGAGATGATGAACAAGATTTGAAACAAGTGACTACAGCTCAGATTGGGCCTCACATAAGGACCTGTTCTCCTGGGGTACAAAGACTTCATATGTGTGCACGTAGCTTATGCTTCTTTCACTTAGAGCAATATATTTTCACATGTCCAGAAAAATGTAAATCATATTTAAGAAAAACTGCAGTTATCTATGCTTTCCTATAAATTTTTAAAACCTAACAATTAAATGTCAAGATGCAGCTCTCCACCTAAAAATATTTTTGTTACATACTACTTTCTTCTTATGTTCTTAGATTTATGACAGACTGTGTATTTAGAACTTCTGAGGACTAGCCCACCAATGTTACTCTATCACAATGGTTCTATTTGAACAGAGTGAGATATCAAGGATGACTTGTTTTGTTTTGTTTTTCAGCTCACTATATTATCTGGGTCCATCATTCTTTTGATGGACCCTCCCCCCGCCACCCCCGGGCTGGCGTGCGAAGATTCACTCTTTGCACTTGATTCTACTCAGACATAATTGGAAGCACTGCTCAAACGGAGCAGCTACTCCCAACACCCCACTCCCTGTTAGGCTCTCACACGCTGGCCTGCGGCCATGGAGTCTCTTGTTTCTCATGTTCAATAGAGTCTCAACCCTCTTTTGCTTCCCAAGGTGCCTATTCAGAATAAAATTAAGGTCCCCTTTGCACTAACGGAGCAGACATCCTCTGCCTATCATTCAACCTCCTAATGCAGACAGCTTTTTAAGAAAGATTTTTAGCATAACAACAATGTGAGACCAAGTGACTAAAAAAAGGGTTTTTTTTTTCTTCCATGAATAAAATCACTGAGCAAGGCAAAATCAGTGTCTGTTTTATTCAATGTTGTTTCATCAGGAATGAGATTAATACTTATCTGATTGGCTGTGTTCTTTAGCTCTCAAATTAGAGAAAACTGTCTACTATATGACAGGATTTCTGTCTACAACTGTGTAAACATCAGCACACTAATTTCAAAAGAATATGTTCAGTCTATTTTAAGCAGATGTCATGTAAGGAAGTGAAATTAGTGATGCTCCAGCAATTTGCTTCTTTAGTAGAGCTCTCAGTCTATAGTATTAAGCTGTACCACACATAACGCACTAAGGGCCACACTCTCCCAAATGGACTCCCAACTGTACATATTACACCATCTTTTTCAAACAATTTATTTTCTTTATAGATAGAGGTAATGGCTAAATGTCTCTGGTGTGCCCCATCTAACAGCCGGATTTATTGCCTTTTCTAAGTAATAACATTTCATATTCTTAGAATGAGTCAAATGATAGCACATATTTAGCTAAAATAAATATGTTGATAATATACATTATCATTATTTAGTGTTATTAAATATTAAGTCATGCTATTGTTTACAGTGGTAAAGTACTTGCTTGTTGGCCTACTGAAAATTAATGTTTTTTTCTAGTTTAACTACTGGATCAAAAATTTTATGAGAATAAAATAATTTTAACATGGTGAAGAAAGCATTGAAATGCCTCCAGAACCTTCTAGGTATAAGGATTTGAGAATATTATTAGTTTTATTAGCCTCAGGTTGCTCTTATCTAATGTAGAAGAATAGCTACCTTATCATAGCTATTATCAGGCTAGTGACAGTAGATATTTAATGTGCCTAGTTAATGCTTACTATATGTAAGGTATTCATTAACTACTAATTACTTGAGGCCAATTAATAATTGCATAGATTCTAGATTTCTGTGTTTTGCTCATTTGGAGTGAGTCTACATGTGTGTGTTCTCTAGTTATTACTTAAATATTATATGAATAATACAAAGAAAATACAATTGTATTTGTAATATGCTTCTTTCAAGACTGGCAATAATGTGAATGTTTAAAAAAGTGAATTTTGTCAGATTCAGCTAGTCAGTGAGCATATAAAAAGGCTTTGTGGAACGCTAACGTTGCCAGTCAACAATTGATGACAAATTGCTAAGTCTCACATTAGGCCTTCTAGTGAAGTTAAATGCTTCGATACTGACCTATTGATTGACACAGTTTTAAGTGTAATTTCTTTGGAATCTGTGTGTTTACATAAAGCTAATGATGGGCATTGAAGAAGACCTGATATTTGGGTCTTCTGCTATGAATACTTACAGAGCTAGGCTGAGCAAGGAAGCACCTGTTTTATTAGGAAAGGCTTGCCTGCATCTCAGATGGTGTAAGTTTTAATTCATGTTTTCAACATGAGCCAAAGTCAGTCATTCAATATTCAGTAAAAATAACCAGGAAATGACTAGTTTTATTTGCTCCTTTAGTTACATCATATCCTCTCAAATGGTGTAATGGTTGCCTTGAATATTATTTTGTTATGACTTGGTTCATGAAGACACAACATCCTTCATGACAACTTAAGGAGTATTGAATCCACATAGGAATTAACACAATATTCCTATTTAATATGTCCCCATGTCTAAATGAAACTTTGTAGATATAAAGTCTGAGTTGTTCTGACCAATTCTATGAACCACCTGTGATCACAAATAGCCCATTTGCAGGAAAGAGGATATGCAGTCACTGAAGAAAATAAACTTGCAGTCTACAGCTAGTAAATAGAATGAAGAACATGTTGAGAGTAACTTAAAGGGGCTTTTGTCTAACAGAAGACACTTGGAAGCCAGACTGGGAAATCTAGACATTGTTATAGAAAGGAGGTGACATTAACCACAGTCAGCTTTTAAAGGATTTTTCTGGAAGGCAGAATTCCTTTGGAATACATTTTATGTACCAGCATGAATAAATTTCTGAGGTACTCTAGACAAAGATGAATTTTATTTTATTGTGGCCTTAGCCATATTAAAATGCTCACAAACTATTTTACCTTATGCCAGACATGTGGAAACAATCATTATATGTAAATGATATGTGAAGGTGAGGTATAGTTTTAGCTTAGAAACTTAGAATGTCTGTGCTTATAAATTATAACCACATCACAAAGAGAAATGTGCCTTTTAATAGTAACTTAAATGTAAAAATAATCAGTGATGAATTCTTAAAAACTGCTAGGATTTTTAAAAAATTTTTAGTCAAGCACAATAAATTCTCAAAGGCAAATATTTTATACCTTAAGTAATTGTTAAAGCATTAGTATTTGTAGTTAGACATTGTTACATCAGTCTATCTTTGAAAAAGCACTTTTGCCAAGGGCTGCATTTTAGTTTTTATATTTTTACTGAGGTATAGTTGACATACAACATTATACGGGTTTCAGGTGCACAACATATGATTCTATATTTGTATATATTGGGCAATGATAACTATAGTAAGTTCAATTAACATCAGTCACTATATGTAGGTAAATATTTTTTCTTACAAGGACTTTTCAGTTTTACTCTCTTATAAACTTTGCAATATGCAGTTTGGTATTACTAGTTGCCATGCTGTACGTTATATCCCCATGATGTATTTATTTTATAACTGAAAGTTTGTACCTGAGGGTTGCATTTTAGAATGACTACAGTTATCCTTTATTAAAATAAATGTTCACCTCCTTTTTTATTAGCATGAATCAATTTGTTTTTTACTGTAATATACTTTCTATTTATATATGTGTATATATATGTATACATATGCTTCATAACATTTCATAAATTTTAAACATATAAACCTGAATCAATCAAATTTCCTTGAAAAGGAAATAGATATAATAAAAATAAATGTTTTCCTTTCTTTAAATTCAAAACAGTGAAACTTTTAGTCTCAATACGATGGTGCTATGTCTTTAAAATATTTCTTCCATCTGCTATATGTCAAGCCGGATATTAAAATAACATGAATTCAGAAAAGTGTTACTAGACAAACACACACGTATGCACACACCCATGTGTACATAAACACAGAAAAGGGAAATAAAATAAGGGGAAAAATAAATAAAAAATGAGTATTAAAGCATCATCTTATTTTTTAAACCACAGAAATTTATTTTCTTTAAAAAAATTTTTTTTTATTATCGTTCATTATGTCAGAGTTTTCCCCCCATTACTCTCCCCTGCCCTGCCCACCCCACCTCCCACATTCGTTCTCCCCCACCCATTGGCTTTGTCCATGGGTCCTTTATACATGTTCCTCAACTTGACCCTTCCCCTTCTTTCCCTCCATTATCCCTCTCCCCCTTACCCTCTGGTCACTGTCAGTTTGTTCTTTATTTCCATGTCTCTGGTTCTATTTCATTTGCTTGGTTTTTGTTGTTGTTGTTTAGGTTCCATCTATAGGTGAGATTATATGGTATTTTTCTTTCATGGCCTGACTTATTTCACTTAGCATAATGCTCTCCAGTTCCATCCATGCTGTTGCAAAGGGTAGGAACTCCTTATTTCTTTCTGCTGTGTAGTATTCCATTGTGTAAATGTGCCACAGATTTTTTTATCCACTCATTTACTGATGGGCACTTAGGTTTTTTCCAGCACTTGGCTATTGCAAGTAGCATGGCTATGAACATTGGAGTGCATAGGTTCTTTTGAATTGGTGTTTCAGGATTCAATTTTAAAAAGCACAAGGTCAAGGTTTTTTTTTAGACTGAAATTAGATCTTCTGTATTCCCAATTTGCTCATAATAAAACAAACAAATCTCCTCTCAAGTAACATTTATTTAAGGAAGCCAGGAAGTGAATCATTATACTAAGTATTTAAAAAAAATCACCAATATTTAAAGAGAGAAATAGTCTCCAAACCTTGACTCAGCATGCCATCCTTCATTCTAGGCATGCGCTGGGCCAGAACCACTGAGAAACTAGCAGAGAGAAAACCGAGACAGCTCCTGTGCAGGAGGATCTTACTCTCTAGTGTCAACCCAGGCTAATCAGACTTCAGTATATCATGGGGCTGTTTTTTGAAAATATAGAAGTTTTCAGAAATAGAATTAACTCCACAGTCTACTAGACAAATACCAGTTGCCATTTGGAGTTTATTTCGTACAGCAATGGTAGAGGACTGTCAGGAGAGAGAGAATGATGGTGAATGGAGGAGTAGATCAGAGAAGCGCTGACAAAGCATGCTGGAATGACAAGTGTAGAAGACAGGGACATATCCTTCAACTCAAATATGTGTGTGTGCGTGTGTGTTGTTGTTGTTGTTGTTTTTGCAGTTTGGTCTATGGCGCTACTGCAACTCTGATTATTCTTGGTGTATATTTCCCAGATTATTGTGCTCTTGCTTATTTAAATATTCTTTTTCATCCAGAAAACTCTTTTAAAACTTTTACATGTATTTCAAATGGACAAAATTTACTAAGAATGACTATATGTCAGGCATTATAATGATTACTACAGGTAGAAAAGTATGTATGAGTAATTCCTTTCCTTAATAATGTCAGTAACCATGTAGTGTTGGAGAAAGAATACTACCTAATGATAAGGCAGTGTCATCCATCATTCAGGTATAAAACAAATACTATGAAGTTTAGAGGTGACAATGATTTGTTAATTGTCCAATGGCATGCTATTGAACATGAGAAAAATATGTTTTATGAGGAGGGAAAAATTAGGCTGGACCTATGAGGATGAGAAAATTTTGCAAGAAAGAATGAGGAAGACATTTCTTAAAGAAACACAGCCTGGAGACATGAGACATCAGTTTGTACAGCTTAACCAAGATATGGCAACATTAATTTAATCTTAAATGAAAAAGAGTGGCAAACAGTGAGGCAATGAAAGCTGATTCTCAAAATCAGAGTATTTCAATCATCAGTGACTTTTCTTAGTCTTTCATCATTCTTCTAATAACTACTAATAAAGTGTACTATGGAATATACTATAAATTGTAGGTTATATATGGGTAAAGATAGCATGCCCCCAAGAAACTCACATTTAGTGGAAATATTCAAGTATGTCAAAACACATATTATAGGACAAACATGCAAAGAGTTATATATCCGAACAAAAAACTGTGAGAATTGAGCAAATTAAGATAACACAGAGGGTCAAGGAATCAAGAAAGTCTTTATGTGGGAAGAAGCATTGAAGGTGGTCACAAATAGCCTTTTGGCAGGCCTGGGGAGAAAGAGGAAGAATAGAGAGTACTTTAGGTGATGGGATTAAATAAATAACAAGCAGGGGACAAAGTATCCAGGGAATGTCATAATATGTTTCGCATTCCAGTTTGCCTAGACATGTTTAAGAAAGCCATGTAAGTTCAGGTACTAACTGAATAACCATGGGTAGTTAACTTCTCTGAACATACAATGCATGCCACAAACAAGGTGACCAACAGTTGATTGTTCCAATACCCTTCGGTTTCCAATAAAAATAATTAAATAACTCATAAAATAGCCATTGTCACTATTATTAATTCATGTGTTTGAGTACATTTTAGGTGCATGGAGTACCAAGTCCAGAGTCACAATCTGGTTGAAATTGATAGACCACAGTAGTTAAGAACATGGTTTTAGTAATCAAAAAGTTATGAATTCAAATCTGACACTTATTATCTGTGTGACCTTAGAAAACATACCTCACTGAAACTCATATGTAAGACTGGATAATAAAAGCTCTACCCTTTTGAATAGTTGTGTAGATTACTAGCTTAGAAGTCATCTTTTAAAATGTATGAGGGGAGAGCAGAGGGAATTTCAGGGGAAGAGGGGAAGGGAGGGAAGGAATGAGTATAAAGGACACATGGACAATAACAAGTGGAGGTGGAGATGGGAGGGAGGTGGAAAGGGCTGGGGGGGTGGGCTGGGGTGGGAGTAAAGGGCAGAAAACTGTACTTGAACAACAATTAAAATAAAATGTATGATGGGTGTACACATGGAATACTCAACATAGTTCATATAGTGAGTGTCCAATAAATATTAAACATTAGTAGAGTATATAAGAACAGATCACAATGTGAATTGATCAGGTCAAGTAATAAAAGTGAAGAACAGGTAATCAGTAGAATGGAAAAGCAAAAGGGCCATCCTTCACTAAGGCATGAGATGAGAGCTGAGGATGGAAGGAAGGGAACAAATACCATAAGTCAAGTTGAGATAATGGTGTGAGCAATTGTGTAAATACACAAACTACATTTTAGGAGGAAGAGGTCATTTGTTTGCTTGTATTGTCCCTCTGTTGTATTAACTATTGGGCCAAAGAAATAATTTCAGTCCATATGGCTATACTTGATTTTCTATTATTCTCCCTGTTTCCTGAAAAGATAGGTAAGTTGTGACTGGATCAAGATATATATGAAACCAGAGAGAATTGAAAGAGCATTCCTGTAGCTACAGCTAAGAAGAGTCATTTTATATAGTGATTTATCCAGAAGTGTATCAAGATATTAAAGAGATAGGAGTGAATTAAATCAGAAGCATAGAATCAAAGAAAGTATGTGATTGAGGAAGAGAAACTTTTCTTAAAATACATTGGTTAACACTATCTTTACAACTCATTTATTGAGACAAAAAATAAGTCTAACATAAAACTATTTAAACTCTTGTAAAAACACTGAATTACAAAATAACAATAACTAAATGGGGTATTTTCTGAATGTACACTGTAAAAAGGGAACATAATAGAATATCATGCATAGAATGGATACAAACTAAGTTATTTCCAAGTGATTACATTTTCTCACAATCTCACTACATTTCACTTATTACTGAAATGGTGCCTAAGAATATGTAGTACCTTTTAGCTCAGGGAAAGAGTAGCAAGAGAGTTTTACCTTCCATGACAATAATAGATGCTGTAGTTAAAAGACTGAGATGATATGATATCGTAGACATTTAGAAGAGTAAAATACATGGTCTATCATGGAAACCAAACACAAGTAGTATATGCGTAGGTTGTTTATTATAATATGCCTTCTGGTATATGATGGATTAAATGTGCTTATGCAGGGTAGCAGCTACACCCAGTAAAGGCTATGTGCTGTATGCCCTTTCTCTTTCTCAATATCAAGGTTCTAACGGCATTCCACTGGATTCTAATTCTATGTTTTAACTATTTTCACTTAAATGACTCATACAGAAGAAGAAGCTGTATGTGAATGAACATGTTTCATATCCTTTTAAATTTCTGAAGTGCAATTTTTAGCTTTCTCCCTGAGTATTCCTAATAGTAGAAGACTATTCCAGAAATATTTTCAGGAAACTTGATAGCACCACTGAGTAGTCCAATTTTATGGCTTAAGGCTACACGTTATTTTACAAGACTGAAAGAAGGCTAAGTTGGTGCCACTTTTTCCAGTTTCCAGAGTCGGCTATCTTCACTACTGCAGTTAAATGCTGTACACTCGAAACGTAGTGCACGCTACGAGGAAAGACGACTCCAGACTGAATTATCTAAATTGCTTACTGAAGTAAATCAAAGTCATTGCTTTCAGTTCACAAACCCAACGTTGTCAGAGTGGCTAGGAAATGTGAGTGAATAGGGAATACTAAGAATTGCTCCCTGTCAGATCTGAAAGTCCTGTTAAATGCTTAAAGAAATACTTAAACATTCTTAAACACTACTCTTAAGTCTTAGATGTTAAGCATAGGAAGAATAGCTGTTCACTTCATTTACAAATACTGATTTTTCTACTTCTACCTTTGAGGAGAAGTGCTCATTCTTAAGCCACCATTGTAGACTCTTATGGGCATTAATCTGGCACCCAAGTGGTTTCCATGCCATCTTTTATAAATAAATAAGCTCATATATCTTAGAAGATAATAGATTTTTTCTTTTTGATAGGCATACATCAAGCTCATGGTATGTTTTCCATTAAATACAGGAAAAGAGAGCCATTTGTGGTAGAAATTCCAATAGAAAACATATTTACACCCCTCAGATCTTTATTCCAGTCTGGATAATAATTTTTTGACTTGGCTGCATTTTTTCAATGTTCTTATTATTCCCACTAATTGGGACCTTTATTTAAATTGCTTCAACAATTTACAACATACCACAAAATTAACTCTTAATGTGCATTCTGTACCAAGATTTGTGTCTATGTAAAAGAACTGCATCTAAATTAATTTATAAATTCAAGGAAACAAGAGTTTTGCATATGTTAAAAAGGGAGCAACTAAACAGAAAGAATTTTTCTTAGAAAAAAATATTGAGAGATTTAATTCAGAATTGCATATTTAGGCTGTCACAGATTTACCATCTCCCATGCCAAATAAAGTGATAGGGGCGCTGTGAAAATTTAGTGCTTGTTAGTGTTGGTGAATCAGTGTGGCCATAAATAAAAACTGCTATAAAACTTCAGAGCATTCTTTTGTGGGGCAGGCGAGGTTCATGTAGAGTTTGCTCCTTTGCCTACTTCCAGTTATTTAGGATTCACATGCTAAGCTTTTAATGGTATATTTATTCACCTGATGGAATGATTATCAGACTTTTTGTTCAGAACAATGCACATAACGGAGAGAAGGAGGTGAAAGTACTGCTGTAAGTTTCCAATCTAAACATTTGTAAGCTATCACTTGAATAATCGAAACCATTTATCTGTGTTTCTCATGCAGTGCCCTTAAGCCATTCAGATGACTCCAAAAGAAGGAAATGGTATTTGTTCTCAAGAAAATTCCAGTGTTTAATCCTAGAACCAAGGTTCCAAATAACACAGAGTGCTGATTACTAAACTTGCCTGTGTACCTCCAAGTGATGACCCCTCATGTCTCAAAAGCAAGGGAAGCTGACGCTCGCAATACTCAACTGGCACAGATCCTACAGTGAGGTGCTGGTTTGGGATCAAGCTTTGTATTCCTTTTTACTGAGGATGCTTGGCATTCCCCAACCCTGGTGTTTGCTTATGTTTGAAATAAGGTCAGTTCTAAAACAATTGTTTTTAAAGATAATTTAGAAAGTAACTCCTATGTTTCTGTTAAAGTATATATATAATGGTGAAGATAAAAACAATATCAGTAATCACCATTTAATGAATATTTATCATTGACCAGAAACAGTGCTAAAACTTTTGTGTAAACTATCTCATGTATTTGTTATAGCCATTCTAGGTAGTGTACATTTTTCATCCTTTTATGGGTGAGCAAACCACAGACCTAAGTACAAGTGGTAAAGGACACACTTTTGGCATCTGTCTGACATCATAGCCTCTCCTTTATTTTTCTTTAACTGTTGTAAGAGCGCCGAACTTGCAGTCTACCCTCTAAATGCATTTTAAGTGTATAATACATTATCATTGATTAAAGGTACAGTGTTATACAGCACATCTCTAGCACGTGTTCACCTTGCTTAAATGGAACGTTAGGCTTTCTGATTACCAACCTCTCATTTGCTTCAGTAACCACCATTCCTCCTTTTTGATTTTATAAATTTGACTATTTTAAGTAACTTATATAAGTGGATCATTACTTTTAATTACTGCTCTCAATTTAAAAAGATCTGATTCCAGGTGACTGTAAGAAACAACTATTCAAATGCTTCCACCATGCGGTTGTACATAATCATGACAGTTGAAAAATTAATTTTAAAAATTAATTACAAAATCACAGAGTCCTAAAATTCTTGATATGAATTATTGCTACTGGATTCTAGATGTTAAAAATTCAGAAACTATTATATTTCCAAAAAGTTAATCCAAGATTGTTTAGTTTTTCCCAACTAAAGGCACACACTAGTACCTAAAGTCTTTGAAAGAAATAAAATAATTTCTTCTAAAGATATGAGCTACATGTAAAAGTGAACAAAAAACTACAAGAAGGTTAACTCCAATTTTAGATCTTTATTCATTCTATATCTTTATTTTGAAATGATATGGATGTTCATAAAATCTATTCTTTTTAAGTGAATCATAACATATGGAGTTCCGGTAATGTACAGCTAGTCATAAGCCTTTATATAACTACATTTACTGAAATAAAGGTAATATATGAAAAGTAGATTTTTCAAAAGCAAACTGTTTGAGCCTCTGTTTTTTGTTGTTGATGCTTAAGACATTTCAGCATACAAACCATTATCATATGCTTTAAGAAAAATTTGTGCAAAACTCAGGTGAAACATATAATATGGATGGCTGATACTGAAATAATGGAAAACCTCTGTGTTCCAGAAGATTTACTCTCTAGACCATAAATCCTTTCCTAACATCCTAGTATTACTGGAGCATTACAGGCAAACTTAGACCTGGTTTGCATAGAGGTTCCTAAGCTTTGGCAAACTTTTTGACAAAAGAATAAAATCAGAGAATAGAATCAATTATCACATTCTACTGCAGGTGTTTTATTAGAGGCATGATGGTACTTCTCAACATAAAGGAAATGGGCAGTTTTTAGGAAATGTTGTGAGGCTTATCACCCTTTCAGGAAGAAAGAGAAAAACTGTTTAGATAACGTGGCTACTCTAGTTTTAGAGTAAGTGATCAGATAAGAGCAATGTAAAAACTATCACCACCACAGGTCATAGTTTTGCTTTTAATTTAGTCCTTTTACTTAAATGTTTTGAGTGGTACCCAGATGGACAATTGCAATGCTTAATTATACAAAGTAAAGCATTCTTCTATATTATCATGAACCTCAAATTTATAAAGAATTAGTAAAAAAACAGATTATGTATCTGGTCAAGATGGAAGCATAGGTAGACATGTTTTGCATCCTTGTGCAACCACAGAAAGAATAACAACTAGATCTCAAACAAATAACAGCCAGAACTGTCAGAAAATCAAACTGTATTGTGGTCCGACAACCAAGCATTTGAAAAGCCCGTATTTGTACAGATGGGCAGGAGGGGCAGAGATGTGAAGACAGGGTGGAGAGGCTAGGAGACTCAGTGTGGCATGGAGAGGTGGCAGCAGTGGTGACAAAAAGAGTGTTTGTGGTTCCACATTCATGTGTGGTAGATAAAAATCAGGAGGAATACATTAGGAATGAGTAGTATCAGCCCCGGGCCAGACCACACAGTCCAGGGTTCTACCACCAGGAAGATAAACCCTCATAATTTCTGGCTGTAAAAACCAGTAGGGGTTGGAGCAGCAGAAGAAAATGCCAGATTTTCAGGAAATTACACTTAAAGGGCCTGAATGAGCTTTAAAGATAAGCCAATCCACCCACTCTGGGATTCAACACCTGAGCAACAGCTTGAAGGGTGTCAGTCACATACAGGGAGTAGGTGAATTGACTGGAGTGCCAAGCAAATCCCCAGAGGCCAGGCAGCGCAGTCCCCCCTCTGAGCCCTTCCCCCACATACAGCCACAAAGCAGTGAAGCAGATTTTCTTGCCCTGTTTCACTTTATATAAGACTCTGCAGCACACAATTTACAGGTGCCTTTTACAGGAAGTCAGAGCAGCTCTAACTAACACAGAAAAACAAACACAGGGAAGCTGCCAAATTGAGGAAACAAAGAAATATGGTCCAAATGAAAGAAGGGAACAAAACCCCAAGGGAAAAAAAAAACTAAACAAAATGGAGGTAGCCAACCTATCAGATGCAGACTTGAAAACATGATCAGGATGCTCAAAGGACTCACTGAGTACAGCAAAAGCATAAGAAAAGAAATAGAGATTATACTGAGTGGGATAAAGAAACATCTACTGGGAACCAACAGTGAAGGGGATGAAACTGAGTGTCAAATCAATTATTTGGAGTATAAGAAAGAAATAAACATTCAACCAGAACAGAAAGAAGAAACAAGAATACAAAAAGTGAGGATAGTATAAGGAGACACTGGGATATCTCCAAACATGCCAACATCTGAACCACAGGCATACCAGAAGGAGAAGAGAGAGAGAAATAAATTGAAAACTAATTTGAACAAGTAATAAACGAGAACTTCCCCAATCTGGTTAAAGAACTAGATATACAAGCCCGGGAAGCACAAAGATTCCCAAACAAGTTGGACCCCAAGAGGACTACACCAAGACATATGATGATTAAAATGACAAAAGTGAAAGATAAGAGATAATCTTAAAAGCAGCAAGAGAAAAGCAGAGTTACCTACAAAAAAGTTCCCATAAGACTGTCAGCTGATTTCTCAAAGGAAACTTTGTAGGCTAGAATGGACTGGCAAGAAGTATTCAGAGTGGTGAAAAGCAAGAACCTACAACCTAGATTACTCTATCCAGCAAAGCTATCATTTAGAATGGAAGGGCAGATAAAGTGCTTCCCAGACAAGGTAAAGCTAAAGTAGTTCATTATTATCAACCCATTATTAAATGAAATGTTAAAGCAACTTACTAAGAAAAAAGAAGAGGATCAAAACTATCAACTATAAAAGGCAACAAATTCACAACTATCAACAACTGAACCTAAAAAAAAAGGAAGAAAAAAAAAACTAAGAAAACAACCAGAATGGGAACAGAATCACAGGAAAGGAGATCATTTGGAGGGTTATCAGTTGGGAAGGAGAAGGGGGAGAAAGAGGGGAAAATTCAGAGATTAAAAGCATATTTGGTAGGTACAAAACAGACAAGGGATGTTAAGAAGAGTATAGAAAATGGAGAAGCTAAAGAATTTATATGCAGGATCCATGGACATGAACTAACGTGGGAGGCATTGCTGGAAGGAAGTGAGATTCCCAGTAGAGGGAGGCAAAGTGGGAAAAACCAGGACAGCTATAATAACGATCAATAAAGTATGCTTAATAAAGGAATAGACTATGCAATATCACAGTATTTCTGCACCTCAGCATGTGATTTCCGTTTCATATTTCTGCTTGCGAGTTTCAGATACATTACACCTCTTTGTATCCCAGGTCTCTCTTGGATTTACCAACTCGAATTCATGTGTAAATTGAATATATGTCAACTTGATTGTGTTAGGTCTTCCTCCCTCTCAAATTCCTTCTCTTATCCACTACCACTCAGTACAGGGCACCACATGCAGCTGAGCTGAGAACTTAGATTGTGCTGGGTTTCCCCATTATACTAAATGTATTTGACTACATATTTCCAATAAATAAGCAGCATTTTTACAAAAGTTTTTAAAGATAGTTCAGATGGTTAATGGAAGGCTTTCCCTTTTTCTATGGTTAGTAATGATTCCTTAAAAGATGATATGATAAAAATAGGCCTAAAACCCCCACTAAAGAGAAACTCAATATAGATAATAACTAAAATATTAATACCTATATATTTGCTTCAAAAAATAATTGCTTTTTCCTATATTTTGCCTCTGAAAAAGAGCCATGAAGTGGTTTGAAAAATAAAAACTTATCCTTTATCTTCTGATAGGGACAAAAGGGAATTCAGATTTCAGTCATCATATTAACATTTACCCCCCACACATGTTCAGTAGATAGATCGGAAATATATATGTTAACTTAAGAGACTTGTACTTCCTCAGGCAAATAAACTTATGTTTCTTTCTGTAACTGAGATACTTTCCAAACTAAAAATAAAACAGTGGATTGAACCCAGGATTGGGAATTTACAGCCACTGAGCTAAGCCCTGTCTGCTGCCTGGTTTTGTACATGTTGGAGCTAAAAGAATTTTTACACATTTACATGGTTGGAAGCAAAAAACAAAGTAGTAATATTTGTGATATGAAATTGTATAAAATTCAAACTTCTGTTTCCTAAGTTTTGAAATGTGTCAATAAAATTGTTGTTTCCTCTTGTAACCACACAAAAACCTTAATGCCTCCTCTTGGTCTAGAGTGTCGAAATATTTACTATGTAAACGTTGACTGCAAATGGTGGCTGATGACTGAACTAAATTATACTCAGAAATGACCAGGTGGTTCACTTTTGCTTTAAAGAGATCAAAGGTCAGTTTAATCGCAATGACTGACAACATGAAGTCATGCAAAATAAATATATTGTTCAATGAACTCACAAAGTGTAGACAAATTCTTATATAAAATTTGAATGTGCTTGAGATTTGAAAAAATAAAATCTTCCTTTGATCATTTAGCTCTTTTCCTATACCATTGAACATATAAGTTAATAGTTGTGTTTTTTTCCTTTTTGATTTTTCCTTGAAGCGTCATGCCATGACTTATATTGTTATTCTAGTGGTACAGTGGATGCAGAAAACTCAAAATGATATGTCCAAATAAGCAAAATAAAATATAATATTAATTTTAGCTCTGGATGGTGTGGCTGAGTGAATTGAGTGCCTGCCTGCGAACCAAAGGGTCACTGGTTCTATTTGCAGTCTAGGGCACATGCCTGGGTTGTGGGCCTTGTCCCCAGTAGGGGGCACTCTAGAGGCAACTACACATTGATGTTTTTCTCTCTCTCTCTCTCTTCTCCCTCCCTTCCATCTCTAAAAGGAAAAGAAGAGAAAGAGAGAGAAAAAGGAAGGAAGGAAGGAAGGAAGGAAGGAAGGAAGGAAGGAAGGAAGGAAGGAAGGAAGGAAGGAAGGAAGGAAGGAAGGAAATGTTAATTTAAAAATCTTTAGCCCTGGCTGGTGTAGCTCAGTGGATTGAGCACGGGCCTGCAAACCAAACCATTGAGGTTCAGTTCCCAGTCAGGGCACATGCCTAGGTTGCAGGCCAATTCCCAGCAGGGGATGCAAGAGAGGCAACCATACACTGATATTTCTCTCCTCTCCTTCTCTCCTTCCCCTCCCCTCTAAAGATAAATAAATAAAATATCCTTTAAAAATCTTTAAAATGTGGAGCATTAAAATAATTTGGTTATTTCTTAACAGAATATATTTTCCTTATTATAGCAGTTCATTTAAAGTACAAAAATCATATTTTCTTATAATAATTTATTGTATTAATATTTCTACTTATTTTTGCTTAATTTCATACAAATATTACATGAAGCTACTGTTTAGCTGTTCAAGATATTATTTATGTAGACTTATGTGATAAACTATAGAAAATAAATACAATATCAATATCAAAATGAAATGAATTTGCCATTTTGTTATACATTAATACATTTATGCTTGTTTTGAAAAAGTAAATTTTCCTAGTAATTTTGTATATTTCCAGGTAGAATACTTTCTAATGTTTGGCAGGGCAAAGATGGTAATTTACATATTTATGTACAATTTACATATATAAACAAGCTTCACCTATGTCAAAGAAGTGCAAACCCTCAGATCTGTGAACATCAAATTGTCAACTAGTAAGTACAAATGTCTTCCCATTCTCCAATCTAAACAAAGAAATACAGTTTAATTGTTTTTATTAAGCCAACTGCAGAAACCAACCTTTCCCTTTCAGATGATGTTGTGTTTTAACACTGAATCATCATGATTTGAAACTTACCACAGTTCATTGCTGAAAAATTTATGTTGCTTCAGAAATAAGCAGCATGTGTTGAATTTATACCCAAATTGAAATAACTATTCAGGAGATTGGAATACCATTCTTTATAATTCAGTGTGATAGTGTATTCCTCACCCAGCAGCTCAATTTCTTTCTTTTACCATCTGTTCTTTCTCTCCTTCTTTTCTGCCAAAAATTGATAGAACTCAATGAAAAAAAATAAGCTGTTCCATAACCCAACCATATTGAGATTATTTTGTTCACAATACATTGACCTAGTTGTTACACTGGTCCAGTTTAATTAGGTAAGCCCTCTGTTTATAAAAGTGCACATTTACTAAACTGCAAACATTAAATGAGTGTTATAAAAGCAGCCAAAATGTTATTGTTTCAACAGTCAAGATTTTAAGATGGCAACACTTGGCAAACATAAAGCCACACACTGTCTGTTTCCAGCCTGAAAATCTCTTTATGCAGCAAGAGCTTTTCGTGAGGATCACTTGTACACATCCAAGGAGATTTGATGATTAAATTTTAACTGTAAGGAAGTCTGAAAAATATATTCAGAGATTTAAGCATATGTATATATGTATGTATGTTTCTGAAGACAAATATATCATAATATTCACGAAATCCTAGCATAATTATCAGTTGATGTGTTCCATTTGAAAACCTTATATATAGGTTTTTTTTTGCACACATGTCAAATTTATCTCATGGTTGTCAGAAATATAAATACAGTGAATAGAAACAAAAAGTGTGATGGTATTTTCTAATTATCCACAATTTCATAGCATTTGCTATTATGCAGTCTTATTTGTACAAAAAACTACAGCAAAAGACCCATAATTTTTTAAAAAATATCACTGCAATGAGAAACCTCAGTAGTTGTACTCTACATAGACTTTTGTGTACTTTATGTATTTTGAGAAATCACTGTGACTTTTTGACATGGAATGTTGTATTCTGTAAGTAGGGATATGAGCAAGATGTAAAACAATGCATATATAAACATGTTTTATCTTTACAAGGTAGAGAGTCATTGTAACTCAGAGCACAACGACGTGTTTGCCTTCCATAACTTACGTCAGAGCTGTGCCAACAAAGCTGTTTCCACCTGAAGTCTCATTCATCTTTGCAACCTGAAATTGCAGAGTGCTTGATGACACATATTTGTCATTTTCTTTCTTTTTTTTAACTTTTATTACTAGAACTCTCAGTTGCAAGCACTTTATTTTTAAAATATATGTAGCTTAAGAAAAACAGAGCTTCAGATCTTAATATCTGTTCTGAAAAGCTTTAATGACTTATACAAAGAGTTAGCAGTTATAATCATTTTAAATAAATAGTATCTCATTTTAAGATTTATGTCACCAATATGTTCATTAATAACAAATTGTACTTTGAGATTATATTATTTAATGTTACTTCTCATGAAAGTGTCCTTTTTCATGTGTGATTTATTCATTGTTGGCTATTTATTATGACTGAACAGCAAAAAAAGATGGCAATTTGTTGTTTAGAACAAGGAAGAATTAGATAATATCTCAGTGAGATATAGTTGTATAATCTATGGGAATGAAAATAGTAAATATAGTCAAACAAAGCCAACTGGACTCTGTTACCTATTTCTTCCAGTTACTTAAAGCAGTTAGTTGGTTTAGCCTGTGGCTTACTTCTTTATCTTGTTTTCTGCTTCGAAACATTGCAGTCATCACCACAATGCTTTTCAAAATGAAGCCATTTCAAAAAAAAACCTCCAAATTAATAGTTTTTGTTTATTTCTTTCATTTGTATTTGAGAAGAGGTATAGTAACTATAGCCTTTTGGAGTGCTATTGAGCTTGAACTAGGAAGAGAAGACATTAGAATTCTCAAACTGTATATCTAAATGATGTAGAAAGATTTGCACCAAATGATTGTCATTTCTCTTTATTCTATGAACATTGCTTGCAAATTCATCTGTACTCTACTCTCCCTCTCATAGTTTCTGCCACTTCATGACTGTTATGGTCTTGGCTATTTCTCCCGACCTTCTCTCTGGGTTGTGCCATATCCAATTACCTGTGTCTCTAGTGTTCAGAATCCCTAGCAGAGGAAATTTAATCTCTTCAGTGAGGTTTCATTAATAAAATGTTCCTCCTGAAAATAGTTATTGTGTCAGAAGCAGGTAGAGTGCTTAGTTTGGCGCAGGCAGAGTTCTCTCGTCTTTTGAATTGTGGTGGCATGATGCAAAGCATGGCAGCAGATACTGCTCCTGTGATTCAGAGGGAGGCTCTGGGTGTGGCGGACACTCAGAGTTTGAATGACTTCAGTGCTATTCAACTGTAACCTGTGCACCTCAAACATGTGTCCCATAGATAGTTTGAGGGTTATGTGTGTCCTTTCCGGGGCTTTGTCCTGATTAGGTCTCTTCTCCTTCCACTTTTTTCCTTGTTCTATGGTTTCCCTTCATCTTTCAGATATATTCTTTAATTTGTACCATGTCTTGCAAGATTGTTTTTAAATGTCCCAACTTTTCACTATCACATCAGTCTGCTATTTAGTCACAAGATGACCCAGAAAATCTGAATTGTATTTGCAGTATTTCTTCATTCTGAAAATATTCATTGAATACCCACTATATGATAAGCACTGTTCTAGGCCCTGGAGATCTAGCAATAAACAAAGGAGAACAAAATAAAAGTTCACAGAATTTTTTATTTAGCCATTAACTCAGTATTTCTACTACCAATCTCATCTTTCTTGTCCTACTATTTTTCACTTTTCATATTAATCACATATTCTATATACCCATGTTTACTATAAATATTATGTAAACTGGCCCTGGCTGGTGTGGCTCAGTGGATTGAGCACTACCTGCGAACCAAAATGTCACCACTTTGAGTCCCAGTCAGGGCACATGCCTGGGCTGTGGGCCAGGTCCCCAGTTCAGGGTACACAAGAGGCAACCACACACTGATGTTTCTCTCCCTCTCTTTCTCCCTCTCTTCCCCTTTCTCTAAAAGTAAATAAATAAAATCTTTAAAAATATTATATAAATTGGAGTTTCTCAATATATGTGTATATTAAAATGAAAATTCCATTATACCATAGGAATAAGAAGTGTATTAAGAATTAAGAATGATTTTCTGATTTATTGTTTAAGGACATAAAGGCAAGGCAGTATTATGATCAAAAGCAAAGACTCGTAAGCCAAGCTGCCCATATTCTGTTGTCAAGTTAACCACATGCAAGCCATTCACCACGTGCAAGTCATTCATAAATCTCTCGTGGTAAATCAGAATAATGACACAATCCACCTCAAAAGATTATTGCTAGGACTAAATATGCTAATGTAAGGTGGCTTAGTCTATATAAAAAATATGTAAGTTAAGGCAATTGTAGTTATCTGAGTATTTTTACCAACAAATATACAAAATTATCTTTTCTTGGTAATAAAAGCCCAAAGTACAAAAGACAAATTTTTATTCAGCCACTCAGTTTTATTTAATTACAATTCTGATTTTTAAAAACAAATATATAATAATCTTTATAAATAAAAGTATCAAATATATTCTAGAAATTTTGTTACAAAAATCTATTTTAATAATATCATAACAATGAATTTGTCAATAAATTACAAGAAATGGTATCACAGTTTCATTCAAGTATCTTTTACAAGTATTTATTTTTGGTTTTATGCTTTAACATTTCTGTTAAAACAGTACTATGTGAAATTAATTGGATTTCCATATATAAACATAACTCTCCTCAAAAGTATAAATATATGCTAGTGGAAAAGATGATTCAATAAGAAAATAATGAACAATTCACAAATAAGTTTTTCCTAAATATTGGTCAACAGAAACTTACAAACTTTAGAAATATAGAAAAATATCCTTCTATACTATTCATTTTATTGTGTGTCAGTTCTTTAAAATTACATATAAAATATATTAATGGAAAGATGACTGATTTTTATCTAATTTTAGGAAATATTTAGATCTTATTTATGCATGTTTGATAACAGAATATTTTAATATTATTTATTTTGAATTTGAAATCACGAGAACTCGGCATTTGAACTGTGCAGTCCATGGAAATACAAATTAATTAAAATACTCAAACGAATAAAATAAAAAATAGTTAAAAAATTTAAAAATACACAGACAAAGACACAGAGTCATGAGAGGAGAGTGAAGATGGTCATGTTGGGCCAGAAAGAGGCAGATCCTAACAGAGGTTGGGATGAAAAAGAAATCTAAGTGCTAAAGAAAAAAAAATTTATTTATTTTTAAAAATAACTTATGAACACTTACTTTTTGGACCTTTCAGAAACTATTTTCTCTCACCATTCATGCACTATACCCCTCTTTAAATGTGTAGGCATGTATATGTACATATATATACATATATATACATATATATTTTTGTGTGTATATATGTGTGTATACATACACACATATCTATATATTGCTTGAAATTTTAAGTTGATACCTCTAAATATAATTTATAGGACTAAGAAAATATTATATAAAACATATAAATGATAAAAAACTCCAATTTTGCAATCAAGAATTTCCTATTAAAATGCAATTTCAACAACTTGTGTGTGTGTGTGTGTGTGTGTGTGTGTGTGTGTGTCTGTGTCTGGTTCCTTATTCAAGGATATGTTTTTACTGATTTGAAAGAGACAGACATCTATGTGAGAGAGAAACATTGGTGGTTGCCTCCTGTGCACAGCCCTACCAGGGTTGGAACCCCCCAAAAATAGGTGTGTGTCCTGACAGGATCGAATATGCAGTCTTGCTGTACAGAAAACACTGCAACCAACTGAGCTACCTGGCCAGGGTGATTTGTATGGTTTTTGACAATTCCTCCTTAATATCTTTGCTTACCTATAAAATAAAGTTAAATGGGTGTTCCTTGCAGATATTCAGAAATTGAGTTTATAAGGACTTACCAGCAATTGCATTAATTAATTACTTGTCTTCTCTTGACTTTGATATGTAACTTCTAATGCAACATCCCAGCCTCCTTGGAGCAGCTATCTGTCTAATTATAGGAGTTTCCAGGTTTGATATCGATAACAAATCTAACCCAATTAGCTCAAACTGTAGACCAGGTAATGCTGTTACTTAGCTATGCACCTTCATTCTCCTCAGACCTGTGGTACTACGTAGACCTGACCATAGCTTTGCCAAGCACTGTGTACTAAGACCTTTACTGGGACTCTTCACAAGGCATTGCCTCTAAGACCCTGAGATGCTCAAATTCTGGGTCTTTGTTGGTAAACTGAAATGGATGATTTTCTTGTGATATAACATTATGGTAGAAAGGACTGTAAACCTCTATTTTGAAAAGTATTTTTAAGTGGAACACTTTTCTGGATTTTGCCAGTCCTGAAGGATGTGGGCCAAAGCCCAGATAGAATGACAATTTGCTGTACTTAGAATCATCCCTCAATTGTATCCCTGAGAATTGTTAGGAAGTTTCCCTCTCTTCTCTCTCTCTTCCCATGTCTTAAATCAAATGAGGAGCCTCCGACACCATTTCCTGAAATTAACCATGTCTGGATATCATTTTGGCCTCACTTCCCCAACACCCTCCCAACCTTCCTCTGTCTGCATTTGCACAATCCTGCTAATGTGTACGTATGGCTTCAGTTCCATGAGCCAGTCACAGAAAGTAACAGCATCATATTGCTTCTATAGTGACTCTTTTATATTAGAGAAAAATGAACTTAATAAATTACATTTTGGAGCGAGCTCCATGCATATAGGAACATCTGCATAGTCATATAGAAATAAATTATTAAAATATTATATTTATAGTATTCAGTTGGCATTATGTGAAGATGAATATCCTTCGTCTTTCAGTAACACTCTACTGCAAGTAAATCCAATAAGACCAGATGTTAAATACTGTATACTTAAGCAGGTTAAACTCTCAGGATGGGAATTAGGGTCAGGATTAGAATTAATACTGAACCAAGTAGTCTTTGGCTGTTGTTGTTTTTAATGATAAACATAAAAACATGATAAAAATAAAGTATTAAGAGCATTAAGTGCATTTACATATTCATCATTCTAGGGTATTTAAGAAACAGAATATATTAATATTATCTCACCTGACTATTGTCTTGTCCATATTTTAATCATTTACCTGTTTTTGATCTTAAGTAAAGTCAGTTCATTTTGCACGCCTGCCCTACATCTCCATACCACTCCAAAATTAGACCACAAGGATCCCGCTCTTCTTTTCGTAAGTCAAGGTATTTCTAGTCTCCAAAGCAGGGAAATTTATACACTATGCAATGAAATCATTTCACACATCACTTCAAGCCACCTATTTCATGGGCTTGTCGACTACTTTTATAGCTTAGGAGAGTAAAAACCTTCTTACATTGCTTTTCCTGAAGTAGGGGAGCCAGTACTCCCGGTGTCCCATGGGCGAGCCTGGGATGATTTGTGCTCCAGGCCATGTTTGCAGCATAAAGATCCTAAGTTCACATTTTCATTTCTGGATTGAATTGACAAACTCATACAAAACAACCTTTCACCCTACTTCTGGAGAAGCGAGCAGAGAAAGCGGTTGTGCTGAGGGTCTGTTGGGATATGAAGCTCAGATAGCTTTGACACGGGCTAGCTCGGAAATCTTAACCATCTCTCTTTACCTCTAGGAACAGCAGTCTCCCATGTGTAAAAATGGTATAACTACCTACCTCATGAAGTCACTATAAGGATGACATATATAGAGGGCCTGAAAGAGTACTTGGCGTAGGGCACAACTAAATGGCGTAGTGTTTCATTTTACCCCACAAAATGCTCTACAGTTAAAAATATCTCTATACTAATATTTGGTGCAATTCTGTCAGTAAGAATAAATGTGGAATCACAATACTTCCTAAGACTATTTTTTATTCTGTTTACAGCTCCTCAGATTTTATTGAGCTCATGGCTATCTCCTGAGGTTTTAAAACGCATTCATTATTTCAGAAGTGAATTTGAATTTTGAATCCCCAAAATCACTTTTTGGGGATCACCTTCTGATCCTTATCCCTGCTTTTATTCCATCTAGTGTAAAACTGATGCTTTCCATGGCGGAACTCTTGCACTCAGTATTTTAGTGTTCCTTTGCTGGTTTCTAACAGCAAAATGTCCAAATCATGAAAGTGAACATTTTGAACTCATTAGAACACAATTGTCCACATCCAGCTTGCACGCAGGCATTATCTACAGCTAATGGTAAAATTGGGTCTTTCCAGCCTGAAAGTTACTAAAAGCATTAATGCTTAGAGTGCATCAAGAGCTAAAACAGCCTGACCATATTTTTTGACAGTTTATTCTGTGAGTGAATTATAGTATCACTAAGTAATGCACTTCTCAAACTGCAAATTACCTTAATGTTAGAATGCTTTTCTCTAACTGGTGTGAAGAGGTGGTATTCTAATTTTATTTCCCTCACAATTACTATGTCAGCTCCCTTGGAAACCCAGCAAGGGTAGACTGATAGATTTTTATGTAGGAGTGTGGAGTCTAAAGAGTTTTACTCTTTAATGGTATCTATGTGTGATATTATTTAAAAAACAACCCCTTATTTCTTTTAAATCACTGTAACATAAAAAAGGAACTACAAAAAGTTGTTTTTCTCTTCTTATTTAAAAGTTTCTGCTCTTGTAAAGTGTAGCAGTTTCTGATAAACTAGCTACTTCTGCTGGAATAGAAATGGTCTTTCAGTACCACCATAAATGTATCAAGTGCTAAAATGTGAAATAGAATTTTATGAATGTTGTACCTGTAAGACCTTGACAAATGAAGTGGCCGTTTAATATGCACAGTGGAAATTTATTCCAATAGATTTCTATAAAGAGGGGAAGGCAAACTAAAAACACAGTCCCTTTCTATGAAAAAATAGAAAACAGTAAAATATTTTGAATTGATGATATATAAAAGGAATTGTTTACCAGATCCAGCATGTCAAAATGAGGCTTGTTTTTTTTTTTCATTAGTTTAAAAATTAGTCCATACAATTTACTTTGGGACCACACTGTGACCTACAACATATGTTCCTTGACCTACAATGGGATTACCTCCTGAAAAACCTCATGGTAAATTGAAAATATCATAAGTCAAAAATGCATTTAATATACCTCACCTACCTAACATCATAGCTAATTCTAGTTTAACTTAAATGTACTCAGAACACAATATCTAAAAAACGCTGGCAGCGCAGCACACGGTAAAACATCTGCTGTCCGCCCCCTGCTCACGTGTTTGAAGCGGAGCCGCCACTCCCTGCACTGCCCAGCATCTCCGCAGAGTACCGCCTGTGCATTGTTAGCCCGGGAAAAGGGCCGGGGCGATTACTTCCACCCATCTTAAACCTGCTTGTTGCAGGTCATAGACCATTTGCACACCACTGTGTTATAACTTGTCATCTGCAAAAAATAATATGTACAATTTTCTTCTTTATCACCATCTTGTAGAACTATTATATCCTATTTAAAATGTTGTTAACACTTCTAGTACTAAAAAAAGCAAAATTCAGGGCATCACACAGTATGTGAAACTCAATGGAAGAACCATTGTAATGGAACTTTACATAATAATTTTTCAGCTTTTGTTTTGTTTTTATTGTGGTAAAATATATACAGCATGAAGTTTACTATTTTAAAGTACATATATACCATGTTTTGTTTATCCATTCATCAGTGGATGAACACTTGGGTTATTTTCCCCCTCTGGCTACTGAGATAATGCTGCTATGACTATCGGTATACCATATCTGTTTGAGCCCCTGCTTTCAGTCCTTACGGATGTATATCTAGGAGTGGTGATTCTGTGTTTATGTTTTTGAGGGACCACCACACTGTTTTCCACAGCACTGGACCATTTACATCCCCACCAGCAATGCACGTGTGTCCAAATTTCTCAGCATCTTCACCAACACTTTGTTCCTGATTGTTGCTGATTTTACATACAGCCATCCTACTGCACAAAAGTAGTAGCTTGTTTTAGTTGTTTTCTTTTTTAAAACACAGCTTTATTTAAGTATAATTTTATTCAAATCCTGCACATATTTAGTGCATGCAGGTGGATGAGTTTGGACACATGCAAGCACCCATGATGCCAACACCACCATCGAAGTGATAGACATACCCACCACCTCACAGACTTCACGTTAAATGTTATCACAAGAATAGAGAGGGAGACACAAACATATATTCTGTATTCTAGGTTTATATGTTATTTAGTCAGCATTGTGGAGTACCTGCACTATACTAGGTGATGTGTGATGGAGAGAAGACACAAACACATTTAGTGCTACCCAAAGGAAAGTGATTGTCTATAAAGAGAGGAATAGTATACAAAATTATGGCAAAGTAAATATACATAGTTCTACCCTATGATAAATGTTATGAAGCAAACAATATCATGAGAAATTTAATGGTGAAGCCTATTATAGATTCTCACATCAGGGGAGACATCATTGAATTTGTAACATTGAAGTTGAAACATAAGGTTCAATTTAGCCAAGTGGGTGGGGTGGGGAATTGGAAGATTCCAGACCAAAGTCATAGTATCTGCTAAATAGGTGAGACAGAAAACCACTTTAGCTCTAAGTATGGTGAGGGAGGAAGGATTTAATAAGACATTGGTCCTATACTGGCAGGAACTTGAACAGAGGAGTTGCATGATATGGTCCATGTTTTAATAGGCTCACCTGGTCATTCTGTGTCCAATGCATTGAAAGGCTGAGCCATGCTTACTTAGAATTCTGTGGCATTAGTCCAAGTATTAGAGAAGCCTGTATTGAACTAGATTGCTGGTAGTGGCAATTGAAAGGTGTGTGTGGATTTGAGATGTATCTTCAGGGTGGAATTAACTATAACTTTCTGAATTTGGGTAATTGCAACCACAGTACACTTTACCAATTTCGTAATAACTAAAATATCAAAGATAACTTAGTCAGAATATTAAAATTGCTTGAACTAGCTATATGCTCTAGATCTTCAGAAAAGACTGCAATGCTGTTTACACACACATGTACACACACTCAAACACATACATTCCATTATGGCAGATAAGAATGGAAAATCCACTTTTTAATTTTTTCTAGTAGACATACCTTTTAGAGTCCCCTTAACCTTATTAGATATTAGGTAGTGTGTGCTCAGCAACAAAACCTGGTGTTTGGATCCTCAAAATTGCAATCAACAGACCCTGGACTCAAGGGTTTTGAGATTCCTGCAGATGTTATTCATCATTCACTAATGGAGTATAGTATTTCAAAGGATGTATATATTTTACAGTATGGAAAACAATTAGTAGCTAATAGTTATTAGCTACTGCATTCACCTGCATTTTTTGCAGGTGAACAAGCATATTGTAAAATATTGGTATAAGGATTTTGGAGGAGTAGAGGTACAAAGGTGAAGGAAAAATATAAACTTTTAATTTTCTTTAAAACATAATAATTAGAATTCCTTCAAATGCCATTCAAAAGAGTACATGTTTGCCCTGTATATAATCCAGGAAATGTGAAATTGCATAGCGCATTCAATCATCTGCTCAAAATGTACCAAACTTTAAAGTTACAATTCTGATTGCTAATTTGGGGGGATCTTTTTTAAGTAAAGGATTCCATACATGTATTTTAAATCAGTGCTGGCATGCATAATAGATGTTTCAAGTCTGTTTATCCACCTTTAGGTGAAAAGGTTAGTTACAAGTAAAGATTGCGGCTTGCTAATGTTATACAGAGTTCCTTAAAAGAAATTGAGGCATTCTTGAATGGATTAACATTTTATGGGGCAGAATGGAAGATTGTGACTTCCATTCAAATAAATATATAGGGAAAATGTCCTATGGCTAGAACACACAGCTGTTGAAAACATAATATTCCCACATACATTTCATGTCTTTTTGACATGTGTATCTTCACTGTATACAGACTTAGATACATACAAACTTTCCCACAGAAACATGCCACATACGTAGAATTGGAATGTGTATTTTACAAATAATTCCTGTGCAGACAATCCAGGCAATAAAAACTAGGCAAAGGTATAAAACTTTATGTTTGTGTCTACTCAATTATGTAACATAAATTTATGACATTTTTTTCTAATAGATTATTTTGAAAATTTCAAGTCATAAAATGACCTAAGAATCCTAACAATAGCATTTTGTAAGAGTCCTCCTTCAAGGGTTCATAATTACTTGTTAAAGGAAAAGTTGGGAAAAATTACTTTTCTGTGCTAAGGTTCACAGGTAGAGACTTCAAACTTGAATTAAATCCAAGTAACTAAGTACTTATCATAGTACTTAGAAGTATTTGCAAAAATGGCATACTTCTGTCACTTCAGGTAGTCAGAAAGCATAAACTCTGTTATTCCTACTTTTCTCCTGATGCATTATGAAAACTCTGGTAACAAATGATTCAGAGGATATGTGAAAAGAAAAAACAAAACAAAAAGGTCTTGTTTTATTTATAAAATTCCAATTGGAGAGAATAGTATAGAAACTTCTAAATGTTGGAATCATTATAACACCAGAAGGAAAAGTCTTTAAAGAAATTCAGACATTACATCATTTTTTTTCTCTTCAAGCTTGCCTGAGAAATATGTAAGGGCAGGTATTTCACATGTGGTCTAACAGAGACAAAGGAAGGCAACATCTTGCCAGTAGTTTAATCATAAATCAGACGTAGAATTTAATAGGCTATTCAGACAAAAACTAAGCTTTCTGATCTTCCTTAAACCTACAGTGAAACTTTATATGCTTGATAGCATTTATGATACTCTGTTGCTTAAATATAAGAAAAAAGTATTAGTAGTATAACTTTAAGAAAATCTCAGGAAGTCTCATCAACAAACAGAATATATGCTTTAAAAACTTTTATTGTATATTAGAGTGGAAATATATTTAAGCCATTATCACTTCTTTACCTTCTCCTATATAATTATAAGAAGCTAAAGATTATTAAAAAACATTATAATGTTATAAAGAAGCCAAGAAAACTGCATTTGCTAACCACTTAAAGCAATCAATGTTTGATACAAGTTGACACAGTTTCTAATCTTTTACCCAAGGGTAATTCCCAAAGTGGAAAGGATGGCCTAGTTGAGGTCAAGTGTTTTGGTCAAATTGCTTAGGAAGAACAAGGCACACATGCCCAAAGTACATCAACTTCTTAAAAAGTAAAAGCTGTACATTAGGAAGGTATAGAGTTGATGAAAGCTAAAATGCATCCAAATTCTCCAGCAAACTTTGGATTAAAATTTTTAAAGCTATAAAATCTATTGGGAGTTAAACATATTTGAGTCTAATTAAAAGCGACACTATTTTATGATGTCCTCGATGTGCTGATCCAGCCATAGGAGGGTTCTGGCATAATGAAAATCTTGCATGGGAAAGAGTGTTGATAGATAGGTCTTGAGTTGGAAGTATGAGGTCACCGGTTTATATCCAGAGGAGGAAACCTGGATGCATTCCATGAAAAACAGCTGCTTTTGTAAAATGTAATGTCTTCCACATAAATGGAATCAAACTAGCTACTGTCATTTTAAGGATTCCACAACTCTGAAACAGAGGTGGACATTTGGACTCAAGTATTTCAGATATGCTGCTTCAGCGTGAAAATACAATTTTCCTTGAAATAAATCAGTATCAAAAAATCCCCTTGCTGTCAGAGTACATACTTTATGATTTGAATTATTTACGTTTATTAAGATTACTTTAGGACCCAGAATGTGGGCTATCTTGTGTTTCACATTTACTTGAAATGAATGTATAAATGTTCTATAAATGTCAAGATGGTTGATAATATCATCTAAGTTTTCTGTATTCTTAAATATATATGTATGTTGGCCTATCAGTTATTTAAAGGATTGTTGACACCTCATTATAAAAGTGGATTTGCCCATTGCCTGTGTAGGTCTATAGTTTTTGCTTCTTGTATTTTAAGCCTTTTTATTAAGTAAACAAACATTTCCTACTGTCACACCCCCTCACAAAAGTGTAGGTGGATTTTCACTTCCCTTTGGGCCTCTGTAAAACTCCCAGGATCCTGCCAGATGGGGCTTCCTTAGGGCGGTGAGTTTCCATGCTCAGCCATCCCACCCATTCTCACCCTGTCCTATGTGTGTGTGTATATATACACGAATATATATATGGCTATATATATATATATATATATATATATATATATAGCCAGCATCCCCATATTCATGAATCAGAAACCCAGAATTTGAAGGGCGCAAGAGGAGCAGCACAGTAAGTTGTGCCTAGGCGTGAGTTCTAGTCCTCATTCACCCACTGCCTGGTCTTGGCTTTAACCCTGGGAACTACCCTCTTAGCCTCAGGCCCCTGGCTATCAGCTAGTAGTGCCTTGGAGGAATGAACAATCCTCACCCTTCAGTTGGGTCTGCTGGTCTGCGGGCCTGTCTGCCTGGCATGAGGAGTCTGAGTGCAGTGATCAGTTACCCATGTCCCTCTGGGTGTCAGCAGAAAAGAGTGGCTGCAAATGTGTTAAGAATTTGTCATCTCCGACCTAAATGGCTGGTCAAGGTCCCTCACCGATTCCGCTTGCCCACTAGAGATTCTGCTCACTCGGCAAAGCATCCCAAAACAAGGATTTCAGCCAATGGCCTGCAAGCAGGTCTGTTGCCACAGCCCTGTGCAGGGCCATAAAGACTCTGCAGGCCTCAGCGGAGCAGGAGCAGGTGCCCTCTTCCACTGGACCACCTCCAAGAAGGCTGCCTATGCCCACCGGCACAGGTGGACACACTCCCACCCCAACACGTGTGTGTGTGTGTGTGTGTGTGTATATATATATATCAGAGTGATATATGTATGCATATAAAATACCTGGTATGTATTACAATACATATATAATGTTTATACAGTAGATATACCATCTTACAGCAAAAAACTGGCCAAAAGTGTACAGACAATAAATACATCTTAAAACCCCACTGCCCCCAAATTTTCTCTTAAAATTTATAGAAAAATCAAAGTGACCTATGGGTTTTTTCAAGCTTAAATAAAAATTTTAATTTTTCAGTTACAGTTGACATACAATATGATATTACTTTCAAGTGTACAACCCAGTGATTAGACATTATGCAATTTACTAAGTGATCCTCCCAATAAATATAGGTCTGACGTTAATACGATAGTATCTCCCTAAATAGCCCTTGAAAATAGGAGTGCTTTTATGTATTTACAAAGGGCTCTGTGCCATACAAAGGTTGGGAAACATCAGGTTTAATAGTTACTCTGAGCAAACTTCCTCACCCTAGACCTCCAAAAGTCTTTAATATCTTAATTTGAATTCTAACATAGTACTGAGGTTTGTATTCTCCCAAATTCATTTCCTCATGGAATCCTTGATGCCAGTGAGCTTCAAAGGAAACTGATCTTTTAGGGATTATGCCAGTATAGGGTCATTCAGTCATTAGCATGCATGTTTGCTTCCATTGGGTACGGTACAGTCAGCAGTTCTTTTTTATTTTTAATTGTATTTTTTCATTATCATTTAGTCCCCTTAATAATGTCACGTAAATGTTACCAAAATATATTCTAATTTTTATTTCTATTATTTAAGATTTTGTACCTCAATAGTTTTCCTGTTTAGTTTCTCTTTGCCAGAAATAAGGTAAAAGGTAGAAAAGAAATAAAAGGCTATATAGTTAAAATTAAACTTCACTAAAGTATAATTTGAGCCTCATATACTATTTTGACATTAAAGGGGAAGTTCATGGTAGAATTTACTTAACAAAATTACATTTCAGAAAAGATTAGCCACAAAAATAGTACAAGACCAAGTGCAAGAGTTCATTTTAGCACAGAGATTAAAACATACAACTTTTATATTTTATGGTTCCTCCTTTGGGAAGAAAATATGCATTTTTATCCCTATTTTGTTGCCCTCAAAAGACTGTAAGGTAAGAGTTTCAAGGTCAGTTATAACTCTGCTACACTGTGTATTAAATCAATGTGTGCACTCCTTGGGAACGTTGCAAGTCAACTACTGATTGTTCAAACGATCTCTCTCTTTCTTTGATGTCTACAAAGATGATAACCAACTGTGTGTATATGTATGATGTGCTTTTCCGGATACACCCCTTTTCGACTTCAAGTCTGTTGATAATTGGTACTTTTGCAATAAGAGCATTTTCAACTACCTGAATCAAGACTTTCATAGCAGTATCACTTACTGCTCCTTGACATCTAATGAAGTGGCAAAGCCAGGCTGATAGACTCCAGAGCCTATCAAAAGGGTCGAGTGTAGCTTTTTTTAGGTTCTGATTTACTAAATGAGGTGGAAGTCATTAAGTTCATCAAACAAACTCAGCTATGAACTCTTAAACTAAATTTCTTTTATTTTTTTAAGCAGAAGTAATTTCTCCCCTTTGAGTGTTTAGAATGATAAAGCAATTTATAACTGGGAAAAACTAGAATTTTTTCTTAATTTTAAAATTATCTTAGTTTCTTTTGAGTTTTATCAGTAGTGGCCTTTAGCTTAATGAGAAACAAATGTCTTTTTAAAAATAATTCCTTTATGAGAAAATATAAAATGAAATACATTTTTAAAATCTTAGAAGTGTTATTACAAAGGTATGGCCACTTAGGGATATAGCAAAATACATAACCTCAACTTTTAAAGCAAATTTTGTGAGGTGGAAGTTCATAGGTCTTTATTTTCACAACAATTTACTAATTTAAAGAGAAAGCTAAAAATAGTACCTATCATTTCTTCAAATAAATAAACATTTCAATTGTGAAGATATAAAATTATTTTAAGTTATTTAATCCAAAATTCACTAACAGCAATATTGTTGTAAAGAAGTGATTGGCAAAGATAATCCTTTAACTATTTATATGCAAAATAAACAAGTATCAGGAAAATGCAAGAATTAAGAAATCAGTGACCTTAGGTAATGTTACTTGACTCCTTCCTTGCTCACATTGAATAGCTCTGAAGGTTCCTTTAGAACTTAATAGCACTAACACATTTTCCCCCTCATGTCTAGAGACAAATTTTACCCATGTTATTCTCTGCATTCAGAATAATGGGAGAGTCTCATTTTGAAAATGTGCTGTGTTCAGCAGGTATTAGAAGATCATATTTCAATCTAAACAGCATTTATTACCTATTCTAACATTGTTATTAGTATTTCCATTTTTTTGTTGTTGTTGTTGCTTCGTAAAAGCAAAACAATCACATTTTTTGATGAGTATAGAAGGCAGTTTAATAAGGCATTGACTTATGCTACTTTTTTGCCCATTCTTGAAGAAAAGGTAAGTCTAGTTCTGAATTAGACATTTGTCCTTGTGGCAATAAATGTCTGTGTATCCTGCACTGGTCTAAAGAATCTTTAGAGTCTGTTGTCGTGTCTGACCCAGGAATGTACTTGATTTAACGGCCCCTGGGAGAGCAAAGGTTTTCAGCAAACATGTTGTATTTTCAATGTCTTTCTAGGGAATCACTGAGTTGCTCTTAGGTCTCTTAAGCCAAACCTGGTTCACTCTGTATTTAACTTCAATCCCAGAGCAGTTCTAAACACAAGCCAATATTAGAATATATTTATAGCAGAATGTGTTGGGAAAAGAAAGTAGAATAATTTAAACTTGTCTCATCTTTTATATAAACCTCAATTGTTTTTTTCTGTATAAAGTAAAGTTTAGAAGTAATACCATCAGACAATTTTTACAAAAAATTACTTGGGCAGAGCAGAAAATAAGAAAATTAAATTTGGACCAAAGTATCTACATAATAATTTCATTTTCTCCATTTGATTTGTACACATCAAAAAAAATTTAAGTGTCAATGAATTGTTGTAAACTAGTTTCATTAAGATATCTGACTTATAATACTTAATAAGTTCTAAAATATATCCACTCCAAAATTAAACGCATTATTAGGAGAAATATTTATAGTGTCCCATCATAAATAGGATATTATTGTCACTAAAACTGGAATATACCCAGAACACATTGTATGGTTTTATCTAGAGATTCTTTGAGTTCATTGGTTTTCAACACTTTTCTCCCTCATTTTCTTCCCACCCCTCTGAATGGAAATCTGATTAAATAAAATCCTTTTACGGGTAAACCAGAAGTCTTTATAATCAAAATGTATCTATTCTAGTTAAAGGAGTAGGGAATGCCTAGACATGCATATGCATGCCTTGTCTTCCTTCTCCTCCCCCAAAAGAGACAGTAATACAACTTCTCCAGTCAACAACTTTAATTTGTTAACTGGCAAACTTAAACTACATTTGTTGTGACAATCGAACATTGTGCAGTTTAGAGAATGAAGAGACTTGAAGTAGAACCATAGGATCAATTATGGGTTATCTAACTCACATGCACTAGTACACACTCAAAAACACATCCATTCTATCTACCTAACGATAAATCCATTTATTCATTTATTTGATAAGCATATAGTAAACACATTCTGTTAGCCAAATTTAGGGTTTGGGTACTTCTTATCCCTGGCCAGACACACCTGCTCCTCTGATTTGGTTACTGGACTGATCCTTGAGAATATCTGTATGATCTTTGGATATTCTATCTGTAAGGACTTCCTTGTCTCCTTCTCTCTACATTCCAACCCCAAGAATTACATGGATTCTTGTCTCTGTGAACACTGAAATAAATATGTTCTCCAGTGTGCTTACACTCACATAAATGTATCTTATGATGGAAAAATACTGATAAAAATACTCACTTTTCCTCTTCAATAAAAGCTCATTTGCTCAGCATTAAAGCAATTCAAATTAATCATTCTTAAGCAGCTTTACAAAAAATCTTGTAGTGGGTATACACAACAGATAGGAGGTTACTCAGCGATTTACAACTACTTAATTCTCTGTGAATATTTTCCATAGTTTTTTAATGGAAAAAATGAAACATCATGATTTTTAGATATCAGAAAACATTTGCTTTTGTGTAGCCATGTGGAATATGATAGTAATTTGAAGAACAGACTGAAAAATATGCTGTAGTATATGTATGTAGTTGACCGAGACTGCTTGAGAAAAACAGGCTTACAATTGTATTAATCAGATAAGCCTCCCTTTCCTTTTTTTTTAACTTTGATAATGCTAACAGTGCTTACCACTCCTAGACATTTAGTGTACACTTGCTGGTGAACTGACTGGTAGTAGAAACTTGCCTATAAAGGAGCCATATAACTAATTAAGACATAAGACAGGATCAAAAACAAAAGTTTGATCTCTGGATTACTAGCCCATCACTCAAAGTTGTAAATTAACCCAATGTGAATTGTGAAAGAAGTATCTACACTTTAAACTTTTACTGATTAATAATCTTGCACAGAACTGAGTGATCAATTACAATACGTATTTGTATTCATCATTTTCATCCCACTTACAACATTTAGTTGCTTTATATAATAATGACACTAAAACTCATTATTTGTCTTCCAAGAAGTAAAAATGAACATTATGCATTATTTTCTAAATTGCTCGCAATGTTTATTTTTCAAAATATACTTCTACCAAAAAATCATCAGTATCAGCAATTAAGCAGCCAAAAAATATAGAGAAATATTAAAGCCACATTTTTGTAGAAATTTATTTAGAAAGTTAACCGAGAACTTAAAGAACAACTGTTAATAAAAGTCACTTAGTGCTTTTTTTGTAAATGGCTATAATCAGACCCTATAGTCTAAAGATCCTTCTAGATCTCAAATTCAATGATTAATTGTCTAGTTAACCATTTCCTCCACATATAATTAGACCCTTATGGCACTGTGCTAATTTTTTATGTAAGAGAAAAGCATGTACCATAATGTCCATGAAGATGAGTGGCATACAATTAATGCATTAGTGTGTCTTAAGATCAAAGCAGGCAGGGCATCAGAGGAGGGAGCACTGCTGGCTAATTCTCAAAGTTTTCCTGGAAGAGATGGCTTCCAACTCTACCTTGAAGTACAAGAGCATGGCAAATATACCAGAAACAAGAGGGGGCAAGTCAGGCTTAAAGCAGAGTAAACCGGCCATTTCTGATAGAATTATGGGAACTATGGAAACAGGCATAAATTATGGTACCAAAGGGAAATTAGAGACTGCAACTTTTATTAGGTAGGTTGGGCTAAGGTAATAGTTATAAATGAAAGTGCTGTTGTTGTTTTTTATATTAAAAGCATTACATTTTTGAAATATGCTCACATCAATTATATGATGATGCCTTGAAGAATATATTAAACTTGAGAGAAATTGAATATATAGGACCAGTTAAACTATTGGTATAAGTTGTAGCTTTTAGCACTATTGTTATAGTACTAAAGTGCTTTATATTATAAAGCAAGTGCTATTGCTTTGCTTTATATTCAAGGAGTTCAAATATATTCTTTATTTAGTTCATTGTACTAGTGCTATATTTTATATCAATAGTTTAGCCCTCTATCATAATTTCTCTCAAATATTTTTACTATTGTTATTGCAATAGATTTTGTGATTGATGTTACTAGTTAAACCGAACTCTGAAAAACTTGATTTATGTGATTATGCTATATAAAATGACAATAGTGCTCATCACATAGACTTTTAAAGTGAGCTATTTTGTTATAATTTTATAGCCTCGTTTTAAATAATTTAGGGTTTAGATTGCACAATTTTATTGGCTATTTGAATGTATTATGTGACAACTAGAAAACTAGTATATAATTTGACATGCAAGATATATTGCTACACTTTTTTCCTAGATATTTGTTATTACATTTACTTTTTCTGGGTATTTTGTTGCACTTAAAAAATGAAAGGTGTTTTAAGTAATATGTATTGAGATACAAGACTCAGTATATGCTAGGGAAAGGTTCTAGGACTAGGAAAACAAAAATAAGTAAAAGAAGCATGTTTTAAGTATAGAATGGGAGCTAATGACACAAAGTGGTGATTAATTTGCATCTGTACATGGTTCTGTGTTTCACAAAGGAAGGCATGGTATACAATCACCTAGAAGGCTGGAGAAGTGACAGGAGAGGCTTGACTTTGATCCTGAAACGTTAGCAGATGCACCTAAGCAGGTGCACATGGAGAATTGAGAGCACTGGGGGCAATAGACAGCATTTTTGAGTTGTGGCAACCATAGATGACATGCTGCTGAGTTTATAGAAATAATCTTGTGTGTGTGTGTGTGTAAATATATATGTATATATCATTGAATACATAGGTGTACACACACTTATATACTATTGGTGAATGAGCAAAGAAAATATGGAAAATATGAAGGGCTTGAATCAAATAAACACTGGAGATTTCTAGGCACGTTTTAAAAAGACGAGTGATATAATATCAGTGCTCTTGATTTTGATTCATGCCTTATTTAAATGAATTTTATTATGTTGCTTTTGTTATAGTTTCTTGAATGGGTGAGGGTTTTATATTTTTAAAACTTGCAATTTGAGAATATTTGACACTGCCTCTGTTTCCTGACTGACAATCTGCTGGGTATAAACTTACTGAGTCACCTATTTCTTCACCTAGGTATTTACACAATTTCCTTTTTTGTTCTCTGTCATGTAATGTTGTTTTGTACAAATATGAAGCCACCTGACTACTTACCTTCTGTGGGTGACTTGTTTTTTGTTCAAGCAGTCCAAATATATTCTTCCTTTACTTAGTAAGTTCCACAATTAATCTTTCTATAAAATAAGATTTTTCTGGATGGTAGTGACATTTTAGTCTGCAGATATGTCTAATTTGAGGTTTTATTTCCTGTCTCTCATTTCTGTTACCTTCTCATTAATCAATTTCATCTCTTTCAAAGAATATTTTATTTTACTTTTAGTTTTAAATTTGACAACCAGAATTAACTCTCTGTGCTCAGTCAAGTCCTTGTCTTCTCTGGGTTCTTTAACTGCATTTGGTGAATTATTTATCTCCTCTGCTGACAGTGAGGTGAGCTGGAGGAGTTTACAGTTGACAGTGGTCATTTTGATTTGAAAACAAGCTACAAAATTTTTAATGTATTTCCTCCTGGGAAGATAAATCCTCCATTCTTTCATATTTTGGTGATTGGTGTTTTTGTGTACAACCCCATCAAAAACACTCTGTGTAACTGTCTGATGTTCACACCCTGAACTCCTGCCTTCTCTGTACTTTACATACAGTAGTTTCCTCTGATAAAAGGATAATGCACATGTGGTAAATATTACATGTGTGTGTCTCATTTAAATGGTCCCTGGCATGCATGTATTAGCTGTGGTAATGCTGCATTTCTATTGAGCTGTACTTCTACTCCTTACTGACATTTTCAAATAATTCTTGACTCTAGGAGTCACATAGACTCCTAGAGTTTGTTTCTGCAGTAAAACACATGAAATATATGCTTTATGATTTGTAATCCCTTAACACTAATTCTATCCTATCTGAATAAATAGATATGTGCCAGATTTCAACATTGTATACCAAAATGTTTTAGGCTTCACTATATTGCATATATTCTGTTAAAAATTTGTGGCTTGATGTTCCATTGGTATTGTTTCCTCTTTTCATTTAATATGGATATTTTCTTGCCTCTTTTATTTTCCCCACGAGATTCAAGGGAAGGATAATAAAGTATAAGTGGCTTCTCTCTCAAATTTATGGAAGAAAGTTGTATTTGTTTTGTAAAAAGAATGTTCTGGAGACAGTGTATAACATCATTTATTGATGTAAACCTCAAGAGGAACTTAAGCTGGAACATGATTGTAATAATTGAGGGCAGAAATCATGATGGTTTAATCTATGACAGTGATAGTGAATATATAAGCAAAAGCAAATGTAGGAGAACTTCAAAACTGAACTGATGTATTGGGTCTGTAGATAATGAAGAGGACATGATTTGCATAATTTTTTGATGAGTGATATTTGCAACCAACTTTAAAACATACAGAAAGGTGATGTCAGTAATAGAGAAAAAACACCAAAAGGAATCTGTTCCCTTTAATTCTCAGACTCTGAGGTTTTTGTGCAACATCTAAAAAGAGGTTTCTACTAAGTCTTTGACTTTCAGGAGGAAATATGTCTTGCAAGATGTACATTTGAGACATTTCAAAAGACTTCTAGTGACAAAATCAATAGTTGCAGATAAGATTATGCACAGAGTCATTACTGTGTAAAGAGACTGAATACATATCAAATAGAGTAATATAAATAAGAGACTATTAACTAAGAAAAGTTATGTGATAATGAGAGTAACCAAACTTCTCACCAGTCAGTTATTTATATTTCCCAAAATGTATTCTTACATTTTTCACATCTCAACAATCCATTCATAGGATTCTAAAAAATTCTACCCTCTTAGAGCTAATATGGAGCAAGAAATAAAGAGCCTAGCCTCTGGTATCAGGAGGAAGTGGGTATCTGGACTTCACATCACACCAGCCCTGTGACCTAGGATATTCCAGTGTCCAGCTGAGTCAATTTCCTTACAAGGGAAAATGGGGATAAAAAATTTCATCTCCATATGTTGCTGTGAGGCTTAACTGAATATGCTGATAAACCATGTGGCAGTTTTGGGGACACAGTAGACACTTGAAACTTCTTTCTCCTCTATTTGCCCTTCTTTCTGTCTTCTGGTCTTTATTCAGGTCCTCTGCAAGGAGTTCTCTCCTACACCTCTTTCTGCTGGTGGAAGTCCTACACAATTTTAGAGACTAGGTTTAACTGCCAAGCCCTTTCTCCAATAATTATTCACTTCTCCTTGTGACATTACTTTTTCCCTCCTGTTAGCTTCTTTAGTTATTATTCTCTCTGTTGTTGTTCATTCAGTTTTTTCTTGTCTGATGGCTTTTGTATAAATTTCCATCAAGGTTTTATTAATCTTTGTACTCCACAATCTTCTTGGCAATGCCTATGAGTTACACATAATAAGGACTATATATGTGTTTGTTGAATTAGTAGTTGAATGACTCCATTAAATAATAAAAATCTGAATCATCAGATTAGATTGTAAACACATATTTTTTACATTATACAAAGCAGAAAATAGATGAAATCACAGATACTCCTGCTTTTGAGGTTTTACACACATATTTAAGGGAAATGTATTGCTCCTCCCTCACAAAGTGGTTCAAGGCACTTGTATTTTATGTGGGATCTAGAAGCATGATCCATTCTGTAGGCTTAAGCTCAGAATGGATCTTAACTTGTCCCAAGCTCAATTGTGGGTACATTATATCTTGGTCAGGGAGTCTGGCCAAATCCAAGAGCTGATTATTCACATCAACTATGAATAAGAATCATTTGGCAGAGGAAATGCCCTGGCATAAATTCAGTATGGTGGAAACATCAGAGATCAGACTATCAGCATATGCAAAGAAATAGGTTAGAAGAAGAACTTGAAGAAATGTTCTAGGGAGAGGTGGCAGGACTGTGTTTTACAGAGTGGTGTCATTTCTGACATAGGCAGGATAAGGTAGTTTAGGTAAAAGTTGATTTTGGACTAGAATGTAAAAACTTCATGCACATTTTGTGTGTTTACTGCTACTGAATTTAGAAGCTAGATTTGTCCCAATATATCGAAACAACACTCATCAAACTCTGTAAATTGAGGTAAAATATTTAGTGTCACCAAATAAATAAAATCAGGTAAACAGTCAATAATATTGGGTCCATCTATGCCATGACAAGATGCACTGGCCAGGAATGCCAGGAGCAAAGTTCATCATCCGCACAGTTAAACTTAGCTCACTACTTCCCAAACCTAAGTCTGTGGGAAAGGTATGTACCTTCTGTGTTATAAGCTTTACGAATTAGTTGTTGGTGAAATAAAAATAAAGTAAGAAAAATTGGATGAACTTTTCCACCATATAAATTTATCTCTAAAGATATTTTTTATGTTTGTATTTTTGTCCTTTCTGTCCTTTTTATTATATAACATGACTTCTCTCTTTTGTGTGAAGTTATGATAATAAATAGCACTTGTTCTTGCTATCTTGTTTTTAAAATGCCATAAAAATACACCAACTTTTATTTCAGCTGCATTTGTTTTTTGGAAATATTTTCAGTTTATGAAATTTAAAATATAATCTAAGAAGCACTGAAACAGAGGGTCTAAAATTTTAGACATTAATGAACTCTCCATTATTTACAAATATCTGGATGTCATCATTTAGTCAAAATATTTTGGCATAATATAAACCCACCTTTGACTGCTTTAAATGGGGTCTTTGAGTGATCTATCAAAAGCACAAAGTCTCAGTCAAGGAAAAGGACATAAATCAAAAGCCATCACTGAATTCAGGCAATTCATGAGTCTAGCAACTGATAATATCTTATTACTTTTTGTGCTGTAAAACAAAGAGATAGAGTTGGAGTTGAAGATGGAGTAGAGGGAAGGAGAGAAGGAAAGGGAGACAGAGAGGGAGAAAAAGAGGAGAGAGAAAGTAAGAAATGTAACAGAAGTCAGAAATATCAAGAACAGAGTGGCTATTGTTTGGATTTGAAGGTCAAGTACACAGTTTTCCATCCTACTATTAACAGCTTAGTTCCAGGCAGTCTTGCATTCTAGAAATCAGTACTCATTTCATTGCCTTTTGAGAATCTGACCCAATCTTTGTAATGTAAGCATCTGGATAAATATGTGTTTATCCTGAAGATAATCATGGTACCATGGGAAACCTATAACTTTATTGTGTAGTCATGTATGACTTTCGATATAATTTTTCCATCTTCTTTTCCTGTGTTAAATATATAAGAAGAGCATTAGGCTTTGTAATAATTTTTCATTATTCTACATAATGCATTGATAGTGTCTGCTAACAATGCCTTTTCTTGTTTTTCTTTACTCAAATAGAGCTACATTAAAGGTCATGAAGATTTTATAGGGAAATGCTTAATCTAAACATTTATAAATAAATAAGTAGAATGAAAATTAAAATAGACTCATTAGAAAAGATCATGGTTTGCCTACTATGATTATTTGGGAGGTAATAATTTGGTACGATATTTTGATTAAAGTCTCTATCAATTATAATTTATTTTCTTCTTTTGATCTATTTTATTAGATTAAAATAAATTATTAAATGGAGTTCTTATGTAAGTATCTTGAATTTCATAAAACTCTTTTTGGAACTACATCACAAAAGAGTATAAGCTATTTGTAATTGAACATGGTGCCACTTGAAATTATATGAGTTGAATTGAGCTTTCCTTCCAGAATATCTATATATTTAAGCTTAGCATCTACATTGCTTTCTATTAAATAATAATAAGGATGATAATAGCACTTTTGAGCACAAACTATTTGCTTTGCCATATGATCCACATATCTTCTATTTTGTCATTAAGTAAATCATAGAAACACTAAATCATTTGGTGAATCTGGAATAAATAGAATGCTTTATCAACCACATTTAAATTTAAAGAATATGGAGTTCATTAATGAGAACATGTCTAAAATGGCAGTTTTGATTGCAATTCTACATTTCTCTTTATGGTTGCAGAGAATGTAGGAGTCAAAGTAATGTCTCATCTAGAGAGATACTGACTTAAACCCACAAGGTGTAATTGGCTTACTGGGATTTACCAGAGTCAAATAGTTTCTATAGAAATTTAGGCTTTACTTTAAAATTATATTTGTTGTTATTTGACTGATTATGCACATATTAAATATCTTAAAAGGTAGTGAGATATTAAACATCTCACACTGATGAGTATTTATATTATTTCACATGCTGGTGTATGTCATGGTAAGATTCACATAACAGACACTGAAAAGAAACACCTAAATTGTGAAGGACTAGAGACAAAGTTGAATTCTTTAATGTGAATTGCAGGTAAATGTGTCTACATACAGAAAAAACAAAATCATGCATCTAAAAAAAACCCAAAATATTAAATAACGTAAGATCTAGATTTAGAGAAAAGCTCTCTAATTTTAACCTAGATATTTTTTGGCCTGGAAAGTGGTGAGTAAACCTAAACAGTCCAGAATTTGCCATGGCTTACTGCCATGAGCATTTCAAAAAGGCTCTTCTTGCAGTAATAAAGCAATGCAAAGAGTCCCTGAGAGAGAGGAACATCTGAAGAAATTGCAGCAAAAGGAATGATGAGGCAAGGTTAAGTGCATTTGAAAGTAATCAAAAACAGCTGCTGACACATACTTCAGGAAAATATTATCTTCTTTTTAATAAATGATCCAGCAGTAACATTTTTTGAAGGGTAGTTTGTTTTCAGAGTGATTTCATTTAAAAAACTACTGAAGACTTTTAAGTTGTCTGTACCTAGGAACCAATAATTCTCCCGGAATGCTTTTGCGAAATTCAACCTGTAACATATTTTTCAATTGGATAAATATTTTCATTATTTGGAATTATGATATAGAAAGTCATGATATTTGTAATTTATCATTCAGGATAGAGATATTGACAAGCAAAAATATTTTAATGTTCTTAAAATTACCATTATATTTAATATTAATTTAAATTGAAGTACATACTGCTCTTCTTTCTTATCCTTCACCACATAAAATTACTGATATGATAACCAGTTAGCACACTTGTTAAGATAAGTTTTTTGTCTGCTCATCTGGATCCTAATTTCCTAGTTATGCAAATGGGTAAACTTTGACTGAGTATTTACTATGCCAACTATTATTCTAGGCTTTTAGATGATCCAATTTCACTTTCACAATAACTCTTGGCAGATACGTTATTAATCCCATCTTCCAAACACTGAGACCTAAGTATTATAAGGAACTCATTCTAGTTTACACACCTAGTAAATAAGGATAGTGGTGCTGCTAGTGTTTTTACCTATAACTAGATGACTTTATGTTCTATAGCTTTAGTATTTGTCTTCCTGTAACATTTTCTACTTGATGCTTAGAGGTCACTTACATAGATTCTGTACCTTTCTGATTTAAGTCTCACCATGTCTCTTAAATGATCTTCCCATTGATTAATCATTGATCTCTGTGTAAAAATCTCTTGGTTTAGATTCACTCAGGGCCCAAACTCCATTGGTTTGTTGTTTGGTTGGTTGGTTGGTTGATTGGTTGTTTTTTTCTACCTACTCAGTTTGGTCTCTCTGGTATTGGGTTAGAATTAAAGAGTTTAGAGTAGAGTTTAAAGCTGGAAGAAAAATTGAAGGACATCTAGTCTATTTTATGAACAGCTCTCCTTAAACATCATTCAATCAATGAGAGAATATGTCTATTGATATAGCCCCTGCCTCTGGTAGGAGTCCTTTTCATCCTCACCCGGTTCAGAGTACTTGAAATTTCAGTCATATATTAATGTTTTGCAATTATTTGGACACTGGTGAGAGGAATAGAATTTAAATTCAGATATTATGTAGTGTATTCTTTGTTCTTTCTCTCGGAAGACTAATAGCTCTTATTTATTTCAAATATGATTCACATAAATGAAACTCTTTCCCTTGATGTATTTCTTTTCTTTCTTTCTTTCTTTCTTTCTTTCTTTCTTTCTTTCTTTCTTTCTTTCTTTCTTTCTTTCTTTCTTTCTTTCTTTCTTTCTTTCCTCCTTCCTTCCTTCCTTCCTTCCTTCCTTCCTTCCTTCCTTCCTTCCTTCCTTCCTTCCTTTCTTTCTTTCTTTCTTTCCAAATATATTTTATTTATTTATTTTTAGAGAAAGCAAAAGGGAGGGAGGGAGAGAGGGAAAGAAACATCAGTGTGTGGTTGCCTCTCATGCACCCCTACTGGGGACCTGGCCCACAACCCAGGCATGTGCCCTGACTGGGAATTGAACCAGTGACCCTTTGGGATACAGGCCTGTGCTCAATCCACTCAGCTACACCAGCCATGTATTTCTTTCTTTCACTTTCTTTCCTTTTTGTCAGGGTTAGAGGTGAGATAAGACTAGTCTCACTATTGACATGTTTCTCATGAAATTTAAATGCATCTTTTAAACATTTGTTAACAATTTCTATAATTTGTGTTGCTATAATTTAATATTAGTAACTTGGTAATATAGAAAAGAAGCCATACGAGTTGAGGATGGTGGGCTATTAATTATAAATTTCCTGACATGAGGGAATGCTAATTCTGGAGAAAGTCATTTATGTAAATGATTGTAATAGTTGACAGTGTGACATAAGTCATGAATGATTCGAGGAAAATATTACAAAAAAATTAAATCTGCCCTGGCTAGTGTAGCTCAGTGGATTGAGCATAGGCTGTGAACCATAGGGTTGCAAGTTTGATTCTCAGTCAAGGCATATGCCTGGGTTGCAGGCCAGGTGCCCATTGGGGGCCTGCATGAGAGGCAACCACATGTTGATGTTTCTCTCCCTTTCTTTCTCCCCCCTTCCCTTCTCTCTAAAAGTAAATAAATAAAATCTTAAAAAGAAGAAGGTAAATCTATGAGAATTTCTTGGAGCTTGCATTTGAACTAGCTTATAAGGGTGGGTAGTGCTAGGCCAAGGTGGCAGGAAAGAGAACATGAGGAGATAACTGGTGTGGAGTCTCAACTCAGATGGTAGTGATTAGGTCTTGAATGCTAAGTTCAAGTGTTTGAACCTTGTCCTCTACTAAAATAATATTTCTAATTATATTGGGAGGCAGTAGGAGAAATAGATACATCAAAGAAATTTATCAAATAGCCAATGTCCTCGGGCCAGGGCTGAGACAGAGGAGGGGTCTGCATTGCCACTGCCTCTCCTTGAAAGGCACTGTCTACGTTTAATGATGATGAAAAGGCTCTACTATGTGTGTGCTGGAAAAATCTGAATCATTGATTCAGGACATAGTTCTGGAGACTCTCCAACATTTCTAGGCCTTGGGAGGGGGGTTGTGATGGTTTATGTACATAATTTTGATGAAAGCAGATGTTTAAAGAAAACCTCTTTGCTGATGGTCAATAATTGCCTTTCTGTTTGAAAGTGAATTTCCAATTAATCTTATTTTTATATGAAAATATTTTTTCACTTAAAGTATAGTTCTAACAGTTTAGTACTTGCCCATTCACACCAAAAGCAAATTTGGAGAGCTTTAACAAACAGAAAAATTAAGGTCAGGTAGTATAATTAATTTAATTCATGTTTTTACAAAAGGCCAACTCAGCTTCTTTATATATGTCCGTTACAAAATTTTACAAAGAATGTGGTTGAAAAGATTAAAATTCTGCAATAAAATGAAACCTCGAACAACCTAGGAGGCTAAACCATGTTTCCTCCTACCAATTCTGCTAGTGCTTATCCTTCTAGCTAATGACTTCGATAAAATTAAGCCACTTACACCAGTCTTTGTAATATTAAAGACATTTTATATGTAATACTGTCCATTCTAATCCATTGCTAAAAGAGATTCCACCAGACCGGTTGTGAGGACAAGGGATTTCTCTTCCTTTCTTCTATAGCACTGTGTGTCTTGAGAATGACATCAGGAAACTAATGACTACCATTCCCATTTCAAAATGTAAAAAAAAAAAAGTTTGGCTTCTATATATTTTGTATTACTGTGAAGAGAAACCATTGATTGGTAAGTACAGCAAGGAGTAGTCGGATCACCATGTACCAAATCTGTGTTTGCATGGGACCTCAGATTAACACCCAATGTCTTGCTTTGTTACCTTGCAGAAATGCTGGAATCCAACAATCTGATCACTTTCAATGGCTTGGCCAACAGCTCCAGTTATCACACCTTCCTTTTGGATGAGGAACGGAGCAGGCTGTATGTTGGAGCAAAGGATCACATATTCTCATTCAACCTGGTTAATATCAAGGATTTTCAAAAGGTATTTATTTTAATATATGCACTACAGTACTTTTGAAACATCTCAAGAATTCTCTAGATATATAACAGTGTGACAATTGAAAATTTGTTTAAATGGGTACTTCACCTTTTCAGATACAAACATGAGTAATGCATTGATTTGACTATCACAAGTCAATGGATGCAGTAAACCATAAAAATCCTCAGGGAGAAAGCTATAGTGTTTTCCAAAAATGATATATCATTATATCATTTTTCTTACATAAAATTAAATAAATACCTGAACCATCATAAAAATATATTATAATTTATTTCATGCACTGTGTATATTATATATGTATTTATATATACATATAAAATAAATGTATACATCTTTATGTGACCAGCAAATGCAGAGTTCATTAATCATTATACACATGCCTAATCTGGTACATCAATCGTGCTTGTAAGTAAAATTTATTGGAAAACTGGAATTCATTTACATATTGTCTATGTCTGCTTTCATTCTACAATGGCAGAATTCAGTTATTGTGATAGAGATCATCTGTCTCAGGAAGCCTAAAATATTTACTATCTGGCCTTTTAAACAAAAATTTTACCAAACACTTATCTGGAAGATCAATTTTCAGTGTCAGGTTTTTACATATGTGGTCATTTAGATACTACCCATTTGTCACTTTTATTCATATTCTTTATAGTGTTTCTGGCTTATTTAATTAATGAGGTATATAGTTTGGTACATAAACATTGATTGAAAATCAGTGGATATTGTGCTACTTGAGTCTATATGCTATACTCTCTAAATGAACCATTTTCCCACAGTTCAATATTTCCAGTCTTCTTTAAGGAACAAAGATCCTTATGCAAAATCTTTTACAATAGTACCAGTTTAACATGTTTTTAAGAGTGCATACACTTCGGTATTTATGTATGTTAGTTTTTGCTTCTTAACACATAGGGTTTTAAGGTGGTGTGCCTCAAATTCTTATAAACTGTAATCGAAAGAGCAATACTTTTTTATTGTGTAAAAAGCTTTTATTCTGTTTGAAGAATATTGCTTTGGGGATAAAATGAAGATTTAAATTCAAAGCTGATCCAGATCTCTACTGCACTAAACCTAGGACTCACTTTGTTTCTATTATTGAAATACTAAAATTCTGAATATGTATAAAGAGATTTGATTCCTTACATATAGGCATATAAAATAGCGATACTGGTATGTAATATCAATACACAATACTTTAGAATTAGAATATAACATTTAAAAATCACCTTGGAAAATTCTTTTCTGACTTTTTGATCTGTCTGGTTTTTAAGCCAGCATAGATGATAGCAGTATCCTAACATCATCCGTTATCTAAGAAAAACTGCTTATTCCTGTTTTCTGAAATGATAACAACATTTATCTTAGGGTCTTTCATAAAGGTCACAAAATAAGCAAATTTCTGTTGTTTTAGTGAATGGAAATTATCCTTTAAAAATGAATGAAAAATCTAAGACAATTATAAATATTTGCTATTTTAATAATAAAAGTTTATTTCAGTTCAACTTTGGGATGTTTATATTTTGATCATTTTGTGAAAATCATATATAAATATAAATATATATGTACATATCTACATACCTACAGATAGACAATATAGGAGCATATATCACTTCATAATGCAATATTTAATGTATTTAACATTTTCCACTGAATAGTCTTTTTGGTTTACATATTAATTAGTTTTAAAATTGAAAAGATTAAATCATCATATAAGTTAACCAATAATTTTATATATGAGAAAAATCCTAAGGCCACTTGAATGCCTAAGATTTATCACCATTCCTCTTCTACCAATTAGACTTTCTTATATTATTATTTGTTAATTATTGCATTATTCTCCACATGAACAGCTGTAAACCTACATTTGTCCTCCCTCATATATACTGAAAGAATGAATTAATTAAAGTTAGGTGACTTGCCCACTGCCATAATGTTCTTGTTAAATCTCCTGCTCTTGAATTTAAAATCATTATTCTAGTAATGGAAGACATATTTTAATAATAAAACATCCCATTTCAAACATATTACTTAGTTTTAATTTGATTTAATAGGCAGTATATCACACTGCCCATGAGAGTAAGTACAATTTACTTAAATATTACATCTGTTTGAATACATTTATATACTAAGTGCTTTTTACCCTATTTTTAATGTTACTTAACAAATTTTTTCTACACTTCTACTACTGTGATAAACTCTAAAGGGTATAATACTATGTCATAATTTTTGCAGAACTTACAAAATGATAAAGATAAAGGTTTGTGGATATAAAGGTAAATACTAGGCCAATCCTTGTTAGATACAAAAACATATTTTCAGACTTGGAAGGACTATGGAAGGATTCCCGGCCATGATAAAAGGGTGCAATCTCTTTGAAGCATAAATAGTTATTAAATAACTAATTAAGAGAGGCTACTATGATTAGAAGCATAAAGAAGGATGGCGTAAAATAGATCATGAAACACTTTGAGTAGTATAATGGATAAGAAATTTAGACTTTGTTAGTTAAGTGAGAAATTTTTGAAAACAGGAGCCAAAACATCAACAGGTTAACAAATGTATGTATATTTGTGTATATATATACACATACACACACGCACACATTACTCTTGAACTCTAGAAAGTTGAAAGTATACACACTTCTCTAGTATGATATAATTTAGCACAAATATTACCAAAATTATATTAATTTTTCACATAAGAAAGAAATCACAAAATGAAGTCTATGTTGTCTCAACAGAACAATCAAGATGTAGGAAACTATAAGAAAGCAAACTGCCTTGTTGAGTTAAAAATTATGTTTTCATAATCTGAATTTTGCACAACCTTACTAGAAAGCTGAATAATTTTAGCTCTGGTATATATTATTATTGTAGAGTCCCCAGGATAATGTATATGGTATCTTCCTCTGTTGTAACCATTAACTGAGAAGAGATCATTGGCCTTTCTATAGCCAGTGTAAGGCTACGGCTGTGGAGCCTTTGGAATGCAACCACCAAGCAACCTTACTTGGAGTAAGGAGTCAGGGTATAAAAATGGGGTGGACATGCATTCGCCCCTCTATGGTGTTTCTGACTGTGTGACTACTTTGTAATAACCTTGTGGAACTAGTCCAATAACAGTTCAAATTTATATACCACACACAGACATATATGTAAAGAAAAGCACATGAAAAAGAAAAAGAATATGTAAATTAAGAGATTTAAATAGTAAAAATTAATGCACATCCAAAAATGTTTAGGGCTTTTCATTGTGATATGGACTTGAAATGTGTATGCCATCATAGGTTATTTCAATATGTCCTAAATTCTTGTTCATAAATGTATTGTATTTTGCTTTTTAATACCCTAGATTGACTATCACAGCCTTTGTCCAAGTTTATGACCATTTATATTCAATTTTCTGGAGATTCCCAATGAATGCTAATCAGTCATTTTGAGATTAAAAGTTTTTTAGCTGACATGAATGATTACCTGCTACCATCTCTGGACTTTTACATAAGATTTCCACACACACACCCAAAATTAACTAATGATAGCAGAAGATAAGGTTGAATAAAAAACATTAAGTTTATTGGCCCCAGGAGAGATAGACTTCATTGGAATTGCTGAGGGAAACTAAAATTTTATATTAGAACTTAGATGAGGGTATATGCATTAACATTACTGAGGAGAAATGTATCCACAGACCTCGAAGCCACCAGTAACACCTCAGTTTGTCAACCACTGTCACTGAATTCATACAACCTTTGGAAGGGTGAAGACCAAAAATTAGGGTTGAAAATGCAAACAATTACTTCTCAATTAGTCTGTTTTGCCTACAGTGAAGAGGGTGATTATTTTTAGAGCTATTTATTTGCTTCTTCATTTCCCCCTTTATTTTCTGAAAGTAAAATAAACCTACTCTTCCCTATTTTCCCTGTAAAAAAAAGATTTCTTCTTAAGATGGGTATTTTCTAACCCTATAAATGGTTCATTCAAGCACACTCTTCTGAGATTTGGATTAGGGTAATGAATCCAGAGCGACCAATGTTAAAATTTCAAAATCGCTATTTCAAGATACTGGTTCACTGAGAAGAATGTAAGCCATATTCTGTGCCTATTTCTACTTCTCTTTACTAGATGCTCATATCCTCCCAAGATGGCCTCTCTGTCCCAACCTGCTTTGGAGTTCTTTCCACCACACACTCATTAGTTCCACAGGCATGCCTTGGAGATATGGTGGTCTGCTTCCAGACCTCTATTGATAAAGCAAGTATCTCAATGAGGCGAGTCAAAATCACTTTGCTGGTGGAGGGTCTTGTCTTCCATTTGTTAAAAAATGCCACATATGTGAGGTGTAATAAAACAATGCGCAAGGAAACAAGGTATGCCTGTCTTGACTGCAGGAATTTCTGTGTTGCTCGGTTTTCCTATATGAAGTCTGTCCAGAAGGTACCCAGCCATGTACTACGAATAATAGAGACATTTACTGAAGAAGATACAAGAAACATTATACATAGAACAATGACACCTCGGTTCCTTCAAAGAAGAAAACTTGAGACCTCACACAGTTCTCCCAATTGCCATCAGGTGTCCTGTCATAGTTTCCTGAATCTCGTCAATGAAATTTTATCAGTCTGAAATCTCTTCCCTTTCAAAGGTGATTTTAGTTTTGAGAAAAGCCAGAAGTTTCAGGGCTCCAAATCTAGGCTGTAGGGGGGGCTGAGTCATCAGGGTAACTTGATGTTTTGCCAAAAACTCTGCACCAAACATGATGCATGAGTGGGCAAGTTGTCTTGAGGAAGCTGCCAATCACCAGTTGCTCATGGCTGTGGCCCTTTTGCATCTCTCAGCCCAAAAAGAAATGTTGAGTAGTGCTGCTTATTAATTGTTTGACCTGGAGCAGTGTTATCACAATGGACAACACCTTCCCAATCAAAAAACTGAACTCAGATGGTCTTGATCTTGCTGTGACTTTGCCATTCCTTCTTCTTGACCATCTTTGAAGCATTTGTGCCACACTTTTATTCCTGTGGCACTCATTGCATCATCCCTAAAAGGCTTCTGAATCATCCAAATAATTTCTGTGGAGGAATGTTCAAGCTTATCCCAAAATTTGATGCAGATTTGTTGCTCTATTCACTCATTTTGAATGCTACAGCAACACTGTACATACACTCTCTCAACAGAGTCTACTGCCCCCCACTGACTAGTACAGTGAAGTCATTGTTCATGCATGTTCATTCCAGTCCACTCTCCTTGTCTGCCAGGTTACATCAATGTTGGGCAAATCATTCTCATTATATTAACAATGGCTGGACTTTTTGTGGACAGAACTCCAAAAAATCCACATGGGTACCCAAAGAGTTAATGATTTAAGCTTATACCAATTAACTGATACCACTGAACAATGTAAACCGAAAGCTTCTTGCCACATAATGTTTTATGGACCTTCCCTTATCTCAGTTTCCCAGCTTGGTCTAATATACTGTAATGTTGGATCTAGTATTGAGAACTTAACTGGCATAAAATAATGTTCCTTCTCTACCCTTAGATTGTGTGGCCTGTATCTTACACCAGAAGGGATGAGTGCAAGTGGGCTGGAAAAGATATTCTGGTAAGGATAAATCTATGAAATAATTGTAGTAGTTGAATAAAGTAATTTATTACTCTGTCATCATTTTTGTGCTTGTGGATTTAATCATTCTTTAGAAACAAAATAATAGTTAATTTTGGATACTTACATTTGTATGTAAAGTATTGACAGTTTTATATAAAGTAGGTTAAAATAACAACATGCCTAAATAAAGCAAACCTATGTTCTCTTTGATGATTTTTATATATTCAAAAGAATAAATGCAATATTGTAGCACATATATTAAATAATTCAACTTCTTTGTACAGATTGGCTTTAATATGTCAGTTCCTCCTGAGTTTCTTTTGAATGATATGAAATATTACCTCTAGCCATAATTAAATTACAAGTCCTTTCTTCTTTCTATTTTTTTCTTTTTTTTTACTTTATATGTGCCACATTTTCCTCTTTCCTTTTTTGCCTGTCTTCCTCCCTTCCTTCACTCCTCCCATCCTTTTCTCCTTTCCTCCCTCCCTTCTTTCTTTCCTTCCTCCCTTCCTTCCATTCATCCATTAAATAAATATGGATTGAGAAATGTTTATGTAACATACTCTAAAATATATAATTTGTTAATTGCAAAAAAAATAACTATATAACAGCATTGTCCTGGTTACTGCAGAACAAAAGATGGATGGTAAGCAATTCCTATAATGTCTTTACCATTGTAAAAAACAAGGCCATTGTTCCTGAGGTAAACTTTAGCAGTACAGTTAAGTGGGCTACTGCTTTTAGGTATAGCCAAGTATGTGCACAGATCATGAAAGGTGGTTATAATCATTTAAATCAATGAACAAAAAAATCCAGCACTTAAAATACAATTTGTATTATTTTATATTCTATCACATGTTTTCGGATGTCTAAAACAAAAGTAAATAGTTTAAAAGTTTTGTTTATGTATTAGAATTTGCAAGAAATTTACCCTATGCACCAAAAGACATAAATAAACCTGTATATGTGTAAATAGATATATTGACATATTCAAGGGACAACTTGATTGATTGGTAGCAGTTGCCTAAGATAATGCACAGACATATCTTAGAGATATTTTGGGTTCAGTTACACACCACTGTAATAAAGCAAGTATTGCAATAGAGTGGTAACCTTTTTTTATTTACTGATGGATGGTTTTGCCTTCAATCTGTAAAAAAAATGTGACATTTGTGAAGCACAGTAAAGCAAATATCAACAAAATGAACTATGTGTGTGCATATTTAGAATGATTTAGATGGAATCAAGTTCATAGAAAAAGATGCATCAATCTCGTAGCCATGCAGGTGAAGGAAGGCAGATAATGTTTCACACAGCACAAGTGTTCACCATCCTGATTAATTTCATGTCAGCAAACACAGAAAATTCATATTTGAAAATCCCATTTTATATATAGTGATTATAAATCACATTAACCTTCATACTACAGTAAACATTTTTGTGCTTACATGAAATTGGACAAAAAATAAGTGCACTTTATCAAATATTATACCATCCCAAATGACGAATATATTGGGACTATTGGAAAGTAATAGATATGAAGTAGGAGTCCAGATAATTCAAAGGAAATAAGACATCATTTCATAACACATAATAAAGATTCTGAAAACTTATACATGGTGTTTCACGCATTATAGTAGAGATAGATAATTATGTGTCCGCTGAGAAATGGACTTTTAAAAGTTTAATTTTATGAGGATATTAGCCATACTACTCTTTTCAATAGCAACTAATTAATGTAATATGATAAAATGTTTGTGCTGTGGTTATTCGTTTATATTGTACATTGTCAATTTACTTATTATGGATTTTAAGTTCTCTTTGTTGACACTCACTTAATGAAAGTAAGAGACAACAATTTTCAGATATTTTAGTTCAAGAAAAAATATGTAGTATTCCTCTACAGTAAGCTATGTTCAAACATTAAACTATGTTCAAATAGTAAAATGTATTTTCTACTATTTTTCTAGAAACCCATCTTATTGCTTTAATGTCGCTTTTCATTGACCTAGTATTCAAAATGTATTTTATACATTTGGAATTTACTTTATTAAAATGTATTTTAGTTTTTAGGTAACGCCATTTATGTACTTCTATTTAAGTACCCATCTCATTTAAATAGAATACGTGCCATTGATTCTTTTGGGGCTTCATATACAGTCTCGTTTTTCCTTCATTTCTTTCTTATATGATTTTAGAATAGTGGCTCTTTGACTCCCCAGGATTTATAATATTTCTATCTTAATAAACTTTCAAACATAAATAACATTAGTATTTTTACTGATAATTTCTTAAATAACCATTTAGAAAGAAAGAACCCCTTAGGTAAAGAGTATTTTCATCATTTTCATTCAACACCTGATTTTTGAACTGATACATGGACAATTTGATGGAAATTCTGAACTCTATCTTGAGTAAATAATAGTCAGCTGTGACTTATGGACAATAATTCCTTTCAAAGAGCTCTTGTAATGCTGAAAACCACAAGAATGAGGCTTGCGTGGTTTTTGCAGCCATTGGGACTCCAAGACAGTATTGTAACCAAAATAGGAACTGACCTGAACAATAAGAGAAAAGTAGACTAATGACCTCCTTCAGTGCTCTCTTTGGTTTCTGGAAGCTGAGTTCACCTTTTCCCTTCTGGCTTTAGTGTTCTCTCACCAAGCCCTCTGGAAATAAAACTTCTTTAAACAACCGGTCCTGGGGAAAGTGCTGTCTTCTCAGAATTAGATTCAGATGCAAGGATACAATAATAAATACATTAAGAAAAGCCGGGCAAAGATGCTGGTTAATATTATGTACCTCGAGAGCGGGTGAAGAATGTGTCGCTGAGTGTAACATCATACATAAAACTGAACACTCTCTGCATTCTTCCAGGCAGCAGGAAAAATACAAACCATCATTTCTCACGGCTCAGCTTTGTGTCAAACACATATGTTAAGTCAGCAACTGGAATTCGAGCAGTTACCCCACAAAGATGGCCTTTGCGGTAAAGAGGGAATCTGCAGCCTGAGACAATTGCTCAATATTCCTTCTCTCTAGAGAGAGAGAGTAGTGCACATAAACGTGTCTGAGGCTGAGGCTGCTGATGACATTTCTGACAACAACATTAATATAAATTTCATTTTTCCTCTTGCAGAAGTGAATATGCAGGATATATACTATTATGCCTCTTTTCTTGGTGGTGTAGGCTCTAAACCTATATATACGTTGTTACGGCATTTCTATACTAGAGGAGTGAACTGCTCATGAACTTTTCCATTGTTGTTACTTGAGAGTTGTAATTTATAAAAAGATGTATAATATATGATATTATTGGACAGAGACCCAGAATAAGGAGATAAATGCAATCCACGTATATCTATTCTGACTGCTATTATCCACTTTACTTTTTTTTTCTATTTTTCTGGTGCTTAAAATCCACTTTGTTATTCACAATAACATTTCTATTGAGGGATTAACTTCCTTGACCCTGGTTTGCAAATGAAAACTGAATACATGCTAAACTGTTAGAAGAATCTGTTTCGAATCAATAGCTCTCTGAATCTTCTTTGTTTATCCTATTAAACCATCTCTCATTGCCCTGTTTCCATAAAACCAAATGGCAACCGTATGACTGTTAGAAATATTTTGAATATCACTGGAAATCAAAATTTCAACCATCTGAGATGAACAAAAAAATCCGATTCTCATAACATCCCCATCGTTTGGATACATTTCAAAGTGGAGTATCATGCACCTGAATTTTGGGACATTCTTGAGATTCTTGAGGGATTTATTTTTATATTTTTGTCTTTAGTAGTTATTCAATTTTAATGCTATGATATATTATAACATGTTTGTCAAAATATTCTGGCTCAAATTGCAGGCCCTCAATACTAATTTTTGCCAAGTGAACACAGTTGAGACTTTAAAGCTATCTATGCATCTGCAAAGCATCCAAAATGCATGTTAGTCCTTGAATTTCATTTACTTTTTCAAAGGTCAAAGTTGACAATGAGTTTAATATTTTCTTATTTTATTTTAGAGACTTCAAGGAATTATAGCAATTTATTAAATGGATAGTTTGAATTACCTCATATTCTACAAATATTATAAAGTTTTTATTAAATCTCTAAACCCTATTTACAACATAATTATCAAGAGAAGACTTTTCATGAGTCTCTCGCACTTCTACACATCTGGTGAAGAAAGGGATTAGTTGTCTATTTTGCAGAATATTTTTAGATATTCGTGTAGGGAAGAGACTTGGAATGTAGTGTCTCCCTGTGAAGCAAATGGCTAGTTTACAAACAGCCTTGAGAAGCAGAGACAATGTCTCCATCAGTGCAAAGGGTAGGTGTGCTTACAGTCCAGTATGATGAACATAACATCTTCCTCAAGATCTAGAACGTTTGACTACCATGAAACACTCAGATTCTCCCAACCCAGGGTTCCTCTTCTATAGACCAACTCAATGCATTTGCTGGTGTCACCTGGCTCTCTTCTCACTGCCCAGGGGGAATTGAAGCTTGGAGAGTTGGCATGAGATGTGTTAGTACTCTGAATACTGCTGCTTCTGTGAGTAATAAAAGTCTTTTATCTCTAACCCAGGAGACCTGTATCTTCTGTCAGAGTCCATGAAACTATGCCAGGGTAACTTATCTTACAAGTAAGGCAAAAATCAGATGCTTTACAGTTCTGAACAGCATTGATTACAATTGATTTTCATGGACACAGTAGGTCCTCTCACAAATGAAAGGCTATATCAGTTTATTCATTTTTAAACGTGACTCCCATAATGAGACTGATGACACTTCAGATATACAGACAACTTTTTTTTTTGATGAAGGCCAGTGAATACTTTGTCTTTTAAATATCAGAGAAATAAGCACAGGTTTTCAGGTGCACACACATGCAGGTGTATTGCTGCTTGAGGGTAAATTTCAGGGAAAGGAAACAAAAGGATTACAGTTTTAGTTTGGCATTCAGAAGTAGTCGTGGTGATAATAACTACTTTCAACACTTATTGAAAACTTGCTATATATACTTGCTTGGTATTGTTCTAAATGCATTATTTTTATTAGCTTATTTATGTAACTCGTATTTGGACACAAGATACACATCTCAAAGCAATTGGATGAACCCATTTTGTATCTCAGGTAAGAGATACATGGGAAATGAAGCTTGACCATTAAAATTGCATTAGGAACTAAGTTTTATTCATATTTTTAACTTACATGTTCTACTGATACAAGGAAGAGTGGTGGTACTCAATGTGTCTGGATTGCCCTGGACCAGGTCACATACATATGAACTTCATTTTTTTGGAAATCTTTTGATTCTGCATTAAAATTTAAATGCGTTTTAAGTTTATATTTGCAAGTATTCAGTCCAGCACTTATAATAGAGACATTATATAAACATTCTCTGAGGGCTTAGGGATTTTGATTGTATTCTTTTTTTATTAGAAATTTAAATCATATCATTAAGTGGCTAAAATTAAATGGAACTATTTGTCATTGACAAATTATTATTTAGATTTGATTGGACACCATATTTCACCCACACATCAATATACATACTTTTTAGAGTACAGTAAGAATGTTTTACTCCGTAAGTTTCATGGGAATGATTTGGACGGTTCCTCTGGGACCAGGATTTCAGCCAATGTTATCTCACGGCGTAGTTAGCAGATTGTTCCAAGTTCATGTGATATGTAGGTTCTAGTAGTTGTCACTGGTATTTTGTTTCTTTATGTATTTGATAATCTTCATGAATAAAATTCTACTGGTTTCTGAGGATACACTAACCATCATAATGTAGATTTAACAAGAACTCTGGAAATATTTTTCTTAGATACTCTCTTTCTCAATGACTCAAAGCAAATAAGCTTTGGTTAACTTTTTAACCCAAACTGCTCAATTTGATTTCGAAATATAGCAATAAAAAGCCACTTTTTATGTCCACAAGACATCAAGAAACTTTCTTAAAGTTTTATTTATATCATTTCATTTTTACATATTTATACTTGCTGCAGTTTTCAAAAGCAGTAAGAAAAACAGGTTGCAGCGCTGGCTGGTGTAGCTCAGTGGATTGAGCACAAGCCTGCAAACAAAAGGATCACTGGTTCAATTCCCAGTCAGGGCACATGCCTGGGCTGCAGGCCATGTTCCCAGTAGGGAGTACACGAGAGGCAACCACACATTAATGTTTCTCTCCCTCTCTCCTTCTTTTAATTTCTTCTCCTATGTCTAATTATAAATAAATAAACAAAAAATCTTAAAACAAAAAAAATGGGATGTAAAATACAGTATGCTAAGTACATGTTATAAACCACCTATAATCAGGGAAAGCCAGTGAACAGTACAAATGTGATAATTAGATAGCACAATATAAAAGAAAATATAAACCAAAAATAGATATTATCAACTTCCCTGGTCCATATGTAATTTCAAAGTGAAAATTGTTCAATGCTTCTTTAAATATAGAAGAGAATTACATTGGGCAACTTTTGCTAATATCATGGTCTGTAGTGGCTATGTGTATAATAATTTTGACCAAGTTTGAAAGTTTCAAATAATTTGCAAGAAAATATTAATAAAATATTAAGCAGTATTTCTAGAACTTCAAAACAAATAGTCAATCTGGAAGTGAAAAAAACAGTCAAATGAGAAACATTTAAGTAAAATGATTCAGTACCTTAGTGCAACAGCCTTCATTTAGTTTATTACATCATTCAAGCCACTTTAAATTTATTTTCTAATTAGCATAGGTTTAAAGATTATATAGTTCAATTAATATGAATAGACATACTTACTTCAAAAACTAGCCATGAAATTATGCCAAGTTTGCTATCCTGGTTTGATCAGATTTAAAAAAAAAATCATCTGACATTCAAAGAAAACAAAATGAAGTATTAACATGGGAAGTTTATTATTATAAATTGATTTTATTATACCATCTTTCTAAATAGTGAAGGTAAACCTATCTCCCAAAATAGACAAAACAGCCCACTCACTATGTCATATGTCAGATGTTTAAAAACCTCAGGTTACAAATTCAAGATTAGATGGCTAATATTATAATTGCTAGACAATTACATCCTAGTTTTACGAGTTATCTCCCTTTGAGGAAGAGATTTCTAACATTCTTTAGTAAATGCTGAGGTATTAGGAAGACATGATTATGGATGATCTGATGTCGGCACAGAGTTAAAAGAAAAAGGTACAAAACATTACTGTTAGATAAGCATGGGGCGGCTTAAATAGAGAGAAGGATGAAGTGAGTGACAGGAACAATCTCACGGATTACTGCTTTGGCATGAAGATGCTAGTATTTGGTTTGCTTGCCAAATAAATTGACCAGAGAAAAAGAAAGTCAACAGATTAACTTCAGGAATTAAGCTTATTAATGGATTTCCATGCAGAAATGAATCCACCCATCGTGATAGGGAAAGACTTTCCCAGCTGCTAGATTATACATTAAAATATTTCTGCACAAACTGCAGATGGGCTGTAGATTTTTTTCTTTTTACATGAATGTTCATTGACCTAAGGCAATGAGTGCTGTACCCCTTCATTTTGGGCTAATTTGTATTTGAACCAAAACAAGTTGTTATGTTTAATCATGAACTGAATGTATTTGAATAGAGATTGTTCATCTTCACAGCCTTCTCTCCTTTTTCTTTGATTTATAGTAAAATTTCACTGTTCCATCCAAAATTTAACAACCTGGAAGGAGGTAATTGGAATTGGAGGTAAATTAAATTCTTTTGTGAAAAGTGTAATTATTGGAAGTTAGTTAAAAACACCTCAATTCTCTTTTAATTTTCATGCATGGAGCAGTTGTTTTGACAGATGGGTGGACTTTATTTTTGTAACCGTCCGGGAAAAGACTGTGTAAAGCAGCCTAATCAGTGCTACATATTTGTGATGTTTGTTTTTGAAGCTCTGTGCATTTGGCTCCTATATCATTTTCAGGGGGTAGACATTTTCTTTCTCATTTATTTTTCCAGGCTAATATCTCTATGTGTAATTCCTCTGAAATTGCACATTTGATCTGAAAGCACTCTAGAAACCCTTTAAAAAATAAGTGTAAATGGTTTGTCACGCAGGATGCTGAATCCTTGCTCCTCAGGTGTGGCCCTGGGGTTTACTGGTTTATAACTGCTTTTACTCTTACTTCTAGGCTAAGTTAACAGTTTATAATGTTGTGGGTCTGGAGTGCATTTCAGTGAAGTTAAACATCAGTGTGGTTGCCTGACTCTTGGGAAGCCAACTTGTTGCTAAGCTTGTCTGTGTATATCAACTTAAATTCCAAAAAGGATCAAGGTTTGAAAATGAATTCATTTTGAACTGATTACATTCCCTTTATTACGTTTGTAAATCCGCCAGTGCTGAGCAAAGCAGTGCGGTTGTTTAATGCCAAAAAGTACATTACATTCTGAGGTTTAAGATCGTCACGGTTCAAGAAAAGGTCAGGAACACTCCTCTTCTGTCTCCCCAGAACAGAAATGTGTGAAGTGTGTTTCCTCTTTTTGCCACGCTTCCTTCTTTTATAATGGAATGTCCAGGCTGCTTCCAAATAAAATGAATATCCTGTTTTGGAACAGTCAGAAACCTTGGCAGCAATAAGCTAGAGAATGAAGGCAAATGAAATATAGGATTAATACTCTTTTATGTAGGTTTTCTGTTTACAGAACAAATCTTTACCAATGTCTCTTTCAAGTTTGGGGTTTTTTTTTTCCTGTCTAGTTCTTTTAATTCACTGTTTCTTCCTCTATTATTGCTGGTAAATTTTCTCGAAGCTATTTGAGCCAATTTTGAAAGTATTTAATTCAATGTATTTGTTTCATTTCAGTCTTAACATACTATAAACCCAGGAAATTTCTCTCCATTTTATTTGCATCAGCCTTCGCTTCAAAATAATAGTGAGCTAGCCCCTGGGCATGGCAACAATACAACCTGCTGCCAACTGGAAAAGTTCAGGGGGAAATGAAAGGGATCGTTCCAGGCCTCAGGCCAACAGGGTGGGTCTGGCCGCTCTGCAGCACAGATAGACGCTGGTATCTGCCTCCCTGGTGCTGAGGATGGTGTGCAGCATTTGCCAGGTTTCACAGCTATAGTTCTGAACTTGATTTTTTTTCCAGCTGCTCTGTAGAGGAATAGTCGTCATGCTGTAGAAGTTCTTCTTTGACAGTTAATAGAGAACACATTAAAATTATGATATTCAGTGTGACTCTCTTCCATCGTTCTCAAAACCCCCAAGAATTTTTTAGCCATTAACTTTTGCCAATTAGTTACCCAATCTATAAGAGATAAGAACCCATATATTCTGATTTTAGGAATCAAAAGCAGTTACTGAGGTGACACGGGCCTTCATTTGTGGTCACAAATATTTGTGTTTGTAAGGAGTGTCCTTCATTTTTTTTATTATGAAGAATTACAGCCTATTCTTAAATTTCTAAGATTTATTTAGGTATGACTAATAGGATTAGAGAATGCAAAATTGCATGAATTGTCTTTAAAAGCATGGCAGACAAACTGTAATCCTGTTCTTTTATAAAATGAACAAAACATCCATCTGGGACTACCACTATTATTTATCAGAATATCCATTTGCTTACCAATATACATGCAGCCAATTTCTTGGTTTCAACATATGGTGATGGAACTGGTTATTTATAATCTTGAATCAGCCCACAATCAGCGATGACTATCTTTACACAAAAGCAGAGTGTGTGGCCACCTACATGTTTCCAAGAAAGTGATGCAATAAAACGGTTTCCTGAAAATGAGTTCTTTGCAAACTACTGAATTTTCTTAAAAGTCCAAGTAAGTCCTTTGGGTAAGACCCATGAATGCTTCTTTTGTAAATGAGTTTATCAGCTGTTTCCCTTCCCACAACCTCTTTCCTCTGCCCAAGCATCCATGCCCTGCTCTCTTGGGGAAAGAGGAGTAACTGTTACAGAATGGGAACTTTGTTGCTAAGAGTCTGAGAGTTAAGTTGTATCAGTTTCACAGTTTTGCTTAAGATGTTACCATGTTCAAAGTGAAACATGGATGAACTCCATGTACGCTTTACCTGAGGAAATTTTTCTTTATAGCAACTTGAAAAATCAGTTGATTTCAGAGCTTGGTTTTAAATGTTATCATGCTTTATCAGACAAACGTGAAAATTGAGATCTTAGTAGCATAAAAACAGCATAAGAACTGACATGTGTTTAGTAGTTACTCTCCTAAACTACTCAGCATATGTTAAGAAATCATAAGGAGCCATAACTCGAAATTTCTATAGTTCACCTTTAGGACAATATAGTTATAGGACATCCTCAGGTTTTATCCTAGAAAAGTCAGTGATGTCGGGAAGCAATGTTTTGAATTTAAAAATCAATTATTCTAATCGAGTTTGGTTATCTGCCACCCTTTTTAGGGAAAGTATAGAATTAAGCCCAATGTGATCAGATGTAAACACAGAATAGAGATGTCACATGGAAATGTGCTTAAATTACTGTAACACCTCATCATAAACTCCCACTGACTATACAAGCTCCAGTGCATTCTGAGCTTTCCCTTTGTGAGTCACAGAGAGTGACTTCAGGACTGTCACCCAGGTAGAGGTGCCAGGACCACCCTGGGCCTCCTGTTTGAACTGTAGTCTACCTTTGATCTTTATCTGCACTTCTTGTTTCACATCTGGGCCTTGATTCCAAATGTCTATAGGCAAAAACATTCAAGTAATGAGGAAAGTGTATAATCAATAAAAAATGATATTGAGTATCATTTTATCACATGAATACTCAGATATTTTCAAAATAGATATGCATTCCATGATGAACTCATATTTTCTATTTTCTACTTATATGTATTCAGTTTTTAAGATTTGTGATTTAATAGTAGGCCATAACATTTTTTAAGCTATTTATAGAGTTTGAGGTTTTCTTCTTACAATATTAATATAGATTCATCTATTTCAAACATTTTACGAAAATTGAGTATTTCTTGGTTGGGATTTTTTTGACAATAAAATTATCCAATTTATATTATGAATATCTGACATTTTCCCTCAAATCTTTCCTGAACATGGGTAATAGAAAACTATTTTCTTCCATTGGATTTGCATACAGAATACAATACCATAATTTACTGTATATAATGTGCACTTTTTGCTAAAATGTTTTAGGGAATATTAAGGATGTGCCTTATACATAAGTAGTACTAATTCCATATCTATATACATGTTTTAAATTATTTTACTTATACTTATGCATTAATAGTGTAACTCTAGAAGGCAATAATGATATCTGTATACAAAATAGTACCCTGGCATGCCCTGGATAATCAGCTTTGTTGAACTTAGGACAAACTTTCAGTGAACACAGTTTGGGCCAACAATTCAGCAAAATGAAATGAAGAGCAACATGTTGTTACCCACCAGAGTAAGGTACATGATGTCCATTGTTATGCACTTGATAGCACAGGTGATGCTGACTTTATTACCACAGGGTGAACAGTGTACAACATTTCTTTTTATGCACTTTAGGCAGACTATTGGAAAATCCCTGGGAAAATGTCAAAACAGTTTTTGCACACTACAAACTTTAAGCTAAAATGTATTAAATATGCTAAAAAGCATGGCAACAGAGCTGCCAAGAGACACTTTAGACCTCCTCCCTGGAGAGTGTCAGCAAACTGTGGGGCAAGAGAAAGAAAAGCTTCTTCAGATGCCTGAGCAGAAGAAGGCAATGATAGGGAAATCTCCCAAAAGGCCAGAGGTGGAGCAAAAGGTAAAACCTGGATTCTGGAGCAGTGTCAAACTGGGATCTCTGTTTTGACCAAGATGATACAAAAAGAACTTAAAAGAATTGCGCAAGAAAAAAAAATCGATGGTTTCTCAGGGACACCTAAATGGTGCTTTAATCTCATGAGGAGAGAGGGATTGAGCATGAGGACATGAATGAAACTTGCCCCCCAACTTCCAGCAGCCTATAAGAATCAAGTTTTGGAATTTCATTCTTATGTTACCAGTCTTCAAAAGACTTACCACTCTGAGCTGTCCCAATGGCCAATATGGATGAGGTCCAATTCACATTTGATGTCCCATCCAACAGAACTGTGGCATCAAAGGAGCAAAGGCCATGGCTGTTAAAACAAGTGGTCGTGAGAAAACACATTTCATTCTTTTAGCCTGTTGTGTAGAAGGGACAAAGCTACTACCTATAATTATCTTTAAAAAAAAACATTTCTAAAAGAAAAGATTCCAAGTAGAGTTATTGTCCATGTTCATGAAAAAGAATAGATGAATGAAGAAGGCATGAAAATCTGGTTTAACAAAGTCTGGTTGCAAAGGCCTACAGGATTAGTTTAAAAAAAAACAGCTTTGCTTGTTTTTGATCACTTCAAAGTCCATGTCACACAAAGTGCAAAAGCAGTCGCAGTGGACTTGAAAACCCAACTTGATGGGTTTTCATGCCCACCAGGCATGTCCACCTGCTGGGCTCACCAGCCAACTGCAATATCTTAATATGTCAGTAAGCAAGACCTTTAAGGCCCCAAAGAAGGAAGAGTGCACAGCGTGGTAAAGATTTAACACCTATAGGCAGGATCAAGAAAACATCCAAACTGGTAAAATAAATAGACTTCCAGGAAGTCCAGGAAGCTCAGAGAGTCTCAAAGAAGTTGGACCCAAGAAGGAACACACCAAGGCACATCATCATTACATTTGCCAAGATTAATATGAAGGAGAGAATCCTAGAAGCAGCAAGAGATAAGGGGACAGTCACCTACAAAGGAGTTCCCATCAGACTGTCAGCGGATTTCTCAAAAGAGACCTTATAGGCAAGAAGGGACTGGAAAGAAGTATTCCAAGTCATGAAAACCAAAGACCTACAACCAAGATTGCTCTATCCAGCAAAGCTTTCATTTAGAATGGAAGGGCAGATAAAGTGCTTCTCAGATAAGGTCAAGTTTAAGAAGTTCATCATCACGAAGCCCTTATCATATGAAACATTAAAGGAACTTATCTAAGAAAAAAAGATAAAAAATACAAACAGTAAAAGGACAGCAACTCACAGTTATTAACAACCACACCTAAAAAAAGGGCAAAGTAAGCAGACACCTAAAACATCAGTGAAGCCACAGAAATGGAGATCACATGGAGGGTTAGCAACAGGGGAGTGGGAGGAGGGGGAGAGGTACAGAGAATAAGTAGCATAGATGGTGGGGAGAGAATAGACAGGGGAAGGGCAAGAATAGTATGAGAAATGTAGAAGCTAAAGAATTTATGACACATGAACATGAACTAAAGCGGAGGAAATTTGGGTGGGAGGGGGTGTGCAGGGTGGCAGGGTATGAAGGGGGGAAATGGGACAACTGTAATGGCATAATCAATAAAATGTATTTTAAAAAAAAAGGAAAACATCCATAGTCCAGTTTTGTGATTGCGTCCTAAGCTTGTGGAACAGTGTCTAGAAGGAAGTGGCTGTGAAATTGTTTAAAAAATACAGCATCAGCAATGCTGTGGATGGAACTGAGGATAATGAAATTTACTGAGATGAGGAAAGTGACTCGTCAGAATATACCAGTAATGTAGATATTGAAGAAGACAATACTTGTGATATTGACAATGACAAAGAGTTCTTGGTCTTCTATGCTGTGTAAATACTGTAAATTTGTTTCCAGTGCATAAAATTGCTTGTGCTTTGTATCTGTTCTTATGTTTTGTAACTATCTGTTACATAAAATTTCTTGTCCCATAATACATTCAAAAATGAATGCCAAAACTCCTTTATAATATAAAACAAGTATCTAAATATAAATAAAGATTTGAATTAAAATTTTTAAATAAACATTTTTTAATTGAAAGTTTGGGCCAAATATGTGGGCATGCATTATACATGGCAAAATGTGTGTCTATAGAAAGAATATAAATAGTTCTGTCCATTTTATTTTGTGATACCTTGTTCAGAAAATAAAATGCCAAGAATGTCTGAACTTGTATAAATAATAAGATATGACTAGAATTTTCTCATCAGTAATTGTTTGTTACCTGGGGGAGCCACAGCTCATTGGGCAGGTGTTCCATGGATGGGTTCATGTTGTCCATGAACTTCTGAAAAGTCTTTTTTAATTATACCCAATCTACAAAACACCTTTTAGCCTACAGATACTCCAAACTCTAACACCTTCTTTATCTCACCTTAAATATGCCTACATTTTCTTTGATGGTAATGTGGTGTTTTCAGAAGGAGGCAGCTCTAACTTTTGGGAGTCTGTAGAGCTCACTATCAAGCAGCGCTTTTGAAGTTCAAGGTCAATTTGAACTTCAGAAGTCAGCATCGTGGTTACTACTGATATTTAAGCTTCATATTTGAAGAGAAGTTTATATTATCTTTTATTTTTGTTTTTCTTTCTAAAGAGAAATTCAAAGTTGATCTTTGCGAACAAACTTTCACCACTGTATTATTTATCTACCATTTTAACCAAATAATTTGCTGTTGTCATTTCTTGAAAAGGCACCTTTGATTATTGGTTATCTATAACTTTATTCTACCTTTGAATGAATTACAAATAATTTCATTGAAAGAGTTAGTGAAAGAAAATATTTTATCTAGCCCCCCAAAGAGTAAGAATTTCTGTGGTTTTAGTTCATTTAATATGAACAAACAATAGAATAGTAAGTCCTAAAAATGCTGTAAAAACAGACACACAAAAAATCTGTTCAGTCATACTTAGCACCTTAGAGGATACCTGAGTCATGCTGAGTGCTAAAACCCACTGGCTTTCCTTTTGTCTTACAGAAAGAATGTGCTAATTTCATCAAGGTGCTTAAGGCTTACAACCAGACTCACTTGTATGCCTGCGGAACGGGGGCGTTTCATCCAATTTGCACCTACATCGAAATTGGACATCACCCTGAGGTAAAGCTGGCTTTCAAAAAAAAATAGCATTTGCCCATGACCCTTTCCTATTCAGATGCTTCACAACTAATCTGTTCAGGTCATTCAGCTGGTAGTTCACTATTCAGCGAGACCTACTTCAAATTCAGAGGCTGTTATTAATTTTAATCTGTGAATGCAAAGACAATGAGACCATCACTCAACAATAACGATGGAACGGGGGGAAGGAAGAAAGAAAGCCCTTGCTTTTGCCCTGGATTTCAGAGTCAAATCCATTTTGCATGTGCAGCAGATGTCAGCAGGCTGAACGCACAGTGTTTTTTCCTTCATTTGGGTATTGCCAGCTTTCCCCTCCATTTCCATCCTCAGTCAGAAGTGTCTGCCACCCCAGTTGTTTTCTTCTGCCTAGGGATGAAAAAGATGCCGTACATGGGCACAGTGATCTGCTCTCGTGTGTGATCTAAATTAGTTACATATGTGCTCTTGCTCAGCTAAGTGATGCTTTTATAGTTTTGGCTACTATTTTAGTGAAATGGGAAAAATGTTTCCTTAATGTATCTGATTCCTAAAAGATGTCCTAGTCAGAAATTTTAGTGAGGAGATTTAAATTAGGTAAATGTAAGTAGAAGTTGAAATTAGGGGAGTATTTACAGAAAAAAGCTACTAATATTAAAAGCAGTTTCATGAGCTGGGCTTACTGCTAGGCTTTAATTATAAGCCCTTTTATTTCTGGCTCAAAATGCTTAGAATAAAAGTGTGCATGCAGTGAGAAAAATCATTTGTGACAGAATTTTCTTCCAAACTGGAATTCAGGGATAGTCAACAAATGAAGAATTTGTTCCCAGAATGTTTCTGAAACCCTAAAGATAAAATATAGTTTACATGTTAGCCACTTCTGTATAACTTAAACTCCAGACTCTACATTTTCTTGAGATGTCCTAAATCAACACAAATGTATTCTCTCAACCTAAAGACTTAGGAATCAAAATGATGTCCTGACACTGTTTTAGGAATTATTTCTTACATATGGCTCTGGGGACTTTGTAGACAACTTTTTAGCACCTTCTAGATAAATCCCTCCCCCTTTGCCTCCTTATCAGACATTTCCAATGGTCAGGCACCTTAGAACGCAAACCTGGGGTGATTGTTCCATTGTGTTTTATATTCTGGAGATAACTCTAGAGAATTCCCTGGTATTATATTGCACCTCATGCATCTCCCAGGCATCAACGCTGTCAGAACAATGGCATCAGGGGAGCCGAGCTCCTAGCACAGGTTGGTGGAAAAGACATGGGCTTTGTTGTCACATCTGACTTTGATCTTGTTCCACAACTTACTAGCTGTGGAGCACTGGAATAGTTATTTAACCTTTCTGAGACTCTGTCTCACAATATGTGTAACAAAACTAGACAAATCCTCTTTGATCTTCAGTATTCATGTATTTTAAGTGAGAGGTTGACTATTCACCTCCTACTTCCTTCCAACCCTCCTAGCAGGGCCGACCCATTGACATTTTCACTATAGAAACTCAAGCAGTTCTAATCCCATCATTGTTCAAAGCATGTCCTCTGGCCTCCAACTGCAGGCTTTTGTCCAGCCGCAGTCAATACTAGACGCTTGAAATGGAGCAAGCTACTCTTTTTCTCCGTGTCTCTGTTTCTCATCTAGAAAGTAGTTGAGAACAGCCCATACTTAATGCTGTTGTTATGAGAGTTGAACATCGTCTAAAACATTGTAGGTGCTGAAGATGTCAGTTATCATTTTTGAAATATAAACCTGCATCTCAGGCCTGAAAGACGTTGCTCTTTTTCATGTTAGTACTTAAGCATCACCTTCACTTCATCAGAGTCAGTGAATGATGGCTCGGGGCTCTCACTCTTGCCAGGTGATTCTAACCTTGTCTCATTTGCCTTCATTTTTAAATTTGAAGCTTAGATGACCTTAAGTTAAATACCATATATTGTTGCCATATTTTTTCTTTTTCCCAAAAATGTCCATTTTGTTTTGTTTTTGAAGTTGCTCTTTTGTACAGTTTACAACGTGCTCCTTCTCAACTCGTCAATTAATTACTCACTGATAACTTATGGGTAGGTGGGGAAATAGAAAAGGGCAGGTTCTGAAACCAGGCCATTTACTCGGGCAAACAGAGGAGGCCATTTCTTTGATTGAAATAGATGTATAAATATCCCATGTGATCTTCTTTGATGTGGGATATTGTGGTGCAAGTTTTTTTCTAACATTCTGAAACTCAGACCCTTTGAGTGAGGTCTTCTTTGAGAGGCTCAGTGGTCTTTATTTGTGTGGCAACCATATATTGGGAAGTACTGTCACACGCTGTTTAGGATGTCAGCAAGAAGATGCTTATTCAATTACTGAAGGTATTTAGAGTAGTCTAGACAGTCTATCTCAGAATTCCTGGAAAAGAAATTATCAAGACAGTTTGTCTAGATGACATACAATTTAATTTTCAATGCTTAAGCTTCCTTAAGAGAGAATCTGTTTTAAATTGATGTATGCTGGTACTTAGGATACTACCCTTGGGCTTAAACAGTTATGCTGTTTGTGGAGTTTGGTAAAAGAGACAATGTGTGCTTCATACCATTAGGAAAAGAATAAGGGAAATGGAAGGATTGGAAGACTAAGAAATAAAATAGCAATCAGACCAAGGGCAGGGATTTTAGATTAGAGTTCATAATCTTTCATGGAGTTTGAATTCAGTACCTTATTCGCAAGGATGGTTTTCAGGTAAGAACAGGACACATTTTTGTCCTAGATTCTTGTTTAGAAATAACATGTGCATTCTGCTGTGACCTGCCTCACACTACATAAAATAATGAAATAGTTTCCTTTAAACTCTGTTCAGCCCTTATGTATTTTAAACAATTTTATTATGCAAAAAAAGGACATTTTGCTTTGTCATGACTTTCATGGACATTCAGTTTTAACATTCATTTTTCTTTTTTACAGTGTTCTTTCTTTAAGACAACTTGTCTTACATTGATTTTCTGGGATTATTGAAACTCATTGTTAAAAAATGGCCTTATGAGTTACTATTCTAGGTAGCCAATCATCACCAAAATAACAATATTGCTTTTGAAGTAAATCAAAACTTTCTTTGTCATTAAAAAACTTCATATCTTCTTGGAGGAAATTAATGATTCCTTTTAAAAATGATAAGCAGTTTGCAAAATAGCCTGCTCGTTTATTCTTTAATTAAGCAGACCTTAGTTTGCTTTCCTTGCATTTTAACAGCAGTACTTCCACTCCTGATTTCTTTATTTCCAAACCTACTCTTGCTGTATAGTGAATACCCTCTGACCACACAGTATGTCATTGATTGCTGCATTAAACAGATATTCTGTTTCCTGTAGTACTTCGGGGAATTGGTAGACATATTAATTAACTCCAGTTCCATAAGATGTGTATCAATCAATTCTTGGGTATCTGCCAATAGTACCTGACACTGCAGATAACTGCCCATGAGGTCACATACTTCATACATATGTATGTATTTATCATAAAAATACATTCAGAGTTCATGGAAGGAATGATTCAGAGCTAGAGTTCAGGTGAGTTTTGAGTTTAAACTGTTAGCATCCATGCCACTCAAATGAAAATTGTCAGTCATCCTTAAGAGAGAAAATATTCCCAAGTGGCTTATGATATATAGTATTTCCCTTTCAAACTTACATTCCTTTAAACAAATGTGTGGATTTAGGACACATATAACTTTTCGAAGAAGTCTCTGGATGTTTTCTCTGATTCTCAGTACAAATGGGCCTCTTATATGTACTGAGCAGGAAATCTAAAGAAAGATGGACTCGGATGAGAGCTGGAAAATATTAACTCTATAAATACTCTCATAATCTCATGACCTCAATTTATGATAGAACCAAGAGGACATTAAGAAATGCAGTAAAGCTTAATGGCCATCTGCAAGGTCATTTCTACAATGACGACCAATGTATCTACATATAAAATGCAACGTTTTGTCAGGTTCTTCCCTTCCATCAAGAATAAGAGTTTGCTTTTATATAAAACTTTGAATCAAATGCTTTTACTACCGGTCCCCTTGGCCTAAGTGCTAGTGCTTGAGTGGTAGCTAGTGTTCTGTTGACTAATTTGTGCATTTAATTTAACATCTTCTAATTGAGTTATCTCTCAATATTTTATATTATTTAACCCAATGGACACAAGTTCATTTATATGAGGAAATACTCAAGCTACAAAATTTAGATATGTTGACAAAGCAATGGGGTGTTTGTTTTGTTTTGAGTAAATAACACCTCTTCATCTTTCTCAGATCCTATATTGGAAAGGATTTACTTTCTGGTAGACTAACCTACATGGGAATTGTCAATATTCCTTGATTTCTTTTTGACTACTCATTATTTTCCAGAGGCAGTGTATCCCTCATTTGCATGACCAACCTAGGTCAAATGTGAGTAGAGCAAGTCCATAATGGTTTCTAGGATTTTCTTTTCTTATCTTTTAATACTTGCATTATGTTGGAAGATGGACCTGTACAAGTTACTGTGCTTAATAAACTTGTTTTCCCTGAATATTTGATACACAAACACCATAGTTATAAGATTAACATCCTTTTACCCTATACTACTTATTTGGTTCAATTGTAAAAATCTTTTTTTTTCCTCAGAGTATTTTATTTCTAAGAACAATAAGAGACAAAAATATATATGTTCACATTCAGTTCTTAACTAATAGGATATTTAGTTTCATGTTTTAGCAGGTCTGGTTTACCTATTGCCAGGAAGATAATTCAGAGGAAAATTAAACAACTTTCTGAAGGACATATTGTTACAATGATGTTATGATTAATTATTCATTAAAGATAATTTATGTATGGTACTCAATTTCTGAATAACACCTTTATTCACAACACATCAGTATAGACATAAGGACTAAATCATATATAGCCATTAGCCAATGTATTTTCTATTTCTCATGAATTATCTAGATCAATAATCTTACTTTTACTGGAGCTAGCCCGTCATTGGAGCTTCCCTCCCAAACTTACTCTTTCTCTTATTGTGCCGTCTTAGATTCCTCAACACTCATTCCCCCATATAATCTCTTTTAAGAGGAAATTTCTATCCATGAAAACTTTAACTTATCAACATTACCTTTTATAAGACACAAAAACCCATTGCCTGCTCACCTGTTGGTCCTTTTTCATCTTATTTGTTCTCCGTCTTCTATTATGACCCTTTCTGTGCACTTGGACTCTAGTTCTGTGTTTTCTTTCCTCTATTTTTGTCTCCTTGCCTATATTACTTCCCTTGAAACCAAAGTTTAAGACAGAAGTATAGCTTGGATATAGAGGTCAGAAGAAAGGTGTTAGTTTGATACCCAAGAAGCATAGAAAATAACAGGATAAACTTAGACTGAATTTCCACAAATTGAAACACATTTGCTTCCTCTTGCTATGTGCTTCAAATTGGCATCAGCAAGTTACCTTGCAGATTTATTTAAAACCATGATAGTTCACTTTGATGATAATTTGAACATTTATGTAAGTATATTCTAAATTACTTGGGTAACTACCTCATAATCATGTAAAATCTGAAGACTTCCATGCTTTTTTTTTTTGGCTTGAGGTTATGATCATGTGAGTGCCAAGAATATTCCTTTAATTTTCTTGAGCTAATGAGAAAGAAACAATGGTTGACTCCAAAAGCAAATGCTGTTGTCCTTCCAAGTAAAGGCCAAAATAAGGTCACAGTGGGCTGAATGAAGTAAGATGCTGCTGTGGTTCATGCAGGAAAATGTGGTTAGGGAATGAAATCATCCCAGAGCACAAAGAAAGCTAGGACTGCCAGCCCTCAAGTCTATAGCTTCTAGTCACTAGAACCATGTTAATATTGCAAGATGTTTGCTTTTCAGCATAGACAACAACATCGTTGTCAGTCACATCGTATTACTATTGCTAACTTTAATTGTATATGTTTTCCAGCTTTGTTCATACTTAATTTTAACCAATAAGTATGTATACATAGTTTGATTTACAATTCTATAAATGTAGGCACTATTAGAAAATATACAAAGTAAAGTAACTCTGGCAACACACTAAGAAGATACCCCGTGGTGCTTTTTAAGCAGGTGGTGTCGCTTGCTCCCTATGTCCACGTCTGGGGACACTCCCCTTACCCTACTATAATGGCCTCTGGTCTAGGGCTCCCCAGGACTCTCAGCTCCTCCAGGCTTCGCATGGATAGTCTATGTGGTTTTAATACTGCTATTTCCCAACCTGAGAATGTCTCATGCACTTAGAACACATCAAATACTATCTTCCAAAACTAAAACCAGCTAACATGAGGTTTAAAAAAATGGAGACAAACATATTTTATGATGTGTTTATACAACACATGAAGTAGAAATGAATCAAGAAGCTTTCTTAAGGCAAATAAATACAAGAGACTGTTTTAATAGTTACACACAGGCCTTCTTACCCTACCTACATTAGCATCTTGAATTCGACATTAGGGTTTTCTAGAACAGTTCTAACAGAAGTATAATTCAAGTCACAGCTATAATTATAGTTACTCTAGTTGCCACACTAGAAAGAGAAAAAATAAATCAGTGAAACTAATTTCAGTAACATATTCAACTCATTATATGCAGAATGTTATCATTTCAGTTTATAATCAATATGAACTTGGTAATAACAGTGACATTATTTTTTGTACTACCATGAAAATTTTGAATGTGCTCTATACTTATAGCTCAACTCAATTAAGTCTAGCTAATTTTACCCACTCAATAGCTTCATGTGGCTAGTACTACAGTGTGGGACCGCTCAGTTGTAGAAGGCAGGGCAATTATGAAATGCAGGATACCTCTTATCTATAGTGGCATTTGTTCAAGATATTTACTATTTCATAGATGAAATCAAATGGTGTTGCCTATAATGTCACTTAAACAGTTTTACATTTACCCATTAAAACATTGTCACAAAAACTTAATGAGATCAACCCATTGAATTAATTGGAGAAGAGCCTCAGGATTCCTAGACATTGTACAAATTGAACTTCAAGAGGGTGGAGGAGAATAAAACATTATATAATTGTGTAACAATTTTAACATTATGATAACTTTTCAGATATTTTATGGTAAAATTTTAAACATTATATGCTCTCTGTTGCCATTCATTGAAATATAAATACACACGAAGGTCCTTATTTCTGAGAGAAAAGGAGAGAACACACTATTGTTCTGGAACATTGAGAAGATAAATATGATGTCATAGCTTTGTTTATATAAGACTCTGGAATCTCTGCTTCAGATCCATGCAGATCTCATGAAAGCACTTGCACTTTTCATGTGGGAAGGACCTATCCTTATAAATCTTGAACAGTCTCACTGTGAAAGCTAACATATGCAATTAGAGCTAGCCATGAAGGCATATCGTTATGTAAGCAGCTAAGGTGTGTTTCACTGCACCGACTCTAAATACAATAAGAATTATAAGGAACAAAAAGAGAGATCCTGAGGTGCAGTGAGGCAGCAATCAGAGTAGTTCGTGGCAGCCTCATGAAGGTGGCACTGGACCAGCATCACAGCAGGAGTGCCTTTGGACAGGATGGGAAGTAGGGAGGTAGGAACAGCGGAGACCGGTGATGAGAATCGGCATGGCATAATAAAATAGCACTAAAGTGAAAAGAAAAGATGCTATAATAAAACCAGATTTCCAGAAAGGAGGTTTTATTAAATAGATGTGAGGGAACACCAGGATATAATGGAGGCATTTATGTATAGGGTTCCTCAGATTTACAGCTACAGTTCTGCTGAGCTGCTACGGTCAATGCCCAACTGATACTGGTAGCAATTTGTGTTCAGATGAATGATTCAATAGAGGTAAAATCAACTAGTGAAAATACAGAAAACACATTTTAAAGCAGGGTCCTAATATCGTGATGTTGAAAAATAAAAAGTAAATGTCTGCCTCAAATGGTATATATATATATATATATAAAACTTCACCATAGGTGAAGTAATAATAAGAATTATACTCCCAATAAATAATAGTTATTGAATAATTAGTATATGTACTATCTGCCTATTTTAAATATATCACCTCAGTTAATCTTCACAAAATCTTATGAAGTAGGTACTCTTAGCATCTCCATATAACTGATGAAAAAATTAAGGCTTCTGTGGGTACTTTGTAATGAGCCCAAGACATGCATGGCATTTGGCGGCTTATGTCTGGTTCTAGAACCCATTCCTTTGCAAGGAAACACCAGCAGCATGCAGTGGGGGATAAAGCGTAAAGTCCTTAATTTTAATTTAGGGGATCGAGTCAGGAATTTCATCTTAAGCTGATTTTATATTTCAAAATTTCTTAATTGTGCTTAGTTTGAAAAAGGGAATGAGTATAAATAAGGAACACTTGATGAAGTGAACATAAGACTATACTTTCAGAGATCATTTCTACAGTTTGTTGAAGTAAACAAAGGCCTTCACATTTAAGCTGGACTTTGAAAACTAGATGAAGTATTGGTGGATGTGGAAGATGATTAAGATAATAACAACAGTGAATAGAAGGACAGAGATATAGAAAAATGGTAAATATCCCATTGTGCATAGAGTATAGTGATTTTTAAAAAGGAGGCTTGAGAATTAGGATCAAGTTGATTTGGGGGATGCTAGTTTGGAATTGTACAAGTTTGTAAGAAGAGACTACTGTTATTGCCACAATTGGTTTTAAAGCCTGTGTTTGGTGTAAATGTGGGAGGAATGCATGGGCGTGTAGGTGCATCCGTTCTGAGACTCTGGTGACTTGTATAGTGTGACATTATGTGAGCCTAGACTGATCCTGGGGGAAAGATGCTGATATAACCTAAGATTTTCATATAACCTAAAATAACAAATCAAAATAACATCCAAATACCCTAAGCCGCTATTTCAAATACAGCTGAGATGATGGCGCTGTTAAAGCTCCTCAGTGGAAAGATGGTTTTCCAATTCTTTTTGATCATTAGGCAAACCTGTTTTTCAGCACACTGTGGCTCATGCACACTCAATTTTCACTTCATGAGTCTGCAAATAAGCTGAATTTATGTTGTGCCTAAAACATTAAGCTATCATATGCAAAATTATGTGAATTTCTCACCCATATCATATCATTAAGGTGTGGCTTCTCCAAGCTTGTAAATCCAGATAATGCTATTTTTGTGTACCACATGTGCAAAAGCAGTTTAAAGGCATTGTGTTTAAATAACAAACAACAAGTAACTAATCAGAAAGAAACAAGATATACTGTGGTGGACAAAAGTAGGTTACAATGCAAATAAATAGTATGATAATTAGTAAATAATACAATAATAAACTCTGCTTTGTGTACTCAAAACTGTAAACCTACTTTTGCCTACTGCTGTCCAGTACAGTGATTTTAAATGGAAAATTACTAAGCCATGTTGTATATGTGATATTATTCTTATGTAATAGCTTATACTGGTTTTGTGAGTTTTTAATGAAAATTATATGCTTGATTTATCTCGTATTCTGCACAGTTTGTCTCCTGCTCTAATTAATTACTCTCCATGTTTTTGTATTATTTTTATTAATATTAATGACTACCATTTACATATTTGATGGCCTTATTCATAGTACAGCATTTAGTTTTTACACCTTTGTGTTGGAAGTGTTATCTTCAGTTTTCAGTTTTGGAAACCATCCATTTCAACAAGGGTGATATCATTCTATCATCACACAACTAGTAACCTGTTATAAAACCATACCCTTTGACATAAATGTCAATGTCATGACAGTTATACCTCATTTGTATGATGCTGCCCCATGTGGGCTTTTTATTAATTTTTTGATTGACATAAGGATACTTAACACAAGATCTTCTCTCTCTACAACTTTTTAAAGTGTATCATTCAATACTGTTAACCACGGGCACAGTGTTGTGCAGCTGATCTCTGGAACTTACTCAGGTTGCCAGCTGAAACTGAGTACCCATGATGCAGCTGCTCCCCATTTCTCCCCACTGGCAACCACCATTCTACTGTTCTTCTGCGAGTCGATTATCTTAGAATTCCCATATAAGTGCAAATCATGGGACGTTTGTCCTTCTGTGACTGGTTTATTTTACCTAGCATAATAGCTTTCAAGTTCATTGCAGCATGAATCATAATTTTAGGATATAGAAATAAATTAAGTGACCATCACTGATGAATAGATGAAGAAAATGTGGCATATACACACAATGAAATATCATTAAGCCTTAAAAAAGACAGAAACCCTGGTATATAGTACAACATGTATTACATGCCCATTAATACTCAGGTCTAAACCCTCTCAAACACTGAATTTCAGGTAAAGTAAATTACAACTTGCATTACATTATTAGGAACTTTCTTTAAAGAAACATTAAGTTTTTTTGTGCTTCAATTGTGATTGCATATTAACCTGGTAAAATTTCATAAGGTGGAAAATTCATGGAGTCTTTTAAAAGATATGGTAATACTATAAATCAGGGAGTCATGTGTCAGCAAAGTAAATGCTAATATACCCCATAGAATGCTTTCTGTTTTCACTAATCCTCTGTATACTTAGTCTAGGTGTTGAGCAAAGATAAAACCCACCTACTCATTTTTCACTCAGACACAGGAGAGGTGATGTTCTACAAAGAAAGAAAATTATAATTCATTTTTACCCCAGAGGGAAAATTGAAGTCTATACCACTGATATAGACATACTTGAAATAGAGTTCTTAAAATATTTAAAATAAAATTAATGAGTTTTCCAACTTTCATTCAACATGTTTAGCATCAAAACATGTCCTTTTCATTTCTCTTAATATTTTGATCATGTAATATTTCAAGAGCACAGAGAAGTCTGGGTACTGATATATTTATATCAATAAAATTCTAAATTCTCTTAAACAGAAAGGAATTTTATATGGCATAAAAATTATCAAATAACTAAAGATAAGCATATTCTTTATTCCATTTTGCTTAATGTAAGTGGGCCTTACAAGCTATCTCTGCTTATAAAGGTATTGAAATATTACCATCATTGGGGAGGAGGAGTTTCATTTTTTTATCCAGAGTTAAGTTTGTGTTTGTGAGTCTTTAGAAATTTCAGATAGAAAAATATATGTGAAGAAACATATATTTATGCGAAGGGACATTCTTCAATTATTGCCTAAAAAATTGAAAGGCTTAGGCATTCAACTTTCATTTGATAGTTATTTCTATCTTTGCATATTTTGCTATTATGCTTCAGTAATTTAAATTCATTCCTATGTAAGTGATAGGAAATTTGATAATAGTACATGAATCCAGCTTTGAGATTTGTATATTTACATATATCTTTTCAAATTGCCAAGTATCAAACCACACAGAATGACTACTTTCCATATTTACTTTACTTTTATTTTCCAGTCTGACATTTTAATTTAATTGTGCATCTTTGGTCACCGAAAGCGATCTCAGGAATTGCTGACTGGTGCAAAAGGGAGTCTAATGGGACCTAAAATCAATTCTCAGTTCTGTCACTGATTCATGGTGTGTGTGACTTTTGCTGTGACCAAAATGACTTTAAACTGGCCTCCTTCACATTTTTATACATCAAGACTTCTCCCGTGATTTAGAAATACTTACCTAATACACACTGTGTAAATCTACTAAAAAATAGCTAACCGATCAAGACGTACAAGACTAGCTTCTATTTCAACGAGTTATCTCACTTACAATTATTCCGAAGCTTCACACAGAGGGTAAAAGTCTGGGTCTTTCCAACGTTGCTAATGCAGTTTTGTATACATGCCAAGGATCAAGCTCCTTCTAAGTGCTTTTATCTTGGCAAACTTTTCTTCTTTTGATTTATATTTTGTTGGCATTTAATAGCTGTCTTACCTCACATTGAAGTTACTTAACCTGGAAAAGATGAATGTCTAGTGTCCCTTATTTACTTGCCCTTAGCTGGCCTAAATTTTGGAGGCAAATGTAAGATTTGCAGGGAGAAAATGCCTATTTTTTTATATTACATCATGGTAGATAGCAATTCCAGATACTTCTTTGATACCACAACAAATTTTTCTGACAGCAGTATGGAATTGTTTTTAATTCATGCTCAAATTTCACAGTATACTAAATATATGCAAAAAGCAATTTTTTTCTAGAATAAGGTGTAATAACTCATTTGACAGAGGAATGAGAACAGGTCATCTAACTGATAAGCATAATATTACCTTTTTTATGATGCAAACATCCAAATAATTGGAAGTGAACCTGATGTACCATAATTTATAAAGCACATTCCAAACATTCAGTAGTTTCCAGGCTCTGGATTAATACCAACTTCAAGTGAAATAAAGATTTTTAAAAAAGAAATGTTGCATTTGGCATATGAATGACAAAAATTTTAATCCTATTCACTTTTCTACCTTGTACTTAGTCTGAAATGTTCGGTGATGTTTTAGGACATTTTTCAACTATGCTGCTAAGAAAAAATGTTTTGATTTGGAACATATGAGTATGAAATGATTAAGTTGGAAAAATCAATGTATGCATAACTACTTAAGCACAATACTATACTGAACACAAAGCTCAGCAATATCTGATATCCATTTTTTAAAAATATTATATGTCCAGAATTAGACTGTGACCACAATTTCCATAAAATTCTTACTCAAAAATGTATATTTAAAAAACACTATAACTTATAGTTACTGTATGGTTCTTCTAATTCCTAGTCTTCTTTTTATAATATAGGAAATTTAAACTCAGATTGGTTAAATAATATTCTCAAATTCCATGGCTACTTATTGGGAAAGCTGGACTTAAATTCAGTCTTTTGACAGCTAATTCAGTCCTTTCCATTACACCATATTGCCTTTACTCTCATTGTCAAATGTGTAAAAGCATATGGAGGCCATAATTTTCCATGTATTTAAGGTGTTTACATTTTCTTTTACCCAAAATTAAAATAAAATAAATAAGGAACATTAAACAATTACTTGTAAAAGATGATTGTCTTTTATATATCTATTCATGCACTCATGGTCTAATTATAAATTATAGCATTTAATTTCAGAGAAAATTTTTATAATTTTCTTCACTAAAGTAATATTTATCTATTGTGATGAGTCCATTGTATCTATCTTCAAAATAGATACAATTTAAATGTGGTTTCAACACTTTACATTGTTTTATTTTACCTCATAAAAGTAGCTGGATTTAAGATGATTTCTATTGCAGCAATCAACACACATCAAATATTATCAAAGAAAATTAATTGAAAACAGTAGGAAAGCAACCTGAACACAAGAATCATGCAAAATTTCAACCACACACCTCTGCGTACAATGGACAAGAATGACTAGATGCTTTGATCTCTCCTGGATAACATGAAAGAGTAAAAGAAAAAAAGGCAACATCTGTTAGAAAAAAAGAGGTTTAATGAACAGGGTGAATTCTAGTGGAATGTTGACACAGAGCATGAGAAAAGAAAAAGATAAAATGCAGAAGCAAGTTATTAATAGTCACAGAACTCAATAGGTACAAAGAGATAAAGTCTGCTTTAGAAAAAAGGTAATACAGGCAATTTGATTCATATTTAAAGTATTTTAAATTCCTGTGGTAGTTTTCTACAAATGTTTTCTATGGGAAGTATTTATATATAATGTATATATATATATATATATATTATATTTGTATATAAAACTGTATATAACATATATTATATGTAGTGTGTTTATATCCATAGTGGATGACAACACCTTAGAACACATGAATAAGTAAATTTAGACTGCCTGAACGCAGGAGTATACTTGTAAATATAGACTGTAGTGTATTTCCCACTTAACGAAATAATCTTTATTGTGGGCAGAGTGATTGTTTTGAAATTGATCAGTTCTCCATACAGATGGGATTTGCCTGGGCATTGTCCATCACTGCACTATTGCAAATATCCATAGGAAACACATTTTCATCAGTACTTTATAAGTTTGGGTACTTTCATCTTTGTGTTTTCGTATGCCAAAAGGTGGTGCTGTTGATGGTGGTGGTTTTGTTTTTAGAGCTGATTTTTAGAATTGATTATATTATCCTGTTAAGTATAAATTTTGCTATCATGTAACTTAGTGTCTTCTTGGATTTTGAATATTACAGCAGCTGTTCTAAACCTTATAACTGGTAAATAACATGCACGTGTGTGACATTCCTTTGTGAGCACGCCCAGCATTGCAATATAAGAGTATTCTGGAATACACATGGGTAGGATAATGACGTTAGAGCCTTAATCTTGAACATTATTGACAGAGGAGCCTTAATCTTGAATTGGGCATAATTTATTTTAAAATATAATTTTAAAAAAACTTTTGAAAAGGTACATACTTTACGTTTAGGAAATTGAGCCATGTCTCAGGTCAGATAGAGAGAATAATGAGCAAAAAATGGCAAAAGGCCATGAGCTTAGAGGCAGTGAAAAAGTATTTAGGAAACAAACAAAATATATTTGCCTCTAAGAGCCAACCTGCATGTAATAAACACTTTTGTTGGACACTGAACCAGAAGTATAAAGGTCACCAGGACATATGGTTACACTCGATGAAATAATATTCTTAACTCACATGCATTCCACACACCATCCTCACTACAACCACTGACACTGTTCAGTCTGCTTTCCACATCGAAGTCAGAGCTGTCTTCTCAGAAAGCAAATGGTAGCCTATCACCTCAACCTTCCCCTGACTACTTTTAATCCTAGCAATTAGGGAAACCTGCCTTCTAGGCTTGGACCCTCCTGCCTCTGTGTCCTTACTTGGACCACTCTCCCCTTAACCCCTCTTTACGCTCCGGAGTTCCTTTTCTTCTTTCAGTTCCTTTTCATTTTGAATCTCTCTTCTCCTAAGTCTTTGTACTTGTTACTGTTTCTTGGACAGATTTTTCCTTCACATATTTGCTCTAATAAATCTGTAAAGTATCACTTCCTTAGAGCCAGTTTACCTGAATTCTACTGATTGTTGGTAATGCTACTATTATATATACTCTCACAGTAACATGAGTGAAGAGTTAGTTTAGTAAATAGATACACATATATTGTGATAAGTCCTATCATAAGGATTAAAAGATTGTCTAATGCACATATTGGCAGGTAGGATTCATGTCATAACCTCTGAACTGTTGAGGGTCAGTTCTTCGTCTCTCAAGAGTTAATTATTACTGTTTTTCTTGTGCAAAAGTTAGAAGATGCAAATTAGAATGAGAACATGCAGTTAAAATACCCAGCCAGTGTACACCCTTAGAGTGATAACACTAAGTAGTCTCTTTAAAAGTTTGTAAATAGGTACTCATATTTAGTACAAGCCATTTTATACATTTGACATATATCACAACTGTCATGTCAGGAATAATCCATACTAATTAACATACAACTATGCTGAAATGTTTAGCACTTCTTTGTTGTCATTGCTGGTGATAAATGTGTTCTATTCCTCATATGCATATGGCCTTAGCAGAGAACAGATTTAAGTTAAATTTCCACAATAACATTTACATAGATCTGCAATTGAAAGTCATTCTGCTGTTAGAGCCCTTATGTATCAAGGAAAGAAATAGTTGGATGATATTCATGACCGAAGTTAAAGGGAGGAAGAAAAGAAGAAAAGAAGGGGAAAGAAGGGAAGGGACTAAGGAAAGCAGAGAAGGAATTAAAGGAGAAATAGGCTTCAAATCCATTTTGATGAAACAGGTTGGGCTAACAATGGATTGATTACACAATAACAGTAATAAAATAGCGTGTCTATTAATTTTTATTTGAGGTCTTTTATTCAAAATAGGTCAGAAATACTTTGTAGATTTTAATACTCTGGATCAAGTGTGATACTTAAAGATCCTTTGGGCCCTGGCTGGTGTGGCTCAGTGGATTGAGCGCGGGCCTGCGAACCAGACAATCGCGGTTTGATTCCCAGTCAGGGCACATGCCAGGGTTGCAGGCAGGTTCCCTGTAGGCCAGTTCCCAGCAGGGGATGCACGGGGGGCAACCGTACATTGATGTTTCTCTCCCTCTCTCCTTCCCTTCCCCTCTAAAGATAAATAAATAAAAATCTTTAAAAAAAAAAGATCCTTTGGGTGCTCTCACTCATAACATAACATGTATGTCAAAATCCGCAGTTCACTGCTGAAGACTAATACAGAGGAAGCAATAAATATAATGAGCAATGTTCCATAGCAGCCTTCCTCCCAACACTGTAGGGAAGTGGGAGCTTTAAGATGAGAGGGAAAGGGGACCAGGGAAGGAAGGTGAAGGCAGAAATGTGTGCACACTAACATTCGAATGATGATAACTGAAGGTAGTATTACAGTAAAACTGTGCTCCATTGTTAGAGTTTCGAATTAAAGCTCTCTGAGGATAAAGGCAAATTTTATTTTGGTAAAAGAATTGCCTTTCATCTTTCCCCATCGGGATCTAATTGGCAGGAGATGACACAACCCGGTTAACAATCAGGTGTTTCAGAGGTGGAACAACTTGACAGGCGGCGTTTTTCCTGAGTCTCTTTAAATGCTTTTTTTTTCTCTTTGTGAAGAGCATGCATTTGGCATGTGTAAAACATTAATTCACTAATGCTCTCAGAGAATAGATGGTGGGTTGACAAGAATACAGACTTTAGAATTTAGCAGAGTGTACATTGTTGTGTAAAAATGCAAACTGCATATTTGTCCGTTGGGAAAAATGACATCATATAATAATACAGTATTATATGTATTTAGTATTGTCCATAACTTACTGATTTAGATTATAGATAAAGGACCTTAGAATTCTACAGTGTTTGGTAGGTTAGAAAAAAGGGATTATAATCAAAATCACTGCCTGCTTCTGACAGACCAAAAATACGGAAGAAAGCTCTTTACTTTTGAGTTACTAATACATTAATCAATTTCTGAATAGTCACTGAGAGAAAAGTATGGCTATTGCCTAAAATATGAGTCAAAGTAAATCAGTTTTCTCTAGGGCTGGTTGAGTTTTTAGAAACTACTTTAAATTAAGCACAGTGTTGCTGTATTAAAGTTTAATTATATTATTTTTTCTCAAAGGAATATTGTGATCAAATGTGTTTAACCTAGCAAGGCACCTACCTACACAACTTTCTATAGCACAATGTCTAATACATTTTACATGCTTTATAATATTTATTAATTTAAGAAAACAAATAGTCATTAGTGTCCATGCATCAATATTAACTATTTAAAATTAATTATTTTAAAGGAATGTGTTTATAATAGAAAAATCGGTTAGTTAAAAGCATGCATTTCATTCCACTTTCATTTTTTTCTTTTCTTTAGGTATAAGCTTAAATGCCATTTAACTTTGCTTCTTTGACTCTGTTGTGTATTTCTTTTCCTATGCATTTGGGTTGAGCCCTCCCTTCTTGCAAAGAAAATGTGCTGTTGCCATATGGTAGGCTATTCCCGCACATATTTAGGCAAATCGTCTGCAAACATTGTGTTGCCTACCCAGTTTTTAAGGAGCAAAGGTTAAAGGATGTTTTAATCATCACCCGAGGATATGTTTATAGATTTTAAAGAGAGAGGAAGGGAGAGGGACAAAGAGAGAAATAGAAACATTGATTGGTTATCCCCCATATGCACCATGAACGGGGGTAACCTAGGTATGTGCCTTGATCGGGAGTCAAGCCTGCAACCTTCTGGTATATGGGACCATGATCCAACCAGCTGAACCACCCAGTCAGGGCAAAGAATACATTTTAGAAGTAGAAAGGGGGACTTCTCTTGCTTTAGTGGTATTGATTGTCAAATTTTAAAATATTTATTGAACACACATGTTGATCTTTCTCTATAGATACTTAAATTACTGACTTGCCTAGTCAGCTTACTTGCCTTGCCTTGATTTATAATTGACAAGTTTTGTAGACTTGTACCTATGAACTTAAACATATTCTTGTTGAAGACGTTACTACCAATAAAGATTTGCTTTATTTTTAAAACAGCAAAATTTGTACCAGTTATAGTAGTGGCAATATGTGTAACATATATTCTCCTGCAAGTGGAGTAACAAACAGAATGATACAATCTTGAGAATTCTGTTCCTATTTAAGAGGAAGAATTTTACTACTCTGAAAACATGCTGTGAAATAGTACTTGATTTATGTTTTTACACATACTTTTCACCAAGTGCCATTCTCTTTCCTAACAGCTCTAGAACCCAATTGACTCGTTACTGGGTTTTAGGAGGATCTTTATTTCAATGACTTTTTCACTCAGTATAAGCTCAAAACATTAAGCAAATGACTTTACTTATTTGAACTAATAAAATGCCCTTCTCATTGTTTTAAATGCTAAAAAAGTACCATTAAAGAGCACTCAGGGCAACAACAGAATATTCTAACTAGCAAAGGTATACTTAAGTCATATATTTATTTTTGAATTCTCAAACTAATATTTCATACTTTGGTGATTTCATCTTGTGGGGCAGAAAGTTGGGAAAATAAGTAAGATCATGCATTTCACACCGTTTTTCTAATTCTGTTAAATTTTATAGTTAAAGGAAAATGAAATGCTCTAATATCTTTAAATAGATGTGGAAATGTATTCATAATCAGCCTACAACAAATACCAACTGTGTCCTATTATGATAGAGGTAAATAGAACTATATAAGACAGTGAACTAATATATGCTCACTTCCTGTTATAAAACTACCATAATCAACAAACATATTTTCAACAGATACTTTTTGTGCCCATTTTATAATGATAGCAACATAATGAATTTACAGATAAAATATAAATGCCTGCTCTCGGAAGTACATGGGGCATTAGGAAAATAAATAATATGAAACATAAAGCAATGACCTGTTGTAATATAGCTATGTATAATATACCATAGAAGCCTTGATTCTGGAACACCCAATTTTGCCTAAGAGTATTAGAGCTACTTCCAAATGAGACCAAGACAGGAATAGAGTCATTGTAGAAAATGGGACAAACACTGCAAGGCACAGAGAGGAACAAGAGCACAATAAAATGCAAAACATAGATGAAAGCCATTGATAGTGCAAGAATATGACACAGAACAATATTTTTCAAGAACAGAGGTCAGTGGAATGAAGGGTTCAGGAAAGGTTCATTCCAATAGAGAGTAGTAATAACAATAAAACAACAACTGTAAACTACTATTTTTGAGTTACACCTGAGCACCTTTCTAACCTTCCGTTTATGCGCCAGATCACTGCTTAGCTGTTTTTCCCTCAGGGAAACTTTCTCCTGCTGGGTCATTCTCCATCCCCACCTGAGTTAAATCACCATCCTATTTTGCATATGGTATTGTCTTCTGGGAGTACTGTGCGTTGAAATTGCATGAGTGTTGTATAAGTATGTGTTTAATGTCTGTCTTCTCTATAAAGTTGTATGTGCTAGAGGGCTTAATACTGTGTCTGTGTTGCTCAGTTTTGCAACCCTAGCCCCTGGCATGACGGAGGATCATAAAAAATACTGTAGAAATCAATGATTACATATTGAAACCTGTTTCTCAGATATATCATTTGTTACACAAGGCTGTGGTTACCACTTTTAAGAAAGAAACACGTTAAGACAACTTGTGGTAAAGCAAGATTGGAAATAATAGTTCTTTGTTCCTAGAATGTTTCTTTAGTACACAAACCACATAATTTTTGCTATGAATTTTAAAAATCATATGTTTCATGCACACCAACTTGAACAGTTAAGTCTACTATCTTCTCATATAATACTGCGGCCATGCATGTTATCACTGTAAATTTCAGTTCTGTTAATTACTAGTTCTACCCCCTGGAGCGTAAGCAGCCTCCTTAACTGTCAAATGAAGAAAATAGCATCTGCCTTATAGCTCATTTGGGGGGAATATAAATATGTCGTATAAATAACAATAATACAAATAGTAGAAAAGATTTTGTGTGTTATTGTCACACAGAAGAAAACAGCCTTCTGGAGTTGAAAGTGAGAGTCACACAATGACAGAGCCCCGGAGCCTGGACTCAGACCAGGGGCTCTCATTTCAGAGGCCGTAGGAAGTGGCCAGGGCATAACCTAGCATCTTCTTGTGTTCTCACCTTGTGCTGCTGTGATTTAATGCTAGTCCTGAAGAGAGGGCTAGCAAAGTTGACACTGGAGGTAGTGAGTGTAGAAGCTGTAGCAACAGAAGCAGGCTTTATGCCTTTGATGTTCATGTTCTAGCTCTATGAAATCATCTAACAGCACACACAGACAACTTATAACAGCAACAGGGGTAGGGAAAACAACAAAAACAGCATTGCTCTAACCTCTTCTCTGATTTCTTGCAGCTGTATATCTTTGGGAGTTGAAACAATTATAAAATGCCCAACAGTAGCAAAAAAAAAAGCCAAACAAAAAACCCAAACAGTAAAATATGTAAGGCAAGTAGTCTGGGATGACCATACTTCTCTCTTCCAAAAAAAAACGGTGTCAAAACCTCTAACAGACAGCTGTGTCTTCCTGATAACCCCTTCATAGGCAGCTTTTCCTTTTTCCCCTATTTATTTTTAAAAGGGCAAGAGGAATACAGAGTATTCATGGAGAATGATGGCTGTATTTACTTCTAAAAGGATAAGGAAGTTGCAAAAATTGAGAGTAATATGACGGGACGCTCAAGATAAAATTAATTCTATGGTATACATAGTTCGCCAAGTGCATTCTGTGTTTTCTAATTGTCCTCTGGTACCGGACTTTTATCTGCAAAAAATCATAATTTCAAAATTTCCAGTTATGCTATAATTTACAACATTTAGCACATGTTTCAGAATATTCCTCGACTTAGTTCTTCTCATATTTCTCCTCACTTGATCTTGCGGCAGTTTTTCATTTCCATTTATGTTCACTCACCACCCTCGTCCCAGCCCATCAGTTATTTTCTCCCCCAGAACGGTGTCTAAGATTTTACGATCAGTTTCAAAGCTCTGTGTAATACAATACCCTCCTACCCCTATGTCCTCATTTCCTACAACACCCCCTCTCATCCTCCCTTTGGTCCTCCTAAACTTCAATATAGTCAGTCCATTGATGCACTCAGCCAAAAAATACCTTATTCCAAATGTAGCAGCCACCTTCACTATTACCACACATCCCTAATTCTTCACATCCCTCCAGAAGTCCACGTTGTGCAGCATCACATTACATAGGCATTTTTCAGGTCTCAACATCCTGCAACTTTATTTTTCTGATGGCGTTATCTTTGACAGTGGATAACAACGACAACAGCAGCTTACAAGTTGGCCTGCAGGTTATTTGACAGTGTATAAAGACAAAAGTAACCCACTTACTGTTCAGAACAGATTTTTACCTTATTTTGGTCATGTTCAGAAATTTAGACGTAAGCATTAAGGATATTTGAGGTAAATGAGTGTGATGTCTATTTTTAATATTTGTTTTTAGATTTAATCATTGCTATATATTTTTTAGAGAACTACCTAATTTTCTACTTTTTCTTAAATGTGCTACCTTGACATTGGCAAACTGGAGTATCTTCAAATAATGAGGAGCTGGCTTTCTAATCTATGCCATATCTGAGAACATAAAATTGGATATAGAAGACTAAGTTTAAATTTCAAAAAAAAAAGCTTATGTTTTTTAAAATCACAACATAAAGCAGTTTGTAAAGAGAGTGTTTTGCCTTTTTAGAAAAGATTTTATAATATCCTCTAGAGCAGCATTGTTATGCTGCTAACCATTAAACATGCTAGATGAATATTCGCCCCCTCCACCGTGCCAAATTCTTGCAATTATATATTATTCTAAAAGTGATGAGTTTAGAGGATTATTTTATGATTTATGCAAAATCGGTATGACTAAAATGCTATAAGGAATTTCACTTAATTTTTAATACAGTTATTCTCAATTCACTGTCTCAGTTCAATTATCCAGCAAGCTGATTTATCTCTTTTATGTTTTCAAATGTTTCTGAGTGAAAATTTTTAAAGTATAGAAATACAATTCATTAGTTAGATAAAATTTCCCTTCCATGTCATGTACTGTTCTAATTTTATAATTACTTTTACACAAAATATAAATGTACTTTTATCTTGTAGCTACTTGGTCATTTATTCAAAATATGTATGATAATTTTGAAGAATAAATGGAAAAAGTAGCCTGTGGCCAGTTTTAGTTGATTATGAGCAGTTTTTTTAAAGCAGTTTTTTTATTTATGAAAATAAATAAAACTTAGACATTTGAAATATATAAATTGAGAACTTTAGCAAAAGTGTAAATCATTTTATAAAATTAAATTTAACTCAAAAATCAAAAGACCTTAAATGTGTAATCAGCTGAAATATCAATGACTCATTGTGCCTCTCATCTGACCACACACCGCCACTTACATGAGCACTGATGCTCAACCAAGCAGAATTCTGGACTTAAAGCAGCTCAGTCAACAATAATAAACATGAGATAATTTGTAATGAAACTGGAGATGTAATTTATATCATATGTAGAATGATGACATTTGTACAATTAATTATGAATTAGGAGTAAATGTTGTAACAGTAATCCACAAAGGGTACCATGAAAAAAAGCAGGATTATTTGGTAGAAAAGATTCTAAAACTGAAATATTGAATAATCACTTATTTCTGTCTGAACTTCAGTGATTTTAACTATTTTTATGTGTTATGTAAATAGTGATATTAATAAATTAAAAACTATGTAGAAGTTATAGTTATCACTTATATTTGAGTCAGTAGTCATTTTGGTTTTATTTATATTAATGATATAAAATTTCAAAGAAATATGCACATTTTAAAGAAATGTGGTTTCAAATCACTCTTTAGTTAATTATATCAGCATTTAGTTAATTATATTAGTGAATGTTAGTAAATATGTAAATTATATATAATAAATATATGTTGTGAACCACCTCTTAAAAAGTTTCCACAATTTAACGTATTTTAATATAAATATAATGGCAGAAAATATTGTCATAAGTTAATTTACCAAAATAATTTTCAGTGATTAGTTTTCAATCAAATTTGGACCTATTATACATTTCAACAATCATGTATTTTTAATGATTTTATATAGTTCTATGAAGAGGTGTCCAACTACTGAAATTTTGATATCAAATTTAAGGATAAAACCATTTCATTATAACTACAATAACAGTAATTAAGAGCACTAACAATTTATTGTATATTATTTAAGTGATCCTATGAAAATCAGGCAGGATTTTAATATTTAACTTTTAAGCTATAGATGACTTCTCTGAAGCATGACATTTGTAATCTAATTTTGCCACAAAATCAAAATTTAGTTTCCCTGTCCATGCACAGATTTCAGATGGCTTGGATTTCTTGTGATTTTTGAATTAATCACTTATTTATAGAAATTTCCAGAGACAGATGAAGAGTTGCTCAATATCGTTAGCTATCAGAGAGATGCAAATTAAAACCACAATGAGATACCACTTTACACCAGTCAGGATGGCTATCATAAACAAAGCAACAAACAACAAATGTTGGGGAGGTTGAGGGGAAAAGGGGTCCTTAGTCCGCTGTTGGTGGGATTGCAGACTGGTACAACCATTATGGAAAACAGTATGGAATTTTCTCAGAAAAATAAAAATCGACTTGCCTTTTGACCCGGCAATTCCACTGCTGGGATTATATCCTAAGAATCCTAAAACATCAATTTCAAAGAACCTATGGACCACAATGTTCATAGCAGCACAATTTACAATAGCCAAGAGTTGGAAGCAACCTAGGTGCCCATCAGTAAATGAATGGATCAAAAAATTGTGGTACATATACACAATGGAATTCTATGCAGCAGAGAGAAAGAAGGAGCTACTACCCTTTGCAACAACATGGATGGAACTAGAAAGCATTATGGTGAGGGAAATAGGCCAGGTTTTGAAAGACAAATACCATATGATCTCACCTTTAACAGGAAGCTAAACAACAAAACAAACAAACAAGCAGAATAAAAACAGAGACACTGAAATAGAGAACAGGGGACAGTAACCAGAGGGGAGAGGGGAGGGAATTTAAGGGGAAAAAAGGGGAGGGATTTTGAGGAACAAACAGGAAGAACACAGGGATAAGAACTAAGGGGGGCGGAAATGGGAGGGAGTTGAGGAGCATGGGGTGGGTTGGGCTGGGATGGGAGAAATAGACAAAAAACTGTACTGAAAAATAACTAAATAAAATTTAAAAAAAAGAAATTTCTTTAATTCAAAAGCTAATAGCATTATAGACTTTACCTGTCAATTTTCTATATTCAAAATGCTCATAGATTTTCCTTGGTCATTCCATAAAGAGGACCCCAGGATTAACTTCACAAGCTAAACATAATGTTTCTCTAAAAATTAAGAGACACTTGTTATGCAACATTATCAATAAAAATGAGTTAATGAATTTTTTTCTAGAGAGCAACTTTCTTGTATTTTTAAAGAGATGGGATAAGCCAGGGGTTGAAAGACAAATACCATATGATCTCACCTTTAACAGAAAGCTAAACAACAGAACAGATAAGCAAGCAATATAAAAACAAAGACACTGAAATGGAGAATGGGGGGATGGCGACCAGAGGGGAGAGGGGAGGGAATTTAAGGGGGAAAATTAGAGGGATTTAGAGTAACAAGTATAAAGGACACAGGGACAACAACTAAGGGGGGTGGAAATGGGAGGGAGGTGGGGTGCCTGGGGGAGAGGTGGGCTAGAATGGGAGAAATACACAGAAAACTGTAAAAAAATAAATAAATAAACTTTCCTTAATTAAAAAAAAGAGAGAGATGGGAAGGGAGGGAGAAAAAAAGGGAGAGAAACATCAATGTGTGATTGCCTTTCACATTCTCCTCACTGGGGACCTGGTCTGCAACCCAGGCATGTGCCCTGACTGGGAAATGAACTGGTGAACCTTTGTTTTGCAGTCTGGTGCTCAAACCACTGAGCCATGCCAGCCAGGGCAAAAGTATAATATTAAGCAGTATACAGATTTATACAGAACATATAACATATTGAGGTCAAATATATAAAATATATGCATATATGTGTATATTTACATATGTATATGCATACTTATAAGTATATGTGCATATAAATAGTAATGCAGCATAACTTTTTTATATCTGAACATTGCCTTTCAGTTTTATTAGTTGAATATTTATTTAGGGCCTTTCTAACTGTAATTATGTATTACCTATCAACATTGATTAAACATAGATTTGGGAAAATGTTACCTTTTTAAAAATTTAGTAGTGCCTAAGCAATTAGAAAACAATTAAAAAATTTTTTTCTATTATTCCCACATCAGTTCAACATTAAGGTTGAGCCAGTCTTCGGTTTTATTTAGTGGCACAAACACATCATTACACTGTTGCCTCAACTTATTTAAACCATCTCTTCCATCCCTCCATTTTGAATTTTCATAACACAAAGTATGTACTAATATATGCTATAACTTATAGTAACTAATGTTTTACTCTTCTCAATTTGTGTTAATATTCTCACATTTCAAATTTTAAATTTTTTAATTGCAAGGATTAAAGTATATTTGTAAGGATTGTAAATGGCTATGGACAAGTTAGCAAGATATTAACTGAGCTACCAATTACTCTTAAATAATTTATAATAGAGATTTATTATGTTTTTTCTAATTAAAAATATTATTTAGAATGATATAATTTTCCAATCTATTCAAATGACAATTTTAGGTGTAAAGTATAATTTTCAACATCCAACATTCTAATTAATAAACTGAATAAAATGCTTGATGTATTCCAGATTATGTAATTATAAGTGTTTATTTGAAAAAAAAGAAGTCTTGTTTTATAAGCAAAAACGGACTTCTACCAGTATGAAACATTCAATTATAAATAATTCAAGAGTTCAGTATAGTAGATCACAGATAATGACCCGATAGACAACTCACCGTGTGACATAGAATGTCTCTATGCCTTTAATTTGAAAGCAAAAGAAGCCATCCAATGTATGAAAACTTTTCTGAATATTAGTCTGCCTGTGTATTTCAGTAGTTAACCTCACAGTCTTAAAGCTCCACTTTTAAGGAATCTGGAAAATTAATTTAGATATAAATAGTTGGCATGATCAAAATCTTTTCTAATAAAGTAGAAATATACTGTTAAAAAGTGGTGCATCTATAAATCAGGTTAATTACATAAAAAGAATGAGTGAAAGGTAATGGAGATATGTGACACCATGCTATTTAAAGAAGTCACAGATCACTTTGAAGTTCCCATTAACTTCTGTGATTAACCATGATGAATTGCTAAAGCTTGTAGTACTTCCATCGTGATACGAGAGGATGACTACAGTCCTTCTGAGGGTTTTGTTATTTGAAATAAATCTGAAAAATGGGGACTCTTAGATGGTAAATGCAATGTGGTTTTTGGTGATCAAGTTGCAATGCTTTATAGGAGTTGCAAACTCAAAACACCCACAGTGGCCATGTAGGTGACATAAAAAGATGAAGAAAGAAATGCAAAAAGAATGAGGAGTAAAAGTACTTCCAATGGAAGGCATATCCGGGACCAGAGTCAGTCCATGCCCTGCCAATTTAAATCTTTACTTAAATAGTAGGATATAGAGACCCCATTTCTTAGTATGTGTTGCATGATCATAATATAGCATATTAAAAATAGAGAAAAACAATATAAATAAAAATACCCAAATAACATAAGCTAAAAAAAAATACATTTCCTTCAAGTTTTTCTATTCATCTTACATAGTTGTTACATTGCTCCATATTGCCTCCAGTGATTTAACAGAAGTATCAATTCTAGGAATAGCCAGGCCTCTAAGCTGGCAGTTTCTTGAATATGCAGTTGGTTGAATCTGCAGATACAGAACCCATGGATATGGAGGGCCCCCTAGGGCACTTGGGCATCCTCAGATTTTGGTAATCACAGGGCTGCTGCAACCCATCTCTCATGCATACTGGGGAATGATATATTATAACCTAATATAAACATCTATTCTAATACCCACCTCACATGCAATTCTGTAAATGTGTCATAACTCACTGTCCCCTTCTTATTAACATTTAAATATTTTTCAGAATTCTAAATGCCATAATGAACCTCTTCTTGTTTTATATTGTTTTCCTTTGCATTTGTATTTATTTCCAAGAACAAAATAATCAAGATAAATTATATGAAAACTTAATCATCTTTCTAAATCCCAAATTATTCTCCAAAACCTGATTGTCTGTTTTCTGCAATGCCTTTACCTAAATAAGAATCATTTAAAAAATATTTGCTAATTTGCTGAAAGAAAATTACACATTTATATCATCTGATTATGACAAGACAGGAGTGACAAGGCTTTGCTCAGATGAAGCCTTGTCTAAATAAAGTGTTAGTTCTTTTGGCCTCATAACTCTCCAGATAGCATGTATCAAAAAATCTTAAAATGTAAAGGAACCATATAAGTATATTCCAATTCTTTTATAATACATATGTTCCATGTGTCAACAATATCTACATTTAAACTGATAAAATTCCCTGTGTTGTCTAATCATGGATGGGACAAAACCTTTAGAAAAAGAACTGGGAAAACCTTTCAGAATTTAAGTTTGAAAAGCATTCTTATGCTTTCTGAAATTATAAGATGGCAAATAAAAGTTAGTATGTTTTAAGTGTATAAGATAAAATTCAAGCAAAAAATCTAGTGAATTGTTGCACTTGTATTTTTCGGTGGACTGAGATCTGCTCTCAGGCTGAGCTCACTTTACTGAGTCTCGCTGGGGAGAAACACTAGAGAGAGAATTGTCTGTGTTCTGGAGCTTCTCACTCTAGCCAAGATAGAATTTTTTCTTTCATTGTTATGTACCTTGGGAGTTACAGGCATTTATAGCTGAATAATTATACTGTGACAGGTTTGTGATATCTGCATAAACTCAAATGAAGCTCTTATTAAAAATACAATCTGCTTGAAGTATGAGCACATGTGCTTTCTCTTTTACTTGGTTTATACCATTAATTTTAATGATGACAAAAAGCAGATGAATTGGGTCCCTGATGTTTGTTTGGGGAACCCAGATAAATTCATGTCTCTTAAATTTAGAGGGCAAATCCTATTTAATCCTAGTAAGAGTATGTGTGTACTCTTACTAGGAAGACACTGAATAAAGTGATACTAACTTTACATACACCTAAAAACAAAGTGACTTCACATATTTTCTGCCAATAAAGTTAGAGATAGGTGAATTCCTCCTACTTGTTTTTATGAATACTGTAACATGAGGACTATATGAAATACCGTGTTATCTCTCACAGTCAATTCAAATGCAAAGTTAATAGATGTTAGGTATAACAATACCTTATGTGTGGTGGTTGTCAACAAAGTAACATGGTTGTGAAATGAAATGTACAAAAATTAGATTATTATAATTCCTCTATGTTTATAGTTCCTGGAAACAGATTGCCTGGATCTGCTATATACAAGCTGTGTGACCCCAGGCTGGTCCTTTTCTCTCTCCTTGTTACTCCATCTACAAAATTTGGAGAATCGCCTTACTTCAAAAGCTAGTGTAAGGATAAAAAAAAAAAGTAAATACTGACAACACACTTAGGAAAATGTGCTTACATGATGATTGCTTAAGAGATATTAGTTATTATTATTATAGACAATAAATTATCAACATCATACCATGGCAAATATGTACCACTAATATTGTATTTATGATAACTAAAATGCTAATGAACTAAATTTCTATATGGCTAAGTGTGTTTCTCTGTTAATATACATTGTTACTTAAATCTAGAGGTACTTCTGTGGTGTGTTTCCATTTCATAGATAAGAATATTGACACTTCGGAGATTAAAAAAAACTTGTTTTAAAGCATACAATCAATAATTGGCACAATGGTTGTGGAATCTAGATTTCATAATTCATAAACAATAATATTTTACTATGTCTACCTTAAAGGTCTAATAATGGGAAAACTCTGGGTCACAGAAAAGCCATATGATCTCTGGAGTCCAATTTCAAAAGTATGATTTCCACTATTCTAAAGCAATGCTTGAACGGAAACAGTAAAAATTGAAATCAATGAAGCCAGAGGCCAACCATCTCTACTTAAATTCAAACTATTTATGAACTTTATGGGAATGTTGTCTACCCTGATGGTATTATTCTTACTTCCAATTTGGGTCCTAAAAATTCCTCAGAAACAAAAATTGTATTTAATTTAAAGTTCTACATATATGCAACTAGAGATTGATTGTATGCAGCATGAATATTAAACTGGATCATATATAATGAGTATTTTTATTTTGTTATTTTATTTATTACTTATTTTATTATTTTATCTTTACATATAAAATATGTTTTTCCCTAAGTATAGTTTGTAGCTATACTTACTGAGGAAATTTTTTCCCAAGTATATATTAAAAATAAAGTGGCAATTACTAAATATAACAGTTGCCATTATTGCTTCAAAGTATCTTCAAACAATTACATTTTACACTTAAAACCAAATATTATAATATTGGACATATACAAACACTCAGAACTATTAGTTAATGTGAAAGGAAATTATTGTTAATATACTCAGGTCTAAAATCCTTGACAGTTATGCCTTTTCCTTGAACTTACTTTTTACCAAGTTCCTTTTTTTTTTATCAACAGTGATTTACTTGCAGAATTTTTCCTTTGTTGTATTGTAGAAAAGGTAAGATTTTAATATGATCTGGCTGAAATGTTAGTTAAATACAAGACAGGGCTAATACATTATAATCAGGGGAGAAAATTATACTTGCTTTATTCTTATAGCTTTGCTTTTTAAATTTCTCAGCACTCCCTGACAAAGACCAGGTTATGTTTCCTTTGTATCTTTCCACAATGTGTATTGTGAAATAACTACTTCTGACAGTAATTTTTTGAAGTTTATTATTCATAATTGCTCCTATAGTCTTTTGAAGAGCCAAGGACTCTTAATAGCTCTCAATTTTGAGACAACTATGGAAAATAAGCAGATTCCATTCAGGCCAGGAAACCCAAGCTTGAATGATTAGAACTGCAGAGCGATTGGGATGGAGTTTAGTGGCTGAATTTATAAAAATAAATAAATTCCTAATAGTAGTATGTGGAGAATGGAAATAAAAAATGGCTTTTAAAAATCTGGTTAATCACTTGATTCATCACATATATTTATGTTCAAGGGGGGGGACCGCGAACAACAGAAGCAAATGCTCAAGGTCAGAGGGATAGGAAGATAGAATCACATCATGTTAGAAATGAATAGGTCTCTGGAGGAACACTAATTTAGAACCTCTTACCGTGACTTCATAAAGTCAATAAACACTAAGATTGCTTATGTAATGTGTGTATGCTGAGCTTCAATTTTCATGAGGAAAAAATTTATAGATTTGCTAAAATATTAAATGGGATTCTGATGTAACTGAAGTTAAGAAGCCCGAGCTACAAAGAAGCTAAAAGATTTGACCGAGTCACAACATGAAAAAATTCCTTTAAACCATGTAGAAAGTCCAACTTCCTTCCACTCTCCAGTTTGTGGCAATAGGTTTCTCCCTGCCCCAAGGCTTGTGTGTCTCTAAATCATCCTACGCATCACTGTCAGGTTCATCATAATATTGCACCTCCGGATGCTATTGTTCTCCAACTAAAATTATCACTGTGTCACCAACACCTTATGAACACAGACTAAATTGCCTCTTCTGGCACCGAAACCTCTCCACAGCTTGATTCCACATTTCTATTCAGCCTTATCTTTTAACACACATATATATTCCTCATTGTCTAACTTCAGTTTTGTGTTATATCTTGAATGTGAGTTTTATTTCTCAAAGGGCTTTTGTTCATCCTGGTCCCTCCAGATAGAGTACTCTGCCTCCCTGCTTTTCTCTGTCCTCTCTCCGTGAGCTCCTGCAGCGTGGTGCCCCCGCCAGGCACACACATGGGTACCCGCAGTCATGCTCATCTCCCACCAAAATACATATTTTAAGAACTAAATCAAATAAAGCCTCTTTTCATATACTGAAATAGAGAAGTAAAACTCTACATTTCTGAACTGCTATGGTTTCCAGTTTCTATTCTTTTAGGGTACATCTCACATAATATTTATGGCGAACTACCTTTTTTACGGGTAAAAACAGATTTAGAAGATATAGTGCTGTTCTTAAATTCTTACTCCAACACTTACTAGCTTTACAACTTGAAATATTATATTTAAAATGTCTTGATTTGTCATCCATTAAACTGGTAAAATAGTAGGGTCACTTAAACATTAAGTGAAATAATGTGCATGAAGTCTTACATCAATAGTATTTTGTATGTATTCAGTGTTAAGTGTAATAGCTACCAAAGGCTTTATAAAAATTATATCATATTCACTATCATGATATAATTATGTTGTGAGTTCTTTTATGCTCCTTGAGTTAAACTTTCATATTCCAAACATATTTCTTAGGGTCACAGCTCAATATGTATTTATAGAATCAATGAATATCTATATCAGTGTTTCAGAAAATGTATAAATTAGAAAGTTCTAAAATAAGTACAAAGATGAAAGTACCAATAGATAATGATGCATTTTGATAAGTAGAAAATCACATTTGGCAAGCTCCAACAGAATCTCCAGTTTGCTCTCACACTTGCTTACATCCCAGAGGTATTAGAAGTCAAAATTCATCAGGTAATGCAGTTATGACTGAATGATGGGATGCACAGGAGAGATGAGATTACATTGATCAGAAATATCTTTGAAGTTTTACAAAGGGCTATTATGATAACTTTACCTTTTGGTGCAGATTTCTCTGTTGAGAGGAACAGTTTATTAATAAGCTTAATATCAATACTAAGTGAAGAATTACAGGGTCCCATGAAAATTAAAGAGAAACAAGGATATAAATCTAAAGGCATTGTAAGGGTATACCGTTTGTCTTTAGGCTTTATTTTTTATCTTTTACAGTAAGAGTAAACTCATCTTTGAAGTGTATATGAAGTATCAATATTATATTAACACAATATTATATTAATAGTAACACATAACAAAAAAGTTAGAATATCATATTTCCTAAAACTGACTTAAAAACTTGGTTGAATATTTGAATTTTATAGAATATCACCCGTTGCAAAATTATGTTCATACGTATGTCATATACTTAAATTACTTGCTCCTAGAAGCCATGGCTGTGTCCTCACTATTCTCTGAATATAGTTTTTCTATCAAGCCTCTTACAAATGCAGCCACATAGTCACTCATTTATTCACTCATTTTTCATCAATTCTTCTATTGTGATTTGTCTCATGCAAGGCTGTAGCTTAGTATTAATAGAAATGTATTGAATAAGGTTTATCTCTCACCTCAAAATAATTTAGTAGGAAACACAGAACACCTGCATTATTGAATATCAAGGTTGAAGGTAACAATGATCGAGAGTATGAACAGGTTGGTATGCAAGTTCTAGGAATAAAACATTTTATTTCTGCCTGGGAAAATCAATGAAGATCTAGTGGACTGGATATCATGACATAAACTTTAAATTATAAGTAAAAATTGTACCTGCATAGATTAGGGAAAAGTGGTTCAAATTAAAAAGAGAATGACGTACAAGGAAATACAGAACACTTATTTGTTTGTCTGCACAGCCATTAAATGTTACTTAGCATAACCCTGGTTCATGAAAATCAATAGCTCAACTGGTGTATTTAGTATAATTACTCATACAATTCATGGACTTTTCTGCTGTGATTGTGATCTGAGGACAAGTTTTCTCTCCCTGGAGGCACTTTGATTTCTGATTCTACTCCTTCCTGCTCAGGGAATAGGAGTCTGGGTCTAGAGCTTTGTTGTCCAAGGAACTTCCTCGACAGTGGGAATGCCTGCATCTACTCAGTGCTGCACTCACAAGCCGCTGTGACTATTGGGCACTTGAAATGTGACTGATATAACCAAGGAATGGTAATTTCAAATTTAACTAAGTAAATTGAATAGCCACATGCAGCTCGTGACTATAGTGTTACATAACATAGATCATAGAGTCACCTTTTTAGGAAAAATAAATTGCAGATGGATTTGGATTCACAAAAGGATCTCCTTTGGGCAAAATACAGTATGCCACAATATTTCCTGTGAGATCCTATTACATCTCTCTCTTCTGAAACCAATAGTTTTATCCCGTTTAGTCACTGCCTGTATACTCTTGTTAATTAGGGCATGCATGAAAGAAACTAATAAATTATATCTGCACGAATCTCTGAAGACTTCTCTAGGAAGTGACTTTTGAACTTACTCTTAAAGGAAAGGAAGTTCACCCGGGGTTGAGAGCAGAGGGTGAGTGGGGAAGGAGTAAGAGGTTTCTGGCAAAGACAAGACAAGACAAGACACGGTATGGCCTGACCAGGGAGTCCCTGATTCAGTATAACTGGCAAACAAGGTGCCTTTTGTGAAAAGCATAATGGGTGGGAGATGAAAAAAGCATAATAATATATACTTTTAAATACTAGGTATTGATTTTGATACAATTATATTCATTCCCCACAAAAAATGGAAGTTCTATCACATAGATGTAAGATTTTCTATTCTTTTCTCTTTTACAAATATCCTTTATGTTTTAATCATTACATAAAAGAAATAAAATTGCAATATTGTTATCTAAATTTATTACTTGGACAAGATTGAGATTTAGGAAATATATTTCCATGATGTCACCCATGGTTTATAATTTATAAGATTTTGGATTAGACATTAGCACAGTTATTATTTCCTCTAATGCCTTACCTCACCACAGTCTAATAACACTCAGGAAATCCAAAAGACAGAGAGGAAAGAGTGGTCTTGAAAGCTAAAACTAGTTGCTGAAAACTGATGCAATCATGTAATAAAATATGACATAATAACTTAAATGATATGTTCATAGTATCTGCTAAAGCAATTAGAATCCATGCAGCTAGATTTTTGGTAATGTATTACTAAAAATAAAAATGGTTTCAGCCCAGGTAAGATTTATAAACTATGCAGTTTAATTGTATACATTGTTCTTAGGACTTTTTGGTTTCCTATTTGCATATGTGATCTATTTCACACCATTTAAAACAAAAAACTCACCTAGTAACAATAAAATTTCAAAAGGCCTGGCAAGTACAACTGCAGAGTTTCTACATGACATGTTACATCTGACAACATAGGATGCTACTAATCTATTATATTACCATAGGTCTTTTAAGTTTTTTTACAACAGGTTAATATCTTCACCTATCTAATAGGTCTTACTCATAACAGAAAGAGCAATATTTGTATTTCTTTGTATCAATCACATTAAATTATCAGACATATCAGAAAGTCTTGTTGAGCATTTTCATATATATTTTATTTAACAATGTCTTTTCAGGGCAGCTTTTGAACTAGGTGCCTGTCTAGCTATAGCAAAGAATAGTTTTCAATGCATTTTCAGTGTCCAAAGATGGACATGTAGTTTAAACATATGTCCTAATTTCCACTGACGAGAAGGTAGGCAGGTATTTCCACTGTGGCACAAGTAGATGGATCAGTATAGAAAAGAGTGGTTTTATTTTGCCAGTTATAAACAAAACAGTAGAAATAGGAAAGTAATTAATATTATTAAGGGCACAATATGTATTATTTTATATACTCTATTAAGCAAATCTTCACATTAACCCTATGAGATTTTTTGTACTATGAGATTTTTTGTACAGATGAGGAATCTGAGTTTAGAAAGGTGAAAGGATTGCCTGAGGCCCAGAGCTAATAAAATACAGGGCCAAGGATAACACCCAGCTTTGTCTAATTTCAACACCCTTGAACCACATTACTATGTGTAATGGGTATGAATTTTACACTACAGACATTTGTATGTAAGAAATGTCTGTTTTACTTCCCTATTAAGAAACCAATTTTATTTATTCCAGGCCCCCAACTCACTAGGCTGAAAATGAAATTCAGTTCTTTACCCTTCAATAGAATCATATAAGAATGCAGAAGAATTGAATGGTAGATACCTACAAATTTGAGTAAGAATTACACTTAAATGGACAAAAAGAGGAAAGGAAAAGCCGGCCAGCTTTGAACATATTGGCTGACACCATGATGAAGGATAGATTTTCATCTTCTGTTGAACCATAACTGATATGCTTAACCTCTCTTCCTATGAAGTCTAATCCTTTACTTTGTACATCAAATACTAAACACAAGGTTGGAAGTACTTCTCATCCACCTTGGCATTGTCTTATTAACTTGGACATATGATCTCTGTTATCAAGTGTCTCATACTTTGAGGCATATCTCCTCCATCATTGCCAGTATTGAAAAATGTCACATGAGGACAAGAAATTTATAATAATGTTTATAACAACATTTTCAACCACACCACCACTTTTCCCCGCTACCTCTAATTTGTGATAAATAATCATATATACAAGTTTAAATAATACTCTTATGACTTGTGGCAGTAGAATATGTATATTTTTCTAAGTATATTTATTTTAGATTGCTTTCTAATTTTTATCAAATGACAGTGAAATATTTATTAAGGTTTGTCTATGCTTTGTCTTAGTTATGCCAATAACTTTCATATTATTATCTTAATATCCAAGCTCCTGGGATAAATTTGCATCTGTAAACAAGTTTGTAAGTTCATGACTTATATAATTGTCTTGGAGTGCTAGTTCTTTCCAATTATGCTAGGAAAACTTACAATAATGGTAATGTGTGGGTAATTTTTATATTTATTTGTTACCATGGTGATATAAGCAGTATTATAAGAATAAAAATAAATTGCATTTATATTTTGCTGATTTAAAAGGTTTTATTTATTTATTTTTAATTTTTCATAACGAACAAGTCAATCACCAGCACTGACCTTTTGGAGCCGGAGGCTCAAAGACCTCAGGTGCTGAGCAGAGAACCAGAGCCAATCTTGGCCTCGCTGGACCTGCCTCCCACATCACTGTCCTTTCCACTGCAACTTAGCACAATTCTGAGGAAGCCCATAAATGTCGCAGAGGGTAAATTTTCAAACCCAGCTAAAGAAACCATCATTGCGAAGGGACGACTAATTACCAAATACAGAATCAACGTGAGGAAAGAATAAAATCAGTAATTTCTACTCACAGTAATAAAAAGAGAACACTTTTGGTTTCCTTTTTATTTCACTCTTCTTCCCTAACTCAGACGAATTTTAAGAGGGATAATTTGAAACTCTGCCATTAGCTCCATCAGAAATATTAAACCTTAAATAAAATGTTCCGTGGGCCATAAAAAATGAACATCATTTACTATTCTAAGATGATAGAAAATATTTTTTATATGAATAGTAGAGAAATTGCCAAAGAAGCTATTTCATTTCAGCCTCTGGACAAGTTAATGTGCTCCTGGAAAGAGCATGCATATTCTGACCTAATTTATTCCCTAGTGCACCTGGTTCTGAAAGAGTGCTCAGAAATTCCCCACCCCCACTTCATTGTACTGTCACATAGAAGTCGCATAGTAGCTACACACATTCTGAGGGCAGGGTCCCAGGCACAAGCAAGTTGTGTCCTCATCAAGGATTTTGTGGCCATGCTTTCTGGAATACTTTCTCCCTTGGAACATATTTCTGGACTAAAGTATGCACTTGAGTTTCTGGGTACTTGAGTCAACTGAACAGACTTCCCGGTGAGAAAAATATGTCAGCTCTGTGTTTGCTGTTCTAGTGATACTACCTCCAGGCACACCTCCCCTCACGTACAGTGTTGTATGTCTCACTTAGAGAAATCCGTAGGGTAGTTTCAGGCACTTTCCACCTTCCAATGTGGGTGATTTAAAATGCTTATAGGCATGTAAGTAGCAAAATTGTAGTAATGGCAAGAAGGGGGAATGGACTGCTATGGCTGTTTAGCAATTCCTTCTGGAGCATAAAGAAAAGTAAAATGGTCTAGTTTATTTAGAAATGCAATATAGTGAATAGTTTCTCTTCTTTTTGTGAAGTAATAAAAAGGGTGATTTAAATTTAAAATTCTTCCTGTCAAGAGCCATTAACATAGCCCTTGGCATACCTATGTAATAAAATAATCCTACTCTTTTCATGACATGTCTTGTCTTCAGAGTTCATTTACACATTAGTATTTGCAACACACTAAACATAACTAAACATCACTGAGTTAAGTAGATTTTTGGCTAGTACTAGCTAGATTTTAATTCACTTGGTTATATTTCCATATCTCAAGTTTACACAGATAATTATACTCCTTGATAATGGGAGTGAATACTCAATCTCTCTCTGATAAACTGGTCTGTTAAAAACACTTCTTATCATAAATAAATTCAGTCATTCTCTTTCTTATCTCCAGGACAATATTTTTAAGCTGGAAGATTCACACTTTGAAAACGGCCGTGGGAAGAGTCCCTATGACCCTAAGCTGCGGACAGCATCTCTTTTAATAGGTGCGTAGAGAACAATGAATGAAATGAAAGAGTGAATTTCCTATAGATAATCAATCAGTTGGCATGTTATTTGTCATATCCCTATACATTTCACTATTGATCATAAACAACTTTGAAAAGTGAGGAAATACTAAATGCTGCTTTGATGATTGCACTATCTGGACTATGATTCTTTTAACTCAAAGTGGTTTCACAGTCTCTTTCAACTTACCAGCTCAATACTACACACCCTCAATAGAACTTTAAATTTTTTACTTTTCAAGAAATGCATTTTGTTTCTTTTTAGGAAGATATGTTGAAATGGCCAATTTTGACAAATCAAAAGAAACTAATGATTGTCTTGTTCATTGTAGTTCCAAGGTTTGTCAACTCTCACTATTAGGAAACTTCATCAGTACAATCGGTCCAACTAGCAGTGCAGTTGGCAGAGGCCCTGCTGAGGTACCTTGAGTTGAAGGCCTTCTATAAACATCTGTTTCAACTTTATATCTTCTAATCTTTTTAAAAATAAAATAAAATGTTTTGCATAATGTTCCTATCCTTTCCTCTACACCATTTTTCTTTCCGGTTTTTCTTCTTTACCTTTTTCCTGCAATATTGAAAATGGAGAGTGAATGCACAGTCAGATTTTGAAAAGATAGAAGTAGGCAGATAAAGGAGAAAACTTTAGTCCATATTGAAAGATAATTTCTCCTTTTTTTACTGCTTATATTCTGGAGTTTCATTAAACAATTTTTCTTCTTAACTTTTGAGTACACCAACAACCTAAAATGCAAAAGATACTTGGTCATTAACCTATTACTGAATGTATTTTTCTATATAATTATGTAGAAATTATGTAAGTTTTTGGTTACTATTTTATGAATTATAGAAGGTCGTTATTTGATAGCACAACAAAAATAATAGTAAAACTTTTCAAGTTATAAAAATTTCTGGTTGAAATCTGAAGAATAAATCTAGAGTTTTCCTTTTTTCTCTTTTTATTGTTATTCAAGTACAGTTGTCCCCATTTTTTCCCCACGCCACTCACTCCAACCTTCCACCCTCAATCCTACCTGCCTTGACTTTGTCCATGGGTCTAATATACATGTTCTTGATGACCCTTTCCCTCCTCTCTCCCCTCCGGTTTCTCTCAGTTTGTTCTTTATTTCAATGGCTCTGATTATATTTTGCATACTTGTTTGTTTTGTAGATTAGGTTCCACTTATAGGTGAGATCATATGGTATTTGTCTTTCTCCTCCTGGCTTATTTAACTTAGCATAATGCTCTTGTATATTTAGATTATTATTTTATGTGTCAAAAGTCCATAAAGTTTTCCAGTGTTTTTCTTTTTAAAAATATTTTTCTTCTCAACAAAATAAAACCAGTCTTATTGACTACTACATCAACTATAAAAATGTATTTTCCAGTTTTTCTCTAGTATTTATTACTACATATCACTGATCCCTTCTCTATTAAGAATAAGATCACTACAGCATGATTATCTCCTCCATTGCTTTTCAAGCAATTGTCAAAATGTAGACAATTTCAATGCATTTGATCTAATTATGGAGCATTTTAACAAAAATTTAAGACCTAACGAAATGCAGCACATTTAGCACACAGAATTTTCCTTTTCACAGATGGCCTAGTGATTACATGTGGGTGATTTCCTTAAGTGCACACACAGAAATTTGAAAGTTGTCTCAAACAAAGGAGAAGAAACCAGCTTTGTTTGAACATGCAGCCTATACTTACTTAAATTGCATGCTGAAAAAAAAGGATAGATCTTCCTCAAAAAGCAATATGTAAAATCATGCCCAAAGCAGCTTTAATTTGTGGTAGGTTTCTCAGTAGGGATTTGTTTGATTATTTGTTTTAATATTCCATTGAGAAAGGATGATGACAAGTAGGTATTACATAGTTCATTTGGTATGCAGTCACACAAAGTCCACGAAGAATATTTAACTCCACGGTTTGGGTTTTATCTTAGAAATTCTTTGAAAAAAGCTGTATAAGTTTATGAAAAGAAAAAGAGAATGGGGAAAACACTGTGAGTCAAGGAGAGAATGTATGGATAAATTTTTTAAAAACAGTAGGCATTTCAGGAAATCAGCTTTAAAATGGAAGTCCATTCAGAAATATTTAGTGCTTATTGACAAGGGGGATTATTGAAGCCAACATGAATTAATTTCTCAGTCTATTGATTAACAAGATACATAAAAGTCAACAGGCTATATTAGGCCTGGTAAATTTTCTCAAAATATCCACAATGCCACTTTAATTCAAGAGCTGTGACTTTCTTTACTGAGAATATTTACTTCTCATAACTATGCTATAAATTCTTCTTCTCACAGTACATTTAATTCCCCTTATTAGATTTTTCTTGGCATTTTCCATTATGATGTTTTATAAAGAATGCTTACTAATTAAATGGGGTTTTTTTAAACATAAATATTTTCTACTGCCTTCCCAAACTTTTATATACAGGGGTAACTACTATCTCTGAAATACACAAGTTGTTGGGAAAACCTGTCTACCAAAAGGTTTTGAATATATTCTCCTCATTTCAGCACATAAGAAAAAAATTCAAGGTGATTTGGGCTGCTTCCTTTTCCAATACTGAGAAATAAAATTTCACGTTTGGCATAAGACACCTATAAAGTGGCTAGATGGGGTTTGACAGCAAATACTTTTTATACCCTCTATTAAGCAGTTTCAACTAGTAGTAAACTTTAAAACCAGATGACAGCTTAAAATTTAGTTTACGAAATCTATGATGCTTTAGTAGGACCTCTTTCCAAAATGCCGTGGGTTTTTAAGCTGATGCTCATAGAAATTATTTATTGTTCCTGAGCAACACATAGTTACTGAATCAAGTCTCCAAATCCTATGTGTCTAATCTTTTAAAAATCACATTAGTCAAGTTAATTTTTATAATCTCCTTTAATAAAAATCATTGTCAATATAAAATCACTCAAGTATTTATTTTTATTTTACCCACTTTTAAGTATTTTATGACAGTTTTAACAGTTCTTTATTAAAAATCATAGTTGCTGTCTCACTTAGAATAAATACCAGAAGACTGGTATTTAGAATAAAAACAACAGAAGACTGAAATGTACTATTTTCTCAGTAAATATCATCTTACCTTTTCATGACATAAAAGGAGCAGTCAACTTGAAAGCAGTTTTATTTTCTCATTGAAATCTTCTCTAGGTATTGAGGTGCTAACAATTTAGAAATAGTCCATCACTAAGAGATATTATTGATTCAAGGGTCTAGACTGTTAGCTAAGGTGTATTTTCCCAAACTACAATTTTGCTGGGCCTCAAGAAAGAACACAATTTTACATTAGGATATATTCTTAATTTGTAGTAAAGCAAACATGGTGCTCCTTAAATTAATTAAATGCAATTGAGAAAACTATTTGAAGCTGTAGCAATGTCAGTTTCTTTGTATATAAAATGGCTAGGCCATGCTGATTTCACTGTTTTTTTGTGAGATTAAATATGACAATACAATAGCATACTACATTTGAATGATTACATATTCTGAAATATATGTAAAATAGAAACAAACAGAAAATAAATAGTAATAGTGATTATCTGTGTGAAGTCTGGGAGACAGATTTGGTACTTTATATACTTTATGTCTTAATAATTTTGTACCATATGTACATATTAACCACTCAAAAAAATGTTGGTCTTAAAGGACAGCATAAGTAACAAAACAAATATATTAAATATATATTATATTGAATACATATTCAGTCTAAGGTATGACAAAAGTCACTTTACAGTTGAGTATGCAAAACAGTTTATTCTTGCATTATGATTTATTATTTGTATTACTATTTATGAATTGCTGATTCATATAAAGTATTAATAAGCAATATTAAATGTATTATTTATAATACTATAAATAATAAATATTCATATTATTTATTGATATTTTTCATATGAATGGCTATAAACCTACTTTGCCCCACTCTGAATTTATCAGTATAGAAAAAGTGTTCACCAAATTAAAAATGTAAAATCATTCTCATACCCTTCCATTCTCTGGGAAATAGATTTCATCCATGTGCGTATGGGTATATGTGTGTGCGTGCAGAGAAAGAGGGGCCGGGGGAGAGAGAGCAAGAAACCTCTCTTTGTCCTGTTTCTAATTACTCTGCTCTGAGTGGGATTTACTTAAGGTGTTAACAACATAATGGGGCTCGGTCTATCGTTTTGTTTGATTTTTGCTCACATCCATGTCACACTTTACACCTGTGTTAGTAATGCTTCAATTTCATCAGGAAATGTTTTTTCACCTTCTCTTTCTCCTCACCACACCCTTCCCAGGAATTGTAATATAATACAGTAGCTGATCTGAGCCACATTTTCACTTCATTTTGAGCTGTGAACAGAGTACACATGAAGTTTTGTTTTTAACACATGTTTCTCAGATAACTCTGCAGTAGTGGAAATTCAGTTCACTAACCTTCTTGTTCATCTCAGTAAAGAAGGCTTTGCTTAAAGACTATTTTTTTAAAAAAACTATCCATTAAAAAAGAATGGCAGTGTACTCAAAAAACAATTTGACAATTTCTGAGTGGTTAGTTACATCTGTCATACTAATGTATCTTATTCCAATGTATTATTTTTGAGGTACCAAACTGCCTATGTTTTCTTTTGTGGAAAGGCTTAAAAACATGGTCGGACAGAGTATCCATGACTTTTGATATACATAACAATTCCTTGAGTATATTATTTAATCATCATAAATTTAATAAAATTGAACAAATGTCACATGTCCTTTCACTAGTAGCTTGGTATACATGGATAACCCAAAAGTATCCGTTATAACTATAATGTCATTTCTATCATAAGATAACATTTACCTAATACACTACTACCTCAGATTCTCTGGAAGGCATATTTACAATTTAAAAACTGGCTAATTTTTATTATGCCCTGGAATCAACATATAATTTGATAACTTCAGAATTGACCTATGTTAGGTCAGGGTTGCTCAAGAAACCAGGTGGACACAGCGAGCTAAACAGTCCAGGGTTTATTAGCAGAGAATAAGAGGGAAAGTAGGGCCAACTAAGGGAGGTTGGGACTCAGTTGTTCTTAGATCAGGGTTTTTGAACACAAAAACCTGCAGCTGGGGTATTAGAGTCTGACTGGCTAGAGCCCGTTGCTGGGTGAAAGCTGCATCCTGTTATGCCAGATAAGCCGGCCCCCAGACCCTAATCTTCCTGGGTAGGGTCTGTGGGCAGTTTCCCACCATGCCATTTTCTCGCCTGGCGATTTTCAATCCTCCTATGCCTGCATAGATCTAACAACCTAGAAGCTACAAAAGAAGTTTGGCAAGTAGTCATTTTTGTTAAACATATTTGTAAACATGCCACCTGAAATGTATAGTACTTTTCTTATGCTCAGATATCATTAGGTCGTCACCACAGAATGTGGCTACTAAGACTTTAATATATGGTGAAAATGAACAACTATATTAAATGAAATGTACTCTGAATGGAAATTATATTTCTACTTAATGAGAATGCAAGAGTAGGTTATTATACCACCTCTCATTCTGCATCAAAAAATATGCCATACATTTTCTGGAGCAATTATCCTTGATAAAAATCTTAGAGAAGCCTCAGCAGAAAATCTGATCTGAGTGCTGTTATAAAAGAATAGTTACTGATATGGAGTACTGACACTATAAGAATGTCCCCTTCACGGCCACCTAATTATCTGGTTCTCTCCAGCTTACAAAAATCACTCTGGCTCTTGCCAAAAATAATAGTCAGGTGGAAGAGGTAATTTCCTGTAACTGGAGGCAATTGGTATTCAAACTGCAACCTTCCTTTGATTTATAAGTCAGTTGTTTAATTTAATTCTGTTTTTAGCAGTAAATTGAGTTAATAGTCCCTTCTGCTGAATAGCTCTCCTACTTTCACTGAATGACCAACCTATCACTGAAAGAGAAACGAATCAGTCATGCTTCCTTTGCCTTTATTTATATCAACTTCTGCCTTCCTCTTGTGGGAGTGGTTAAGATAAAGTAAGTGAAAGTTATAAGATTATTAACCAATTGAATAAGAGAAACAAATGCCTATCTATATCCAAGTAATCATTTATGTTTATCTCATGTTTGTTATTTCACCTGTCTCCTGAATAGAGTTTACATATAATAACAACCATAATTATAGATTTTAATCACAAAAAAAGCTAAATAGGATAAAAAGAATAATTAATTAATAATGATCTTTACATTTCTAATTATACCTCCTGTCAGGCCTGCCCATCAGACTACATACTGACATAATACTGTTCAGTTTTCACTGCTGGTGGTTCTGTTTCACTCTTCCTGATTCTCACCACCTAACGTGTGTAAGAGGGCAATGAGGTTCAACTAATAATTTACTATTTTTGATTTTTGAAGGTAAAGAACATACAAAGCATCGTGTGACAGGTGTAACAACATGAAACATTTTTTAATTGACATGAACATTTTAGGCTGCTTTCACAATATTTTTAAATTGATAACCCATTATTTGCACAGAGCAAGAAAAATAACTCACCAGAAGTTTAAATATGTATATGTGTGTGTGTGTGTGTATTATTTGCTAAGTGATAAAATACCGAGCTTAATGAGAATGGTACATCAAGGAGATATAAACATCCCATAAAAAATTAACTTACAGTGATTGGATATAGATTTAAGTTAAGCAAACAAGCATTTAAACATTTTAAAGTACCTTTTAAACTTATAATTAACATATTCGTAGCATTTTTGTGCTTTTAAAAAAAGGTTATTTCTTATTTTTAATTAAATTTATTGGGGTGACATTGGTTAAATGGGTTATTTCTTTAGTTTGTGGTTATGCAACATATTATTGTAGCAAGTTATGGTGAATAAGTTAGATTTGGACTTCATATTCAATTAAGTGAAGAGAACATAGATGCTTTCGAATCCCAGAGATTCTATAGTATGACAATTTGGGATGTAATATGAGTTCTATTTACTTAACTGACTGTACTTAATATGTGGTCCAACAATCATTGTTTATTTGTATTGATTCACAGCAATCCAAAGTAAATGATCAATATTTTTAAACTCATTCTCCAAGATCAGGTGTCTTTCCATTAATATTTAAAATCAAAGTTGGAGCTATTCAATGGTTCTATGTAATAATTCTTCACTGCTTTGGGGTTCCTCAAAGCCTGGTACATTTAAACATTGCTGAGAACCACAGGTTTTACAAAAGAAATTGATTTGGGTTGGACCACTGTGAATGTCTATTTTCTGATGCAAAGCCCTGATTTGCAAGTGAGAACTGAGGATGTGAACAAAGCATACTGAATAAGCAATCAGATTAATAAAACTTTCTCAAGGGCATTTATAACTGAAAATTCACAGGGAGTTTTCCATTCGCTAATGATATGAAATTTCTTTGAAAATGAAAATAGTGTTATTTAAATATTTAGGTTATAATTTATCTATCCCCACTTATTTTCTGAATATATTTCAAATCAATGAATTGAGAAACATTAACATACCCAAATAATCAATAACATAGTGTTTTTTTTTACTGTCAGTATGGTAGATTACATGGAGAAAATTTTAGGATTTTTTTTGTTATTTTGTTTCCCTGATAATTCACTGTAAGTAGACAAGCAATGATGTATTTTTCTGGATGAAATAATAAGTGACACTTTCTGTTTAACGGAAAGAAAACATAACATTTACCAACTTCACCTTATTGAAAGGCCCTATGTTTTAATAAAAGAGGCTTGAGATTAAACAGGCCTGTGTTTGAACTTTCACCTTGACTTACCTAGTCAGTTGAGCAACCTTGGGTTACTTACTGTAAAACAGGGGTACATTTACATCATGAGGTTATTGGCAGAACCAGATTAGATCATTTGAAAGTGTCAAACCAGGGCCCACTGCCAGGCAAGCAGAGTGTTAGTCAGTAAATATTACCTTCTCTTTCTCCTCTTTTTTCCTTTTCCTTTCTATACTTTGTCTTCTGATTAGGAGTCTTCCATTACAAACTCTGACCCAGAGTTAATTCAGTTTAATTTGGAATGAATCAAAGGACAAAGAATTTGAACCGCAGTAATTGTGAGTTGTGTTTATAACATTCCCTCTTCTCCAAACACATCTCTGTGATGAAGTTAGGTGGTAGATTTTTTTACTGTATTTCTACTAAATTAAAACACTTTTCAAGTTATAAATTAAAAGAATAAATGGCAAAGAAAATATTAGTACTTTCTAACTAGAGCAAAATATAAGATTCCTTTGAAAAGGAATATCTTAGAAGTTTCATTTCTGTAAAGTAAGAACTATAAGCAATATTAACAATGATTCCTTATCCTAATGAACAAGACTATTAGGACCATAATTTCTTTACAGACATGAAAGCAAACAGTGCACTTTGTAAGTTTGTGTCTGGTTATAGTTGAAAAGAACAAAATTTCGTGTTTTAGTGATATCCGCTGACTCATATTTTACTTAATTTTTCAAAGGTAGTACTTAGTGACTGGTCAGGTGGTATTTAATCAGTGAATGATCATTTAATAAAATACTGTTTTTAACAAAGACAGGATTAAAAAATAAGTAGCTTTGCATAATGGTGCAGAGAGCATTTCTGTTTTCCTTTTAGCATGGTCTTAACATCAGACTTGCATTTTGTTCGTTTTGTTCTTCTTGCCTTAATTGAGTTAAAGTATGCATATGTGCTTTTATTTTGTCACAACACAGATGGAGAATTATACTCTGGAACAGCAGCTGATTTTATGGGGCGAGACTTTGCTATCTTCCGAACTCTTGGGCACCACCACCCCATCAGGACAGAGCAGCATGATTCCAGGTGGCTCAATGGTAGGTGGTGCTTGTAAGAACGGACAGGAAGCAGGTGTAGCTGAAGTAAGTGGAGAACTTCCTTTGTATAGTACAAACAACATGACTTGAAATTTAGCATGCAGTTAAGCTTATAGTGGTGACTTCATGACTGTGGGTGTGAGAAAGTTGAGCAAAAGAGAAAAGAATGATTAAGGCTTCAGGGAAATATTTTCTTTGTGCCAGAAGTGAAATTTCTCAGTAGTTAACTACAGAAAGAAATAGATCTGGGCTGGAGCTGCAGAAGGGAAGCAATGGGAAACGATAAGATGACTTACCAATCCAGTCTCGCAGGAACAACATATCAAGTCTCATGGTGTAGTGCTTGTTTTTTCCCTCCACACCTCTCTTATTTCCTTGAGAACATCATATATGTTATTTAGCGTTTTCAAAAATTGTACTGATGACAACATCACATTGAAAGTATTTTCAAAATGTCAAAGGACTTTTATGACATTTACTCTGATTCCCCTTTATCTTTCTAAAACCCTGTCTCCTGTGTTATAGGTGAGGAAACTGAGCATCATAACTAAGGTTACTTGTGGCCCAGTAGTAGAAGATGGGGGACAAAAGCCCAGTTTGTCTAACTTTAGTCACTAGCTTCACTACTTGATCAGTAGATGCCTTTTTCTCTTTCTCACTTCAGTAAATAAATAATTCTAGCACAGGAGAAAAGGTACCAAATTTATATGCCTAAAATAGATAAATGCTATTTTACTCAGATTTTGAACTGAGTAATCTTATGTTTTACATCTAGAATTTGATTTTGTTTTGATGAGTCACTTATATATTCATCAAAGGTTTTTATAATGGTCCCACAGTGTTATTGTGGTTATTTTTATTATTAAATTATTATCTGCCTTTACATCTGCCTTCAGTCCTATAAAAATAGCTGCCAAGTCCCTAACCTTCCATCCATGACTTTTTAACTGGTTTCGCATGCCACATTAATAAGGATGTAACTCTTGGTTTATAGTTCATCTATGTTTTTACTAAGATGCTTGATTATCTCATTTCTTTGAACTTCTACTACAATTGTTTTTCCTGCCATTTCTTGTGGAGAACCCCCAAATTCATTTCATCACTTGGTCCTTCACTGATTTGTTAGAAGAAAAAATTATAATATTGCCTTTGAATCTCACTGAAATGTCAAGAGACTGTGAGTTGGGTTTCACAATCTTTGTTCTGATATATCTCATATTCTAAATGACTATTCAAAACATAAAACACACCACAATAACTTCAATCAGCATCTCTTCCCACCTGCAACAATGGTACTGATCATCCTATTATTTTTAATGTATTAGTGGGGACAGCATACCTCTTACTTTCCACATTTTACCCTCTACCTTTGCTCTGATGATATTTATAAATTTACCCAATTTAAATTTATTTTGCTGTCTTTATCTCTTCTTCACTACTATTTTTCCCTCTGACCCCACAATTTGTTCATCTAACCTATTCATACATCTGCTTTAATCATGGTATGCCATGAAGTCCCTGTACATCCAAGTTCATAGCCTGGTTACAAACTTGTTTTCTCAACATTTTTCCCCTTTACTTGTTTTCAGCCTGACTTTGATCTAATGAAACTGCCCTTTCCAAGGTCACTGATGACTTTCCATAGCTTTTTATCAATCTCCACTTAGAAAAACCTCTCCTGAAGTATTTGTCACTCTTAACTAGTCTTTTTTCCTGCTCTCCCGAGTTTTAAGTAAGTTTGATATCATTCACTTCCTCATTATTGTTCTCTTTAATGTAGATGATGCCTGAGACCTTGGATACTAAGCACAAACACTGTGGTGGTCAAAGGAGATTGGACAGATACCTACAATGGGGAGAGAGGAAGTTCTGGGGGAGCTGGGCAACCATCAGAGAAATGGTGTTTTTCACCAAAAGAGAGAAAACATACTGAGATCATGACAAGCCTATCTGTGTAAAACTATAAAAAAGCCTAACTCCAAATTCCCAGAGGACAATTCTGGAATGTCCACTGTTGCTATCTGGTCTATTCTCCAACTGAAATATTCATTCATTTAGGAAGAAAAATGTTTGTTTTTATTCTGCAAGGAGACTGATCTACTAGGAACTAAAAGGCATACAGGCTTTCATTGTCCATGAGAAAGAAAACCTCATTAGGAGATGGAATCACATAAAGGAGAGTACAGTATCCATTTCATTTTTATAGCCTGAGAGGAAAAAGTCATCAAGTTAAAGCTGCTTTTGCGCTGCACACACTCACATGTTGACAGCTGAGTCTGAAGAATTTACACTGTGGGAAAGGAGTCATTGTCCACAGCTCTGTACTTCATCTCTGCAAATGTGTAGTGCATTTGAGAATTCAGTTATCAGTCTCTCAGCACTAAACGTGAGAACTGATTTTACCAAATTAGCACAAAGGTTACATTTGACAGGGTGCAGAAACCAGAGCTGCTGGGAGATGGGGGACGCAAACGCCTCTGAGATAGAGCCGAGGGAGTGTGTGAATCACAGCCTCATGGAACTGAGTACCATTTCAGAATAAAGTTAGAAAGCTAATGTTTACACATTCATGCATAAAATAATTGAGTGTGGAGGCATGAATAGACTACACAATCATTTGTGCATCCAGAAGTAATAAATTGCCTTGCATGGCACTTTATGAAAAGTCTGTTAAAATTAATTTGGGCACAGGACTTACTTTACTTCTCTCAAATTAATTCAGACGATTTATTTTTGGAAGGTTTAGTTGTCCTATTTTAATGACGTTTACCATCTTTCTAAATAAAACTTTAAAAATTGTCTAGAATTGGATCTTGAAATATCTGATTTTAATGGAATTAAAATTCACTGCTTTCATAATTACTGACTAAATTTACATTTTTATAATATATCAGTAATAGTTTAAATTCAGGTTTATTTTAACAAGAAACATCAGAATGAGTAATATATTTAGGTAAAGAAATAAGAATGGTTTTAAAAATTATTATTGACACTAGCTGCTAATTGAAGACTGACAGAATAACTCTTGATTTCAGAAAATGTAGTGATAGGTATTTGCCATGATTTCCCAGATTCAGAATGCTTTTCCTTGTGCTTCATATGTTTTCTCAATATTATATATATTTTTTAAACTTCAGCTCCAGTTTTGGCATACTAACAATGTGAGGACTAGGTAAAAATGTTCTTTATATATTCATAGTAAGGACACAGACTAAGTTTATGTTATTGTTATAGTGATGATTTCTTTACATTTATTATGTAAGTACTACTACTTAGTTCTTGTACATACTAGACATTCATTAGAGCAGAGGTATGGCTAACCCACATTTATTTTCCTATTTGATGGCCACTATTCTCAGTATTGTCTATGTCTTGGATTAACACTGGAAGGCTCTATGTTATGGAGGAAGGACCATAGTCTTTAGAGTAAGACAAAGTTTCACCTTATTCTGGACCCTACTTTTCATGGGTAGATATTAATACTTACAGTTGTGAAAAATACGACCTCATAATAATCTATACAAAGTGCTAAGCAAGCGATGGGCATGTGGTAAGCATTTAATAAATGTGAATTTCCCCTGTATCTTTTCTTCCACTTCCATCGGGTGGAGCATACTTCGGAAGCTTTGTCAGATTCATTCTGCGAGTGATTATATTTGAGTCAGGGTGAAAGGGCAGTCACAGTGGGGTTTAATATAAAACCACATGGATCCTTGAGAGAACCAAGGCCCAGTGAACACAAACAGACCTAATTACAGGGCCCAGAGTGTGAGGACTTCCCACTCGTTTCAGAAAGACCTGTTTTCTTTTAGTGGATTTCCTAAAAGGATTGTGCCTGTGGATAGAACAACCCACTTGCTTTTTTCTGTAATTGAAATGGTATGCAAGTCATCATTCCACTTCCTCTCACTTGTAGCACCCTCCTACTAGCCTGACCTGCCCTTATTGGAATGAGCACAGCTTCCCCTGTGGTCATGTACCAGGCGTTCATGTGCTCTGGAGATTCAGATTTCTCCACAAGATATATTTTATGCAAATAGAACCAAGTAATGTGATTGCAAATGAATTACGAGAGTACAAATTAATATTACATGGTACCAGATACCTAACTGTGAATCATTTGTATGACTCTTTGGATGTACTATTGTAATTCTATTATCTTTAAAGGTATAAACTATGTCAGATATTTAATTAGATTTTTTTAACAAGTAAAACAAATCTAGCTTTGCATAAAGTCAGACATCTCAATGATGCCATTTTGAAGTATTTCTCTTGGCTTAAGTAAGTTAGTAATATATTTTGCTGACCTTGAAGAAAAAAAGCCCTCTGGAAGCCTTACTTTATGGTTATATGAGCAGATGAATATTATGAAAGAAGAGTGACTGTCTCGTTAAAACAGCAACAGCAACCACAAATGTCTTCTTAGTTTTCATAGCTTGTGAAAGACACAACAAGGATGTGGTCTTTTCCACTTTTGGATCACAACTAGGAATTTTACTCTGTTAGTGAACACTTCTGTAGTATCACTATAAAGAGTCAAAAATAAAAATAATCATATTCTTGGCAATGTTTACTGAAATATGCTGAAACATGGATATGTAGTAGTTTAAAAGTATTCGTACCTACTAACTACTTTGCCGTACACTTACAACCAATTTAAAATAGTATTGAAAGTAAACATTGATTGAAAAATAAAATAAAATACAGATCTCCACAACAAAAAAAAATCATTCATGCCTTAGCTAAATATAAACTAGTAATTATCTGTTTTTCTCATGAATCTATTACCTAGAAACATTTTCATCCCAATAAAGAATGCGTACACCCAATTATAAGTTTTTCAAAAAATATATACCGTGAGATGAATCTACTCTCTAAATGATAATACATTTAATAAGTTCATTAAGTATGCTTTTTTATTTAAAAAAGAGCAAGAAGTTACCAATACATACCTGAGCTTCTTTTCAGAGGAACTACTTTCTCTGTCACACATTGTCTAAGGCACACAATCTCCTTCAACAGGTGGTGTTTAAAATTACATGGCACTAGTGAGAAAATAGATAAAAGTTTGAAATAAAAGTTAGCTCAGTGGCAATCTTTGGAAGGTGACTTTATGTTTTTCCGAGCTCTGAGAAAATGTGCCTGAATATAATAGTTAGAATATGATATCTTAACATTTTTTAATGATGAGCTAAAAAAGTACAACTCTGAAGAATGGCCTATTAGTTCCAAATTTTGAACTTATTTCAGAATTTATAGTTGAATGGTGAGAATAGAAAAGTAACATTTAAGATATTATGAAACTCAAGAGAATCCCATTTATATTTATTTTTATATGATACTCTTCATAGTATTACATTTGTGCCATTTTCCCTTTTTGACCGCCTCTACCATTTTTAGATTAAAATCAATGAAAATGAGACAATATCTTAGAAAATTCTTTAAACTACAGCCAGCTCTCTTTTTCCTTAGTTGTTAAATTTTTTCTCTCCAGTCTCACCATCAGTGGCATGAATACAGGGCCTGTCTATGCCAATTTCCTCTTCTGAAGCCATGCATTCAGAGCTCAGCGGGCCTGAATAGGGATTTACTGCTGACTGGGTAATCTGGGTTCATGTGTGCAGTGACATCAAGCAAGGGATTTGCCCAGAGGAGTGGATGCCCTCACAATGTGTGTAACCATGGTGTGACCGGCCTCTCCGACATGGCTCTCAAAAGATTTCCCTCTGTGAAAACAGAAGCCTGTTTGCAAATTAATTAGTTTCTGGCGGCAGCTTGATTGTTGACCCAGAGTTTGTAGAGTGGAAAAACAATCAGATTAGTGTGCTCAGGGTAAAAGACCAGTGTGCAGTTGCGTGTGGCTTGCTCAACTATTGAAAGTATGAATGGACTGAAACAAATTCTTTTCTGAGAAGCCTAGGCAGAGGTTAAGTGTGATGAGCCTAGTGCTCCCCGGCAGCAGGGGCTGGGGAATTAAAAGATTTTAGCCAGATAAAGCTGAATGGTGGCAAGCAATGCCATTGAACTTTAATGGAATGGATAGTTTTGACCAACACGCCCCTCCCCCCCCAAAAAAACCTTACTACGTTCTTATCCCCTCAGTGGAAGGAATAAGTTTACAGTATGACCGAATGTATGCTTGACACGAATACATTCATAGTGGTAGATTTCAGAAGCTTTCAGACTGGAAGGTTTTGATTACAATGTCTCAAAAACCAATATGATAATATATAAATTTAAAAAGTTTATAAAATAATGCTTTTTTGATAAAATGTTGTTCGTATGTTTATCCTAACTTGTTTAAGCTATAATCTTCAAATGCCCAATAAAATTAATCCTGAGTCATAAATGTCGACTCATGAAAATTTGTTTTAGTAAGTTAATCATTGTTTATGCTTAATTTTGTGAGACAACCTACCACAATAAGCCTTATGTTTTTTCCTTTGTATATAACACTGGGAGGGATCTTCATAAACACAGCTCTGGTGGCCATCACAACAGTGTTCCATTCAAAAGTCATTTATGTCTCTCAGTTTTCAAGTGAATTGAATCCAGATTTCACTCCCTGTCAGGTCCTTTGCCATCTAATCCTGAGTGACCTCTCCGATATTAAACACCAACACACTCAAATCAGACTGAGTTCACTGCCTTCAAACTTACTATCTTCTTCATTTAAGCATGCCATTCTCCCAGTGCATTTTCATCTCCCCCACCTTTGAGTCCCTAGCACACACAGATGCATGTTTGTTTCTATCACAGTGCCTCATACCCTAGATTAATCAAATAAGAAACAATTCAATCAGTCTGATTCATTGGCTCTTGGGTAGTTTGCCTGAGTTTGCATCTCAGATCCTCCACTTGACTACCTTTGTGGCTTTTACTTTACTTATTTTCATCACCCATGTATGATTTTTAAAATGGAGTTAATTCTGGTATCTTATACTGTTTTTCTGAGGATGCATGAGACAGTTCATATAAGACAGTGAGGACTGTGTCTGATAATATAACAAATGCTCATAGTAACTGTGGTTGCTGCTGTCATTTGCGTATCAGCTCTACACATAGTGTGCAACGCATGTTTGGCACATCCATACAGTGAACAATGTGAGTTAATACATTAATAATACATAATGCACATTTGGCAAATTACTTTAGTATTAAAATAATAATCAACTTTTTAATGAAATTGAGCTAAATAAAATTAGCATGTGACTTAACTGAGCAGCCACATATTTCTAGGGAAGCAATGAAAGTGGTTTAGGGAAAATAAAAGATAAAGTGATAGTGACTTCTGCCCCTTCCTTAGACTGAGTCTATACATACAGGATTTCTTGCCTAACAATAGCCATACATTTTGAAGAAAATAAATCTACTACTCCTTTACTTCCATAAAGAGAAAAAAGACTTTTGTAAGCTTAGTGACTTACTTATTATTATTACTTACACATGACAAAGAGACGGTAAAGTGCTCTAACCCTCATATATCAACTAAATATAAATTACCAAAGGTTATCCAAGAGAAGAGTCTTTAAAATGTGTTCCTGATATTATTAGTAAGGAAGATTTAAGTGTGTTTAGATGCCTTTAAAGGGAACGTTTTCAGGTTAGACATGTTTGTGTTGCTATATGATTAAAGGAGTAGGTAAGACAGAAATCAAACCTCTGTCACCACCCACCCCAGACTCCCACACCCTGCTCTAAGGAATCTATTGGTTGCCTATGACATTTTTGGATCATCACATAAACTGTACATTTTAAACAATATGCCATTATACATGTGGTTATATTATTATTTTTAAATATATTGAATCAAAAATAATGGTATGCTTTTGAAAACATTACAATTTATTATTTGTAGTGATTTTATTTATTCATTTTATTTATTTTTATTTATTTATTTTTAGACAGAGGGGAAAAAAGGGATAAAAAGAGGGAGAGAAACCTCAATGTATGGTTGCCTCTCATGCACCCATCACCCAGGACGGGGCTGCAACCCAGGCATGTGCTTTGACTGGGAATCAAACTGGTGAACCCCTGGTTCACAGGCTGGTGGTCAATCTACTGAGCCACAGCAGCCAGGGCTATTAGTACTGATTTTATAAATTAATATGAATGTACATATTTTATCGATTAGAAATATAGTTTTTATTATTTTGTTTGATGATTTGGTAAATAACAATTTGGGGATTTAATGTAGGGTGACAGCATGAGGGACCCATGAAAAAATGGGTCTTCTTAATATGATTATACATTTATCTATTCATATAAATCCAAATAACCTCCTTTGCTCATCTAATTTCTAATTTCAAAAAATCACAAGGTTTTAATATGGTAGAGAGCCATCTTATTTATACATTTATAAAATCCCATGTGACTGTGTATGGGAAGTTTATGATGGCAGATGTAGCCTTCTGTCTGGGAACCACACTGCCTTTTCTGTTTAGCACACAGTGGAATTTGTGTTGCAGCCAGCACAGAATTGTGCTTTGGGCCCATACGTTGTATTATGACCCATTTATAATTCATTGGACTTCAGTTCCCTGATCCTGGAAGTTAAATAATGCCAATGCTAATATTTAACTAATGACTGCCATTTAGTTTCTTAACACCCACAGAGTCAGTAGTTATCAAATATATTTTCTAAACTCACTTAGAAAATGAGTTAGGAACAAAAATTTTTGTGGTAATACTCATTTTGGGGCAAATTAAAGGGAAATCTTATCATATTAACAATCCAAATTATGGAATTTGGGCTTATGTGCCTAGGATAAACCAATAAGTTACAGGATCTATATCAATAACCTTTATGTATTTTATTTAATCATAAAATACTTTGATTGAAATTATAGAAGTAGTGGAATAGTGCTTTTGCCATTAGGAGGCTAATGACTGACCTCTTTTTAATGTTCTTTCCATTGATTTCCATTACATAAAAAAGGAGAAAATCGTATTCTTCATAGATAGCAAGGTAACTATAGCCAGCTCTGATCAATCAGTGCCCAAGCTACTATGTCATAATTGCCTTTGAAAAACCTTGAGATAATTGGGCTAATGAAATTTAAAATGTGAACTAATCTTCGATGTTTTCCCAAACTGTAACTACTCTTATTTTCTTCCTTTTCTGCTTCTAATTCCCGAGTGAGAGCAATTTGAGGAAGGCAGTTGAAACGCTAGGACTTGGGCCAGCTGTTGCCCAGTCACACTGAGTCACAACATACTACTCTGGGTAACTTGCATTTTCTACACCCATTAAGCAATCTCTATATACCAAAAACTGTTATAAGAAAAAGAGAGATCCCTTTTTAGCAAATGGAAAACCCTAGAAACCTTGGCACATTTATGAGGTCATATGCATGTACTTCCAAGGTATCTTAATATCTTAAAAGCATAGTTTAACCTATAAAGTAAGGGAGGAGGTACTACTATTCATTTTGTAATGAAATGTGAATTTTTTGATTCAGTTTATTTTCAGTCTTAAAACCAATATCCGAACTAATGTCTGAGGCTTTCACTATCAAATACTAGAAAGATATGACAACTTATGAGGGAGGCTGCCTTTAGTACATGCTTCTTCAGTATTCTCTTCGAGAATACACGTACGAGAGAGTTCAAAAAAATTGGAAACCCTTGGAGGTCTTGAAGAAAAAGATGGGAATCAGAAAAACTATAGATAATCAACTATAGATTTTTAGAAGATGTTATTTTAATGATAATTAAAAAGAAGTTTTAAGAGGGGAAGTCATCCCAGAAATAATGAGATGAACAGAGATTTGTGGTTCAGGAAATGGGGAATGAGGAGAAACCAGAATCACTGTTCTTTTATATCCAGGGGTTTTAGTGGGTCCATAACAGTACACGGTGTGGGCTCTTTTCCAGCAAATAAGTTACATCCCTTAAGGTGCCCTCTGAGCCTTAATAAATATACAAAAATTAGTTGACTATTAACAATAATTCTGATTCTTGATACAGATATTTTTCTAAGAGTAAAAGCATTTCATTTTGCTTTACGATTTTAATTCCTAGTTAATTTACTTAAAGAAGTGGTTAAATAGAAGTTTTAAAATGCATGATTTGCAGTTTCCTTTTCTATTGTTAAACAAAAATATAGTAATTTTCCAATTTGGGGGGGTTATTATTTAACTCTGTAAATTGTGCTGCCTTTTTATTGTCTGCCATTCTATAGATTATCAGTAATGAAAGCTAGGTAGATATTTATTGCAAAGGAACAAAATCAAACCCAAAGAAAAACAAAAGATATATACTCTTTTATGTTACAATACTAAATTTGGTATTGCCATGGGCAAAGGGCCTAAATACACTTCTCTAAAGAGGACGGAGAGACATATGAAAAGATATTCAACATCAAATGAAAACCACAATGAGGTACCACTTCACACCTGTCAGAATGGTTATTATCAATAAATCAACAAACAACAAGTGCTGGTGAGGATGTGGAGAAAGGGTAATGCTTGTGCACTGTTGGTGGGAATGCAGACTGTGCAGCCACTGTGGAAAGCAGTATGGAGATTCCTCAAAAAAGTGATATCTGACTTTGTCCCAGGGATGCCACTTCTGGGAATATATCCAAAGAAACCCAAAACACTAACTCAAAAGAACAGAATCACATATGTTCATTGCAACATTATTTACAATCATTAAGATATGGAAACAGCCCAAGTGCCCATCCATAAATGAGCGGATGAAACAACTGTGGGACATTGCCAGTAGTACGGGATACTACTAAGCCATGAAAAAGAAGAAATTTTACCTTTTTCAACAGTGCAGATGGCCCTGGAGAACATAAAGCTAAGTGAAATAAGCCAGTCAGAGGAAGATGAATACCATATGATTTCACTCATATGGGGAATCTAATCTAACAAACTGAACTAACAAGCAAAATATAGGCAAATGCCTAGAGAGCAGGATGGCAACAAACTTGGGGGAGGGGAGGGAGCGAAGACATTGAGCAAAAAAGAAAAATGGACTCATGGACATGGGAAACAGTCTGGTGATTGCTGGGGAGAGGGGAATATAAGGGGACTAAATGGTAATGAAAAATACAATAAAAATATGAAAGCCAAAATAAATAAATAAACTGTAGGGATGAAATAGAGCCTTTCTCATATTCAAAGTGCTTCCAAAATTTATGTATACATAACTGACAACTTTCTCACTATTAAGTTTTCATAGATGTAACCCTAAAAAAGAAAAAAACTGAAAATAAGAGGAAGTTGTATTAAAATAACAGTAATTGTTTATTTTTAACACATTGAGATTAGGGAAGTACAAAAAAGAGTATCTAATGCCAAATTTGGATTGTCATTTCTTAAAGGATAAAATCTTACAAATTAAATAGAGTTTATAATAAGAATTGTTTTCTGCAAATTCTAATTACTTTGGAAATTATACTATAAATTATCTTCATTTCTGCCTTGAATTTCCTTCCCCATATAATTAGACATTCTTAAGAATCAAAACTGTGATTGTCTGTTAAGACGAAAGCCATAGGAACTGCTAATTATATCACAGTTGAACAGGTTTTCCTTGTTTGAAGAGAGCCTGGATTTCCGGCATTTTTTAGGACATTTTCTGACCAGGGGATGATAGAAGTGCCCCAGCTCCACCAGTGTTGCAATCAGTATAATTAGTTTCTATCTATAATAACACTCAAGTTAGTAAAAAGTTGCCAAGGTCTGTGTCTAATAAAATTGACCTAAATCTTCCCTGGTCCCTAAATCATTATTTTATTTTAAGAATCAGGCCACATTCTTAACAGATTATTTCCTTTTCCCTAGAATTTAAGTACCTGATGAGAGGCGCCTCCGGGGAAAAGCTCCTTGTTGATGAAGCTTTTGAATTAGGGCTTGGTTACTATGCCCTATGAAATGGGCAAATATCAAAAAAGAAATTTTTCTCATTTATAAAATTAGCTTTTTTTATTTCACAGAATAAAAATATTTGGAGATTACATATTCAGAAATTTTGGGTAAATTTTATGGTTTTATGAATATTAGCACTTTTTAAAAAATAAAACTAGCTCTGGACAGCGCGGCTCAGTTGGTTCCTGGAGGAGCATCCGTAGACTGAAAGTCTGCACATTCCATGGCTGTGCAGGGCACATACCCAGGTTGCAGGTCCAACCCCTGTTGGGGTGAGTTCAAGAAGGCAACCAATTTATGTTTCTCTCTCACATCAATGTTTCAGTCTCTCTCTCTCTCTCTCCCTTCCTCTCTCTCCAAAAGTAATGAAAAAAATGTCCTCAAGTAAGTAAGTATAAAAAATATTTTTAATAAATAGATAAAACTGCCCTGGCTGGCGTAGCTCAGTGGATTGAGTGCAGGCCTGCAAACCAGAGTATCGCGGTTCAATTCCCAGTCAGGGCACATGCCTGGGTTGCAGGCCAGTTCCCAGCAGGGGACTCACGAGAGGCAGCCACACATTGATGTTTCTCTCCCACTCTTTCTCCTTCCCTTCCCCTCTCTCTAATAAGTAAGTATAAATAAAATATTTTTAATAAATAGATAAAACTGTTACTGGCATTCCCCAATACCAGTTTTGCCATCTGTAGATTACAAGGTACTTTTCAGAGGAAAAATATTAAGAACAAATTGAACATACACATAATTTTTAAGAGAATGTTATATAAAAAATTAAATTGGTGTTCCACATTTGCTTTTGTTTTTGTTTTGCTTAGGGGTTCTGTTTGTTCTTTGTTTTGGACCGAAATTTCAGTTCATTAATTTATTTTTGAATCATGTATAAAATATGTGGGTGAGAAGATTGGACTTTTCTTCCTGGCACTGGAACCGGGGTCGAAAGGCCTGATTGTGAGGCCTGGGACCCTTCGCCCTCTGGGGGAAGCTCTGCATCCGAGACGTCCCTCCCAATTCTTACTGTACGCACAGGGGTGTGGGACCAACCTGTTCCACGTGTCCACCCCTCCCACCAGTCTCCACTTGGCTTTTTATTTATATAAATCAATAGATTTCAGACAGTCTGAGTGATGGTCTTTCTGTAGTTTAAATTTTGATGTGGTCGTGGGAGTATTAGAATACTGCATTTACCTATGCTACCAATATTAGTACCATCTCTGAATATCTACTTTGATAACATGTCTTTTAAGATCTTTGTCTTACTTTTTAATCAAGTTGTTTTTTATTGTTGAATTTTCATAGTTCTTTGACGAACGTGAGGTTGTATCTCATTGTGGTTTTAATTTGCATCTCTCTGATGGCTGGTGATCCTGAGCATCTTTTCATGTGTCTCTGGGCCCTCTGTATGTCCTCCTTGGAGAAGTGTCTGTTCGGGTCTTTTACAAATTTTTTAATTGGGTGGGTAGGAGGAAGAGGTGGGGAGGAAGTGTAGACAACTGTAATTGAACAGCCATAAAGTATTTAATTAAAAAACTTGAAAAAAATTCTTTGTATATTTTGGATAACAGTTCCTTATCAGATGTCTTTTGTAAATATTTTCTCTTAGTAACTTGAATTTTCATTCTCCATATACAATCATCTTTTAAAATGTATTTATTTCTATGAAATGCATCTTAAACTTATATAGTTCTCTTTCTTAAATGAGCCCTGGCCAGGTAGATCAATTGGTTAGAGCATTGCCCCAACAGTCCAAAGTTGCTGGCTTCCTCCCTCGTCAGGGTACATATAAGAATCAACCAGTGAATGTATAAATAAATGGAACAAAAACTTTATATTTCTCTCTCTCTCTCAAAAAAAACATTTTAAGTGAAGGCTCTGGCTGGGTGGCTCAGTTGGCTGGGGCATCAGCCGATGCATCACGGGGGTGCAGGTTCATTTGATCGCTGATCAAGGCACAGACTTAGGTTGTAGGTTTGATTCTCCAGGAATGAACAGGAGGCAACTGATGGATGTTTCTCACATCAGTGTTCTCTCTCTCTCCCCCTTCCTTTCTTCTATCTCTAAAATCAATAAAATGTATCTTTGGACGAGGATAAAAAATTTGTTTTTTAATTTTTAAACATAACCATTGAGTGAGATATGACTGTCAATTGGAGAAAGTTAAAAGAAAGTATGGGTATGTTTTTTTCTTTTTCTCAGAGATTTAAATCACACCTGTAGTATTATATCTCTTTGGTGTAGTGATTTTTTTTAGCTCATTTCTTAAGCACTGAAACATTTAGAAAATAAATCACACACTTAATTGCACTTGTTTTATCTCATTTAATAAAGCAGAGTAAGAACACTGTCTAAAAAATTGATGAACTTTCTGGCAAAGGAAAGAAAAACCTGCTTTAATTTAAAATGGGACTTAGGTAATACCATATTTTTTGAACCTCTACCAATTTTCTCATTAAGAGAAAGTTTTAGTGTAAAGTCATTGATTAAGATCATATAAATAATTTGTTATTATGGAGCACTCACTTTTCTAAATAGAAAGTTCTTTCTTTAGATGTAGAAAATGAAAGTTTTCTGTCTTGGTTTCCTTCACTCAAGCCCAAAAGTTATTTTTAATTTGTATTACATACAAAATAGCATAATCACTTTATGAACATAAACATCACTGGTATCATCATTTTGTATTCAGAGAACAGAGTTTATATTGTGCATATTCTTCCCTTCATGTTGACATCTCCTATAATGTCATTGTAAAGGGTAATTGTTTTATTTTCCCATATCTTTTCAATTTTTAAGGTTTGAGAAAAAAATCTGTATTCAGTCCTTGATGTCTTTAAGTAAACAAAACTAGTATCAAAAATTTTACCTGCAAATATACCTGTATTATATACATGTGTGTGCATGCATTGTGAGGTCACAGAAACATTTTTTATGGACATTATGTCCTCCATGAAATTCCATCTGATCTTCTCAAAAAACAATTCCATCTAATATAGTCATGCAGTAGTTTATACATAACAAGATTCAATGTAAATGATGAAAACAGTTTATGATGATAGATGAGTGCATTAATAGAATGAATTTATTCACTGAAGACCTAATACAAGGAATAATCTATAAATATTGCAGCTATTTGTAGTTAAGAGGGAAGAAATCTCAAAATCTATAGAAATGCCTATCAGCATTATAGTTGAGAAAACAATTAAATCTAATGACATCACATCAAAATATTTATATGTTTAACATGATAAAAGGCAGACCTCTAGACCATTACACAAAGTGTTTCTGTAAATAGCAAGACATTATTAGAACATAAAAGAGTGGAAACATAATTATTGGTGCATAATTATTAAATAATAATGACAAGATAGTCATATGACCTTGTGATATATCCATTTAGTTTGATTAGATTAATATTTCAATAACTTTCCTTAAAACCTACTTTAAGCTCAGCACTATGTCCTGCAATTTGTGAAGTTCAGCAAGATGAAGAAATAGTTGGAAGATACACATGACGGAAATAAATCAGTCAGTAAAACACAAAAACAAAACCGGAATGTGACAAATTTTTTAAGAGACATATAAACTAAACATTTATTTCCAATTTAGTTTCCAAGCACAATTTGACAACATGTATGCAATTACATTACAAAAATGTTCCTATTTAAATAGAAGATGGTAGAGATCATAATATTTAAGTAAAATGAACATACGTGCTATCTAGATATAGAAAACTAACCATACACTGAAGATTATACTGTATCAGATTTGCATGTCTAAGAAAATCTAAGTAATGCTTAGTTCTCAAGTTTAGTTATATGTTTAAATTTCTTAGTTTTGCTGTAGTCCAAGCTTATGACTGAGCCACAAAGATACCAGGTGTGGAAAGGGTGGAAATAAGACAGTTATTCTGAAGACTTAAATATGCAATACTTTGTGAACATGGCTAAAATTCAGCCAAAAATGTTCCTCAAGCATAGAAAAATAGTCTGAGAATCAGGGAATCAAACAGATTAAAATAATGAAAAAATACAGGAAAGGGAAAGAAGCAGCATGTATCAGTGATGTATTTTCAAGTATTTACTTTCTCTACATTTTTTATATTCTCATAATTAACAACCAAAATAATTTTAAATTATTCATAATCTTTATACACCCATGTAACTTTATTTACACTGAATGTAATTTAAAATAATAGTAAGTTAAATATTGCAAAGATACTGAGTACATCTATGGTGTAAATTAATTTGCTGACAGAGGTTACAAAGAAAATCTGATACACACAGCACACCTAGTCTTGCTTGGTGTGCTAAGCAAAGAACATAACTGTTCAAGCCCCAGCACTGGGAGTAAAGCCTCTTCCTGGATCTTTTAAATCCATGTATCTTTATCTGTCGGTATAGAGAACAACATTGTTGCTGCTCTTTTTAGTTTCTGACTCATTTTCATCACCTCTTTCATTATAAACGTGATTGAAAAAGAGCTTTTGATTTGCTCTTTGTTTCTGTTCCTTATCTCTGACTCCTCCTTACAAAAGTACCTGTTTTTTGTTGAATTTGATGCAACTCTTAAATGATTTCTGGTGAACAGTACAAGGCTAAACAATGAAGCAGAGATAACCAATCTTGCATTAACAATAAAGATAGCTCACACTTCATGATAACATGTTATTCCAAGTATACACATGTTAACTTTACTGTCATTTGTTTGTTATAGCATCTCCATATTCTCACCTTATGGTCACATAGGTAGTGATTAATAGAGTAAAGCTGAATACTATGACTGCCCCTTAACCACTTGGTAGATACACCATTATCATCTATGTGAAGGCAGTTTACAAACCATAAGATGATTGTATAAATAGAATACCATTCACTGAAAGTCAAGTTAGCAGTGTCTTAAATTATAATATGCTATCTCGAGAAGCAGAGGTATTCTAAGGTGAATGACAGAACCATGCATCCAAAGAAATTAGTGAGCAAACACATTATATCACTATATACAATAATCTGGGGCAGGTGGGAATGCAAAACTAATTTAATTTTAATATAAACAAAATATTATGGAAACTTAGAAGACAAGTTTCCACCTCAAGAATTGAAATAATGCGCTTTTGGAAAAAAATTGAAAAGGATCTTGAAAATTTGATATTATTCTTCAGAGAAATTTTGCATTAGAAAACTAATTTTAAAATGGACATTCTGGGAACCCAGAGTGATATGATAGAAGAGTACAGGGGGGAATTCAATAGGAGACCTATCCAGAAAAAGTCCAGCCATTGTAAATATAATGAGAATGGTTTGCATGACATCGGCATAACCTGGCAGCCAAGGAGAGTGGACTGGAATGAGCATGTGTGAACAATGATGGCATCACTGTAGTAGCCAGTGGGTGCGATAGACACCATTGAGTGAGCATGTGTACTGTGTGGCCATCACATTCATAATGACTGAGTGTGTAAAGCAACAAATCTGCGCCAACTTTTGTGTGAAGCTTTCTCATTCCTCTGTGGAAACTGTCAGATGATTCAGAAGGCCGTAGCTGTGGGCAACAGGTGATTGGCAACTTCATCATGACAATGTGCTTGCTCATGCATCACATCTTGTGCAGAGTTTTTTGATGAAAGGTCAAATGCATCAGGTGACTCAGCCCCCCTACAGCCCAGATTTAGCTCTCTGTGAATGCTGGCTTTCCTCAAAACTAAAATCATCTTTGAAAAAGAAGAGTTTTCAGACTGTTGATGAAATTCAGGAAAATATGACAGGACAGCTGATGGCAATTGGGAGAACTGTGTGAGGTCCCAAGGTGCCTACTTTGAAGGGGACTGAGGTGTCATTGTCCTATGCACAATATTTCTTGTATCTTGTATTTTCTTCAGTAAATGTCTCTATTTTTCATATTACATGGCTGGATACCTTCTGGACAGACCTCCTATATCAGGGTTGTATGGTAAAGACCTTGAATACCTTTTAAAGGAGTCTGATTTTATCAATGTAGAGTCACTATATTGCATAACAGAAATTAATATAATATTGTATACCAACTATACATAAATTTTAAAATAAATAAATTAGTAATTGAGCCTGAATTTAATTTATTAAATTGGTTTAGCCATTGGAAAACCATCAATAAAACTGTGTATTTTGAAATTGACACTGGCTAAACTGAGAAGTGTTCATTGAGGAGAATGATTTGAGGCAGGTGGCTCTTTAAAGAACACAAACCAGTACTTTAGGAGAGAGAAGAAAGAACTTTAATTAGGAAAAAAAGAAATAAGGGGAAAAATACACTAAAAAGTATATTAGGGGTAGAGTTAGTAAGAAATGCCAGCTAAGAAGATATGGGAAATGGAACTGAAAAGATAAAAATGGAAAAACATTGTCTCTTTGCAGGACCAAATAAAGGAAAGTGTAAGGTCATTAATTTGGTTTGACATGTACAGTTGGAGGCATCACACGCCACGGCGATGTCTGCAATGACGTCATATGTTTTTTCTTGTGAGTCCAATATCCCAAAGGCTTTTCATTTCCTCTCCAGTAATTTGCCCTCAGTTGAGAAAAGCTGTGGAAAGTTTGATTTGGTTATGACCATTTTGTTCAAATAGACGTATTTTGTTGTGACAGAAAACAGCAAGCTTTTTCACTGATTTTTTTTTATTAATGTTAAGAACTGTTTTCTTTGTTGAAAGAGCAAACAAAATAGCTAGTAGTGTATACGCATATGCAACTTGGGGACATAGTGCAAAGACATGTGTAAATACGTGATGCCTCTGGACACAGTAGAACGAACCCAGCTCTTGCTTTTGTACTAGTTTGCACTTTGGGGCATTTGCCAGGTGTTAATGTCAAGGTTTCTTCTGGGGTGAGTGTGGATTACAATCATGTATAAAAAGCACAAGGAAAGAACACAGTAAATAGTACCAATTACTTAACATTCATGCTCATCTTCCATCATAATCAGCCCTTTTCTCCTCCCTGACATGACTCATCTTCAACCTTTCTTCGGGTTAAGCTATCCCAAGAGCTATTCATAGTTTCCCAGCCAGCTAAGCATCAAAAGTTTTTCCAGGCCTGTTCCTTGGCAGCCGAGGTCCTTCTATTCCACGGCCAAAAATGATATATCCATTTTGCGTAGGCTATTAGCTAGAATGACCTTGTGCTGCATTCTCCGCATTCCCATTGTGCTGGAAGTTCCCATTCAAGGTCTTCGGATTTGGGGGACTTTTCCCCTCCTTACGTTGCTGCCCAGGAAAAGAAAGGAACCAGTCACGATGGCTGTCAGGCTAGCGTGCTGGCTGTCATCTGCTGCTAATCTTTCCCCATCACTAATTTCTCTCTGGTTAGCCTGTATTTTGAAGCCTGAGACTGTGATACTAGAAATATATTTTTTTTAATTTTTAGAAAGCAGCTTTATAATTTACCTAAATTACATTTTGTTCTTCTCTGTTGTCTTTAACAGGTTTCCTCATCAGTTGGTTTCTGATTCAGTTTGATTCATTAGCAAATGAAGTTTATGTTACCATTAACTTTTAAACATTTAATTATATAGGACATTTCTCAAAGTTATACGAACAGTGTTATAATAACAGCTAGAAATTTCAGTTAGCAATAAAAACCAATGATATGCTGACATATGTAGGTGGGTAGGTAGGTAGGTAGGTAGGTAGGTAGGTAGGTAGGTGGAAAGTTTAAAAAAGACATATAGAAAGGAAGAGAGGAGGGAAGGAAGACACATATGTATAGATGTCAGGTATATTTTTTCTAATGTAATTATCCCAGCACTTCTCGGGTATATGTACTTATGCACTTCTGACAGATAAGAAAACTGGGGCTAGATGATATTCATTAATTTTTTGAAGTTACATATCTAGTGAGTGGGAGAAGCTTAGTTTTTACTATTTTTTCTCTGATTCCTATTTCGGAATATATATAGTGAAGAAAAAATGTTTTGATAATAGAAAGTAGTGTTTAGTAAGGATTTCCCTTCATGGGTAGTCATAACATCAGTAGGATCCCCTTTTTACTGATCCTGCATGTAGTGAAGTACATGAATTTTCAAGCTTTCCTTTTACCCTCATAAGTGTGATTACAGTCGGTTCAGAGATAAGTGATTTGAATTGTTTTCCCACTGTGGGTTGATGGTTTGTGTTCCTCCTATTCTGCTCTTGAATCTCCTGCCACGCTTTACAAGGGGATTGACTATTTCATGGTGTGAAACTGGTACTTGTAGCAGTTACATGACATAGCATATAATCATTCATTCCAGCCTCTATTCTAATGTGCTATGTATAATTTATATCCCAGAAGCCCAATATATGCCCTAACTTTGAAATTTATAGATACTCTAAAAGCCTTAATTAATTATCTTTAATTCATTTTCCATAAAAAAAGTATTTCTATAATTTCAGTTGTATGTTCCTGTACTTTGTAGGCTTGTTCGTGGAAGAGATAAGTCCATCCAAAGGCTGGTAAAAATGTTGCTGTACTAGGAATTCAGATTGATTCTAATGCTGAGAGCAGCAAAATGTGTTCATTATTTAAATAAGCTCAAGCTGCCAAATGAATCATAAAGGCAGCTGCGTGTCCTTTGCCAAGGTGTCATTTTCATTAAGTGTGAGATTGCACCTGAAGGACAGTTTAATTTGCAGCTGCTAAAAATATTTCAACAGAGTGGTACTGTTACAAGTGGGTGGCAGGTGGTGCCCAAACGTGAATTTTGCAAGAAATACCATCTGTGGGATAAGGTGTAGAAGAATGTCAAGGGGATGGTAAAGGAGATAAAGAGGGAAAGAAAATAGAAGTGTATTTACCCAGTGTTTCTTGCTATTATCATAACTGTAGATTCCATGCTTCACATAATAGCATTGGCTCAAGATTATTAAATATTATTTGTTCAGCTTCTGCCATGTTCTCAGGGCATTGCAAAAGTACCACCGTACCTGTAAAGGCAAAGTTTCTCCCCCAGAGGCATACCATTTAAGCTTTCCAGATGAGAGATTCCTTTCCAACTCTATTTACCTCTCGTAGTATTTGCATTGTAGTTTTGTGCTGGTGAGATTAATGCACTTTGATCTTGCCTAAATGGATTTTGCCACTTTCTTTTGATGTCAACTTTAATATACATCTACATTGACTTTCTGCTTCACATCGAAAGAAATATTTTCAAATTGTACAAGCTCAAATATTTTGTTAAATTTGTCTCAATTGTGATTCTGTGAACAGAATAGAGACCATTGCAGTGTGGCTAGGTATATAGGGGCATTTTAACTGTTTACATTATGAAACGATCTCTATATGTGTATCTGTTAGTTTCAATAGACTTGGCCACACGGTAATCAAGAATTTGTATCTGTGGATTGGAAATAGACATTCTCTGCTCTAATAGGCTTCAGACACTAGAAGAAAAAGGAACTAGGAAGCTTGGATTTTCCATCTCTGTGTGCCATTTGATGGTAGCAACTGGAAACAGAATAACTCCTTTTGAATACCATGAACTTTCTTAGGTTCCAAAGGAAAACTAATAAAGTAGATCAGTCCGAGTGAGTTCTGGTAAAACATTCCCATGGGGAGTATTTGATGACAGGGCAAGTTATTGAACTGCTTGTAGTTTTCCAGGATATTGGTAATCTCTGACCTCCAACATATGCACTCTTTTTAGCTCCATAAAATGGATAAATATGATTTCTGTTACTCTAATTCTATTGATGCAATCTAATTTTCAAAAACAGCAAACAGATGATTAATGTCACTTCATTAATTGTCTAACTCAAAAGGATGCAATTGAAGAAAGTTTTTTCCAGTTTGAAAGAACATTCATAACATGTCAGAAGACTATTTGAAAACCTGCTGTTTTGTCATAAACCCTTAAAAATAGTTGAAGTTTAAAGGGGAAGGTCTAAGCATTTCTTTAACCAGAAACCTAAACATCGTTGAGCTGATGGTGATTGCTGCTCACCCCAGAAGCTTTAATAAACTATATCAAGAAGGCAAGAAAGTACGATTCTTTCTTGAAAAAAAAAACTACACAAATTGCCAAATAGTCATGGGGATATAGAGTACAGCATAAAGAACATAGTCAGTAACACTGTAGTAACTGTGTATGGTGTCATTTGGGCACTCGATTTATCAGAGTGATCACTTCATAAGTTATATAAATATCTAATCATTATGTTGTATACCTGAAACTAATGTGATATTGTATCTTAACTCTAATTGAAAAGTAAATTTTGGGAAAGAAAGCCAGAGAACAAAAATGTTTTAAAAACGACATGCTTTAGCTCAGGAGATTTGAATTTATTCACTTCTTAAGAACAATGCTCTGTTTCAGAAGTTATGCTTAGCCTGAAAGCAATAATCAGTGTTGCTGATTTACTTACAAGAAGAAAGGGGAAAGAAAACAAATGAGTACAATAGAGTTATATAGATTCTAATTGAGGATTATTTATATGCACCAGGTGCCAGAGAGTGTTTTTTGTGTGTTAAAAGGTGATATAGTCAGTACTGGATGGTTAGGAGAAGGTGAGGCCAGAGGCAGGGAAAACAGATTGCATGGCACTGCCAGGTGGGAACAGATAAGGACCTACATCTGAGTAGTTGCAGTGGGACAGAATCAAACTATGTTTAGGGAAATAATTTGTTCTATGTAGAAGCTGAAGGCAAGAGAGGGGAATGTAGGACAAATGCCTGTCATAACAAATACCAAAATGAGGATAACAGAGAAAAAAATGTTGTAAGACAGGTAGAAGCAAACTTTCTTTCATATTATGTGAACTACATGCTTAAAAAGATAGTAACCACAGTGCTTTCTAGAATGATAAACTGGTTCACTAAGGGATTAAAGAATGAATGGTTGTACATATAGGTAACAGTTGATGGATGACACTGATTGTCCTCAGTTTATTTTCTATATTAGAGACCCTGTAAATAATATAACTGACAAGGTTTTCTATTTTCCTTTTGTGCTAAAATGCTTGAAGCTGAAATTGTGGCTCATTATGAATGTAGCCACTGGTCTCAGCCTTGTTCTTCGCTCAGAGTAACATATGCCTTATTGTCCTGTATACTAATGTGTGTTTAATTTATGCTACTTTGTCATGTCTTATGACACCTGAAATCTCTTCTGGAAAATGTATGGTATAAATGCACTCATAATTGTTTCTAAAGCAGTATGGATGGCTTAGAAGAAATGGATAATACAAGTAGAAGAACAGTTAGATGATTCTAAAAATATAGCTATAAGTAAGAAAGGACATGAATTGTGAGAGCAACATCAAGACTTTATAAAACAGGAAAAGGTAATGAAAATCATAGCTGGAATATATTTAATCATAAATTTAGAGCGTAAAGGAAATGTCCTGCAGGAGATAGAGACAATTTAAGGTAAAATAGTATTTAATGTCTAGATATTGATGTTGACATTAACCAAAATGGAAAGGTACAAAGGAGTGGAAGCACTTTTAAAAGATAAGTTGTTATGTTTCTTGCTTGGTAGGATGAATCAAAGTTGCAGTGAGATAGCTAGGTAGAAAATTTTAGTCATAATTTTGAATTCTGAGCTGATCTTTCTTCCCCACTCTTGTATCTATCCTTCCTGAAGTGTTCCTTCTCTCAGTAATGAATTCTATCCAACCAGTTACTTACATAAGATGTCTCTTTAGTATTTTTATTTTTCTCACTACTCCTTTTATCAATATCAATGAATGTAATCCATCAATTCCACTTTCACATGGTCCCTATATATATCTCCTTCTTTATATAGCTCAAGATCACCATCATTTCTTCCAATCTCCAGACTGATCTATCTGTTTTCTATCTTGCCTCACTCTAAGTTTTTACTCTATAGCAATCAGAATGATTTCCTTAAAATATAAATCTGATAATGACATTACTAGCTTTAAAATACTCAAGGGTTTTCCTCCTAGCCATTAGGATAATACCCTGCTGAACAACACTTTCTTTTTATCCTGACCTCTGTTTAACATCCTCATCATCTCTGACCACCTCTGTCTTCATTGACCACTCTCTGTGTACACAACATTCTCTGCTGTGTCTGTGACTTTGCACATCTGTTCCTTCTACCTGGGACATTCCTCGTTATTCTGCAAGTCTTAAATTATATGCTGTATCTTCTAAGAAAAACTTTCCCTAATTCCTTCAAGGCAAAGTTGTCTCTTTTATTTTCTGCTGTATTCTTTGCAAACTCTTAGTTTTGTTTTGTAGTGCAGTTTCATAATTTTTCTATTTAATTGTTGGTGTTATCTCACAGACAGTAAGCAAAAGTGTACGACGCTTTTCATCATAATATCCTCAATTATTCTACAATCCATAGCACAGAGTTGCAAAATATTTGAGCAGTGAAAATAAAAATGGCTAGTGATTGCATGAAGAACTGGGATTGTTACTGGAGTATTATTCTGTAGATTATTGGATTGAGAGCAAATATAGAGAGTCCTTAGACTTAGAATGAGGATAGATCATTCCCCCACACAAAAAGGAAATATACACACATATACACAGAGGTGGGGGGGATAGAAATGAAGAAAAAAAGAGGAGAGTAATTTTACTTAATGGCTTTGATCTTATCAATATAGCGAATAACAAGTTCATCCTTGGAAAGCAATGTGAAAGATGATAGTACCTTAAGATAATCAGAATGATTTTTGAAAGTCATTGTTAGTACAGCTATAATAACTAAAATAATTCCTAAGCAACACCAAGATTCTTATTTAAGATAGACTGAATTTACCACACACCCATTTGCTATCATTATATAATTTGGTTCATCCTTGCTTAGATATAGGAGCAAATGGAAGAAAGTTTTTGGGTTTTGCACGGCAAGTACAGCGAATGGTCATAAGGCTAAGAGATCCTAAAGTAATAAGGAAGACAGTTAGAATGACTGATTAGAACATCCAAAATGGATAACATAGGGAATTCACCAGTAAGGAGAGGAATAAACTGAGAGAATAAGAGAGAGAGCAAAAGAACAAAATAGTACAGGAAAGAGAAGAAAAATTGGTGGACTACAGAAGTAGAAAATGCATAATGAGCAAAGGTTTTGACCAAAAAGGAAAATTTCCAAATTTGCAATATTAGAAGAATATTACTTTTAAAGTTTTGAAAGAGATCAACTAGACACCTATTTTATTTTGAAATAAGAATAAATGTTTTTCCAGTATAAGATATAACCTAAATTTGTTGAAGACAACTTATGTTAAATTGACATTATTTTTATTTGATATTCTCCTATCCTATTTTAATAAATTTGCTGTTATTTTACATGTATAATTTTGGTTTTTTGCTGTGTCTGAAGTTATGTCAAACTATTAATTCACCTGCAATATCCTTTATTTCTGTAGTTTCAGATATTGAAGAACAAATTAGGATTGAAGGCCCTTTCACCAATTGGTATACTTGATAACTTGCTTGAATTGTATTTTACTAAAGTCCACATTTGTAAGGTGATAATTATCCTGGTATGTTTTAGAGAGGAAGACATGATGCTCAGCAATGCCTTCTCTCATGGCCAACACCAAGAGACTCTTTCTACATGTACAAAGTCATTTTCTTTGTGTTGTGTTTGTGTTTCTACCATCAGTCTTGCTAGATTGTAGAGAACAAGGGATATATTTTTTCATTGTTTTCTACATAGTATCTTGCATGACAAAAAAACTGTACTTGAAAAATAACTAAATAAAATTTAAAAAAATAAAATAAAATAATATGTATCCCAGTGTTTATATGAACAACTATACCAATTTGGGAGGTAATATTAGACCATCTCCATTGTTCCATGACTAAAGCAGAAGAATGTATTAAATTTTATAATTAAAATTAAAAATGAGGCAGATGAATTATAATGTGACCCCTTAAACTTAGCATGTCATTGAAGCTTCCTTTCACTATCTTCTAATGATAGTAATATATTTGTTAACATTTTACAAAGTTGTTTCACATGCATTATTTCAGGTTAAAATAATTGGTTTTATATAAACTATGACATACAAAGTAAATAGAACCCAGTTTGAAATAACTCAAGTTGAGATAAATCCAATTTGAAAATTAGGCATCTGAGATCTGAGAAGTAAGAGTGATATCAAAGGTCACAAAAGTTGCAAGTGACTGAACTGAGTTCTTTCATATACACACATCTCACTTCTGGGAGCCTCACTTCACCAGTGAAGTAATCATTCTTGGTCTGTACATTAAAATTCCTTCCATGTCACATTAATTATTCCTCTTATCATTCCTTATGAGACACACACACACACATACACACATATTTATAACATATATATACAAATATATTTTTGTATGTGAACAAGTACAAATTTAGAAAGACAAAGCAAGATTAGCAACAATTATTAAGGTGAAAGTAATCCATTATATTATATATCTTTTAAAATTTCAGGTGCTAAGTGATTTCAACTTTTAAACTACTAGCTTCTTTTATTCCAATGGAACACTAAACTTTAAATGTGACTAAGTAATATTTCATATGTTTTACATTACTTACAGAGTCTGTATAATTTGCCTAAGATGGATAGTGGGATATACTAAGTACATGGTCCCAGAGCAAATGTTAAAGAAAGGTTACAAGCATGGAAAACATGATTACGATGATTTTCCACAGGTGTAAAGATTAGGACTCAATACCATGAATAAATCTAACTGCAGGATTCTGAACTGTTTCCTGGTCTCTTAAGTATGATGCTGACCTGTGTGTATATATTTCATTGTTTACACAGACACCATGGGACAAAGGTAGATTGCTGTAAGAATTTAAGTATCCTCAATGTCCTAAGTGCTTTAAGTGAGATAAATGCAGATTCTTATTATATTACATATAAAGCTGTAAAACCAATACACATTTTTATACAGTTTGTATGAGCCACAACCATATCAACCCAGGTATTTACAGAAGTACTTTTTTAAAGTAGGGCTCTAAACTCTGGTGATATAATTTATATATAATCTGGGCAGTCTCATTTTTTCCTGTTTTCTTTCCTTCCCTCCTAGAACAGATATTTATTGAATGCTCACTATCTTTTAAACTCTAGGGTCATAACATGAAACACACACACCAAGTTGTTGTTCTCATAGAACTTATATTCCACTGGGGTAGAGAGGGAGCAGGCAATGAGCAAATGAAGATTAGACATAGAGGGAGACACACAAAGAGAGAGAGAGAGAGAGAGATATCCTAGCAGATTATGAATAATGTTAAGAAAAAATAATACATAAAAATAAGGTTTTTAAAAACCCTGAGGTAAGGATTTCAATACTTTAAAGAGAGTAGTCAACAAAGACCTTTTTGATAATGTAGTATTTGAACAATGATCTGAGTAAAAGTAGACACCTAGACTCTAGGACATATGAAGGCAGAGAGTTACACAGGGACGAAAGGTCTGAGGCAGGACTGAGTGTACTTGACCTGTTTGAGAACCAGAGCAGGAGGCACGGCTGACCAGGAGTGAGATAGGGAAGGCAAGGTAGGTAGAAGAAGGCATTTGAGGTAGGAGGGACCAGATCATAAATGGCTTCTGCTCACTATAAGAATTAATATTTCAGAACCAGAGGTGTGGAAACAAGGAACAGACTGACAGCAGCCAGAGGGAAGGGATAAGGGGGTGAAAGTGGAAAGAAGGGGAAGAGACTAGGCAAGGAACATGTATAAATGACTTATGGATATGGACTGTGGGAATGGGGGTGGGGTAGGCAGAGGAAGCAAAGGCAGAAAAATTGGGACAAGTGTAATAGAAAAACAATACAATATTTAATTAAAAAAGAATTAATATTTCATTGTGGGTGATTTGGAAAGATTAAGAGGGTTTAGAGAGGGAAGTGACATACTGTATATTTTCTCTGGCTGCTGGGTAGAGAAGCAGAGCAAGGTTGGTAAAACAGGATCAAGGAAGCTATTGGTGTCTGTCACTGGCAAAGGTTGTCTGGGAGAGTCTGGTCTTCAAGGATGTGGGAGGGGATGGTGATGAACAGGGATAGGCTGATGGAATGTGGCAAATCCATTCAGAGGGGACTCAAGGGTGGCTCCAGGGGTTTTGGCTTGAGTGCCTAGTAAATGATGTTGTGTTTACTAAGATGGGGAACAACATGAGAGAGGCTGTTTGTTTTTTTTATGTTTCATGTCGATCTCATTTCTCCCCTCTCACCCAGTTTTTGCTGGAAACTGGAATAGACTATTTGGTAGTTTGATTTAAACTATTTTATGCTTGAAAAAAAAAGAACAACAGTGGTGATGGAAATAAGTAATATTCGATAGCACTTAAAGTTTCCAAAATATTTTAATCCACTATGTGGTCATGCTGTGGGTTTCTGCAGTTACTACCAACTTTCTGAGAAAAAAAAAACTAATTAGTATTTTTATGAGATATAAGGAATTTTTGTAACAGTTAAAATTTATAGAGAATGGTTCACATATACTGAAAAAGTGAACTAAGAAAAGGTCAGTTCTTGAAATATGTTAAAGAGGACTTAGGGAAAGTGAAAGTGGACTGCAGTGAATGGTATTATTTTCCACCTGTGAATTAACATACGTCCCATGACTTGTCTCCTAGATCCAAGGTTCATTAGTGCTCACCTCATCCCAGAGAGTGACAACCCTGAAGATGACAAAGTGTATTTTTTCTTCCGGGAAAACGCGATAGATGGAGAGCACAGTGGAAAAGCCACTCATGCTAGAATAGGTCAGATATGCAAGGTGAGGTGAAGAAAAACAATGGGAGGGATACTGTTCCATCACAGTTTTATTCCTTTTGCTTTTCCACCTATATTCATATGCAGTAAAAAATCTGGGTAAAATACTTGATCGATCACTGTATATATATATATTTAAATGGTAAAAAATGATTAAAAATATATTATCATTGTTTATAAGTAACTTCATACTCGCACAAGCAGGTGGAGGTTGTGAGGCATTACTTCAAAATTACATTACATTAAATGATTTTAGTTTGAAATTCTAGGGAAACAAATTATAGGATAAGTTTTTTGTATTCTCAGATCTAGCACATTTTTCTACTATGTTGTTAGAATAACTAAAATATTAATATAAAGGCATTAAGGTTTGTTTTTATAAAGTGATTATCATAACATCCCACGTACATATATACTCACATAGTTATGAAGCCATGAACTTTATCTGAGTAATGCCTATACTGTGTGATGCAAAATCAAATGTAATATTATATTATAATGTTGGGTGTGTAGAGTAATTATAGATCGATACTGATGGATTCATACTGACACAAAGACATGATAACAGCACGCAATGTCCCTCTGCCTATGTGTACCATCATGCATGTGCAACAGGAACAAAGTCAAACAGGAACAAAGTCAACCGTCTATATATTTTCAAGCAACTTTCATTTCAAGAGAGTAACCAAGCCAGATCCAGTAACTTATTAGAACCCAATTCATTTCTTTTTAAAAAAGTAATGAAATATTAATAACCTCTGTTTTAGAAGGTGGTTTAGTCTCTTTGCTACCCTAATCATGATTTAATTGTTTATCTCTGATATATTAAATTACCTGAAAAATTAAAAGTTTTAACAATCTAGAAGCATAGAAATAATATGTGGACTATATGAGAATCTTTTCTTTACAGAATATATATTGAAAAGCACTACTTACAAAAGTTAAATCTCTGTAGTGTATAAAACCACATAAATAAAAAATAAATCAGTATTATATTTTTAAGGGACTTTTTCAAAGTGTTCCACTAGAATAAGGTTCCTTTATTAAGGTTTATGCAAATATTTTTCAACATGCCATTTGTAAAGTCAGCATTGCTTCAACCATTTAAACTTATGAAATATTTAGTGCTAGCATGCTTTTTTGTTCATGATGTATTTTCAGTATGGGTTCTAAAGCATGCTTTTATTCTTTCATTCAGTACATATTTGTTAAATGCCTCCTGTGTGCCAATATGTTCAGTACTTGTACTGTGAGTCAACTTAGAAAAATAAGATCTCAAGAAATGCACATGCAGAAGAGAGAGATTTAAACCAAACCAAAAACAAACACAAGAGTAGTAATTGCTCATTGCAGAGTGGTAAGAGAATAGAAAAAGTGACTTTTTAATGCTAAGTCACTCCTTAGTTTGAGCGAATAGATTTGATCAACAAGATGACTTAAAAACATAGGTACTTGCATCTTGTCATTTAAAATTCCTCATTCTTCATTTTGAAATATGAAGAATTGCATTCATATCTATATCAAGATAAGAGAAATATGTGAGATTATCTTTTTTCTGCACAGTTCCTGAAACCAGCATTCTCTCCTTTCAGAATGACTTCGGAGGGCACAGAAGTCTGGTGAATAAATGGACGACATTCCTCAAAGCCCGCCTGATTTGCTCAGTGCCCGGTCCAAGTGGCATCGACACTCATTTTGATGAATTGCGTACGTAGAACTGGTTGTGTTTCACAGAGAGTACTTGCTTAGACTTTGCCATAATCATCAAAAAGTGCAACTTTTCTCCATTTTGTTTTCAAACAGAGGACATATTCCTAATGAACTCTAAAGATCCTAAAAATCCGATTGTATACGGAGTGTTTACAACTTCCAGGTAAATAATGTTTTACTATCTTATTATCATAGAAACTTCCCGTCTTTTAGGTGCTCTCTAAGCTTCCATAATTTTTGAAAATAGAGTTTTGAGGAAACAATGTTGGCTTAACCTTTGAGGCATATATTTTTGGTGGCAGAAATAAGTTATGACATAAATAGGTTTTTAAATAAATCTAAGCAAAAATAGTATCACTAAAAATAATGGTGAAAATTGTATGTAATGCCCTATGTATAGCTTTGGCTTTAAAAATTAGAGTGCAATGTGGAGTATTATAAAAGTGGAAATCTGAGTTTTGGTAGGTTTATAGTGATGTAAACTAAGAGTGAAAAAACTTTTCCCCTCTCCTCTCCTCTCCTATCCGCCAATCCCTCCAAGCCCTCTCCTTCCCTCCCTCTCTGGCCCTCCCCTCCTTCCCTCCTCCGTTTTCTTTCTCCCATTTTTGCCCCTCCTTTTCCTTCATTTTGTGCGTCCCCCAAGGCTCTCTCTATAAATCAACAAGCAATTATCTTCCATATCCTTCAGTATAAAATTTACATTACCTGGAATTGACACAGAAAACATATTTACATGCACATAAATAAGGTTATACATTCCTATATGGATAAAATGGTTAAAAATAATTAAAAATCAAAAGTCAGATAAACCACTGGAAGGGATTATGATAGCATCAACAGAGAGATTAACTGCAATGTCCAACACTGATTTATTCTGTAAATATTAAAGCCCTACAAATTAATAGGGTATTTTGAAATAATAGAAACACATATTTCTCCAACTATGTATATATCTAAATGTTTTTCCTGTTGTTTTTCTCTGTTGGTATAAAATAGAGGCCTAAATTAAAATTTAATTGGTTTCTGTGCTTCCTCAATGCCTGGCACAATGATTCTCGGATTTGAACATTCATTGAATCAGCTAGGGAACATGTTAAAATACAGATTGCTAGGCACTGCCCCACACAGTTTCCGATTCAGTAGGAATGGGGAAAGAACTAAGAATTAGCCTTTCCAACAAATTTCCAGATGCTGCCCATTCTGTTGGCTAGGGAACACACCTTGAAAATTACTAGCTCAATGGGTAAAGTGATTTCACCTGTCTACTTCATTGAGCTGGATGTTTGTGAGTTACTCTTAACAGCTGTAAATCATTATTAAGTCTTCCAATGATGACTGATTTCATCAATAGATGAGTAAAGTATATAACAATGGAAAAAGGGATATATAAACATTAGCCCTGGCTGGTGTAGCTCCGTGGATTGAGCGGGGGCCTGGAAACCAAAGAGTTGCGATTGGATTCCCCGTCAGGGCAATGCCTGGGTTGCAGGCCAGTTCCCAGCAGGGGATGCACAAGAGACAACCATACATTGATGTTTCTCTCCCTCTCTCCTTCCCTTCCCCTCTAAAGATAAAGAAATAAAATCTTAAAAAAATAGAGACTATGATGCATTGAGTGCGTGTTAATTTCCTATTCTGCTATGAAAATATTATTATGAAATTCTGCAGCTATTTACTGAGATTGACTCTGTGTCAGGTGCCATGAAATATGTACTTAAAGTTATAGAAAAGAAGCTAGGCATACTGTTGTGTCCTTCATGAAGCTTGTGCTCTACTAAACAGCATCTATATGCAGCAATTAATTCCTAATGATAAACTCTTATAAACTATAAACACATGTTTTTCATTTAGTGTGATTTATATGTAATTTTCTGTAGATTGGTTAAGAGATAAGCATTCCATATTTTAAATTTGCACAACTGTTTCATATCACTGTATAAATACAATGCTCATTTTACTGTATTTACATGAGTAAAATAAAATGGAAAATTATGGCAGCTCATGGAAAACTTCTGGTTCACTTCAATTACCTGATTTTTGTCTAACAAAAAGATGGAGATAATTGCTGTAATACTTCACTATAGCTAGTAACTTAAAATTATTTCCTGTGCTGGGAAGAGATAATTTTAAAAGCCTTCACAAAAATTAGTTGTTCTATTATCATAAAAATGTTGTAATGTAACATATCATATAACATTATTAATTTTATGTGCCAGTTTCAGCTTATAAAATAAGTTCTTAAGCATTCTTATTAAAAAATTTGCTAGTTTGATTTATGATGCTTCAGGCTTAACAAATTTCCAAAGTTTATATTTGTATTCTTCTAGTTGATTTTAAAATTAAAGATTACTTTTTAGGAAATTATATGTTTTTTCTATGAAAGTAATATATGACATAAATATATATTCTTTGAGTAATAAAGATAACTTCATCTATTCCTTTGATTTTTGAGAATCATCATTTATTCTTTTATGAATTGTTAAAATATATAGAAGACAACAGTATGGTGATTGGCACAGGGGTTGATAAGGGGAGGTAAAAGAAGGGGTAAATGGCAATGGAAGAAGACTTAAGTTGAAGTGATAAACACACAACAATTTACAGATGATGTATTATAAAATTGCATACCTGAAACCTGTGTAATTTTATTAACCAATGTCACACCAATGCATTCAATAAAGAAGATAAAAGACAAAAAAAATCTCAAACACTATTTGAGATTGCTAAAAATGTATGTTCATTTTGATAATTGATATTTGAAATTTAATAACTCCATATCAACAGTTCTTCTGCCATTGTACAAAAATAAAAATATCTTTTTGTTGTTTTCTCTTTCTCTTTCAGTAACATCTTCAAGGGGTCAGCTGTATGTATGTACAGCATGAGTGATGTGAGAAGGGTGTTTCTTGGTCCATATGCTCACAGGGATGGTCCCAACTACCAGTGGGTTCCTTATCAGGGAAGAGTCCCCTACCCACGACCAGGAACTGTAAGTGGCCTAGGTGCTTAAAACATAAAATGAATAAATTTTGCTAAACATTAAAATAGAAGCTACACATAAATATTAAATTCTGATAATGTTAAAGATTCCAAGACTATAAATGAAAGCAAGGCAAGGATTTTCTGTGATACCATGGAATTTCAAGATTAACACCATGTTATTTACAAATACCAGTGTTTAAATCCCGTTATTAATACTCATAATTTTTGAGAAATAGCATTGGCAAGCTTATTTATTTTCTTTTCTGTATGAGATATAATGAAAATGGTCTTTATGGAAAGTTGAAGCCATTAGTGTGCATCTGGACTTGTTCTCTCTGATCATAGAAAAGGCTCAAGGAATGCATATGAAATGGAAGAAAAACCACCTTTTTAATCAATATTATAGGTAAAGAAGATGTATAAGAAAATCTCCTAGAGTGAGCAGGGCCTGTCATTGCATCAGATGCTGTCTGACCTTGTCAGCCTCCCTTCTCCCTCCAGCAACCCTGCGCACACTCCAGCTTAAAGAAAGAAATAAAGTTGGACAAAACTCAAAATCAAACCAGATATGATTCTTTAATTTAAAGTAAGAAGGAAAAAAGAAACGACTTCAGGCCCTGACTAGGTTGCTTAATTGGTCGGAGCATTGTCCCATACACCAAAGGGTTGGGGGATCCATCTCCAGTCTGGATCCATATGGGAGGTAACCAATCCATGTTTCTCTCTCACATCCATGTTTTCTCTCTCTCTCTCTCCCCCTCTCTCTTATCAATAAACAGGGTGAGGATAACAAAATTAGTAATTAGAAGTTTTTGTGTGCCAGATCCTGTTATATGAGATTTATATATATAGTAAAAAAAACAATTATTATTCCCATTTCACAAATGAGGACACTGAAGTGAGGATAAGAGCCAGCATTTGGTCTGGGTGGTTTGGTTCTAGAAGCTGTGTTCTCACCAGAATCCACACAGAGTTGTTATAACACGGGAAATTAAGTCAGCAACATGGATGAGTTCATTAATCTCAAAAGGTGGCAGCTGAGAATTTATTTCATCAGTTACTGAGAAAAATATACCGTGATCTTCAAACAATGTGTCAGTAGATAGTATTTGTTTTTAAAGAAAAACCTACAGCTAAGTAGTACTAGATGCAAAACTAAGAGGCCAAAAAGGCAAGAGAATGACACAAACATAGGATAAAATAAAAATAATAAATTTCTTACTTTAACTTTCAATCACACATTTCTAAATTTTTACAAGTTATATTTAAATGTAGAAAGCAAAAATAAGTAAATGTCATTAAAATGTTTTATTATTTTTGCTAAGAACTTTTATAGTTTTTTTTGATATTTCTATAACATAATATAAATAATTTTATAATTTACTTAAACAAAAAGTAATTCCTTAAATCCCTTAACTGTTACATGCCTATGTATTGAAACATGTATATACTTATATATTCATAAATAGATACTCCTCTCATTTCAAAACAGGTTTATTTATTCTATTTCTCATGAATTATTAATGATCTGTATCAAGGTAATTACAGACAATTGATTTCTCCTTCTAGGCCTGTTTTAAGAACCTATCTATATTCCTTTTAGCTCCAAGCATTAAGTGGCAGAAACTATGTCAGTATAAGACAAAAAGCAAGAGACTGGAGATATTGTACTTTGAATGCTTCTACCACATAATTAAATTCAATGAACAGAGACAGTGAAATCTGAATTTTCCCATTTTTGTTGTATTGCCTCATGTGGAGCATTTACATCCAGGGATGATATTTCACCAGCGCAATACAGTGCATCCTTTCCGAGTCTCTATGGCCACTACCTGTTCTACTTGGTCTATTCTGAGTGGTCAGCGTTTGTGCCCTGCAGACTGAACACTTAACATCTCTCCTTATTCCTAAAAATAACTCTGATCATTAAAGACATAGTACTTGTGTTATGTATTCTGGTACTCTTTCAGGGTTATATCAGAAACTAAGCAATAAAGAATAGTTTATATTGCTTTTAGGTTGAAAAGAGGATTTGTATTTCAGCACTGGCCATACGATAAAAATCAAATATATCTCACACAAATATGCTGAGTTTCTCTAATCTAATGATTAACTACATGTAGTTTTAACATATTCCATTCATTAGTTCAAGCACTTCATCTATTACATAAATAAAATATGAGGGGTTCTCACTAATAGAGGCATCAGATCTTGCAATTCACTGAATTCATTAGAGGCATTTGCAATTTGGGGTAAGAAAGAATGACATGACTAAATACCATTGAGACTTAAGATATGTTCAGAAAATATATAGTATATATTACATATACTAATTTAATTAACATTACTTCTAGTTGATCAGTTAACTTAAAAATATAATCGTAGGTTCAGATTCACAGATCATTCAGGCCATATATTATTAGATAATTTATAGTCCTATTCATTATATTTTAATCAAAAGACATTCTCTTTATCTTATTAGTGTCCCAGCAAAACATTTGGTGGATTTGATTCTACCAAAGACCTTCCTGATGATGTTATAACATTTGCAAGAAGTCATCCAGCCATGTACAATCCAGTGTTTCCTATTAATAACCGCCCGATAATGATCAAAACAGATGTAAGCTATCAGTTTACCCAAATTGTAGTGGATCGAGTGGATGCAGAAGATGGCCAGTATGATGTCATGTTTATTGGAACAGGTAAATATTTAACTTCAACTCTCCATTTTCTTCAGGACCATTCAGTTTAACTGACTAAGTATACTGAGAATTAAAAGCAGTTTTTACAGTCACTTTCGAGGTATAGTTAAGCTCTATTAAGTGCCTAACAACATTCTAACGAACATTCTACCAGGATAAATGTGTTATCTTTTTTAACAAGTTGACGTATATTGAATTAATTTTTGTTTCAATCAAAAGTTGAGAAATATAATCAAGTAAAGCTAATAATTAGGTGAATAATCAGTGTCTATAATTGAATCATAGCTCTTTTCTAGACAATGGCTTTTTAGATCAAAGATGAATTGTCCATACCATACCTGAAATTGCCAAGGCATTCAATAATGGTTTCCAAATGAGTTGATGTAAAGTTATCCAAATTTTTTAATTCCCATAGGGTGCAAATTTTTTAGCAAGTACATTTTGGCACCCAAACTTATTCAGTGTTTTTGCCATACAGTGAAAAAAAGCCACTATCAAAAAAAATAAACAACAAAATGGACCTAAGTGACCATCAGATACATTTTAGATCCATTTCTATAGAAACTTATCAACATATTTCTACTAATTCTACTATTAAAAATACACTTTTTGTAGGTACATTTTCAGAAAAAATTTCATTGCTAGTGTGACATATTATTTTATTTCCCCCCTACTGTCTTTAATAATACTATTTTGAAAGTACCAGTTACAAATTTGAAACTTGCTACTTAGGGTCAGGTTCCAAGGTAATAAATTCCTGGTCTCCATTAGCATTGTTAACTGACATAAATCAATGGCAAACTGATGAGTGCTCCACTGAAACCTTCTGTAATAACATTTATTTTCCCTTGGTGAGAAACAGGGAAAAAATGCATTAACTACAGGGGAATGGCAACCTTGAAGTAAGTGCTTTAAGGACAAAGTTTTATAACAAAATTGTGAAATACTTATGTTATCAGGTGAATCACTGTCAGGTTGTGAGAAAGTCATCACAGTCTGCTTTTATGAGTGAGAAAGGTTCTCTATTAAACGAAAGCATCCCAGTGAAGCTCAGTGTTTGATAAAAGACAATGGATTGTAAATATCAACTTCTGATCCTAAATATCTTTAGAAGTTATAAGGTGATATTTCTTCCCTATAAATTTTAGTTTATCTTTTAATGTCAAAGTAGAATTAGATCTCTGTACAGAATAATTAATTTTATTCACGAATGTCACACTTGCTTGTTTCTTCATCTCTGGCCTAAACATGGTAAGAAGTCCCTCACTCACTGTCAGCGCAATGAAAGCTTGCTTTCAACTATGTGACCAAAGACACCCAATCATGAGTTTTTAATCCCACTTGGACACAAGCTGTCCACAAGGAGCCAGTCTCCTGAGCATGTTGAATGTCTGATGATGTGGATGGCTATCGGTCAGCATAGGCCAAGGTCATCTGTCAGCAAAGTAAATTGATTACAGTAATTTTATCTTTTTTACTAAGTAGCACATCATAATGTATTGATCTGAGTCGAGTAATCTGATTCAATTTGTGTGAAATTGTTTGAAATACTACTCAGTAAAATTTGATCTGGAGCCCAGATAAAGTTATGTTTGGATACCAGAGACCGATCAGAGGCACTGAGTAGGTTAACCTAATTTGCCTTTAATCTTTGGTGTTATGAGGAGTCTAAGGTCCTGTAAACAGAGAAAGATCCTCTGAAATGTTTTTTTTAAACTTATGAGGGATACACTAACAACCTTTTTTGATCTCATATTGATACCCTGAAAACGATTATCAATGATATAAATACATTGAATTATTTTTCAGATATAACTTATTTTTTCATTGGCAAGATTTTCTCCTCCAATAATGAGTCTCTTAAATTTGATTAAAATCAGCCAGTTGGAGCTAAATATATTTGATCAGCTGATTAGATTTGAAATGGTGAAGAGTCAATTTTTTTTATTTTAATAAGGTCCTATGTTGCATGTTATCAATATGCTGGTAAATACTGGAAAATTAATATCCGCTTCACCCAACTAAGAGTAAAAGTAATAGCTCTAAACATTAAAACAGTTTGTCTCCTTTAACAATGAAAGTTAGAATAAACAATGCTAGAAATCTATATAAAATACATTCAATTTAATAGTTTTTATAATTTATGTTTTTGTATTTTAAAGTTTTTATTACTCTAAAGTTGATTAACCAATATGTTAACAAAAATTGATTAACCAATTATTAAAAAAAACACTGTGATAAGTAAGCCAAGGTGTTTATTTTGAGAAATCAAGTTATTGTCCTTCATCACTTAATGGTCATTGAGCTGGCTGCAGGGGCCTTTAAGTCCTAAAGGCTTTCACGGGACAAGAGGATAAGCACCCAGGCTCTGAAGCTCTAATACTGTTCTTTTTGTTGCTTGACAACATTCCTGGCTTTTTGCATCTACATTAAGTTTTCATAGCAGTCCTTGATTTCATAACAAAAGTGGAAAAACCTGTCATGTCAAAACTGGTAATATTTTAGGTTTTTTTCTAATACATTTGACACTTGAGATTAAAAATAATAATAATCTAACCTAGTGATTATTTAAATTTTTAATAATGCAAGTTCAATGTGATATTATGTTCATGGCTTTGTATGAACATGGCTTTCTAAAATTTCAGTTCTTTTAATTTCATGCTACGTTTGTAGTTTATCTAGTTGCATGACATGCATATGAATATTTTCTAATGCTCTAACAAAAATAAAAAAAGGGAAGACTGAGGTCCAAATGTTACTTCTAGTCAAATATGGACTCCATTCATTAACACTGCACTCTGTTCAGATCTATTTAAACTCTGCTCTTCTTTCTATTTTCTTTCAAAGATGTTGGAACTGTTCTCAAAGTAGTTTCAATCCCTAAAGAGACTTGGCATGATTTAGAAGAAGTTCTGCTGGAAGAAATGACAGTTTTTCGGGTGAGTGCTGCTTAATTTCAAGTGTCAACAAGTTCGGTTGCATGTCTCTCCCCCAGGACAGCTGCACACTAAAGTTGGTACGGACAAGTAGCCCAGCATACCCTTCTAATTAGCTTGTCAATTAGAAAGCCAGACACTAGTCAAAATAAACCTTGAAATTCTCAGTGCCAGTTAAATCTAAAAATGTAAAGAAATGTATTCTTGGCTCATATTTTGTTTTCTCAGTGATCATATATATGATTTACATTTTATATTATTTATGTAAGTTACCTCAGTGAACAAGCTTCATGAGTCCCCACATCCAAAATCTTCTCTTTCACACTTTACACTATAACTGGGAGGGTAGGTAACTTTCATGAATGTATTAAGGGAAATATATTCAGAATGAAAGGGGAATGAATGCATTCAACCATTCTGTAGCCTATCCATGAATTGTATTACCATATTTTCACTAAAAATTATTTTTAGAAGAAAAAGTTTGAGATTTGGTAATCACTGGTAGCACATTTTGTATGGATTCCTAATCGACACATTTAAGAAATGTATGATACTTATCCCTCTGTCCTGAATCACAGAAGGCCCAGGTAAATTCATATCATATTGGGGTAGGGACAGGAGGATATGGGTTGACCTGAGAGAGTTCAGCTGAAGTAATGTAGCATTCACCACAATGTCTTTTCCTTCGGAAAGCTAGCTAATTGGAAAAGTTCGAAAGGAAGAGCATCTTGGTAGAAATTATTTATGATATGACAGAGAAGTAGATGCCTATGAAAGGTGTTACTTCAATTTGTTGATAAAATACTAGAGCAATTGTGTAAGGCTGCAAAGTAAACTGGGATTAGAAGACTTTTGTGGACAGAATGAGAAAATGCTGGATGTAGTCTTATAGCTCACAACGATCTCATTTAGTCTCCACGTGTCTCAGCTACTTCACCTATAAAATGAGGCATCTGAATAGATATTTACAGTTGATTAATTGTAAACAAAGTTTTCCCAAGACTTTCTTAGCCTCATACTTCTAAGCCAGTTTGTTAACTTAATTGGGCTCTTGCTCACTATTCAGTACTGTTTTGAAGAAAAGAAGTACAATATGGCAAGATCCTGGTAGATGTTCATTTGATTAAATTATGATTAATGATGAAGCAGTAACTGATAAACCTTGCCACAGGCATCTGGTAGTGACAACTAGCACTGTTCCTGTGAAAAGAGTGTAGGGTCTTCAGTCCTTTCTACATGGCACTTCTGTAGGAACATTTACAGGATCCCCCTGAGATTCCCCATCAGTACAACAGTGAGAAGAATACACAATTCACAGGAGGCAAAAAGAATTGGCTACTATATGTAAAACATCCAGGACAGTCTAGGTACTGTGCTCAAAATTTTGTTGCTAATTTAATGTTTTTATTTCAATTTAGCTACACTGAAAATAAGTCTCATATCCAGTCACATTTTCTACTAATTGTTGGTATAAGTCTTCAAAATAATAAAATCATTATAATTATATTATGATTTTTAAAAATCAGGTAGTTGGACTTTATTTTATCTTTGTCTGGTGTGAGGTGATGACTAATCCCTATTGTTCACTAAGCCCCATTTTAAAATTTACATACTGAGACTTTAACCTACATATTCAAAACGAGTTATCCAAGTGGACTGTGTTAGCAACACTGAGTCCATCTAGAGTTAGCAAACAGTTGTGGCACTGAAGGTTAGATAAATAAATTGCAGTGCTGTGTCCATTGTTGGGTCTTTCAGCACCTAAAATATGTTTTCAACTAACATTTATTAAATAGATGAAGGGATCACTATTGATGAAAAAACAAAATATGAAAAGTAAAGTCTTCTTCAGGGAGATCATAGTAAAGTGAGGTGCCAAAATATGAGGAAGAGAAACTGGGAACAGCAACAAGTTACACTGTTGATCATATCCCACATTATTCTGTAGTCAAAAAAATGCTGGTTCTATATATTAAAAATTAATATTGCTATCAATGGTGCATGGTACTGAAATAGTATGCTAATCTAAGAATTTCTTAATTACTTTTAGAATTTTTACTTACAGATTCACCATGGTTCATTTTATATTTCTCTTCAGTTGTATATGTTATTTTTTAATGTTTATTTGTTAATTCAGTGTTATTAATTAATAAGTTAATAATGTACTAATATTCATAGTGCATTAATAATTCACAACTAAAAAATATATTGTACCTACCATGAATCTGGTTCAATGCTAAGTTCTGGTGGTTCAGGGACCATAAACATGGTCCCTGACTTTATACAGCTTATAGATTCATTTGTATTTTCCCTCATAGTTTTAAGGACTTAATTTATTATCTATTAGTACAATTAAGTTTTACCTTGTGGAATTATAAAATGTTATATCATCCATTTTATTTCTTTTCTATTTTTTACTTTTATTTTTTTTTATTTTTTAAGATTTAATTTATTATTAGAGAGCAAGAAAGGGAGGGAGAAAGAGAGGGAAACATCAATGTGTTTGCCTCTCACGTGCCCCCTACTGGGGACCTGGCCTGTAACCTAAGCATGTGCCCTGACTGGGAATTGAACCAGTGACCCTTTGATTTTCAGGCTGGCATTCATTCACTGAGCCACACCAGCCAGGGTATCACACCATTTTTAAATTAAAGTTTCCTATTATTTAATTACGTTCTGAGATGTAATGAATCAGAACACATGTAATTTTTCAGTAATGGTGTATTCTAGCTAATTATCACTCCCCATATCTCTGGAATTTTAAGCTTACCTTTTTTATGTTAGCTATGCTCTTTAGTACATTAATAGAATTTTTTGTTTAATAAGATATTAATTTATACTAATTTTAAATGACTTATTACAACATCTTCACAAGTTGCAAGAACAAATATTTAATACTTATTAGATTTTGTTAGTGTGTGGCAGTTGCTGGAGACATGTACAACTGAATTACACTTATGATGACTATTAAGTGGCATCTGTGTAATTTCTAAGAGTCACTAGAAAGTTCCTTTATCAGTCTCTAACAGTTAAATACAAGTGCTCAGTACAGTACCAGCATAGAAATATTGTTTATGAGTTTATAATTTTGTAAAAAAGACTAATTGCAACTTAGAGCACATCTCTTTCCATAGATAAATGCTCCAGTTTGCTCCTATATTCTCTGCTATGCATTATTGTCATTATTATTTCTTTGGTCCTCCAGTAGACAAAACATATTTGGGCAGAGTTTAGAGAAATATTTACTTTCAACATTCTGTTCTATCAGGCAGAGTTCATACACATATTGTGGTCTAGCAATTGGAATATTTCACTGTCAAACTTTGTTTAATTTTGCAGTGGTAGGGAAAAACACAATACATTAAAACAGTTTCTATATACAATAAAAAAGCAGAGAAAAATGTTGCAGTCTTTATATTTCTATTTGATCCTTGCAATTTATTTCATTTAACATAAAATTAAAGAGTGTTAATCTGCCCTGGCTGGTATGGCTCAGTGGATTGAGTGCCAGCCTGTGAATCAAAGGGTTGCCGGTTCAATTCCCAGTCAAGGGTACAGGCCTGGAGTGCAGGCCAGGTCCCCAGTAGAGAACATTCGAGAGCCAAGCACACATTAATGTTTCTCTCCCTCTCTTTCTTCCTCCCTTTCCCTCTCTAAAAATAAATTAATTAAAATGTTTTATTGAAAGTGTTAACCTGAGCATTAGGGTAGTGTGATCAGGTAAATAGACAAGGAACACATTTAGGATCAATGGAAGTATTTGATACTTTTGGATTTTAAAAAGAAAGACATTTAATATCAACCAACCAGTCAATTTTACCATATTACCTCCAGGAGACCATGTTCATTATGTACCCTTGCTGAACTGAATAACCAAATCTCATATAAAATCCTGACTTAGAGCCAGTACTGTGTCCACTACCATCTTGAGGTTGGTTTTAGGAAAACACCGTGGCTATGCACAGAACATTCCAGTGGCTTAAGTTATCGCCAAGAAACTTTTATTTGAGGGAAATGAAATCCCAATCAGAATATAGGAAAAAATATTGCTCTGTAATAAAAATTTCCACTTTAGAGTAAAATTTTCATAGGTAATAAGAAGTGAAATAAAATTGGCATTGTTACAGGAGTCTAGAAATGGCTTTGAATTGTCATTATATATTCAAAATGGTATTAAAATACTAGACAAACAATTCAAATATTATTACAATCATAAATTGATATTTGAATCATATTTACTATGTGATCCTGAACATGTTGGGTATAGTCAGTTGATCCTCAAGTTCTTCAGTTCATAATTTTTTAATGTTTTAGATTAAAATTACTAGTAAATGGTAGCTACTGTTAACTAGTTATTCAAATAAAAGTCTCCTTTAAAATGCTTGCAAATCCTGCATATGTATCTTCTTAAAAATATTAAAAGGATCTAAAAGCCAGACATGTGTTGATTTTTACTTTACTCCATGTGGGGTTTTATTTCCAGTCCAAATTGCGTTTTACTTTTGAGACGGTGGAGCATTTACATCAAGTGGCAGCGCATTTAGTATGATGGGTTTTGTAGTCCTATTGATGGCGAGGCTTTGCAAGGCAGTTACTTCAACAACACAGCCATTTTTCACCAACTTTACTCAATATTCCATGAACAGCGGAGCGAGTAAATGAGAGTTTAATTTTCACTCAAATATAAGGCAAAATCGATGCTTTCCGAACCTAGACCATGAACTCATTCTAAAGGAGCGCCCATGTGCTTAGCCCGGAGGAAGCAGCAGCGTCAGATTGTCCTGGGATCGGCAGGGTGAAAAGCTATGTAAGTGAAAAAGTTTAAAAAGGATTAGGTTATATCTGGAAAAATTTAATAAATTGGAATCATAGAAAATCTTGAAAAGATGCTAATTACTTAAATACCAATTGTATTTGCAAGTGAATCTGTTTGCATGGAAAGATGCCTATAAAGCTATATCTGCTTTAAATGGAAATTATATTTACCACCAGTTATTTCACAGAAAAATACATCGTTTCTTTAAATGTTATGTCATCTTAATATATTACCTATTAATTCAACCACAGGCAGTATACAGTATACCTTTTATTCCAAACTGTAATTAATTTTCCAGTCTAAAAAATAAATAAGGTTCTTTTAATTAACAAATTCTAAGATCTTAATTTAAGAATGTTGAAATCATAATGTGACATAATGTGAGTTTGGTGTGGATTGGGTTTAGTTTTGTTTTACAATGTATGTATGAAGTAATTAATTCATTTTCATCTACCTTGTAGATATTTAATTAAGTGACCATGAAATGTAGAATGTTAATCAGTTTCCCTTTTAAATAGTTTCACATAAGTTCTTCAAAGAATTTAGCTACATATAACTTTCACTTTAAGCTTTTAATAATTCTCTAAGAAGCACTTTTCTTACACCTTGAATGTAAAATACATTTGATGAAAGCCTGCTTGAAGTTAGCTGCTTACATAACAACCTAATCATTTCTCATGTAAAATTCTTGGAATGGAAGAAATTGCTATGGAAAATTTTCCTAACTCTTCTAAACTCTCTGTTTGGGTTCATTGATTCCAATATCATATAAAACTAAATAAAATAGTCCTCTTTGTCTTTTTAGGTAAAAATCATTGAGGAATTGTCCCCTGATTTTTGTGATTTGATGCCACTAAATTCTAAAGATTGTATCTCTTCATAGAGAAAATTGATAGACATTCCTCTTATTGTAGTTATCTTTATGAGTTATAATTCCTACAAAACATTTTAAATGTTATTAATTTAAACTATGAAAATAGGGAACTATGGAAAATCTCTATATCACCCCAATTAAATTAAATTACATGCTACATTATTTTTCTCATTTGTTTCAAGCCGATTATCTGAAATTTGTTAAGAAAATCTTGCAGTCAGCTCACAATTTGAAGTGAAAATGTGCAATTTTGTAGCATGAAGTAGGGTAATTTAAACCACAAAAGTGTATGAGCTGTCCTGAAAAAGAATGTGGCATCCAAAGAAGAGTGAACAGGATCCGGCAAGGGAAAGCTAACACGTGGGGAATGTCGAGAGCTCGAAAAGACTCTAAAAAAAACTAACAATAAAGAATCAATAAAGAGTTCCAAGGCATACAGAAATTTAATATAGGAAATAGTCAAGAAGAAATAAGTGGTCAATAGTGCCACATAAAACAAAATCTAGAAATACTAGTATAAACTTGAATTTGTCCATTCAGCAAGACAGTTCTTTGGAGATTTCTGCCCCTGATGGTGGTAGGCAACCTCTGCACAGTAAGGGTTAGACTCAGTGGGCCAAGGGATCAATGGCTCTTAATGGAAAATGAACAAATAAAAACAGTGAGTCTACAATATTTATAATATATTCAAAGAACTCCCAGCTAAGCTTGAAGGATTAAGGACTTTTAAAATGATAGGTGCCTTTATCTCATATACAAATTCAGTGGAAGGAACAGAATATACTGGGCAAAGTAGAAAAGATAGGAGAGAAAGAGGAAAATTGGTAGAGGATTCATTCATTAATTTACTGTGGCATTCATTCATTCAACAGACATTGATGGAGAATTTCTAAATGCCAGGAACAGTCCCAGATTTGGCAGTGAAAACACAAAAAAATACCTGTCCTAAATTTGCCCCCTGCTCACATCTCATTAGCCTGCCTTAATTCCCCTGTGTGTCTTTCACTTTCTGGCAGCAGGCAAAAGGGCAAACAAGAGTCACAACTGGTAGGATGGGAGGTTTACCATCCCTGTGGGCACCCACTGAGTAATGGAATGAATGAATACTTTTCCTAGTACAAACCTCAGTGGACAGTTTTGGCAGTCATTGCCTAGGGTTCTCAGATTTTCCCTCAGTGGTGACTTCAATGACATATAATTTTATTGACTTTTCCTCCTTCCTCTCAATTCTTAGTTCCTTACTCTTGCTCTCCACCTACAGATAAAAACATATTTGAGACTCTGCTCTGGAACATTGGGGGGGGGATTTATAAGACACAAGATAAATTATATGTATATACTTCCAGGTAATGATAAGCACTAAAGAGAAAAACTACAGCAAGAAAAGGATATGGATATGCGTGCGTGTGTAGAAAGAACAAGCACATTTGCAAAAGTGCTTTATGTTTATTAACTCAATCCTCTCAACCATCTTGAAGATGGTACCTTCATAGTTATTATTTAGATGAGAAAACTGAATTACAAAGAGGTTATGTAGCTCTAATATCACACTTCTGGTCAGGTTTGAGTTACTATTTAAATACATAGTTTGGAACCAGAGTCTAGCTTTTTATACTTTTTTTAGGGCTCACATTCAGCCACCTATAAAGTAATGCCTTTTAAGATTAATTTTTTTATCTAAGCCTTATTCTCATTAGCCACCTCTGAAACCCTTAAGCAACCTCCTTCTTAGTGTTGTTTGTCGTCGGCGAAAGATATGATGGAGCACAGTTCAATGAAAGTAAAGTAAGAGGAATAGGCTCATGAGTTCAGGTGAATAGCATTTTGATGATCTGAGTTCATCACAGAACAGTATTTATTCATGCTAACTCTATGTGTTCTTCATAGGCTTCAGTAGCCTATCATGTAACAGCGTTCTCATCCCAACTAAGCCCACACAGTCCTCAGAAGCTGGAAACTAACCTAATGCCATCACTCTTCATTGGTGTTATTAGGAGTCAGCCTGCCACTCAGCAGGCCACAGTGTTTGCCAGAAAAAGATACACATTTTCACAGAAGGCCGACATCAGAGACGTCCACTCTGAAACCATGATGAATCAAGAGATATGCAAGACCTCTCTGTAATTATGTCAGAACACAGACAAGAACATAAACATTGTCTAAACCATAAAAAGTGGCCAAATGCACCTATCATACCTATATGAGTGATTGCTACTTTTTTCTAACCACTGCTTTCTCTTCACTCTGTTCTTCCCTCCTTCTAAGTAAGATTGATAAAGATACCTAATTATAGAATTATCTCTGCTTTTTGATAGCAGAGCAAACCCTCACTTCCTTGAACCCTCTTTTAAATCACCTAACACAAGCCCAAAAGATGTAAGTCTTTTCCAACACTTACTGAGCAGTTCCGTGGTCTCCCTTATTGCAACGAGCAATAAACCCAACTTGATCAACTACAGGTGTGTTCCTAATAGTCTGCCTGGGGGATATTAACACACTCTTACAGTCTGTTCTACACATTTAACACTTATCTAAGCAATTTCTTTCATGCATCTTATTTCCCAATTATGTTGCTTCTTGTGAGCACTGATGTTTCCTCTCTGACAGCTTATGTTTCTGTTCCATGTTAATTAATTAATGACTTTATAATTGACCAAAGGTTTACATTTTCTTTTTCTTCTTTAGGAACCAACTACTATTTCAGCAATGGAGCTTTCCACTAAGCAGGTACTTCCATTATGTATTTAAATCAGTAGTCTACATTTGGTTAATTTTGTGTTTCAAATAAGTAAATATTTTATGATCCATCAAATTTTACAGATTTATTAATAATTGTTCAAACAAAGAGAAAAGAATGGTCTTACAACAAGCTAGTAAAATGAAAATTAAAGATATTTTTATTGCCCCCACATTTTGACCAATTTCATGTATATTCTATAAAAATATTTCTTGGATTATTATTTGTTATAAATTTTCATTTATAACAATTTTAGTCACTGTAATATAATTTACTCAATAATTATTTTTATTTCTCTATCTGTCCTTTAAAATTAACAGTGGTGAATATTTCAGAATATAAGTTTATAATTTCATTTGCATGTATAGCCAAAATACATTTTATAGGCTAATAAAATTATATAACAGATTATATGTGTTTGGAGAATTTGACTTTAAAGGTAATTTTACTCTTTCAGTAGTATTATATTCTGGAGAAAACATTTAATTTGGCTAAATATTAAGGGAAAACAGAAAAATGGTCATAGCCAAATGATGTCGTTATACTCCATGAATTCATGGGTTACGGACAGCATGTTAATAGTCTGTCCGTTCACATTGAACTAATCCTTTGGCAAGATGCTTAAAAACAAATCACTTCTAAATGCTAAATGACATGTATAAAACAAATATAACTTTAACTTCTAAGAAATGTATCTTTTCCTCATAAATGTTATCTAACCATTCTATCCAATATATAACTGGTAACTATATATTTTTTAAAGATTTGGTATTGAGTTGAATTAATAATTAATTATTAAATAACCCTGTAGGAAACAAAACAATATAGTAGGAGTCCCTCACTCACTGCAGTGAGCACTTAAAAATACAAAATTGTTTAACAGGAGAATAATTTAGCTCATCTTATCTCTGATCGTGCATTACCTTTTGTACAAGACACTGAAATACTATGCCAGTAAAACTCAGTGTATATCCTTTCCATCCATACATGTCAAAATAGATTGATAACTCTAAGATATTTACAGAAACTCAGAGTGCAGATATTATAGACCTGATACTGTTATCCTACACTGTCATAAGTATGTGTTCACCTATTTTTATAATCTAAAAATTATCAACTGTTGGCAAGGAAATCTGAGGATTTTCAAGATGGAAGTGAGACTGGAATACTCTCTCTTGTAATGATTCATTCATCATTTTGTGCTGGGTTTCATTACTAGTCTTAATTACAGTACATCTATCTAATATTGTAAAACATTTCTTTCTGTTTAAAAAATGGTAAAGCTGGTGTGGCTCAGTGGATTGAGTGCCGGCCTGCAAACCAAAGGGTCTCCGGTTTGATTCCTAGTTGGGGCACATGCCTGGGTTGCAGGTCAGGTTCCCAGTAGGGGGCGTGGGAGAGGCAACCACACATTGATGTTTCTCTCCCTCTCTTTCTCCCTCTTTCCCCTTTCTCTAAAATTAAATAAAATCTTTAAGAAAAGGTTAAAAATACATAAAGCTATCTTAGGAATTCACTATTAAATGTAATACATCTCACAAAAAAGTAGTATATACATTTAAAATACCAAAATAAAAAACAGTGTCTCCAGGCTTTATTTTCAAATAGTGGAAGTTTCATTCCATGTAGCTGTGACTCAATTACTTCAATGCTCATGGAAATTTGAAAAGGGAGGCAATAGTGTCAAGAGGGACAAGCAGTCTGCAACTAATTTTCTAGATAAATAGACTCATCTCCTGCTTTATGACCTGCAACTTGTTAAGGAGGATAGTGAGAAAGCCTATGGTGATGTTAAATTGGGCAGAAAAAAGCACATCAGGTCACTCGCTAGCAACTGGATTATGCTCAGCGGTGCCTGCAAACCTCCCCTGTATTTCATTTGGACAGCATAATCAGTTTTGCAAATCACTGACAGTATCACAGAAAATTGGAAAATATAAGTTAGTACTGGGTTGTATTTAATTTGGGGCATTTTATAAACTTTAGGTTTTCATTACAATAATTTCAGTTGCTATATTTGGGTGTTTCTATTTTTCCTGTGTTATTTCTCTGTTTTTCTCTTAAAAGAATATTAAAGGTTTCAATATTTGATAATAGCAACTCTTTTTCTACTCTAATGTCATAGTTTTAAAGATGCACAAATATGAATTTTGTTCATGTTTCTTAAGGACATAGAGATTTTTAAATTAGGTATCACAAACTTGATCAATAGCTTTTTAAACAGTAATGATCACAATATATGGTTCAACATGTCCATATTCTCCAGTGCCAGATGTACTTCAGGATATTGCTACCCCATTTTAAATAATTAACATTGAGATTGCTTTCAATACAATCTAACTTTATTGTTTAAATGATGCTTTTTGAAAGAGAAATAAAGGATAAGGGTGGGGGAGTTTCTCCCACTAATTAAGTTTCCTGTGAATATTTTTCAAATTATGGTCAATTGTTAATGCATACTGTAATTCTTTAAGAAAGATATGATTTAATCTAATTGTCTCTCGGCAAAACACTCAAAGACAATACTTCACCTTTTTCTCCCAGGGACTTTATCATTTCTTAATTTGCCATGGCTTGTGTCATCTTTCAATACATAGTAATAAAACATGAGTACTGTAAAAACTTGATCAGCTATAATATATGCTCTATACTATACTAAAATATGATATACTGTAGTTTTCACTTACTGGAATGGAATGAGCAACATTTATCGAGATAACTGCTTCTACAGTGGTTTATTTTTATTGTGTTATTTCTTTCCCTTAAGTTCTCTTTCTTGTATTAAGATAAGTTAGTTGGTTAGCTTGAAGCACAGAATTACTTTCTATATAGGTAGTCCTTATAACCTTAATAATTTAATTCTAATAGGTACTTTGGGTTTTTTATTCAACTTACTTGTTTATTCATATGTATAGTCTATCTTTGAGAGTCTTTCGGAAATACAATTGTATTAATATCCATTGTTGATGCTCAATTTTTAACATTTAAAAATAGCACACATGGCTCAGAGACCCATCTGTTTGTAATTTATTTTTACTTATATTGTTGAGAAATAAAAATATACTTTTAAGATCTTTTCCATGCAAACTGTTACGTTTCAGTATTTACACAGCTTTTAAAAATATTGATTGATTGATTGATTGATAGGAAAGGTAGGAGAAAGAGAAGGGAAACATAGATCAGTTGCCTCTCACACACACCCGACTGGGGATCGGGCCCACAACCCAGGTGTGTGCCTTGACTGGGAATCAAACCAGCAACCTTTCACTTTGCAGGGCAGTTCCTAACCAGCTGAGCCACTCTGGTCAGGGCAGTATTTACACAGTTGCTATTCAAGCCCTTAGTGTAAGAAAGGGGAGCTATGACACCAATTACAGTAAATGTGAATAAACAGAAAATAATTATATTTATACTTCACATTACATTTAGATACATTTGTAGCTGATATGCTAGGTTGGCTCAACTTTGTTACAGGCATTTTTTACATTGTACTGAAATCCTGAATTAGTCACTACTAGAAAGTTTTGGAGTTACCCCTCTACTATCTGCCTTATTGGGTAACTCCAAACAAACTGAGGACAATGACATTGTAGAACATTTTATCTGGATGCGTACTTTAAAAATTTAGTTAAACATGCCCATTTTATGGGTAAGTCTTAGAAATATTATGTGACTGCCCCAAGGTCACACACAGTGTTAATGTAGGGCAAGACCTAGAATGCAGGTATTCCAATGCCCATTAGAGCTCTGTTTCACAATGCCTGAGCTCTTGATTTAAATCTACTGCATCAGCTAGCATGCACTTGATCTCCCTCTTTTGTGACCTTTTCAATGAGAAGTTAGTGGTTTTGTTTAAAGTAGTCTTCCTGGAGGCAGTGCAAGAACAACACTGTTGGTGTTGGGCAAAACGACCCACAGACACAAGCCCTGAAACTCCACTGTAGGCGGTGTATACAGTAGGGCAGCCAAGAGTCCGAAGCAAATGATTCCTGCCTCGGGAACTCACAGCAAGTAACCTGCTTACTCAGAATCACGAACACAAGTCAAAACAAAGAAGTATTAAGAAAAAACCCCGAAAGTTTGAACATTGCATTGCTCAGTGTCTACTGTTTTTAATTTTTTTAATTTAAGTGTAATTGACATATAGGGTACTTATTACTACCTTCCTTATCTTCCCTGGGTTTTACACTTATAAACTACACCTGTTTCGGTCAAATATTAGTATTTTCATCTTGCCCATTTTTGTCAGATTATCTGCCAGGCCTTCGAAGAAGCTATCAATAACGGGATTTTTAAATGCACAAATATAAATTTATCATTGATAAGATATGTATAAACTTTATTAAGAAAGAAGAGATTTGAAATACAAGATAGTTTTCGCCATAACAGCAGACTCTTTTCTGCAGCAACACCTCTACATTGGTTCCGTGGTGGGCGTGGCCCAGCTCCCTCTGCACCGCTGTGATGTTTACGGGAAAGCCTGCGCCGAGTGCTGCCTGGCCCGAGACCCCTACTGTGCCTGGGACGGCTCTTCCTGCTCTCGCTACTTTCCTACTGCAAAGAGGTAGGGAAGACGTTACGAATAAACACAAATGCTTGCTATTTATGGTACCTGATTCTATTTTTGAAACACCTTTCTTCATATTAGCTTACCAACTTTTTTCAGTGAATAAAAAGAGGTTTAGATATTTGCCCCTTTTCCCGGAATAGTCAAAACCGTCAGAAAAATGTATAATAGGGTAGTTGGGTCCTGTCACATATGAACAAATGTAATGGGACAGATACTTTTAGTAGATTACTGAGGGGAATCTAAAACATCACAGTAATATCATTGAATGTTTATACTTGGCAATTGCAAAGTTTTGCAGCTTCACTTTACACAGAGGAAAACTGAGGGTAAAAGTCAGACAGAATCTAGGCGGAGTCTTGTGCTTTTTGATGAAAATGCTGTTTTGTCAAAAAAAAACCCGCAAAAAAACAAAAAAAACCTTCAGTTTTTATTCAGCAACATTTCATTATGGTTCTAAATTTTAATATGGCAATCCATGTCCTTGGATGAATAGGAAATTCTCAGGGGAAAGAATTTACTTACCTTTAGAGTCTTTGAGAGTACAGGGGCCCGATGATAAAAAGTTTAAAAGAATTGTTTCTAGGTTTGAAGGTATCATATTTTCATATAGTATTGATTAACTTTACATCTTTTTTAAATTTTATTTAGTTATTTTTCAAGTACAGATTTTTGTCTATTTCTCCCATCCCAGCCCACCCTACCCCGTGCTCCCCACCTCCCTCCCATTTCCACCCCCCTTAGTTCTCTTCCCTGTGTCCTTCCTATTTGTTCCTCCAAATCCCTCCCCTCTTTCCCCCTTAAATTCCCTTCCCTCTCTCCTCTGGCCACTGTCCCCTTGTTTTCTATTTCAGTGTCTTTGTTTTTATTCTGCTTGCTTGTTTGTTTTGGTGTTTAGCTTCCTGTTAAAGGTGAGATCATATGGTATTTGTCTTTCAACACCTGGCCTATTTCACTCAGCATAATGCTTTCCAGTTCCATCCATGTTGTTGCAAAGGGTAGTAGCTCCTTCTTTCTCTCTGCTGCATAGAATTCCATTGTTTATATGTACCACAATTTTTGATCCATTCATTTACTGATGGGCACCTAGGTTGCTTCCAACTCTTGGCTACTGTAAATTGTGCTGCTATAAACATTGTGGTGCATAGGTTCTTTGAAATTGATGTTTTATGATTCTTAGGATATAATCCTAGCAACCTGATAACTTTACATCTTTGTTGGACCCAAATATATATTTTTGACCACCCCAAAATTTAAAGGCTACTATATTATCCTAGTATCATCATGTATTTGATGATAGCAGTGTTTGAATTTCGAGTATAAAACTACATTAAAATACCACTATTTCTCAATCTGTATATACATAATATACAAATATTTTGAGTATACTCTTGATAATGCTACTTAAAATATTTTTTAGGTCATGCTTGAATAAAAACTGCTAAAGTGTGCCTAGAAGTTATATTTAAAATATATTTACTTTATATCATATAAAATAAATATATTTTAAATATAAATTAATGTATTTAAATATAATATAAACATTTTAAATAAATATATTTGATATAGTTTAAATACATGTATTTTGAATGTAATATAAATATATTTATGTAAATATAACTGTAAGTCTCTATCTGGGAGATTAAGTGTATTAGGAACAGTGCTTCCAGCATTTGTGTATAGTGTTATATTAAGGAGGCTCACTTATACTTCAGGGAACTCAGCACAATCTGAAAGTTGTATAAAAACTTGTTTCACTTCTTCTTTAAATTCTTTTCTTACTTTTACAAAATCATTATCTCAACATGTTCTCTACCATTTATAGCAGCTGTCTTTCTATGTTGATATTTACCACTGTTTAAAAAACAAGGAATGATAGATGAAAGTAATATATAATATCATGCTAATAAAAACCTAAAGGCAAGGAGTACACATAAACTTATACACATAAAATTATTGAAATATAAACTAGAAATCAGCATTATTAAGCAACTGCATTTTAGGAGAAATAAATTTTATTATCATAGTTCATGTTTTATAAGAAGCTATAGCATAGATATTTTTTATTGCTAGTGAAAGGTATTCTACAATATTTGCTTTTTTTAAATGTTTGGAAAATATTAGGGGAAAAATAATCCTAATATCTACCAAAATATGTTGATTATACCACTCTAGATAATATTGACATGTAGTGGTTAATCATCAATAACTTTGTCATATAATCAGTCCACATGAATTAAAACCTAGATACTTTTCTTGTTAGTAATAGTGAATGAAAATTTAGTATTAGGCTATTTCATTTAATAAATATAATTTTCTCAAGCTTTTAGCATTCAGAATTGAGATGACATGTTTGTATTATTTATATACACATATTGATTTAATTGGAAGTTTATATTTAAAACAAAACGTCAGTGTGGAGATAATGTGTTATTGATTAAAGAAACTATGGATAGTTTAATAAATAAAACTGTGCAGCTTTTACAGCAATCAAATTAAATATTTGATTAAAATTTTATGGTTCTTTAAATCAGTTAGTTCTATGAGACTTTTAATGTTATTCAAAAGGTGTGAATTCATGTTTGAAGTAAAATTGAATATCATTTCCTTTCCATGGGCAAGTGCTTCACATTGCCTAATTTAGTAATACTCCGTTCTAATTTTAAGCTAATTTTAATAAGAAGGATTAAAACCATAACTACAGCTATCATATGTTAAAAAGCTTTATATTATTATATTCTTGAAATGTGTTTATTGCATACCTACAATCCACAATTGAAGGAATTATTATTTAAAAATTTTGTGCTTTGCAGATTTTACTTAATTCAGTTTCATGTGTCTTTGAAAAGGATGTTTAGAGACCTCATATTTATATATCCTTTGTAATGGCATTTTTCAAAGCTTAAGATGCAGTAAAAAAAAATGCCTTCCCAAGTGTTTGTGGTTTGTGTTTCACAAGTCCTCTTGTTGGCTCAATTTTGAAATGTGCAACATCTGTTGACAGTCTCACCAATTCTACAAATAGGAATCTATAAATACTTCGGACTTCTAAATTTATGAATCCAGTAACAAATTCCATGTTTGCAATTCTCAATGGCCTTTGTGAGAGCTCTTTTCATGGACAGTAACTGACTCTGCAGAAAGACAATACCCACTAAAACAGATGTGGGAAACAGTTGGACAAGTGTCCCCAATCTCTTCCAGTCTGTTACACATGGGCAATCTCCATTTTAGCCTCTTTCTGGAACTATATATCTTGTTTGCACCACAATGGCTAGAGACAACCTCCTTCTTCCTGGTCAGGCGTTAGCTAAGTGTAGGCAGAACACCCAGAATGTACCACCACTAACATAATCTGAGCAGTAGAAGGAAAGAGAAACTCATTTAGATTTTTATAGCAAATTTGTCATTTCTTTCAGAGGTAAGTTCATTGTCACTCACCTGACTGACAAAAGGAGGCCTTGCTCCTCAATATTTGTTCTTGAATTTCTTCTTTTATTCATTGCCCAAGTAAATAAATTTTCAGTCACAGCTCTGTGATCTTAAATGAAATATTTTGTTTTTAAAAGGTTAATCATAGCAACCATAAAAGAAAACTTTTAGCTAACTTAACAATAGAATTGATAGTCAATACTTTTAAACTTAACAAAAGTCAATTTAAGGAACTGTATATATGTTAAGAGAAAGAGCACAGTTGTATGAGTTTTAATTTTCAAGCTTACTCCCTCATTAGCGATTAGAAAAAAAACATTTACTGTTTAAGAAGAAATGAATTGCTATTCTATTTTTTGTGGGTTTTGCTGAGAATCAAAATTTAAGATGTTAAAAACTTAGGAGTTTCTAGATGTTACATTCTTACCGATTCATATCCAGTAGCAAAACAAAACAAAACATGAATTTTCTATTACAGAGGTCTTTGAAAGACTTTTAATGCATTATTGATATATTTGCGTACTGTTTGTCCGTTTGATCATCTTGGAGACTGCCCTCACAGGTGTAATAAGCTGCTCTTAAAAAATCTTTTAGTCAGACATAGATGGTCTTTTTGGATATACTCTGAGACTCTTTGATTTTTGATTCATATTAAGTCTAATGACAAATTCCCAAGAGGGACTAGAGGTACAATAATACCTTTTGAATGAATTGTTTTAGACGCACAAGACGACAAGATATAAGAAATGGAGACCCACTAACTCACTGTTCAGACTTGCAACACCATGGTAAGTTACATTTTTCATCTTTTAACCTGCTACCATGAGGATGAAATCACAAGAAATAATGCACATCCACACACAGGCAGGGCACACACCGCTCCCAGAATACTTACAGAAATGCAATTAAGGAGAAAGAAAACCAAAGAGAAAGAAAATTCTAAAGAACACAAAGAAATGAATTATGCCTACATGTATGATAAATTAAAGACTTTGAATCCTTATGAGACTTAAAGTTCAGTTTTCTCATATTAACAAAAAAATCAGTTTAAGTATATGCTTTCATATACAGTAGCAACCTGAGAATAAGAGGCAAATATATATATATATATTTAAATATACCAAAGAACAAAGTGTATTTTTTAAAGATTTTATTTATTTTAGAGAGAGGGGAAGAGAGGGAGAAAGAGAAGGAGAGAAACATCAATGTGTGGTTGCCTCTCATGTGCCTCCTACTGGAGACCTGGCCTGCAACCCAGGAATGTGCCCTGACTGGGAATCGAACCAGCTACCCTTAGGTTCACAGGCTCGTGCTTGATCCATTTAGCTACATCAGCCAGGGCAGAAAGTGTAGTTTTTAAATGTCGTGCAAAGTATTCATCAATATGCTAGTGACATAGACCCAATATATTGTTATTGTCTATCCTAGTCAAGTAGAAAATGATTCCAATATCTTCAGGCTAATTTACTAGTATGACATTCTGTTGAACTGACTATTTTAGACTAAGTTCATTTTATGCCTGCTGAAATGTCAAGGGCTATTTAATGTTGAAATGCTTCTTTAATGCTGAAATACCAAGTATCTTCATTTAAATTGGAGTAAAATTGTAGTATAGTTATTCCTGTGCTTCAGCCCTTTACAAAAATAATGATGAAACTCTGCTTCCCTCTGCTGGGGAAACTGATCAATGGCATCACTATTAATGAATAATTCATAATTAAAAATAGCCCAAATGTAAAATGTAAGCATTTTAAATGTAATTGAGCACAATTATCCTATTAACTTTTGGGGTGCCCTTTACATTAATTGTAAAAGAAGGTCTAATATTTTCATCAGTAAACTTGGATTTGACCTACTAATTCTGAATGTAGAATATTCATGTTTCATGAATGTTACAAAAGAAAACACACTGCACAAGTAACACTGTAGCATGTATTCCACAACCCAGCTGCTCTTCTGAAGGCCACGTCTTTTGTTAGGTGTCCTGTAGAGGCCAGTGTCTGGTTCATGACCAATCACAGGGCTGTTCAGAGGATGCCAATATCAGAAGACTGGTAGTCATGAGTTCAGCCTGTATTTTGGATCTGTTATGCTTGGAAATTTTTTTGCCAAGAAATTTCCTATCTGTCATTGTTCTTATCATAAATTAAAAAATGCCACCATGTTAGAGAAAATGTTACCAATTTTTGTCATTGTACAGATATAGTACCTCATTGACTTATAGTCTTTAAATTTTCAAATGGGGTTAACATTCACTATTCTGTTCATCTGTTTCATGTAAAAATGTTGAATTATGATAAGCACATTTAAGCTAGTCTTATGAATTATTAATTTATTGTATTAAAGAATCTATTTCCCGAGCTATGAAGAAGCTAAGAAATAAGATGATGTAATAGAGCTCATTTTCAATCAGACTTTAATGTCCATATGAGTATAGATCTTGTTATTTTGCTCTTTCTTATATCTTGAGGGCTGTAACAGATACAATATCATGAATATCATGGTAATAAATATCACATAGATATTTAATAAATATTTGTTAAATGAATCATTTAAATATTTCAAGCTGTAGTATAGCTAATAACTGTTTCATTTTTCCAGTGGAAGTTTGAATTAAATAATATCTATTCTTTTTTGGAAATATTTTTAAGTCAGATGTTATTATTAATGTCATCATAATTAGAATTGGGACATCTGAAGAAATATTACCAATCAATTAACTAATAAATAATTATTATACACCACGGTATGTAGGATACCATACTATATTTTGGTGATTGCTAGGAAATTTTACATATAAAATATATATATATGTTTATATTTTACTAATCAATTTTAATATAATACAATATGACCTTTCACAATTTAATGCAATAGAGTTTTTAATGCAATATTTTACTGAGACAGCCATTTGTTGAGCAATCTAGGCCCTTATTAGCTCCAGGAGGTATTTTTTAGTTACATATGTGCTGGAATCATGAGTGTATATACAAGGAGAAGCTGACCAAAAACCTATTTATTTTTTTGAGCGAAACTGAATAAATTATTGTTGTTGACTGTTGATTGACTAAGCCTGAGAGAGCTTCAGATTTTAAAGTGGTGTTTTCTTGAAATTAGATTAGTTAAATCTTGTAAAAATTGGTCATATGGAGTTGCTTAATTATACAAAGCAAAATGAACATTAATCGAGTTCTCCCTGACTCTTCTATCAGAATGAGCAGTGTAGAGAGAAGAAGGAACCGCTGAGATTCAGTGTTACTGGGGTGTGTGTGTGTGTGTGTGTAAGCAGTCCTAAGGAAGTGCTTGTGACACTCGGGAGGAAATGGTGAAGTACTCTGAGCAGCTCTGCAGTGGTGAATCATTTCTTCTCTGAAGGCCTCTTTACTCCTTGTCTGCTTGTTTGATAATTGACCAAACATAAAAAAAACTAGACATCAAAGGTTATAGTAAATTTTAACTGTTTGGAAACTAAGTCAGGCATACCCATCTGGCCAGGCCAAGGCTTACCATTGGGGATCAGTGAACTATTTTTGAATGGGTGCTATCAATACTTAAAGTAGAATAGGCAGAAGTCCAGAGCTCAGCCCTCTTAAGTCATGTATGTTGTCTTGGTAATGTCACATCGCACATGGAATCAAATATCTGTGCTCACATGGAAACATATAAGAATATGAGATGTTTTCACAGAAAGCTGCTAAGCAACTTGAAGCCAAATTACACACGTCAGGACAAGCAGTTCCAGCTGTAATGGTAAACATATTTTGTAGCACTCCATATTTTACATATCCTGAGGTTTTAATAGAGAGACTGTATAAAATAATTCAGAATTCAGTGGAAGGAATTTTACTCTCGATGAAACCCTTAACACTCACTCAGCGCCCTGTGCTCTCCTCTAGTAAAGACACTCACACTGGTGGTGAGCCCGCTTAGGTGAGGCAGACACATCCAGCTCCCCTTCCCCTGGTCCAGGGCTCCTCCACTCTTGCTGCTGTCCATTCGCCTCGGGAAATTTTAGTATAAAACCCTAAATATGTATGTGCTGCCAGATCTTCTTGTCTTTCCACTCACTCCTCATACAGAATGCTAAAGACAAATGAATGCTTTGCAACATGTTTCCTTCCTTAAAATGACTGTTGTGTAGAGAATTGGAACTGGTCTGACTACATTCAACAGCGTAAGTATCTGAGTGACTTTACCTTTAAAACAACCTCCCATGTCCTCTTCCTTACCAAGCAAAAATGAGTCATACTCTCATCTACATCTCAGAGAAGAAAAAACCTCCACCGTAACACTTTTTAAAAATTTTACGTCTTAGATTTTTGAATCTTTGAAGTATGTAATATCCTAACTTCTAGTTAAACGCCATCATTGAATTTCATTTTGTGATAGTTCTCTTGGCTGTGCTACACACATGCATCTTCTTCCAGCGTCTCATAGTAAAACATCTACAGAATTCAGTCTTCTTAATTATCCTGACAGCTGGATCAATTTACGTCTTTCTTGGCATCAAAATTTTATAAAATATCGTTTGCAGTGTCATTTTTATGGTCTGCAGAGTTGTAAATTTAGTATTTTGCAGCAATGCTCGCCTGGTCTATCTATGCTTTGGCTTTTTTTATACATGCAGGAAAATCCAGCTATGAATCTGAACATTTAGCCCCAAGAGAAGCCTCAAGATGTGATAGATGACTATGATGTCAGCCTTAAAAAAAGCCTCTAACTTTAATAAATTATCAGGTTGTATCAGGTCTAAGATGTCACTGAATGTAAGATGCACCATTATTTCACGCACTGCTTAAAACAAAAGCAAACACCTGCCCCAGATGGGTTGTCTAATAGATGCTCCCAGTAGCACACCGGGACAAAATATGCTTCAATATTAGCATGAAGGCAAAACCAATCCCTGTACAGAAGATAGCAAGGAAATTTGCTTGTTTCAACCATAATTATGGGCAGTGAAAAGGGAGGGGATACTCTTTGAACCACAAGGTGGTACTCAAGGTTTATTTTTTATAAGATTTTATTTATTTATTTTCAGAGAGAGGGGAAGGGAGGAGAGAAAGAGAAGGAGGGGAACATCACCATCCATCAGTTGCCTCACACCCCCAACTGAGGACCTGGCCTGGAGCCCAGGCCTGCTCCCAGACTGGGAATCCAACCAGCACCATTTTGGTTTGCAGGATGATGCCCAATCCATACCAGCCAGGGGTAGGTTTACTTTCTGAAAGCACCAACAGGGTAGACCAAAAAAAGGTATCAGGTTAGTAGATTCTCATGTGTGTTGCAGAAAAACAAATTTTTTTCCCAAAGAAAGCAACTTCAACTCAGATCAGGAGCAACCATGACATGCATTCTGCTATCAGAAATCTTAAAAAATAAAGAAGTATGCATCTAGAATGAACTTACTATGGTATTATCTTCTGTAACTTTTGTAAACCCTTTTTGAAACATTTTTCACTGGAGATAATCAATCACCACAATAAGCATCTTCTGAGAGTACCTTAGGCTAATAATCCAATTATTTAGAGTATATGTGTGCAAAACATGCATATACTTCTGAATAACAATTTATAAATATTTTATGTCATTCTTATTCTTTATTAATGTTTTTAAATATGTCACCAGAGATTATCTAAGTGTTTCTACACATATAACCTAAGCAATGTGAGCAGAAACATTTTAGAAATGCTGAATTTTTTTAATTTCCAAAACTTATAAGGAGAATATATTAAAATGGAAGATTTGTTTTCATTATTGTGTATGGAAGTTTTCTGCCTTAGCAAATGGGTATTTTCCATCATCTCCTATCATACCTCTTAGGGAAAAGTAAATTAAACATTAAAGTCCATGTTTCATGTTTTCACAAAGTAAACATTCCTATGATAATTTTACTCTGGCATAAGAATTATATGTTTTCTTCATACGACATTTGCTATAATATTATGAAAATAATACAGATCATATGTTTGATACAGACTAAGTTAACATTACAGTAGGTATCTTCATATTGGTGTTGCCTCTGTGTGGGGGCAACAGCTTCTCCACGAGTCCCCCCGGTGCCACAGACACGCATGAATGCGTAAATATGGCCAAGAGAAGATGAGATGTGTTTGGGGAGGAGTGGGCTGTGGTCAGTTTCTCAGGGGAGACAAAGGCCAGCAGCGGCCAGTTTCTCCGAGGAGAAAAAGGCCCCAAGCGCCCTCTTCCATAGCCTTTTATTGGGTTGTAATACACAGGAATACAGGGCGGCAAGAATCAAACAGTAGATAACATTTCAAAGAGGTCTGAGGGTTTACTATGAGTCAGTGTCTGTCAAGAAGAGAGTTGCAGAAACTTTGGGAGACATACTCATTTCCTGTTGGACCCTTATCATATGAATGAAAGCACTTTTAGCAGAGCAGATTTCACAGGTTTATCAGCAAGTCTCTGTGATGCCAGATTTTCCCACAGGGCCCTCTCTAGCAAGACAAGGAGCTGCACCTCTCCCCATCAGGTATTCAGGAAGCGCTTCTCCCAGAGAACACGGGAACTTGGGCTTTGATAAAGCCAGGGGAGGAGAGTCCATTGCTCTTTGTTGCAGCCCCCTGAGTCCTTCCATGAAGGCCTCCCAGGTGATCAAGTCTGGCTTAGGTTGCCCCCCCCCCGCTGTGAGGGGTCTTACCTGTCATTGACTTCTGACCAAGTTTGGGGGGCAGGGAGAGGAACTGAGTCAGTGTTTGCTACCAGAGACAGGCTTTGTCTCCTGTGGCTGGCATTCCAAAGGTCGTCTCTCACCCTTAGCCACAAAGGGTAGAGATACAATTCCTAAAATCAGGCAGAGTGGTCTACAACACCTCTAAAGTTACTGAGTTTGGGCCTGCTCTATGCTAAGACACATTGCAGACTCTGGAATCACAAGATATTAAGCACAGTATTAAATACAACTATTCTGATGGCTTCATAGTAATTTCCTAATAACTCAGTTCCACTTTCATCTTTTAACTTAATTAATCTCTAAAAAGTAAACTACTAGTGACTACCTCTGAAACAATAATCAGCTATAAACAATAAAATTAAAGTGCCCTGGTCATATCTGTCTGTGATTTTTTTTCATCTACCTAGCTGTATACCAACAAGAACATTTTCAACACAAATCCACAGGAATCAGTGGATTCAAGGAAGATTAGAAACTACTTGAATTATAAAATTTTAAATGCTGTATACTGGTCAATAAGTATCCCAGAGGCAGATCTTAATTTAGGGCATAAAGCAAAGTAGTTTGAAATTTAAACTTTTTTTCAAGTTGATAAGTTTGTAACTTTAAACTGCCTCTAAAGTTTCATTAATTGAGTCTTTTTCTGTACTTGACAAATAGAGATATTGAGCACATAGCTTTAATATATGCTTATGTGTTCATTTCTGGGTACGTGCATGCATGCAAACTAACATTCAACAAACATTTACAAAGAAACTAGTTGGTGTGAGTATCCGATAAAACGCTGGAGAAGCACTGTACTACGCATTATCTTGATAAGAAAATGAGATCCCTGCTATATAGCTACATAATTAGTACAGACTACATAATTTAAGTGCACTATAGTATATGAAATTAAATCAATTGTTAGCTATCTTAGGAGTCAGATCCAAGAATATGCATGGATATTGAAAGGAATGAAATTTTTGTCCTCAATTTTTTATTTGTAAATATTTTATGTCTTTCCAAGAGTTTTTGATCATCCATAAAATGTCTTTTTAGCTATTGCAACTTAAAAAATACAATTCATCCACCTTAAGCCAAACTAAAATATTTTCTATTGATAAAGTGCCTGTTGTATTTCTGTAGAAAATCATGTAGAATCTAGTAAAGAAAATCTAAGTAATGATGTTTTATTGAAGAAGTGCATATCTGCAATTTTCTACATCACCAAAGATTGCTAACCAACGCTTTTTTCTCTTCTTTGCTTGGCCTTTAGCAGTAAATATCATAGAGAAAAAAAATTATACTGTAAAATATAAAAATTAGAATGTGATGAAAACAAATAAAATTAGATTTCTCCTGATAAAATAAAATTGTATTTCTGCACTTAACTGTATTTGCTAAATATATTTAAAATAATTTACAACCATTTGCTTCCCCCAAATTGCTTTACTTTTATGTTTAATATTTATTAAATTCAACTTTTCAAATACAAATGGGAGGACATCAAAAATGATAACAGGTCAAATAGTTAAATAAATATAATGTTCATTAACTCACTCATCTTTGTCTTCTCTACATGACATCTAATTTTTTGAGCCTATTACATTATTAACGTCTCACTCTTGGAAGACATTTATGGGGTTAAAATGGAGAGTGGAATAAATGGAAGGCTGAAATGTGATGCCTTCTGCTTCTGCCTTATTGGAAGAGAAACAAATACTAAATAAGGCCTTTAGCAATATGATATTTCTGGCCAAATGATGGATATCATGGATTTTTGTTGCTACAAAAGGAAGCAATTTATTTAACTTCTTTCTTTCCTCCCATTCTTTCTGGTTTATTGGGCTCATTTCATTTCCATAAATTACCCCACTAAAAGAGGAAGTGATTAATTGAGAATTGCTTCTTTAAAAACAGTATTTCTTATCATTAACAGCTGCAACATATTGTAACATCATGTTATTCAAACACACTGTGGTGCTTTTAAAATTATTTTAATGTCTGTTGTTCTCAATTATTTTGCTCTAAATATTCAATTGAGCCCATGAGAATTCATTATGCAAATTTAACAACTATACCCTTCTTGTCTACTGGTAATTTTCATGACAAAAGTTTGTGTTCAAACATTTGCTTCCTAAGTGTAAAATGTATTTTTAAATAGATTAAATTAAAATTCTTTCTTTCTGGAAATTTACAAGATTACTCACTGCCGAGGATGTCTTTTAGAGATTTAGGCGTCCTTGAAAATATGAGAATATATTCATAAATTTTATTAAATTTGTTTGTCTTCTCACTATCCCATATTTGGATTTTTTGATTTTGGAGTATACTTGATTAGTCACTATTTTCTCCCAGCATATCTCAAATCAACTGTTGTAAAATTTGAAAACTTAACAAATTTAGAAAATTTGAAATGTTTACATTTAACAGTGGTTTAGCAATGTATCCTACCATAATCAGGGTTATAATCCCTATATCCTTTTTGACTGATTATATTTTAAATGATCTTTAAATAAAATTATGATAACTCTGTTGGGGATATCAAATTTACATGAGACTTCCACTTATAAATGCATAATACATAGTTTAGATTTGCCACTCAGCAGACCTCAGCTAAGGGCTAATGACAGTCTTATAGAATATACAGTAAAAGAAAGATAACCAGATTTATAATTATAATAAATAAGACCACATGTGCTCTGAAAATATATGCAAAAAAATAGATTTTTAGGAATCATAAAAGAGGAAGTACTTTCTGTGAGGGTGATGGGGAGTAGGATTGATTCTGGGAAGGAGTTCGTAATTTGTCTCGTATGAATTCTCAATGAAAGATTTGAAGTTTTGAATGAATTAACAGTTGAAACTATTACAACAATAATAACAATAATAATAATACCGCACATTTTTAAGACTATTTCTGTGTCCAAGCATCATACTGTTATTCTATGTAGTATATTTTAATAACAACAAAAACAGTAAAGGGTTATAAATATTTTGTTTGATTAAAAACAAATATAAGATGAAGATCACAATAATGTCACAGGCAAAGCAAGTTTGCTGACAGAGAACATAAGCAGGCATTTAAGAACATATTTACCAAGAAGTTATAAGGCAAGATATAAATTTTTCTGACACATTTTTAGTCAATGTAGAGGGAGAAATATGATCAAGTAGTAAGTCACAAGGTACATTAAAAAGTAAATTAATCGAGAGAATATCAATAATTCCTAAAAATTAACATGAGAAAGAAAAAATTAAAGATGAACATCAGGAAACACTTCGAAGTGCTGAACACCACATTCAAAGTCATCATGACATAAAAACAGTCGGCAAATCAGAGGGACCCAACACAACACAATTTAGTAAAATCTGGTATCTCATGGCATTAACAGAATGTGTTTCATGTAAACAGCTCTCTGGTCAACTAGTTTAATCCAGGGGGGATATTATAGCTTATATTTACTATGAATATGCAAGATTTCTTATCCTTCAGGAAATTTTTAGTTAATAATGCTTTCTCAGTTGAGCTTTTGTTCTATGTCGGCTAATTATGAGTTCAGTAGTATATGCTTCATAAAGCACTTACAGTTTAACTATACTATGTTGCCATTTCTTTGCAGAGCTGTTTGCTTTAATAAACAGTCAAAATGATAGTACACTTGTATTCCAAGAAAGTGTGGACAATCTAGTAATGCTAGAAGACAATCAAAATATCGTTCCTGTTTGTAATGTTTTGAGAGGGAGTAGGGAGAGAGGGGGAGGGAGAGAGACAGTGAGAGACAGATTGAGGGGCAGGAAAAAGATGGAAGACCCTAAGGATAGGGAGAGAAACTTTGTTATTGGACATCTAATGTTGCACAAAATTTGATCAGGCACTTGGGGCAGAATGGTTAGGAAGAAGAATGGTATTTATAGAGGGTCTTATCATTCTTTCTACAATACTTAGATATTCTTTTTATTCTTAGAAAGAATACTTTGATATTCTTTCTAAATATCTTGGATAAGGTGGCAGGTGTGGGGAAATTAACAACAACAAAACATTTACAGGTTGTTACATCTGAGCACCCACATTAATGAATGTCTGACTGAGGCACTTTAAACTAAAGTCCCAGCTGAACTTAAAAGTTACTGATGATTGAAACATTCTGCTGTGGTGGGATCGGCAGAAAACTATTCAGTGGAGGTTTCACCCCTGCAATGACTGCTGATGGCAGCAGGACCCAGCCAAACGTACAGCAGGGGGATCTCAGACCAAAGAACGACAGTAGTACCTCCACACAGGATTTACTACTAAGGTAGGACGGAATTTCTGGCTCACTGATCACTAGCTAAAAAATTTTTCTTTTGATTCTTATTTGGACAAAGGAGAGATACAAAGAGCCAAGCTAGAGAGGAATGAATCCTTAAGGTACTGGCAAGAGTGGTTATCAAGGCAAACTCAAATGAAAGTGCCAAGCCAATGGGCCAATTTTGCCAGTTGTGGTTCTTTTCTTATTTAGGTAGAAAAGTACCTAAATGTTATGATGTGTCTTCAAAAGTCCTTGAACTTCTGCTCTATTAAAGTAAACACAACTTCTTGTAAGTTCTTGATTAAATCAATACTATTTTAGATTCTCCTGTAGATAAGTAGCAGTTAAAATTTTTAATATAAGAAAACATTTATTAAGAAAATTCCTCTGTGTGTGTGTGTATATATATATATAATTTGGAAGCATTTGCTGTCACCAGGGGAAATCTTGGAGAGAAAATAAAAGCCAAGCAGGTTTCTCGGGACTCTAAGAAAATTGAGCCAAAAGCTCTCGAGGGGCCAGGTGGAATGATTTTATTAATTGCGAAGAAGACAACTTCCTGTTTTCTTTTTAATGTACCTAATTGATGTATTAATATAAAAATCTGTTCTTTCTTGTTATACAAGTCGTGTTGTTCTTAGCTTTGGGTGTACTAAAGTATTTAAAGAGTTCTATGTTCCAGAGCAATAACTTACTTATACTTTATATTTCTATAGATATTTATAGTAACATAGATTAGGTGAGAGACAAGTCTACAAGAAAAGTAGGCCTGGGAGGCATGGTTGGTAAATCAGAAGATGTCAGTGGATCACCCTGGTGTTTGTTTCTGAATCCAGTGGATTTTATTCTGTATTGTCATGCTGTCATATATCTTATGATTCATTAATATTTAGAACTTGAATGAAAACTCTCTTCTTAAAGGTAAAATAACTTTTTACTATATTAATTTTTTTTTACTTTTTAAAATTTTATTGGTGTGAAAACACAGCGTGAGATCCACCCTTTCAACAAATTTTAGATCTCAAACTCTTTCTCATCTTGCATAACTAAAACTACATACTTATTGATAGCAAGTCTGCATTTGCCTTTCTCTCCACCCTTGGCAACTGCCATGCTTCCCTCAGATTACTTTAGATTCCTCATGTAAATGGTACTCGTTTCTCATACTTGTTCTCTTGTGACTGCCTTCTTTCACTTAGCATGGCCTCAAGGTCCATCTGTGTTGTTGCTTATGACAGATTTCCTTCTTTTTTAAGATTGACTAATATTCCAACGGATAGGATTTCTAAATCAAAGAAACTTAAAACAACACAGCAGTTGGCAGGAACAAAAAGAATTCCATGTACACTGCATTGACCTCTGTGATGAGCATTTTAATTAGTCATGGTGGCTCCTGACTCACAGGGGACTTCCCAGACCCTGTCGGGCATAGAGATTCCATTTATCTCTATCCAAGGAAGCAGATGCCTTGCAAACTAGCAGAGCCGCATGTGCCAAATCTGTTCAATTAAAGATACACTAATACTTTCAGAGAAAAAAAGAAAAATGCTACAATATTAAATACAGATATTGAAAAAGATACATACCTCCAATGTGGGAATAGAGTGATTTCAAATCAGTTAAATATTGTTTCTTTACATTTCAGCAATTTCCTCATTTTTTTCCTAATTCTAAGGGATCGGTCCTTTAAATACGATATTTCTCAATATTAGAAGAGTTTTATTTCACACATTGGGCAATAAAGGAAAAGGCCCTGAGGCTGACTTCCCCAGAGATAACAAACAGAGGCAGAAGGCTGACTATAGGCAGGGGGAGACTAGGAGAAGGTGGACCTCAGCCATGGACGGGGATTGGATGGAAGCAGGATTTGGGAAAGTTTAAGGGTACTGGAAGCAAATCATATTGTCTATGACAGACAAAATTCTCAGTTGATTATAAGGAGAGTAAAACTGTCAAAGTGATGCCAAAAAGGGAAAAAACATTTTTGAATTAAAAATCTAGCTAAGCTTGAAATAGAGAACAAAATATTTTTATCTGTCTATACTGTCAGCCTTCTATGCATGTGAAAATATATTTATTTTTTTTCTAAATTAATTTAATGAATCCCAGATTGTACAGGATGTCATAATGGAAACAGGATTATACAAGATAATAAAGAGAGTTTTTTTTTCTTTAAATGAGTTTTACCTACACTCCCTAGGTCGCACTTTTGATCTTAACTGTGTTTCATTTACCACATTGAAGGAGGTTACATAAAGGGTAAAATAATAGAAACTTAATCAGGAAACAGGATTTCTTATTGCTGCATTTTATTATATACTCTTGCCATATTCTTTGGCCTAATTCTTGAAAATATTAAAAGATGTGTCATTTTAAAATAAAGGCAATTGAAACCACATTGCATGAGAACTATGCATCTTTCTTCTGAGCCATTCCAAACATTTCACACCAACTGTTCTTTAGAACAAACTTGCAGATTATTTAGGGGTTATTGGCAGGAAGTATAAACTTCCTGAACTCTATTTTTTATAAAATATTAGATAAATATTGGTTGGTGAATTTAATTTTACAGATTAAAAACCAAATCAAAAGAGGCAAAATCTTGTTTTCAAAGCCCTGTGGAATGACTTTTCTGCTGGAAAATAGTACAATGTGCACTGGCCCCATTACTCAGAGCACAGAGGTTTAGAGTGGAAATAATTTCTTGGGGAGTATTACCATGGTGTATAAAAAATGTATAGTTACACTGCACACATGACCGACTTTGTTACAGTAATGCTATTTTCTGGAAGACAAATATCTGCACATGCCTTATATAATCCATACAAAACAATGTATATTTTGATGAGCACTTGGGTTCTGAAATCTTATATCCTTGACATTTCTGCCATCCTCAATCAATTTGAGAAATACTTCCAACTTGGCAAATAAATTTATCTCCTGAATTTCCAAATAAAGTCTTTGGAAAGTTGAGTTTATTTCTCTAACATGTTCCCATTTCATCTTCCTTTTCACCGAACAGATAATCACCATGGCCACAGCCTTGAAGAAAGAATCATCTATGGAGTAGAAAATAGTAGCACATTCCTGGAATGCAGTCCAAAATCACAGCGAGCTCTGGTCTATTGGCAATTCCAGAGACGAAATGAAGAGCGCAAAGAAGAGGTACAGGAATGAAATGGACTGGATTATTTCTATCTGACATATACTAAGGGACCCCAACATGGTTGGGTTGAAGGGGAAAAATTACTGTGAATCTTTGTCCTTTTCTTACTCAGTAATAGCTCATTCATTAAACAAATATTCATTGGAGGTCTGATTAGATGGCAGGTTATATACTAGGTGTTGCAGTAACAAAGGTGAGTTTTGTCCCAGAAGCCATTTGGTGATATACAGGGTCTGGCAGAAGTAACACCTGATTGAGTGTTGTTGGTAGAGTAATAATATGGGTGCAATAATTTATAGTTTTAATTTGAAGATTTCATCTAACATGCCACTTGGTATGCTTGAGTGTGATATTGTTATGTTATAGAATTACATGCTTATGACTTTATAATAAAAGATTTTGTAATAAAAAAGGGTGTTATTTGTGCCAGGCCCTATATTTTTAGAATCTGCTTTCTTTCTGTAGTTATCTACAAGGTATTATATTATCTGTATTTGTGTATCAAAAAAATCATACTACTAATTTTAACTGTTGTTCAATTAATGCTGATATCCACATGTGTATTTCTTTCTCCATTAACTTCCACCTCAAATGGGAAAGAGAGTTTCAGGAAAGGGAGGAGGAGATTTAGAATGAAGAATCTAAGGTCCCAGGATGAACTCTGATATGAAATTTGCATATCGGAGCTGTCTCCTCAATGAATACATTTTATTCCTCTGTGGAATTAAAGAATTGTGCAAAGAAAATCTCAGTGAGAACTCCGAGCTTTTGAAAAGCATTATATAAGAGAAACCAGGCTGTGTGATTTTTAAGTGGATAGCGTGCATTTTTACAAACATAATTTGAATATAAAGGTAAAAATTCTCCCATTATCTTTTTTGATTGAAGCGGTCTTTATCTGTGTAATCACATCATGCAAATGTCAAGGTTGATTTTACACGTTACAGCCTAGACTTTCAGGGATCTCTGTTATAAACTGCATTCAAAATAAAAGTGAGGTTGGATGTATTTAAGTACATACCTGCATTTTTATGTCACATCTAAGACCCAGGAAATTAAATAAATAATTATGAAGCATGTAACCCCATGCTTTTCTCTGCTTATTCAACTGCTGATTTTTTGTATTCTATTTTTTCATCTTTTATATGTTTATTCTAATGCTGCATTGTTTTCTAGTATCATGGTTCTGTATTTCCAAGTCTAATATTTAATGTTAATTTCTCCTCTATTTATACACTTGCTTTCAAATATGCAAAATAGAGTATATCTTGGTACTTTCCTCCCATCATCTTGAATATTTTAAATTATTATAATGAGAAAACTTATTAAACCATGGGCAACCAATATTTTGCAAAGCATTTTAAAAACAAATGACGTAAATTTATAACTTTTTTCTGATAGCAAAATGCTATCATGTCTCTTAAGCTAGAAATTTTATTGACTGTTAAAATGTGCCTCAACACATAATCTAAATTTTTACTGGAACAGAGTTTCAGAAATGTATTCCTTTTTAATATGTGTATTTTACTGCCCTTTTTTCTTTTGCTAGATTAGAGTTGATGACCATATCATCAGGACAGAACAAGGACTTCTACTGCGTAGTCTTCAGCGGAAGGATTCAGGCAATTACCTGTGTCATGCCGTGGAACATGGATTCATGCAAACTCTTCTTAAAGTGACCCTGGAAGTCATTGACACAGAGCATTTGGAAGAACTTCTTCATAAAGATGATGATGGAGATAGCTCTAAGACCAAAGAAATGTCCAACAGCATGACACCTAGCCAGAAGGTCTGGTACAGAGACTTCATGCAGCTCATTAACCACCCCAACCTGAACACAATGGATGAGTTCTGTGAACAAGTTTGGAAAAGGGACAGGAAACAACGTCGGCAAAGGCCAGGACATACCCAAGGGAACAGTAACAAATGGAAGCACTTACAGGAAAATAAGAAAGGTAGAAACAGGAGGACCCACGAATTTGAGAGGGCACCTAGGAGTGTCTGAGCTGCATTACCTCTAGAAACCTCAAACAAGTAGAAACTCTCTTAAGACAGTAACTGGAAAAAATGCAATATTCATGAACTCTTTTTCATGGCATTATGTGGATGTTTACAATGGTGGGAAATGCAACTGAGTTCCACCAATTATAAATTAAGTCCATGAGTAACTTTCCTAACAGGCTTCCTTTCTAATACCAACACGTAATAGAGGTCAGGTGAACGCAGATGTTCACTTTAGCAGACTTGATGTTTCCTATGAGACTTTACTGTACAGGTTTCACTTTCCTCTTTGCCTGAGAAATAAAAATGTCATTTGCCATATCGCCATCTAAAGAAGAAAAGTTGCATCAGCAAAGCCATTTTATTGAACTAAAACTTTAAAATAAACTGCATGGAGTTACTAAGCTGATGAATATTCCAAAATGTGGTTGGATCCAAGGATATTTTTCTGTCTACCAGCGCTTGTGTTTATATATGTACGGGAGGAGTAAAATGATACTGAATGAAATGGTCTATAGAAATATGAAAAACATAAACCATCCATCATCCAGAAAACAAATGGAATTCACTGATCTACTACTGATGTCTTCTTTCAGCTTTGATCTAAAGATGTATTTTATTAAAACTATAATTTAAGTGTACCATGACAAATATGCAGTAAAATTTAGCTCTTTTCTAAGCTAGAGTAGGTTTTCATCTTACAGTTATTGTGCTATATAGTTTTTGTTTTAAAAATTCCAATTCTGTGCTGCTTTTTCCCCCCCAACATTTTGTTTTCAGTTATGCAAGAGGGATAGCCAATACTGTTTTAGAAGTTATATATATATATATCATTGCAATTAATTCATAAAGCCTGGATATAAATTATGTTTTATTGCTCTTAGAGTTTCAAACAAATAACACCTCCACTTCTTTAAGTATTGTCTAAATTGATTTTAACATGCATAATGTTCTCAGAAAAACAGCATTTAACCCTCTCAAAAAGGGAAGAAACAAATTGATTTGTTAAATGCATTTTGTTGTATCTAATGAATCAATGAGGAGAAAAGGAATGCATATTTCATGAAATGAATAAGCATTATCTGAATATATATTCATAGAAAATGTCTCTTAATTCTGTGTTTGAATCTCTGCATGATATTTGAGACATAAAAACTCTCTCTTATGATTCCATTAGGAATTACCTCTGGGTCATCTAACTTTTTTTAAAAAAGAGAGATCAATAATATTCAGAACAACATCTTAAAAACAAATGTTACCACTCTGTTTATATCTGTATTAACTGTCTCTTATCTCACATTAAAGACAATTGTCTGTCTAAAGAACATTAGTTCTTTTCATGTCAGTAGGAGCAACTTTTATACAAACTATTTTTCAGGACACAATTCACACTTTACATATGTAAAAGTCTTTGTCTCCTGCAACAACTTATTAAATAAGGTGGAAGGTTATTATTAATTAAGGGCTTGCCTGCTTTATTGTCCTAAAATGATTTCTTGAGAATCTTTGACTTTAAGGTGTATAAAACCATCAGCATTGCAATTGTTTCTTTTGCACTGTGTTCTTCTTGCCAGAAATTCTCCCCTCGGTCCTTCATCCTGACAAAAATGCAAAAGAAACTTCCTATTGCTACTTAATGAAGGCAGCATTAAAATTCTAACTCCGTCTTGGGATTCTAAATAACTCAGCATTAATTTCTCACCTCAGACTACAGTGAATTTTCTAAAATTTTGCTATCAACTGAAAAATTTCACAGATGGAAGCTCAACTTACAGTTTTAATGATTATCTTGAATTAAGTTTGTTCATACTTTTTTCAAATAAAAGCCTAAAAAATTCTACATTCAATTTTAAGCTCCATTGATTAATACAGTATTACTTTTTAAAGTACATCTTTAAATGCTAACTGAATTTTAAATTATTTGAAGAACACATTCATGTAGAGAAAACAGAAGTGTGAGATATAAAAGTCAAAGAACAAAGAATGTTCCAGAAATAGGTCATTCTTTTATTTTTATAGGATATCTTAACTATACCAAAATTTGGTGTTGCATTTAATTCCATATTTTAACTGAAACAAATTTATTTGCAATCACAGAAGTATTTTATTTCTTATTAGTCTTCAAAAATAATTTGAAGGAATAGAGATAATAAATAACTTCAGGATATCTTCCAATATCTGAATGCATTTTGTTTAGCATTTTAAAATACCCATAGATAGTCTACACTTCAATTAAAAGAAACAAAAGACCAACAAATCTGTGTCTTTATGTCATCAGTTCTAAGTTTGCAAAGACAATTATAGATATAACTTGTGGGTAAATAACTCTTATTGCAGTCATAATCTTCTGCCAATGTATATTGAGTCAGGACAGGTTGCACGAAAAATAATGTCCCATTTAATTTTTAATAAACTTTGACATGCATGGATCATCAGAGTTGAAACTATGGTAAGAGATTTGTGGGTCCTTAAGCAAATGATGACCACAGTCTTAAGGTAGGAAAGGTACATCGCAGCAGAGAAATTATGGCCCAGTTGAAATCAAATGTAAAATGTAAATGCATGTAAATGCACACTTAATACTACTCTTATGTATTATTTAGTGATTTTTCAATGGTATGTGTTTAATATTTTTGCTACCTACACATTAGGCAAAGAGATGTAAATAATTTTGAAAAGAAGAAGAGTGTAAAATGCAACTTTTTATAGCTACTCCATTTCATTGTGTTCAACATCCTAAAATGCCAGCTTTCCCTCACAGGTGACAAGGTGGCTGATGTGCTATTTAGGGGCAGAAGGTGTGTGCCCATTCGAAAAGCATGTTTTTTCCAGGTAGTATACGTGTTCCATATCTGTATTTATCATTGCATTTCAGATGGGAACTACAAAACTGGAGAGAAAATGTAATGAAACTGCTGCTGTAAATTATTCCTTTTAGCATGTATTCAGTTGCTAAATACACATTTCTTCAAAATATTTGAATTCAGATGTCTTTACTGTTCCCTCTAGCATATGGTGTCGAGGAACATAAGTTTGGAAAACAGTGAGAACCAACCAGGTTGCTATATAATCAGCTATCAGGTTTCTGCATTGTCGTCGGCTGTAACCTGGGTTCTATATTTGTGGTGAGGATGTGAATATTCATGCCCTTCAAATTAAATGTTGTTATTTTTATGACATATCTATAAAGGAAATATGGGAATGAAATGCTATAATGTGTTATCGTAATCAGTTTGGTTTTATTCAGGGTCTTCCAAGATGCCTGATAATTTGTCATTGAAATTGCCAGTCTTGAAGGTCATAAGCAAGCATTAATATGGGGTGAATAGTATAACATTTTGAAACCTTTGTTTTATGAATTTATCTTTTACACACAATTTGCTTTCGCTTTAATGGAAATCTATCAAGGTTAATGGCTTCAAAGTTACTATTAAATCATCTTACTGGGTTGTAAGTTGTCAAATATAAGCTGGTTAAATGCCAAAGTGAGCCATCCTTTCTATTTTGACTTTGTAATAACTGTTTAAAGTTGATGTTTATATTTACAAAATACATGTTTCTATAAAAAAGAAAACACTATTTTTCAAAAAGTCTGCAAAATCTTATTAGTTTATTTTATTTTAAAATTTTTTTCTAGACTCATCAAAGAAACATGTTTTGAAGTTAACATATTAAGAGGAGCTATAAGTGCAGGAGGGAATGAAGCCACAGCAATCCTGCCTCGCAGTGTGACCATTTTTACAATCCACATGACCAAAGAAAAAAGTTGGGTTCTGATTTCAAACATGCAAATACACACAGGCAGAGTCAGTTAGCAACTGAAACCAAACCAAAGATGATTTCAAATGTAAAGAAACTGGGCTTGTAGACACTGCCTATTAAAGCCAGATTCTTACCTATTTGATTAAATCCCACGGATAGATCTTATCTATCTACTATGTACTTGGCACTGGTAAGGGATGAGGATACTGAGATGACTGGGACTTAACCCTTGTCCTCAAAGAGCTCACAGTAAAATAAAGGAATCAGAGAGTAACATGATTTATAATCATCATATCTGGCAAGTCTTTTCTAAACATCCCATTTCTGAAGCTAGCCACCTTCTCAACACTAAGTATGGGTCTTGTATATATTTTTATTGTCACACTTAATACAAAGGTATAATTTTTCTATTTACATCACTGTTTCACTTTCTAGTATGGGAGTTCCTTGAGGGCAGGGTTTGTATCTAACCTATGTCTGACTGCAGTGCCTAGCATGATTTGGGGCTCAGGGAAGGAGCTCAGTGAATCATGGTTGCAAAGAACCAGGTTATAATGTGGTAAGTTCCAAATACAAGTCCACAATAAATGTGCTATAGTGTCAAAGAGGAAGGAGGAATTCCTTCAGGCAGAGAGATGGAAAGCTTCAGAAAAGAAATAACATGCAAACTATAAACAAGAATATAAGACAGATTTGTCCAGATGATGTAAAAGAAGGGAGACCTGAGTAGAAGAAATAAGGAAAGTAGAGGAAAGGTGGGAAAAATGCTTTTAGTTTGTGAACAAATATTTTAGATGGGTGGAGTACGCTTTCATGAAAAAAAGTAAAATGCCCCCCTGCTCTGAGTCAACATGGTGTATTTGTTTGTTTTTTTTCCTACATTTTGGCTTATTGCGCTCTATTTGTACCACATATTCTCACCGCTGGCCCATGGTGTCATTCACTCTTGCTTCCTTCCACCCCCTACCCACTTCGCTTTTTTTCCCTTCCTTCCCTCTTAATGTTACCTCTCTTATCCTGACTCAGCTGAAATCAGCACTGGACAGAGTTCCCATAACCATCTTCACACTAATCTGTATACAGCAACTTCCTCTCTAGGTCAACTGTCCATGCTTCACCTAGAACTGGGAATTCCACAGATGAATGGCTAGGAGAAGACAGCTCCATCAGGTCGCTCTCTCTGTGCTATAACGGCTCAACAGATCATTTCTCTTATATTCCACCTTCCTTCAGCACTACTTCACTCATCTATTATTAGATTACTCAGGCACAGGTGCCAACATTACCTTGCTAATTTGCAGATAGTTTATTTGGTTTAAGAAGTCTTCACCAAAGATATCATTGCAATATGAATGGTGTAATTATTCCATGGTTACCCTACCTGGAGTATTTCATGGCCAAACAATCATACAAGTGAGGTTAGTTGACAAGCAAAGACTTATTTTTACACAAACACACACACAAGTTTTAAAAAGTGAACAGACCTAGTTACATCTTGAATTTGTCCACTCCACATCGTCACTATATTAAACTGGCAAGTTTGTCTTCTGTAACAAAAGAATGTATTTCATGTCTGTTCATCTAAACTTTACACTTGTAGACACACTGTTTATTTTTACAGTACCCACGTAAAAGTTTTCATAAATGTGTTGAATTCATCACAATTTGGTTAATTTTGAAGTCTCAACTTCCATCCTATTTCTGTGCATGTCACTGAAACATTATACCTCAAGTAAATACATTTTTAAAAACTCATGTCAGTTGTATAGTCCAGTTCTTAATGCTTGAACTGTGTTTTTATAACTAACTTGAGAAAGCCTTAAGCATTTTTAGACAAAGTTACATGTCTAGCATCAAAGAGTTTTTCCACCTAAGAATTATTTTTAATACACCTCAATATTTAGGTGGCTTGCATCTTTGAATTTATAAAAATGAATGGTAGTTTTATCAATCCTTATTTTTTCATGCCATGTTTTAAATTGCTGATAAATGTCAACAAATTAATGTAGGTTTCTATATAGGATTCAATAAATTCTACTTGAATTTAAATATGGAATAAAAATGGTTCAGCAATGCTTCAAGTTAGCATTGTTGGCATCTACCAATTTCAGAAACATTACTTGTTTTCTTCTTGCGTTACTCTTAACCCTACTACTATGTTTGTTGAAATTAGTTATATTTTATTTGGCATAGGAAGCAGGTTAACTTATTACCTACTAAATAGTATACTATATCAAAAATAAAATGTGTTATCCATATGGAAAAGTGTACTATCAAAGGGTATATTGAATTCATACAATTATGAAACATATTCACTTATAAAAGTTTAATTAAATACTCATCCCAAGATTATTATATTGATCAAAACAATAGCCACTGACATGAGAAACATGCCACTATTAAGGTTTCTCTTGCACCTTTTAAACTCCTCTAGAATTTAAAAAACAGACAGCAAATACTCTAGGGTATAAAATTCCTAATTATTCAAAAAATATATCCTACTACCCTTAATGGAAATTAGAATATAATCTGCAATTGCTTCCATACTAGTCTTTTTCTAAGATCTTCTTTGTCATTAAACAGTGTTTATTAAAATTATGTAATGTCAGGTAGCATTATATTTATTATTGAGAAATAATATTTTTGAGTTTGTTTAAAGGAAATGTTTATACATTTTTGTAAAATGATCTGATTTGCATCCGTACATATTAAACCCAACAATAGAGACATTATTATATATTGTACTGTATTATAATTTAATATAATGGCAAGTAAAATCAATATAAGCAGAAGTATAGTAAAGCCTTACTAAAGCTCTGCTTGGTAGTATATTACATTTTTCATATCATTTTATAATGTTCACAGGATTTTCATGATCCCATTTGATCTTCCTTATATGAAGTAGGGCAATTTTAATATCCCAGCTCTGTAGAGAAATTTAACAAATGGCTTATCCAGATCTAACGGAGAGCAAATTTTAAGCACCAGATTAATACATATGTTGTTTTTTGATCCAATTAGAACAAGACCTTTTTTTACCATGTTGTATCATATAATGAAAGTAACTAATCAATTATACTTTTAATAAATTACCAATGCAATAACCATTCTTTTCGTTTAGATCATCTAAAACAATGTAAACTTAAGGAAACAATTTATTGACTAGGGCACTTGGTAATATAAGATAGTAATTGATATGGAAGATGAATGAACTAATGAAATGATGGTTGAGTGTTGAGTTAGCAGTCACTTGAATTGATGTCTATAGTTCACTTCTTGTAACAAAAAAAAATCAAAGAAAAATTATTGGTTTCTTCATGTATCTTTCTTAAACTGTTGAAATTAGTTCAAAAAAGAATATTATAACTAATACAAAATGAGGTTCCTTCACATTTTTCATTAAGTGACAAAAATAAAAAAATGTTTTGGAATTATATATGTATTTATAAAGTCTGCTCTTTATTTGAAGATAATTTTGTTACCAAAACCTCTATTTTTCATTGTTGGAAATGAATCTATTCATGAGGCAAACTTCAAAATGGTGTTTTCATAAAAGTGTACAGCTAGATCAACCTTATACTTTTGATTGAATTGCCACTTCTTAGCATATAATAGTTATCAATATTGTACATCGATAATTACCAGAAGAAATGCAATATAGATTCTCATCCTTCGACAATAATTATAATCATCTCATGCATATATATTCAACTCCAATATATATAATTTTTATTAAATTATGTATTTATTTGGTACATATATCTAATAATGTAATTTTAAGACAGAAAACTAAAACAATATAACAAAATTTCAGGAATTCTAAATTATAGCAATAATGATAATTTTAGTCATATTATTCATCTGAGCACTTTTGTATGTGCCTTTTTTCCTATAAAAATTCTCAAAAGAAATTCCAAGGGACACCTAGTTAAAGATAAAGAATTTATGTGTTTGACTTTTATCCTCTCATAAAACCCAATTTAATTAAGATACCAACACATTTATCTTAATTTCTACTTAGGTCAACTTTTTCATTTCTTATTTTAAGGCTACTGTCTGCCAGCATCACCCCAAGGAATGTATTCTAAAGGTGACTTAAACCACTGTTCTGCTGTACTAAGTACAGACTTGTTTATGTGTATGTGTATGTGTATATATATATATATATATATATAAAATACAGTTTTCAAAGTTAGCTTTTCAAGCTTGAAAAGAAAACACATCTCTATATATTATTTCATAAGCTGTCTTCCAGGAAACAAAATAATTATGTTCATATAAGCTCAAATAAACTATATTAATTAAGTGTGCTTTTATATTTAAAAAAATCTTGAGACATAGTCCAAGCAATTGCGAGTACAAATGAAATGCTGTCGAAAATAGAATTAAGTTAAAAAACATAGTGTAGATGAAATCGTGTTTCTTGTAATAAGATATAATTTACAAGAAGCTCAGGCATTTAGTCATAGTCTCTAAAGAACACATGAAAAAGAGCACTACCATAATTCACACCTAGAAAGATAATAATTTATGCAAAATCACTCCCTTTTAAAAGTAGAGATGAAAAGAGACAGGACACCATAAAACCCTGCCAAGCTAAGGATAAACATAAGAAATAAACCATATGTGCTGTGGGAGGCAAATCCACGAGGAAACTCTTAGGCAAAAATAAAACCAATCTATGACATGATCCAGATGTTCACTAATAGGAAGGTCTTGGCAGAATCTGACAAACTTCAAGGTCTGGTAGGAGAGGATAAAAGTTCCAAAAGTGTGAACACTGATCGGCTTCAATTATTTGGTAATTCTTGTAAAATAATTGCTTTTGTTTGAAGTATTGTCATCTTTCAGCTTTAACTATCTCAGATATTGATTTAAAGAGCAGCATAAGGAGATGAAATTTAAAAAAGTAGGCTTCGAAGTAGAATTATTCTGTTTACAGGGAATTTAAGAGACTATTTTGACTCATCCCCAGTAAAAACTACTGTGTGTATCAGACAATCTTGTAGGTGGGAAAAAGAATGATTGTACAAAAGTATTTTAGCCCTGACTGGTGTGGCTCAGTTGGTTGGACATAGTTCCACAAAGAGAAAGGTCAACGGTTTGATTCCCAGTCAGAGCACATGTCTGAATTGTGGGTTCAGTCCCCAGTTGGGGCACATTTGAGAGGCAACCAAATGATGTTTCTTCCTCACATTGACGTTCCTTTCCTCTTCTCTTCCCCTCCTTCCCCCTCTCTAAAAACAAAATAAATAAAATCTTCTTAAAAAAAAAACTTAATTTATACTGTCCATAACTAAAAAAAAAAAGAGCATTAACTTCAAAACTTAATCAAGGCCTGTCCAGAAAAAAAGTCTAGCCATTGTTAATATAATGAGAATGCTTTGCATAACATTGATATAACCTGGCAGCCAAGGAGAGTGGACTGGAATGTTCATGAATGAACAATAATGACTTCACTGTACTAGTCAGTGGGGGTGGTAGACACCATTGAGTGAGCATGTGAACTGCATGGCCACCGTGTTCAAAATGACTGAACAAGTACAGCAATGAATTTGCATCAAATTATGCTTTAATCTTGAACATTCCCCTGCAGAAACTATGCATGATTTCAAAGGCCAAAGAATGGGAAACTGGTGATTCGCAGCTTCATCATGACAATATGTGGCCTCATGTGTCATGTCTGGTGCAGAGTTTTTTGGTGAAACATCAAATTACAATGTTACTGGGCCCTGCTATAGCCCAGATTTGGAGCCCTGCAACTTCTGGCTTTTCCCAAAACTAAAATCACCTTTGAAAAGGAAGAGATTTCAGACTGCCAGTGAGATTCAGGAAAGTATAACAGGGCAGCTGATGGCAATTGGGAGAACTGTTTGAGGTCCCAAGATGCCTACTTTGAAGGGACTGGGGCATCATTGTCTTATGCGCAATATTTTTTATATTTTTACCTTCTTCAATAAATGTCTCCATTTTTCATATCACATGTCTGGAAACATTTTGGACACACCTCATATATTTATGGTAGCACTGAAGATAATTTTCAGAGAGTATGGAACTAGGCTTTCTTTTATGCCTTCATTCTAGGTCTCCTCCTTTTTGAATTCTGTGTTTCTGTGCACTTCACTCAGTCCTGCAATGTTTAAATGTCTTGCACTGAATGCAACATATTTTACCTTGTACGTTCAAGTTCCATTTACTGGTTACATAATAACATATTTAACAGAATGCTACAGGATTGCAAGAGTGTTCTCAAAAAAATTTTAAGAACAATAAGGAGCAGAAAAATCTCAAAAGCTGTGATAGTATAAAGAAAGAGAATAGTGGCTGGAGAAAGCAGGAGAAGAAAGTTTATTGATCTTCAAAGAAGTAAAATCATTAAGGAACATATCCAGCATTTCTTTTATGAACTATGCAGATGCATGGGTTCATGTCTGTTCCTCTTTTTCTTGGGATTTCACTTATGTATTACTGATTTTGTCCATGTGGACCGCCCATCCACTAAGTCCAGGCTACTGGAAACATGTGGTCAAAGTGCAGACTACAGGCATCACCTGAGAGCTTATTAGAAAGGCAGATACCTAAGACCCACCGCAGACTTTCTGAACCAGAACTGATTCAGAATTAGCAAAATCCTCCAATGATTTTTGCATACATGAATGTTCCAGCATCAGGGTTCTTTCTAAGTAACTCATTTCTACAGATTTGGATCTCATTCTCTTTCAAGGACACAAATTTAGATAATCCTTACAGAATTTTGTAGGTGATTTCCTAAGACTTCACTGGCCCGACAGCTCTGCTCAGGCCTCCGCTGCCTGAGCCCTAGGAAGGCCAGCCCACGCCAGGACCAGTCGGCTCTCGGGGCAGAGAGGTCTGATACGAAGACGTCTGAGCCCAGGCACATCAGGTGAGATTCACTTAGACTATTGATGAAGAGGAACTATTACACTTTTTTTAGAATGATTGCCATGGAAATTATAGCAAGTTGTATTTTATGTAATATTTACTCAATAATGATGCAGCCTCACTTGAAAGTAAGACAATTGATTCCATTCAGAAGATATTTCTACTACCCAGCTTTTCAAAAGCGAGGCTTTCTGTGTTGCTTTGGGTTGCTGCTATTGTTATTTTGGACAAAAAAAATATGAAAAACCTCAATTATTAAATAGTTTTAGTTGGTTTTTCAATAATTTTCTCAGGGGAAGTGGTACAGTGCAGTCAGAGGCTGTTCTTTATAGATAATATTGTCATCTCAGTCCCTTTAGATTTCCTGGGACTATGCAGGGACACATTTTTCTAATATTCCAGTATTAGGCTCCTTGAAATTTGGCAGCAGTATGAAAGTGACCGCTTGAATTTCTGAACCATTTTTTCCTGTAATGTTATAGTATTTTATTTCTGTGAAGAGAATATAGTAATTTAAATCTGTACTATAAGTAGAACTACTTGGATTGCCAACAGAAAGCCTTTTATAATAAAATATGTAATTTAGCAAAAACAGTAATCAAAGGCCATTTTCTTAAAATGCTTTGGAGCTATTAAATCGCAGTGATGTACAGAGCCAACACTTAAAAACACAACCAGTGCTGAAGCGTACACGTGTGTGCATGCCATCGATTTCTGAGATATATTTTGTACTCCATCCTGGGTGGTCTTACTACTGTTTTTCACACCACAACCAACTGATCCCAAGTTCACGGTTACTGAAAAGCATCATAAATAAAATCCATGTGTGCATTGTTTAAGTTCCAGATGATATTTACAAAGGTTTCAGCAACTTCGCCAGTTTGCTACCAGCCAAAATTAACAATGTCTACCATTAGTCATACAATCACAAATATTTTTGCAATGTTAAATTCACCCTGATCATTCCTCCCCAAGTATGACTGTGAAGGCATGAAATTCTTTTGTTGCATTCACTGTTGCATGTCAAAGCAACAAATACTATCTGTTTAAATCAGCCCATGAACTTCTTCTTAGTTTATCCATTGTTGGAGGTACACATTCTTATCAACCAAAACATCTATCCTTAAGGGAAAAAAAGACTCTTTGCTATTGTTCTTACGAAAATAGTTTACTGATCATCAGCAACATGTGGGCCTATTAAAAATCATTTCCCAAAAAACCATTTAGAGCTGTTGCTCCGAGTACATGACACCAATGAGCTTTCAGAAAGCAGGGACTTTAAACTAAAGCTCAAGAAAGTTTCCAGCGTGGAGTTTAAAAAGTTCATTCTTTGCTGAAGTAATCTGTAAATCATCTTAGAATACTGCTAATTTGCTAATGTGTAACAAAAACTTCCAAATTTTCAGGAGAAAACAATAAATTGGAAGCAATGGTAATGGGAGTCTGGGGCAATTTGAGGTACAAGACTGTTTCCAGAGCAGATGTGATACACTAATTGAGCAACTTTGTAAAGTCACTACCAAAGAGGTGTCATTGAGTATTAGCTTCTTGATGTGACTTAATGTACTTTTATATTTTTAACATAAAAGGTAACCCTTGTATAAAATCTCATACAACATCAACAGGTATGTCACTAGCCAAAACCCGATGCTAATTTTTTTATATCCAAATCTCCTTTTATAGCAAATAATCCACTCTAGTTTCGGGTCTGCATTGGGAAATGTATTGTCCTGAGACAGATTTGTGACAGTTTTCTTGAAGACCCACAAGATTTTAGGAGCTGTTTTCTTGACCAAGTACTGTGAAGAATCCATATTTCTTTGTGGATCAGTTCCTTTGCTGACCATGATAGAGTAGTGACCAGTAGCTTAAAACTTATAAATGTTATGCAACACGGCCAAGGCTTTAATTTTCAGAAGGGCTGAAAAATTGGGCAGAAGAATAGGATTTTCCAGGGGGCTCTTCATCTTTTGCACTTGGGAGCTAAAGAGAGCACAATGGCAGAAGATGGGTCAGGACAATTCTGACCACTTCCAGAGAGGAAGTTTTTGTTCCCAAACCAAAGCAGAAGAGCCTCATGTTCTTGAGAAGTCAGAGGGGATACCAGAAAGGGAAAATAGAAAGAAAAGTAAAAAAGATGGTAGAACATTAATTAGCTTGACCTTCCTTCTTTTAGGAAATCTGAACTTTCAAAAGGACAGTTACAGTGAAGTTGAAAGATAATTTTAGAGTGTTGATTAATCTGAAAAGGCAGATGATTAAGGGATTTGTTCAAGGAGTTGCCTATTTTGCTGGAAGTACAAATCATCAAATCAAGGTTGTTTTATCTGGGTTCCAAGGAGGGGTGTGTGTGTGTGTGTGTGTGTGTGTGTGTGTGTGTGTGTGTATGTTTTAACTAATTCAAACATGTTCAAACTAACTTATAGGTATCTCTGCATTTAACATTTGAAGCAGGTAAGTGTAGAACCCTCATTTTCAAAGCTAAAATTGTCCAATGCTAATCTATGGCATTTATGTCCCAAGCACCTATCCATCTTTCTCATTTTTGCATTCTCTGTACCATTAGCCAGTAGAATGGATTAGCTCCTCCTTTAATAGGAATGTGCATTTAAGTGGGAACAAACCCAACAGTTCCACCTTTACTACCAAACTCACAGGCAACGCATTTGGAAAAGTAAAATGTGATATGGCACTTCATGGCTGTAAGTTCCTCCTACACAGAGCCTTGCCCTCCCAGTTTGGTGGAAATGCCTGCTGCCACCCACCTTCAGTTCCTGCTGTTCTACATCCAGCCCAGCTCTGAGTCTCTACTGCTACATATCTGCACTCGTCCCAAGCTAGCTCAGACACTAGTGCCTGAACTACTTAGAGTCTATTTCGGCTGATTGTGACATACCCAGAACCTGACACAATTCTAGGAAAACCACTACCATCCTTGATGCTACTCATTGGTGCCATCCCAGTTCTGCTGCTGCTCCAGCCTCGATGCTCCTGGTATATTCTACCAGAAGCATTGAGTTCCTGGTAAGTTCCTTGTAAGTGAACAATAGACACAGTAAGTATACACGGATTTTTTTGAATTTCCTAATAATATTTTTTGAGTCTTAATTTAAACCCAGACTTCAGACAAAATGAAGATTTGTGTCAAACACTTTCTTCTGTCTCAGGTGAAAACACTCAAGTGCATTTCTTCTCATTTACTTCTCAGGGTGCATTTTTTAAAGGAGACACCAAATATAGGCCTCCGAGTCTTTCCTAAAACTCCTCTTACAAATTTCAGAGAAAAAAAAGGTAAACCCAAGTAACTCCCTCAAGACATGCTACCAATATCAAGGACTATTCCAAAAATATTTAATCACGTAACTCTAACAACCTCCCAGGTTGTGCATATTAACATAAATTAATTGCTATAAGTGAGGAAAATCCCAAAAATCTAAGTGACAATATCAAACCCTAAAAGAGAAATGTTTGGGAGGCAGGGAAGATCTGCCCCAAATCTTATCATTCAGGTTAGTGCCTTTTCTGCCTGACTTCCAAGTACACTACCTCACTGTCTCTTTACATGAGAGACCTCTTCATCTCTGCTCATAACTGTGGTGAGGCAGGCTCTTGTACCATGGTTATAATCTGAGCCACCTTTAAAAATAACTTATCCCCCATACTACATTTACACCATCACCATATTCAGGTAATGTTAACCTGAGGTTTTGTTTATCAGGAAGAAATACATATGACAGATAATCACCTGTCACATACTTAGACTATGTAAAAATTCACAAGGAGATGTGTTATGGAAGAATAGACACTGGGAAGACCAGAAAACATTGATATATCTCATTTATTTCACTTAAAATTATTTCTCAATTCCTTACTATGTACTGGACTCTGAAGATATAAACCTGACTTCTAGGAAGTTACAACCTGTAAGTTAAGGGTTGATACTGAAATATGTAAGAGTAAATGATAACTATCTTAAGAGAGCAAGTGGTTTATGTGTGATGCAAATTCATAAATTGCATGGTTTTAGACAAACATCAAAAGCAATTGTGGAATAGCTCCCTTTTCTCAGGGAGATATAGCCTTCCTAACCAGTAGACAGAAAAAAAACAGACAAGTGGTGAAAGTCTGTGATGCTAGAGTTCATGTCTCCTTAAAAAATACTTTCCACATGATGTGTGAAGTTAATATAAATATTACTCCATGGCAATTAAAATACTTATACAAATTTGGTCATATAAAATGTTTTTGTGTAAATACTTTTGATATTTCAGAAATAAATATTTCATTCTGACAACTTTCTGCTTTTCAGTTTGCCTGCTAATAGCTTCTATTCATACCTACTAATCCCTCTTAACAGTTGTTTCATTTTTATGTAGAAAGATCTTAAAAATTTAGGTTCTTCATTTCCTTCACATAACTCTGAAGTTCTGCACAATTTATATTTAGCCAAGTGTGTTCACTTCTTAACGTATCCTTCAGGACTCCTTTGAGCTTGAGAATGGGTTTGTCCTGGGAGAAAGCATCAGCAGCTGTCAACATCCCAAGTAAAGGCCTTGCAGTATATGAGTGTCTAGGGGGTTTGCAAAGGCTATTTTCACATCATAAAATGTCTCGGTCTGAATTTCTTGGAAACTTGTGCTTTTGACGTTTTATTTCCAATTGAAAGACACTTCACTGTGTCATTATCATGACAAATGTAACATTACAAGAGTCCAGGTGAGTGTAGAAACTTTACAAAAGCTCCGTGATATCAGCCAACCTGCACCTGCCAAGGTCCCCGGAGACTCACACCTGCGCAACTTTCTTACGTGAAGTAAAGCTTTTTACAGCTCATACTGCAGGGATTCCCAACTGTTATGGGGCTGTGAAATCCTCTCCTTGTTCCATTTTTTTTGTTGTTGTTTTGCTTCTCACCTCCAGCACTTTGGAAAAATTTAAATTTTGAATTAACCTAGTTTCATTGGAAAAAATGATAAAACTAGTTAATGAGCATTAAAAAAGATAGTAAAGTAACTATTAGCTCTTCTGTTTAGATTGAATTTGTACTTCTGGGCAAAGAACTTCTGCATATGACATTTCCTTTTATACCTCTGATTCATTTATCAATGCTCCAAGAGAACGTATTTCATTCATTCATTCATTCATCTTTAAATGTTTAATGACTACTATTGTATGCCAAATGTGCTGAATATTTAGTGATGAAAAAAGGGCAAAATTTCTACACTAAAGGTTTTCACATTTCAGTGTGTGAAACAGACAATAAAACATTGAACAATTAGTGTCTAATAGCTTGCTTTTTCTTTAGCACCAAGCAAAGTGCTTTGTACATAGTATGTGTTCCATAACTGTTTGCTAGATGAAAGACATAACCCGGCTTTGTTACCTGCTAGCAAGATACTTATCATCTTGGCTAGGTGAGAATAACAATAGGTATCTACAGGGTTTCTGTAAAGATTTATAATGTATAATGCATTTAATATGTAAGCCACCACGCCTTGCATGTAGTAAATGGTGAAAAGTGTGAGTTTACTTCATCATGAAATTATGGACAACGCATTGTTAGTGTTGTGGAAATTGGGGTTCTGGCAGCTGGTTGGATACATCCAAGTGGGGTTGGCTGCCCATGAATGCATCCTGAAGGATGAAACAAAAACATTTTGTTTCTTATTTACCTTTAAAGGTGGTATCTGAAAGGTTAGAATGGAAAAAAAGGAGTAAAAAAAAATTCAGCTAATAATTTGAATCATCTTGACAAGTAATGATGTTAGCTTTGTGAAGTGGGAAATATGTCAGTATTGTATGGAGGCTATAAACGTTAGCCAAGCAGTGCCACAGCTGTGGCTGAAAATTAGTCTTTTCCATGTGGTTTTAATACATAAATTAAAGTGCTGAAAGTACGCAGAACAGCAGATGTACCAAGTAAGAGAATATAGTGCATTACAAGCATTAAAGGTGAGAATTATATTATCTGCAAGTTCCACTATTTGCACTATATCTCTCCCCCTTTCCCATGATTAATAATTCATTTTTGATTATAATATACATCCCAGTTCATTAATTCAATGACTATTGAGTACCTCTACTATGCCAGCCTACATATGTATGCTGTAAACTATAACACCACTCAGCGATCCTTTAATATGAGACAAACAGCTCCTGATGGAATCATCACATAAATTCTCAGCTAACTGACTCTTATGACCTTTCCACTCAAGTGGATGCCTGCTGTCCAACCATTTAAGAGCTTTCACTTGCAAATTTTGTGCCATAACATAGAATCAAGTGGAAAACATTTCACAGAGAGCTTGGTTTGAATCTCAACATCTGTCCTTCTTCAAATTAAAAACCCACAGGGAGAAAACTGTCGCATTGTAAATATATGACAGCGTCAGTTGGTAGAACTTCACCAGTACAATTTGAGGTTGTAATTACATGAATAGAGACAAAGTGTTTGACATGTGTAGACTCCATACGCAATTTAGTTCAGGTACTAAATTCACCTATTTTTTATTAAAAGGTAAGTAGGTGCCATAAATCACAAAATTATAATCCTTCACTGCTGGACAACCAAAATAAACAAATGAATAAGAATACTTGCAAATACTGAATAATTAATCCTGCACCCAAAATGTATTTCTTTAGCCTCCAAGACCTAACTGGTTAGAAACCACACATGAGAAAATATGCTTTTCTTTCTCAACTTTCTCATGAACTATAAAGAATAAAATCTTGTTGGATAGGAGAAAGGAAGTAATATAAAATCCAATGAATAAGTGAAATAGATTAACATGGAGAAATGTGAAGAATCTACTTATTCAGAAAAATTTTCCTAACAAGGGCTCTTTTCTGCCTCTGTCTCTGAAATCCCAGTGGAGTTGAATATTATATTTTCTTATTCGGATGGATTCACCAAATTCTTTGTTAATTGAGAAAGCTGATATTGTAGGAATTCTTCAAATGACTATGGTTTCAAATGAGTGATACATTTGTAAAAGAACTTTAATTCCTCGACTATGAAATGAGAACACTATTAATCTTAATTATACTTATTATGGCACCTAGTATTTTAAAACTGAGGTGTAATTTTGAAAAGAGTAAAATTTAACTTTTTTTCAAAAAGTCTTTTCTATTAGAATACAACAAAATTATGTTTTAAATATGGTGAATTTTTTCTAAGCATTTAAAGCTTATTTTATTTAGAAAACATTGGGCTTCTTATTCACTGCTAATTCAACTCTGAAAGTTAGCCAGCTATATATTTGCAGTTAGCTACATAATAAAAACATCTACCATTGAAATATTTGGTCAAGCTGACCCTGGAATTATTAAGTAATTATTTTATTGTACAATATCTCAATCATCTCTCAATTTTGTCAGTACTTTCTAATTTAATATTTTTATTACCTTGATCACAATGATACCATATTAAATGCAAAAATAAAATAGGAAAACATGAAAGTGTTAAAATATTTATGCAAAATAGGCTTAAAATTATCTTAGTAGCATTGTGAATTATCAAATACAAATTTTAGAAAGTTATGTAAAATGTAGCCAAAACACAGCAATATACCCTGATATTATGTGGAATAATTTTCATTTCCTGACAGTTACCTGCTACTGCATTCCCCAAATTATCTTATAGATAGAAAACTACAACTTAATAGTTTCATATAATTAAATTACAACAATCTTTTAAAATATAGTTTTCTTCTCAGAACAAGATATGAGCGTGAGACAACTACGCTACACATGAGGAAACACAAACAGGATTCTCCAGTAAGATCTGGCTAAAGAAAACCTAAATTAGCTCCATCTACAGCAGTAGCAGGGTGATTTCTAAAATAAACCATAGTGACCCCGGGCAGAAAACAAAATCAGGTTGTTGGGGAAATGCACCTGCTACACAAATCAGTCTCCAGTAAGACAATGGGACAGGCAGGCCGGTCTGACACTGATTTAAGATAAAGGGACATATTTTTCTTTTAAAGATTTTATTTATTTATCTTCAGAGGGGAAGGGAAGGAGAGAGGGAGAGAAACATCAATGTATGGTTGCCTTTCATGCGTCCCCTGCTGGGAACTGGCCTGCAGGGAACTGGCCTGCCGGGAACCGGCCTGCAACCCGGTATGTGCCCTTGATACAGGGTGCAGCCAAGGGCGCAGTCAAGGCGGGGGGGGGCAAAAAAAGATTTGGAATGGTGTCCAGAATTCAAAGTGTATAGGAATATTGGAGAGACATATTAAGATGTCCTCACCATTCCCCAGGGGGAAGAGACCAATAGAGCAGGGCCATTGAGAGCTGTTTTGCATAATAACAGTTTTGTAGCTAACCTCTGAAATGATTATTTAACATATCTATAACCTTTAACTGGTTTCATAGATATGTTAAATAGCTGTGGCCAAGTTTTGAGCAAGGAAGAAGGGAGTGGCTGGTACCCAGGATGTAACTAGGGGCTGCGCCCCAGAGTGAGAACGTCTGTGTGAGAGCTTGGAAAGGATGGGCTCCAGGACATGAGGTGATAACTGCCCAGGTGAAAGGGAAAATCATGCAGCTTTGCCAGAATGGAGGTCCCTGCAGCCAGGTGAAGAAGAAAGCCACATGCTTTTGGTGGAGTGTGAACCCCTGCAGCTTTGGTAAAAGAGGCCCACACAGCTTTGGGGTGCTGCCTTTGGCCACGTGGCCTGGAAAGTAGGAGAGACTTTGACTGGAACTGGGTACAAAGAACTCTTGCCAGTGGACCATGAGAGGGTACCACAGTACTTTGGATTAACTCGAGATCCTGCCTGACACAGCTGACGATCCCAGCGGCCTGCTGATATGGGAAACTTTGAAAAACCTCTGTTTAACCTTTATTTGCCCAGGCCCCAGGAGCCCTAGAGAGAATGATGGGGCTGTCTGGGAGGGTGGGTGGCCGGATAGTCAGGACTGGAACTAGCACCCCGCTGGGAAAGCAAATAGCCGGATAATCAGTAGGACTGGAACTAGCACCCCCGCTGATAGAACAATTATCACGTTCTGCTTCTGTATCCCATGTTTGTCACGCAGACAGGAAGACCCCTAAGCTATATAACCCCCCAAGAATCCTTTGTTCGGGGCTCAGAATTTGGAGACTGACTCCTCTGGGCCCGTGCACGTTAAATAACAAACCTCGTACTCCAGAATCCCTCGGTGTCTGGTTGCTTCATTTTCCTATAACACTGCAACACAGACGTATGCTCTTTTCCTGATTTACGGTACCTGGAGTTGGGACAGTGGGGGAAGGGAGCACTGTGTGGGTATAGGTGTATACCCTAAAGGACTTTGATATTTTAGTGGAGGCATTAGGCCTGAATAGCATTAAATAAACATTTCTTTTCCTTTTCACAAATCTCTGGCATTGAGAGATGTCTTTCCAATTGGCGGCGGACAGAAGAGCCCAGTAGATATTAGTATTCCATCCTTGGGATGGGCCCCTGTTATGTAGCAATATTTGGCATCCCTTGGTGCAAAATATTGTATTGCACCCCCTTCTTGGACCTCTTGTTCGGTAACACCCTGACTGGGAACAGAAACGCAATTGTCTGGTTTGCAGGCCTGCGCTCAATCCACTGAGCTACACCAGCCAGGGCTAAAGGGACATATTTTAAACAAAGGTTTTACACAGCGTACAAGGCAAAGAGGCGGAGTCTATGTCAGATTGTATAAAGTATGGAAAACAACCAGAAAGGTCTTGCCTGCTCAGACAACATGTCCACAGGAAGCGAAGAGACTCTGATGCTGGTCTTAAGTGAAGCCCCACTGTCCACCATGGAAGAGAGTCCCTGAACTCAGACAAGGAGCACAGAGGACATGGACAATGAACACAAACCAGAAAAGCAATGAAGAACACTGAATCTTGATCCTTCAAAGGCATCATCACATTATTTACTTTTTAATATTCATAAAAAGCTTTTTGAATATGCTTCTAATCTAGCACTCATCATATTATATGTGAGATATATGCTCTATATTTTATTTGACTGGCATCTTAACCAAATGGTGAGCTTTTTAAGAGAAAATAAGGCAGGTCCTATTTATTTATATATCTATAGCATCCAGCTCAGTTTTAGACAAACAGTAGTAAGTTCTCAAAAATGTTTGATTTTTTTAGTTAAAGCACTACTAGGAATGTGTTAAATTTTCTTAACAAGCATATTAAAATCAGCAGTGCCATCTCTGAGTGTGAATGAGAAATTTGTGTGTCGTATAATATGTATTAGTATCAAGCATATACAACTCACATTGGACAAAAAAGCATAGTGGGTACACACTGTAGTCTTTCCCTTCACATCACACCCTAAGACTGTAACAGGGTACAGCCAGGCAGGCCCCACCCCCAAAAAGGGATTTGCAATGGGGTCCAGAATTCAGGGTGTCCAGGAAATATTAAAAATATAGAATGTCCCCACACCCACACCCACCAGTCTGAACTGGGGGATGAGACACATGCAGCAGGGCCATTGAGAGTTATTTTGCCCACCAACAGTTTTGCAAATAACTTCTAGAACAGTCATTTAACATATCTATAACCTTTAACTGTTTTCATGGATATGTTAAATAGCTGTAACCATGCTGTGAGCCAGGGAGATGGGAGTGACTTCCACCCAGGATGTAACTGGGAGGCAACTCCCCCTGGTTGCAGTGCCTGCGTGAGAGCTTGGAGATGGTTGGCTCAACATCATGGGGCCACACTTGCCCTAACTTACTATGGCAGGCTAGAAAACCTAGAAAAGTCCAGGAATGCTGGCAGGTGTAGCTGATTATGGGAGGAGTCGGAAATGGGGGTGCAGAGGAAGATTGGCGCTGGGATTTAAACCCACGCACAGTAGCTGTGTGGGGTAGAACCTACACAGGGAGCTTTGGGACTCCCTTTGCCACGCAGCTTAGGAACGTGATAAGCAAGATGTAGCAGTGGTGTGGAGCTTTCTGTTAGCAGTTTGCAAGAATGCAGAAGAGACATTGTGGGAAGGAAAGGGGTGAAAGGACTCTTGCTGGTGGGCTAGGAGAAGGAGCCACGTGGTTTTGGATTAAGAACTGGAGATCCCGGTGACACAGCTGGTGGTGCTGGGACCCGAGGGAGGCCTGCCAGCCCAGCACGGATAACTGGGAAGGACCGGGGTCTACCTGAGCCATGGACTTCTATTTCTTTTCCTGAGATACGGTACCCCAGATTGGGCAAAGGGGAGGAAGGAAGGATGGTGTCTATTTTGGATGTTTTAAGGGACTTTGGGGTTTTAACAAAGACATTAAGTCATTACACTAAGTCTATAAAACTTTTGAATAAATACTTCCTTTTCTGTTCACCAATCTCTGGCATTGAGAGCTATAATTCCCTGGTGACAGGCAAGGTGAACCTAGTACAGGGGGACCCCAGGAGACAGGGAGTCCATTTGGTAATAGTACATCACCCCCCTGCCCCCCATGAGTTCATTCTGTAACAAGACTGCAAGAAAGTGTGTGTATAGATTGTTAATTACATAAATGTAGAATCATACTCAGAAATGAGAAGGAAAGTTTCAGAAGATCAGAACTGAGTTATTCCTGAGAGACTGAAAGAAGACAAATTTTGATCAAGCAGAAGAATGTCAGCTCAACAAACATTTGGAAGCGTATGATTTTCTAACTTTGGTGGGAGCAAAGCCACAGAAATTCCATGGTGAATGCCTGGAGTGGGAGGGATCGGGACACTGCAAACAGAATAGTGTATCTACCACCACACACACTTCCTGCCCTGCTGCCATCCTACACCACTCGTCCCTCTCCTCCAAAATCGGCTGTACCATTAGTGTTTGTCTCAAGGTAGACCAACATTGGAGACAAAAGACAATGCCCTGGGCAGCTGGCAATGCTGGAGAAAAATGGGGTGGGGAGCAGGGGAAGTCCCAAAACAAAAGAGCAGAAACTCTTTTATTTAAACACTAATCTTGTCCTTCAAAGAATCACTGAAACCTTTGGGTAGTTGAAGACCAGCTCTACTTTGAGAGCTCAACCCTCCGACTGATTTCATAAGCTAACAGAGCCAAGCTCCTAAAAGCAGCTGAATTACAAATAAGAACACTTTGTAACCCTCAACAAATGAGGATTTGATATTATGATATATTTCATTCAGGGTAATCAGGGAATCAGGATTTTTAAAAGTTTCTCATGGAACATTAATGTGATGAGGTTAGGATGAAATCTTTTGTGAATAGGCATGGCTAAGAGGAATTTAAAACACATATAAACCCTTGTAGAGTTAAAGGAGAGATTGCATCTGTGATATTCAAAGATCCAGAAGGATCTTGGCTAGTTTTCCTTTGTTGCCGCTGTTATTGGGAGTGAGAGAGGGTTGAATACAGAGGAGCTGTGTTACATTAGGGATAGCCTAAAGGTGCACCAAACAAAGGCCACGTGAAGCAGAATTACCTGCTTGTATTCAGCAAGGACCAATGTCTGGTTTTGCAAGCTCAGAAACTTGGTCTGCCCGATTAGCTTAGTCACATGCCTCAAATGTTTGAGGGTTTCAGCTATGATTATTGGAAGCATCATTTTATTCATTTATTAAAAATTAAAAGGATTTGCTGATACTATATTATGTGTCAATATAGCACATAAACATAGATAATGTTTCTTATCTCAGGGGATGACATTCTAATGGTAGGTGGAATGAAAAAGATAATAAAGAAATCAATACATAAATCATGAAATATATCAAATAGTGAATACAGTGGATTTAACAGTGTCCCTCAGAAATCAATGTCTACCTGGCATCTCCAACTGTAACCTTATATAAAAATAGGGCTTTTGCAGAGATCATCCTGGACTAAGGTGGGCCCTAAATCAGATGCTAATGTTCTTGTAAACAGGAGATACTGAAAGGCACAGAGAAGAAAGGCCTGTGAAAACAGAGGTGGCTGAGATTGAAGTTATGCTTCCACAAGGCAAGGAATACCAAAAGTCACCAGAAGCCGAAAAAGGAAAGAAAGGATTCTTCCCCTCCAGCACCTCGGTTTCAGACTTCTGGTCTCCAGAACACAGAACCTAGTTTGGGGCAATTTGTTATGGTGATCCTAGAAAACTAACCCAGCAGGGATTTATTGTAGATTAATTCAAAAGCGAAGGGTAGGAAAGAAAGTCAATGAATGCCATTGATTCTGCAATCTGAATGTGAATAAAGAGCTAGCCACACACAAGCAAATAAGCAGTAAGAATGTCCGAGAGAGAAGCAATGGCTCGAGCAACAGTTCTAAGGCTGTCACCAGCAGGCCACATTGCAGGAACTGAAACAAGGCCAGTGCAGCTTGGAAAGGGGTAGGAGATCATATTAGAGAAGATTTCAAACTGCATGTAACACAGGGATGGAGGTAGATTTTCATTTTAAGTGCAATTTTAAAAGGTTGGAAAATCTCAGGTATAAAACGAACTCAATCTGATGGAGAATGTTAAAAGATCTCTCTGATTGCTTTCTAGAGTGTGTATTTGGTTAACCCTTCGACAACTAGCATATAGTCTTAAGAGAGGGATAACTTGGTGGGCTCAGCATCTCATTTTCATATCTAACTCAGTCCAGTCACTGGGACCAATTCAGGGGCAACAGGAAAGCTGAAGAATATTGAAGTTGTGAACGAGAAGCCTCTTCAGCATTTGCTTTCATTCACTCTCATTAGAAGCTCATTTTCTAAACGAAGACTGAAGGGCTAAGACCCACAGCTTATCAGGTGATATTACTGTAGTTTTCTTGAACTAAAAATGATTTCGAGAAGTCCTGGTTCTTTTTTATGTATACTTGTTTCTCACAAGACGACTCAGCTAAATAGCAAAACTATTTCTAACTACTTGCATCTGAGAATCTGAATTACCTAAGAAACAACAAAAGGTTAGCCTGAAAGGAAGTTTACGAGATATCTGGTTCAAAGAACAAGTTATTTTATATTGTTTATACAAAGAACTTACCTGTAAATATTTATGTATATACTTTCATATTACATATGTAAACTTGCCTGGTAATGATCTTAATGTTTATAATAATCCTGAAAATTTCCAATGTATAGCTTCAGTATCTCTACAGTACTAAAAGGAAAATGAGTAGCAGGTGCACACTTTGTTCTACGAATAAGAAGCAGTGACGGAGATACAGAAGGGTTATTGCGCCCAGTGAATCTGCTAGAATACGACATTGAGACAGTGAAATGCATGGTTCTTTGGTCACCTACTTCAGGAGAGAAAAAAATCTGACGAGTTTATGCTCATCTGGGGAACTGGCTCTCATCAGCTAATCCTGAGAACAGGAAAAAGGAAATTGCCTCCCAAGCAGCTTGACTGGAGACAATAGGGCTGTCTACTTATTACTTAAACACACATCATTGGTGCAGAGGCCTTCCGCACTTTGCTGCGAACAAAAAGCAAAATCAGCCTCAAAATCCAGTGAAGATATTGCAAAAGGAGGATTTATTGAGCTTTCTTATATCTTGAAAGGATTAGTTGCACCTGCGTTTGAAGACTCTCAATCGGTTCTGCTAAACAAGCTGAAGACCTCTTCTTTACTCCACTTCTTTCAAGAGTTTCAAACCTCCAGGTTCACTGCTGAGGAGCGTGAGCGCCATCTTCTGGTAAATGAGTTGAAAGCATACAGAAAGCTTTCCTTGAACTTTTTGGGAAAGTTACTGAACAAAAATTTCAGTTCTTTGTAGTTGAATTGTAGACTTGTTTAAAATATTTCCTCCTAAGGATTTCATGTCACTCTAAATTATATAAAGTAATAATTCACTCTTTAAGTTAAAGTGAGAAGAAAGGGATAAGAATGACCAACGGATGTCTTTTGACAGAGACCACTAATAAGAGAAGTTCTAAATTTACAGTTAAAGGAGGGTTTGTTTGTTTGGCTTTTTCACTCCAGGTTATTTATATTTTCTAAATATGCCATTGGGTAAATTAATTATTAAAAAATCTTAGCCTTGAACAGATAGCTCAGTTGATTAGATCATTATACCAACATGCCATGGTTACGGGTTTGATCCTTGGTCAAGACACATGAAAAATAACAATGAATGAATAAATAAGTGGAACAACAGATCAACATCTCTCTCTTTCCACCCCTATTCCTTTCTCTCTAAAATCTATTTTAAAAATAGAAATCTCAAAATTTTTATACTTAAAACATAATGTTCAGTACTCAAGAATATTAATATCAACATTCAGAATTAGAGCAAATGTATTAAAATATAACAAAGCAGTAGCTTTATTAATTTTGAACTATATTTATAACTTTGTTACACTTAAAACATTACTGGCTTATGCAAGGTAACTTTACACTTTTCTCTCAATGCCTGACCTGGATATTAATATGCTTTAAACATCCATGTGTTAATTTTTATTTTAAAAAATCACTACATTGTAAATATTCCACTTGCTCTACAAAAAGTTCCTTGTTTCTAACTATATTAACCAATTCCAGATTCCCCACTTAACTAATGGTTTCACCATTAAATTTAATTTAATTTAATATTTCACCATTAAATTCACCATAAAACTGAACTGCGATAGACGCAGCCAGAGTACCGCTCAGATCTCCCTTCTAAGAAGGACTTGGTGCCCCAGACCTCAGCTTCCTGCCTTTTTGGGGATTCTGCAGTTGCATCTACCAACTCTTCCAACTGCTCCAGGTCCCCGTGGTGCACATCCAGTGACAGGTAGACGAAGAAATATAAAGGCCAGCCATTTGGGCCTAACTTTGAACTACTCTAATGGGCCTTCTTGGCTCCAGAGCAACTTACAGGGTTGATTTCTATCAACCTTCAAAGCCTGAACTTGGTCTTTGCCCCAATCCTGCTTCCTTCCCCTCCTGTCCACAGGCATCAGTCCCCATGGTGCACCCTAGTGAACATCTGAAAGGCTAACTCCATGTCAGAGGCCACTTCCACGGGGGAGGGAAAGAGCAACTCAAGCTGGAGAGCCTCCTTGTGACCACGTCATTTTTCACTCTTCTATGGAAAAAAGACTTATTTTTAACTCAATTAAAATTATTTATCTCTTATTAAACCATATCATATACATAATATTTTCTAAGATAACTAAAATACTATATGATACATGGTTCTGGCCATTATGTCTGTTTTATAATGTAGTAGCCTGCCCAGGAGGGGAGCTAGCCGGTGAGTCAACAGGATCAGGGAGAGCAAGTAACTAAGTAACTGAGGAGTAAGAACAAAGAAATTCGTATTAACTCCTATCAGCAGTTCTGCTTTCTTGCTTCTGTAAGCTGCTTCCTGCTTTCATGCCAGAAGTAAGGGTCTGAGTGACAGACTGCCCCCCTCTCCCTATATAAGCCATTACTCCCCACCGATTGGGGCCCAGAATTTGGAGTCTGGGTCCGCGCACGTGAGAATAAACTTCCACTCCATACACCTGAAAGCGGCTGAGTTGTTTTCTGTAACAATATCACTGAAATATCTTTGCATATGTGTATTGTTATATTGAGCTAAATTGGAAAGCCTGAATAGTTTATTAGATCAATGTTTTAAATTCTAGTTGGTTTAACTATTAGAATATAGGTGCTTAAAATACATATTTTAGAGTATACATGTCTTAATAATTTGAGATGATTGATTGATTGATATGAAATATTTTACCTTGCAAGTTAAAATGTACTCAGTCTCTCCAGTTTAAAAGAGGAGGACTAGGATTTTAAGATGGAGGGAAAATGCCCTCTAGTGGTAAATATTCATAAGTCTTCTATTTTAAAGCATTAAACTCAATACTTTAACAAATATGTGTCTGTTCTCTGGTAGGTGCTGTGTGAGGCCCAAGATACAATTATGAATGAAATAGTAAAAGTAAAAACCTCTTCTAATGTGCCTTCTAGTGAGACAAACTGCAAAAAACAAAACAATTAAAATAATTGTATATTTAGTGAATAAGATGAAGGGAACAAACAGGATTCTGAGAAAGAACAGCAAAGGGAAACTTGCTTTATTATCAAATACCACTCCTCCCTTTGTAGAAAGCTTCAATGTTCTCATTTATATTTTGTGGACAAAGCAAGTGTGCCATTGTTGCTGTTGCTTTGTTTTAAACATTTGAGGCATGTGAGTGTATGAAACGAAAATCTCAAATTCTAAAGAGGGCTCAGAGCTAAATCAATAAGGCAGAGCAATATTTTTCAACCTTTTTCATCTCATGGCACACATAAACTAATTATTAAAGTTATGAGGCACATCAAAAATATATTACATTTTTTGCTATTACGTTGTTAGGTTGCTAAAAAATATACAGGCACCATTTTGTTTCATTTGCACTGGACAGCTATTGTTGTGTTGGCTGTTGTCATTTTTGTTGTTTGACAATGTAAGCAAAACTAGGTCAGTGCACCTGGACGAATAGGTATTGCATGCTTTAAAAACTCGTGTGGCACCCTGGTTGAAAATCGCTGGCCTACAGACATCCTGGAACACTAATTCACATATATAGCATCTAAAATTTTATATAGAAATTTTTCAGGTTTTACAAAATAACAAAGAAGTAAGTAAAACCTTACTTATAATTAGATGAGTATTGGACAAAAGAAGAATGAACTTCAAGATTCTATAGATGCCGCTGCTTTCATTATTGATGTCCCCTGAACTTTAAAATTTTGTTACGGGATTAGATGCTTCACAGAACAAAAACAGGCAAACAAACAAAAAATAAAAATGGATCACTTATCTTAAAGCAAAATGCAAAACTATAAAAGTCCTAGAAGATAATATCCAGATACCTTTGTGTTCAGAGTGATTATTTAGAAAAAACACCAAAAACTGGATCCACCAAAGAATAATTGATACACTGGCTTTCATTAAAATAAAAAAATTTGATCTATGAAAGATAATATTAAGGGGATAAAAATACAAGTCACGGATTGGGAGCATATATTTGCAAAAGACATAAAGAACTGTTCTCCAAAATACACAAAGGACTTTTAATTTCAACAGTAAGAGAATAAAAAATCAATTCAAGATGCACCAATACCTAAAGAAACACCTCATCAAAGAAGATATATGAATGCATATAGGAATATGAAAAGATGCTGCACATCATATATCATCAGGGAAATATAAATTAAGACTACAATGGGACACCATTATACACCAAATTAAAATGGCCAGTCCCAGACACTGACATCAATTACCAGCAAGGAGGTGGAGCAACAAGAACACTCAGTCATTCATTGCTGATGAAATGCAAAGTAGTACAGCCACTTTGGAAGAAGCTTTAGTGGTTTCTTACAAAACTAAACATACTTTTGTCATATGATTCAGCAATTGCGCTACTTGCTATTTACACAAAGTCAATGAAAATGTATGCCTACTCAAAGGCCTGCCCACAGATGTTTATGGTAGCTTTATCATAATAGATAAAACCGGGAGGAAACCAAGATGTCTTGCAGTAAATGGATGGATAAATAGACATTGTACATTTAAACAATAGAATATTATTTAGAGCTGAAAAGAAACGAGCTATGGAGCCCTAAAAAGACATGGAGGAAACTTCAATGAGTATTAGTAAGTGGGAACAGCCAAGCTGAAAAAGTTCCACACTGTGTGATTCCAACTACACGACCTTCTAGGAAAGGAAAGCAGGAGACGGTAAAAAGTTCAGTGGTTGCCTGCTTTGGGGGTGGGAGGAAGAGGGAGGATGAATAGATAGAGCACAGAGGATTTGGGGGGACAGCGAAACTATTCTAAATGATATTACAATGATGGTTATGTGTCCAAACCCATACAAATGGACAGCAGCAAGAGTGAGCCCAATATAAAATTATGGACTTTAGATCATGATAATCATGTGTCACTGTTAGTCCATCAGTTATAACCAATGACCACTGTGACAGAGGATGTAATAATTAGGGAGGCTATGCATGTTTTAGTGCAGGGGATACGTGGGAAATCTCTCCTCCTCTCAAAATCGCTGTGAACCTAAAATGGCTCCATAAAATGAAGTCTTTTTAAAAACCACATCGATTTAGGATGTCTTCGGGGAAGATTTAGGTTGCTACCATTCTGGAACTCCATCATCAAGGTTAAGTTAGTGACACCTAAGTGTATGTCTTCTCCTCACAAATGGAGACTCGGTGCCCAGCCAGTGCCTGACCCAGGATGGAGAGCTGTTAATAAATAAGTAAATGACAGATGAGACAAAGGTAATAACTAGGGAAGGAGTTTGTTATCACATCAAAAGAGCAGCTGATTCTCTTTATTTTGGGAGCATATTTGCCCTTCATGTGCTGCATCTGTGCATGTTTCCTAACATGGTCCTCTTTTCCCATTGGCCTTGAACACAGCACTCGTATTTTTAATGGTTAACAAAGAATGCTAGTCCACTCCTAATTCTCTGGTTTATAAAGCATTCAAGGGAGCACCTAATTTTGGTACTATGTCAGGTAAATAAATAATTATTACAAGTGAAGGTAAAAGAGAGTGTAAAGTATAGGGCCAGACACATGAGTAATATGAATGCAAAAATTTTGCAATGAAATATGTTTGGGTGTTTTATTCTTGAAGTCATTTTTTCCTTCAGGATTTAGGTAATCACATTTATAAACTAAATATTCTAATGGGGCTCTGACTAACAGAGCTGAGGGCAGGGAGCAGTTTTGTCAGCAGTCATGGAGAAAAGTATTCTAAGTACACACCCACTAAACTGTCATGTCTAAATAAATAAAATGTCCTGTCCATCCACCCAATATTTTTCCTTTGTTTTTGCAGGGAGAACAGAAGTGGTTCTAAGTTTCTTCAAGGAGATTATGGACAACTTATTCTGGATAGAAAGTTAGGTAAGAGCTTAAACCAGCTAATGGAAAATCTAACACCTACCATAATGAGTGTTAATAAAAAAATAAGAATGGTTTTTACCAAGTTTGAAAACCCAACAACAATAGCATTTCCAAACCATGGGTTAGAAGTATCAAGAATAAATTGGTAAATATCAAGAAAATAAAATTTTAACACATTTCCTCACAAAACTACTTGTTGAAAAATTGGGACTTCTTAAATTTATCTGAAGTAAAATAAATACAAGCTTGAATTTATTATTGTCCTTTCCTTTCATGCCAAAAATTGGGAAGGACAATTTATGGTTGAGAACGATGCCCTTCATAACTTAAGAATCCTCACACTTAGAAACAGATGAACAGGTTCTATGATCCTCTTCTTCATGTGTCACTCTATTCTGGAAACTTTTAACTGTTATTCCACTAGAGCATGCTTCTCAAAGTGATTTCTGTGTATTCTTTCGGAATTCTGAACTTGACTCACAAGATCCCAAAGATCAACAGTATTGCTGTTTAAGGTTATTGGAGCAAATGTCCATCGGAATTGGCCTGTGCCATCTGGAAGTGGTCAGGAGCACTCCCCCAGTGGGAGTCAGGGCCAAGACAGAGGGATACAGTGGAGTCAAAGAAAAGAAGTTGTTTGAAAGGTTACAACGTAAAGCCTCCCTGGCTGTTTGTGGGTGTTTGTCCCTCGCATTTTGATTTCATAGCCTTGAGGCATTTACAGGCTTAGAGTTTGGTTAGCTCAGGTAGACCACCATGGTATCAGGACCACATCCTGAAAGTTTTCTTTTCTCCAGGCCTAGTGAGACATCGGATGTGCTGCCGGTGGCTGCAAACCGGTGTGGGAGCCTGTGAGGGAACATGGTGCACCAGGGACACTATAATGCCGCCATTAGGGGGCGATACCGAGAGTCTGAAGTCTACTCCCTGCCAGGCCCCCTTGAGCAAAGCCAGTTGGTATCAAATACATCAAAAGATGTAACCAAGGAGGCATTAACCTGTTTTAGCCAAGTGGCTTGTTTGACAATTTCTTATATTTGAAACAACACCAGAGGTGTTGATCCAAACGCAGCAGGAGTTATTTGCTGTAGCAAAAACTCCTCTTTGTTCAGACAGGAAGTGATCTCAAGTGACTGTATCATATAAAACCACCTTCGCAAGCAACTCTAGGACTTTGTGTTAGTGGGAGGACACACTTCTACCAATGCTTCTTCTTACATTTTTAGTTGCATACACTCTGATTGCTTCTTAAGTTAACAACCATTTTGTAATCAGATTTACTGTAGAGAAAATAGAAAAAAATATCCGTTAGAACTATTTCACCCTCACAATTAGTATCAGTTAATATCATGAAAGTTCTTATCATGATGGTTGTCAAATTGGGGACATATCAAGTTTTTTTCCCATAGGAACCATATTATTACAGGACAGATCAGGATTTCTTAAATATCCCCTTTATATAGTATAGTAATGTATTATCAGTTTTGTATTATTTTTATCATAAGCATTTTCGAATGTGTTCATATTATTGAATACTCTTGAATAACTTGATCATATAATCAAAAGTGTATTCATTACTTTCACTCAAAATTTATGAAAATTTCTTCTCCTAAATTACTGCTTTACTATTGATCTAAAAAATTTTGTTACAATTCATTCTGGATATCAGAATGATTACTACTGACATTGTGCATCTTTAGCATTATGTCTTATATTTCATTTTTTCTCTGAATTTTCTCACAACCTTTTAATAAATAAATTGCAAAGTGACAAAAAACATACCCTTCAAATATCCCCAAGTCAGGAATCTGTAATTTCTCTCTTGTTTTATTAAGCATTCCAAATTAAACTTTTAAATACATTTTTATATTTTTCTTATATTCTGTTTCACTTTTAAATCTTCAAAACTACATTTACAACTTTATAATAAGGAGCAGATTTTCTCTTTAGAGAAAAACCGCAGTTGTCAAACGTGTTAAAGATAAACCAAAGACAAAACTTGTAATTACAGCAGAACACCAAAGCTGTGTCTCTAATATCCTAGCGCTCGCGTTTACTTAAGGACGCCAAGTTAGGCATTTATGGCCTCTATTCTGTGCACTCAGTGCTGTTTTATGGGATGCTCACAGCTCATAAAGGCAACACTGTCATGTAAGTCTATGAATATCATTCAAAGGTAAGTTATAGTCATGATGATTTTTTATTTTTCAAATACTTTTAAAAAATCACTCAAAAGATTTTCCACAGTAATAATAGGACCAGTAATTGTTAATGATTGGTGTTTATGCTATAATGTAAAGTTTATAACTATGAATTATTATTCGTTTCTGGTTTATTTACTTGGATCATTGTTTCATATATATTTTATCATAATTTTAATTAATCTTAGAGTGCTTTAAGTTAGTTACATACTTTTCTTTTGATATTTTCCATGTGCCCATGAAAATTGGCTCATATTCAGCAATTCAGTATTTCATATGAAATGTCCATTTTTTTGTAGAACATCACTTTTCATCTTTCAAGAACCAAAACTTCTTTTCAATATTTCAAAATAAAGCCTGTTTGTTGAGAATAATTTACACAAAACTAAATAGGGAATCTTCAGTTCTGGGTAAAACTAACTAGAATCTCCTGAGTTTGATGACTGTAAAATGTTATTTTAAAATATTATATAAAGTGACATTTTAGTAAATTCTGTGTTCTACTTGATTATACTTTCAGATAGTCTAATAGAACACAGTATTAATGTAATCATAATCATAAGAAAGAAGCCCTCCTTCATCAGACAATTTTGAAGGAAGTCATCCCCCAGCACAGCGATCGGTACTAGGGATGACGGTGGTTGTCGAAGTCAGCAAAGATGCAGCTCACTTTGGTGAGTGTGCTGTTGACCGTCCTCCTTCAAAGGGCTCTAAAAGTTATTCACTTTCTGCTTTTTTTATTTCTTGTTTTCTACATCTAATTCTCATAATGCTTTTACCTCATCATTTTTCTTACCCATATTTTTACACCAGCCAGGGTTTGCCTGAAAAATATGCACACACATTCATGGCACAATAAGGAATAAATACTCTTAACATTTAACAGTTATAATCTTCATTTCTGCAACTAGTCAGATAGTTGCAGCTGATATTTATAATTACCTTCTTTCACTTCCTTTGGCAAGAACTAAGCTAGTTGTGGTTGTTTAACTGGTGAACTGACTTTTGTTCCTGAAGGCCCTGGAACATTAGTAGTCCTTCATGAATTGGTCAGTTGTAGCTGCCCACTGACTTTAGTGACAGGACCTGGTAGAACTTAGAAACACTTAGGGGATCTCCTATCTTTCAGACATGTTCCTCCTTATTTCCATTGTGGAGTTTCAGTCCAGTTTCCCCGTGGTTAACAGAATCAGTAACCTCAGTAGGTACACAAACTCCCTTCTATGCCTATAGATTCAGAGGCATGAGGAGCTCAAAGTGGCTGAGAGGCAATCTTAACTTCCAGTTCAGTGGAATCATCTGTGTAAATCCTAGGGGAAAACGCCCCATCCTTTGGCAGTGAGACCTCTTGACCAGCAAAAAGAGATACATTTCTAGAGACAGGAAGAAAAGATTCTGCTAGTGCATCACCAGGTGTACCAGTAAGCAGCCTCACTCCCATTTCCACCTCTTCTTTCCTGGCCCCCAGAATTCTGGCTATTGTTAGAACAGCAACATATATTGACAGCTGATTTCGAGCATATATCACCTTCTGGAGAATATTAACCAAGTGCTAAAAGATGTTTCTGCCTATTTTTGCATTGTAACTGGGTGTTCAAAGAGCTGTTTAACCATTCTATCAAGTCAGCTGCTTCAGGATGATGGGGAACATGGTGAGACCAACAGATTCCACAAGCAAGGGTCCAATAATGCACTCCACTTGCTGTGAAGAGTTCCCTGATCAGAGCAATGCTATGTAGACTATTACAACAGTGTATTAGGTGTTCTGTAAGTTTTTGGATGGTAGTTGAGGAAGAAGTATTGTATGAAAGAATTTCAAGTCTGTATTTACAGAGGCATACATACCAGTAAGAACAAAAGGCTGCCCTCTCTATGATGATTAGCAGTCCAATGGAATCAACCATCACCAGACAGAAGACTGAGGCCCTGGGGGAACTGTGCCATATTGGGGACTTGGTATTGATTTCTGCTGCTGGCAGACTGGAAGACATGCTATTGAAAAAAAAAACTTCCTAGAATCACAGTCCAGAGTATGAAGAATATTTTAGCAATCGTATTAAATGTGCTCTTTGAAAGTGACTGCCTATTTAATATTTTACTATTAGTGTATGACTCAGGCACATTAAAGAAGTTAAAATTTTTGAAAAATATGTGTTCCTGAAATATAATGTAAACTTTTAGAAAGTGTGATTCTACATGTTGAATAATGAGTGGAATAGTGAGTTGAATGTTTTGTGTTCTTTTACACAAAAATCAGCATTTTTTCTTATATACCAGAAACTCATTCTATATGTTGATAATTTTCTCATTCTCACTTTCAGCCACATTTGATCTTAAGTGACATAGCCACCTAACACTGGGTAACAGATGTATTTAGTACCCCTCACAGTTTCTTTCGATTAACAAAAGTGCCCAATTGGGCTCAGTGCATTACCTGTGACAAATGATCATAACCTGAACAGGAAGCCCAAGAAACAGAGTGCAGTGTTTTCCATGTTATCAGACTTGCAAGTTTATGGAATTCTGATCAATTCTGAATCACTGAGAAATTAAAATTTTCAGAGTGTAGAACGTGACTCCAAAGAAAAAAACTGTACAGATATGGTAAGAGTTAGTAATATGAGGGAATCACACACATGCATATTAAAGAATATTATGGGAGAATTTATTAGGTTTTAACTATAACAAAGAGACTTTGAGGCATCATATGGAAAAACTTGTCGATATATTAAATCTTAAAACCTTCATCAGAGAAGATGGTGGAGCCTCCTTCTCTGAAAATCTAAATAAAAAGAGTGGATGGGATTTTGTCCTTCAGACAAAAACCCATGTAGTGTCAGGAACCCGTGCAGACGACCTTTCTGTTCTGTGATTCCATTCTTTGAACCGTTTGTGAAATCCTAGCCCTTCAATTGCTTTCTGGTGCTTGTCTCCTGGTAAGTCCCCTAGGTATATTTTCCTCCCCGGCACCAGCCCACTTAAAGCAAAGCAGTCATGGGAGTTGCCAACTCATCAAAAGCAGGGTCTAGTCCAGCATTAACCTAATTATATGCTGCAACCACTTTTCTCATGCATCTGGGAGTAACTCCTTGGCTTCCAGCCAGCATCTCTGGGATTTGATTTTCAAGTGACATAGCCAGTTACTTTAAAATGTTTACTTCCTGCATGCTGGCCATGAGGTGTCATCATCACAAAGGAGCGAATTCACAATTAGATCAAAAGCCCCTGCTCTTGTTAGCCGGCATGGCATTGCCAAAGGCCAGAGAGCGCTGATCTCTGGTTTCTCTGGACTCGTATTTTCTCAGTAATGATATGGTATCTTTTTCATTACATCTCGCTCAGAGATGATCAAGTCATTATGTGCCTTGCTTTTTCTTCACAGAACACTGGTAAGCATTTTTAAAGGAAAATTTGATATAAATCTTAGAAATTTCTGGCAAGAAAATTAGGCAGACATCTGGAAAAAAAGTAGCACCGCCCATATCCATCAAAAATGTGATTTTGCTTCATGTCTATGCTTTTTTTCAGAAGACAATATACAAATTCCCTGGCCGTGAGCCTTTCGGGAGCATAAGTGCCTCAATAGTCTATGGGTTATCTTCTATATCTTAGAAAAAGAACTCTATGTTTCTCTTCCATCCCTGTGTTCCACAGGGCCATAGTGTGATGTAGAGCTCACATGTATTAAATCAATAGCATTTACTGTTGGCAGAAAATATGATCTGCACCCAGTAAGTAGAAACATAAATACAACCTCATAAGGAAGTTAGTCAATAAGAGCATTTCTTCCCCATCTGTTGCTGCTGAGTTTGGCCAGTTTCCCCTCGTGGCGGTTTGTAGTGTCTGGTCCTCCATTCTGTTCTCCCTGGTAAGGGCTTTATGGGATGGTTTCCTGGGCTGTTATATGGCTCTTTTCCACACTCAGTGAGTGGCTGCCTTGATTGATCTTAACAGCACCTTTGAAAATTCTGGTGGAAATCTTTTCTTAGTTGAGGTTTTTAGATATTGGCTATATAACTAAATAAGAAGTTCCATATTTCAAAGTAGTGCGTTTGGAAGGATGCCCAGAGTAAAGAAAACATTAATAGGCATAAAAAGCTAGCATATGGATACTATAAGAAGTATGATGGAAAATGTCCAAATAAAGTAGTGGAACCTTCCAATCAAAGAGTGTGAGGGGCAGCAAGGAAAATATGTTCTCTCTTATGTTTCTGCCAAAATGTAAGGACAATACAACCTATATAGTAAATTCAGCAGATGCTGGAAACTGCGAAAAAGAACATGAGTTGCAGCCAACTTCGTTTAAAATAACACACTACTTATGTCTGAGTTTGATTGCAATTATATTGTTATTCGATCTATTTTATTTTGTTATTATATCTATGTTATTTTGTCTATTAAGATCATCTTAATTAATATGGTTAGATTGTATGAGGTTCTTCTCACAGAAAAAAATGAAATAGTATCATTTCCTTAGAAAGACCAACATAAAAAAATATCTGTAATATGTATTGAACTCAATCTCTTGGTAATTGTATTTTAAGTTCCCATTATGCATCTAGACATATGTGAAGCATATAAGTGTGGAATACAGCATAATTGCTTCTTTTAAAGTGTTTAAAAGTTAGTTTTAAAAAATGGTAGCAAGCTATACGTTTCCTTTGTCCACTTTAAGGGAGTTATTTCAAGGCTTTTGATAGTAAAGGTTTTTTTTGCTACCAAATTCTGAGGAACACTTTTTATTTTGAGTCTTGAATATATTATGTTAAATTAATTATTTCTATTTGACACATATAGCTCTTAGGTAAGGGTTGTCATATGTTATAGTACACAATTTAAAGATTCCTTTGATAGTAAAAATGGCCTAGTAACACCAGATACAGGAAAGGCAGAACTTTTTGTTACTGACGTCTCCAAACAAGACAAGGCCGCCAGGCCAGGCCACCCAGGGTTTTTGCACCCAGGACATGGTAGCAGAAAGCTGGGACAGTTGAGGGCTGATGCACAGTGGCCCACAGCATGAGGGCCCAGGAAGGGAAGTCGTTGGGTGTGTACTTGATCAGCTGCTCAAAAAGAGGACTGACGGCTGCTGAGGACCTCAAAATGGGGTCAACACCACAAAATTGTTAAAAACCTATACTACATGACACAGACCTAAACTGTGAAAATATTCTTGATAATTCGCTTGTAATTTCCATAAATATTTAATGAACTCATATTATGTGTTGACTCCAAGATGGACATTGAGAAAATAAGGATGAACAAGAGGATTCAATGTGAGTGGGAGACAAAAGGAATGATGGCCATTTAGTTACAAATCTAACTGAGTCATGTAAGTTGCTATTGGAACACAAATGTAGGTTTCATTTCAATAGTCTAGACCACTCAGGGGAAGTTTTCAGACATAGGATATGTCATTAACAAAGATAAGAAAGCCAGATAAAATTTAATAAGCAGCAATCTTAAAAAAATAGTACAAGTACACTGTAAAAATAAATTTAAAAAGTCCCAGAAAGATAAAGAGACTTGGTTTATGTCACAAATAGCACAGGAAGCAGCCTAGAACACCTTCCACACCTAATATTCACCTATCTTTTCCCTTGTATGGTCAATCTTAGTTTAGTTGCAAGTTCCACATATTTGACTGTGTGAACATGATATGTAAGCATTATAATAATCTGTCCATAAGGACCTATAAAAAAGAATAGATTTAGAATTCTATTTTTTTAATGAATGCATTTTAAAATGAAATTCTTTTCCTGCATCATTAAGGTCTTCCCTCCCACAGTCCTCATGTCTCAGTCAGAGTCTCCCCAAGAGACAGACCAATCTCTTTATTGGAGGTCTGAGCTTTGACACAACTGAGGAGAGTCTGAGGAGCCATTCTGAGCACTGGGGAACACTTGCAGACTGAGTGGTGATGAAAGATCCAAGAGATTATTTTGAACAGTATGAGAAAACTAAAGTGATTGACATCATGACTGATCGCAGCAGTGGCAAGCAGAGAGGCTTGCTTTTGGAACCTTTGATGACCATGACTCCATCAAAAAGACCTTCATTCACAAATACCATATTATGAATGGCCACAGCTGTGAAGTAAGGGGAGTGCTATCTAAGCAAGAGGTGGCTAGTGCTTTTTCCAGTCACAGAGGCCAAGGGGGTTCTGGAAACTTCCTGGAGGTGGTTTTGGTGGTAATGACAACTTTGGCTGCGGAGGAAATTTTCATGGTCCAGGTGGCAGCAGCAGCAGCAGCGGTGATGGATATGGTGGTAGTGAGGATGGCTGTAATGGACCGGGTAATGATGGGAGCAATTTGGCAGGTGGCAAAAGCTATAATGATTTGGACAATTACAACAACCTTCAAATTTTATGGCCACGAAAGGAGGAGACTTTGGAGGTAGAAGTTATGGTCCCTATGGTGATAGAGGCCAATTCTTTGCCAAACCATAAAACCAAGGTGGCTATGGTGGCTCCAGCAGCAGCAGTAGCTAAGGCAGCGTTGAAAGGTTTTAATTACTGCCAGGAAATAAAGCTGAACAGAGGAGGAGGGCCAGAGAAGTGGCTAGGAAGCTGCAAAGAATAACAGATCTCTGGACTCAGCCAAGCGGATTAGTGACAATGCCAGCTGCTACAAAGAAGACCCATTTTAGACAGCACTCAAGGCAATGGGCAAAAGTTCAAACACTGTAATTGTGACTAATTGTGTCACAGGTTATTTTAGTTTCTGTTCTGTGGAAAGTGTGAAGCATTCCAACAAAGGATTTGGATGTCGTTGTTTTTTTTTTCTTTATTCATGCTGTTGATTGCTCAAAGTAATAGTCCAAGCATGGGGCTGAATAAGTGTGTCTTTTAAAAATAATAGCAATAATAATAATAAGGAAAGAAATTCTTTTCTGTTTGACAAGTGACAATCTGGGCCATCACCTGGCTAAGGTTCCTAAGCTCAGGAACCTTAGACCTGAGCTTTAAGGTGGCTGTAACTGGGGTTGAGCTTTGTACAATATGAAAGCATACAGCCAAGCGTAAAATGCAGTTGCAGTCTCATGCTAAGACATAAATGAGTTCTCAAAATGTTCAACATTAAACCCAAAGGAAAAAGCAGGGAGCAAATTCAAGGATTAGTGACACATGTGAGGAGTGAGCCAAATCTTGGAATCCAGCCTGGAAATACAACCCAAACAAGGGTTGGGGAGGAAAGCTGTAATGGATGTTGGTGACTTAATCTGTGGGTAAAGAGGGAGCCCATAGGAAAAAAATGTGTCGATGATGGAGTTTTACCTTATAAAATTGAGGCTTTCCATTTGTATTTTCTTGACATTAAAATAGCTCTGTACTACTGGAAATATATTAGGATAGTCAATTTTTATGTAGTAGTAAATTATTACAATATATTATAATTTCATTCTAATATTGTATTAAAGAAATTAAATAGATTATATTGATTTAGAAGCCATTAGAATTATACATCAATTATTTATTTAAAAATTGTTGATCATTAGAGCCTAATAAAATATATTAGGTGTAACTCTAGAGCTCCATCTATAGGGAAGTCCATAAGAGTTTAGAAAAAATAAGTAACCTGCTTATAGTCTCATTAGATATAACAAATCAACATATACAATATTTCAGATGTAGGCACCGTTTACGTGACTCTTGGGGTTTTGACTTCTTTGTCTCAGAAGATGTAGAGTATAACTTTGTGTTATTTGCACCCTCCATGTTTAATATCCAACTCTTAACCAACCCCTGAACTGTCAATACCTCAGGCCTTAAAACAGATTGTACCATTCAAATTGACTTTGTCATTATTCTCCTGGTCAAATTTCCCCTTTTTGCTAAACTATGTCTTTTTATACTTGGCTTATTTAAATTATGATTAAAACAAAGTAGAGTTATGAAATTGAGTTGTATGCCTATCAAGGCATACATAAATTGATTTTGCTCTTGAACTGATCCCTCCCATGCTACATTCACCATTTTCATGTCATTGCCAAGGAAAATTGTTCTTAGAATGTGCTATTCTCTGCAGCTAATTACTTTATAGTTTTTATCATGGCATGTGTTTTTGTACCTTCCATATTATTCTTATACAGGTAGTATACACATAAATGGACTTTACTTCATTATCTTATCTGATAACTTATGTCTTCTATCTGTCAAGCTTGGCCTATTATGTCTATTGTGATAACCGACACATTTAGACTTCTACCATTTTTATTTTACGTTCTTTTTAAAAAAGATTTTATTTATTTATTTTTAGACAGTTGGGAAGGGAGGGAGAAAGTGGGAGGGAGAAGCATCAATGTGTGGTTGCCTCTCACTTGCCCCCTAGTGGGCACCTACCTGGCCTGCAACCCAGGCATGTGCCCTGACTGGGAATTGAACCAGTGACCCTTTGGTTCACAGGCCAGCACTCAGTCCACTGAGCCACACCAGCCAGGGCTTATTTTACATTCTTAATGTCACTTTTTCTGTTTCTTTTTTTCTTATATTTTATTTTTGGCATATTGATTGTTTTTTACTTTTAATCTTTTTCCCTATCAGGTGTGGTAGTACAAAAAGAAATATGATATTGTCCTTTGCTTGGTACATAAGCTGAGGGCCATGCAAATGTAGTAGAATTGCATTCTATTTAATTATGTTTTTCCAGAGTATACTAGATTTTCATAACTATCATTTCTCTTTAAATTATTACAAACAGCAACTCCTGCCCAAAGTATAAAATTTATAATGAACAAAATACATCAAAGCAATTAGTTTTTTAAAAATCACTCACTTTCAATGAAAACATTATTTCTACTATGAAAATAGAAACAACCTCAAAACTTTATTACATGTATTTAACTTAACAATTTCCTAAGTGATTCAGTATCTCAGTCCCCTAACATATAACAAAAGGTTCTTAGAACATTTTCACTCTGACCTTTCCTTTCTTGATATATGTGCTACTTTTGATAGAATTTTATTTGTGTTTTTTGTTAAATCTACAAATTAGACCATTCTGTTATTATATTATATAAACATATTTCAGTTTGTTTACATATTTACTTATTTCCCTGTTCATCATTACTTTTTGCATCTCAGGCCATTTTCCCACCTCTTAGGTACATATGATAGAAAATTCTTTACTGCCAATCTATTGAATATTCATTTTGACTTTTGTTTTCTACTGGTTTGGCTCACTACTTTTATTGTTGTTGGTTCTGAAGCTCGTTTTGTTTTGTCTTACTTGTCCCTAGAAAGATTTGTAGTTTTCTTATGAGCCCAGTAATGAATTAAAAGTATGTATATTTTCATTGATTTAGGATTTTGTTTTCTTTCCAGAGGGCTCTTCAGATATCAAGACCACAGGCTGCAGAGAAACACAGATTTCAGGGTGTTTTGATTTGGAAGACTGATAAGATCAAAGGGAGAGGAATACTTATGGACCGAAGTAATACCTAAGAAAGGTAAGTCTGCATAGGGTACTGTGACAAGGCAGGACTAAAGGGCTCAAAAGGCAAGAGCATTTGGAAGAAAGGCTGTCTGTATGTTTTTATAATATAATGAGTTTGATCGAAGGTCACTGGTATGAACACATCAAGGCTTACGGTCACCACCATTTGATTAAAAATCAAGCTAGTATATTACAATGTTTTTAAACAAATGAAGTTCTAGAATGTTGTTAACAAGTTTAAAACTAATAGATGTCTTAATATTGATACATTTAACTTTTAAAGATTCTTCTTGGAAACTAGATACAATAGTCATGAGTTACCAAAGAAACAACAGGATTTCAGTCTTCCTAAAATACATGGTCTTCCTAAACATACATGTTTAAAAAGCCCTTTCCATCTGCCCTAAAGTCCTTCTTCCAGATCTGTCACATCTGGTCATCAGCTTTGACACGGGGATGGGATTTACATGACACCTCACCATCTGGCATCTTTCTCGCTTTGCTGCTGAGATGAGATTTCCGAGAAACTCATACCGCAACAACATGGGACTCTGGCACTGCCAGTCTGGAGCTCAGCTCATTACTGAGAATGCTGCTCATAACTCATCTGCACACTTCTTTATACTAATCACACACGAGTGTTCTCTATAATTCAAATGACCTAAAGGAAGGTGTATTGTTTTACTTGCTCTTTTCACTCCAATATCCAATAAAACAGCATGATGTTTTGGAAAGATACATTGCATGAGTAAATTAATATTAATAACCGGATTTCCCTTTTTTATACCCCCGCTCTTAGTTATGTTTCCTATTGTCTGAGTTTCAAATTAAATATCCAGTCTTGTCAAGTAGCACAGGATCTGGCATCAATACCAGAAAGAGGAGTGTGTGAAATGCAGTCAGGTATGGAGGCACAAAAATGACCATGATGTCCTTTTCTTTGTACATACGCTGGAGGCCTCTCAATTTAACTGCATTGCAATCTATTTAATAATACTTTTACAGAGTATACCAGATTTACATAACTCTCACTTATTTTTAAATTATTTTTTCTTATTTTTATCACTATGAATTGTTTATTAGGATAAAACTTCATGGTCTCAGGACTTTTAAAACATTTCATACTTTTTTAATTCTATGCCATATTTATTTTTATTTATTTTAATTTTTTAAAGTATTTTTATTGGTTATGCTATTACAGTGTCCCCAATTTTTTATTTTTTATTCCCCCACCCTCTCCCACCCAACCCTCCAGCATCCCCCACCCCTTAGTTCATGTCCATGGGTTGTACATACAAGTTCTTTGAGTCCTCTGTTTCCTATACCATTTTTATCTCTCCCCATCCATTTTATGCCCACTAACTATGCTTCTTCTTCCCTGTACCTTTTCCCCTTATTCCTCCCTTCCCCCTCCCCAGTGAAATCTCCTCCATGTGATGTCTACTTATCTGGTTATGTTCCTGTTTTCCTTGTTTGCTTAGTTTTTGTTTTCATTGTTTTACTTTTGTTTTAGTTCCTTTGTTGATAGTTGTAAGTTTGTTGTCATTTTATTGTCCATATTTTTTATCTTTTTTTTCTTAGATAAGTCTCTTTAATGTTTCATATAATAAAGGCTTGGCGATGATGAACTCCTTTAACTTGACCTTATCTGGGAACCACATTATCTGCCCTTCCATTCTAAATGAAAGCTTTGCTGAATAGAATAATCTTGGATGTAGGTCCTTGCCTTTCATAACTTTGAATACTTCTTTTCAGCCCCTTCTTGCTTATAAGGTTTCTTTTGAGAAATCAGCTGAGAGCCTTATGGGAACTCCTTTGTAGGTAACTGTCCCCTTATGTCTTGCTGCTTTTAGGATTTTCTCTTTGCCATAATCTCGGGTAACTTAATGATGATGTGCCTTGGTGTGTTCCTCTTTGGGTCCAACTTTTTTGGGACTCTCTGGGCTTCCCGAACTTCCTGGAAGTCTATTTCCTTGACTACATTGGGGAAGTTTTTCTTCATTATTTGTTCAAAGAAGTTTTCAATTTCTTGCTGTTATTCTTCTCCTTCTGGCACCCCTATAATTCAGATATTGAAACATTTCAGGTTGTCTGATAGAGTCCTCAGCCTCTCTTCATTTTTTTTTTGGATTCTTGTTTCTTCATTTTGATCCAGTTGTATGTTTATTTCTTCCTTTTGTTCCAAATTGTTGCTTTGAATTCTGGTTTCCTTCTTGTCACTGTTGGTTCCCTAAATATTTTGGTTTATTTCATTTTGTATATTTTTCATTCGTTCTTTCATTTCTTGACCAAGCTCAATCAGTTCTGTGAACATGTTGATTACCAGGGCTTAAACTTCTCCATCGGTTAGTTTGGCTATCTCCTCACTGCTCAGTTCTGAGGTTTTGCTGTGTTCTTTCATCTGGGCCATATTTCTTTGTCCTGGCACACCTGATAAGGGTGGGGCCTTAGGTATTCTTATCTTTAAATTATTATAAAGAGCAAATTCTACCAAAAGTAAATTTATAATGGACCAGAGTCATCAAAGCAATTAATTAGCTTCTAAAATCACTCACTTTTTAAAATTTTTTTTTTAATTTTATTTATTTATCTTTAGAGGGGAGGGGAAGGAGAGAGGGAGAGAAACATCAATGTATGGTTGCCTTTTGTGTGTCCCCTGCGGGGGACCATCCTGCAACCCCAGTATGTGCCCTGACTGGGAATCAAACCATGATTGTCTGGTTCACAGGCCCACGCTCAATCCACTGAGCTACACCAGCCAGGGCTAAAATCACTCACTTTTAACAAAAACATTATTTCTACTCTTTCAAAGTAGAAATAATGACAACAAAAGTACAACTGGGTTTTGGGAGGTTTTTGGTTAGCGTGACCACAGGTTTCAGTGACTGAAGAAGCAAAAAAAGAGAGAAAGAAATAAGATAATTTGGCTGGGACTGAGAAAACATCTATTTGGATTCAAATATTTATAACTGATATAATTTTACTCTATCTATTTGGAGCAACATGTAATTGTTTTAGTTAAATAACATAAGGCTTTCATAAACATGAAAGAAAACTCTAATCTCTATCATCTCCACGTGAGTTACTCTTGTCACACATCGATACAAGGTTTCCCGTACATCTGTTTCATAATCCTCCTTCCAAGGGTGACTAGCTAAGGAATTTAAATGTCATGACAGCTCTAAAACAGCTGCCATGCTGCAAGAGCTCTTCCTGGAAAGAGTTTAGTGAGCACTCCTGAAGACTGCCATTCTCGGAAATAAGATTGGAGGCACCCGGAATGTTCTTTTCTACAAATTGACTTGTCATGTATCCTCGAATTTAACAACAATCTAAAAAAGACCTTCCTCTCAGTTTCTACTCATGATATAAACATTTACACAAAACCAAAATTTGAGGCAGATCAAGGATTGCCGCAGTGCAAATTGTGTCAGTGGATTAAGGTTGTTCCACATTTATAATAGATAGGCATGTTAGATTTATATTTGAGCAGTCTATGACATGCTTACAAAATAGACCACTAAGGTTTCACAGTTTTCATTCCAATGGAATGCTATATATTCAATTATTTTATTTTTTATATAATTTAAAACAATATAAGTTGAATAAAACTAAAAGTTGTAAGAAAGTAAAAGGTAGATAACTTAACCCCCTCCCTTACTAATCCAGATTATGCCAAACTGTCTATTAAGATTAGACTAAAACATGAGAAAGAAATATTTAGTGGATAAATGCAGTGATTCAGTGCTGAAAATGATAATTCTTATGACAAACAAAATTTTGGGGGTGAGTATCAATTCAGCAAATAAAATTTTTCTGATGGATAAATATTACATAAAGCTGAAGTTGATAGAAAGTTATTGATAAAATTCATGTTAAAATTTTATATATTATTTTTGTAGAAAAGACACAAAAATGTAATTTAATGTTTTATTAATTTACAAATTTTAAGAAACTCATAGCTTTAAAGATAATTGATTAGTAGTAACAGCAGTAGTTGTAAAAATAACACAGTAGTAATTAGAAATAGTAGTAATATTCATTATTTATTAAGAACCTACTTCATGCCGAATTTGATACATTATATGTATTAAGAAATTTACATGAATTACACATGTAGTCCAGGATCATAATGCTTGAACGAGATGAAGACAGGACGAGAAAGTAAATGGTCTAACACCAGAGCTTGCACTGTTGGCCACTGCACCATACTGCCTTAATTTGTAGTATCATTATCATTGTTTGGGTGATGAGAGCACAGATAAGAGATAACCTAAGTCTTTAGAAATATTACACTTAAAAATATGTTTTTATAATTATTTCTTTTTTTAAAGATGTATTACTAGCTTTATTATTTAATGAGAGATATATAAGTTGTTGTTCCTCTCTCTCTCTTTTCTTAAAATATATTTTATTAATTACGCCATTACAGTTGTTCTATTTCTCCCCTTCATTCCCCTCCACCATGCACACCCCCTCCCCCACCACTCCCCCCTTTAGTTTATGACTACGTCTCAAGTTCTTTAAATTCTATATTTACCGTACTATTCTTGCCCTCCCCCTATCTATTTTCTACCTACCATCTATTCTACTTATTTTCTGTACCTTCTCCCCGCTTCCCCTTCTCCTACTCCCCTCTTGCTAAACCTCCATGTGATCTTCATTTCTATGGTTCTGCTCCTGATCTAGCTATCCTCTTACTTTGCTTTTGTTTTAGGTGTGGTTCTTAATAACTGTGAGTTGGCTGTCCTTTCAGTGTTCACCTTTTTTATCTTCTTTTTCTTAGGTAAGTCCCTTTAACATTTCATATAATAAGGGCTTGGTGATGATGAACTCCTTGAATTTGGTCTTATCTGAGAAGCACTTTATCTTTCCTTCCATTCTAAATGAAAGCTTTGCTGGATAGATCAATCTTGGATATAGGTCTTTGGATTTCATGACTTGGAATACCTCTTTCCAGCCCCTTCTTGCCTGTGAGGTCTCTTCTTAAAAATCTGCTGACAGTCTGATGGGAACTCCTTTGTAGGTGACTGTCCCCTTAGCTCTTGCTGCTTCTAGGATTTTCTCCTTCATTTTAATCTTGGCTAATGTAATGATGATGTGCCTTGGTGTGTTCCTTCTTGGGTCCAACTTCTTTGGGACTCTCTGAGCTTCCTGGATTTCCTGGAAGTCTATTGCCTTTGCCAGATTGGGGAAGTTCTCCTTTGTTTTTTGTTCAAATAAGTTTTCCATGGGTGGCTATTCCTCTTCTCCTTCTGGTACCCCTATAATTCGTATGTTGGAATGTTTAAAGATGTCCTGGAGGTTCCTAAGCCTCTCCTCATTTTTTTGAATTCTTGTTTCTTCATCCTTTTCTGTTTGGTCATTTTTTTCCTCCTTCTGGTCCACTCCTTTTATTTGAGTTCCGGTTTCCTTTTCATTACTATTGGTTTCCTGTGCATTTCCCTTCATTTCAATTAGTTTACCCTTCATATGCTCCTCTAATTTTTGACTAAAATCAACCAGCTCTGTGAGCATCCTGATCACCAGTGTTTTGGTGCATCTGAACTGTGCTTCTTCCTTGCTTAGATTTATTGGCTCTGGGGCTCTGAGTTGTTCTTGAGCCATGTTTTGATCTGTTCGTGCCTGTCACATATGAGGAGTGGAGCCTTAAGTCTTCACCAGGGCGGGGCCATGCAGGTCACTGATTTGCGACACTGTATGTGAGGGTGGGGTCAGAGAGGGACAATGGTGGTTCCCTCTGCTGTTTCCTGCCACTGGGGCCTGCGCAGTCCCTCTCACTGCTCGCTCCTTCACCGGTTTATCTGCGCGCAAATGTCTGACCGTGATCAGCCCTCAGTGGGTCCAGTGCCTTGCACCCTCAGTGAGTCCGCCCTGTTCGCCACACCTGGGATCCACTTGTGCACCTCGGTTGCACGCCCAGGTTGGTCCAGTGGATCTTTCCTGCCCGACCCTGCTCTGCTGCTGGCTCTGCCCCTCTTACCAATTTGGCTGAAGGGTTCATTGTTGTCAGACTTCCATGTAGTTAAATTTTCTGTGGTTTGGCTCTGTTTTTGTTGCTAAAATTTTGTTGTTTTTAAACTTAGTTGTGCGAGAAGGCGCAGTGCTTCCACCTATGCCTCCATCTTGGCAGAAGTCTGTAATTATTTCTTAATTACTTTTACATCAATGTTATGTAGGTTACAAGTATTTGAAAGTAGAGGGGAAAATGTGAGTAAGGGTAAAGAAGCACTCTAAGTAGACAATAGAAACAAGAACAGTATTTTAAAACTCTTTAAATCTTGTGCTCAACTAGCTTATCTTGAAAGAATCCAAATGGAGAAAATTAAAGAAAAACAGAAAGGAAAAGCAATAGGCTTACATCCAGTTCTGTAGGGAATAAGGGCAACTACTTTCTTTAAACTGATATGGTATTATACCAGACAGGCCATTACAGAGTACGCCCCACCTGGAGTTTCCAGTTAGCTGTCTGAGCATCACATGAATTCACAGCCTTAAACATTGCTGTTTACATTGGAATAGTCACACAGCCCCACAGATAGATGAGGGATTCATAGGCTAAACTAAGCCAATTGGATTTTTTTCAGTAAGAACTTGAAGAACAAAGACTATAGTCAACCAATAATGAATGCCGGCCAAATGATTCCTTTGGGTTTGCAGCAGCTAGCACTGAGTCATGCAAGGGTGGCAAGTAAGCAGAAGAAATAGGAAAGTACATCGAATTCCACTGCCAGAAATAGAAAAGTACATCAAATAAACACCAGGATAGGCAGAAATGGGAGAGAATATAAGCTCTGAGAGACATAGATTAAGTTCAATTTCTGACAGCTTGCTAGGTTCTATGAGAACAACCTCTACTGTACATTCTTTAGTCTCTGACTCTGGGTTTCATATGCAACAATGACCCTGTGCCTGGTCTTTGTTGAAATGACTTATGAATCCTTAAAACTGAAGTTGCCAGTGACTAAATTTTTAACCAGTGTACTGCAAGAATTTTTAAACCATGTAATCCTGACTATTTAGTCAGGGGCACTGATGCCTTTTCCCTTAGATTGTCAAAAAAATTGCAATCATCAACATAACAAAAGCTATTCGGTCTGAATGAACCAAAATTATACCTATTTGGGAAGTCAGATTGGCAAAACATATATTTTTGGTGAACCACAGAATTTTAGAAATTAGTTTTTGTGTGCTATGAGATGAAAAAGGTTGAAAATTGCTGGACTAGATCAAGATGAGAATAGTGTACTAATCTCCATTTTTCTTATAAAAAGATGTTGAACTTGGTTTATATTGAAGTAAAATAATTAAGAAATAGAAAAGTCTTATTCTATATAAAATTATTTTAGTATGAATGGACAAATTTACCAAATATTGGCTTCCTGAAGCAAACTCTCTGCTGAGATAGTTTCTGTACAAGGTTAACAAGTTATCTCCTTGTTCAGTAGCTACAACCTTGGAGGACATTCAACTTCTGACCAAAGAACAACCAGAAAGTAGATGAGGTAACTGAGATTTTCAATGTTCATAATAGTAAAAGACTACACTGCATTAAATACAAGGGCATCCAAGTTATTTGGCTTGTGTAAAATATGTCCCCATAAAGTTTCTTTCCCACTGTTAAATAGTTTGAATTTGGTGAATTTAACCCATTGTCATCTCCATTACCAAGTAATAACATTTTTGTCATTTTCTCCAGAAAGAGAAGTAATTACATACATTACTCTTTGACTCATTCAATTAACATTTACTGAGAGCCAAACCTCTGTTTGGTGCCAGGATTTCATGGAAAAAATACCACATATCCCTGTTATAAAAGTAGTTTACTATATAGTGGGTAGAATATTATTCTAAAGTATAAAAAATATATTAAACAATTAAGTGATTTTTAAAAACTTGATAACAACTTACTAACATTTACTAAGGAGTAAGTTATAGTTTAATTAAATTAAGCGTTTTAAGCAAAATGTAAAGTGTTATCTGCTAAACTGAAATAATGAATCTATTTTTATTAAAACATTTTTGTGAAATATTTTACCCAGTGAACATTAAATCTACCTAATGCTTTAAAAATTCTACTGTCAGGGGGTTAAAGAGTTAAATGTGAGACCTGAAATGAAGATGTTAAAAAAAAACATGGAATAAATGCTCATTGACCTGGTTGTCAGTCATAATTTTTTTGGAAATCACCCCTAAAGTAACAAAATAAAAAATTAGCAAGTGGGACTACACTAAACTAAAAAGTTTCTGCAGAGAAAAAAATCATCAAGGTGAAAAGACAATCTATGGCATGGAAAAAATATTTGCAAACCATATATTAGGGGTTAATATCCAAAATATATAAGGAACTCACACAACTCAACAGCAAAAACAAAAAAAAGCAAACAAATAAACAAAAAAACCTAATCATTCAAGTTTTAAAATGGACAGAGGATCCTAATCAACATGTTTTCCAAAGAAGATATACAAGTAGTCAGCAGGTCCATGAAAAGCTCCACATCAGTAGTCATTAGGGGAGTGCAAATTGAAACCGCAATGTGATATTAGCTCATGCCTGTCAGTATGACCATCATTAAGAAGACAAGAAGTAACAAATGCTGGCATGAATGCGAAGGAAAGGAAACCCCTGTGCATTCATTGTTGGTGGTGTTGTAAATTGGTGTTGCCACTGTGGAAAGCGGTGTACATAGTTTCCTCGAAACATTGAAAATAGAACTATGAAATGATTCAGCAATTCACTGGTGTGAAAAGATCCAAAGGAAACAAAAACACTAACTCAAAAAGATACCTGTACCCACATGTTTACAGCAGCCTTATCAATAATAGCCAAGATTTGGGAACACCCTAAGTGCTCACCTAGGGGTGAACGGATTAAGAAGATATTGTATATGTACAATAGAATATTACTCAGCTGTAAGAATGAGGAAATCCTACCATTCATCACAACATAAATGGAAGTTGAGGCATTATGCTAAGTGAAATAAGTCAGACAAACACAAATACTGTATGATATCATTTATGTGTAGAACTTAAGAAATAAACAAACAAAAACACCAAACTCAGAAAAAAATCAGATTTCTGTTTGTGATTATGAGAAGAAGGGGTAAGAGGTATTGTAGGAAGATGGGGAATTGGAGGAAGGTGGTCAAAGGTACAAACTTGCAGTTATAAGATAAATAAGTACTGGAAAGGCAAGGAATGACACAATCACTACAGTTAACACTACTGTATGATATACATGAAAGTTACAAAGAGAGGAGTTATCTTAAGAGAGATCAGGAGAATTCTTTTCTTTACTTTTTATTGTATCTCTATAAGATGATGGATGTTAACCAAGTATATTGTGGCAACCATTTCATATGGTTTATTATACATGATAGTATAATAAATCAAACCATCATGCTATATAATTTAAACTTAGTCATGATTCATGCCAGTTATTTCTCAGTAAAACTGAATAAAATCATACTGTCAGACAAAAATAATATTTAACACATTATTCCCTGATGGCTTCTCATACCTTAAATTATGAAATACACAGCTGAGGATTCTTTACTCAAAATTAATAAATTGCATGCTAAGTCATGCTGTAAAAATAAACACCAAATATTATTTTAGCACAAGAGAGGAATTAATTAGATATTTTAAAATATTCAATGAATCAACCTTTATCAAATAACATTAGTAAATGGTTAATAAAATTATTGAATAAAGTAATAAATCAAGAGGATTTTATTTATTTGTATTTTATTAAATTATTGCAGTGACATTGATTAATAAGATTTTATAGGTTTCAAGTGTACATTTCTTAAGATTCTTATTACATGTAATTTTTTAATTAAATTTATTGTGGTTATACTGGTAAATAAGTATATAGGATTGAAATGTATGATACATTATCTGTATATTGCATTGTATGCCCACCACTCAAATTCAAATCATCTTCTGTCACTATGTATTTGGTCCCCTTTACCATTTACTGCTCTCCACCCCCTTTCCCCTGGTACCATACTATTGTCTGTGTCTATGAGTCTCAGTTTTTTATCCCACAAATGAATATCCTGTGCTTCTTAGCTTTTTCTTTCTGACTCACTTCTCTTAGTATCATATTCTCAAGGACCATCCATGTTGTCACCAATGGCAGCATTCCATCTTTTCTTATGGTTGAGCAGTATTCCAATGGATACATGTGCCACATCTTCCTTATCCAATCTCCTATTGAAGAAAACTTTGGTTGTTTCCATGTCTTGACTACTATGAATAATGCTGCAATAAATATAGGGGTGCATAAGTTTTTATGAATAAATGTTTTTTATAATTTTTTAGTAGATACCCAGAAAAGGAATTGCTTGGGTTATATGGTAACTCTATTCTTTATTTTTAGGAACTGCCATACTATTTTCCATAATGGCTGTGCCAGTTTACTTTTCCATCAGCAGTGAATGAGGGTTCCTTTTTCTCCACAACCTCTCCAACGTTGTTATTACCTGTTTTATGGATAATAACCATTGTAACAGGCATGAGGTGGTATCTCGTTGTTTCAATTTGCATTTTCCTAATTGCCAGTGAAGTTGAACATCTTTTCATATATCTCTTGGCCATTTATATGTGTTCTTGGGGGAAGTGTCTGTTCAGGTCCTCTGCCCATTGACTGTTTGTTTGTTTGGTGTTGAGTTGTATGAATGCCTTACATATCTCAGATATTAACCCCCTGTCAGAGCTGATGATTGCAAATATCATCTCCCATTCTGCTGGTTGCCTCTTTATGTGGTTGGTGGGTTATTGTTCTGTGCAGAAGCTTTTTAGTTTAATATAGTCTCATTCATTTATTTTTGTCTTTACTTTCTTACTGTCTTTCAGCCAAACTTATAAAATCTCTAAGATTAAGGTCCATGAGGTTAGTACCTATGTTTTCTTCTATGTAATTTATTATTTCAAGTCATATATTTAGGACTTTGAACTATTTTGAGTTAATATTTATGGGGAAAAATGTCTAGCTTCATTCTTTTGCATGTGGGCTTCCAATATTCCCTGAACCATTTATTGAAGAGATTCTCTTTTCTCTATTGTGTGTTTTTAGCTCCTTTGTCAAGAATTTTTTGCCCAAATACATGTGGTTTTATTTTGAGGCTCTTAATTCTGTTCCATTGGTCTGTTTTTCTGTTTTTCTGCCAACACCATGCTGTTTAAATTATCATCTCTCTGTAGTATATTTAAAGTCAGGTAGTAGGATACCTCCAGCTTCATTCTTTTTTCTCAGGATTGCTTGGCTATTCGGGATCTTTTCTTGTTCCATAGAAATTTGATTATTTGTTTGATTTATTTTAAAATGTTATTGGGATAATAAACATTTTTAAATGTATTTTCTATGCTAAACAATATACAAAAGTGGAAGAAAGCTTTCTTGAGAAAGTGATACTAATATAAACAATTACTCTATTTTTTATTGTTTACTTTCTAACATTGCTTAAGGAAAGTGACAGTTAATATAATATTACCAATTACCAGAAAACCAGATACTTTAACATAAATATATCGCTTTGTAGAGTTGCATGTGGAACTATTTTATGGATGACTTTAGTAAATATTCCAGACTCCATAAACAAAAAATAAATATGCTTCTCTGTCTCTAAGGATACCTTAAATTAGAAAGGCATGATTACTTTCAAAACAATTAAGCAAATTCATGATAGATATCCTTTATATCAAACAAATTGTCAAAATTATTTTAAAAAGGAAATCTTTGATTTTCAGGTATAAATGAACCAACCAGAGAACACAATTAAAACCAAATACAAAGAAATTCATTTTATATATATATATATACATATATATATATATACACACATATGTATATATGTATACACATATATGTATGTGTGTATGTGTGTGGGGTTGTTTATGTGTGTGGGCAGAAGAAAGGGAGAAAAGCAGCATAGACACAACTGATAATTTTTAGCACAGATGAATTAGAAAAATTACATTGAGATATAAAAATAATCTGACACCCTGCCCTGTCCTGGTTGTTCAGTTGGTGGGAGCACCATCCCATACACCAAAAAGTTGTGGGTTTGATTCCCAGTCAGGCACATACCTAGGATGTGTGTTCAATCTCCAGTAGGGGCACATCCAGGAGGCAACTGATCGACTGGTTAATGTTTCTCTCACACATCTCTCTCTCTCTCCCCCCTTCTTCTCCCCTCTTCCTCTCTAAAATCAATGAACACACCCTTAGGTGAGGTTTAAAAAATAATCTGACAACCTCTTTTCTAGTTAGAACTATGGAGCATGCAAAAGAGAATTTTTTGCTGTGCCAGAAACCCTTAAGAAAAATAAAGAAATTTCACATAAAAATTCAAGTTATTTTATAGAAGGTAGAGATGCTAGTAACAGGGAAGACCAGATCAACAGACCTATTTTAAGGGTGAAATGAGATATCTACCATGGTTATTTTTTAATCTAGTCAGTTAATAAATAGTAACTTCTTTTAATGACAAAAATAAACAATTTCCTCAAATTTCTAAAACTCATTGATAGTGCATAATACTTGTTTCTAAAAAAGTATTTTTTAGAATTATAAATGTAATTCATGTTCATTATACATTGAACATATCTAAACAAAATATACTATTTTTGAAATTATAAATATAATTCTTGTTTAAAATGCATCGAACATTTTACCCTTCCATATTTACTTATATCAGTAACATGAATTTCTATATGAAGTGAATCCTTTCCACATTTTCTGAATATTTATATTTACTTGAGTTTCCCTTGTCAACAGTCTATACTAATGTTCTTAATTTTAGTTATACTTGAGGATAAGTTATAAAAATTGCAATTTAGAAAACAATTTAAAAGAAATAATATCATAATTGAAAACTTTCCCATGAAAAAACTCCAGGCCCAGATGTCTTCCTCACTGATAAATTTCTCCAAATATTAAAGATATAATCTTTTCAACTGAGTTCTGGCCAAGATAGAAGTGTAGGTAGAAACCCTTCGCTTCCTCCCACAACCAAAAAGAGGATAGCAACCAATCTAAAAGCAATAAGCAACCAAAATTGCCAGAAAATGAAACTGCATGGAACTCTGACAACCAAGGATTAAAGGAAAAATCAACCAGAACAACCAGACCAGTAAGGCGGACTGTGCCCCCTGACTCAGAAAAAACAGGTGGAGGTGGCTGCGGGGTGGGGTTGACTGCTGAGCTCATCGGAGCTTCCATGGAGGGAGTGACTTAAGGGGGAAACTGAGACTCAGAGCTGACTGTGGGCTAAGGCTGGGGTTGCCAAGGTGGGAGATAGTTCCAGTCTGACATGAGAGTCCGATGGAAAGTGTGCTAGAGATGAGCAGGTGAGCTGCATTGCTCCCTCTCTGGCCCCTCCCCCACAGGCAGCACAGCAAAGAGGGTTGCCCTGCCCTGGATGAATACCTGAGGCTCTGCCCCTTACAACTTAACAGATGTTCCAAGACAAGGAAATATGGCCCCTATGAAAGAACACAGCAAAACCTCAGAACTAAGTGATGAGGAGATAGCCAAACTAACTGATGGAGAATTTAAAGCCCTGGTAATCAACATGCTCACAGAACTGATTGAGCTTGATTGAAAAATAAAAGATACCCATAATGAAATAAAACAAAATACTCAGGGAACCAACAGTGAGTGACAAGAAGGAAACCAGGACTCAAAGCAATGATTTGGAACAAAAGGAAGAAATAAACATGCAGCTGGATCAGAACAAAGAAACAAGAATCCCAAAAAATGAAGAGAGGCTGAGGACAACCTGAAATGTTCCAATATCTGAATTATAGGGGTGTCAGAAGGAGAAGAACAACAGCAAGTAATTGAAAACTTCTTTGAACAAATAATGAAGGAAAACTTCTCCAATCTGGTGAAGCAAATAGACTTCCAGGAAGTCCAGGAAGCCCAGGGAGTCCCAAAGAAGTTGAACCCAAAGAGGAACACACCAGGCACATCATCATTAAGTTACCCAAAATTAAGGACAAAGACAAAACCTAAAAGCAACAAGACATGAGAAGACAGTTACCGACAAAGGAGTTTCCATAGGCTATCAGCTGATTTCTCAAAAGAAACTTTATAGGCAAGAAGGGGCTGGAAAGAAGTATTCAAAGTCATAAAAGGCAAGGACCAGTATACTATTCAAGATTACTCTACCCAGCGAAACTTTCATTTAGAATGGAAGGGCAGATAAAATGCTTCTCAGATAAAGTCATGTCAAAAGAGTTCATCATTACCAAGCCCTTATTACATGAAATGTTAGAGGAACTTATCTAAGAAAAAAAGATTAAAAAAAATGAACAATAAAATGACAACAAACTCACAACTATCAACAAATGAACCTAAAAGAAAAGAAAAACAATGCAAACAAAAAACTAAGCAAACAAGAACAGGAACAGAACCAAAGAAATGGACATCACACAGAGGGAGTTCAGTGGGGAGGTGGAAGGAAGGAATAGGGGGGAAAGGTACAGGGAAGAAGAAGCATAGTTAGGGGCATAAAATAGATGGGGGGAGATAAAAAATTGTATAAGAAACAGGACTCAGAGAACTTATATGTACAATCCATGGACACGAACTAAGCAGTAGGGAATGCTGGAGGGTGGGGAAGAGGGGGATAAAGAATGAAAAATTGGGAAAACTGTAATAGCATAATCAATGAAAAATACTTAAAAAGATATAATTTTCTCCAAATACACACTTTTTCCAGAAAACAAAAAAAGAGAAAGTACTTCCCAAATTATTTGAAATCAGCGTAATCATTATACCAATGTGCATGGTATCATCATCACAAGAATGGAAATATATAACCTTTCTCATACACATAAACATAAAAATTGCAAACAAAACTCTCTCTCTCTCTCTCTCTCTCTCTATATATATATATATATATATCCATATCTAAGTAGCAGTTATTTCAGAAACTTAAAATTAATTTTTTTAGTATATTATTTTTCTCTTTATTATTATTATTATTTTAACTTTTTATTGATTATGCCATTACATTTGCTCTATTCCCCCCTCCATTCCCCTCCACCCTGCATACCCCTCCCCCACCATTTCCCCCTTTAGTTCATGAACACGTGTCTCAAATTCTTTAGATTCTGTATTTCCCCTACTATTCTTACCCTCCCCCCTATCTATTTTCTATCTACTGTCTATGCTACTTATTTTCTGTACCTTCTCCCCCCTTCCCCTCCTCCCACTCCCCTGTTGCTAACCCTCCATGAGATCTTCATTTCTATGGTTCTGCTCCTGATCCAGCTGTCCTCTTAGTCTGCTTTTGTTTTAGGTGTGGTTCTTAATAACTGTGAGTTTGCTGTCCTTTCACTGTTCATCTTTTTTATCTTCTTTTTCTTAGGTAAGTCCCTTTAACATTTCATATAATAAGGGCTTGGTGATGATGAACTCCTTGAATTTGGTCTTATCTGAGAAGCACTTTATCTGTCCTTCCATTCTAAATGAAAACTTTGCTGGGTAGAGCAATCTTGGTTGTAGATCTTTGGTTTTCATGACTTGGAATACTTCTTTCCAGTCCCTTCTTGCCTGTAAGGTCTCTTTTGAGAAATCAGCTGACAGTCTGATGGGAACTCCTTTGTAGGTGACTGTCCCCTTAGCTCTTGCTGCCTCTAGGATTCTCTCCTTCATTTTAATCTTGGCTAATATAATGATGATGTGCCTTGGTGTGTTCCTTCTTGGGTCCAACTTCTTTGGGACTCTCTGAGCTTCCTGGATTTCTTGGAAGTCTATTTCCTTTGCCAGCTTGGGGAAATTCTCCTTTATTATTTGTACAAATAAGTTTTCCACTGGTGGCTGTGCCTTTCCCCTTTCTGGTACCCCTATAATTCAGATGATGGAACATTTAAAGATGTCCTGGAGGTTCCTAAGCTTCTCCTCATTTTTCTGAATTCTTATTTCTTCATTCTTTTCTGTTTGATCATTTTTTTTCTTCCTTCTGGTCCACTCCCTTGATTTGAGTCCCAATCTCCTTTCCATTACTATTGGTTTCCTTTGTATTACCATTCATTTCAATTAGTTTAGCTTCCATATGTTTCTCTAATTTGTGACTAAAATCAACCAGTTCTGTAAGGATCCTGATAACCAGTGTTTTGAACTGTGCATCTGAAAGACTGGCTATTTCTTCATCACTTAGATCTATTGGTTCTGGGGCTCTGAGTTGTCCTAGAGCCATTTTTGGTCTATTCGTGCTGTTAAGTGAGCGGAGCGAAGCCTTAGTTGTTTACCAGGACGGGGCGACCCAGGTCGCTGGTTTGTGATGCTGTGTGTGGGGGCGTGGTCAGAGAGGGAGCAATGGCGGTCCTCTCCGCTAGCCCAGCCCGTCCAGTCACACCACATGCCTCGGGCTTGTTTATCCGATCGGAATTGTGCGAGGCTGCTGCCCCGAGCAGGCTTCCCTTCTCACTGGTTTCTCCGCACGTAAATGCGTAAATGCGCGACTGCTGACCCGCTGCGCCTCTTCCCTGTGCGCTCCCGCAGCTAGCTTGCTCGCCATCAGCGACCTCGGCTGCCTGCGCACACCGTGCGGGGAATTTTTTCTTGCTAACCTGTTCCACTGCTGGCTTCGCTCCTTGTACAGGTCCAGCTGAGTATCTAGTTGTCCTTTGGACTCTGTATTGTTGATTTTCCGTGTGGCTTGGTTGTGACTGCTGTTAAAAATAGTTGTTCTTAGATTTGGTTGTGCACAGAGGCAAGGTAGTTCCTCCACCTACGTCTCCATCTTGGCGGAAGTCCTCTTAAAATTAATTTTCATTCCAAAAACAATTAATGTAACTTATCACCTTAAAAATAAAATAGAAAAAAAAACATATGACCTCCTGAGGCAGAGAATTTTATAAATTTTAATAACCATTTATGGTAAACATTCTCAAATACCTAGGAAATGAAGGGATATTTCTTAATCTTATAAAAAAAAGTGTATGAAAAACACCTACAGCTATCATACTAAAAGGTGAAGTATGTAGTGCTTTCTCTCTAAGATTAGAAAAAGAGAAAGGATATCCACTCCCACCATTTTCAATTTTGTACTGAAGGTCCTAGCCAATGAGGTACAAGTGAGGTTAATCAAATCTATAGATATTGGAAAGAAAGAAGTAAAACTACTTTTGTCACAAATGGCATAAGCATGTCTAGGTAATTCAAATGGATCTCAAAAATACTAGTATTAATAATTGATTAATAAAAGTAATTAATATTAGTGTTAATAAATAGTATAAATAAATGTAACCCTAACCCAATGTGTTACTGGAGAGCATTCTGGAAATTGACCCACTTGCTGCAATCATAGGAAAAAGGCTACTCTGATAGAAAGATGTATGCTAAATTTACTCATATAGAGTACTAAAAGAACGTACAGATGTTTTTTGTATTGAGGAAGTAAATTATTCACACTCTCACTATCAAACCTTGCTTTATTTCCCAGGAATGAGTGACTACACATTTGCTTTCAGAGTGTAAGGAAGATTATGTATTGAGTTGGCCAAAAAGTTTGTTTTTCTCTATAAGATAGCTCTAGTAGTGCTTAATTAAGTTGTTTCAAAACAATTTTGTTAAATTGTATTGTGACAGCTGTCCCATTAGCATGAATTTTAAAAAAGCACTCATCAAAATTGGTGAATTTTTGTGTAGCCATTTTAATATTGAAGGTGGAAGAAAATATGCAACATATTCAACATATTATGCTTTATTATTTCAAGAAAGGTAAAAAAACACTGAAATGCAAAAAAAAAACCCAAACAAACAAAAAGATTTTTGCAGTGTATGGAGAAGGTGCTGTGACTGATGGAATGTGTCAAAAGTGGTTTGCAAATTTCGTGCTGGAGATTTCTCACTGGACAATGGTCCATGGGTAGGTAGACCAGTTAAAGTTGATAATGATCAAATCAAGATATTAATTGAGAATAATCAATGTTATACCATGTGGGGAGATAGCTGATATACTCAAAATATCTGAATCCATAATGTTATTGGTGAAAATGAAAAATGTGTCCTTTATTTTATGGAAAACCTAAACAGACTTTTTGGCCAACACAATATACAGGATCCAGCAGAAGTAAGGCCTGCTTGAGTGTGGTTGATAAGGTAATAATATAAATGTAATAATTTACAATTTTAATTTGAACACTTCACCTAAAATGTCCTATGGTGTGCTTGAGCATGATATTGTAATGTTAGAGAAATACATGCTTATGATTTGTAATAAAATATTTTGTAATTAAAAAAAAGCATTATTTGTGCCAGACCCTGTATGTTTTGAAGTGAAAATTGGGGAATAGTGGAACAGGCAAATGTCTGTATTATTCCAGCATTATTTGTTTTCAAGTTATGGTCAACAGTAGAGAGAGAAAAATTTAGGAGAATACTCAATTATGCTGCAGTTAGTCATTATGTATCAAAAGACCAAATATAGCTACATATTCAATTTATTGTTATACATAAGCAACAAGTTCTGTTCAAATTTAGATTTAGGAGCAACACGCATGTGTCAGAGATCTAGTTGCATTTCCGACATATATTCTTCTCTTTATTAAAACAAGAGCTTGGTTACGATTCACAGCCTTGCTTGGAGCTTGAAGTGGCTTTGGGAGTCAACTTCAGTCAATGAATTAGATCCACAGATGGCGGACTGAGTTGGAGAAAACTTGGTGAAGCTGTCATTCCAGCCCAGCATGTATCCCTTCCTGATGGATTCATTTTTTCAGTATTAAACATTTGAGATTTTACTATGTGTTAAGAACCATCTTTTTTGTTTTATGTGTATTATCAGATTAAATCCTCCTGATGGTTCTTTGAGATGAGTACTGCAGCCACCTCCATTTTAATGACTCTGTAAAGCTGGGTTTTTGAGCAAGATAACTAGTGATAAGGTGTAGATTTGAACCCAGGCTGAGGCTATTAATGTAATTGTGTTCAATATGCTTTTAAGATGTTGTTACACAGACTAATGACATTACGACCAGATATTTGTGCTTTCTTCAACCTGTTTACGAGAAGTTTTCAGTGATGGGTTTGTGTCCTTTGGTGTTTAGTCACCATTCTGATTTTCCTCTTAAAAAGACCAATGTTGCTTTTGTTTAATTTATTCCTCATGTTTCTACCATTTCCTTCGGTGTGTTTCTGGGTGATCATTGAACAAATCACTGTGGTGCCTTGGCAGTGGATGAGGTTTTGAGATGATGCCATAAAGACGTGGGTGTGGTGTGACGGGGCGAGGAGGATAAATGGCAATGGCGATGAACGTATTACGGCTCTAGGTACCTATGCCTTTATAGTTGAGGACCGCTGTATCATTCCATTCCTTATCAGAAAAAAAATATGTTTTTCATGACTTTCGATCTCATCAAGTAAATAGAATGAGTAAAATTTATTGACTTCAGAGACTGTGGGTTTCTGGGTTCATGAGATTGTTGTCTCATGACACTGCCCTTGGCAGACCCTTCTCTGTACACCATGTGGCATGGGCGGCTCTGGCTACAGAAGCGGCCATCACCAAACTGACAGTCATGAGGAAGAAAAGAGCACTCATTCTCGATTTATCGCATTATTGACCGGAGAAGGTGTATTATATTTAACATTTATTCTGCATAAGGAAACATTTATTTACTGGTATATTTATTTATTATGTATATTTGTGAATTCCAAATTGATATATACTCATGTATATATTCTTATTGTAAAACCCATAAAACTTTACTGTGGTTAATTATTGCATTAGATACTTTATATGCACATAAAACACCATTGAGAAGTTATATTGAGGAAGTTATAGCCACTTTACCTGAAAAATAATCATATGATGCCTATACATTGTACCTAAACGATACACTATGAAAATGATGATATGTTTGGTAACAGCCACAGTGTGAGACTCTTGCACGTCTACCCCTGAAATTCACCACAATGCTAACGTGCTTCTCATATCTTCTTGGCCATTGGTTAAGAGCATGACTAGCTTTGTGTGAATCTTAGTTTCACTGTGTAGTTGATGGGTCATGTGGAGTAAGTTATTTACTCCTGTTTCCTTATCAGGAAAATGGGGATGGTAATAATCGCACTATCTCGATGGAACTGTTCTAAGAAATCACCGATGTCACATTTACCAGATTTAGATTATGAAAACATATAAAAAATTACCTGTTACCAGTAAGCAGTAATAGCAGCAGCAATATTTAAGTGAAATAGTATAGATTCTGAAGATAATTAAAAGGAAGTAACAATAAATTTTAAAAATCAATTTTTTTAAGTAGAGTGTATATTTTTACATCCTGGCAAATCATGTCTAACGTATTTGGTTTTAACTATTTTAGGAATTGGTCATGCACGATTTCGTTATTCAAAACAAAGTAGAAATTCCAAAAGCAATAAACTTTCCAGTAATAGAGGTCAGTTGTCTAGGACTCTGGTGCGGTCTTTACTTCCTAGTCTCTACTGGGGTAGGAATGTCAAGAAAGGCTCTCTAAAATCACCGCATGATCTGTCAGGCAATCACAGTAATACCAGAAAATACTGCACCGAATAACAGTTGTGAACAAGGTACATGGTATGGTGATTTATCACTGAAACAATATTAACTCAGGAAAACTTTGAAACTGAGACTTAAGTGTAATATACTACTACACAGTTATATTTATGAATGAGATTTTTCTAAGGCAACATGAAGAATTTGGTACAAAATGTCTTGGTTTGTGTGGACTTACAATAAATTATTGCCTTCTCTGTAACACAAAACCATTTTCCATCTTGGAATGTTTTTCATACAGAACAGCATTTCTCTTAAAAAACTCAAAGAATTTGATTGCTGCAATAAGTAATGAGTTTGATTTCCACAAAACTAATGAATTGCTTGTTTATATCTTTCTGATTGGTGAGACACTAAAATGGACTTAGCAATAATTGCATGATGAAGCCAAGAATGTAATGTCAGAACCAGAAATAAAAACACACCTTTTTTTCAGAGAGCAATTTCCATATGATGATTAAATAAAGCAGATGTGTTGAGGGACCCTCATCTCCATGTAGCAAAAAGTGGAAAAATGGGGGCTTAGATTAACCTATATTACAGCCAGTAGCCCCAATATCTGCCAAAAAGTTATGACCAAAGCAAAACCTATCATTCAGCATGTGTACAGACTGGGGCCAAAGTAATACAATAATTGATAAATAATAATACAAGAATAAACACTGTTTTGCATACTCACAACTGTAAAACTACTTTTGTCTTGCTCTGTATACTCACTCCACCTAATAAAAGGAGAAAGAAGAAATTTCTATAGATGATGGTAATAGACAGTGAACTTGAAATGACTACTAGGCCACATGCAAATGGAAAATGTCAGAAGATTGTTTTGTATACAAAATAAATTCTAAAACTCATTCAAATATTCACAGTCTAAACTTGATTCAAGCGCAGTATATTCAAACACACTTGATTCATAAGCAGTATAGTCTCCCTTTGATTATATAAAACAAATAACATATTTGATCTCTACCTTGCATTAAAAATTATTAAAAATTATATATAACTAATTGTAATAAAATGTACATGCATGTATCCCCAAATTAAGAATGATTTATTATAACTTCTAAGTCTTATTCATGACAAATATTATAGACAGTTAAGAGAATTATGTAAGAATATCTAACTTCAGTTTTAGTGAAGAAATAAAATTCTAGGTCATTAAGCACCAAACTTCACAGACACTAAGATTCTCAGAATAAGTTTGGGTGCTATCTTCAGAAGAAATGAAAAAAGGAATACAGCAAAATTAAAATGAGATGTCATAATACAGGTATAGGAATGAGTATATTAGAAATTTTCTTTTTTAAATTAAGTATATTTTATTGAGTATGCTGTTACATCTGTCTTGTTTTTCCCCTTTGCCCCCTCCATCTGGTACCCCATTCCCTCCAGGAATCCCTCCCTTAGTTCATGTCCATGGATCATACTTATGAGTTTTTTTGCTCCTCCATTTCCAACTATTCTTAACATCCCCCTGTCTATTTTGTACCTACCAATTATGCCTATTATTTTCTGTACCTTTCACCCATTTGCCCTCTTTTCCATCCCCGCTGATAACCCTCCCTGTGATCTTCATTTCTATGGTTCTGTTTCCATTCTTTTTCTGTTCTAGTTTTTTGCTTCATTTGTTTTTGTCTTTTTAGATTCCATTGTTAATAGTTGTGAGTTTGTCATCATTTTACTGTCCCAAACAAGATGGACCCAAAGAGGACTGCACTAAGATACATCATAATTAAAATGCCAATGTTTAAAGATAAAGAGGGAATCTTAAAGGCAGCAAGAGAAAAAAAAGAGAGTTACCTACAAAGGAGTTCCCACATGACTATCAGCTGATTTCTCAAAAGAAACCTTGCAGAGAAGAAAGGACTGGCACGAAGTATTCAAAGAGATGAAAAGCAAGGTCCTACATCCAAGAGTACTCTATCTAGCAAAGCTATCATTTAGAATTGAAGGGCCAGTAAAGTGCATCCCAGACAAGATAAAGCTAAAGGAGTTCAGCATTACCAAGCCTTTATTATATGAAATATTAAAGGAACTTATCTAAGAAAAAGAAAAAGAAACTCAATCTCCAGCTTAGTAAGCTTTTTTACTTTGCCTATTTTATTTTGCACAAATTTTACTATTTTGATGAAACAATTTTATATTTATGAAGTAGAAAGTTAGAATACTAACATAGAATATAATTTTGCTTTATCTGAGCTTTCCTTCCTTCCTTCCTTCCTTCCTTCCTCCCTTCCCTCCTTCCCTCCTTTTCTTCTTTTCTCTTCTGGTCAGATTCTTAATACCTCTAGATTAATATACATATATTTTGCTTTTGCTGTGCACCTTAATACAGCTTAGGGTTAACTAGGTACTAAATAGTGATATCACAAAACTTATTCAAAATAACATTACCAAGAGGTAATTTACAATTAAAACTTAAAATTTGTATAGTATACATTTTGACAAAATACTATATTGCCTCTGTGAATAAAAACATTTGCAAACGATGTTTCTAACTTTACCACAAATTTCTATGTAGGACTTCCGCCAAGATGGAGGATTAAGGTGGATGTGCCTGCCTCCTCTCACAACCAAGTTTAAGGACAACTAAATATTAGCATCAGAAAACACAACCAGAACACGGAAAACTGAACTTTTCGGAAGTCCGCAAACAACAAATTCTTCGGCCCGGCCGGTAAGGGGCGAAACCGGCGGCGGGTGAGGAGTTACAAAGGAGAACTCGATCGACCAGACGCGTGACTTTTCGGAAGCCCGCAAACAACAAATTCTTCGGCCCGGCCGGTAAGGGGCGAAACCGGCGGCGGGTTGAGGAGTTACAAAGGAGAACTTGATCGACCCGGGCGCGGGCGCGGAATCCAGTCGCGCGAATCCAGTCGCAGGGGTTCCAAACCCAGGATTGGACCTAGTGAGCAGCCCACCGGGTGAGCGACTACAGAGGAGTCAGTGGGGAGGCGGTGGCAGCGAGTTGACTGTGGGTGCCCGGTTACGCGCGGGTGAGGGAGTGAGCGGGGGGACCAGCGGCGGCGGCGCCATTTTCCCCGCTCTGACCACGCCCCCACATACAGCGTCACAACCCAGCGACCTGGGACTCCAAGGCGCCGCTTCTCTCACTTAAAGGGCCAGAACAGACCAAAAATGTCGCAGGGGGACCTCAAAGTCCCGGAGATAAATCTAAGTGACGAAGAAATAGCAAATCTCTCAGACGCACAGTTTAAAACACTGGTCGTCAGCTTCCTCATAGATCTGGTGGACTATAGCCACAAATTAGAGAAACATATGAAGGCTAAATTAAGGGAAATGAATGGAATTCCACAGGAAACCCATAGAGATGAAAAAAAAACTGGGACTCAACTCAATGGAGTGAACCAGCAGGAAGAAAAAAATGATCAATCAGAAAGGAATGAAGAAATAAGAATTCAGAAAAATGAGGAGAAGCTTAGGAACTTCCAGGACATCTATAAACGCTCCAATATCCGAATTATAGGGGTACCAGAAGGGGGAAAGACACAACCACCAGTGGAAAAACTATTTGAACAAATAATAAAAGAAAATTTCCCCAATCTGGCAAAGGAAACAGACTTCCAAGAAATCCAAGAAGCCCAGAGAGTACCAAAAAAGTTGGACTCAAGAAGGAACACACCAAGGCATATCATAATTACATTAGCCAAAATTAAAACGAAGGAGAGAATCCTGGAAGCAGCAAGAGCTAAGGGGACAATCACCTACAAAGGAGTCCCCATCAGGCTGTCAGCAGATTTCTCAAAAGAGACCTTACAGGCAAGAAGGGGCTGGAAAGAAATATTCCAAGTCATGAAAACTAAAGACCTACAACCAAGATTGCTCTACCCAGCAAAACTTTCATTTAGAACGGAAGGACAGATAAGGTGCTTCTCAGATAAGACCAAATTCAAGGAGTTCATCATCACCAAGCCCTTATTATATGAAATGTTAAAGGGACTTATCTAAGAAAAAGAAGTTAAAGAAACATGAACAGTGAAAGGACAACAAGCTCACAGTTATCAACAACCACACCTAAAACGAAAGCAAACTAAAAGGACAGCTAGATTAGGAGTGGAAACATAGAAATGAAGATCTCAAGTAGGGTTAGCAACAGGGGAGTGGGAGGAGAAGACGGGGAGAGAAGGTACAGAAAACAAGTAGCATAGACAGTAGATAGAAAATAGATGGGGGGGGGCAAGAATAGTATGGGAAATACAGAACCAAAAGGACTTGAGACACATGGACATAAGCTAAAGGGGGGGTAATGGGGGGGTTGGGGGGGCAGGGTGGAGGGGAATGAAGGGGGGAATAGAACAACTGTAACAGCATAAACAATTCAAAAAAATAAATAAATTTATTTAATAAAAAAAAAGTTAAAAAAAAAAACAACAAATTTCTATGTAACTGAAACCAAATACATTCAGCTTCCTAGAGGGTAATTTTTAATAGTGAATTTGTAAAGATATATTATTAAAATATAGCTGAATGTAATTCCTGGGTTTTAGATCTCGAATATACTAGTATAAACAATTCCTGCAGAACTTAGACATTACTCTATCTCAGTATTTTAAATAATTAAAATATTTAGATAAAAAGGGTAAATCCTCATTTAGTTTTACCTTAAGCTTGGAATTATAATATCCCACTCAGCTAATGAGATGAGTGGGGATAATGCATAATGCATTTTACACCATGGATTTTAATATTTACACCATGGACACTAGGGTACATACACACAAAAACATAAACTACTTTTTTTAGATAGCTACAATAATGACTTTTTTTACATTTAAAAAATTCTCACTTTTCTTACAGACTTTCAGTTTGTGTACTGCACAAATGTTCTTATCATTTCACATGGAATGTGTAGTACTACTAAATGAGAGATGAGATTGTGATGATAGTTAGGAGGTGACCCAATTATGTCTAATTAGCAGAGTTTCTTATTTTAAAGCTCATCCTTCTCTTCCATTTCTCCTGCAATTTCCCCAGAGATTTCACTTCAGCATCTAAAAGATTTGAAGGAGCTAAACTCCTCCCTCTCCTTTAATTCTCATCAAGAATTTTATTTTTTAATGCAGCCAAGGAAATAAAAACTCCTACCCACTCTCTCAAATGTGTGTCCCTTAGGCAAGCCTTTTAATGAAATCCAGGTTATATTTAAAGTCACAGTAGTGATGTACTTATTTTTAAAAGGAAGTTATATTAGTATACACTTAGCTATAATTATGTGGCTAAGACATGAAGACAAGAGGCATAAGAGTTTTCTTTAATATTAAAGTGCTACCATGTGGCAAGAGGGATTAAAACAATCTTGAGCTGCCAAACAGAGAATGAATTAAGACAGTGGATGATATACCCAAAGCCTATACAAGGAAGACATTCTCTTAGTTAGAATTGTTCTTGACCAAACAAACAGTTGCTAATTTATTGGCTAATTTCTAGAAAGATGCACAAGAAAGAAAATGAATTGAATGATCTCTAAACTTACTTTACATCTGATATCCTGGTGATTAAGCCTTGAGTGAGCTAAAGGAGAGTCTTAAATTTTTGCTATATTTTATTAATACTTACCATCTGATGATATAGGTTGTTAAACTAAAACTCCACACCAGGAAAAATATTAGACATACCCTCTTATAAAATTGGCTCTTTTGAAATAGCTAATCTCAATTTCACTTTATGTTGCTGACTGGTTTTACAGTATTTTCTTCTGACAATAAGCAGAAGATACCTTTGAGCATACCATCAGGAAAGCCTTCATAAAGGAGCTGAGATATATTATATGTTGATAATAAATTATACATATTAGTCTAGAATACATAAAACAAAATCCAATTTAATAAACAACTAAGATTTATACTGTGTAACAACTAAAAAAATAAGGAAAAAGATAAAAGTGTGGAGAAATACTCTGCTTTTCATCTAGGTATATTGAGAGACTAAATATCACAGAAGTAACAGCCCCCAAATTCACCTTATTTAGTTAAATTTTATTTCTCGAATTTGCTCTACTTAAAGTTCAACATGCTTTGTATTTGTTTGTCTTAAATTTAAAAAAAAGAAAATACTGTAAAGTATTTTTATAAATCTTGATTTCAAATTCCAGAAGCAGGCCTAGAAAAGTACGTACTGGATAACGGACTATCAGATAAATGATTTTTTTCTGTCTCTTTTTGTTAATGGATCACAAGAAATGTTACCAACAGGAACATCTTCAAATACATGCAAATAAGCGTACACCAAAAGTAAGCAGTTTCCTTTGGCACTTTTTCGATTAGACAAATTGGACTATCCTGTATCATCACTCACTATTACACCAGATCAGACAATTTAATTCTTCCTATGACTTTATTTCTTCATTTGCAAATCAACAGGGTTTTTTAAAGTATAATCTTTACCTATTAATCTTAAGGGTCTGCTTGCTGAACTAGAATTTCATTAACAATTCCAAAATATGAAAAGAAAGATTAAGGTAGGATACAAGCCAATTGGGATTTCTCTTCATCCTGTAATTATTTGAAGGCTTCAGTAATAAGAGTAAATTATTAGTTATATTGTGGAACTCAGTGCTGTGAATGTATGGAAGTATGGTACAAATAATTCTGGATAGAAGAAAAATAGTCTTCTATCCAGTCTTGGCTATAAAACAACTAATCATTGAACCTTAGAAATTCGCTTTACTTAGCTATTAAATCTCACCCTCTGTAAATGAGTTATTTTTTAGGTACATTGTTTTCAAAGAGTTTTGTTCATAAAATTCTGTGGTGGCCATGAAGGTGCACCACCCAGGTATCCCTTCAAGAAAAAAAATTTCTCCAAAGACTGTAGTTAGCTGACAGCTCCCAGCTGCTGCACCTTTAAAATCTGATGTGGTGTTTATATCAAAGCCACTTTCTTCTGGGATCTACTCCCACAGACAGAACAGTGGGAACACAAGAACTGGATCATTTGTGTCCAGTGAAGGTAATTTCCTCTATCAGGTAATCTTGCTCAGCTTCTCCATCAGGCTAATGGGAGTTTCTCAGAGCAGCAGTGTTATTTGAGGCTTTATTTATTACTCGACCCTTTCCCCTTAGCTTTCTTCACAGGTGTTGGATCAACATTATAGTCTGGTGCTCACCTATGTAGGAGCCATGAGAACATGCTTCACAGAGCTCCAACTACAGACAGAATTAGTTGACCAAGGGCCCTATCTGCTATGCTCTAGCATCCTTTGCCAAGTTTGCAAGACGGTTACGCTTCCCAGGGGATGCTGCCCACCAGTGACTGAGGGGTGTTAAGGCAGGCCTATTCTTGGTAGATTTAGGATTCCTTAAAGGCTAAGACTTACATCATTGTCTGATGACTGCCCCTGCCTTATCCAAACACTTGACCATTTTTTTCCACACAGGCATTTTCTTATAAATCCTGATATTTTAAATTTTATCTTGCACCTGCTTCTCTGAGGATTCAGATATCACACTCAGTCTCTTCCTGCTCCTTCTCACCTTTATGCTTCATGGTATTTTCCCCAATCAATATCTTACAATCTTAGTTTCATATCGACCTATGCTTTCTAGAACTATAAAGTTGACAGAAATTCTTTCGTTAAATAAAATTCAACAAGTAAGCCCAATATTAGAAATAATAAAATGGTCTCTTCTGGCTGAGGCAAGATCTGGGGGTTAAGAGTTCCTTATTCACAGCCACTTTCAGCCCATCTTCCCCTCCAGTAAAAGCTTCTAAAACATCTTTGAAAAATGTTTTAGGTTATAGAAAAGTTTGGCATTTCCTGAATAAGATGTCTTAACACATTAAATACTATCATTTTGTAACACCTAAATGTCTTAATTGAAATCTATGTAAAGCCTTTATAGTGATCCCCCAAATCTGAAATTTTACCACCAGAGTCAGGCTGTGGAAGAGGTCTCCCCTGATTGCGGACACAGAAGTCAGAGTGCCAGATGTAGTACAACCTTTTTCTAGGACACTGGTCAGGTTGAGAGAGGCAGAGGTGAGTGCAAAGATGGTGTTCACTGGCCTCTGTTTTTTGAGAGCAGTGCCACCCTTTTTTGAAATGTTTAATCTATTTAATTTATTTTTATTCAATTTATTGGGGTGACATTAGTTAATAAAAATATGTAGGTTTCCAGTGTATAACCCTATGATACACCATCAATAGATTGAATTGTATGCCCACCACTAAAACTCAATTTTTCCTGTCAATATATATTTGACTCCTTTTACTGCTTCCCCCAAAGCCCCCTTTCTCTTGTCTGTATCTATGAGTTTTTACTTGTTTGTTTTGAGTTTGTTCACTTGTTGCTTTCAGTTTTATATATTCCATATATGAGTAAAATCACATGGTTCTTAGCTTTTTTTCTCTAACTTATTTTGCTTAGCATGATATTCTCAAGATTCATTCATCTTGTCACAAATGGCAGTATTTTATCTTTTCTTATGGTTAAGTAGTATTCTATCATATCTATATATACCTATATATCTATATAAGTATACAGATATAGATATGTTGAGGGTATGTGTGCATACATATATAACACAGCTTCTTTTTCCAGTCCTCTATCAAAGGACACTGGTTGTTTTCATGCCTTAGCCACTGTGCAGAACCATAGGGGTGCATATATTTGTGAATAAGTGTTTTCAAATTTGGGGGGTAGGTACCCAGAAGAGGACTTCTGGGTCATAATAACTCTATTCTTAATTTTTTCAGAAGTCTCCATACTGTTTTCCACAGTAGCTGTACCAGTTCACATTCCCACCAGCAGTGAGTAAGAGTTCGTTTTCCTCCACAACCTCTCCAACAACCCAACACTTCTTACTGCCTTGTTGATAATAGCCATTCTAACACGTGTCAGAAAAATCATTGTAGTTTTGATTTGCATTTTTAGTTTGTTATATGTAGTCGCATTCATTTACTTTTGCTATTACTCCCCTTGTCTTTGGGATCATATTCACAAATTTCTCTCTAAGGCAAAGATCTGTAAGTTTAACACTTATGTTTATGTCTATGCAAATTACTGTTTTGGGTCTTCTGTTTAGGTATTTGATCTATTTTGAGTTAATTTGTACATGGGGACAAACAATAGTCTAGTTTCATTCTTTTGCATGTGGCCTTACAATTTTTCCAGCACCATTTTTGAAGAGGCATAACCTCAGGGAGAAGCTCTGGGTTTTCTGTCACCTCCCAGTTGTGGGTCACTATGTTGAAAGTGGGTTTATGGTGAGATTGTGTTTCTGCATGTCTACAGGATTTGTTTCCCAATTTGCAGTAGTCTTTGCTCAGCCAGCATTTAGATTTTTTTCAGAGGAAATTGTGCCATGTGTAGCTGTAGACTTTGTATGCCCACGATTGGCGAGTTCAGGGTCTTCTTCATTGCCATCTTGAACCAGAACCTACCTTTCTCTTCTAATTGAGAATTGTCAATTTGATTTAATCTCTTAAGTCTTTATTAGACTCTTGCAGTCTCCTGACCCTACTTGTTTTTTGTCTCTACCTGTGGCTTTGGATATCAGGAAGATTTTTGAAAAATTATATGAGAGACAGAGAAGGACAAAAGAAAAATTTATATGACTTTATTTTAAAAATTATTCATCTGTAGTTGTAGACAAATGCTTTTGGTAACTTGAAGGGAACTGAATACAAATTAACTTTTTTATTTTGGAAAATAAAAATTTTCCAAAGTATATCCATTAAAAAATGTTATATTCAGTATCTAAAGTAATTCTTACTGGTTAATATGTACCTGAGCTCTCTCTTACACTAATTCCAATGATAAGAAAAATTAAAAATTTTTATTTGCTCATCTGCTGTTGTGATGTACAGGGGCATAGGGACTGGGGGTTGAGGCTGAGGGAAGGCTGGAGGAAAAAGGAAAGAAATATTTCTAAAATAAGCCAGTGAAAATGACAATGTAGTGTAAAATAGCACAGCAAATAGATTGGAGTGGCTATATTATAGTTTCTAAAAAAGAACTGTCTGTTACAATCATTAGGAATTTTAATTTAAAAAAATAGCAAAATAATACAGCCTGATACCTGTGGGTGTCAAATTTTCAGATTCCTTGAATAACAAGGATCAAATTTGAAGTCGAATTGATGTAACTGACCCATGAAGCTTTTGATTAGTTTCCTTTTCAGTTTCATCTGGAATGCTAATTGCTCAACCCCATTCACTATTGTGAGCATTGAAAGGGCTGTTTGTTCACATTATTCTGACATATCATCACTTTGGGGGGTTCATTAGAAACATAAACACGGCTTCTACCTGTGAGTTATAGTCAACTCAGCAGGCATTTAAAACATTAAAGGTATGTGTTCCTCTTCAAAAGAGAAGCTGTGCAAGCAGTAACTTTTTATGTCTAGAGTAAATAGGAATTATTATGTCTTTTGTGGTAGTCAATTAGTCACTTGGAGTTTGCTTAGCATGTGATCCTGGCTGAATTAGAGAGTTTATTTATGCTATTCATTAGTTTTTGCTAATTCAACTTTGAATAGTTAATATGCATGAACTTCTTAAGTTGGCTTTCATTTTGGCTAAGTCTGGAAAATGTTTATATTTCATTGCCTCTCTCCTACTTCCTCTAGTCTTTTCGGACTAAAGGCTGTCTTCTCTGATCAGAGGTTAACTTCCTTTCTCTATCATTAATTTGTCACTTTCCACCTTGCACTGTAATTTTCCTTCCTATGCATGTATTATCTCTACAAATATATTTTAAGCTACCTGGAACTGAGGCATTATCTGAAATCTCTATGTTCCCTGCTTCTTCAACAGTCTTCTATTAGTTCATTCTTGGTAAATTTCTGCAACATGAATTATTCTCAGAACATAACCTGATTTTCATATAAATATCTCACTCTGTATTTTAACTTGTGACACTCTGATAAAGCAAATAAGATACTAAATACAAATGAATATTCCCCTCATATTTTTTTCATCTTAGACCATAATTTGCAAGTCAAATACTGAAAATACTAGAGATGAAAGTTAGTTATGTGTAATTTTTCCAAATAAGTGCATTACATGTATAGGAAAAATTATTTATCATCCAGATGAAAATCTACATGGCATTCAGTCTAACTGCAGTATCACACTCTCTGGATGAATCATCAGGTTCTTCAATTGTAAAACTAAAAGATCTGGAATATCAAGAGGTATGAGTACCAAAAGCTCCTGAGATTTAACATCTTTAAAAAATTATTTCTTGTGATCTTCTGCCATATTGCTTGACATTCAGCCAATATTTATTGAATATGTACTATAAATTAGTAATTTTATAAGTATGTAGGGTACCACAGTGAAAAATAAAAGTTCTTTAAATTAGTGTTTATGTGCCTGTGTGTTTGTGTGTGAAAGCAGGAATGGAAAAATGAATATGTAAAATGTCAAATTGGCATTAATTTTCACCCTGGATAGAGAAGGACTCTATGATGTGGTTTCATTAGAAAAGAGGTGATCCCTTTGCTTATTCAAGGGACCAAAGTAGAGTTAATACTATGTAAGCAAGAGGAAATGCGGCAGAAAACTCCCCCTTGCCTGGAGAGGTGGCCAGGTGTCTGATTGTAGGATCTTGCAGGACACAGAGGATTTTAAATTCTGAGTATGATGATAAGCCTTTGAAAGGTGGGAGTCAGTTGAGATATGATCTGACTTCAGCAATTTACATACTACCTTATTTTGGACCATAAGACGCACCTAGGTTTTAGAGGAGGAAAACAAACTTTGAAGCAAAAAACATGGTAAAATATTTAATAACATAAATAACACAGTATTTCACCAATGTAAATGTAAACAGAACTCAACAGAGGCATTAACAACCATTATTCCTCTTGGCAGGGGGTGGGGGTGGGGTGGGAAGTGCATCTTACAGTCCAAAAAATACAGTAGTTAAAAGAGACAGAATTACTGAACTGATAAAATGTGATTTATAATGTGAGTTAGAATCAACTTAACAACTATTTAAAACATTAAATATATGCGCTTTTTTCAAAATTTTATATATGTAATTGTCATATCAAGGACTTTGAGTCTTAGAGATTAACCCCCAAATACAAAGAGCATTGATTTGTTAGTTTTTTAAATTTTTTGTTTATATTTAATTATTGTTCAAGTACAGTTTTCTGTCTTTTACTCCCATCCCAGCCTACCCCCCAGCCCTCCCCACCTCCCTCCCATTTCCACCCCCCTTAGTTGTTGTCCATGTGTCCTTTACACTTGTTCCTGCAAACCCTTCCCCTTTTCCCCTGAAATTCCCTCCCCTCTCCCTCTGGACACTGTCAGCCTGTTCTCTATTTCAGTGTCTTTGGTTATATTTTGCTTGTTTGTTTGTTTTGTGGTTTAGGTTCCTGTTAAAGGCGAGATCATATGGTATCTGTCTTTCATTGCCTGGCTTATTTCACTCAGCATAATGCTTTCCAGTTCCATCTATGCTGTTGCAAAGGATGGGAGCTCCTTCTTTTTTTTTTCTGCTGCACAGAATTCCATTGTGTAAATGTACCACAGTTTTTGGATCCATTCATTTACTGATGGGCACCTAGGTTGCTTCCAACTCTTGGCTATTGTAAATTGTGCTATTTTGAACATTGGGGTGTGTAGGTTCTTTTGGATTGGTGTTTTAGGGTTCTTAGGATATAATTCCAGAAGTGGAATTGCTGGGTCAAAAGGCAGGTCCATTTTTAGTTTTCTGAGAAAATTCCATACTGTTTTCCACAGTGGTTGTACCAGTCTGCAATCCCACCAACAGTGGATTAGGGACCCCTTTTCCCCACAACCTCCCCAACATTTGTTGTTTGTTTCTTTGTTTATGATAGCCATTCTGACTGGTGTAATGTGGTATCTCATTGTGGCTTTAATTTGCATCTCTCTGATAGCTAGTGATATTGAGCATCTTTTCATGTGTCTCTGTATATTCTGTATGTCCTCCTTGAAGAAATGTCTGTTCAAGACCTTTGCCCACTTTTTAATTGGGTTGCTTGTCTTCTTAGAGTGGAGTCGTATAAGTTTTGTATATTTTGGAGATTAAACCCTTGTCTGAGGTATCACTGGCAAATATGTTTTCCCATACAATTGGTTCTCTTTATTTTAATACTGTTTTCTTTAGCTGTGCAAAAGCTTTTAATTTTGATTTGTTAGTTTTTGCTGTTGTCTTCAAGTGATGGAGACTTTGGAGCTGAGTACCGTGAAACTTCCAAAGGATTTGGAGGTGGCAAGACCAAGCCAAGTGGTGCTGCTCATGACTGCTTAGCATTTTAAGTGATTTGGGAGCTCTGTTTGATGCATTCCCATGACATAATGCAGCTATATTTTCACAGGCAACTTTCTTAGGTTTCTTGTTTTCAACCAAAAGTTCTGACAATGAGACACTCTCCACACTTAAGAGTCATTACTTCCAAATGCAACTTCTACTATCAAATAAATATAAATAAAATTGGCCTTTTGGAACTAGTTGCCCTGTCCTCAAACAGTAAGCAAAGAAACAGGGGCCTGATCCTCTGGATGTGGAGCTTTTCCCAGTGATGTGGGACAACATTTTCAGCAAGGCATCCACCTCAAAACTCTGTTCTCCAGTTCCAATGGCAGAGATTGGAACAAGTAGCAAAGGACACAGAACAGAGAGCAGAGAATCCTGCCACTCTTGGCTAAAGGCAAAATGGAGAGTCTTGGGAGACAAGATAAGAACCAAAGTAATGAACAGCAGCATTCATTCACCCACTCATTCAGTAAGTATTTATTGCCTACACCATATGTGTAGGCATCTGGAGATACTGTGAGAACAGTATGACCAAGACAGAGTCATGGTCATTTATGCACCCACATTCTATGGTGATTTTCTTACCCTTTTCTCCACCCAAACTAAAATCTTAGAAGATAAAAGGCCTTCATGATGGGGTCAGTGGTTTGTTCAGAAAGAGGGTATAAATCTGAGAATCAGAAAGCTGTCTTGTATGCTTTTTCAAAGGAGGGGAAAGCAAAACCCTTTGTGACCAACTTAGCCCAACAGCTGCTACTTTTTTTAGCTGTATGTTTGAACTACCTGGGAAGCTTTGAAACAAATGCAAAAGCAGAGGCCAGTGAAATCAGCATCACTGGGATGGATAGGGTGTGGGCACCAATGGTTTTTATAGCTCCCCAGATGATGTCAATGGGCATCCAAAGCTGCCAACCACTGCAGTCACTTGATATGCATCTTGTGTTCTCCTAGGTATTTTTGTGGGCAAGTTTATACTCCAGAGCATATGTTTACATGTGTACTTGTATGTGTGTATATACATATATTTGTGCCTGTATTATATGGGGAAGTTATTATGTGAAAGCAGTAGGGTTTATCTCACTGGAAATATATTTGGGAGATTTTTGTCTTAATAAGTATATCCAAGCTCCTCTACAGGCTGTGGCAATGTAGTGTAGTTGAAAAATCATGTTTGATGTCACTGAGGAGAATAATCCACCTGAATCTACATAAACTCTACAATAATAAAAAAAGTCCCAGTATCCTTTTCTGACTAGAAGTTACTTTCCATGCATTAAACCCATGATGGTACTACTCCAATTTATTTTTCTATGAAAAACAGTACAACCTCTCAAAAGTTAGATTTTATTTGTCTTTTATTTTTCAATTATAGTGTATATTCAATATTACTTTGTATTAGTTTCAAGGGTACAGCATAGTGGTTAGACAATTACATACTTTCCAAAGTGTTCCCACCCCCAATATTCCTAGTACCCACCTGGCATCATATATGATCATTACATTATTACTGACTGTATTCCCTAAACACTTCATCTTTAAATAACATGAAGCTTTTTTTTTTACCATGCTTCCTTTTCAACTATCAGATGTTGATGTTACTATTTCTTATCAAGTAAATGTGTTGTTTGCTATAGTACTTGTTTATTGAAAGCCTTTATCTTGCCAATGATTTCTAAAACTAAATGGTGTATACAAGTCGCACTAACACCAACCCCGGAACCAAACTGCCATGCCTCCCTTTGTCCCTTCTTGTAGAGTGGATGGAAATTTCTGGATAAGTCTCCATGGCTCTCTGTGCCTCATCTTCTGCTGAACTGTGGTGCAACAACTGCTTCAGTGTCTCCCAACTCACAGGAGTGGCTACAAACCCTGACAAACAAAGGAAAGCAGCTTCTTCGGGAGCCTAAAGCACAGGTAGTCTCATAAAAAAACAGACCACACAGCTCACTCATGTCCTCTGCCTTCAGGGAAATGTACATTCCTTAGTGTGAGGAGAGAACCGAATCGACATTAAGCTACTGCTGTGTAAATAAATCATATGATGCCAGTCATTAAGAAACTTGAATATAAGAGTGTGGCCTCATACATGAAAAGATGGTTTGCTTCCAGATCAGTTGACATACATCTTTAAACCCTTCTATGATGCAAACAGAACTAAGCAATTTCATTCTCCGCCTCTCTCTTCACCCTTCCAGGAGGATTCCAGCTGTGATCTGTCAGATTTTATGATGTTAATATCAGATCTAGAGTGCTTATGCTACTTATTCTCCTGAAACATGCCAGAATTTGATCATACAATAATATTTTGCTCCTATTGAAGTGATTTTAAAAACAGATTCTATCACATTGTTTTTAAGTGCTTATCGCTTTTTTATTTATTTTGTAACAAAACATGGGGCTTATTATACTGGTACAATGATACTTTGGGGTGCATGACAAATACTTCTTCAGCAGTTTATAAACATGAATAAACATTACAGAGGTTTGTGGCTGAAAACTCAATGCCTGTTGCTCTTGGCTTCTTGATCTTTTTGCATTTGTGTGGCAGAAAGAGTTTTCCATCGACCTGTTGCTGCTTCTGCTACCACTGCCAGATACAGCAAAGCTAAGACGTGTTGCTATGAGTTACGTCCCAGTAGTTTTTGTTAGTGTTGTAACTCAGCTCCCCCATTTTAGTTCACTCAAGTAGTCTTCCTTTGTTCCACATTATCCATGGTCGTAAATATCCTGTAGAGGAGGACTGTGTACAAAAGTTACTGCTTCTGTGCTTATGACATAGGTTCCTTCTAGCAGTGAGATTATTTTTACCAGTAAACAGTTCCCAACATGCAATTATGCATGGATCATCCTGATGAAACAGTCCGTAAGTCAAACCCATTTGAGGCACATGCAACCAAATCATAATAAAAAATGGTGTCTTACTACCAAGCCTTCCCTGACCGTTCATCAGCAGGTTAGCGAGTCTGGGGATTTATTAGACTCCATAGATCGGTGCTTCCCAATTCAATGTGTGTAGAAGGCACCTGGGGACACTACTGAAATGCTTCAAAGGTTCAGTGTGGGGCCTGAGATTCTCAGTTTTCTAAGTTTCCCGGTGATACAGATGCTACTTGCACAAGGATCACGCTTTAAAGAGAAATGAACTAGGAAACTGGCTTAAAACCCAGATTTGGGGGCTCTGTGTGCCTCACTCACTAAATTGGAATTCCCATAGGAACCTTACTCTTTTTTAGTTCCTCCATTAATTCCAGTGAACAAAAAGTTATAAGCCATAAAATATGACACATAATGTGAAGGATTCAATAGGGTAGGTCAGAGTCCAATTTCTAATTAATTTTTCTAATATCTAATTGTCTCTGAAACCTTAAAGTAAGCTAATCAAGTTAAGCACTCCTGAGAATAGGCACTTAAAGTAGAAGCCTGCTTGGGAATGCAGTGCTCAATCAATATGCACCCTTCCTCTCAACTGTCTTCTCAGTCCGAAGTACAGCAAGTCCTGGACTAATGTCATTTCACTCAATGTAGTTTTGTTATAACATTGATGAGAAAATGCACCAATTCCCTGTTGTGGTGACTGTCGGTGTGGAGTTTACACATTCTCCCCACATCTGTGTGGGTTTTCTCCGGGGACTCTGGTTGCCCCCCACTCTCCTAAAAATGTGTAGGTGTGTGAGGTGAATTGCTATGTATGAATTGTCCCAGTCTAAGCGTGCGTGTGCCCCTGCTGTAAAATGTGTCCTGTCCAGGGTGGCCTCCCACCTTGCTCCCTGAGCTGCCAAGATAGGCTCTGGGCACCCAGACTTTGAACTGGAATAAGCAGGTTGGAAAAGAATTATCTACCTTGTTTTACTAATCTGTTGTAAAGGTATGTGCAGCTCACATTTTGTGTTTAATATTAGGAGTGTTTTAGGTCTTTATTTAGAAATTTGGTGATGTTTTTGTGACCAGAAATATGCCATAGGATGTTAAATCATGTTTATATTAATTAACCTATGGTAAAAGTGGTTTGTTATATGTTGTTTTGCTAAAAGTCGAAGTTTCCAGTAGCATCCTTTAGCTGTGACAACCAAAAATGTCTGTAAACATTGCCAAATGCCCCCCACCTTACCCCTGCACCAGGAAAGGAGGCAAAAAGTCATCCCCAGTTTCCCCAGCTGCCTCACTGGGGGTGCCGTGGCAGTGCTTCTGGCCCTTTGTTCCAGCACTCAGGCATTATTCTGTCATTTGGGTGCACAGTGCAAAATAATATTCAATAATTTAGGGCACATACCATGTCTTCATGGAGAATGACAAGATATCTTCTCTAAGTTGACCCTGCAGCTGCACTCCTTAAAAATCACCCTGAACTCTATTTTTCCAGAATTTTAGGGATCTGTAGGGACCAGAGAAAACACACTTAGTGGGTCTGTGGCCCTAGGGGACACATTGTGAGCCAGTGTGCCTAGGACTTTGTTTATCACTGAGTCTCAGGCACCAGTTTACAAGAGACCTGGGTTATCAGTACCAACTCAGACCCTGGGTCCTAGTTCTCAAATCCCTATTCCCCTTCCTCCCAGTATATAGCTGCCAAGTAGATGGTCATAAGTTTGTTTTGAAAAGCACTGGGTGTCACTACTGTACACACTTACAGTCCTGTTGAAGAGTCCTTCCTTATGGGGACACCAGCTGTAGGCCTGGGTCATGTCTGGAAACTGGGCCTGAGAATGTGGCATTTCATTGCCAAGGTTGCCCTCTGCTGCCCCCTTATCCACCGTTGATTTTCTTATTGTACACATTAAGCAACATTTCTCTTGGCTTCCTTACTGCCTTGTGCCCCCGCACATTGTGTCATACTTCTCTATAGTTCTCTCTGGGTCGGGATCACAGGCTGCCACTCAGACCTGGCTATTCATTATGCTAATTGCTCCCACCTGAATTCTGATGGTTAAGTGCTACCAGCTGGACTCTATTTTTTCAGGCTCCTTATTACTGTCAGGGACCTCTGTTCTGAATCAGCATTTTCTATAGTGAGCCTAGCCTGTAGAGGACAACTAGCAAGGGGCTTCTCAGAGATTCTGGCTCACTCTCACTAACATGCTCTTCTCTGCTTTGATAAATGGAGGGTCCCTTGGGCCCTCCCAGGTACACAGATGGCTGTTGGGGTTTTCCACTTTATCTAGTGTGGCCATTACAGCATCCACACCTGTTTGAGCCTTTAGAGACTGTTAGAAAATGAATGTTTGTGTCCCCTCCCCATCCCCGTTGAAGCCTTTGACTCCAATGTAATGTTATTAGGAGGTGGGGCCTTTGGGACATAAATGTCTATGAGATCATGAGGGTGGAGTACTCATAACTGGATTAGTTGCCTAATAAGAAAATGAAATGTCACAAGAGCTTCCTCGCTGACGTAAGAGGATATGGCAAGAAGGGAGAGGTCTGAGAGCCAGGAAGAGAGCTCTCACCAAGAAATGAACCTGGCAGTATTTCGAACTTGGACTTGCTTCCGGTTGCCAAACAAATATCAGCCACCCAGTCCACGATATTTTGTTATACTAGACTGAGCAAACTAAGGCAGCCCTTCATAATGTATTTTAGGTTGTCACTTTTTCTAAACTTCCAAGAGCATCCCAGTAGCTTATTTGCATTGTTTCATAGAATCCCTGCCAAAATAGTAAATCTTACTTTAGGGGAGAACTCTTTTTTTACCCAACTTTATGCTTTTCTCCTTGATTCTGCACCCTTATCTGTTATTTCTTCTTTTTCTGGTGCATTTGACCCCAGCTGTGGGTCTGGTGGCCAGGTAGGGAAGGAAGGATACATTCTGTCTTGAAAAGCAGAGGCCTCTGCATTGCCTACAAATAAGGGAAAAAACTCACATTTAACTAAGAGGCTGAGCGACTTCTGCATGTTCAGAGGATTCAGGGAGATCTGGGGTTTCAGAGATCTCAGACTCATAAACCCAGATGCCCCTCTCTCAAGTCTCTAATCTCAAATCTCTGTTTCAGACTGACCAGTGCCTAATCTTGGTGTAGTGAACTTGCCAAGGTTTAGATTTCAAACCTCTCTAGAGCTCTGTGATTAAATTCTGGGCCTGGCCATTCTCTCCTGCCCTCTGGCTGCATGTGATGGGAATCTCTTCATAGGCAGACAAAGAAATACTCTGACTTTCACACTTGCTCTTAGACTAGTGATCATTCACCTCCAGCATTTTTTCTCTTAATACTTCAATAGCTCCCAGTAACAATCAGCCAATTTTATAGTTCTTAAAATTACTACTTTCCCAACGCGTCTCTTAAGATGTTCCACCAGGCCTTATATTCCTTTAGTGGGTGTTTGTCCTCATTTACCACCAGTGGGATTTCTCAATTACTTCATTAGAGAATCTCAAGGGCCCTAGGTAGTCTACTTACCATCAGATATGGGTGTTCATCGTCACTTGGCTGGCAGGTGAGTCTAGCCTCCAATTCTTGTTTTAGAGTTGGCTTCCTCAGGTCCAACCTGCGGCCCGTCAGCAGCAACCGACAAGCTACGAATGTTGGTTGGCTATGAATGTGACCCAACACAAAATTGTAAATTTACTGAAAACACTATGAGATTTTTTTGTGATTGTGTGTCACAATGTATTTAATGCGTGGCCCCAAATAAGTCTTCTTCCAGTGTGGGCTGGAGACACAAAAAGGTTTCATACTTTTGCTAGGACATTTCTGATACCAACTCTCTTATCCCATGTTCTCCTGGAAACAAAATGCAGTAGGGACTTGTGTATGGGAGGTACTGTGGTAGCAAACTCAAGACCACTCCTGTAAGGCTGTGAAGAAAGCAGGATTGGGAAGGGAAAAAAATAAACTACAATCTATTTACAGTAAGTGTACTTCAATAGGTCCCCTGAGTGCTCTGGCGCAGGAGTGGCCCTTCAGAGTCATCCAGGTTGAGGCAAAGGAGCATCAGACAATTAATCGTTCACACTGGCGACTCCCCCTCTACACTTAAAATTAGTCATGTTTATTGTTTATAAATAATAATAAAAGAAGAAGAAAAAATGTATACTTTCACAGCAAGTAAACAAAAATTTAAGAAGCATCATTAAAAGGGAATGAAGATTTTTCTGAAGATATTATGTGACAGAGGAGAGGGTTAGAACATATATAAAACACAAATCCATTAAAGTCCTTTTAAAAACTCTTTTGCCCACCATCCTGCTCCTCACAGTAGTCACTACACCTCTTTGTCGTCTTATTCTGCCTGCAGAATTAACCCTTCTAGGAATAATTCCAACATGTCTTGGGCTGATTTCTGCCTTCTTACTGGCATCCATATTTTCCCACCCATTTATTTCTTGTGCTAGTTTGGCTCTCTCTCAGCTTTCACTGTTCACAGCTCCACCTACTGGTCTACTTTACTAATCAGGGATCTTTGGGCTCCATCTGCCTTAGAAGATAAGGACTGGAAGTCATAAATTCTTTGTAGTTAATATTTTATCCTCTAACATCTGCATATGCTAATTATTGCTCTCAAACTTTCCCCACCAATAAAAATAAAACTTTTTTAGTATTGGACTTCAAAATGATTAATACCCTCCATTTCTACAGAATAAAAAATAAAATTCATTAGTGTCGACAAAGTTTGCAACTTTTAAAACTAGATTCAGCAGGAAAAATCAAAAAGCTGCCTCTTGGAAGATTCTGTTTTTGTTACAACAAAATATTTTAAACATGTATATCAAAAATGAATAATATTTTAAAAAAATGTTATCTTATTCTATGTAGAAAATTGACTTTACTATAAACATACATTTCAGTTAAATGGGAGACAATGCAACAACTCATATTAAGACTCATTTTTAAATGGTGACTGTAAATTAGAGTGAGACATCTCCTTTTAGATGTGTAAAAACTATTATCTGGTCTCTGCCTCAAATACTACCTTAAGTTAGAAAAGAAAAGCCATAAAAATATAAGAAATATTTTTAAACTATAGGTGAGCTCAGAATTTTTTATGCCAGGAGAGGAGATCAAAAATTGCTAAATATAAATAGTGTATGGTAGATGGAGTTGTGATGCCAGAAACTAATGCGAGAAAATGAGCCAGTAGACAAGCAGTTCTCTGTGACGTGAGAGGCGGCTGCTTGTGAAATGCCTCGGGAGGATTTTTTAATGCCCTGTATTCATCTTCACGGGAGCAGTGGTGAGCTGCTGTAAGACCTCATTGGACTCACCCAAGGTTTTTCTTTCCTGATTTATTTTTCAATACAAAGCCAGCTCTCTTTTGTAAGAGAAATACATCAAAAAGAAAAAAAAAGTCTTTCCTATCCAAGACCATTCCAAATAATTTGAAAATAAATGGGAAGACTTTGCCCCATGAATTGTACTATCATTATATACAAAACAAGGATTGCTTCAGGATCCACTGCCTTTGTTCTGGTTTTGGCAATAGATCCTAAAAAGACACCACTTAAATATAATGCAAGCATTCACCATGAAGCCTGATTATTTAAATATTAACTTCTAAAAACTTTAGAGATGATGATGCTTATCAGGTTGAATCAAAGTCTAAAGACAAATGCTCTGGAACAAAAGTTTCACCCAAATCCTATCAGGCTGTTTCATGCTTTTGGTGATTTCTCCAAACACAGTGAAATCAGTATGAGTTCAGAAATTGTTTAAAATAAATTACTATATTTTCCATTTTTAGCAAAGTAGTATGACTCTCTGCAGTTACAGTTGCCTTGACTCAGATATTCTATGAGGCATCCACCTCATTGCTACCTGCCCAGCAGAAACTCAGTAAAGGAACGGAGATTCTTTCTTTTGTGCTCACCTGTGGACATGCTTACTGGAAAGGAGAGAGAGAAGGAGAAAAACATCAATGGGCAATTGAATGATGCTGCAATCAACTGAGCCACACTGGGCAGGGCTGCATGGGAGTTTCTTATCTCCCAAGTTCAACCCTCTTTCTCTCTTTCCTAGACAATGATTGTGTCACTGGGCTCATTCTTTCCCATTTTTTTCAAACTAATTCTGCAAATTAATTAATATTAAAATCTAAATTTTAATTACATTATATCACACACAGAGTAAAGTTTTAAGTTTTAGAAAGCCATTCAATGTCCTGTGCACTTTGGCTCTAGCTTCCTCTTCCTGCCTCATGTTCCCAATCTTTCTCCTTCGTGGCCCAGTATCCCTGTCATAGCAGAGAAGTCACTTATCCAAACACACTTTGATACCTCTGTGCTGGAAATCATACCTTTGTCTCTGTTTGAATTCCCTCAGCTAGTACTCTTAGCACAGGCCTCATTCAAAATTCTATGACCCTGTTCTGTTCTCTGGAGACAATTTATTATTCCTTCATCTGTGATCCAAAAGCACAGCATTGCCAACCTTCCAGTACTTCTGGTCACCCTCTGTTGTGTTTTATAATTAATTGGGTACCTATTTGTGTTACTATGAAGAGAATAATTGCCCTCTACACTCCTCTGCACCAAGAAAAATGCCTTTTATGTAGTAAGTTCTTAAATATTTACCATATGCACAAAATATGGGTTGAATATTTAATGATTTCTCAAGGACAATTTGAAAAAGGTAGCTATGTCAGGAATACAGAAGCAAAACAAAAACTTAATATTTACATTAGAAAATTGGTTGGCATTCATTTTCTGAAAACAAATTTGGAAAAAAATAATATAAAGCAGATACTGAGTTAATGGGAGCAAGATGGAAAGTGCTATTGCCAAGCCATCTTTAAGAGTAATCAAGTTCTCTAAATGGAGCATAAGTCTGAGGCATGATCAGTTAACAGAGAAGAAAAGGTCAGTGTTCTTTTGACTGAATTGAAAACAGAGTGTGGGGAAATTTGTATCCTTCCCTCGGAAAACAGAGTGACTTTATTCCTTCCATGAAGCCAATTTTGTGCCAAACCTTAGCTAATGCTTTGGATCTTTATTGATACCTCTTCTCCCATTCATTCATTCCTTGTCCCATTTTTGTCTTGCTCTCTTCTCTGCTAACTCACCTTAAATCTTGTGTTACTATCCTTAAATTTTGTGTTAATCGACATAGTGTAATGGCTTCCATTATATTAAATACATATTTCATGGAGCTTTCTGGATTTAGAGACTTGATTAAAGATAAAGTAAAGGTTGAATTTCCCTTATATTGACCATGCAAGATGGTTGGTCAGTCAGCAAATTTATTAAATATATAATGTATGCCAACTATTATAGGATGCAGCATTATCAAAAGAAAGACCTAACCATCATCCACATGGAGCTGAAAATGAAGCAAGAAATGTAAACAAATAAATGTTAGTGAAATCAATGTTATAGAATAATACTGTATATTGGCAAAACTAGAGCTTATTTATCTATTTTAGCAATAAGAAAGGTATCCCTAAGATAGGATATTTAAGCCTGGTCTGGAACAAAAATTATATTTACCTGAACGTAGCAATAAAGGTAAGGAAGATGCATTTTTAAATGAGGAGAGTGATTAATATAGTAGAAATAACGTATGCATAGACTCACAGACAAGAGAACAGTGAAGGACTACGAAATAAACCAAAAGATGTCAGCATTTTTATAGAGGAGACAATGAAAGAAACACTGGAATAAGTAAGGCCAGAGACAAGGGCAAAATATAATCTGAGGTTTCATAGTTGACTTTGGGATTTTGGCCTTGACTCCAGGAGCTCTACCCTCTCTCCTCAAAGGATGGATTCTTCTTGCAGTTATCAAAAGTCATTTATTTTTTAAGGTATAAATATGTTATTAACAGTACCTCAAATTTAACTAAAATTGCAATTACTTTAAGAAAAAGCCATTCAGTCTTCTTGTACTTTATATCCTGTCTCCTCTAGCATACCAAAGACATTGTTTTTGCAATCATGTTCTCTTTCTCCTGAATCATTATTTTTTTCCTACAAAACTATTCCTATAAAAATATAAATATACTATAAGAGATCACATCTTTAAAAAAGTCGTTTCTCACTAGCCCATCTTCCCTGCTACATTTCTCTGCACCCCTTATAGAATATCTCATCCAAAAACAATATTTATATTCACTGTCTATACTTTCTCACCAATGCATCTCACATCAACATATCTTTATCAGGATTTTGTCCCCATGCTTCATAAAACCCACTTTGGCAAAGTAATCAGTGGCCTGCATCACATGCTCCAGCTGATTCAGTAACATCTAACAAGCCCATGTCTTATTCTTTAAATTTCTCAGTCAGATATCTGAGATTAGTCCACTATCATATTTCTAATTTTACTGAATACATACAAAACTCTTTGTGTTTTAATTAAAACCATTTTTGCTCATTTTTTAGTGAAAAGAATATTGGGGCTTATAGCTCACCAATAGCTATCTTTTTATGTCATTTTTATTGTTGACACAGTTACAGATGTCCCCATTTTTCCTTGCTCTGCCCACCTCTATTCAACCCTCCTGCCCCCCCTTTCCTCTGGCCACCTCTGGGAATATATCCTAAGAATCCTGAAACACCAATTCAAAACAATACTCTCATATATATGCACCTCAACATTCAGTGCAGCATTATTTACAATAGCCAAGACCTGGAAGCGACCCAAGTGTTCATCAGTAGATGAGTGGTTAAAAAAGCTGCGGTGCATTTGAACACAATGGAACACTACACAACTGTAAAAAGGACATCTTACCTTTTGTGACAGCTTGGATGGACCTAGAGATTATTATGCTAAGTGAAATAAGACAGTCAGAGAAAGTCAAACACCACATTATCTCACTTATATGTGGAATCTAATGAACAAAATAAACTGATGAACAAAATGGAAATAGAGATATGAATACATGAAACAGACTGACAGCTGTCAGAGGGAAAGGAGGGTCAGATGAAAGATGGCAAAGGAATTAGCCAAAGAGCATACTCATATATGCATAACCCATAGACACAGGCAACAACTATCTTTAAAATTTATTTTTATTCTCCTTTTGTCTTTACCTCCTGAATTTTTGGTACCCTAGACATATGTAAAGCTTTAAGAGATTCCTGACAGGTTTTCAGTCACCTGCACTTGACAATTCTAACTAGTTTTTTCACTTTGGAATGTACAATCTCTGGTCTTAATGGCTGTGATAAACTGAGGTGAAAACAATTCCATTTTAATATACTCACGTATCTTGACACGGGGCACAATTTTTCATTTAGAACAGGGAATCAGTCCACTTCAGGGCTCTCAGTTCAAAATGCCTTAGGGACTCTGTCTTCTGTAATCATTAAGTTGCTAGGGAATTGTAGTTGAGAAAAGTGTCCACAGTGAAGTCACTTTTAAGAGCAGCATGCCTGACTTACTTGCTTTTCACCCATGTATAGTAGAAACATATGGATGAGAAAAAACATGGGGCATTCTGCTAATGCACATAAGAGAACCATTTCAGTCACATGGCTAAGAAAAGGAAGTGACTGAACTTCCTAAGTATGTGTAAACCTGCTTTCTTGGGGGGAGAAAACCCTGCAAAGTTAATTATAAAAGACTAAAAATATTGCAGAGAAAAAAATAATATCTAAAAATACTAGTGTTTTATTTTATACTCAGCACAGGGAGAAAGATGGCTCAGCTCAATGATTTTCAATGTTTTTTTTTTCTTAAGAGCAAAGATCAATGAACATGGCAGTATGGTTTATGATTTCTCTGACAACAGAAACAAAAATATGTGGACTTATATAGTGAATTATATATTTTATATATGTAAAAGTACAATTATTTTATGTTAGACACATCACTTTTGGCATTCTTATATAACTAGAAAAAGTACTGTTACTGATATGATTCCAAAAAGTTACAGTTTTTGCATAGTTAATAAAATGGACCATCTTAGAATCATTAAAGAAAAAGGTACACTGTAAAATGTCACATAAGAGTTCTGCCATTTCTACTTAAGATATTTGTCACAAATATCTATAGTTAAATGTTACCAAATTTCATAATATGCAGAGATATTATTGTATTGATAAGAATAAATGTTTTGCTGAATCAAATTTACATACATGATATGAAGGAATTTGATTGATATTTCTATCCATTGCATAGTTTTGTGGCCATGATGTATTGTTGTAAACCTACTATTGCTTAGGAATTAACAGTTTTTCCTATTCATATTTTATTCAAATTTTCTATCAGATGCACTTACATTTAGTATATTTCATAACTTAATTGTTTATAATGACTGTGGACATCAACAAGATGATACAATTTAACTTGATCATTTTATTTCTCTTCTAACTTCAGAACAAACCATAGCATATTGTACATTTTGACATGGAGGGCACAACTCATTCTCCCCACCACTCCATCTAATTATATTGTGTATTTCTATTAGTTAAGAGCCACATTCATTCAAGCTCTAATGGTACCATTTAACTTTTTTGGACTAATTTGAAGAGAGCAATGATGAGCAACTTTAGGAGGTATAAGGAAGGAAATATGAATGACAGATTAAGCAGGAGCAAAGAAAGATGAATGCATATCTTACAATACATATAGATCACTGTTTTGCAACTAATTAGTCAAATCATTGACCTTAAAGTGTCCTATTTGTCTAATAGCACAGGGTGCTCTACCTCTTTATCATTTCCCATTTGTGGACCATATTTCCTATGAAACTGGGTTTTTCTCTAAAAGAAAGGTGATAAAGTTTTTATTTTATGATTACTTTATTCTTTTTAACCTACTATTTTTTTTTTTTTTTTTTTCCTTTTTTTTTTAAAAAAAAAAAAAACACCTTAAAAATTTTTTTTGTTTTTTTTTTTTTGGTTTTTACCCTAACCTACCTGTTTTAAAAAGGTTCAAATGGGCTATTAAAAATCTTAAACTTCAAAGAGCTCTTAAAGTAAACATTTTTACAATTTCAGTACAAATGAATAAAACCATGTATGTTATGCTTCCTTTATATTTTACATGCTTTTAGAAATTAAGGAAAAATACACATAGGAAATAAATTCTAGGGTTTTATCAGACTCTGCATTTAGGGGCCAATAACTCCATAATATGTCCATAATTCATTTAAAATTTAAATATATCTGAAGCAGAAAGAACAATGATTGGATTAGAATTTAAAAAACTTTTATCGTAATACAAATCTTCAGTGTCACCAAAAAAATAAGCTAATTTCTGACTACACATGGCAATGCACCATAAAATGCTACTAAGTTAGATCCAGGCTCTGCTTTCTGGGACTTCCCGATAATTCACAGGTATTGTGAGATGAGTTTATTCGTTCATCCTAAAGAAGAAAAATTAATAGATAATAAATGTCAACAGGCTATTTTACAAAGTGCATTGCACTTTTCAAGACTGGACACGTGGCTGAAGAACCATGGGCCTGCCAATTCACACTCTGCAATGAGAGAGATGGATATGCCTGGGGGAATTGAGAGTGCTTTCTGTCACATCTAAAAGATAAATTAAATCTTACCTGAGATTTATTTTAAAATAATGACAAGATAGTGGCTTGTCAAGCTGGAGTTTAGGGACATTCTAAGTAGGTGGTGCTGCTAATCAAATCAATTTTGTGCACAAAGCATTAAGGAGTCCTGGCTATTGTCCTTTGCGACCAGCAAACATTCCTTATAATGGTAATTACCAGGCACTCTGTTCTCAAGGGGCACCTAGTGGAGCTACTGAATCTTGGAAAGAAACCAAGAATCAATTGTATTTTTTTATTCAAGTCATTTTAGGTTCTCCAAATGAGATGGGAGAGAGAAAATATGTAGAATTCAAAATGGCAGGAACTATAACACAGGCAAGCTCAGTAAACAAAGCTTCTAGTATAAATGTGGCCAGTTATTACAGGTTTGGCTGTACTTCCCAGTCAGGTTTTTTTCTGGGTTATTGGTGCAGGTCTCCGGGATTTTTCCTATTGATTCTGCTTTTTTGTTCATCAGGAATCATATTCACAAGTTTATTCTGAATTGTAATGTTAGAATGCCTTCTGAGGGAGACATGTTTTTATAGCTACTGCATTGATTCTCCTTTTAAACTTTTCTGCTTGGCATTTGATCCCTTATTTCAAAATTAAGTTCCTCCGTTTTTGCAGGTAGCACATGGAATTTATTTTCATTATGACTGTACATACATCTCTCCATCGATTCAAATAAGAAAATATATTTGCATTCTGACATTGTCAGTCCCTAGGAAAGCAGGTTCCTATTTCTCCTGCATCATTTACCTAAATGGGATGCTCTGTCCAGAGCCACATGTTCTAATGAAATGAGCCCATAGTCACAATCTTGAATGTATTCGGTTACTCCAGGTCTGTCTAGAGACTCAGATTCAACTCATATCCATCAACTTTGTCTTCTTTTTCAGAAAAGCATAGGTGAAAAATTGTAGTTCTTTCTTCAAGCAAATCAAACAAACTCATTACCAGTGGCAAAACCTAACTGATCTTTAAGGTTTGAAACGTTACCCAGATCCTGGTCTCTCACTGGGAAGGAGTGACATATCCAATTTAGAGCCATGCACAAAGCCTCTATTCTAAACAATAATGGCAGTGTTTTGGTGTCCGTTAAAAACCCATGGGTCTCACAGTTCCCAGCAATGAAACAACATGAAGTCTTGAATAAAGAAATCTCAGTTTATTTATATTGTTTCCCAGAGGGTGTCACTCTTAGTTGAGTCACTGCTGGTTTCTGGAAATGGAAGAGGTACCCATTACCTCTAGTTCAGAGTTAAAGATACTCTTCCCAAAGGATGCTCTTAACACACTGTGAGGACCTGTTTATTGCACTAAAGTTTAAAGAGGGCAAGACAAATGAGACAGGCAGACTTGGGTTCACAGTCTTTCCTTCCCTCTTCATCAGAGCATGTTTGATAGAAAGGAATTGATTTAAAAAAAAAGAAGAAAAGAAAGAAAGGAATTGAAACCTGCTCAAGCTGATTTCAGGAGGATTAAAACTGTAAGATCATGAAACCCATAGGAAGCAAGCACTGCTGAGCTTGTTTTAGGATGAGAAATGCTTGCTGGAAGGTCATCAGGGATAATGGAAGTTACCGTTGCATTAGTACAGGATTTTGTGGTGGTTAAGAGCATGGAATCTGCAAAGACTCTATGAGTTCAAGTCTCTGTGCTCCCAGTTGCCTGCAGTGCATTTGGAAACATGTGACCTCCCTTGTCTCCTATTTCTTCAGTTACAAAATAGGAATAATAATAATAATAATTCCTATTACAAAGGATTGCTATAAGAATTAAGAAATACAAGTGCTTATAGTACCTAGTACATAAAAATGCATCCAATGGGTTAAGCACAATAATAACTTGTTGATTGCCAGTGTTGCATTTATTATATTACTTGTGGGCAATTACCCTTTCAATACTTACCTTTAGAAAAAGCTAAAGTTTAACATAGAATGTCAATAAATTGACTCAGTCAAAAAAAAAGAAGGTGAAGTGGTGACAAAGTATATTGAAAGAGTAGCATCAATTAAAATAGCTCATGGTAGAGAATACCCATGAAATGACAATGTTTATTCAATAATATCAAGCCCATTTAAATTGCCTATCTATTTTATGTCACACAAAAATTCTCCAAGAAGTCTAATCTATAGAAGATTTAATATGCTTTAACTACAATTTAGCAAGATGTTTTCTTTTTAAAAAATATAAAGTGGTTATACCTCATAAAAACCTGTTACATAGAATAACAACATTTGGTAAGTAAAGAAGAAAAAACCTACTATGACCAAGTGCATTGGCTTTCTCATGCATGTATGTGGGCAGGTACTTTAATATACTACAGTATGTAGTCACCTAAATTTTGTACTGGAAGAATACAAATACCTGAAGAGGTATGCTCCAAAAAGAAAAAAGAATATGAAGGCAGATTACTTTAACAGACATAAAAATATATTGTGCTTAAATAATCAAAAAGTTTGCTGATAGGAATATAAATAGGCAGAACAATGAACAATATTAAAAAGTCCAAAACTCTTTTCTTTGCACTCTCTTCCGAGTGCAAATAGTTATAACATAATGATGAGTTCTCAGATCAATAACTGTTATTGGAAAACAAGACAGTCATTTGTGAAATCAACAAACTTGGATCCATTATATGCATTATACTTGAAAATAAAACACTTATCTGTAAAAAATAAAATAACAAACTGGAAGATAAAAGGAAATTGTTTTTATTTTCATTGAAATGGAGGGTCTTGTCTACAACTCAAAGTCCAAAACCCGTGAAAGAAAAGATCCATTAAGCATAATTTCGCATCAGTGAAAAGGCTCACCAAGGAAGTAGCTCAGAGCAAATTTTCAATCTGAAAAGGGAACTTGGAGACAGCCTTCTGGCCCAGTGACCAGACACCAAGGAACGTGAATGACTCAGCAGATGTCTGAATGGAGAAATAAGAACCAAGGGCCCAGTGGGAGATTGTGCTTCCTAGCAGACATTGACAAGATGACAAAATCAAAGACATACCTACAAAGTTATGGCAATGTGTTAGCCTTGAGAACTTAGGAAAAATTAGGGAGATGAGTAAGAAGAAGATTCCTTAATCGACTGGTATATCCTGATTGACTGAGTTAACCTGCAGTTGCTGACTTTTCACTATTAGGCAGAGTGGGACTCAAGAAACAAATTAAATTCAGTTTTTTTGTTTGTTTGCATAAGAACTGCTTCATAGAAAAGAGCATCATAAAGTCAAAAGAGAAAAGACCAAAAAAGATTTTTTAGTGTGGCTATATATAATTAAATCATATGTAAATGTACCATTAACAAAGTCAAAATACAAATAAAACATTGCAAGTATGAAAAATACTTGCAATGTGTCTGATAGAAAAGGACTAATTGCCTCAATATATAAACACTTGTAAAAATAAATAAGAATACAGATATACAACCCAAAAGAAATATAGGTTGTATAAAATTATTCATAGAATAGCCCTGGCTGGTGTGGCTCAGTGGATTAAATGCCAGCCTGCAAACCAAAAGGTCGCTGGTTTGATTCTCAGTCAGGGCACATGCCTGGGTTGTGGGCCAGGTCCCCAGTAGGGAGTGCATGAGAGGCGACCACACATTGCTTTTTTTTCCCTCTCTTTCTCCCTCTCTCCCCCTCTCTCTAAAAATAAGTAAGTAAAATCCTTTTAACAAATTAGTCACAGAATAGAACTTTTGAAAGTTCCACTGCTTCATGATATAAATTGTATTTTAATGCCAAAAGTCATCTGACAATGTGCTTCATTGATGAGTCTGTGGAGAGACATACTCTCATATATTATGGATGAAAGCATAGGCTTTTACAAACCCTGTGGACAGTTAGTCAATACCTGTCAAAATTACAAATGTGTATATGTTTGACCCAGTATTTCATCCTATAGATTTATTTGCTTGTGTGGGTAAAATGAATGTTTATTTTTATAATATATTGATGTCTATAGTGGCAAATGATTGGAAATAATTCAATATCCATCAACAAAGTACCAATTAAATAGATTATGGTAAATCAAAATAATTTTTAAATATTTTTATATTTGTTATGTATGAAACTATACAAGATGATATACAATTATTATATTGAAAGATCTCTTAAGTGAAAAAATGACTACATACCTTTTTATACATCTTGAATTTGTAACCATGTTAATGCATTACCCATTCAAGCAATTACAACATTTTTTAAATCAGAAAATGATACCATAGTACTCACACACAATAGATAATGGTTAATTAGAGAGTTGTGCCATTTTTCTAACAGCAAATAAGTAGTTATATGTTTGTTCAGTCTTTCATTATAAGAAAACATGAAATTAACATTGTACTGTGGTGCCTTTTTTATTTATGAGACAGAAAAAAATCTGAAACTTGACAAGTCATAGTACTGGTAAAGCCTTTGGAAAATAGGCACTGTTGTATATAGTGGGGGAAAGTGTGGAGTGTGGGCCAAATCTATGCCACGATCCCCACCTATTTCTTTTTTTTTTCTTAGTAGAACCTGTATCACACTGTAATACTTGAAGATATCAGCAACTTGCGTTCCCTGCAACATGTAGCTAGGGCATGGGCATGCAAACTAGTACAGACAAACAGAACCGTAGAGGATCCTGGGCTCTTCTCTTCTCTTCTCTTCTCTTCTCTTCTCTTCTCTTCTCTTCTCTTCTCTCTTCTCTCTTCTCTCTTCTCTCTTCTCTCTTCTCTCTTCTCTCTTCTCTCTTCTCTCTTCTCTCTTCTCTCTTCTCTCTTCTCCTCTCCCTCCCCTTCCCTTCCTTCCTTCCCTTCCCTTCCTTTCTCTCCCCTCCCTCCCCTCCCTCCCCTCCCTCCCTTCCCCTCCCCTCCCCCTTCCCCTCCCCTCCCCTCCCCTCCCCTCCTCTCTCCTCCTCTCCTCTCCTCTTGTAGAAAGAAACACAGAAAGGAGACTACTTTTTCCCCTTTTTATTGAGCTGAGAATGGTGGCACTGGTTATCTTGAGGTGGTGAACACATAATACAGTGGGCAGATGATATGGAGAGGAAAATATTCCTTACTCTGTATGATGCTTTTGACTGGGGCAACCATCTTCAACCACAGGAGACAAACTAAAAATGCCTTACGTTCAACTTTTTCATTATATGAAGAGGATATCTCGGCCACTGTTAGGGGGGTGTCCTATCGGCACCTGTAAGCATCCTGATAAATGAAGTTTATCAGAAAAGGTGTCGAATACTAAGAAACAGGGCAACTTCACGTTATGGTTGTATCCTTTTCTTGGACCAGAGCAGAAATGTATGTGAGTATAAGGGTGAAAGAAGACGGGGGGTGACAAACCTCACACTTTTCCATGGGTGTGCATCGCTGGGTGTACAACAACCTTTCTTACTTGTGTGATTTAATCCCACCATCAAATATAATTTGTGGGCATAACAAATGATAATATAATATACCAAATGAATGTGGAATTCAAGAAAATAGCTTCTCAATGACCAGTGATAACACTGAGTTTTAGTCTCTTTTATATCTTTGTTGATTTTATCTATTTCCAATGTCAGCAACTCTATCATTTACACTCTTAAAAACAGTGATCATTTACAACAGTCTCACTAATGAGCTCTCTTAAGCTGTCCAGTGACCAACAACTGCCTTATGATGACTCCACACATCTACGAACCTATGAGAAACCCTGCAGAATTACTTCTGCCTTCAATAAGTTTACCTTCCAAGCAAAATTCACTTTTAAATTTTCAGTGCTATAGTCTAAAATAACCCCCACAATTTTGTTTTTCTCTTAGTCAAGTAATATTACCATTTACAGATTGTTAAATTACTTGTATATAACAGATAAATTAATTGTAGAATTCACAAAGTGGAATGTAAGGAAAACTTTCTGTTATCAATGACTGAAGTAATTGTAATCAATCAAAAGCTGGCTAAAATGACCAGTCTGCTAGTCACTTCTCTGTCTTTAATTTTTTTAACTATAAACACTTTTTTTTGAAATCAGTAGTATCAGCCTGAAATTAGAAAATTTTATATAAGCCAATATCCAAAAGTTGTATTTTTTTAACTTATGAATATTAAAGACATGATTCCTTTATTTTGCCATTGCATTCCTGGCCAATCATCTTTATCTACCATCTTGCATAAATATCTATATTCAAAATTACTATTTTTCTTATGAAATCAAATTTTATTTGCCTTGTTCTTGAGTTTCTCACATAAAGAGAACAGAACTTTTTCTTGTGTTGCCTGAAGGGAGATCTGATGATGGAGCATCGTAGGAGTTCTAATATAGACTCCTATGACTGCAAATTAGGACTCCACCCACCTAAATCTTCATGCGTCTTTTTTTTAATTTTTAAAATTTTTAAATCACTTTATTGTTGTTCAATTATAGTTGTTTGCATTTTCTCCCCACCCCCCTCAAGGTTACTATTTTAAAGAGTGAGATAAATTGCTCACAAAACTTACAAAATCTAGATGAAATTGAAACCATTTTATTTGCAATAGAAATGGCATCTACAAATTGTAGAAGCACAAATATTTGACATTTAATTTTTTACAGTTACATAAAACATTTAATATAGAATTTAATAAATAAATTCTTTGTTAAACATTAAATTCTATTTGAAATATTTCATTCTATTTGATTATAGTGACATATGTCTTTGTATTTATATTTGAATATTTTAATCAGTATGAGATCCATATTGTATCTTCATAAGGGACAGATATATATAAATATATAAACATAGCAAATTTGGTTGGTTCCCTGTACCTTAAGGAAACTGAAATTGTGATTGTTTCAAGGAAGCAAATGTGGATGAAAGACGGGGAAGAGAAGGAGAGGAGGGAAAAAAATCAAAGTTCAACACCGAAAACTTTAAGGGCTAATGAAAATTTCTCTGAATGATTCTTGGGAATATGGAGGTAGAGGCAGCATTATCACGTATCACATCAAAACTTCTGAAAAACCTTCCTTGAGCACAACTTGCTTGTTTACAATTTTCATTCTTTAAAGCAGACAACACCTTTCCTATCCTCATTCTCTCCTTCTGCCCAAAATTCTTTCTTCACAGATCCCTCATACAAAACTTTCCTTTGTTTCTCCTTCCTCTGCCTTCCCTTTATTCCATTTCCCTATACTACTACCAAGCTAAAAGTGCCTCAGCCATGAGCACTGTGTAGACTATGTTTTTCCTCTTGAAGAGGTGCATGTTTGTTAGGGTGTAGGGGAGAATCTCAATTACTCCTCCTAAATAGAACATTATATGTGTTTGTGAGAATGCATTTGTGGCAACTGTCTTGTGTGTCTGGGACTGTGCTCAACAGAGGCAATTCACAGTTACTGTGTGTGTATATATGGACATTCACACACACATTCATATCACTACATGTATATACCCATATATAATGTATATTACATAATTGCCTCATTTAATTTTATACAGGATCACTTTTTTTTTGCAATGAAGCCTCATAGTCAAACACAGATTACATGCTTGCCTATGTGATTTCACTTCCCCCTCAAAGATTCTTTGATAAGATTTTAAAATAATTTTTTTGGTTTTATATCTTACACACCCATTATTACTCTTTGCTTTCTCTGGTTTCAACTTGTTTCTGCTTCTTGGACCCCACAATGATCACTCCACAACCAATCTCACAAATAGACTTGCATGCAGAAGTATAAACTTCCAGAAGGAATGTATTTAAATATACTCAAAACAAGGAAGCTGCAGCCTTATTGCCAGCTACTCTCATTTTATTAAGATCTTTGTTCATGTTTCATGATGAGCCTGGTGTCATATCTATTCTGCTTTGATAAGAGCTCCAAACTGCACATCTTCACCATCATTTTATTCCAGTTGCCCAACCATTCCAACTTTCTACTCATGCAAATATACCCTGGTTTTACAATCCTACTAGAGGAAACAGTTAAATTTACTTTACCCAGGCACTTCCTATTCTGTTTTGCTTATAATTCTCTTTGTTGGGACTTAACATTCCTGCTGTCTTATTCTTAGTGGAAATAAAGAATAACTGATCACATTTCAGTCATCTCCCCCTTACCTGAAAGCCATCATACACTCATGTTCTCTATTGTTTGATTTTTTCCCAAACCCTTGCTGTCAATTGAAGTGCATACCACAGCTAAGAAATAACTAATTTTTCAGTGTTTGATTACATTATGATGTATTGCCTTTCCTTTAAGTTTGTCTATATTTTAAAAGATAAACATACAATAATTTCCAGGAGTTATCTAATTTTAAACCACTACCACTGTTCATGGGCATTTAAGCAAAATTGTCACTTATTCTGAAATTCTCTTATCTTTAAGGAGAAGGTCTTCAGGGGATGTTTTTTTCACTTCTAGGTACAAAGCAGTACTGTGTGTGTGAGTTGCAAAAAACCTAACCAGAATAGGAATAGACTTCCTCAATTTCAACACATGTTTTATATATATATAAAACTCATCTATTCCAATTAGAAACATTAGGAAAATATAATATTTACTTTCCTTGGGCTCTAAATTTCCAAATTTTTAATCTTATATTCATCTATGGAATAACCAGAAAGAAATTTCTTTTATGTATACATCAGGGAAAACACTTGACTAAAAATATTTAAGTGAGTTTGTGCAGAGCCACATCTAATTATGGTATTTGTGTCTCAAGGATTCGATCATACTGCTAAAGATTACCATTATTTTTAGGTCTTTTACATTATTAGCCTTAAAGCACTTAAATGGTACTTGCATCTTAGTATGGGTAAGCAGTTCAAATGAGTATCGTTTTATGACAAAAATGCTTAGGGTGAGTGAGTTTCCTTTTCCACCAACTTTTTTCAGTACTAAGAGGGAAGGAAATCATTAGCAGTTATGGAACATTCACTGTCAGGCCATTTCCATTTCCTGAAGGTAGAAAAAGGCCATTAAAAAATCATTATGGGTAATGGTAGACAAACAACCAGAGAATGATGATGTCTCACAGCCCATGGGAGTATAGGAGGGAAGGAGCAACAAAACCATCAGAAATTGTATGAGACAGCTTTCTTGTGTTTAAGAAAAAATTCCGCCACCTGCAATGTCTCATGAGAGGTGCCCTTACCACTCTGGTGTCCAGATTTCCCTGCCCCTGCTACACACCACCCCTCACTCTATAGACCTATTCCAGCTAGGGAGTGCAAGTCATTCTTGTCATGTGATTCCTCCCCAAAAAGGATTCTTCCTCAAAATTTTAAGAAAATTAAACAAATTTTTGAATAATACTGTGATATAGGACTGAAAAAATGAAATTCTTTTTCTATTGTCTCCCTTTTGTCCCTTTCTTCCTTCCTTCCTTCCTTCCTTCATTTCAATTATTTATTGGCCTAAAACATATATTTCTCACTTTGTTCTATTACAATGTACCATTCAGTTCAAATAAATAAACATTTATTGAGCAGCTATTGTATACAAGGCATTTGCCACGTTTAAGACACCTTCTAGCAAAGGCCAAAGTTTTAGAATTTTGAAGGGCATGGATGAAAAGATCAGCAATCAGAATAAGAGGCATCGAAGCACAATACTTATCTACCAAGCAGAAGTTCATCTGAGCCCTTGTGGGTACAGACTTTTCATTCTTTCATGATAGTCACATGGTTTAGCACTTAGGACCATATTTTGAATATCTCTGATGATTTGTTACATACCCAAATCTTACTTATTTCAGTGCTTCATTCCCACTGTTGGCCCATTTAGGACATGATATTAATTCTTCCCAACTGCATTAAAGTTTATTAAAGCCCTTCTACTTCTAGTGGGAGAAGATTATAATCACTACTATAAAGCCTTAGAATAGAGCCTTACATTATTTTATACAATAATGCATTCCAGGTGGATCAAAAGCTCATGCATGAGAGACAAAAGTAAAAAACAAACTTGTAAGAACATATAGGAAAATATTTTCCATGGCCTTGGGGTAAAATAGGTTTTCACAAACAAAGTGGAAAAGCAATAACCATTTTTAAAAAGGGTTGATAATCTATATTGAGATTAAAAACTTGTGTTCCTCAAAAGACACAATAAAACAGTAAAAAGACAAGCCAGAAACTAGGAAATAAATGATTGTTCAGGAAGAACACATACCAATCGCTAGACAAGCATACAAAACTCATGAAGAGGCAAGATTTTGATGGTGAGGGAGCTGCCTGTGGAGGGGCAAGCAGTGTATGGGAAATCTTTATACCTTCTCTTAGTTTGGCTGTAAATCTAAAAATGCTCTGAAAAAAATAAAGGCTATTTAAAAAATTATTTCAGGAGAATAAGCATTTCCATAAAAAGGCAACATTAAAGACCTTAAACATAGGAAAATTGTTTACCCTTAATAATGATTAGAAATACGCAAATTCAGGCTGCAGTTAATCACCATTTCCATTCATACGCCCAAAGTGGCAAAAATTAAAATTTCTGATGAAGCTGAGGACTGGTTTGCATGGGAAACAATGAACCTCTTTTATGTAGCAGGTTTGTATCTTTATTATACAGCCACTTTGAACGTAATCTGACGTCGCCTGCAGAGATAAGCGTTTGCATTTTCCACAGGGTTCTGCTCTTGCGCCCATGTGAATGGATACAGGTGCTTACAGGCTGTAATAGCTAAAACCACAACCAACTCACGTGCCCTTAGAGAAGATAATACATAAACAAATCGGGGTGTATAAACAAAGTAGTATTATACAGCTACTAGTGAAATTACTAGATAAAAATAAATGAAATATAATTGTACACAGCAACATAGAATAGTATCCAAAACATATGTGAAGAAAGATATTACAAGTTACAGCAGGAATAACATTTTTATGAGGTTCAAAAGGAAACAAAAATCTAGCAACATATGGGCTGTCTATATGTACAATAAGTGATAAAATCATTTAAATAAAAAGAACAAGAAAAGACGTGGTTAGCCCCAAATTCAAAACAGTGATAAAGTCTTTGGCAAGACCATGGAATAAAGCGAGAAGCACACACAGGGGGGATGTAAGGGATTTTAAATGATTTAGATCCAAAGTGGGCAGTAACAATAAAAGATATATACTTCATTATTCAGGTTTCTAATTTTTGTGAGTATTACATATGTTTGAGGAATTACATTGAGTGTAGATGCATTTTTAACAATATCCATTTATTGCAGTGATCAATTATTAGTAAACTAACCAATACTTGTAAAGTTGTGGGGAATGGCAGATTCACAGAACACTAGTCACCTTGCAGTTTTACCTTTTATAGATAACAAAAAAATTGTAATCAAACCAGTGAACCAGCAATTTATTTTTCAAAATATTAAATCCACACTGAACAAAGCTCTACCCTAAAGCTTATTTCATCCAGCTAAAGGAATAAAAGTTAGTATCCACACCTTCTCTTCTCAACTTTAGACCTTCTAGAAAAATATATGACAGCTTCCAGAAGAAGCTCTTGTGGGAAAGCATGTCACCTCACTCGGAGACCTTCACTCTGGCTGACCCATTTCCCTCCGATGATTGGAATCAAGGATGAAATTAGCACTGTGAGTGATCTCAGTTCCTCTCATCACAGACTCGTGTGTCTACTTGGTCACAGTGAATGTCTTGTGCAGTCTTGGTGTCTTGACTTCTTCTGTGTGGCCTGGATGTGCTAACAGCTGGAAGATTCAACTACACTTGCTGCTTTATACAGAAAACAGACTTTGGACCCAGTCCCTCACAAGCCAGCCCTGTCCTGGCTTCCTCTTCCAGAATATCACTGGAGATTAGCGAATGACTATTTGGGAGACTCCCTCAGTTTGCCAGGAATTGCAACTAAGACAATTTGGGCTAGGTGAACCGAAATATGGGCTTATATAAAATGGAACTACACTTTATGTGTATCTCTACTACTAGAACACTTTGGTACAACACAGGAGTACTGGTTTGTCATCTATTTAAAAAGTAACTGAATTTCATTCAAAGTCGAGCTGAACTTGTTTCCATCAAAATATTTTTAATATTTTTATGAGCCAACAGAAAAAAATGTGTGTATATATAATCTATTTTGAGAAAGAGCTGTAAATAATGTCTACATTTCCTATAAATTATAGGAAATGTACTTTTTCATATAAAGAGAGGAAAGGTGTCTCTCGTACCCTACCATAAATTACTCTTTTACACATTTTATTTTAGGGAAGTCCTAATCTGGGAAAACAATCTTGCAACTGCATAGGAATTGTAAGTTATATAAAAATACTTAAGGCTTTTCTACAAAAGCCACCCAAACAGAAGCACAGAGAATGTCCTTACAGTGGATTGGGCCACTGTCCCTCCTAGTCTATGGGCATGTGGGCCTACACTCTGTAAGCTATAGACCAGGAAGTCAGTTTATGACCAGGTATCAAACTACACTATTTACATACTTAGGCAATTCTTGCTCAGCAGGACTGATTTAGGTATACAGGATAGTGTTTTGGTTACAGCAAGCACAACAGGTTTACAGTAAAATAAAAACTAGTTCAGACCTTATTGATTTAGAGTTCAATACATCAGGACAACATATGTAAAATCAGGCAACAAAACTTGCTCTGACACAGCAATAAGGACAAATATTTGGAAAAAGCAGTTCAGCACTAACAATAAAAATAGGATGAAACGACAACAAATTGCAATCGTTTTCTCCAAACTATACCTAAAAAAACAAAATTCCTAAATATTTTATAATTCCCAAATATTTTTACCATGAAGACAAATATTTGTTTTCTGTGTAATTTTTCTCACAGCTATTAGATTTATGCCTGACGTGAATTTTATTTGCTTTCTCTTTATACAATCAGGAATAAAATCAGTCATTCAATCTGACAACTAAGGAGACATTAATTTTTTTTAAAATTTTTATTGTGGACACTATTACAGATGTCTCCCATTTTATCCCTCTTTGTCCCATCCACCCAGTCCCAGCCTACCCCTCCCCCACCCTGGCCTTCACTATGTTTTTGTCTGTGTCCATAGGCCTTGCATATATGCACAAGTTCTTTGGCTAATTTCTTCCAGTGTCCTAACCCCCTCGCCTCTGAGATGTCAGTCTGTTCCATGTATCTGACTGAAGACATACTAACTCTTTTTTAAAAAATATATTTTATTGATTATGCCATTACAGTTGTTCTATTTCCCCCCTTCATTGCCCTCCACCCTGCACACCCCTCCCTCACCATTCCCCCCTTTAGTTTATGACCACGTGTCTCAAGTTCTTTAGATGCTATATTTCCCATACTATTCTTGCCCTTTCCCCTGTCTATTTTCTACCTACCACCTATGCTACTTATTTTCTGTACCTTCTCCCCCCTTCTCCTTCTCCCACTCCCCTCTTGCTAACCCTCCATGTGATCTTCATTTCTATGGTTCTGCTCCTGATCTAGCTGTCCTCTTAGTTTGTTTTTGTTTTAGGTGTGGTTCTTAATAACTGTGAGTTTGCTGTCCTTTCACTGTTCATCTTTTTATCTTCTTTTTCTTAGGTAAGTCCCTTTAACATTTCATATAATACGGGCTTGGTGATGATGAACTATTTGAATTTGGTCTTAGCTGAAAAGCACTTTATCTGTCCTTCCATTCTAAATGAAAGCTCTGCTGGATAGAGCAATCTTGGTTGTAGGTCTTTGGATTTCATGACTTGGAATACCTCTTTCCAGCCCCTTCTTGCCTGTAAGGTGTCTTTTGAGAAATCCGCTTACAGTCTGATGGGAACTCCTTTGTAGATGACTGTCCCCTTAGCTCTTGCTGCTTCTAGGATTCTCTCCTTCATTTTAATCTTGGCTAATATAATTATGATGTGCCTTGGTGTGTTCTTTCTTGGGTCCAACTTCTTTGGGACTCTCTGAGCTTCCTGGGTTTCCTGGAAGTCTATTTCCTTTGCCAGATTGGGGAAGTTCTCCTTTATTATTTGTTCAAATAAGTGTTCCACTCATGGCTGTTCCTCTTCCCCTTCTGGTACCCCTATAATTCGGATGTTGGAATGTTTAGAGATGTCCTGAAGGTTCCTAAGCCTCTCCTCATTTTTTTGAATTCTTGTTTCTTCATCCTTTTCTGTTTGGTCATTTTTTTTCCTTCCTTCTGGTCCACTCCTTTGATTTGAGTCCCAATTTTCTTTCCATTGCTATTGGTTTCCTGTGCAATTCCATTCATTTCAATTAGTTTAGCCTTCATCTGTTCCTCTAAATCAACCAGTTCTGTGAGCATCCTGATCACCAGTGTTTTCAACTGTGCATCTGATAGGTTGGCAATTTCTTGGGCAATTAGAGTTATCAGCTCCAGAGGTTTGAGTTCTTCTTGAGCCATGTTTTGGTCCTTTCCAGACTGTTGTTACCTATGAGGAGCGGAGCCTTAGATGTTCGCCAGGGCAGGGCCACCCAGGTTGCTGATTTGTGACGCTGTATGTGGGGGCAGGGTCAGAGAGGGACAATGGTGGTTCCCTCTGCTGCTTCCTGCCACTGGGGCCTGCACAGTCTGTCCCACTGCTAGCTCCTTCACCGGTTTATCTGCGCTCAAATGTGTGACCGCAGTCAGCCCTCAGTGGGTCTGCCTCCTTGGGCCCTCAGTGGGCCCGCCCGCTACTCCACACTGGAGATCCACCCAGGGCTGCTGGCACACCTGGGTCACATGCCCATGTTGGTTCTGTGGATCTTTCCTGCCCAACCCTGCTCTGCCGCTGGCTCTGCCCCTCTTACCGGTTTGGCGGAAGGGGTCGTTGTTGTCAGACTCCTGTATAGTTCAATTTTGTTTGGTTTGACTCCATTTTTGTTGCTAAAACTTTGTTGTTTTTAAATTTGGTTGTGCAAGAAGGCACAGTGCTTCCACCTACGCCTCCATCTTGGCGGAAGTCCCCCACATACTAACTCTTAAAGGAGTTCAGACATGAGACTCTTGTCACCTCCCTTTTTTTTCCTTTTTCTTTTTTCCAAAGTTCTTTGCAAAGACATTCAGGGCTTCCTGCCTTAGGAGCACCATATGACACTTCTAAACTGTGTTTTGGTGTCATTTAAAATATAGAAAACACCCCAAAAGAAAGAGAAATGTGGAGGGCCCTTGTTTATTGTATGAAGGTTAAAACAGGAAGGCAAGCTTGCCCTGTTCAACCCTGGGTGGCAGCACACACGTTGGGTGACTGAGATTTTTGCTGTCCTGTACCTGTCTGCAATGATAGCAGAGCCGCACCCCTAGTACAAATCCGGGGTACCAATACATTTTAGCAAGTATGTGGCATTGCAAACACCAAGCCCTTGGATAATGAGAACTCTATGTATTTATCCTCCCACATCTCAGTATCAAAGAGAATAAAGCTATATGTATATGCTCTTTTATGTAGCCCTTTTCAACTTAGAAGATAAAGTAGTAGCTAACATTTATTTTGCATTTGACAGGTGCCAAACCTTTGCACAGGATTTTACTTGTATTTTCTCATTTGATCCTAAAAATAGTTGTATGAGGTACAAATGTCATGATTCTCATCCCTATTTCAAAAAGAAACCAACAAGTATGGAGAGATTCCATGATTTGCTCAAGTTACATTGTCAATAATGGCATGGATGGAATTAAAGCCAGGCCACCTGCATAGCCTGGTCCACTGCAGCACTCGGCTATGCGGCTGTGTGGGACACAGCTCCCCACTATCTCTGTCACCCGCTGTCCTCCACATGCCCCATGGCTTGGTCTCAAATTGTGTTTCATAGCTGAGTTTTATCTCTTAAGTTAAATAGCAGAAAATTCTATAGCAATTCTATAGAAATAGCATTTCTATAACATGACCATGGCTTCTTGGAGGAACGTTTTTCACAGAATTTTGTCCTGCATTCATTCTGCAGGACACCATAGGTGACATATGGAATATGTTATTTTATTTTTTGGAGAGAAGTTGTTGAGGACGTTGTTTTCTACATTACTCAGTGTTCCCAATATAAAAAGCATGTGAGTCATTTCTCTCAGGCGTAGTGCCAGGAGAATGCTGAGTAATACATGTGCATTTTTTCTATTGGGACAATGTGAGTCAGATTGATAACATATTGTCTAAGAGGATGCCAGGAAACTCTAGAACTCCAAAGACTGTGTATACACGGTGTCCTACACAGTCATTAAAACTTGCAGTACTATGTAATCATCACGTGTTTTAATTTCCCTCTTGTTCCTGACACTTCATTTTATTTGAATTTCCACCCCTTACATACCTCTAAATAAGCTACCCAAAACCAATCGTGGGATGAAATACAAGGAAGGTATATAAATAAATAAACAAACAAACACATAAATGAACTGGATTTGGAGTCATCTCATTTTCCTTGCCACTGTCTTCTAATGCATTCTAACTTATAGGCACAACTTGAAAAGTAGTATCCAAAACTAAATGTGTATTTCCACATTTGCTCTAACCAACAACTTTAGCCTTATTCTTGTTGCTTTTATCTATTTTTGGTTAAAAAAAGAGCATCTAATTTGCCTCTAACTTTTCTTAATTCAGTGTTATGAGATCTTATATTTTATGAGATGTATAATGATTTTCTGGTAAATTTCTGTTTAGATTTGTAAATTATGATAAAAATTCTTATTTAGAAATCATATCAATATCTTTAATTGTTTCTACAATTGTAGAATAAAGTTTTATATGACATAACAATGAAGTTATATCCAAGCTCTGTGATTTATTTTCAAAATCTATGCAGATAGATATCACCAGGTTTCCTGAGAATGAGTAGGTGACCACATGTGGGTGTGAGCAGAGTTATGCCAGCAAAGACTATGTTTCAAAGCAAGGAAAGACTCAGCTTTGCAAATGTTGTATCAGCCTAGCACCATCATCACGTTAACTTAAAGGCTAGGAAGTCTTACTGATTGTGATTAAGGAATCTTATTTTTTTGTTACCCTTGTTTTTCTAGAAATGTAATAGTTACTGAGCATGGCATTGAAAATTAAAGATTAAATATGATGGGGTTGAAAAGGTGTAATTCTCCCAAGAGCCTATATATGAGGTCCGTCCAGAAGGTATCCAGCCACACAATATGAACAATAGAGACATTTATTGAAGAAGATACAAGATACAAGAAACGTTGTACATAGGACAAGAATGTCTTAGTCCCCTTCAAAGTAAGCACCTTGGGACCTCACACAGTTCTCCCAATCTCCGTCATCTGCACCATCATATTTTCCTGAATCTCATCGATTGTTTGAAATCTTTTTTATTTCAAAGGTAATTTTAGTTTTGGCAAAAGCCAGAAGTCACAGGGCACCGTATCTGAGCTGTAAGGGGGCTGAGTCACCCAGGTGATTTGATGTTTTGCCAAAAACTGCACCAGACATGATGCATGAGTGGATGTATTGTCTTGATGAAGCTGCCAATTATTAGTTGCCCACAGCTGTGGCTTTCAGAACCATCAGAATAGATTCTGTGCAGGATTGTTCAAACTTGCTCAGTCATTTTGAATGTGACGGCCACACAGTACATGTGCTCACTCAATGGTATCTATCACTGCCACTGACTAGTACAGTAAAGTTGTCATTTTTCACGTGTGCATTCCAGTCCACTTTCCTTGAATGCCAAGTTACATGATGTCACAAAAAACATTCTCATTATATGAACAATGGCTGAAACTTTCCCAGACAAACCTCATATAGTAGAACTTTAATCCTTAAAAAGTACAAAGGAGCAAGAAGAGAGAATAGGCAGCAATCTCTCTCACAGGAGGGATGAGCTAAGTATGTTATAAAATAAAACATGGTTTGGTCTCAATATAAGTTAACTTTATTTTATTAAGGATAATTTATATCCAGGAAAATATGGTTTATATTGAGACTTTGAAGAGGATTTAAATTTTATTAGGTAAAGAAAAGGTGTTCCTGTTAATTTTCTAAGAATCAATAATCCAAATTTTGTTTCCATTACAATGGTTATAATATTGAATGTATTCAAACAGCACATTGTAGATTGAGTTTCTTACCTTTGGAAAGTGCATTTTGCAAGAGATAGATGAATACTTACTAAGTTTATATATGTGTGACTAATGCAGGAAACCAATAGTGATGGAAAGGAAACTGGGACTCAAATCAAAGGAGTGGACCAGAAGGAAGGAAAAAATGACCAAACAGAAAAGGATGAAGAAACAAGAATTCAAAAGAAGGAGCAGAGGCTTAGGAACCTTCAGGACATCTTTAAACATTCCAACATCCGAATTATAGGGGTGCCAGAAGGGGAAGAGGAACAGCCACGAGCGGAAAACTTATTTGAACAAATAATATAAGAGAACTTCCCCAATCTGGCAAAGGAAATAGACTTCCAGGAAATCCAGGAAGCTCAGAGAGTCCCAAAGAAGTTGGACCCAAGAAAGAACACACCAAGGCACATCATAATTATATTAGCCAAGATTAAAATGAAGGAGAGAATCCTAGAAGCAGCAAGAGCTAAGGGGACAGTCACCTACAAAGGAGTTCCCATCAGACTGTCAGCAGATTTCTCAAAAGAGACCTTACAGGCAAGAAGGGGCTGGAAAGAGGTATTCCAAGTCATGAAATCCAAAGACCTACAACCAAGATTGCTCTATACAGCAGAGCTTTCATTTAGAATGGAAGGACAGATAAAGTGCTTTCCAGCTAAGATCAAATTCAAAGAGTTCATCATCACCAAGCCCTTATTATATGAAATGTTAAAGTGACTTACCTAAGAAAAAGAAGATTAAAAAAATGAACAGTGAAAGGACAGCAAACTCACGGTTATTAACAACCACACCTAAAATAAAAACAAACTAAGAGGACGGCTAGATCAGGAGCAGAACCATAGAAATGAAGATCACATGGAGGGTTAGCAAGAGGGGAGTGGGAGGAGGAGAAGGGGGGAGAAGGTACAGAAAATAAGTAGCATAGATGGTGGGGAGAAAATAGACAGGGGAAAGGGCAAGAATAGTAGGGGAAATATAGCATCTAAAGAACTTGAGACACATGGTCATAAACTAAAAGGGGGGAATGGTGAGGGAGGGGGTGTGCAGGGTGGAGGGCAATGAAGGGGGGAATAGAACAACTGTAATGGCATAATCAATAAAATATATTTTTTAAAAAGTTTATATATGTGTGACTAATGGAACACTAATATAAAAAGCAGAATCCTCACCTTTCCAGAAAACCAAGAGGGCAGGCTTGACTAAAGTTAAAACCAAATAAAAATATAGACTGCATTTTCTTCCAGAATTTGCTGAATTTTAAACACATTAATTTACAACTTTTTTCAAAACAATGCTGAACTCTAAGCATTCAGATTTATATGAGGAAAATTAGGGAAAACTAAACTTTATTTAAAGCCATAAAGACAAGGCCTTGGCCAGTGTGTCTCAGTGGGTTAGCACATCATCCCATAAACCAAAATGTCGCAGGGTCAGGGCACATACTCTGAACAGCATGGTAACAATTTAGTCATTTCCCAAATGTGGAAATTGATGCCAAAACACACATTTAAACTTATACATGATGAGCCTGTTATTGATATTTAAATAGATTTCTAAATTATTTTTTAACTTTTAATTTATAATATGACATAAAACACTAGACATCACATACATAAATAAAAGCTTTATGCTATCTTCATGATTTTTAAAATTTAATGGTTTCCTGAAATCAAAGTTTGAGAATTTATAAATTAGGGTAACTGATAGAGTAAAAATATATTTGAAGTCATAGTAAAACAAAGAGTGATCTGGAAAGATAGGAGGTGTTGGTGAAAGAGTAAAATACATGGTTGGGTCGAATAGTTTAAAGGTATTGAGTGCAAGGTCTATAGCAGGACTGTCCAGTAAAATTTTCAGTGATGATAGCATTGGCTTCTATCTCGATTGTACAATATAATGGCCACTAGCCAGATGTGGCTATTGAGCACTTGAAATGTGATTAATGAAAATGAGGGGTGAAATTCTAATTATATTTCATTTTAATAATCATGCATGTATACCATATTGGGCACTGCAGTATCACTGTGAGACTGTTTGGCTGAAATGAGGTTGGAATTAATACATTAATCATCAAAATGCCAATATTCATCCAGCTATTAATATCAACATGTGCCATGTTGATACCATCACATATATTTATTCACTTACTCGTCACACTGATCCTCATCACACACTAAATCACTTCTATTCAGTGATTTAGAGACTTAGGTTTGATCGTTGTCTCCATTTTACAGATGAAGAAGCAGGGACAGTACACTGGTAGGTAATGTGTCATGCAAGATAACACTTGATTAAGGCAGATTTAAACCCAGAGATTCCAACTTCAGATTTCACTGTCTTAGCACTTTATACTGACTTCCTTATTTAAGGTTGCTCAACTTTCTAAAGTCATTGTTTAAATATAGTGGGTTGTTGATTTGACATTAGGTTTACTCTATGCTAATTGCTAAGACAGGAGTCCTGTACAAAGGGCCTGTGATGCAAGTCAAGCAAGTCTTTACCAACAAAAAATGATAAATAGCTTTTTGAACCACACCTCTGACATGTATTGATGATAAAATTCAGTTTCCAAGGGAGGGTATCAACCTCTCTGAATTGACATTTTTCCAATTGAGTTAATTATCTCTCTTAGCTATTTCAACAGTACTGATAACTATAAACACTGAACTAGGCATTTGGGATAATAACATAAAAACACTGAACAGACTCTTTTTCAGGGTACATTTAAACATCTCTAGGGCAGGGCTGACATACCTTTCCCAGAAAATAAGGCAATGCCATATTACATTAGCCTTACCGAATCCTTTTTATCATCAATGATGACAGATTTAGAATATGGCTTTTTTGCTGATAAACACATTTGGTTTAGTAAATCATATTCTTTAAATAATCCTGGCTACAGAATAAAATGATAAAATAGTTTAAAAGAAGATTTAAACTCCTTTTTTCATTAAAGTATTAGTTAAACTAAGAAAAAGGTAGGCACTACTTACTTTGAAAGTAATATTTTATCCACTTAACTTCTATTCCTATCTTTTATTAGGATTTAACATCTAAAGCTAGTTGAATCAGAGAGCAAGAACATGGAGAAAGTGCTAACGCAAAACATGGGCAGTCTTAAATGGAATTAGGTTGTAAACAATAAAAAGCATGTAGATGGAATTCATTACCACATAAAATAGCACTAAAATCAAAAATAGTACTTTTGAAAGTTAAGGTCAATGGCTGAGACTAACAATATGAGTTCATAACTATTGGTCAAGTGTCTGCATTGTCCTGGGCACCATCCTACTTGATGGGGATCCAAGGTGAACAACACAGGTAGGCGTCACCCCTGCTTTTGAGTCACAACACAGAGCATTAGAAAAAGTAAAGGAACCTCAAATATTCAAACCTCTGTGAAGTGTAAAACATCTGAAGAGTAGTTATGAAAATAAATATCACATAAATACCACTACATAACTTTTTGGGAAAAATTAGTTTGTAGTAGAAATTTGTCAAAGAAAATGTGAAGTTTCTGCACATGGTGAAAGGTCCTAAAAATATTCTTTGTGTTTTCAGTGTCTCTAGTGTGAGATCAGGAGTTATGGAACCTCTCTGGGCCTTTTGTTTTTCTATCTGTCACATTATCATAATGAGTCATCTCACTTAGAAATTCTTAAAGGTGTGATAAGCCATGCCTACTCTCCAAAGAGCTTTGAAAAATTTATTACCAACACAGTTTGGTGTTGCTACATGTTTGGCAAGTTTTATTGCTATAATATATTTAATATAAATATCAACAAATGGAACAGATATTATTACCTATTATTTAAATAGTTGTTTCCAGCTATGATGTTCATTTAGAAGTAAACATTCTAACATGTTACTCTCTAAATATCTTTATTTACTTAAGTTGTCTGACTAATTATATGAAACTCTTCTGGTTACTAAAATAAATGATGTACCATCTTTCTTCCTTGTCAGGGAAATCTACCTGTTGAATTTCTTTAATAATATATAGCTTGATGAACCATTTAATTAAAGCAATAAAAATAAAACAAATAAAAGACTATAACATAATGATATTGTATGGTGCAATCGGTATAATAAAATAAAATAAATGAACATCATAATGGATAGAGAATAAAATATATTTTATTATTGATTTTTGTAAGTAGAAGATTGGTTTGCTTGCTGTAAATTTTAGGGCCATCAGTTATGCTCTATTTTGTGTGTTTTGTTGTGGCAATTTCCTGATGTGTACTTAGCCTATACTTGGCTTAGTTCATCATTGTTTTAGAACTCCACTATTAATATGTTATGTATTGCTCTAAATTAGAATGATTTTTTGGACATCTAGGATTTGCCTTCTTATTTGGAAGTTTTCTAAACACATGGGTGTGTGCATTTGTATGCACGTGTGTGTTATGAATATATGCACCTTTATCTATGGTGTATCGGGAGCCCACTGCCATGAAACCCTGAAGAAATAGTTTTGTTTGAGAGAATTTATCTTTAACTCAGCTTCACAATCAACCTAAAATCTGCAGACTGCATGATCTGATGACTTCTGGTCAATAGGAAAACTCACATAGGACAGTAGCATACCATCTTGTGATAGCAGGTTTTCAAAAAAGGCATTAGATGTAATGTTTCCAAGCTATAATGTCATGTGCCCTTCCTCATTTAAGGGAACATCTTCCTCACTGGTCAGAATATTCATATTGGCAAACCTCAGCATCACTGGCAGTTAAGGAAAAAAAAAGCGTAGCTGATAGACACATCCCTGTGATCTAAAATCCATGAAGGTTTTCACCTTTTTGTATTTTGATGAACATGGGAGAATTTTTAAAGCTATGAAATATTTAACCTTAGTTTTATTTTATGAAAATTACATCCAATTGGGACAACTATAATTGAACAACAATAAATGAAGAGACTCACTAATCCGTGATCTATTTAAAATCATAAATGGGGTGAGTTATTTTTGAAAAGGAATATAAATAAATCTATCCTTTTGTACATTAAACTTCTTATATCTTTTCTCTCTTTTAATATTTAGTTTATTTAGCTCTTTATTCCCCAGTAGTAAAATAAAAAATGTTATCCTCATATTGAAGCATTTCTCTGTTATAATAAAATCATGTTTTTCTGTATATTTGGAAATGTTCCACATGCAACATACACTGCATCTGTTTCTGTATAACTTGAAACATTTTAACTTTCTTTGTACTTGTGTTTGACATTTTATTTATTATTTTTATAGACAAAATATATTAACACGCCTTTTATACTTCACAAACACTTAAAACATATATAAAGGGTAGGGAAAAGTAAGTTAACAGTTCTTATGGGAAACTACAATAATTAAGAAATAATAATACAGGAAAAATGCTGCTTCATGTTCTCACAACTGTAGACCTGTTTTTGCTCATGCCATAGACAGACGGAGAGACAGGTACATAGAAAACCCTGCATTGGTAACGCATGTGATGTTATATCAGTGTTACTGATGCTAGTACTTTGAATAGTTTTGTTCTTTACAAGTAGCTCTTCTGAGGAGTTTGAGAAGGAGATTGAGACTTCAGTAAGATGGATTCTCTGTATTATAAATGTTAACAACAATCAAATAGAGAATTGCTCTTTCTTATACAATGATAGCAGTCATAGACTTTAGGACAATCGTTGAAATATGCAGTGATCAGTATTACTTCCATTTTATCTTGTTGAGACTAGGAGGCTCGATCTACTTTACTGACTTTTTTTTCACATAGAACAGTGGGTAGATAGTACTGATTCTGTATGGTCAGCTTCCCCTTCCCCTTGTGTGAGGATGGAACAACCCAGTGGGAAGACAGTACAATACAGTGGACTGACCACAGTGTGGAACACACTAGAGGTCAGAGGTGAACAACCAGGTGGAATTACGCTCAGCACTGACTCTCATCCACAGAGATTCTCAGTCTTCAGTACTTTCTGAATACCGTTTTGAAAATCCGTTTTTATTTTTCTAAATCTTAATCCGTGAAAAAATGTCCATGAGTCACATGGTTTCAAGTACCTATTATTATTCACTGTGCTGACCAACCCAGAATTTGGAGGGTACTTGTGACTGCCAAATATGACAGTATTCTAGAAATAGCCTTTTGAAATATTCTTATCTTCCCGTGGAAGAGAAGCTGCAGTTACAATAAACTATGTCTTGCACACCAAGCAGCTGTGCAGAAGAGTTGCCAATCAGATAACAGGCCAGAGTAACAGATAAATATTTGACCACTGTTTCATCTTTTTAAAAATAGGTTTCTAAGAAAGTTATTTTATAATAAAACTTACAAAGAAATTGCAAGTTTCACTGAAAGGAAGTTTTGAATAAAATATTCTATTCTCTCCGTTGTCTGAGACAAGCATTGTCAATATGGGTCAGCTGAGGGCTCCAGAATGCCCAGACTGCTCGTGGTGCTGCCCCACACACGCCACAGCCCAGAGCAGTGCCACCTCGAATCAACACGACCTTTATTGTTTACTGTCCACGCATAGTATTTCGGAACTTCTGGATATCAAAGTCATTGGCCACAATTTGCAGTTAAGGTTGTGAGTTCAGGAGACAGTCAGAAAAATCATTAAAAGTATTGCAGACTAGTTTAGAGGCGAGGTTCATACCAAGTGAGCGAATTATATTTAAGAGGAAAATTCCTGACTTCACAGAACAGAAATTGCCTCAAGGAACATCTGTTCTTACTGTGACTATATTTTTTCGGCCTCTTCTCCTGAGTAACTAAATTCTCAATTATCATTAAAATCCTCAGAATAAGCCGCCATTTTACATTTCAGTCTGGGCTTATAGAGGCCATGGAAGACTGATTCCCACTTGGGACTTAAGAGAATTTCAGATTGAAAAAAGAATAAGATGTTTCAATGGATACATTATTTTCATCCTCTGTAATACAGGTATCCTACATTCCCTGTAGGTTCCCAAGGTCAGAGATTAGTGGCATGAAATTTATATTTTACTTCCAGCACTAATATGCTGTGTAAAAAGCTTCTAAGATACACTTTGTTAAAAGAAATAAATCAAATATATTACATTATTTTTTATTCTTCTTTTGTTTATTTTATTTTTACAAATAATAATTAGGTACATACAAGGGGGGACCAAAAAACTTGGAGTATATTTACAAAAATTTGTATACTTATTTCTACACATTTAAATTGTAGTCACCTTGAAAGTATTCTCTATTTGATGCAATACCCTATCGAGACCTTTTTTTCACTGCTCAAAACAATTTTTTGAACTCAAAACTGGGACTCAAATCAACAATTTGGAACAAATGAAAGAAATAAACATCCAACCAGAACTGAATGAAGAAATAAAAATTCAAAAAAAAAAAATGAGGAGAGGCTTAGGAACCTCTGGGACAACTTCAAATGTTCAAACATCTGAATCATAGGGGTACCACAGGACAAGAGAAAGAGCAAGAAATTGAAAACTTATTTGAATAATGAAGGAAAAGTGAAGCCAAGGAGGAACACACTAAGACACATTATAATTAAGTTACCCAAGATTAAAGATAAGGAGAGACTCTTAAAAGCAGCAAGAGGAAAGGAGACAGTTACCTGCAAAGGAGTTCCCATTAGACTCTCAGCTCATTTCTCAAAAGAAACCTGGCAGGCAAGAAGGGGATGGAAAGAAGTATTCCAAGTCATGAAAGACAGGGACCTACATCCAAGATTACCCTAACCAGCAAAGCTTTCATTAAGAGTCAAACAGCAGATAAAGTGCTTCTGAGATAAGGTAAAGTTAAAATTCATCATTGCCAAGCCCTTATTATATGAAATATTAAAGGGACTTATCTGAGAAATAGAAGATCAAAAACTATGAATAGTATAACAACAACAAACTCACAACTATCAACAACCTAAAAACAAAAACTAAAGCTAAACAAACAACTAGAACAAAGACAGAATCAAAGACAAGAAGATCACATGGAGGGTTATCGGTGGGGAGTGGGAGGGGAAGTAAGGGAGGAAAGGTACAGGGAATAAGAAGCATAAATGGTAGGCACAAAATAGACAGCTGGAGGTTAAGATAGTATGGGAAATGGAGAAATCAAAGAACTGGTTTGCACAATCCATGGACATGAACTAAGGACAATGGGGGGTAGTGCTGTTTGGTGAGGTAATAAAATGAGAAGGGAAAAAAGGGGAGGAAAAAATGGGACAACTGTAATAGCATAATCAATAAAATATAATTTAAAAAAGAGAGGAAAGAAGGAAGGAAGGGAGGAAGGGAGGAAGGAAGGAAGGAAGGAAGGAAAAGAAAGAAAGAAAGGAAGGAAGGAAGGAAGGAAGGAAGGAAGGAAGGAAGGAAGGAAGGAAAGAAGGAAGGAAGGAAGGAAAGAAAGAGAGAGAGAGAGAGAGAGAGAGAGAGAGAAAGAAAGAAAGAAAGAAAGAAAGAAAGAAAGAAAGAAAGAAAGAAAGAAAGAAAGAAAGAAAGAAAGAAAGAAAGAAAGAAAGAAAGAAAAAGAAAGAAAGAAAAAGAGAGAGAAAAAGACTACAGGGCACTTAATATAATCATTAAAACAATCTCTGATTTATTTTATTTTTTATATTCTTTTTTAATATATTTTATTGATTATGCCATTTGTTGGCAATAGAGACAGTTGTTCTATTTCCCCCTTCATTCCCCTCCAACCTGCACAACCCTCCCCCACCATTCACCCCTTTAGTTTATGTCCACATGTCTCAAGTTCTTTAGATTCTATATTTCCCATACTATTCTTGCCCTCCTTCTATTTTCTACCTACCGTCTATGCTACTTATTTTCTGTACCTTCTCCCCCCTTCTCCTTCTCCCACTCCCCTCTTGCTAACCCTCCATGTGATCTTCATTTCTATGGTTCTGCTCCTGATCTAGCTGTCCTCTTAGTTTGCTTTTGTTTTAGGTGTGGTTCTTAACAACTGTGAGTTTGCTGTCCTTTCACTGTTCATCTTTTTTATCTTCTTTTTCTTAGATAAGTCCCTTTAACATTTCATATAATAAGGGCTTGGTGATGATTAACTCCTTGAATTTGATCTTATCTGAGAAGCACTTTATCTGCTCTTCAATTCTAAATGAAAGCTTTGCTGGATGGAGCAATATTGGATGTAGGTCTTTAGACTTCATGACTTGGGAATACTTCTTTCCAGCCCCTTCTTGCCTGTAAGGTGTCTTGAGAAATCCACTGACAGTCTGATGGGAAGTCCTTTGTAGGTGACTGTCCCCTTAGCTCTTGCTGCTTCTAGGATTCTCTCCTTCATTTTAATCTTGGCTAATGTAATGATGGTGTGCCTTGGTGTGTTCTTTCTTGGGTCCAACTTTTTTGGGACTCTCTTAGCTTTCTGGATTTTCTGGAATTCTATTTCCTTTGCCAGATTGGGGAAGTTCTCTTTTATTATTTGTTTAAATAAGTTTTCCACTCATGGCTGTTCCTCTTCCCCTTCTGGTACCCCTATAATTCAGATGTTGGAGCATTTAAAGATGTCCTGAAAGTTTCTAAGCCTCTCCTCATTTTTTTTGAATTCTTGTTTCTTCATTCTTTTCTGGTTGAATGTTTCTTTCTTTCTTCTGGTCCACTCCCTTGATTTCAGTCCCAGTTTCCTTTCCATCATTACTGGTTTTCTGTGCATTTCCCTTCATTTTGATTGTTTAGCCTTCATCTGTTCCTCTAATTTGTGACTAAAATCAACCAGTTCTGTGAGCATCCTGATCACCAGTGTTTTCAACGGTGCATCTGATAGGTTAGCAATTTCTTGGGCACTTAGAGTTATCAGCTCCAGAGGTTTGAGTTCTTCTTGAGCCATGTTTTGGTCTGTTCTAGACTGTTACCTCTGAGGAGCAGAGCCTTAGGTGTTCACCAGGGCAGGGCCACCCAGGTCGCTGGTTTGTGACTGTATGTGGGGGCGGGGTTAGAGATGGACAATAGCAGTCCCCTCTGCTGCTTCTCGCCACTGGGGCCTGTGCAGTCTGTCTCACTGCTTGCTCCTTTGCTGGTTTATCTGCACGTGAATGAGTGACCACGGTCAGCCTGCCACTTTGTGCCTCCACTGGGCCCACCGGTTGCTACCCCACACCTGGGATCTGCCCTCAGCTGCCTGGGAGCCTGGATAGGGGGATCTTTTTTGCCCGACCCACTCTGCTGCTGGCTCTGCCCCTCTTACCAGTCTGGCTGAATGGTTCATTGTTGTCGGACTTCCATATAGTTCAATTTTCTGTGGTTTGCCTGCGTTTTTTGTTACTAAAACTTTGCTGTTTTTAAATTTGGTTGTGTGAGAAGACACAATGTTTCCACCTATGCCTCCATCTTGGCTGAAGTCCTTAGTAATTATCAACAACATCTGATTTATTAATCTCATTTTACAGAGAAGGAAATTGAGATATTAATTTGCTTTCCTGACGAATGGAGAAACTAAATTTCAAACAAAAGTATGCCCAATTCTTGAATGATTTAGGGGACATTCTCTATCCTACCTAATCATACATTAAATTCTTCTAACAAATAACAAACATTGAACAAGTTTACATTTTAAAAGACTGCATTTAGACTCCCAAATGTAATCACTCAGTATGTTAGGTAACATGTAATAGTTTCTTATCTTATGGCATCACCAAAATAATCATAATTATTTTAGATGAGGCATGCATACTGTCCATGCATTATAAGTTATGCTGTATTCGTAATAATGAAATGGCTTTCAACAGCTCAATTCACAAAGGAGAAAAACAGACGGATGCTAACATGGCTCGTCATCACTGTTTTTCTTGAATTCCAAATTTCGGTTGATATTAAAGTAAAAGAAACAAGCTAATTAAATTTTAAAAAATAGCAGTTAATTATTTTAATGCCCAAATGACAGCACTGGCTGCTGTTACCAAATGTCATTCTAACACTCAGTTTCTGCAACTATTCTACTTAGTAAAAGAGGGTGTGGGAATGTGTAACAGGTGCTGCCAACTCTGCAATTTCCGTGCTTGTTTTTGCACTCAGATGTTCTAGCACCAAGGAGTCCAATGAAACAGAGGCCGGGGTCATCCTTCTGTTGAAAAACGGACCCCATAGCTAAGGCCTAGAGGTGCACTTATTAGCTCAGTGGGAATACATAGCATTGAATACCTTGTAACTGAGCATTCTGTCAATCAATATGTCACTGATATTAACTGCCTGTAATTAGTGAGTAAATTATGTCCCAGATTATTTCAGTGCCTTTCAAACGAACAGAAATTTTATTTTTCTTTTGCCAGTTTTCTGGATGTATTACAAATGCTCTCCTTTATTTTTTCCTCTCCTGTGATTAGATAAAGAAACTTAGTTGTTAACAAGCAGGGGAAACTTTCCAAGATGGTTATTTTCTAAATTTTATCTATTTTTCCTACATAGGGTTCTGATTTTCTGAATCCTTTTGTTCATCTGCAAATGTAGAGGCTTTTCCTGTTTTGCTGCATCTACCTGGAGACTTTATATTTAAATTTTATTTTCTATGTGTTTCTCTTCTAAATCCTCAAAATAATTCCAGGCAAATATCCATATTATGCCAAGAAATCCTGAGCATAAATATCTAACTCACGTAATTAGCTCACAGGCAGTATTCCTTCAAGAAATGACATGTAAGTTCTTTGTAAAAAGGATTAAGTAATTCAAGTGCAATATTTCCTAATATAAGTAGCTTAGATTTCCAACCTTTTGAAGTGTTATGCATTTAAATTTAATTTCAACTGAGATATGAAGATTATAATTTCCATTATGCAATTAAAAAACAAGAATGCAATGACCCTAGTCTATTTTACTTAAGATAAGGCATGTGTTAATTTAACTTATTACAATGAAACATCTTTGTTTAATTGGTATTGATAATCTATTGACATTCCAGGCAAAAGAAAAAGAAAAAGCATCAAGATTTTGACAGTCTATCTATTTTGGAAAAATCGTCACTGAACATCCTTTTATGGCAAGTTGTAACCCCAAGAAAATGGATGTATAACTCAAAGTTTCCCCCAAAAAATAAAATAGTCATTCAGTAGATTGACTATTAGAAATTTATAAAACAAGAATATAGCACTTAAATCACCCATAAACTTTTAAATTTCTGTAACAAATATTTGGTTTTGTTTCTTATTTAACAACATGACCATTCTGAGGCAGTCTCATATGACAGTGGGTAAAGATAGCAACATATAAGATGATCAATAAAATATTCACTCTCTATATAGCAGTTGCTGGAGCAAAATATAGGGACATTTTTAGTTCCTTTTTTTCTGGAATCTAAATTTTTGCAATGGATTCTGGTCAGTGTTCCCTTTTCGGATGAAGAAGCTCAGTGACATTAACCAGACAGCTGGTCACACCAGTGTGGCCTCAAAGGAATGTGGCCCAGAGGCCTACATGAGATGGAATGAGTGTTTTCTCTCTTTTTTAGATTTTATTTATTTATTTTTAGACAGAGGTGATGGGAGGGAGAAAAAAGAGGAAGAGAAACATCAATGTGTGGTTGATTCTCGCATGCCCTGCACTGGAGACCTGGCCCACAACCCAGGCATGTGCCCTGACTAGGAATCTAACCAGCAACCCTTTGGTTCACAGGCTGGCACTCAATCCACTGAGCCACACCAGCCAGGGCGAATGAGTGTTTTCAATCCCTATACTAAATATGCATATAGCTCCCAGGAATTTGCTAAGATAGTGGCTAAGAAATAAGTGCAAACTTACAAATCAACATGTTTTTGGTTATGGTCTATTAGGCTGGTTAGTAATGAACAAAATGTAACATTTTTAGATCTGTTTACATTAACAAATATAAAGATTTTGCCTCAGATTCTGTTTTGCTTTGTGTAAATTTAAAGATAAATTGATTTCACCAAATAATGCACAGCCTATATTCAGACACATTTAACTTACTGTGAATAACATCATGTGCATCAATGTAGTGATGTAGCTACTCCACAAGAGTAAAGAATGGCAAATTCTTTAAGGAAAGTAAAATAGATTATGTGGTAAATCTAGTTCTTTCCATCTCTGAGCACCTAAGCTTGCCCAGCGATAAAAAGTTTACATACACACTCAAAGGAAATCTAACAAACCCCAAAATAAGGCACACATTTAAGGGATACAATAAACCTTTCATTAGGCAAGGCCAAGAATTCAGCAAAAGAATAAGGGCTCAAAAATTAAAAATGATTTAAATACCCCTTATTTTTGTCATCTGAACATAATTGGGGGTATTTGATATTGTAAAATATATGAAACTGCATGGTATGTGAGATATTCGCTACAAAAATGAAGCATCCGATGATGGGAGCATGTATACATTCCAAATTATGACCTATTTTACTGATGGATCCTGATACAGAACAGTGCATAGGTTCTGCTTTCATCCTAGAGCAATCCTGTGGCAGGAAAGGTGAATCTTTTCACATAAGAAAAAAGAGCAAAATTTTTGTCTACCACTGACATAGACTTCAATGTGGAATAAAACTAGGTTAAAAGGGCAAGTGGTTTGATTTTGGGGTTTTTTTTTTTTTGGTCCATCAGAAGTTACGAGTAAAGTGAGTAGATATAGTTTATAAAAATTTGAAAGCAGAATTTGCTAAATGCAACTGGACCTCAAAATCTTGCTAAATGATTGTTAAAATATTTAAGAAACACTGTATAATTTAAACAATAAATATGCCATAGTGGTAAAGATAACATAGTGATTTCTACTTTGGCCATAAATTTTATTTGAAGCAACTAGATGGCTAACGAGTAAAAGTAAGTAGATCTGTATATGTGTGTTTTCTTATGTATCATACACATTCTTATTTTTTAAAGATTTTATTTATTTATTTTAGAGAGAGTGGAAGGGATGGAGGAAGGGACAGAAGCATCAATGTGTGGTTGCCTCTCATGTGCCATGACTGGGAATCAAACTGGCAACCATTTGGTTCACAGGTTGGCACTCAGTCCACTGAGCCATACCAGCCAGGGTAATCATACATATTCTTATAATGTATTTTTCTAACTATCCTCTAGAGCAAATAGAAAGATCAAACATAAACATAGCCTTCCAAAATTTTAGTTTGTGTGCCTAATTTGAAAATAAAAATAGAAAGGCATGCTGCTATTCTTTTATTATCAATGAGATCCTTTTGTGAAACTGATCATTTCCAAAAATACTTGAGCTGAAAATGGAAAACTTATAATCAAAGAGCTAAACACAAAGGAAGCAAATTAAGGATTCCTAATTCCAACTGTGATCTTAATTTTAACTTAATTTTGTTAAAATTAAATATCTCTCTCTGTAATTCAATTTCTTCAGCTTTGAAAAGGTCATATTAATTTTATGAATTGCCACTTATAATGATAATTTTGTCACTTCAAGGCAAAAGTGTTTTAATATAAATCTTGACAGTTCCCTGTAAACCTTAATGAACAATAGCACAACCCATAGCAATTTCATGTTTTACATAGAAGTTTTAACCTAGAATTTTATTATACCATACTTAATGATAACAATAATAACTATGCCCACATAGTTTTCCCAAAACTTAAGGGACAGATGTTTTTGAAATGCTGGATTTAAGGGTTTATAAAGTTTAAAAATGCATATATAATATCTTATGTCAAATTTCCTCTAAAGTCTGGGGCTAAAATTTATAGTTAAACTCATCAAAATGCTTGCAGTCAAAATCATATTATTCAGCCTTTAAGTAACTTAGGTTAAATATTGTCACCAAAAAATTACAAAAGTCTATTATTTTTAAACCATCTTGGATTTCATAATTGTGGACCTATAATATTTAACATTTTAACACACTATTATTTTTTTAAGATTTCATTTACTTATCTTTAGAGGGGAAGGGAAGGAGAGAGGGAGAGAAACATCAATGTATGGTTGTCTTTCGTGCATCCCCTGCTGGGAACTGGCCTGCAGGGAACTGGCCTGCAACCCAGGCATGTGCCCTGACTGGGAATTGAACTGCAAATGTCTGGTTCGCAGGCCCATGCTCAATCCACTGAGCTACACCATCCAGGGGAGCATTTTAACACACTATTATTTTTTAATCCCTATTTAGCTATCAAAACCATCCTTAAGGCCAGGATTACTCACTGACTTTGAAGATGGGAAAGTTGAGATTCAGAGGGTATAATTGATTTCTTGATTGAAAGCCACATGTGACTGTGATCTCTCAGCTAAGATGTATTGCCTCAAAAATGGACAGTAAAGGGATAATGTGGAAGTGAGAGGCATTTATGCAACTTTTCAAGCTGAAAAGAGAAATATGACCAAGCTTCTTCCCACAATTAGAAATTATTAGGGGAAATTGTACTATATTTGTATAGAATATTGTAACTGTGATAAAAACACAAACATTTCTTGATCTTCATCAACTCTGGGTTCAATCACAAAGTAATCTGACATATCTGTTTTCAGGGAGGCAGTCACTCTTCTATTCTGGGTGAGTTTGCATTCTTTCCTTGGAAAAATACAAGATTTGAGTTAATATCTCAATTCTCTTAACAAAAGCCTTGAAATCTCAATAATAAAAATGCACAACATGAAGGTTATAACAGAAATTTAAAGCGAGATTCAAGTGAGTTTGTCTGAACTACTAATCACCTACCATAAGCAATCACTAAAACTCAGGGATTTTTTTTTAATTAAAAAGTAGGATTAGCAATAGTTGTCCAAAAGAGTTCTTATGAGGATAAAGGAGATAATATATAGTTAATGCTTAGTAAATGATCAGTAGTCAATAAATGGTGATCATGGTAAATTTTATTTTATAAATGAGGAAAAAGGAATGTTAAATTAGATGACTTTCTCAACGAAGTATACCCCAAATTATCTGGCATTCAATTAAATTAAACAAAAGAGAGGAGATACAGAGAAATTACAAGTAGTTCCTTAAGAACATGAATTACATCTTTTCATGTTTTTTTAAAGCAGAGTCCTGACCAGTGTGGCTCAGTTGGTTTTGCAAAGCAAAAGGTCACTGATTAGATTCCTGGTCAGGGCACATGTCCAAGTTGAGGATTCACTCCCCTCTTGTGGAGCATAACAGAACCAAACAACTGATGTTTCTCTCTCACATAGATATTTCTTTTCCTCTTTTTCTTCCTCCCTTCCCTTCTATCTAAAAATAAATGAATAAAAATTGTATAAGTAAATAAAGAGAAAAGAACTATAGTAATACATACTTCCAGTCTCTCAAGAGGTTGAAATCAAACTGCCTGTTGTCTTGAGCTGCAACCATCTCAGAGCTCACCTACAGTGAGCCTCTAAACTCATTCATGTGGATGTGGGAAGACCTGGTCCTCTATGGGCTGTTGAACTGTGTCTCAGTCCCTCTCTGGTTATAGAGACCTTCCTCAGTTCTTTGCCAAAGGACCTCTCCATAAGGAAGATCACAACATGGAAACTGATTTCCCCCAGAGGAAGTGATCCGAGGGAGACAGAGATAGAGTCAGAGAGACAGAAAGAATTTCCAGAATAGAAATCAGTCTTTTATAACCTAAACTTGGAAGTGACATACCATCACTTACACTGTAACCTATTGGTCACTAGACCAATCCTAGTACAGTGTGAAACAGGACTACCTAGGATATGAATTCCAGAAGGGATGGCTTATTGAGGATTATCTTGGAGACTAGATACCACAGGGTGCACTAAGAACACTCAAGTAGAAAAGATTACCTTTATACTTGGGAATCCAATGTATATGCAGAGATAATATTAAAAAAATTTATCACAGTACCTGCCATCCATTTATAGAGTAAACAATAATTTCCTCATTTTTAAGTAATATTATGTTAGATGAGAATTTAGCCATTTAGAATACTTTCTACTTATATAAGCTTCTTTATTCTGCTAATGTGAAATGAAAATTAAGATAAAACATTGAATGTTGAATTATTTTCATAATAACCTGTCTAATAAGCCAAAATTAGACAGTTCTTATTCTAACGCACACATTATTAGAATCATTTTCAAGCCATAATTTACTTAGAGGATCCTTTAAATCCATGTCTATCTTGTGAGGGCACTTTATATTATGCTGGTAGCACATCCACACCTATTTAACTGAGCACACAAAAGCAGCAATATGTTGCATGGCTTCCTTTCACATATTTTGCAAGACAGGTAATCAAGTAACTAAAGGACTATGTGAAGGCACCAATATCAACTCATGTGGTTGATATCATTACAGCTTGATTTTTCTTGTTTTCCTATCAAAAATTAACACAAATAGAATTTTTATAGTTTTTATATGCTAATATATAGATCTTGTACACTTTTATATGCCTTACTTTGGAGATTGCTGATGTAATGACCCCAAATTTAACTTTATATGATCTTATTTATTAGAATTTTTTAAATTTTGGCTTAGAAGTATCAATCATCTTTGAATACAAAATCTTTGAAATAATCCAATTCTTTCTATCATTTATCTCACAATAGCTTTTCAAAAATAGATGAACCAACTTAAAAACAAACAACTGAAACAACAAGAACACATCCACACAAGAACAGAACTCTGCTCTTGTTGCTACTCAAATAAGCTCAGCTACAAAGCCATTAAGGTCCTCAAGACAAGCAGGAGGAAACTGACTTTGGGGAATAGTAGACTTCAGTCTCAGAAAAACAGATTGCTTAAGCAAACATGGTGCTTGGTGACAGGAAGGGGAAACTGCCAGTTTGCTCAGTACATGACTTACTGGATGTACTCCAGCCATATCCAATTCATTAGGGCTACTGCACTGAATTGAACCCCCACTCACTTAAAGGTGGGATTGCTAGTGATCCACCTGCATTTATGAGGATCAGAGTTGTACACACTTTATAGTTTCATGTTTAATGGAGCAATCATTCGTTCTTTGCACAGTCGTGTTTTAGGTTAAACAGGCATTGTTAAAAAAACTTCTCAACAACAAAAATTAGAACAGTATAAAAATGAATTTTGTATGAAATAGAAGCTCTATATTAAATAGTGCTTTTATCTCAAAATACCAAGGATGTCAGTGCTAATAATGATACATCTGACTTCTTCCACAATTTGTCTGATGAATGTTACAGAAGATGCAAAGAATAGATGATCAAATATAATTGATGATTGACTAGGAACACCACATACAAATTTGAGGATGTGTGATTTCTGGAAAGGGAGGACTACAGAGACAAACTACGTAATGAGACATACCAGCCATATCCAGAGGTCTGAAACCGGTTGCAAAATAATTACTTTAAGCACTTACTTGAACTGGTTTTGAACAAGTACATTGTTCAAAGTGACTGTATTTCCTTGTTCCAGGAAGGGAACACAATTATAATTTGAGTGTATAGGGGAAAAGGCCCAATTCTGAGTATTTCAAAATGATAAAATAATGTGAAATTGTCTATACTCAGAGATTTGTTTTCCTATTGCTTGCTTTGCTTTTTTCTTTCTAGTCAAATGACAGGAAGAAGAAACTCAATTTTACTGAATTAATTTGCTGTGCTGAACTTTTTGTGTAATGCTTTATTTAATTGGGAAAATATTGTAATGAGGTATACATTTTTATGCCTACTTTACTGATGTAGACCCTGGCTCATGGGGTCCATGGCCTTATGGATGAGATGAGACAAATTCACATGGACTACCAAGTCCTTGGGGGAAAAGGGAGGGCAACGCCAATCTCTTAAGAGGAGAGTGCTCCGACCCTTGCCTTGACAAGCTTTTGTGGCTTTTCTGGGCACGTTATGTTGAGGATGGTCCTCATTTACTATCCACAGGTTCACTTTAGGTGATTACCTTTTACAGAAAACAAAGGAAAGGATGTTGCTAATTATATTAAAAAAGAAGAATATTTGCAAATGTAAAGGGAAAAGTGGTTGAACTGGTTACACTTATCCTTGGAAGGTTTAGCATTGATTATAGGAAGTTACTTAAAAGATATCCAGTAAATGTTTGCTGCCTCAATTCAGGGTTGAGGGAGTTTTAGTAAAAAGCAAGTCTCAAAGGGACATAGGTACAATGCAGACCTGATTCCCCACAGGAGAACCTATCCATGAGCGTGGGTCCTGTGTACCAGACCTCGCTTTCCACTAGCCTTTCTGAGTGGGAGCTGGGCCCACACCAGGCAGAATGGTTTCTTATACTTTACAAATAAGGTTAGGCTCTGAGTTACAAAGATACTTATCAGAGGTTACACAGTAACTGAAGGAAGCCAGGTTAGTCTAACCCCACTCTGCATGTTTTTAATCCATTTACACTACTGCATTCTTACAAGTTTGAAAATTTATTGGTGGTTATTGAAATGCATTTTTCATGAAACCAACTCAGTGGCTGATTACTCATAATTAAAGACATGAATGTAAAATGCATCATTTTAATATATTCTAAAAAACATTACAAAAGAATTTAAAATATTTGATATAAATATAATTACTCATAATTGTACTCCTGTATACAAACGTAAAATCTAACTAAATGAATGTTTTTTTAACTTTACAAATTGTCATAGAATAGAAATTTATAGCTTATAAGCTTTGCAATTTTCCACCCTAAAGATTTATATGCAAAGGTGGACTGATCTTATTCTTCAAGGAAATAAAAATGATTAATCAACCAAATGATCTTTCTTTTAGTAAAACATCTGGTGTAATATAAGTATAATAAAAATTACAAGTAGCTTGGCGGCTGTGAGCTTTGATAAATCACCCTCGATACAGGAAAAGGTCCTTTTCTATTCTAAATATGAAATTTAATAAAACATCATCTTACCATATGGTTCTGGATTAGCATTACTATATATACTGCTTATTGATATCCCAAGTGAGATATTTTTCATCAAATTGTAGACTCTACTTTTCTGTGATGCATATAATTAACTTGTTAAAATATAGATACTATAGAGAACATAGGGACCATCACTTTGAAAGACCAGAATGACAGCCAATTGATAAAATAAAAAATCTAGTAAATTTATTTTTTAAATTAATTAATTTATTTATCTTTAGAGGGGAAGGGAAGGAGAGAGGGACAGAAATATCAATGTATGGTTGCCTCTTGTGTATCCCTTGCTGGGACCTGGCCTGCAACCCAGGCATGTGCCCTGACTGGGAATTGAACTGCGATCCTCTGGTTCGCAGGCCCTCACTCAATCCACTGAGCCACACCAGCCAGGGCAGAATCTAGTAAATTTATAGTTGAAAGTTTTTATAAGGTCATAATTGGTAACTGTATGAAATAATCTAAGATGATCCAGAGATTAGATTTAGGCCAATATTTATTAAAAATCTTTATTTGCATGAATTACACAACTATAATTATCATCTATATATAACATTAGATGATATCCACATCATCTATATAATGTTAAAATATATTTTCACTTATTACAAATAATTTTAAATTGAAATGTTTGCTCATGAATTAAATTGATTTATTTTAAATACTGAGTAATTAAAAACTATAACAACAAATTAATGACACATTGCTTTTAACAACAAAACTTTTAAAAACTAAAAGTAGTTTTCTTGAAAATACAAGAAAATTGTGATACCAAATTCTTATTTATAGAATGATGTATATTTTACTTTATGAAAACACACTGTTACCAAATTCATCATTTTTCATACTATTAGTTATGTACACTATTATAACATTTAAAAAAATTATTAAAGTAACAAAATTCAAAACATAAATGTATTTTTACATGCAAAATAAATTTGCCAGATTTAACTAAACATATTTGCCTCTGTTTTTAAATATAACTTATTTTCTTAACCAAAAATAATATTTGATGCTAAGTTTAATTATGATATCAGTGAATACATAAAGCAGAAGGAAATGCTGTCATTATTTATTTCAAAATTGTTCTCTAGAGCTCTTTTGTAACCATATAACTATATACATATTTTACACCCCAATAAATTTCACATACAAAAAAAGGCTCCAAATCAGCTTTGATAAATTTAAATACTATCCTGACACAACTACTTAAAAGTTCATATTTAATCAATACAACAATAACCAGAAGTCTAAAGGCAAGTTTTTTTATTATTAAGTCATTACAATGAAATGAAATCATAGTATTTTCCTGAATCATTCAACTAGAAGTAGTGTATAGTTATTCACTACATATTTTCATCTTTTAAGGTCTATTATTACTAGTAAAAATTTCATTTTTTAAAATATTTTATTTGTTCATTTTCAGAGAAAGGCAAGGAGAAAGAGAGGAAGAGAAACATCAATGTGTGGTTGCCTCTCCTGTGCCCCCTACTGGGGACCTGGCCTGCAACCCAGGCATGTGCCCCAACTAGGAATTCAACAGGCAACCCCTTGGTTCACAGGCTGACACTCAATCCACTGAGCCTCACCAGACATGGCTCTTACTAGTAAGAATTTTAGAAGTGAGTTAAAATCATTTTAAACCTGGTTTAAAGGGGAAATTTTTAAGATTTGTTTCTCTAACATAAAAGGTCTAGAAGAAAACAGGTTTTGAAAAGAGGTATGAAAAGGAGTAAATATTTGCAAGAATGTATGAGTTTAATTGGTCAAGAGTTAAGGCCAATTATTTTTCTTTATTTTTATTTTTTTAATTTAATATTTTAATTGTTCTTCAAGTACAGTTGTCTCCATTTCCGCCCCACCACTCCCACTCACCCCAGTCACCCCAGCCATCCCTGCCTCCCACCCTAGATCCTATACCCCTTTGGCTTTGTCTATGTGTTCTTTATACAAGTTCCCTGACAACACTTTCCCCTTTTCCTCCCATTATCCCCTCCCACCTCCCCTCTGGTTACTGACAGTCTGTTCTTAATTTCAATGTCTCTGGTTATATTTTACTTGCTTGCTTGTTTTGTTGATTAGTTTCCTGTTATAGGTGAGATCATATGGTATTTATTTTTCATTGCCTGGCTTATTTCACTTAGCATAATGCTCTTTAGATCCATCCAAGCTGTCCAAAAGGGTAGGAGCTCCTTCTTTCTTTCTGCTGCATAGTATTCCATTATGTAAATGTGCCATAGTTTTTTGATCCACTCATTTACTGATGGACACTTAGTTTGCTTCCAGTGTTTGGCTATTGTATATTGTGCTGTTAAGAACATTGAAGTGTATAGGTTCTTTTCAATTGGTGTTTCATGATTCTTAGGGTGTAATCCCTAAGCAGTGAAAATTGCCAGGTCAAAAGACAGTCCCATTTTTAGTATGGAAATTCCATACTGTTTTCCACAGTGGCTGCACCAACAGTGCACTAGGGTTCCCTTTTCTCCACAACCTTGTCAGCACTTGTTTGTTGTTTTTGTTATGATGGCCATTCTCATTGGTGTGAAGTGGTATCTCATTGTGGTTTTAATTTGCATCACTCTAATGGCTAGTGGTGCTGAGCATCCTTTCACATGTCTCTGGGACCTCTCCATGTCCTCCTTTGAGAAGTGTCTGTTCAAGTCCTTTGCCCATTTTTAAATTGGGTTGTTTGTTTTCCTGGAGTAGAGTTATATGAGTTCCTTATTTATTTTGGAGATCAAACCCTTGAGGTATCATTTGCAAATATATTTTCCCATACAGTTGGTTCCCTTTTCATTTTGTTGATGTTTTCTTTAGCTGTGCAGAAGTTTGTTTGTTTGTTTGTTTTTGATGAGGTCCAATTGTTTATTCTTTTCTTTATGTCCCTTGCTCTAGAAGACATATTGGTGAAAATATTGTTGAATGGAATATCTGAGATCTTCCTGCCTATGTTCTCCTCTAGAATGTTTATGGTGTCGTGACTTACATTTAAGTCTTTTATCCATATGGAGTTTATTTTTGTAAGTTGGTGTTTGAGTTTCATTTTTTTGCACATAGCTGTCCAGTCCTCCCAACACCATTGGTTGAAGAGGCTATTTTTACTCCATTTTATGCTTCTGCCCCCTTTTGTCAAATATTAATTGACCATAGAGTCTTGAGTTTATTTCTGGGCTCTCTATTCTGTTCTATTCATATATGTGTCTCTTCTTATGGGTAGGTTGTTTATTTGAAATCTTTCTATCCTTTTTAGGTAGGCCTGTACCACTTTGAACTACCCTCTCAGGACTCCCTTCAGTGTGTCCCATAAATTTGGGACTGTTGTGAGTTCATTTTCATTTTTTCCAGAAATGTTTTTATTTCTTCTTTGATCTCACTTTTAACTCATTTGCTGTTTAATAGCATGCTATTCAATCCCCATGAATTTAAGTGTTTTTTAGTTTTTTCCTTGAGGTTAGTTTCTAGTTTCAGATTCTTGTGGTCTGATAAGATGCTTGACATGATTTCAATTTTCTTGACTTTGTTGAGGCTTGTTTTGTGTCCTATCATGTGGCCTATCTTTGAAGATGTTCCATGTGCAATTGGAAAAATGTGTATTTTGCTTCTCAGGGATGAAAAGTTCTATATCAGTCAAGTCCATTTGATCTAGGGCATTGTTCAATAACAAAATATTCTTGTTAATATTTTGTTTGGAAGATCTGTCCACTTTTGACAGTGGGGTATTAAAATCCCCTAGTATAATTGTGTTGTTGTCTATATCTTTCCTAAAGTCCTCCAAGATTTTCCTTATATATTTGGGTGCTCCTATATTGCATGCATATATGTTTATAATTTTATGTATTCTTGATGGATTCTTCTCTTGAGTATTATGAAGTGTCCTTCTGTGTCTCTTTTTATGGCCTTCATTTTAAAGTCTATTTTGTCTGATATAAGTATTGCTAACCTGGCTTTTTTTTCCCCATCCATTTGCTTGGAATATTTTTTTCTAACTCTATACTTTCAGTCTGTGTGGGTCTTTGGTTCTGAGGTGGATCTCTTGTAGGCAGTATATGTGTGGGTCATATTTTCTATCCATTAAGCTACTCTATGTCTTTTGAGTAAAACATTTAATACATTTACATTTAAGGTTATTAATGAAAGGTATTTATTCATTGCCTTTTTACTCCCTTCATACCTGTGTTCCTCTTTCTCTTGCTCTTTTTTTTTTCTTTTCTTAAAGCAGTCCCTTTAGCATCTCTTGCAGAGCTGGTTTGGAGGAGGTATATTCTTTGAGGCTTCTTTTGTCTGGGAAAATTTTTACCTCACCTTGAATTTTAATTGAAAGACTTGCTAGGTACAGTAGTATTGGCTGCATGCCTTTGCTTTCCATTACTTGGAATATTTCTTTCTATTTTCTATGGGCTTGCAGTGTTTTCATTGAGAAATTAGCTGCTAGTCTTTTAGGGGCTCCCTTATATGTCACTTCCTGTTTCCCTCTTGATGCCTTTAAGATTCTCTTTTTGTCTTGAAAGTTTGCTATTTTAATTATAATGTGTCTTGGAGTGGGCCTCTTCTGGTTCTTGATTGGGACCCTCTGTGTTTCCTGGATTTGTGGGACTTTTTGTCTCATCAAATTAGGCAAGTTTTCCATCATTACTTTTTCAAACAGGTTTTCAATCCCTTGCTCTTCTTCTACTTCTGGTATCCCTATTATACAGATATTATTATGTTTCATATTGTCCTGCAGTTCCCTTAACCCTTCTCCATAATTTTTGAGTCTTTTTTCCTTTTCTTGCTCTTTCTGGGAGCTTTTTTCTACCTTGTCCTCCAGCTCCCTGATTCAATTCTCTGCTTCATTGAGCCTGTTTTTGATTCCTTCTACTGTGTTCCTTGGTTTAGAAAGTGTATTCTTCATTTCCTCCTGGCTCTTGTTGATAGTTCCTATTTCCTTTCTCATGTTGATATAGTTTTCAGTAAGTTCCTCGTAACTTCACTGTAGTTTTTAGTAATTCTCAGTGAGCTCATTGAACTTCTTTATAATCATTGTTTTGAACTCAGTATCTGGTCGTTGACTTGCCTATATTTCATTTAGCTTTCTTTCTGAGGATTCATCTTTTCCTTTTGTTTGGGGTTTGTTTCTTTGTCTTCCTATTGTTTGTGAAATTCTTCTTACTAGCCTCTACTTCTTAAATTGATCTATCTTGACTCTCTGTATTCGTGGTGTGACTATCTATGGTAGGAGAACTGTGGGATTCAGTGGTGCAGTGTCCTTGATCTCCTGAACTTGGTGCTCTGGGGATGCCCTTTATGTCATTTTTGTTGGCTCTCCAGATGTAATTGGGTTTTGATTGTTGTTGGGTTATTCTTTGGTGGGTCCTTCTCTCCATCTGGTTGACTGAGGATCACTCTGCCCCACGTCTTGTGTGTTATGGTGCACATGCTGCCAGAACAATACCACAAAGCCCAGGGAACAAACAAACATCCTCAAAAATCTCTCTCCCTCTCAATCCCACTATCAACAGCGAATGAACCAGTATTAAAAGAGATTAGTACTATTATAATAAAGGAGAGAAATAAACTATAGTATAAATCCTAGTGACTTAATATGCACAAACTTGCTGGACAAGAAATGAATACTCTAAAGCTATGTAGGAAAGAAAATATTGCTAATCAGGAGTCCCGGCCAAGATAGAAGCATAGGTAGAAATCCTTCACTTCCTCATACAACCAAAAGGAGTATAATGACCAATCTAAAATTAATAAATAACCATAAGCACCAGAAAATCAAACTGCATGGACCTCCAACAACCAAGGAATTGAAGAAAAAATCAGCCATAACACCCAGACTGGTAAGGAAGCAGACCATGCAGGATGGGCTGGCTCAGAAAAACTGAGAGGAGGTGGCAGACCAGGCAGTCAGGGCTGGCTAAAGGTGAAACTGAGACTCAGAGCTGACTGTGGACTATGGCAGATGTTGTCACAGTGGGAGAAACTCCCAGTCTTACGTGAGAGTCCATTGGAAAGTGCACTAGAGACAAGCAGGCGAGCTGCCTTTTCCCTCTCCTGCTACTCCCTCACAGTGCCACAGCAGAGCAAAGAGGGTTTCCCTGCCTGAGTGAATACCTAAGGTCCTGCCCTCTTACAACCTACCAGGTGTGCCAGGACAAAGAAATGTGGCCCAAATGAAAGAACAGAGCAAAACTTCAGAAAGAGATCTAAGCGATGAGGAGATAGCCAACCTATGTGATGGAAAGTTTAAAGCCCTGGTAATCAAAATGCTCACAAATGTGATCGAACTTGGTCAAAAATTAAAAAACAAATAAAAGATACCCAAAATGAAATAAAGCAAAGTATTCAGGGAACCAACAATGACAGGAAGGAAACCAGGAGTTAAAGCAACAATTTAGAACAAAAGGAAAATATAAACATCCAACCAGAACAGAATGAAGAAATAAGAATTCATAAAAGAGAGACTTACAAACCTCTGGGACAACCTGAAATGTTTCAATATCCAAATTATAGGGGTGCCAGAAAGAGAAGAACAATGGCAAGAATTTGAAAACTTATTTTAACAAATGAAGGAAAACTTCCCCAATCTGGTGAAGAAAACAGACTTTCAGGAAGTACAGGAAGGCCAGATACAGGAAACCATTCTGTGTGGTGTGGGCCCAGCTTCCACTCAGAGATGCACAGGACCCACCCCTGTGGATAGGTTCTCCTGTGGGGAATCAGGCCTGCATTGTACTTAGACTGCTACAAAACTTGTTTTTGCTAAAATTCCCTCACCTTGAATTGAGGCAGTAAGTGCTTACTATAACTTCCTAAAGCCTGTGCTAAAACTCCCCAGTATGGAGTTTAACTGGTTCAACTACTTTTCCTCTTGAATTTGCAAATATCCTTCTTCTGTGATATGTTTAGCAGCATCATCTCCTTTGTTTTCTGTAAAAGGTAACCACCTAAAGTGAACCTGTGCATAGTAAATGAGAACCATCATGTAATGGGCCCAGAAAAGAAAATAAAGGCCGGTCATGGCAAGGTCCGAGGCTTTTTCCCCTCTTGAGAGAAAAGCCATGCCGTCCCTTTTCCTCCACAGGACTCAGTAGTTCATGTGAATTTCTTGTACCTTATCCACAATGTGGGTCCATGAGCTGGGGTCCACATTACCCAGAGAGTCCCAAAAAAGTTGGACTCAAAAAGAAACACATCAGGGTACATCATCATTAAGGTACCCAAGATTAAAGATAAGGAGAGAATCTTAAAAGCAGCAAGAGAAAAGGACACAGTTACCTACAAAAGAGTTCCCATAGCCTATCAGCTGATTTCTCAAAAGAAACCTTATAGGCAAGAGAGGGCTGGAAAGAAGTATTCAAATTCATGAAAAACAAGGACCTATATCCAAGATTGCTCTATCCAACAAAGTTATCATTTAGAATGGAAGGGAAAGTGCTTCCCAGATAAGATCAAGCTAAAGAAGTTCATCATCAACAAGCCATTATAATATAAAATGTTAAAGGGACTTATTTAAGAAAAAGAAGATAAAAATATGAACAGTAAAATGACAAGCTCCCAACTATTAACAAACAAACCTAAAAGAAAAGAAAATCAATGAAAACAAAAACTAAGCAAAGAACTAGAACAGGAACAGAATCAAAGAAATGAACATCACATGGAGGGATTTCAGTGGGGAGGGGAAAAGGAGGAACTGGGGAAAAGGTACAGGGAATAAAATGCATAATTAATAGGCATAAAATAGGTGGGGAGAGATAAAAATGGTATAGGAAACAGAAAACTCAAAGAACTTATATGTACAACCCATGGACATGAACTAAGGTGGGGAATGCTGGTAGGTTGTAGGGGGCAGGGTGGAAGAGGAATAAAGGGGGGAAATTTGGAAAACTGTAATAGCATAATCAATAAAAATACTTTAAAAAAGAAAAGAAAATATCTCTAATGGAGAAGACTACATTGGATTTTGTCTAGGTAGCCTCTAGTATTTACCACTGTTTTTCCTTTTTGGTGATGTCAGGTGTTGACCCTGTCTGACCTTAGTCAGCCTGCTCAGAGACTGCCAGAGATCTATTGTCTGTGGCTGTTTCCATCTGTTTTCAATCTAGTCAAACAGCATTCTGCAGTGAGGTTTAAGCCCCATAGGGCAAGGCAGAATCTCTCCTGGTGTTGGGGTTATTATTTCCCCTCAGGTTCCTGCTGCTCAGAGGGGAGTGGGCTGCCTGAACTGGATGGCTGCTTCTGTGTGGCAGAAGACTCAGCACCAGGATCCCTGCAGCTGCTCTCTCAGTTCTCTCACCAAAGCTTCTGTCCCCAGTCTCTCCTCAGGTGTCTCTGGCCCACTATTCCTCCACCTTTGCTGGAGCCCCAGGTAAGTGGCTGCAAATGAAAATTTGTGCACTGGCTCTTTAAATAGCTCTTTGCATCTCTAGCCATCTGTCTCTGGAGGAGGGCAACCCTGCCACTTGTCACCACTGGTTGTTATCTGTGTACTTTTTGGGCTCTTGTACTCTAGGCTAGGCATCCCAGCTTAGGGTTTAGACCCCATTCTTCGCAGGGGGATCCACCTAGCCACTTAGTTATCCCTCCAGCCCCGCCATCTGTGGGCACCAGACCAGCCCTCTCAATTCTCCACCATACTTTTTACTAGTCAGGTTGTGCTGAGGCTGATTCTTCTGTCTGTCTGAGGTTATAAGGCTTCTCTGTCACTATTGTTAAGTTGTTTGTTCTGCGTGATTTATCTACAATTTAGTTGTAATTCCAGACTGGTGCTGGGTGTGGCTTCTATTCACTCATCCACCAGTTTCCCTCCCTCTCAAACACTAATTTTCCAATTATTTATTTTTTTATAAAAACAAATTTTAATTGTTCAATGTAAAATTTTTTTAATTGAAGTAATCTATGAGAACAAATAGTTCTCTAAATTCTCAATTAAATAACAACAGCTGGCATTTATTGAATGCTTACTTCCAGCAGGATCACTAATAAATAAATAAGCATCTTTCATTCATTGCTTTATTACCTTTGTAGTCCACTCAAAAAGCATGAAGTAGGGGCTTTTTTACATATATTTTTAGAGATGAGGAAACTGAGACTTAGAGGGATTATGAATCTTGTCCAGTTCATTCAAGTCAGGCAACAAAGTGATAGAGCCAGCACTAAAATATTTTTCTTATTCTAGAGCCTACATCTTTTAATTCTCTGCTAAGCTACCATTTAGAACACAAATGGTAAAAATCATCTACTAATTTAGTTGAAAATTACATACCAAAAAATGTCTACTTCTTAGGTTACAGAAATAGAATACTGCTGATGAAAGAAAAGAGGCTAAGATCAGAGTAATAACAGAAAAATCAACATGGTCTGTAAAATAGACAATCTCAGCATAAAGACAAAATAGGAATGACTATTAAAATAATCTATGTGAAAATTGATGGAAGTCTAAAGCAGAGCTGAAATAATAGAAAAGGAGATGAGGAAAATATTCAAATATATCTAGGAGAAAAAATTGGTGATAATTCAAGGACCCAAATTAATTTTCTTAAAAAATAGAGATTGAGAATCCTAATATAAAATGTAACTGGTCTTCAAATATATAAATTCTGGTCCTCAGAAAATTTTTGCAAACCTTTGATTATATATATATGTGTGTGTGTGTATATATAATGATTTTACATATATTTAAAACAAAGATAGTAATTTCATCTAAAACTACTTTCAGAAATCAGTTTGAAAAATTAATAAACAAATGTTATCAAGAATTTTTTCTCATATGAACATTTATAAGTGTTTATAAAATTGAAAATCTTATAGTAAACAACCACAGACATTTTAGCATGCATATCAATTAAAACTTCAATATCTCTTTACATTACTTTTTATGTAAAATTTATATACAATTAATTCCCTAATGCTATTTTCACCATTCTGTAAGTTTTGACAAATGTACAAATGTGTAGTACAAATAGCTATCAAACATTGCTGTTTATCCAAATAGTTCTGTCATGTTTCTTCCCCCTCATTCTTCGCCTTATCCTTTGGTAAGCAACCATCATTCTGACTTCTTCCCTCACACAGACAAATTCTGCCTGTTGTAGAACTGCCTATAGTAATTGAATCATATAGTTTGTGCTCCTTTTTGTAAGGCTCCTATCACTCAGGATATCTTGGGAAATTTGTATCTCCATATTTTATGTGTATGTGTATTTTCTGTTTTTTTTACTACTTGGGCAAGTATATTTTGAATATTCACAACACATACATAAATATGCCATTTATTAATGTAATATTTTGAGTACCTGTAGACATAAATCAATGTATTTACTTTTTAAATTTATTCACTGGCTATATATTTGGCAGTTTACAGTTTAGATGGAGAAACATTAGAAAACCACAGAAATATTAATTCAATTTGATAAATGTTAATTATAAATAATTATCAAAGCCAAAAATAAATAACAAACCTAAAGGATCATAGTTGACTGTCTCCTTTGTAAAAATATAAATAATGAGTTGTTTCATTTCTGAATAATATATGCAAAATAAAAAAACAATTGTAACATAAAAAAATTTACCCATAAAAACATTGCTTATGTATAATAAACCACAATGTGTTTCTTCATTATTTTTAATAACTTCTTCAGCAATCTTTTAAAATAACAGTTCACCAAAAATAAATTTTATGAATATTGTTAGCTTTAAATAAATGAAAATGAATTTAAAAGAAAGCAATTATGAAATTCATCCTTTGTATTCTTTCATAAAATGAATAACTACTTTTTCTTTTGCACAATAAATGCCAGGCTCAAGTACATTTTAATCAGAGCCAAGAATTATTTTCAGAAAAATATTATTTTTTAAATGATGACTAAAGAAATTTTTCAGTTTGTATGGTAGTCAATCTGTTATGAAGTGAGCATATCATAGCCTCATCGGGTTGGGCAAGATCAAGACAATATTTATTCACGCACACATAGAAATAAGAGAAAAAGTTCTGTTTTAAAGATATAGCCATTTAATGTATTTATTGAACTTACTGAGATAACAGTGATTAATAAAACTATACCGAGTTCAAGTGTACAATTCTGTAACATCATCTGCATACTGTATTACATGCTCTCCATCTATAGTCAAGTCACTTTCTTCTACTATTTATTTCCCATTTCCATCTTGTACCTACCCTACCCCCTTCCATCTGCCAATCACCATACTGTTGTCTCTGTCTGCTATTTCTTTTTTTGCTTAAGCCCTTCACCTTTTTCACTCAGCCCCTCAACCCCTTTCTCTGTGACAGCAGCCAGTCTGTTCTCATTATCTATGAGTTTATTTCTATTTTGTTTGTAATTTTTTTAATTACATTCCACATATGAGTGAAATCAAATAGTATTTGTCTTTCTCTGTATGACTTATTTCTCTTTGCATAATACTCTTCAGGTCCATCCACGTTGTTGCAAAAGTTAAGATTTCCTTTCTGTGGCTTAGTAGTATTCCATTGTATACATGTACCATAGCTTTTTTATCCACTCATCTACTAATGGGCACTTGAGCTGCTCCCAAAACTTAGCTATTGTAAATAACACAGCAATGAGCATAGGGGTGCCTATACTCTTTCAAATTAGTGTTTTGAGTTCCTTTGGATATATTCCCAGAACTGAAATCACTGGGTAATAAGGCAGTTCTATGTTTAATTTTTTTAAGAAAGCTCTCTACCGTTTTTCGAAATCACTATACCAATCTTTATTTCCACCAACAGTGCATAAATTTTCTCCTTTTCTCCACATCCTTGCCAACACTGGTTGTTTGTTTATATATTGATGACAGCCATTCTGACATGTGTGACTCCAAATAACTTCAGCAAGCTTGAGAAAGAAGAACAAAGTTAGAAGAATCATGCTACCTGATATCAAACTGTACTACAAGGCCACAGTAATCAAATCAACATGGTACTGGCAAACAGACATACAGATCAATGGAACGGAATAGAGAGCCCAGAAATAAACCTATGACTTTATGATCAATAAATATTTGACAAAGGAGGGAAGAACATACAATGAGATCAAGACAATCTATTTGATAAATGGTGTTGGAAAATTGGACAAATACCTGCAAAAAAGATGAAACTAGACCAGCTCCTTACACCACACACAAGAATAAACTGAAAATGGATTAGAGACTTAAATATAATTTGTGAAACCATAAAAATCCTAGAAGAAAACATAGACAGTAAAATCTCAGACATTTCTAGTAGCAGAATTTTTTTCTGATATATTTCCTTTGGCAAGGAAAGTAAAAAAAAAATAAACAAATAAGAGTACATCAAACTAAAAAACTTTTGCACAGCCAAGGAAACTATCAGCAAAATGAAAAGACAGCCCACTGAAAGGGCAAACATATTCGCCAATGATACATCTGATAAGGGCTTAACTTACAATATTGATAAAGAACTTACATAACAGAACACCAAAAAAAATTCAATTTAAAAAATGGGTAAAGGACCTGAATAGACACTTCTCCAAAAAGGACATACAGAGGGACAATAGATAAATGAAAAGATTCTCAGTGTTATTAATCAGAGAAATGAAAATTGAATCCATTTTATATGTTTACAAATAACATAATTGAGAATTTTGTTTTTGTATCAAATGGTAAAGGCAAACATGTTTCAATGTGTGACTTAAGTATATTAAAATGTGTACAAAACTACAAATTACAGAGCTGACAAAACTGTCAAGTTAAAAGCATAATGTAACAGATATAGCTCAAAAAAAACCAAAGGATCCTAATATAATTTTAAATCTTTGTGACTAGTTTAGATTAGTGAAATCTCTATGACTGTCTACAGTCTGTAAAATGTCATTCATACATTTATTCACTTATTAATAAATAAGTAGTTAGTATTTCTTGTGAGGCATCACATTAGACTCTTGAAAATGGTATACAGAGAGAGTTTGAATTTATCAATGAGTGATAAAATAATATGAGACTAATATATGAGTAAATTATACAGCATGTTAAAAGGTAATCAGAAATATTAACAGGGCTGTTGAGGGACCATATGTAATTTTAAACGGGTTGTTAAAGTCCTCCTCATTAAGAAGATGACAGTGGAAGAGTAAGAACAACTTGAGAGAGAAAAACCAAGATGACGTCAGGGGGAAGGACTTCCACGAAGACTCTCGGGCAAGGAGGCCAGTGTAGCTGCAGCAGCATGAGTAAAGGGAAGCCAAATAAGAAATAGAGATGGGAAGTGAGCCAGAACATATATTGTATTGCAAGTCATGTTACAGACTTTGGTTTTGCCCAATTCCTTCCTCCCATTCTTTCTTAAACCTAGTAAGGGCTTTGTTCTCACTGCTGCACCAAAAAAAAAGTCAAAATCATCAATGATCTCCATTTTTGCAAAGTCTAACAGCCAGTTCTTAATATTCACCATACTTGACATATAAGAAGTATTTTACACAGTTGCTCAATGTCTCCTCTTGAAATGCTTTCTTTATTTGGCTTAGGGAGCAACTCCCCCCCCCCTTTTTTTAATCTCCCTGAACAACCCTGTCAATTTCTCTAATTCTCAATCTCAATCTTCTAATGTTGGGTAACCTCATCTCAGGTTTTCTCCTCTTTTCTTTTCTATTTATAGTCATTCCTTTAGTGATATTATCAAATCTTCTGATTTGAATACCGTATTTATGACAGGCATTTTCTAATTTATATTTCTACCCACATCTCTATCACTCCCAATCTCCAAGTTCAAAAGTCTATTTCACAGCTCTATTTGGATGTCTGATCTCAACATCTCAAACATCATATGCAAACTAAATACATTATCTTCCCCTCAAACTCTGTACTTCTGGTTATTAAATATTATAGAGCTGTTTTGAGCTTATTTCTCTCATACTACAGAGATAATTAATCAGGAAATATGTTAATGACTTTGTGTATTTATTTTCAGAAAGAGGGGAAGGGAGGGAGATAATCACTGATGTGTGAGAGGTACAATAATCGTTACCTCTTGCACACCCACAACTGGGCACCTGGCCTGCAACCCAGGCATGTGCCCTGGGAATTGAACCGGCAACCTTTCAGTTCACAGTCTGACACTCAATCCACTGAGCCACACCAGCCAAGGCTAATCAAAAAATAGTTCAAAATATATCTAAATATCCAAGCAAATTTAGTACCAGACCACCATTTATTTTATTTTTCCTCAATTGTTGTAACCTCCTCATTGGTAAGTTTCCTCACTGGTCAACCAGTATTAATTCAGTGCAACACTTCTCTTTAAAAAAAATAAAATTATTATCACAAAAATGGAGCTTTGCTTTCAACTTACATGGTTGATTTAATTTGACTCTCCAGTGGACTCAGAGTTTTAAGGTCAACATGGTATAGTCAATTTTAATTTAGGTACCATGATGCCACATTATTCCTGCCACATTTGTATACTTCTTTGTCTTTAGTTGGAGAAATATTCAAAAATATTTTAATAATATAATTATTGTACTTTTCAATGAGACAAGCTTATCTGAAAGCAATTATTTGTTTTATATGGTAGTATATCTTCCTGTGTATCTGGGAAGCTTTAATATGTCAGATAGAAACTGGCCTATGAAGACCTATATAATATTAAGTGACACAGTGGGAGGTCTACTGTTCTAGCATTATTAATGATCTAAGATATGTTAACTAATTGTTATAATTGTATCAACTTTTATCTGTCCACACTTGTTTTCTGTCTCCTCCACTCTAACAAAACTAAAAAAAATGTTTAGACCCATTTCTTGATATGTGAGCATAGCTATCTAAATCAAATAAAATCCTCTAATACAGATTTATTTTTAAATGCTTAAGATTGGGCCCTCACTGCTGTGGCTCAGTGGATTGAGTGATAGGCTGCAAATCAAATGATCATGAATTCGATTCCTAGTCAGGGCACGTGCCTGGGTTGCAGGCCAGGTCCGTAGCAGGGGCCATGAGGGGCAACCACACACTGATGTTTCTTTTCCTCTCTTTCTCCTTTTCTTCCTCTACTAAAATAAATAAATAAAATCTTTTAAAAAGTATGTGAGATTGGTTTGGGGATGAGATTCTTTACTTTATTTTTCTTTCAAAATGTTTCAAATCAAATTGTGGTTCTTTTTCAAATGGCCTCAGTTCAGTTGCATCTACCTTTAGTCCTTTCTTTTTATGAACAGAGTACTCTACCTTCATTTTTTTTGGTAGTGCCCAATATGAAAAATAAGAATTTACATTGTGGGTATGAACAAACATCTTATTTTATGAGCACCTATGCAATTTCTTGGCTGACTTAAATCTTGTATCATTTTCCTAATAGCAATTGTTGATGAGGAAGCACAGCAGAATGGTTAGGAGTGTGGGCTTTGAACCAGATCCATCCTTATTCGGAACCACAATATATTGTTCTGCTTTACCTTGGAGGCCAGTCCATTTGCCAAATAAGATTAATTTTACTTTTGTAACAGCTTAATTATGCGCTTAATGTTTAACTTTCGGTCAACAGGCAGTGCTAGTTAGTAAGAAGTAAAAATCCGCATTTTAGAAATCTTACTAAGAATACATCTAAAGTCTAGAAATGCAAATATTTCTGTTTAGCATTCAGTAACTTTACAGTTCATGCTGAGAGTTTCTTTCACACAGTTACCTTCCTTTTTCCCTCCACTCATGGTTATTTTCATCTTTTTTATCTCTCAGTCCTCCCAAATAGATCGAGATTTTCAATCATTTGACTCTACCCAGTTTTCTGTCGATGCAGAGAGGGGGGTGTAGATCATTTTAGGTTGAAGGTAACATTTTTGCATTCTTCTATCTGACTATATCAGAACTAATAGTTTAGTTAATTAATTAAGATATTTTGAATAAGCAGGGAATTTTTAAACATCAGTATAACATGTATACATCTTGTTTGAATACAAAGTATAAGCATATGTATTCATTTACCAATTTTGTGATGTAGAGCCAGGCTGAGCCAGTTTTTTTATTTTATTTTTTTGTTTTTATGAGTATGGTCCATTGAATAAAGTGTTCTAAGATACTTTCTTTAAAGTATACCCATAATCATCTATGATTTTCATTTCAAAATTTGTTAAAAAGAATAAGAACTTAAAGATACTTTAAAAGCTGTGTGAATAAATAGTACATCTGGCTTTTTGAACTTTTTTTCCCCACCCTTCAATAGTTATCTCAAACATACTAAATTTGACAGCAATTTTTTATTGACTTACCCTTATCGAGATTTTTTCAAAGCATTCCATTAGTGGAAACCACATTTTTTAAAATTCTGTTTGTATGCATATTTCATTGGTTTGCATAACATTAACTGAATTCTATACTTATATTAACAAGTAAAATTGCATAAACAGGCTTAAATAAAAAACACCCGACTTTCAGTAAGAATGCCCGCTGTATAGGTGAGAAGAAATCCTAAGGTACTTTAATGAATAGCTCATTACTCTAACATTTCATATTATAAATTTCAGTGAAAAGTAGACTCTGCAGACTGTGTCAATCAATCTTCCGAACTAGTGAGGTGCTGGGTAGATAACAATAGTCTCTGCTGGAATTTTAATGGATCCCACGGATCTCTCTCTTCTCACCTGACCTGAAAACCTCTCCAGCAAGGAGTTGTTTATATGCCTAAAGTTTTAGGCTGGAGTAATATACTTTTAACATTCTCAATATACTAATTATCAGCTCACTTTATCATTGTCAGCAAATAAGTAGGTTATCTGAAGACAAATAAATTATGGATGAACTGAAAAATTGTATATTATACTAGGAGAATAAGAAATGGTATATATTTGTGAAATCAATGCAATTGACCTATTGGCCCAGGAACAAAGCAATTCTGATAGCAGCATTAGTCCTTATTCATTACATGTATTTGGTTAATTTTATGTTTCTGCATATATGTTGGTAAAAATTCACTTGAATTGTTTAAGTTGTACTAGACTTCTCATCTCATGCTGGCACTGTAACTCATGCTGTCTCTGTTATAAGCTTAATGATTTATTCTGTACTATTTTTTTCTATAACATTAGTTTGAATTGCATTATAGAAAAAATGCAAGGATTAATGGATGTCTATTGTGTTCATTTGTTAGAGCTGCTGTAACATAACACACTAAATGAATGGCATAAACAACAGAACTAACCTCACAGTTCTGGAGGATAGAAGTCCAATATCAAGATATTGGCAGGCTTGGTTCTTTCAAAGGGCTATGAGAAAGAATATGTACCATGCCTCTCCCCCTAGCTTTAGGTGGTTGGCCATCTTTGGGATTTCTTAGCCTGTAGAAACATCACCCTCATCTCTGCCTTTATCTTCACATGGCATTCTTTCTGCGTATATATTTGTCTCTTCACAAGTCACTCTTTTATAAGCACACCAGTCAGACTGGATTAGAAACCTGCCCTATTCCAATATGATCTCATATTGGCTTAAATACTGGGTTGGCCAAAAATTCCATTTAGTTTTTTTCCTTAAAATTAAAGACACATTTTTCATTTTCACCAATAACCTGATTGATTTGGATATTTTGAGCATATCAGCTATCTCCTGCTATTGGCTTCTAGTGGGTAGAGGCCAGGGGTGCTGCTAAATATCTTCTACTGCATAAGACAGCCCCACAGCCAAGAATTTTTTGGCCAAAATGTCATTATTACCAAGAAATTTTGCAAACCACTTTTGACATGTTCTATCAGTCATAGCACCTTCTGCATACACTGCACAAATCTTTTTTCATGTTTCAGTTGTATTTTTACTTTTCTTAAAATAATAAAGCACAATACACTGGAAATGTTACTTATCTTCTTCTATCTTCAATATTAAAATGGCTGCACAAAAATTCTTAAATTTTGATGGGTATTTTTTTATGCATGCTGATATCACAGCTGTCATGATACAATCTAACAAAATTGTTTCAAATGAGGTTAAAGACAACTAAGCACAACTAGATCCAGGGTACAAAACAAACAAAACAAACTTTTTGGCCAACCCAATAATTACATCTGCAAAAACAGTATTTCCAAATAAGGTCACATTCTAAGATACAGGTGACTGGGACTTCAACATATGAATTTTTTCAGGACATAAGTCAACCCATTTCATTTTTTGTCTTTGAATACAAGAATGTGCACAGAAATTATTTAAGTACATAAATGTAACTAGAAGAAATTGTCACACACTTGCCTAACACCTTCATTGTAAATCCCCTAAGAGCCTATGTTGCTAAAACATTCGAATTAAAATCAAAACAGTATCATAACCTAGCAGATTTTTGCTTGGCTGAAGAACTAGATTTTTTGAAATCTAAATTTCTCATTGACAGGAATAACAGCAAGCCCCCTTTCTGATGTGTGCTTCATTTAGATTGTTTTATTTAGAATTATACTCAAAAATTATAAACTCGTATGAAAATATTCTATTCACTGTCACTGCCTTCCAATTCTACATTCTTATTATGAATTACCCATTTTTCAGTCTATATTTTTATCCTATGTAGTTCTACATAAATAATTAAATCACAAAATTATTTTTAAAGTTTAGTAAATATATGTGGTTGTTTCTGCTCTTCAAAAATGTTCCTATAAATGACATTATTGATTTAAAGCATAGAGTATTTTTATGAGCATTTTAATTGTTTCTATTTACCATCTCAGTATTTACTACATTTCTTCTTTCATGTCTCAATATTTGTTTCCTTTTGCTTCTATTTGCATCTGAAATTGCTTCATAAGAATTTTGTCAGTTACTCATTTTAATATTGCTTTTCTGTTACCTATTTTGGAAAGTGTGTTTTTTTTCTTATAATTACCTTTTCCCAGAATACATTGAATAAAATGTTTATCTTTTGAAGCTGTGATGTTTATAATATACCATGCAAAGACTGGCAAAAAAGGTTCACAGTTGTAAGTATGCAAAACAGTTTATTCTTGTATCATTTATTTATTAATTATTGTACTATTTATTTGTATTACAACTATAAACCTACTTTTTCCCCCACCCCTGTATTTTTAATACTTTTTTAATGGACTTTAATAGTAAATAGGCAATAATAAATAATGTATGAGCAAAATTCATATCATATATTTGGACTCATTTGGAAATCAATTCTATTATTTTAAATCGCAAAAATATAAATTATATTGCAACTTTATTATTTTTAAATGTTTCCTTTTAGCATTAACAGAATTACAGGTAATACATAGAGTCCCAAGAGGCTCTGATTTGCATCTGTAACCCCTTTCAAAGATCAGATCTTGCCATTATAAGTCATTCAAAAATCAAGTTAAGCCTCTTGACATAATTAGAAATTTCAAAGAGATCTGAAGAGCATAATTTTCTGTAACATATGTCAAAACTAGTTGAGAAAAATACCATAGGAATAGAAAGGTCAAGGGCTAATCCACTCCAAAGTCATTAAAGATTATATTTAAATTGCTTTCAAAACTTCAAGGTTTCCTAAGCCACCATCAAATGCCCCAGCAGAGCAAGGGGTCTCTGACATGACAGCTGGTTTGTACAGGAAGAGAGGAGCGCTCCTTTCTCTGTCATGCTGAAGTGGACCTTTGGTTTTCTAAGTTTATTTTGTCATGCGCTTATCGGCAGTACATAAATTTAGTTAAATTTTAAAAAATAAATTTATTGTGTTATAATAGAAGGACTTTTTAACCTAAAGGGACCTATTTCAATTTGCATTTTATAAGACCATATTGGCAAAACTAATTGCTGTCATTTGCACAATGCCATCATATTAAATATTGAAAGAAAGGAGTTCCCCATTTATTCTAATATGGCACTGCCACTGGAGACCTGAACAGCAAAGTAAGTAATTACCTAGAGAATTAAGGCTACGACATGAGTATGTTTTCAATAAATTATCCTGATAATTATAGGGTTTTTTAAATTTTCATTTTGGCAGTGAAAACCTATTTTAACTTAAGGCATTAAATTATAATCATTAAAACTGCTATATGGATGCTATAGTCAAAACAGTGTTGGATAGACATATGTACTTATATAACTGGAACACCACAAGTAAGGTGGTGGAACAGAATAAAATTCATAAGCATAACCAGATATGCATACGAGGTCCATCCAGAAAGTATCCAGTCATGCACTATGAAAATAGAGACATTTATTACAAGATTGTACATAGGACAATGACATCTCAGTCCCTTTCATAGTAGGCACCTTGGGACCTCACACAGTTCTCCAAATCACCATCAAGTGCTCTATTGTATTTTCCTGAATCTCATAATGGTCTGAAATCTTTCCCCTTTCAAAGGTGATTTTAGTTTTGGGAAAAGCCAGAAGTTGCAGGGCACCAAATCTGGGCTGTAGTGGGGCTGAGTCACCTGGGTGATTTGATGTTTCCCCAAAAATCTCTGCAGAAGTGTGGGGGTGACTTTCCTTGCAAGTCCCCTCATGAGCCATGGATGAGAATAAACATGACTGAGACATGATGTGATCTGCTTGGGGAGGAGAGGTGGCCAGTTTCCCAGAGGAAAAAAGCCTTGAGCAGTGGCCAGTTTCTCTGGGGAAAAAGGCCTTGAGCCCCTTCCTCCAACAGCTTTTTTTGGGTTGTAATACCCAGGAATACAGGGTGGCAAGGATCAAACTATAGATAACATTTCAAAGGAATCTGAGGGCTTAGTCTAATCAGTGTCTGTTAGGTAAGTTGCAGAAACTTTAGGAGACATACTCATTTCCTGCTGGAACCCTTAACATATGAATGAAAGCACTCTTAGCAAGAGCAGATTTCACAGGTTTATCAGGAAGTCTTTGTGATGCCAGATTTTTTCCCCCCGTCTCCCTCTAGCAAGGCAAGGAGCTACAGCTCTCCCCATCAGGTATTCAGGCTTAAGGGGATTAGAGCCAGGAAGAGCTTCTCTCAGAGAACATGGGGACTCGGGCTATCTCAAAGCCGGAGGGCAAGAGTCCATTGCTCTTTGTTGCATCCCTTGAGTCCTTCCATGAAGGCCTCCCAAGTGATTGTGTCTAGCCTAAGTTGCCCCTCCTCTGAGGGGGTCTTACCCATCAAGGACTTCCGACCATGCTTTGGGGGCAGGGAGGAAACTGAGGCAGTATTTGCTACCAGACAGAAGCTTTGTCTCCTGTGGCTCGCATTCCAGAAGTCACTGACTCCTCCTTAGCCACAGGGGGTAGGAGTTACAATTCCTAGAACCAGGCAGAGCAGTCCATAACACAGGAGATACGATGCATGAGCAGGTGCATTGCTGTGATGAAGCTGTCTGTCAATCACCAGTTGCCCAAAGCTATGGCCTTATGAATCATCTGAATAATTTCCTTGGGGGAAAGTTCAAGCTTATGGCAAAATTTAACACAGATTCGCTGTTCTACTCACTCAGTCCTTTTGAATGTAATGGCCACACAGTACACATGCTCACTCAACAGAGTCTACCACACACCCCCCCACTGATCAGTCCAATGAAATCATTGTTCAAGCATGCACATTCCAGTCCACCCTCCTTGGCTGCTACATTACATCAATGTCAGGCAAACTGGTCTCATTATATTAACAACGTTGGACTTTTTCCAGATAGACCTTGGTATAATTATGTGTTTACTACATGATGAAAGCTGCATTTAAATTCAATGGGAAACCAGGTTTATAACAAATTATCTTATCAGAAGATAAAAGTAAAATATGACTATAAATCTATGAATGAATATGCAACCTGAGGAAACAAAAATGCCAACATGACTAGATATCACATTTACCCATTAAATTGACAACTGCAGCATTATTTACAATAGCCAAGACATGGAAATAACCTAAGTGTCTCTCAGCGGATGAAGGAATAAACATGATGTGGTATGTATATGCAAGAGAATGCTATTTAGCCTTGAGGAAGAAGGAAATACTGTCATTTATGACAACAAGGGTATACCTTGAAGTATTTAGCTAAGTGAAATGTCAGACAAAGACAAATGCTGCATGGTATTCCTTACATGTGGGCTTGAAAAAGTAGGTATCATAGAATAAGAGAGTAGAAGGGAGGCTGCCAGAGAGGCAGAGGGGTGGGAGAAATGGAGAGATGTTTGTCAAAGGGGACACACTTCCACTTGTAAGATGAATAAGCTTGACTTCCGCCAAGGTGGAGGCGTAGGTGGAAGCACTGCGCCTTCTCACACAACCAAGTTTAAAAACAACAAAGTTTTAGCAACAAGAACACAGCCAAACCACGGAAAATTGAACTACACAGAAGTCTGACAATAACGAACCCCTTAGCCAAACCAGTAAGAGGGGCAGAGCCAGGGGCAGAGCCAGCAGCAGAGCGGGGTCGGGCAGGAAAGATCCACCGGACCAACACGGTCACGTGACCCAGGTGTGCCAGCAGCCATGGGCGGATCCCAGGTGTAGAGTACTGGGCGGACCCGCTGAGGGTGCAAGGCAGCGGACCCACTGAGGGTGTCCCGTTGTCACACATTTGAGCGCAGATAAACCGGTGAAGGAGCTAGCAGTGGTGAGACAGACCGCACGGGCCCCAGTGACGGGAAGCAGCAGAGGGAACCGCCATTGTCCCTCTCTGACCCCACCCCCACATGTAGTGCCACAAACCAGCAACCTGGGTGGCCCCACCCTGGTGAATATCTAAGGCTCCACTCCTCATATGTAACAGGCATGAACAGATCAAAACATGGCTCAAGAACAACTCAGAGCCCCAGAGCTGATAAATCTAAGCGATCAAGAAATTGTCAACTTATCAGAGGCACAGTTCAAAACATTGGTGATCAGGATGCTCGCAGAAATGGTTGATTTTAGTCACAAATTAGAGGAACATTTGAAGGCTAAACTAATTGAAATGAAGGGAAATGCACAGGAAACCAATAGTGATGGAAAGGAAACTGGGACTCAAATCAATGGAGTGGACCAGAAGGAAGAAAAAAATGACCAAACAGAAAAGGATGAAGAAACAAGAATTCAAAAAAATGAGGAGAGGCTTAGGAACTTCCGGGACATCTTTAAACATTCCAACATACGAATTATAGGGGTACCAGAGGGGAAGAGGAACAGCCACGAGTGGAAAACTTATTTGAACAAATAATAAAGAACTTCCCCAATCTGGCAAAGGAAATAGACTTCCAGGAAATCCAGGAAGCTCAGAGAGTTCCAAAGAAGTTGGACCCAAGAAGAAACACACCAAGGCACATCGTAATTACATTAGCCAAGATTAAAATGAAGGAGAGAATCCTAGAAGCAGCAAGAGATAAGGGGATAGTCACCTACAAAGGAGTTCCCATCAGACTGTCAGTGAATTTCTCAAGAGAGACCTTACAGGGAAGAAGGGGCTGGAAAGAAGTATTCCAAGTCATGAAATCCAAAGACCTACATCCAAGATTGATCTATCCAGCAAAACTTTCATTTAGAATGGAAGGAAAGATAAAGTGCTTCTCAGATAAGATCAAATTCAAGAAGTTCATCATCACCAAGCCATTATTATATGAAATGTTAAAGGGACTTACCTAAGAAAAAGAAGATAAAAAAGGTGAACAGTGAAAGGACAGCAAACTCACAGTTATTAACAACCACACCTAAAACAAAAGCAAACTAAGAGGACAGCTAGATCAGGAGTGGAACCATAGAAATGGAGATCACATGGAGGGTTAGCAACAGGGCAGTGGGAGGAGGAGAAGGGGGGAGAAGGTACAGAAAATAAGTAGCATAGATGGTAGGTAGAAAATAGATAGGGGGAGGGCAAGAATAGTATGAGAAATATAGAATCTAAAGAACTTGAGACACGTGGTCATAAACTAAAGGGAGGGGAATGGTGGGGGAGGGGTGTGCAGGGTGGAGGGGAATAAAGGGTGGAAATAGAACAACTGTAATGGCATAATTAATAAAATATATTTAAAAAAAGATGAATAAGCTTTAGGAACCTAATGTACAGCATGTGCCTATACTTAATAATGTTTTATATACTTGAAATTTGCTTAGAGAGTAGATTTTAAATGTTCTCACCACAAAAAAAGAAATGGTAATTATAGATAGGATAGAGGTTTTACCTAACACTATAGTGGTAATGCTTTCGCAGTCTATAAGTATCAAATCAATATGTTGTATATTACTTTATACTTACATAATAATAAATGTCAGTTATACCTCAACAAAGCTGGAGAAAAGAACACAACATTTAAATCAGTAGACTGAGCCCTGGCTGGTGTGGTTTAGTGAATTGAGCACCGTCCTGCAAACCATACTGTTGCCTGTTTGATTTCCAGTCAGGGCACATGCCTGGGTTACTGGCCAGGTCCCCAGTAGGGACAGCATGAGAGGTAACCACACATTGATGTTTCTCTCCCTCTCTTTATCCCTCCTTTCCCTTCTGTCTAAAAAGAAATAAATAAAGTCTTTTAAAAATATAAAAAGGAAAGTATTTCTAAATAAATAAATCAGCAGAATGAGTAAGGCAGATTGTCCTCCCAAAGTAGGTGGACCTCATCTAATCAGTTGAAGGTCTAAATAAAACAAAAAGCCTGACCTTTCCTCAAGTAAGAGGAAATTCTTCCTTTCTGGTGACCACTGAACTGGGACATTGGCTTTTTTCTTACCTTCTGACTAAAACTGAAACATCAGCTATTCCTGAGGCCCCACGCCTGTTGGCATTTGGACTGAAATAATACCAGGAGCGCTCCTGGTTCTCTGCCCTTGGACTTGACTAAAGTTGTACCTTCTGCCTTCCCGTGTCTCCAGCTTTCTGACTCATGCTTCAGATCTTGAGATTTGCAGTGTCAATCTCATTAACCAATCCCTTAAAATATGTTTGTGTATTTATATATCCTACTGTTTTTCTTTCTCAGGAAAACCCTGACTAATACAACCATTTGAAAAAATAAAGCAAGAGTGATTGACTATAAATCAAATTTTTACGATCACATTTGTTATGGTCAAAGAGGTGGATGCATTCTGGATGGAATACACAGGAAACTTTAAAGTTCATTACACTGCTCTGTTGATTCACTGGGATGGGGGACTCCAAGAATGTTCAGCTTTAAATATATGCTTTTATCATGTATCATTTTATGTGTATGTGTCATAATAATTTTTTTAATTAAAAAGGTTGCAATATTGAGAAGTAAAACAATTGATAATAAAAGGTGTTGGTGAGGTAGAAGAGATTGACTGATAATCTTAAAAATGACTGATGTAAGTATGTTCAAAGATTACTAACTTAATTTTGGAAAGATATTTAGTACTCTAGTAAAATGTGAAATATGAACACGTTTGACAAAGCAGAACTACTTCCAATACATTGCCCTTCTGAAAAATATGCAACAGCAAATAACAATACATTGCAACAGTATTTAGTGCAACATTAATTAAAGTGACAAAAACTATATAGATACAGTGCTGGCCATTATTAAAAACCTGAATATTATTTAATATCTATATTTGCAGCCATTACATGTTTTTAAAACACAATTTAGATCTATAGATACTGACCTGAAAAGCAAGCAGTTACAAGACATTATTTAGAGAAGAAAAAGGCAAATTGTTTTGTAATGTGTGTAGCGTGATGCCATTTTGTAAGAATAAGACAAAGGGAGGCAATGTATAATTGTATGTGTAACTATAATGTAAGGCCAGGTTTATGTTACCTAAGTTTTATTTAAGTCAAATCAAATATAAGATCTAAACATCTGGATTGGTTTAGCACTCTATATTGCTGTCATATAGACATTTTTTGTTTTGTTTAAGTGTTTAATGTTTTAGACAGAAGGAACATAGGAGTAAATTGTTCCCTTTGGGTATAGTGATTTTAAAGAAGAAACTTCAAATGCTAAGATAGGTACTGGGTGATTACAGGTGACTAAAACCCAACTCCTCTATCAGCATCCAGAAAAAGTGTACACTTTTCTTCAACATCTCTGACCAGAAAGTAAGCAACGGAGGAAGAGAGGTGTATGACTGTTTAAGTTATATCACCAGTTCTTGGCCTCCTTTCAATTCCTAAGATCCCTGTTCACCTTAGAAAATGTATATATCATATGTGCATTATACATGTGTGCATGTTATATATTTTTTATACCATATATAATTATTATAATATATATAACAGTACATGTATAACATTTTATACTATATAACTATATGGCAGCCTCTACCAAGGCTGCCATAACAAAATACCACAGACTAGGTGGCTTAAACAACAGAAATGTATTTTCTTATAATTCTGGAGGCTTAAATGTCCAAGATCATTTGTTAAAATAAAAAGTGTACTGTGATGTTGAGGTGAAAAGTTGTACCCTAACCCATGACACCAAAGGAAAAATAAGACACACAGTACATAGACTTTGGAAATCCAAGTTTTGAAAGAGGCCAACACTATTCAATTATTTTTCTTACCTTCACTTCTTTCATCTTCATCCTATTATTTCACCCACATCCAGTGTGAATGGATGGAATGTTTGCTACAGATGATTGTAGATTTACAGTCCTAGAAAAATTGAAATGTGTACCAGGAGGCCAAGTCATTTAGGCATCTGTTCCTGGATCATGTTTTATTACTTCAGATTAGTCCATGATGATGCTAAACTATTTAACATGTCCCTAGACCCCCAAGGAAAGTGGAAACTTGCTTAAACGTTCATGAATCAACCACACTAATAAGGAGTTAAAGTGCTTTGGAAAATCTACTGGGAAATCCCCATTGAAGATAGTTAGGAGAAAAAAAATTCCATGAAAGGAAAGGATTTGTGACAGGGACACACGACGGATCATTTTCTGTAAAGAAAGTTTTCTGGAAAGCAGAAAGTTCACCTTGAGCAAGAATATATACTTAGAGTAAAAAGAAAGCTAGACAGAGATTTTCAGCACATGAAAACTTACAAGTCATGCAAACTCAATAGGCCTGATGTCACTCCAAGAGGGAAAAATATGTAGACACTTAACAGTAGTTTGTGGCCCTCCAAAGGACCTCAGTGCATACACAGAAATGCAGTGTATTTGCAGCATTACAATTTCAGGGAGTGGAGGTGAGGGCAATTATTTACAATAGTTCCTTAGGAAAGTGATTATTTTTATACTTCTTAATTTTTTTTTATCTTCCCCTGAAGACATTTTGTCACTGCTTTTATAGAAAGAGGAAGGGAGAGGGAGAAACATTGATATGAGAGAGAAACATCAATTGGTTGCCTCCCATGTGCATGCAGATTTGTATAGGTGTGTGGACAGGGATCAGACAGGGATTGACATGCCTGCACCATACCAGGGATCAAACCTGCAACCTAGTTATGTGTTGTGACTGGGAATCGAACCCTCAACCTTTCAGTTAGTTACAGGGTGATGCTTCAACGAAATGAGCCACACGGCCATGGCAGGAGGTAATTATTTTTAAAAAACATATTACTGTTGTTGATAAACTATAAGATGGTTATATAGATATATAGACCAAAAGAGAGCTGAATCTATCTTCTCCAGGCTGCTTGATAAGGAAACTTGACTAAAATACCTCTCATTTATAGCCCACCAATATTCCAACCCAGTGACCTCCAAAGAACTCCCCAAACTTCAGGTTGTTGTCACAGCCTCCTCTTCCTCCTGAGTTCTTTTTTTCATCTTTAGAGGAGAAGGGAAGGAGAGAGGGAGAGAAATATCAATGTATGGTTGCCTCTCATGCATCCCCTGCTGGGAACTGGCCTGCAACCCAGGCATGTGCCCTGATTGGGAATCAAACCATGATCCTCTGGTTCGCAGGCCCACACTCAATCCACTGAGCTACACCAGGGCATACCTCCTGAGTTCTTGCTTCATTCTTTTAGTCTCTGTTCACCCCTATCTGAACCAAATTACAGAACAGAGGCACTTCACAAGATTCTACAGAACATTAACATGTTAAAAGATGCACAAATCACTTATGATAGAGTTGGTAGATTTTACTCCAAAGCTGGGCATGATAGAGTCATAGAGATAAGGCACATTACAGTACAATTCAGACATTTATGTTCTTCAAAACCCTTCCTGGCCAACCCTCAGCTGGGAGTGTCCAGCTGAGACACTCCCTCATGTCCCCTCATCGCAGAGCACTAGAACTTTTTTCCTCTCCTTTTTTCTTCTTGTGTCCCATCATGCTGAAACCCACACCAGTCCTGTCCCCAAACACATACAAAACTTCCCTGGTACATTAGAAGCAAATGATCTCTTGGTAACATTTCTAATTCTTTGAGATTTTTAATTCCTGGCTTAATGTCTGTGATGATTCATTTTTTTGTGTGTCAAGTTGGCTGAGCTAAGAGATGTCCAGATAGCTGGTAAACACATTATTTCTGGGTGTGCCTGTGAGAGTGTTCCTGGAAGAGATTACCATTTGAATCCGTAGACTGTGTAAGATTACCTTCACCTAATTAGTTGAGGACCTGAATAGAAGAAAAAATTCGGGGGAGGAAAAATTTACTATGTACTTAAACTTGATCTATCCTTGAAACCAGGGCTACCCTCCCCAGTTCTCAGGCCTTCTGGATCTAAGTGATACAACATTGCCCCCACTCCCCCACCCCAGCTTCTCAGGAATTCGGGTTTGCTCTGGAACTCTACTACCAACTTTCTTTGGCTTCCAGCTTGCAGACAGCAGATCCTGGCACTTCTCAGTCTCCATGATCCAATCCCTCACAATAAACCTTATTCTATCTTTAGTAAGTGATGTTAAAAAGAGTGAGACTGATTTTATGTCCCCCTTTTAGAGCAAATCTTCTAGACTCACTCTAACATTGGTTTCTATTTTCTCTCAATACCACATGCCTACTAAGTGATAGCCCCACATTCACCACCAAAAAAAAAAACTGCTTTTGTCAAAGTCACTAATAAATTCCACATTATTAAATCCAATGATTCATTCTCAGTTCTCACTTTATTTTTTCTGTCTGAGAATTACTCTTGTTGTTTTGATTGATTATGTGGTTGGCTGTTATTTTCATTTGAACCAATTACTTCAATTCCCTTGTGACAAACTACACATTGTTTTGTGGGGTTTTTTTTTTTACCTTTGCTGATACTGCTTCTTTCTAAGATTGGATGTCCCCAGCCTCAATCCATGAGTCTTTAATCCTCCCTGTTTATTTACTCTGTTAATGATCTCACTTCGTCTCATGGTTTTAAATACCATCTACGTATTATTGGCTCTTAAATTTTATGTCCAGCTCAAATCTTTTTCTTCATCTCTAAATTCTTACATCCAACTGAGTGCTCAACTCCCCAACTGGAATATCTAATTGAAATCTTAAGTTAAACTTGTCTAGAAATTAACTCAATCATTTCTCCAAAAATTTATTTCTTCTACAGTCTTCCTTATTGCATACATGGCCTTTCTATATCTCTAGTTGCTCAGGGAAATAAGATATCATCCTCTATTCTTCTCTTTTATTCACACTCCCTATGCTATGCACTTTTGCCTACTTCTGAAATCAATCCAAAACAACCATTTTTCACTATCTCCACTGTTACCTAACTAGTAAAACCCAAAGTTATCTCTCCATACTCTGGTTTCTCTTCAGGCCAAGAAAAGCTTTCGCTTTTTTACCAAAGTCATCTCTCATTTGGATGATCACAATAGCCTCCAAACTGGTCCTCTTCCTTCTACACTCTTTCCTTCACACCCTTCCCCCACAAAATCTGTTCTCAGCACATTAGCCAAATATGCATGTTAAAATATAAATTCAGTCATGTCACTCTCTTCAAAATCTTCAAAGGTTTCCCAGCCTTCATGTATAGCCTTAAACCTTAGCAGTGATAAGTCACCTGCCTGTCACCTGCCTGTCTCCTGTCTCACTTCCTTGATTTCATCTGCTTCCACTCTGCCTTTTGCTCACTTCATTTCAGACCACTTGCCAATTAATTTTCCTTTTCTTCCTTATCATTTTCTATCCTTGTGCCCAGAATATATCTCCTCCTCTTACCAACATCCCTACGGCTTTTTCCAAAGATCTCAAAGTTTACCTTCTCAGTGATACTTCCCTGATTACCATGTTTGAAGACATGACTCTACCATTTCCTACTCCCCTTGCAATTTTTGTCTTGGCCTCTTGTTTTATTTTTCTCTTTAAGAGTTTTGTCCATATCATATACTATATGAGTATATATCACTACTTTGCTTTTCTTACTGCCTGTATCTGCTAGGGAGTATCATCTATAAGGAAATTTTTTTGTTGTTGATTTTGTTCTCCATCGGGAGGTCTTAATTCCTGAGGGAGGGATGCTTCCACCAGGAAACAGCAAAGTGACCACCTAGCCACTTTGGGCAACTCAAGCCTTGGCAACAGCAGGGAAGGAAAGGAGTCATTGGGCTGCTGGAATAATTGATCCTGACTGCCAAGGGGAAATTGAACTACTACTCCACAGCACAAGTAAGAAAGGTTTAGTCTGGAATACAGATTCTTTAGGGTCTCAGTATTACTATGCCCCATGATTAAGAGCAGTGAAGAACTACAACAACTCAATCCAACAAGGACTGATAATGACCCAGTATCTTTAGGAATGAAGGTTTTGGTCACTCTACCTGATAAAAAGCCACAACCAGGTGAGCTATTTTATAAAGGCAAAGTAGAAGGGATTTATATAAATCAACTACAGTCACATAACAAGTTACAGAAAGGAGAACTATAATTATCATGAGTATTTCCACCTTATTTTGTTATGAATATGTCTGTGAGTATATGTACATATATTAAGCAAATATCTTTGTTTTCTTTTCTCTCTTATTCCTCTATCATATAACAAAATGTATTGACTTTGTATCAGTATTTAAGTTTGGTTGATTTTATATCAATGATTTCATGTTATGAGATATCAGAGAATAGTAAACATCATTCAAAGATTTTACCTCTTCCTCTAGGAAGAGATTACTGCATTTTTTGTCACATGAAGAATTGTATCATGTCAAGCAGAAATATGACCTTTTTATTGTCTTTATTTGTAGATTAAGTATTGTTTATGGAAATGTGAGTGTTGAGTTGGCAAGGGCTGGACCTGTGATGGTTAATTTTATGTATTAACTTGACTGGACTAAGGGATAGCCAGTTAGCTGGTGGAACATTATTTCCAGACGTGTCTGAGAGGGTGTTTCTGAAAGAGATCAGTATTTGAATGAGTAAACTGAGTAAAGGAGATTGCACCAATGCATTTAATCCCTCGAAGGCCCCACTGGAACAAAAAGATGGAGAAACTGTTAATTCTTTCTCTTCATGAGCTGGGATGTCCATCTTTTTGTGCCCTTAGACACTGAAGTTTATAGTTCTCCGGCCTTCAGACTTCAGGATTTATACCAGCAGCCTGTACTTGATTCTCAGGTCAAAAGATTTGGACTTAACTACATCACCAGCTTTCCTGGTTCTCAGCTTGCAGAAGGTAGATAGTAGGGCTTGTCAGCCTTTATAGCCACAGGACCAAATGATTCTGTTGGTTTCTACATTACATTAATCTCTCTCTCTTTCTCTCTCTTTCTCTATATATATACACACAGAGACACATGCATATATATACATATATACACACATGTTCATATGTGATTAGATTGTATACACACATATTTGTGCTACATACACACTGTTATTCCTGTTTCTCTTGAGAACCCTGACTAATATGTATGGCTAGGTAACAAATTACCTCAAAGTTTTGTGATATAAGATAACTATTACACCCACTGACTCTATGCATCAGGAATTGAAACATGACACAGGAGGGATGACTTGTCTGTATTCCGAAATGGCCAGCCTCATATAGAGGTCCTGAAGCCTAGGAGCTAGGATTGTCTGAAAATGTGTTGATCTAGCTGTCAACTGAGAGACTCAGGTCCTCACTCTATGGGTCTTTCCATGTGATCTCTCCACAAAAGTTACTTTGAGCTTCCTCCGTGTGGTGGTTGGCTTCCCAAGAGTAAGCACATGAAGAGCAAACCATGTTGAAGCTGTATCCTTTTTATGACCTAACATCAGAGGTCACCAAGCATCACTTCCACTGGATCTGTTGGTTGGAGCAATCATAAATATGCACCCACCTCTTTATAAAGGAATGTCAAAGTTCTTTGTAAGAAGAGCAGGTGAGAGGAGAAAGGTTGTTGCAGTCATTTTAGTGCAGACAATCAGCCACATTTACCAGTGTACATACTGTGAAAATGCCCTTGTTCTTTGCTCTGTGCTCATGAATGCAACTAGATATTCTAATTTCCCGTGATTCAAGGTGAGATTCACACATGTGTAACATTAAACCTGTTCTAACAATGACATGTATACATATATAACTGTGTGTGTGTATTTGTGTAGCTAGGTAGATGTGGCAGTTCCTGACACAGTTCCTAAATCCCTTGCAATTTCCAGAGAAGAGGGTATTTTGTTCTCAGGCCCCTAAACAACTTCAGGATGGGAAATAGTCACCAGAAAGACCAAACCTTGACTAGAAGCCTGGATCTTTAATCTCCATCCCCCACAATCTCTGGGAAGGGGAGAAGACTGAAGATTGAGTTAATAATCAATCAGGTTTACATGACAAAATTTCCATGAATCCTCCTAAATGACAGGGTTTGAAAGCTCCAGGCTGGTGAATGCACAAGAGGTGCTGAGAGGGTGGCATCCTGGGAGGGAGCCTGGATGCTCCACGTCCCTTCCCCTACACTTTGTCCTATGAATATCTTTCATTTGGCTGCTTCTGAGTTTCATCCTTTGTACTATACCAGTAAGCTAACTAAAGCTCTTTCCTGAGTTCCATGAGCCATTCTTGCCAATTATGGAATGTGAAGACAGGTTATGAGGAAGTCATTTTGTAGCCATTTAATCAGAAGGGCAGAAGGCTCTGGACTTGCTACTGTTGTCTGAATATCAGAACTGAGTTGAACCTTTGAACACACTGATGTTGTCTGGAGAACTGGAGGATGAATTTTTGGTATTAGAAAGCACTGCGAGTAGTAAAAGCACTATTACAGGAAATCTTATTTTAAAACCATTTTATAACTCATTTACCAACATTCTCTGTCTGAAATATAAACAACAGATAGTCATTCACTCCTACCTATAAAACTTTATTTGGCGATTTCCAGTTTTTATAAAGGTATTTTTCATAATTAGCACATAGAAATTAGCAAAATGATAGCTATCACATCATCTGTAATCCACTTATTTTAATAAGATTACCATTTCCAGTTCTCTAACCTATAGCTTCTCTATAATGGATACCCTACTCTACTGTCCCCTCTGGACCTGCCAGCTAAACTCAGCTTTAACCTATAACTTATCACAGTGGTCCAGACATATGAGGTCTGTCTGGGAAAAGTCCAACCAGTGTTAATGTAACGAGAATGGCTTGCACAACATCAGTGTAACCTGGCAGCTAAGGAGAGTGGACTGGAATGCGCATGTGTGTACTAGTCAGTGGGTGTGGTAGATGCTGTTGAGTGAGCATGTGTACTGTGTGGCCATCACATTCAAAATGACTGAGCAAGTAGAGCAACAAATCTGCATCAAAATTGCCTTAAACTTGAACATTCCTCAATGGAAATTATTCAGATGATTCAGAAGGCCACAGCTATGGGTAACTGATGATTGGCAGCTTCATCACAAAAACACACCTGCTCATGCATCACATCTCCTGCAGAGTTTTTGGTGAAACATCAATCCAGGTGACTGAGCACCCCTACAGCCTAAACTTGGCACTCTGCACCTTCTGGCTTTTCCCAAAACTAAAATCACCTTTGAAAGGAAGATTTCAGACCATTCATGAGTTTCAGGAAAATATGACAGGATAGCTAATGGCAATGGGAGAACTGTGTGAGGTATTAAGGTGCCTTCTTTGAAAGGGAATGATAATTCATTGCCCTATGTACAATATTGCTTGTATCTTGTATCTTCTTCAGTAAATGTCTCTATTTTTCATAGTACATGACTGGATACCTTCTGGACAGACCTTATCACAGTCTGACCAGTGCCCACCATGTGACAGAATCTTAGCAAATAGGTTGAATGAATGCTGTAATCATTGCACCAACTTTTTGAGGTATGCATTATCATTTCTGTTTTATAAGTGAAAAAAAGAGTGTGTGAGTATATTTAATTTTGTAGTTAGTAAGAGCCGATTTAGCCTCCAAGAACTTTCATAATTTTCTTTAAGACCAGGATGTCCCTCTTGGGCTTATCATTCTTGATCTGTGAAGCATCAGGATTCTGCCACCCTCTTGAGCCTGCAGTATTTTCCTTGCTTTTTCCAATGACACATGGCCATGGTTATTGCAAACTTGTTGAGATGAACATTAGAATAACCTCTAGTAGGGACAGTATGATGTGACATCACTGCCACATGTAGGAGCATAATATAAAATAAAGGATATTAACCTTAGGGTAGACTTGGAACAGGCTGGTTTTCAAAATATTACCCCCAAAATTAGAGAATCAAATAATCATATTCTAAGAAAAGGAAAGAAAGACACCTCCCATTTAAACCCACCACCCCTAGAAAAGAATAATTAAATTACCAGAACTAAAATTTCCAAAATTAGGTTTATCCAGCAAAGGAAAAGTCTATTGAAAGCCATAAATATTTAATCATGCTATCAGGTGGGTACAGAGAAAGATAGGTAGGCGCTGCTTTCCTTTTATAGTTATAACATTTAACAGTTCAATAAAGTAAGTAAAAATATAGCCCTGGCTCTATATTTCTTCCAGTCCCAGAGCTGTGGCTCAGTGGACTGAGTGCTGGCCTGCGAACCAAAGGGTCTCTGGTTTGATTCCCAGTCAGGACACACACCTGGGTTGCAGGCCAGCTCGTCCCCATTAGGGGATGTGCCAAAGGCAGCCACGCATTGATGTTTCTCTCCCTCTACTTTCTCCCTCTTTTCCCCTCCCTAAAGATAAATAAACAAAGTCTTTTAAAAATAAGTAAAAATATAATTATAATAAAAGGCAAAGCTAGATAAGTGCTGTAAGAAAGGCACAAGTATTATGGGGAGTTGAAAAGAAGGTCATTGCCAAGAAAATCACAGCACAGAAACTAGAACAACAAAATAATATAGAAGGAATTTTGTTAACCAAAGAGCAGACATTTTGTCCTGGCTCTGGGGGAATTGTTCACTGGTTGGGCAGCCTTCAAAGGCAGCGTAACACTAAACAGAAGCAAGGCCAATATTAAGCGAACCTGATGGCTGAAACAGTTTTCTGCTCCTGGGTCTATAATTTAAGGTCATTATTATGCCTTTGAGGCTAATCCTACTAGAACAAATCTAGGGGCTGTGGCTGGAGGACAAGTAGAAAAGGAACGAAAGAGCAGGAGAAACCTCTGGTAAACAAATTCTGAAACTCAGTATTTAGGTAATCTCTTGAGAACAGAATTCCAACCCTCATAGGTATTTTATGACTGTAATATATTAAATTTACTTATATGAGTAGCAGCACAGGTGTGTCTTAAACTATACAAAATAGAAATAACCTCCTAATAGTCATAAGGAGGTGAAAGAATGCTGTTTTTTTTTTTCTCTTACATAATGGAAATGCACCTAAGGCCTGGAAACTCTTAAGAGTGCTAAATAAGAATCAGGTAACAACAAACTGCACTATGCCATTTTATTCATAAGTGCAGCTTAAATTTTGTGACCATTTATTGTCTTCTAACCTAATTTTTAAGAAATAATTCTTTCTATATTTTTTACATATTCAAGTATTATTTTGAATAAAGAGACTAATATTGAACAAGTTTCTACGGGACATAAGATCTTCTGATTATGAAGTTTTGATAAAGGCAATTTTCTTTTATTTTCCAAGTTAAAAAAAAATAAAGTCACTTTAAACTAATCATATTGACATTGATCCTTATTTTGTTTATTTAAGAAAAGATGAAAGCTTGGTTACTCCAGGCATACATATCAGCAGACTTTTCAGCACTCTTACTAATTTATGGCTATTTAGTGGGAATCACAAAATACTCAAGTGGCTGATGGTAGACATCCCAGTGATTTACTCACAACATCTGCCTTCCTACTACACAGGCTCCACTCAGCAGTCAGCTTCTCTAAAACACTCCTCCTCCCAAGTCCCTTCTCTTATGCAAGTCGATATTGACACTACCCCTTGGGCTGGTATTGAAAGAGTATGTCTCCCAAAAGAATTGCGATGAATAAATTTACTTTTCTGAATTGTATTATATTTAGCTGAGTAGTTAATAGAGAAAGGGGGAGATGAAGAAAGAATGATAAAGGAAAAAAGAAATCTACAAAAATAATCTCGGGATACTTAACGCTTAGTATCTCATAACCAGTATAAAATCCTTTAGTGTCCTTTTATTTTTTTAAGAGCAGCCTTCCAGAATGAGTATCTGTGAGTATAACCTTGAAGTTCTGATATTTATTTGTAAGACAGGCAATTGCAAGAAGCTGAATATAATTACTTTCTATCACCTCAGGGAAAGTAAGAAGGTACATGTGAGCACATGTGTGTGCCAAAGTTCAATAAGCTAATGTGGCTTAATAAAGAAAAAGTCATCTCACAGTTCCATCTATCATCAGGATTAAAATTAATAAAGCCGTAGATTATAAGTAAGCAGTATAGCAATTATTCTCCAGTAAAAACAATTAGTTCTCAATACATAAATGACCAACTTAATTACTTAATAATAATCACTATGAGGATCAGGCTCCAACTCTAAAGTCTCTAAAAGCTGTGTCTGCTTAGATACCTTCCTGCTTCGGAGGCCCAATAAGTTTTTCAAAGACAAAACATAATGAAAACAAAAGCAAGTTTAGAGCTGTTTAGAAGAAACAATGCTTTGATTATTTTTGAGGTTGTAGCAAACTAGCTGGCACAAAATTAAACATCTTAAATCATTGGAATGCAAAGAGCTCACCCGTAAATCTTTCCATTGTGGTATTATGTAGTACTTGACATCAAGATGTGCTTAGCCCGGGAGAAGAGCCTATAATTCCATCATGTGCCAACCAAGTATCAAGATACAAGTTTTGTTCTTTTCCCTAAAGAGAGCCCAGTACAGCACCAAGGTCAGAACCATCAATTCCAGAACCTGGGTTGCGAACCTAGTTCTACGATTTACTTGTTGAGTAACATTCAGCAAATTATTTCACCTCTTTGTCCTCAGTTTCCTTACTTGTAAAATGGAAATAATTTACTCAATTGATAGGTTGTAATAAATGACTAAATATATGGGAAGCCTTTGAACAGGGCCTGGCACATAATTTGAGCTAGATAAGCATCAGCTATCCTTATTATCCCCAAATCTGGCTGAGGGAAAAACACGCATCCTGCACGTCATTGCGCCATGTACACAAGTGCACAATATTTCATCTCTCTCAAGCATCTCTTCTTACCACTGTTGCTGGACCTCTTTCTTGCAGCCTTTCTCTGAATGCCCAATTGCTCCCTTTTTTTTTTCTTCTGTCCTCATGAGGCACTACAGCCCCCTGCGTCTAGAATCACTTCCCACACTAAGTACCACTGTACATCATTCCGTTTCTTTCATCAGAAAACAGCTGTCTCCACTTCTCCGGACTCAGGTCCTCTCACCTTCACTTAGTATTGTCTTCACACACAAAAGCATAATTACTGTAAATACTAAATTGATTTTCTTTCAGACAAAATTTATTTCAAACAAAATATTTTCTATAAACCAGTATCTATATAAAAGTGAGTAGAGAATAATAAATAACCCTTTTTGATAATATAGTCAGTATTTGCTAGCATTAATATGATGCATAATGTATTTTCATAAATAACTTTCACCTTCCAGTAACCTGACATTATTAACAGAAAAACTGAATCTATGAAAACATTAGCAAGTGTTTGTTTAGGATAGTAATTTAGAGTCGAGCACTAGAAATGGTCTTATTTATCTGTTCAGGCTACTTTGTACATAAAAATCATGATTGTAATCTTCAGTTAAGTTTCATGTCCAGATGCCAATAGGTAAAACTGTATGAACAGGTGTTCTTTAATCAGAATTTTACAAAAGCTAAAACACGATTATGTACATACATATATTTGTACAAAATTTTTTTTACAAAGTAGCATTTGATGGTATTTAAACAGAGAGAGAGATAAGGCAAACTAGAAATAGAAAAAATATATAGTCACTCTCAAAAATCTTTCAATGTTTCTCAATTCAGGAATCAATGACAATTCAGAATACTTAGCTAGATGTATGGAAAGAAAATAATTGTCCTCATTACAGAATCTTTTTTCATTGTTCTCTTCACTCTTTGGGGGTTATGAGTCTGAAGGGAATGGCCAGTTCTGTCCTATTGGGGAATTTAAAGCCAGCTGTAAAAAAAGCCCTCGGTCATCCCTAAAAACATACCACTCCACCGGCTATACTCTCCCACTCAACTACAAGGTTGTTCTCAACTCAACTTTAATTTGACAGTGCCATACCTCAATTTTTATTGCATTTACTTACACAGGTCAGAGGCTTCTGCTTCTAACACATTCTGAAAATGCCTTAGCTAGTCGCCAATTTCTAGGACCAATGTGTCTCTGTGTAGGGCTGAAGGAAGCTGTCTCACATTTTCTCTTTCTGAAGTTTTATTCTACTATTTGTGTATTCACTGAAACAGTATATGCTAGAGGTAGGAACAGAATATCATCTTGAAAATTATTACGTGACATTTCCCAGGTGGGGATACCAAAGAAAGAGGCCAACAGCTCCATCATTACATCAAAAGTTTATTAAGGAAGCTCACATAGGAGGTGTGTCTTGGGGCAGCAAGAGGATGTGGATATGCTCTGCTCCACATGGTTGGCGCTAAGGGGCTATAGAGGACATGGCAGGATGAATAGGGGTTCTGGGTGTTACTCACCCCAGATAAAGGGAAACCACTTTACATGTGTGCCCAGGGCAGGGCAATGGCCTGGTCCAGAAACCAGCATTCCTGGGCATGTGGAGGGGTTCACTGGAGTCTCTGATGGGATAAGCAGTCTCTGTTCTGGCCCAGATCTAGCCATATCTGGCTCAAGGGTTTGACAGGGGTCACCTCGTGGAACAGTGTCTCTTCCAAAGACAGAAGGATAGGGGAATGCACTCAACATTGAGATAGAATCATTAAATCCATGGTAATTTACATCACATTCAAACACCCTGCTCCTTCCATTATAGAGGTTCCACTTGTAGCAGGAGGTCCCTGCTTGGCAGACAAATATAACCATCACAGGTGTTTGAGACCACAGTGTTCGATTCTCTTGGGGTTCACTAGGAATCAATAAGCATGAAGGAATGTGAGACTTCCTGTGACGTACAGGAAGGAAGGTGCTCCCCCTCAACAAAGAGCCTTGGACGTGGGCTGTGTGGGTGGGAGAGCTATATCTGTGGCTCAGAGTGTCTTCTGGTCCAGTTTTCATGGTTTATTCTTAGGTGATAGCCAAACATGAGTTAGATGAAAGATAAAAAACATCTAAAAAGTGGTTGTTTGCTTATGGTATAAATGTCTGGTGTTTTCAGGAATGATGAGCTGTAGCACTGATGGGTCTGAGGTGGGGTCCCTGCCGTCTAAACATGGTTCGTGGGACAGCTGCAGCCCCGACGCCAATATGCAGCCAGACAGGCGGAGTGAACATTGTCACAGATGACATTTCTTATGAGCATGGAAGAAAGAGAGGAGATAGAGGGAGGAAGGAAATGAAGAAGAAAAAAAAAGAACACTCTACAAAACCAACAAAAAAGGCTATGTGAAAGTCAAACAATATTGTTATATACGAAAAAAAAGATAAACTCCATTACCTTAAAAAGTATTTTAGTAGTAATTTCTTGTTACTACTTTCCCAACATTACCAGATTTTCCTGTAAAAGTTCATTCTGTCACCAAAAAAGGAAACAAAATGCAAATTAGAAAACTTAAGGCTGATTCAAAATACCTCACCTCAAATGTCTCTTTTTCTTTCTTAAATTAGCTTGTTCTCTTGAATTCAGTATTGTGTGGTTAATTTTTTTTTAAGAAAAAAAGGGCAATAGAAAAAAGAAAAACTGTCTTAATTTTTTTTTTAATTTTCTCTTTCCAGAAGTGAATTGCTATTTTCAGGAGCATTTTCCTAGGAGAGTCATGAATCCCTCTGGCCTGCTCCGAAGGGAAGCTCTCACATTTGTGACATTTTTTGTGCCCTAGCGATAATATTATAAATATTTGTTGGCATGAATACATGTGTAACTAATTCAGTATCCTAAAATCTCTCATCTTAATAGGTTTGTATCATGATGTAGTTCATGGTATGATTTGAGTATAAGTAATGTATTTGGTAAAAATTAGAAGTAAAGATGTAACAAGAATAATTATATTTTTAAATGCATTAGAAATTAAATTAATAGACCAAAATCCTAGTTTTCTCTAAGTCATAATAATGTGGATTTTAAGACTAAAGTGATCCAATTTTATGATACATGTTAATATTTTTATAACAAGTTATAAACATTTACAAAATTGAATTAAGCATTTTGCAGATAATAAAATTATTTACACATGTGTAATCCTCACTAAAACTTTATTTTTTCTACTAATGTCAAGATAAACCACAAAATAATGTTGAGCCTGAGTAACTTCTCAATTTGATTTATAAAATTAAATAGTTCATAATATATTTTAATATTAATCACCCAAAGAGAAGATTGTTGAACTATATATACTATATAGAAAGTATACTAATAAGTAACACTCTAGGTATGCCCTTCTGGTATACACAAGGTAAAATCCCCCAGAATGCTGGGTTCCCATATTTAAGTTGACCCAAATTGCCATGTGGCTGGTACAGGTGTTCTCCGTTGACAATAAGAGTTGATTATTCTCTTGACTAAAGGAATGATGGGCATTAGTCTATTTCTCTTGTGATACGAGAAATAGAAAATCGGAAATCCTACAACTTCATGCTTGCAATATCCATAAGCCAAGTTTACTGCACACAAATATTTATTGGAAGCTTCTGTGTGCTAAGGACAGTATTATAGAATATAGCAGCATAAATATGAATATAATAATTTCCTCCCTTGCAAAGAATCAGTAGACAGGCACTAATATAACTATTATATAAGGAACAACTGTACAAGGGCCATAACAGAACTGCCAAAGTCAGGCCAGCAATTCTGGGTATGAAAACATGTAAATTCATCTTAAATTTGACTCTCTCAATACATTTTTTTTCTTTTTAAAAAAGTTTTGTCCAAGTACAGTTTTCTGTCTTTTACTCCCATCCCAGGCCACCCCCAGAGTGCTCCCCACCTCCCCCTCTCTCAATATATTTTATTCCTTTTCTTTCTAGCCTTCTATATTCTTCATATTCCTATTTTCAAAGAAATTAAAAATATAATATTCACCTGTCATTTCTCTTGATAAAAACTAGGCAAGGTCTTTAAAGGGTAAAATAAAAACACCGAAAATTTGGGTCTATTATTGCGGAATGTATTCACTGTGTTCTTTATTTTCTTCATAATGTGATATTGACAAATTAAAAAGACAATACTGATTGCATTATGGGGGATATATGAAATCTTATACTAATCAACAGAATAACTCTCTTGAGTAAATAACATATAATGAACTATGCTTCTCCCCAGATTAGCAGAAAGAATGCATGAATTAAAAGAAAGGCCTGGTTTGTCCTTCCTGCCATAAATCACTTACAGGCTTTTTTCATAAATCACTAACAGGGTTTTTTGTTGTTGTTGTTGTTTAAGCTTGTCACAGGAATTGACTCTTCTAGATCTTGCTTGGGTGTAGGGTGGCCTGACCACAAGGGTTTGGCTTCTGCCAAGAACATTAAAGAAACTGACCAAAATTCTGACTTCACGTCCACCCCTTTCCATGTACATCCACACTTCCAGTTGGCTTTGAGAACATGTTTATTAGAGCTGGGGAGAGTAAAACTAGGAAGGGCTTAGGCCTGAAGAAGCAATAGGAGAGAGTCTAGGCAGTGCTGCTTTGGCTCCCTAGAAATATTATGGCAAAGAAGTGAGCCAAGGTGTGGTTGCTGTCAGCTCAATGGAGAGTCAGAGGAAAAGAGACCTTGGGGACAGGTACAGGGGTTAGCCTGGGAGGAGCTGCTGCTGCCCATTGTTCCTGGTTGCAAGTCTCATGGGGACCCCTAGAGTTTAGGAGATGCATGCCTGTGGGGGAAGAAGAGGGGGAAGGTAAAGGCACGGGCTTGTTCCCAGGAAAGACAGCACATGCTGGGTGAGTCCTTTGTCTTCAGGGTTTTAAAAGATGGGAGTTTAGGGGAGGTCTTATGGGAGGATATCAATAAAATATTCATCAGCTTTTTGCTGATAGGCCAAAATAAGATTTATTCCCTTAACTTCATCTGTCTTTTGGTGTGGTTGGTAGATGGCACTAATTGGATTTCTACTATATATCTCCCCAAGAAGGGTGATTTGAGCTATTTATCCTTTGGTTGGAGAGGAGAACTATAAATAATTTACTCCTGTGTCCTTGGCTACAGAAGATAGGATTCTGCGATTTACCAGATGACCATAAACTACTTGGCTATTGAACTATCTGTCTCACATTCCCGAGTCCACTTGCCCTGGCTTACTAGCCTGTCTCAATAGCGCACATTGTAAATGTGTGCATGTAAATGGTAGAAATTGTAACTGTGTGAGTGTGGCACATTTGGGTCCAAAAAGGCAAACTGGGGACAGGAGGTTTAAATGAACCTTGCTTCTTATCATGTCACCCAGGAATTTTGCCTAAACAAAAAATTTTCCCTATAGTTCAATATACTTTGTCCCCAAGTTCTCTTTGATGTACTTCTTCCCTGGTGCAGAGATGCCTTTTTTCCCAAAGCTCTCTATGGGGGAGGGGGGAACAAAACAAAACAGTGAAATCTGTATTTCTATGGAATCCCCAGACATCTCTAAATACACCTTTCTTTTGCCCCCTCTTCATCCTGTTGGTGACAGAGGGATTCTCTTCCTAGACTTTTAGGGATAGCTGAACTCATGACACCCTACACTGGGCAGATAAGATTGACAGTGTTTATTAGTCCCATAACTCATAGCCTGGAGGAAGAGAATATCACGCACCAAAAAGGGCCCCATGAGCATTGTACTGGGTGCTGTGGGAGTTGAGGCTTTGTAGTATATAGCGGGTAGAGTGCCCATTTCCAGGAGAGGAATGTGAATAATTCCAGGAGCTGAAGACTGCTACTCCGAGATAAGTAAGAACTGCACCTGGCCGTTGTGATGAGGAAGTTGTTTGGCTAGGGGACCTTGGAGAAAGTGGGGAGAGAACTTGTGGTGAGGACCTTAAAGTCCACCTCAGTTTTTCCCAGGTGTCAAGTAACATGTAACATTGGGATTTAATCTTAGGCCTTGTACCATACTCCAATGAAAACCCAGAGAAGAAAATTTGTTTACATAGGTGTGAATATTGAATATCTCTGAATACTCTGAACTTTAAACACTGTACGAAACTCCCTACATCTCTCACTTCTGTTTTCTTCCCCAAACCCCATGACCACTTTCCAACAAAAGACAGGATGACTTAGATTGAATTCTTCCCTATAACTCGAGGAAGAATGTTTTTAGCTGAGTCCTCCAGTCTTGGTTCTTAAAATGCTAAAAGAAAAGAGGAAGGATTTAGAAAATCCTCTCTGAAGATAAAAGCCAGTCCTAAAGGCTTTTTGACTAATCAAAGGTCAAGTGCCCATCAGCTTTTCCCCTGGGGAGGCAAACAGAGGAGTTTGTGTTAGGGTGAGGACTTGCAGGAACAGGTTTTCAGTGAGAATTAAAGAGCATTTGTCTAATATTTCTTGACCTATATGTCTTATTTTATAATCTCTGTTCTATTCATAAGTTTTGAACACCTTGCATGTAATGTATCTTTATTACCCACTCAGAAATCACTTTAAAAAATATCTAGAGTCTTGAACTTTCCCCCCATTTAATTATTTCCAGGATTTTTAGTTAAAGTGACTGTATAGATGACTTAGCTATTCTCAGAGTTGGAGACTGTATGAGAGTCAGAAAGCTGAATGCCAGAGAGTGGTAGAATATTTAGTGAGAAGAGGAAGTTAGGCATAAGGAATTCCATTGGGGACATACTGGTTTTGAAGTGCTGTGAGACACCAAACAAAAAGTCTAGTCTGGGTTCAGAAAAGGGGTCAATCTTGGAGGAAAGGTTTGAAAGTCATCAGTTCATAAGTAGAAGTTACAGCCACATGAATAAATGAAATTTCCCAGAAGAGTACACATGAGAAGAGAAGGGAGCCCAAGCCCCCAGAACATGAGGGGAAGTGTCCCTAAGCCTATACCACTGAGAGAGAATACACTAATATTTACCTCCCACATTTTCCAGAGTAATCCTGAGTGAATACTCTGTTTTCAGGAATCAAGATGTTTATACACATGTGCCCTTGCTATTTTGATGTTTCCTCTCGGTCACCATCTGTCTCGACTTTACCAAATGAAACATTTTATTTTGTTATATGTTCTTTGAACAAGTGTTAGAAAATGTTCACAACCTGCCCTTTGGGTTCTCTAGCTATGTGATCCAAAACTCTCGCCCAACTCATATTTCTATTTTGATATTGGTCCTCAGGGACCCTGATAATACACTTCCAGATTATTCATTTAAAAGTATTCACAGTACTGATACCTAAAGTTCCAAGAATGGGTCCATATGTCAGATATGCATGAAGAATATCTATAATGGTCTGATTCTCAGATTAAATATGTTATCCATCCTTGGTCTAGCAGATGAAGCATAGCTTTTAATTATAAACTTAAAATCATAGGGAAAATATGTTCTTTCTCACAGTCTAGAAAAATTTGCTCTGGCAATTGGAATATTAAAATAACATTTTCCAAATTTTTTTTCTCTGCTTCACATTTGTGAAATTTGCACAGAACTTCTAACATCATGCATTTCTCAAATCCAATCTATAACAGCACTGCAGGAGTTTATGGACAGCCCCGTGTGACTCATAAGAAAAAGGAAATAAGTAATAGTGTCACCATGTGCTTTGTTTTGAACATGTTAACTAAACATTACAAGAGCGGATTAGAAAAGCAATTTCTTTATTTAGTTGAGTAATTGCCCACTCGAATCTCTAAAGATCCGTTATTACAACGTGAACTATAAGATTTCCACTAAGAGTCTTAAATGAGTCAATAAAAGGTCATGTTTATATACCTTAAAAACACTTGAAAGAATAATATTAACATTGACTCTCAGGCAATGCTCACACTTGCCCAGTAAAAAGGTATTTTTCAGAAAATATGTTGCTTTCGACATTAGTATTCTTCCAAATGTGCAGCAGATGTGACCATAAAAAAATACTTTCAATATCTTTTTGATTATAATAAAGAGAAGCCAGTGTTAAGTTTATTGATATGGAAAGAAGTTTGTTTAACACTAGCTGCTGATATTGGCCATTCAATTAATAACTGCGGAAAGTCTCCAAAGTATACAACTAATATGTTATTTCAGTAGTGTTGTTTTTAATCTGGCAAAGTACATATTAACAAGAAACGGGTATCTCACTGTTATTTGTATTCCACTATCAGTAGACAAATTGATACATGTAGTTGAATTTGCACAACCACTATGTACTTTGGTAGTATACAAATATGAATTCTTATTTCTTATGGAATATCCTCAATCACTAAGTATACTATGATCTATAATAAAACTTGGTGTAAAAATTTTTAGAATACACTTCTCATTTACTTGTACTATAAAATGATGTAATGAAATAAATCACATGAGTTAATAGTTATAAAAGTAGGAAGTGGAAACATTAAAAAAGCAACCTCTACCTTAATATATAAATAATAAAAAACCTATGATTTTTCATTTTTGATGAACATCTAATCATGTATTCAAAAACCCAATGTGTTCTCTTAGACCCAGGATAGTATAGCCTTTTCCTTCATTTATTTTAAAAGAATATTAATAAAGAACCTTACTATTAGAAATTATTCACCTATTTATAATCAAGACCAAACTATGAGTTTTTACACCAATCTCCAGAAATTCAACTTTTTACAAAATCAGAGCCTTCTGATGTCAAAGAGAAGAGTTCAGTACAACCACAATTGGGCTAATTAGAATTATCTGCCCCACGGTCACCAATGAAGACCTAATCTTGGGTATCTATAGGGGGTCTTTCAAGTAAACAGGATTAGGACATCTGGTGAAATTGTTAACTACAATTGGAAGAATTCTTGGGAACTTCATTCTAGAAACCAAACTCTAGAAATTTAAATGGTGGTTAGGATATTTAACAGAAACCAGAGATGTTGAATAGATTTAGAGCCACAATGATGCTCTCATTCTAGCTAATGGAGACTCTCATTTAAGAGTATAATTGGAGGTGTGATAACTCCAACAATCTTCTCCAAATGATACTCCTATATTCCTCAAAAACTTGAGTCCTGAATGTGGTCTAGCACTGATTTTGGTTTTGGCAAATAGATATAGTGATTACTGCTAACATAAAATAATTTACTCCTAGTAAGGTCAAGGAGGTTGAAGAATCTACCTTCCAGCAAGTGTGCTTCCTCTCTAGGAACTTCCCCACTGTACTTTGTGAAGTTTTACAAAAGGGAGGAGTATGAAATCTTTTTTCCCCAAATGTGAGGGAATAAATTAAACATGAAGGCCAAGTAAATATACGTAATGATATGCTGAAAGAGAGGAATAAAAAGAAATGAACATTGATGTCACTACAAAAAGGAGGAAAGAAGTTTATTTTTAGGAAACCCAAAGACAATGACATTATTCCAATGATAATGTGTTAAGGGTAAGGAAGGCTGGTCTTTTAAATCAATTAACCTTGAATAAGTATTTTCCAGACTATATAGATTATTTGCATTGTTTTTGAAAAGTAACAGGGAAGATATGTTGCACGTAATTGTCTAGATGTTCATCAAATTCTTCCGGAAAACAAAGAATGATGTTATATTCTTACAGCTGGGTTGTGTCCTGGTGTCTTGTTTCCGGCCAATGAAAGTGGGTGGAAAAATATATGTACTCCCCGATTTATCTCCAGTACCTCTTTCTGATGCTCTTTAGGGACCAATAACTTAAATTATCAGCATCACAAGAAAAACAGACTGAATCCCTGGGTACTTGCTTGAAGATAAACAGCCAAAGAGAGTCAAACCCATTACACATCAGACTGTGATGGAAGCAAGGAATAAATCCTTTGTTGTTACTATGCTACTAAAATCTCATGCATTATTTTTAACTATACAAGCATACCTTAGTCCATCCTGACTAATTCATAAATTGGTATTATGTGAGGGCTACTACTATAATAAAGACCTAAAATATTTGTTCTAATTTTAGAGATCAGGTGACAGACAGCAAGAAAACTTACATCAAAATGAGAAAGATGAAGATCTACATTATGCTGAGGCAAACATTTGGAAAAACTGTTGTATGCAGTAATTTGAAAGGCAGAATGTCTGTTAAGCTAGAAACACATGGAGAAGTGGTTGAGAAAAAATCAAAGAATTAGTACATTTTGAACATTATTGACTGCTTTGAATAAATTATTACCATCAAAAAGAGAGACTTGGGAGTAAATTAGCCATTTTGCAAGCAGAATAAAAGAAAATAGTCTTGAAAGTCTGTGCTTTATAAAGTTGGAAAACTAGCTGCTTACAGACTCCCAGCAGTTGGTGCTGATATTTTAAAAGAATTAAAATCGCAGATCCAGTGCAATGATTCAGAGGAATAGAATCAATCAGGGCTAAGATCAGTAAATGTATGTACAGCCTGCCCACCCATTGTCTTATATAGGTGGACACCATTAAATTAAGAGAAAAAGAAGTCAGCAAAAAGCACTGAGGTAAAGATATCTGAGCACTACATCTGGAAAAGAACTTTGGCTATGTGATTACTGGTATGTATAAAGTCAGAATAAATCTAATCAGCAGCCAATTGGCTTGAGATAATTTTATGGCCAAAAATCACGTATTTCAACTAAAGATCTTTGTTTCAGACTTAAAACAAATAAATTAATAATAATAATAACTGTCTTCGATTACCACTTTACACCTCAATGTTTTCTATCATCTTGAATAGCTCTATAATTTCATTCCTCTGCATGGAAATTTTCTATTCATTTTGTAAGGTATCTTGTGTGTGAAGGTTTTTCCAGTTGTCTCCAGGGGCAGGGGATTGGGAGTAGGGATGGAGGGGAGATGGGCCAGTTGCTTTTTCCTTCATTTTCTCATGGTATATGTTATCTGTTTCTCTTATTTTATTATACACATTTGCTTATACATGTCTTTAATTATAGGTATCTCCTCAAAAAAGTATACTATACCTTTATATTGCCATTTCCTGGCATATTTTATAGTATATATTAATTACATCTTCATAAATAATAAATGTAATAAAAGAAAAAGTACCAACAGACATGTTACTCATGTAGACCAGTTTATATAGTTAATTAATTTATGAAAGTAGATTTTAGTTGAAGAAC